>NC_138059.1:34388765-35750015 GCF_964194185.1 Rhinolophus hipposideros
AACTGTTCTCTTAATGTTAATTATTTATTGCCAAATTAAATGTAACAGTCTCATATATTCTCACATTGTTCTGATTTATTCATCATCAATGTACTTAAGAGAAGTGGAAAACATAAATTAACCATATGTAAATTTCTATATTCATGAGCAGATGTTAGAATAGGAGAGCCCCACAAGTGCTGGGGTACGGACAGAGAGTTCCAGTCTAGGGCAACGTTGATCTCACGTGACTCTCTGACTCCAAGAAATGGTGTCCTGATCTAGAAATCTAGAACTGAAGATACAGTGCTTTTCTATGGAGCACAGTTTATGGAGAATTGTTTGGGAAAACAATCATGAGAGCTTTGAGACTGGCCCATGGTAGGTCTCAATATTTTAGTGCTGTATAGGGAGCTCGCAGAGAGAGTTCTTCTGCACTTTGGTTGAGCACCCCCTGGTGGCCAAATATTTTGCCTGCAGGTTTTTCCGCAAGAAAACGGAACCAAAACCCTAAGCGTGAGTGGAATAATTTTGGAGCCACAGTGTTTGCCGTTTTTTGTGGTGATTCTGTATCTCTTTTAGGAAAGCATCTTGTTGCTTCACATAGTTTTATGTGCAACAACAATTTACTAAGTCCCAACCTGTATTCCCTTTGACACTGCTTAAATTTTTAATTGTTTTTATCTTTAGTTGAAGAGTGTAATGATACTTCTCCTAGCATCTGAAATGCACACTTTCAAATCCTGCACTTAAAGTGGATAAATTGGAAGGAAGGAGACAACTTCTTCTCGTTTCTTTCAGTGTGAAAGGGAAACTTGCTGCCACTCTTGTGGTCAAGTGTATGTTTTGGATTAATTTAATTAAAAATTTATTTTTTGAATGTATGTGAGAGCACTTGGAAAATTGTAGTCTTGCACGTACTTAAGTATTTTCTCCATCTCTGTATTCTGTCTCAAGAGAACAGGAAACAGTCACTGAGCTCAGGTATAAAGGCAGAGAATCCTCGACCAGGATGTCAGAAGATCATTCTCTCATTCCCTCATCAAACATTTATTAAGCACCTGCAGTTAGCAACTACAAAGAGGTTCTTAAGGAGTGTATAGTCTAGTGGGGAGAAACAAATAATTACCATGTATAAGTACTTTTATAAGTCTTAAATTCCCTTTATATTAATGATAACATGAAACTATTTTAACCCATATAATCTGGACATAATGTCTAACGACATATTCGTACCACATGGTAACAATTACACATACTGAGGCTGACAATTAAATTCACGAACTTTCCACCATGTAAGTGCACAGTGGAAAGTTCGTGAACTTAATTGTCTGGCCCTTCATATATAGCATATAAAGGAAAATAAACTCACATCTATTAATCATACTAGAATCATTCATTGGTTTAGATACCTTAAGGGATTTCTTCTATTCCACTTCCCCCCCCCCCCACCCCATATAACAAAAAAGAAAAAAAAGAAAGAAGGAAAAAGGAAAACAGAAGTTTTCTGTGGCAAGCACAATGTTTGACACATAGTAGGGACTCAACAAACATTTGAGAAATGAACAAATACATCTTTAGCAAGATGGAGAAAGGGATTTTTCTATTTCTCATGTGGGCATTGTTCAGAATGTCTATTGTGGAATTCAGTAAGAAGCTCTCACATCCTAGCGAGGAGCCCATTAGCGTCTATACATTCTTCTGTGATTCGGTGGGAAAAAATGTGAGGGGTTTACAAGCCGGGTGCTGTGGGAGATTACATTCCCATCTTATTTATAGTTAGGGATGGCCACTGAATTGGAAATAGAAGTGTAGAGTGGGAATTCTGGGTCTATTTTTTGGGTCATAGAATATACGTTTATTATCAGAGCACTAGTGGTTTCTCTGGGTCATTTTTTTTAAAAAAGGGAGTTGAGTTAGCTAGAAGTTAGATTCTTTTGCCTTACCCTTTCTCTATTTGTCTGGAACAGAGATGTAATTACTGGAACTCCAGCAACTATGTTGGGCCATGAGAAAACCTGGAGGAAGAAAACCTCCTCCTAAGAATGATGGGGACAGAAAGAGAAAAGGAAACTAGGCCCCTGATGACCATGGAGCCACCAAACCAACTTTGGACTGTTATGTAGGAGAAATGAAACCTTAATTTTGTTTAAACTTATAATTGAGTTTTCTGTTACATGTAGCTGAACCAAATGCTAACTTGTACACTGCCATTTTGCTGTTTTTTTCAGGCGCTTGAAAGTCAGCAATTTTTTAAAATCTCCTTTCATAGCTTTCCCTCCCACAACCCCTCCACCTATCCTTAAATCCAGGGGTTGGGGAACTTTTTCTTTAAGGGCCACAGTAAATATTTTTTGAGAGTCTTTGAGAGTCATATGGTCTCTGTTGCATACTCAGAGCAAAGTCAGCTCTGTTGTTGTAGTGTGCAAGCAGCCACAGACATTACATAAACAAATGTGTATGGCTGTGTTCCAGTAAAACTTTGTAAGAATGAGCAGCTGGCCTGCGGGCCCCAGTTTGCTGACCCCTTCTTTAGTCCACAAACTTAGGGGAAATTAAAAATAGCTTTTGTTTGCAAAGTGTTTGGGGTCAACCTATTGCCCAAGGATGCTTCCCATCTTGGACCATGACTTTTCCAACGCAAGGACCACGTCTTATTCATGTGTGTCGTGCGGGGCGGCCTGCGGGGTCTCAGCTCCCCACATAAGAACGCAGGACATGGTGAGGCCGAAAAGGAACACCCACGAAGCCACAGGTAGGGGAGTCACACCACTATATTCTGGCTGACGGCTGGGTTGGAGACACAGGAAGCAGGAGTCACACTATCTGCAACCTGCTGTCTACTTCTCTGCAATCTGCTACCTGCCCTCCGCCATGCTAACTGCAGTCTACGCTTACCAGCCACCATCTTCTTGCTAGCCCCCATTTTCTGCTAGCAAAGACATGGCAATTATATTAGTGGCCAATGGCTCACTGGTTACAGCTGATGGCAAACTAGCCACAGCTGATGACCATCCAATCACAGTTGATGGCCATTTACTACCTGAGCCAGCACCTTTCTATGTGAGGCCAAAAGCCTGGAAACTGCTTGCTGGGGCTCCGTCCCCACAATGTGTATATTCTCATCGCCCAGCACAGTATTTGGCATGTAATACAGGTTCAACATATATTTTCAAATAAATAAATGAAAGTAAAGAATCAAGTCAAGGAGGCAATGAGTCCTTTGAAGGCTGAGAGATTGAAGTTGGTGGCAATGGGATATCTAGCTCTGGTTTAAATTAAAGGCCTTTTAACTAAAAACCCCTTGAGTGGTTGTGAAATCTGGATTTACCAGAAATCTCTCTTATTTTCCGAGAGACTAATCCATGTCTCCCTATAACATCTTCTGCACATTGATAAAGCACCCCTTCTTCAATTCCCCTATTTTTCACACTCACTTAGAAAATGGCCCAGACCTAAAGATGGAGGAGATATTCATCTCAGTCCAAGGTTAGCCGGTCCTGAAAGTTAATAATGCTGGGATTGAGAAATTGTGGTCTAAAGTTCTCAGTTCAGTCTCATTCAGAAAAAATCCTAATCAAACCTCTTGAGTTAGGAGATGCATGGGATTCCTTTAGGTATCAGTGCGTCTCCTTTTCACTTGTGCAAACACCATACCTACCCCCAGGCACCCGGCAGATACTGTGCCTTCCCCCTGCTCCTTTACCTCCTATAAACCAAACAAAACCTAACCTTCTGCCAACTGATTGAGTGCCTCTGACTTGGGGACAAGATGTTTTGATGTTCCAGCTAGAGGACCGGCTGTACTACTGGCCTGAGAGGGAAAGCGAACAAATAGGCTTTTCTCTCCAATGGAAGAGCATGCTTAAAGAAATTGAAAATCTGGTCAAAGTAACAATACCTGTGCCTTTAATATCAGAATGATGATTTTACATTTCTTGTCTCCATCACTTTGCCTTTGGAAGGCAGAAGGAAAACTCTTGCCTTTGGTAACTTTGGAATCACCAGCAGAGGGCAGACACTGCTTAGCTAAAGAAAAAATCCAAGTTCCACTCTATGTTCCTGTAGAAACTGAAATGCCAGCACAGTACAGGAACCAGCTGAAAGATCAACTGCCTTTCCTGGTCATTGTCCTTCTCTGTGTCATAACTGACATTAAAGTTGTCTTATTCAGCTAGAATTCTGTATCTGGAAAGATTTTCTTTCTTTTTTTGGTGACAATTATTTTGAGGTGATTTGAAAATCTTCCTTGAAAAAAATTAAAAAATATATTATTTTTCCTGATTAAAAATAACGCATCAGCATTGAAGAAAATTAAAAAATGTATATAAAAGCATAAAAGAAAATTTTACCTCCCAGATATGTGATCACTGTTAGTTAGCTTTTTGTTCTACTCTCCTTTCTACTAAAACTTCTGAAATGTATTTGTAGCAATGACACATGATGGGTCCTTGACACACTGAAAAATGTATAAGCATTCTGTGCTTCCTTGTCTCTGTGACTTTGCTCATCCAGCTCAACTGGAAACTCTGTTTCTAATCTCTGAAAATCCAAATCCTAGATATTCCTCAAGGTCAAGCTCAGATGTCTTGCGTGGTTCTCTCCAGCAGGAATTGATCTATTTCCTCTGTATTTTTGTGTCACTGTGTCTATGACTCTCATGGCAATTTCCACCTTCTGCCTTATGTTAGGGTTTTTATGTACAGTTGAATCTTCCTCCTTAGTATAAATCTTTTGCCGTGGGAATCTCATTTTATCTTTCTGTCTTCCATAACACCCACATTGGGTCATCACAGTAGATGCTCATAACTATTTCTGTAAAAGAAGGGAGGAAAGGAGGAAAGAGGAAGGAAAGAGGGAAGGAAAGAATAATAGGAAAGAAGGAAGGAAGGAAGGAAGGAAGGAAGGAAGGAAGGAAGGAAGGAAGGAAATAAGGGGGAGGAAAGGAAGGAAATTGTTTTACTGTAGTTTGCAAAAAGCTTTTGAGGAAGACAGGAGTTACTGCAGTTCCACAGAGGAGTCCCAGAGAGTGTAAGTGCTGGCTCATGTTTACAATGTCATTTGGTGGAGTTTGCCCATATTAGAAGACTCAGAGTTTTGGCAGTTTTGTGGGTTGAATTGTGTCTTCCAAAAGGATATGTTGAAGTTCTAACCCCCCCCCCGACCCCCCCACCCCCATAGCCCTGTACCTGTGAATGCAACCTTATTTGGAAATAGGGTCTTTGCAGATGTAATCAGGTTAAAATGAAGTCATACTGGATTAGAACGTGCCTTAAATCTAATGACTGGTGTCCTTATAAGGAGAGAGAGATTTGGACACAGAGACACACGTAGAAGAAGGACAGTGATGTGAAGACCAGGCAGAAACTGGAGTGATGCAGTTATAAGCCAAGGAATGCTAAAGATTGTCAGCAAACACAGAAGCTGGAAGAGGCAAGGAAGGATTCTTCCCTAGAGCACTTCGAGGAGAACATGTCCTGCTAACACCTTCATTTCATACTTCTAGTCTTTAAGACTATGAGAATAAATTTCGGTTGTTCCAAGCCACCCAGTTTCTAGTAATTTGTTAAAGCAGCCCAAGGAAGCCAATACATCATGTTAAGAACTCTTTGTGATAACAGACCCACCTGGAAAATGAAGGAAAGTCCTGTGGATACTGGGAGGGAAGTCAAGATTCCCAAGACATATAAGGAGTTCTTGGTGAGGATGAAAGATGGGTTCAAAGATAGATTTCAGTTGTTTCTTTGCCAAAATTTTAGTACAGGCAAATGTTTCTATTCACCCTATTTATTTATCAAGGTATGAGGCTTTATCGAAGGTCTTTGAAAAATGTTTCAAAAGTTTAACCATCTTATTACTCCTGTATCATCAACAGACTATTTCTAAATGCACACAACATTGGCTGGCTCTTGTTGGCTCCTAAGTAGTTTCTGTTGTATTATGATTTGTTTCTACAGATGATGTGAAAAGCTAAAAAATGATAACCAGCCAGATCAAGCTCTTAGAATAAACATAAGGATTTTATGTACTACAGCCATTTATTTATCCATTATCATCTTAAGGTTCTTATAAGATTCTGAGGATTAAATTATAACTGGAAAGATATTGCCAAAGTAAGGGAATGGATTTTTCCCTCTAAAAGAATCTTGAATGATCCCCTTATCCCTATGAATTGGTAACTTAGATACTATGACCCCAAGATAAATCAATTCTTAGAATAAAATGACTGGCTGGAAGGTATAGGTGAGACAGCTTAATAAATGTTATCATCACTTCCCATGGGAGGGAAAACAAGCCAGCAGACATCTAGATGACTTTCCTTAGGTTCCCATGGTGACCTTCACATGCCTCCAACATTACACAAATAATGATGGAGATGATGGTGACAGGGATAATAATAACTGTCATCAATGAAACAGAAACATTAGTAAACGCTATTCCAGAAAGAATTTTAGCCTAGCAGTGTCTGACACATATGGAATATGTGAATAAATGAGTGAATGAATTAGTGGAATTGGATCCCTCCTAACAGTGCCCTTTATTGCTTTGTGACTGAGTTTGTTTCTGTAATTTCCCGGCAGGATGTTTAAGAGTAAGGGAGACTCAGTAAATACAGACAATCTATGGCCAAAGCAATTAATTTTGAGTAGTAATGAGTTTTGGTTTTCCTATATCACCTCCCATCTTTTCAGACTCACTGGCTTCTGAGCATATTATTGGGCTGGGGGTTTGAGCCTAGACAAAGATGTCAGGGATGCTGTGATGCATTGTCTTCCAAACCAAAGGCATCTACTTTGAATGTGGCAATGACCATGACATTTCTGCTTTCAGTTTCTGGTGAGTCTCTGGATTAAGTTCCTGTTGGCTAATAATAATATTGCCATTTGAGTATTTCCTGACCTTAGGATTCAACTCTAATTGATTTATTAAACACATATTTTTTGAACACCTACTATATGCCAGGCACTTTGGAGTTACTGGAGACTTTTTAGTGAACAAAATGCCTACCTTATAACTACCTTTCTACCCCATAACTCCATGTTCTTAGAGTAGCTTCCTGGTTGCCCTAAGAAGGTTATCAACATCTTAAGCTTTTCCTGAACGCATGGTTGTTTGGGCCGAGTAGATAGTGCTTTGTTTGACCCATTCATTTATGCTCCACCACCAATAGACAGAGCATGAAAGACCCACTATAAAAATAGTTTTTCATTACTGTACATATTAGTTCTTATATAATGGGTGGGCCCATTATGAGGGGGAACCGCCTCCATTTCATGAAAGGAAGGGGTTTAATCTCAAGGGTAAAGTTATTTAGGCAAGAACACATCCCACCTCTATTGAGACCGTTTATCCTATGGCCACCCACCTTACCTGTGAAATACAGTGGGCTTGCCTCTGTTTCAGATTACTTGACTGCTTTATGTTACTTGTCACTGCTTCGGAAACTCACTGAACTTTCTCTTCCATTGCCTACCATATTCTCTTCTTATTTCGTTGATGTTTTTCTTTCCTGTATCATTTGCTGACTTTTCCTACCCCCCCCCCCCCACTGCCCCATTTCTTACATAAAGGACTCTCTACATAAGTTTCTGTTCTTCTTTTATTACAGTATATATTTCAGTTCTGGATGTTTTTTGGGTGGTTATCCTTAAGTTTATGTAAAAGAAAGTTTGATATTTAGAGTATTCCAGTTTCCTCAGCATCTTACTTTCTCTATTCCCATATTCCAGTTCAGGCCTTTACTCTCCCCCTTTTTATGTTTTGGTTGCCACAAGTTGTCCCTGTTGATGGTGGTCTAATAGCCTCCTTTAGTATTTCTTGTAGTGCAGGTCGTGTATGAGAAAATTCCCTCAGCTTCTGTATGTCTGGAAAGGTCTTTATTCCTCCTTCATATCTAAAGGATATCTTTGCTGGGTATATTATTCTTGGCTCATAATTTCTCTCTTTCAATAGTTTGAATATTTGGTCCCATTCCCTCCTAGCTTGTAGAGTTTCTGCTGAAAAATCTGATGATAATCGAATGGGCTTTCCTTTGTAAGTTACCGTCTTCTTTTCCCTGGCTGCCTTGAGGATTCTTTCTTTGGTGTTGATTTTAGACAGCTCCAATACAATGTGCCTTGGTGAAGGCCTGTTGGGATTGAGGTAATTAGGTGTTTCATTTGCTTCTTGGATTCGAGGATCCAGTTCTTTCCACAAGTTTGGGAAGTTCTCATCGACGATTTGTTTGAATATATTCTCTGTTTCCTTCTCTCTTTCTTCTCCTTCTGGTATGCCCATTATTCTTATATTGCTCTTTCTGATGGAATCAGAGAGTTCTTGTAGAGTTCTTTCATTTCTTTTAAGTCTCAAGTCTCTTTCTTCTTCCATTTGTGTAAATTCCAGGTTCCTATCTTCGATGTCACTGATTCTTTCCTCCATCTGGTCAACTCTACTACCTAAGCTGGATATTTTACTGTTAATTTCTTCTATTGAGTTCTATTTATTTATTTATTTATTTATTAGTTTCAGGTGTACAAGACAAGGTAATACTTAGACGTTCATCATTTATATCCCTCACACTGTGAACCCCCCTCCCCCCATCCACTATCCCTCCGACCTCACACTGAACCATCACATTATATATATAAAATTATAGTTGGCATTCATTAATGTTTAGCTTCTGGTGCACAATGCCATGATCAGGTATCCACAGTATCCTTGTATTGAGTTTTTAATCTCCAGAAATTCTATTTGGTTCTTTTTCAAAATTTCAATCTCTTTTGTAAAATGCTCATGGTGTTCTCTGATTGTGTTTCTGGATTCATTAAACTGCCTTTCTGTGTTTTCTTGCATCTTGTTCAGTTTTTTCAGAATTGCAATCTTGAATTCTCTGTCATTTAAATCACATATTTTCATATCTCTAAGTTCCTTTTCTGGAGACTTTTCACTTTCTTTCTGAGCTATCTTGTTGCCTTGGTTATTCATGGTAATCACTGATTTACTATTTCTCTTCCTAGACATCTACAGGAGTGGCTTCTGCAACAGGTTGATAGGTATGCGAAGAGCTTTTGAAGTTCCAAAGCTCTTTGTGCACCAGATTCAGAGCCCGTATGTTTCAGCAGTTCTGTTTACTCCTGCAGGGATCCACCCAGATAGGTGGGGCCAGGGGCGGGGTGAGTTGTGAGAGGTGGCCCAGAACAATGGCTGCGACCACCACCACAGCCAGTCCTGCTTCCACAGCTCCCTCCCCTTTGCCGGAACTAGTTGAGAGGCGGATCTGTGTCTGCTGTCTACAGTTTCAGAGCAGCAAATATTCTGTCCTTTGATATGACACTGCTACTTTATCACTTCTAGCACCGGGCAGGTGGAGGCGGGGCGAGCTCTGGGAGGGTAGGGAAGGGGCAGCTAGTCTCAGTGCCTAAGGCTTCCAATTCTCCGCTCGGCAGTAAGGACTTAAACCACCGATTTCAGCCCTCTTCCCTCAGACTTTGCTCCGTGAGGTCTCTGCCATGATCTTTGGGTTCAGCCGTGTTATATGCTGCCCCCTCATCCCTGTGGGCCGTAAGCGGAGCCCTAGCAGTCCGAGTCCTTCCCTCTCCCGCAGCTGCGGTAGATTCGGGAGCAGCGAGCTCCGAGCACTGAGCTAGGTCTGCGTCCTGCGCCCGCGTGGCTCCGTCCCGCACTTCTCCTCTCCCTCCTCCCCCACTCATGCGATTCACCCACCTGGAGGTGAATTCAGTAGTGGGCCTCTTCGTCTTGCCTGTCTGCTGTGCAGGGAGTCCTTTGTGGAGTTATTGTTGTCCGATTTGTTGTAAATTCCAGGGGAGCGCTACAGAGGCTCTCCTCACACCGCCATTTTTTTCTCCTCCTCCTAATTAGTTTTTTCTATGTTACCTTAACACATGATGATTGTAACATTATTTCTTCCTTTATGTCTTCTGTGTATTTTCATTCCATATGTATGTTCCCTTTAGATCAGGGGTGTCTGTCCAAACTTTTTTCAATGTTTTCACGAAGGGCCATATGCGGTAAAATACACAAACAGCCGGGCCACTCACTCAAGGTAAGTTTCTGTTCTTGATTGTGTGTTCTTTCCCTTTTTTTTCTGTGCACCCTTCCTGGACCATATTCTTTTCTGCCTTGGCTTCCTGCCGATTCCTATACCGATTTCTATATCCTCAATTCTGACTTCTCTTAACAAACTTCCTTTTCTACAAATGATAATTAGGCATCGCTGTTTTTGTATGTCTTTTAGATTCCTCCACATGGCAGGTCCAAAATTGAACTAATTATCTCCTCCCTCCCAATCTGATTTTTTTTCTCTTGTATTTTATATCTTGCTTGATCTCATCATTGAATAATTCAAGCTAGAAGTCTCAGAGTCAGCTTCTTTACCTCTATCTTGTTCGTTGTGGTAGTCAGGCTCCAAGATGCCCCCAATTATCCTCACTTTTTGAGGTCCCCTCCTACAATGTATCATGATTGGTCTGTATGACTAGGGAATATGCTAGAAATGGTGGTGTGTGACTTCTAAGGTTAGGTTATAAGAGAAAGTACCCCTTTACCTTTTTCTCTTTTAGGTCATTTGCTCTGGGGAAGCCAACTGCCATGTCATAAGGATACTCAGGCAACCCTGTGGGGAGGTCCATATGGTAAGGAACTGAAGCCTTTTGCCAACAGTTAGCATCAACCTGCCAGCCATATGAGTGACCTATCTAGGAAGTGCATCCTATAGCCATAGTCAAACCTTCAGATGACTGCAGCCCTAGATGACATCTTGACTAGGATTCTCATGAGATATCCTGGGCCACAACCAGCAGCTAAGTTGTTCTTGAACTTCCTGACCCACAGAAAACTAGGAGATAATATATATTTATCATTGTTTTAAGCTAATATGTTTTGGAGTAATTTGTTACATAAAAATAGATGACTTAAAAAAAAGAATAGACTAAAACATTTGTAAAATATATTTTATTAGTCACTAAATTCTTTTTTTTTTGTATAAGGTGAGGTTTATTTTTTTATTTTTTATTTTTTTTAGTTTTATTTTATTTTATTTTATTTTTACATCCCTCACACCGTGACTAAATTCTTATTGATATAACTCTCTAAGTATTTCTTAAGTATAACTCATTTTCTTCACCTCCCCTATTATTGTTCTCATTGTAGGCTTTATCATCTCTTTCCTGGATTATTGCAGTATCTCCCTATTGGTTTCCTTGCCTGTAATTAACTTCTTCTATCTCTAATCCATCTTCATCAATTACCATTTTTTTAAAATTAAAGTTTATTAGGGTGACAATTGTTAGTAAAGTTACATAGATTTCAGGTGTACAATTCTGCATTACATCATCTATAAATCCCATTGTGTGTTCGCCACCCAGAGTCAGTTCTCCTTCCATCACCATATATTTGATCCCCTGTACCCTCATCTACCACCCCCCTCCGCCCTTATCCTCTGGTAACCACTAAACTATTGTCTGTGTCTATGAGTTTTGTTTCTCATTTGTTTGTCTTGTTCTTTTGTTGTTTTTGGTTTATACACCACATATCAGTGAAATAATATGGTTCTCTGCTTTTTCTGTGTGACTTATTTCGCTTAGCATTATAATCTCAAGATCCATCCATGTTGTCACAAATGGTCCTATTTCATCTTTTCTTACCACCGAATAGTATTCCATTGTGTATATATACCACAACTTCTTTATCCATTCATCTATTGAAGGACATTTTGGTTGTTTCCATGTCTTGGCCACCATAAATAAAGCTGCAATGAATATTGGAGCACACGTGTCTTTATGGATAAATGTTTTCAGTTTTTTTTGGGTAGATACTCAGGAGAGGGATTGCTGGGTCATATGGTAATTCTATTTAATTACCTTTTTAAAATATAAATCTGATTGTGTTATTTCACTGCAATATAATTCAGGATAGCCTGCATAATTGCTTCAGTAATAAACAACCTCCAAATCAAAGTGGCTAAGACAAGAAAGGTTTATTTCTTACTCTTGCTGCAAGTCTATTGTCATTCAGCGGAAGGGCTCTGCTCATTGTCGTCACTCAGGAACTGAGACTGACACAAAAACCAGTATCTTAAGATTGTTGGTCACTGGCTAAAGGTAAAATTGAGTGTGGGAAAGCATGCACTGGCTCTTCAATTCAGTCCAGAGGTGACCCACATCGCTCCTATTCACATGTCACTGGCCAAAACAAGTTACATGATCACTTCTGACTTCATGAGGGCAGGGAATTCTATCCTATCATGTACCTGCTTAAAACTCTGACTGGTTACACATTGCCTTTAAGCTAAAGTCCAAATCTCTTTGCAGAACATGCAAGGTCCTTTGTGATTTGGGCTCAGTCTACATTTTCGGCATCATTTCCTGCCACTCTTTACCTTTACCCAATGTTCTGCTTCTATTACACTGAATTGCTCTGATTTCTAGATTGTTTCATGCACTTTCTTGCCTCTGTGCCTTTGTACATGTTAAATTTGCCTGCCAGACATCTACTCATCCTTCAGGCCTTATTTTCTCTTCCTTTATAAAGCCATCCCAGAACTCCCTAAATACCCACTCCTACTTCTTTGACCCCATTCCGTTTTGTAAATATCACCATTATAGCACACCTTTCATCTCACCAGAAGGCAGGTAGCTTTTTATTTCTATGTCTGTCTCTTCTCTAGTCTGGAGTTGCTTCAGGGCAGGGACAGTGTCTTATTGTCGTTTGTGTGGCTGTGGTGAGCATAGGGCCTGGCATAGCATTGATGCTTAAAAAATATTTGTTGAATGAATGCGTAAATATCCTATCCTCACAAGCCCTGAAGATCAATCATATACACGCTGCTCTCTGATCCATGGACGTTAAGGGATTTCTGCCATCTTATTTCTTTCCCACTATGTCATTTTGTTTTCCCTACTTTCTAATAAAAGACTGACTGTTTCATTTAGAAAACGAAGAAATCCGTTAGTCATACCCCATGAATTTCTTTTTCCTGTTAGGTAACCCGAAATAGCTCGAATTGAACTCTCACTTGTGATTCTCAACAAATTTCAATCACATTTATGTCAATATTTACTGTGCTCTCTGCATGTGTGACACAGTGCTTGGTACTGGGGACATAAAGATAAACGATAGTGTCTGCACTCTGTGAGTCTTGCACCACAATACTTCATTTCACCCATGTCTTTATGTATACCATGGGACCTGATTAGGCACCTTCATTAGAAGGGACTAGCTAAAGTTCCTATTCACATTGTGTTTTTTTATATATAGGATATATATAAATTTTTTGGTGGGAAGACTAGAGTATTTCTTCCCAACAGCTATTAACATTCAGGTTGTTACTTGGGAGTGTTAGCCACTTAAACTAATTAGCATCCAATAAAACCAAATTAAATGAAATTTTAGGGCAGGAATCTGGGATATGGGTTGGATGCATTTTGCAAGTCAGAGTAAATTAGGAACGCTTGTAACCTGGAGTAATATTAGGTGGTTAATGCGCAGGAGCCGAGAACCTTGAAGTAGGTGGGGCCCCTTTAGTGGAAGGCAGGGCTTCTGAAATGGGAAAGGCACTGAAAGAAGCTATGTAGTTTCTAGAGCTGTGCTGTTCAGTATGGCAGCCTCTGGCCACATGTGTCTACTGAACACTTTGAGATGTGTCTAGTCTGAATTGAGATGTTCAGTAAGTATAAAATACATAGTAGATTTTGAAGACAATATGAAGTAAAAAAACCATAATCATTTTTCATATTGATTACATGGTGATATGATAACATTTTGGATATATTGTGCTAAGTAAAATATATTATTAAAATTAATCTCACCAGTTTCTTTTTGTAGTGTGGCTACTAGAAAATATCAAATTACTTATATGGCTCATATTTATGGCTTGCATTACATTTATACCAGACAGTCTTGGTCTAGGAGTTAAACCCATTCAGTTATTTGTTGCCTCCACCTTCCTTCTTTCTATCCTCCTTCCCACTTTTTTTCCCTCCCTCCCTTCCTTATTGAGCATCTTCTGTGTTCATGTTGTGTGCTAGGTTCTAGTTACAGAGGGTGTTCCCTCTAGCAAACCCCAATCTAAGTGGTACATAAAGTCATAGAAACAAATCATTACACTTTAGTGTGATAAATACTTTCTTAGGCCATACATTGGGAGTCCTTTGGGAGAACATTTGATTCTAAGTAGCTTGACTTGAGACTTGAGCTGACTTTCAGGTCTTCTTATAACCATCTATAAGAAATGGCTACCCCAAATCAAATAAATCTCATAATCATAATCGGTCATCAGAAGGCAGACTTCACATTTACTCCAAGGGAACAATGACCCTTACAGTCATGTCAGGAGGGGGAGGAGAAAGGAAAAGGAACTTAAAAATTGGGACGATACGTTGCACAAAAAAACACTTGCTCAGTGTTTCACATGTATCATCTTATTTCATCCCCTTCACAGACTTTTGAGTTATGTATTATCTCTGATTACAGGTAAAGAAACTGAGGCTTAGAGATATTCAGTAACTTGTACATATCACCTTGGTCAACTGTCTTCAGAGAGGCATTGGATAATTAGGTGTGGCTGGCTCAATGCAAATCCTCCACCATGTTGAAAAAGTAGCTCAAAAAATTGTCTTATTAATCATTAATTAGTAATATAATCTCCTGAGTGACATCAGGAATGGCGGCAGTGGAGCACACTTTTTGAGTTCTCCTCCAGATCTTATCACAAACGGGACATCTATGACCTATCAAAGGACTCTCTGCTCACCATGCAGAACAGCTAAGAGACTCATGCAAGGATTACTTGAAGGTGGGCAAGTTGGGTGAGCAGAGGAAGATGGAAGGGAGCGGAGTGGGGACACGGCCCACATCCGAGGCTGTGAGGATGTGGCCTGCACCTGCGGAGCTGGAAACGTGGCCGGCATCTGCAGCTGCAGAGACGCAGGGGATCCCAAGATGGAACAGAGAACACAAAAGCCATGATGTGGGCTCTTTCCCTGGTCCCACAGCTGATCTCTCCCACCGAGGGGGCAGTATATCAAACATTTGTGGCAATAACCTCAGCTGAGACCTCCAGGTGGGCCCTAGGTCAGACAAAGGACACAAACTCCATACCTGCGCCCCTCCCCCAACTCTTCCAACCATACCCCCGCCCTTCTAGAGACTTAAACTGGCACCTGAACAGAGGAGTAGTGTTAGATTACAGAGGAGCCTTCGTGCTCAGGCTCTGGGAAGAGCAGCGTGTAGCTCTGACCCAGGGAAGAGGCTGGAAAGAGTGTGATTTTTGCGGGGTTAGGAGAGAAGAGACTCCTCCACCCCCAGCCACCACCTTTTCTGGCCTGCGGGAAGAGTGTGACACAGCTGGACTGGGAGAGAGAAGACCCCTCCATCCCCAACCCCAACCCTTTCTGGCCTGCCTAGGGCAGGGCAATTGCAACTGCGGTGGCACTCCCAGGGATCAGCAGTAGGAGGCAGGTGCAGCTCTGGGCTTTCAGCAGCTCAGAAATCTCCCGCCTGCCCCCCTCCTCCCCCAACACACACAGAAGAAGTCTTAGGCCTAAGACTCAGGAGAACTGAACACAGGGCTAGTGGTGCTACTCTCAATGCGCATATGTGCAGGCAATGGCAGAAACTGCACTGACTTTGTAGAAACTACCGTCCAGACCCCTCGGCCCCAAGCATCTAAATCTGCAGTCCCAATGTCACTCTGGGAACCAGGTGACCGGCTCTACCTGCACAATACTCAGAGGACTCTTTGGTACAGCAGAGGACAACCTGGAGATTACTTGGTGGGCTTAAGCCAAGATTGGCGATGCTTTTTTGTTTTGTTTTGTCTTTATATCTTTGATATCTTTGCCTGTGTTGAGTGTGGGTTGTCGGTTGGTTTTACATGTGAATATATTTGATTTTTTTCTTTGTTGTAGTTGTGCTTGATGATTTGCTTTGTTCAGAAATTGTCCTACGAAGGCCCAGCTTAAAAGGCATAAGATTCAACATATCCAGAGGCCAACTCCAGACCAAACCAGAATACTACCGGGCTTGACCTACAAGTGACACACCCAGAGGGAATTCTCTACAGGCACAAGAGCCCATAAGAGGCCAAACCACATTTAAGTGGTCAACCCTCACGCAGCAGAACACCCTGTGGTGGGCAGAGCCAAGTCTCACAACTAATCAGCCTAGGAGTTAACCCCACTTCCTCACAAGCAAAAAGGAATTAAAGATATTCTTTAACAGGACAATATACACAACACAAGAGTCACCTTTGGAGCACATGCAGAAGGAGAAGAAGGAAGTAGAGCAAGTCAAATATAAAAGAAACATACTACATAAGATAGCCCAGCAAGAACTAACAACTCTAGGGGATCTACCTAATACATCGAAGCAAGAGAGTCAGCCAGAATGGGGAGACAAAGAAACATGTCCCAAATAAAAGAACAGAAGAAACCTCCAGAAATGGAACCAAATGAAACAGAGGTAACCAACCTATCAGAGACAGAGTTCAGAACACTGATGATAAGACTGTTTAAGGAGCTTAGAGATGACATAAAGAAGGACAGAGAAATCATAATGAACAACCAGTTAGAACTAAAGAACACAATTACTGAAACAAAGAACTCAGTTGAAGGAAATAACAGCAGATTAGATGAAGCAGAGGATAGAATCAATGACTTAGAAGACAAGTTAGCAGAGATCACCAAACAGAACAACAGAAAGAATAAAAAAAAGGAAGATGGTATAAGAGACCTCTGGGATAACATCAAACGCAACAACATGCGCATCATAAAAATACCATAAAATGAAGAGAGGAAGCAAGGGATTGAAAACATATTTGAAGTAATAATATCCGAAAACTTCCCTAACTTGATGAAGGAAACTAACATAAAAGACCAAGAAGTGCAGAGAGTTCCAACCAGGATAAACTCAAACAGGTCCACACCAAGATACATTATAGTTAAAATGGCAAAGCTTAAAGACAAAGAGAGAATCCTAAAAGCAGCAAGAGAAAGACAGAGGGTTACATACAAGGGAACTCCCATAAGACTATCAAATGACTTTTCTACAGAAACATTGAAGGCCAGGAGGGAGTGGCAGGAGATACACAAAGTGATGGAAGACAAAGGCTTACAACCTAGATTGATTTGTCCAGCAAGGCTATCATTTAAAGTTGATGGAGAGATAAAGAGCTTCCCAGAAAAGAGTAAGCTAAAGGAATTTATTACCACCAAGCCAGCATTGCAAGAAATACTAAAAGGACTTCTGCAAATAGAAGAAAGATGAAAACAATCTAACTACAAATTTAAAAATGGCAATAACTATGTAGCTATCAATAATCACTTCAAATGTAAACGGATTAAATGCTCCAATCAAGAGACATAGGGTGGCTGAGTGGATAAGAAAGCAAGACCCTTGTATATGCTGTATACAAGAGACTCACCTCAGATCAAAAGACACACGCAGGGTGAAAGTGAAGGGTTGGAGTGAAATATTTCATGCAAATGGAAATGAGAACAAAGCTGGAATTGCAATAGTTATATCTGACAAAACAGACATTAAAATGAAGCACATATTAAAAGACAAAGATGGGCACTGTATAATAATAAAGGGATCGAACCAACAAGAGGACATAACCCTAGTAAACATCTATGCACCCAACATAGGAACACCTAAATATGTAAAACAGGTATTGACTGACATAAAGACAGAGATCAACAGTAACACTATCACAGTAGGGGACACCTCTGACACACCTCTGACAATAAGGGACAGGTCTTCCAGACAGAAAATCAATCTAGAAACAATGACCTTAAATGACACATTGGACCACTTTGATTTAATCACTATTTTCAGAGCATTTCACCCCAAAGTTGCACAATACACGTTCTTCTCACACTCATATGGAACATTTTCCAAGATAGACCATGCGTTAGGCCACAAAACAAGTCTTGAAAAATTTAAGAAAATTGAAATCATACCAATTGTCTTCTCTGACCACAGTGCTATGAAATTAGAAATGAACTACAGGAAAAAAACTGGAAGACACACTAATACATGGAGGCTAAATGACAAGTTACTAATTAATGAATGGGTCAACCAGGAGATCAAGGAAGAAACCAAAAGATATCTCGAGACAAACAAAACTGAAAACATGACAACCCAAAATCTATGGGATGCAGCGAAAGCAGTCCTAAGTGGGAAATTCATAGCATTGCAGGCCTACCTAAAAAAATAAGAAAAATCACTAATCAACAGTTAATCTTCACACTTAAGGGATCTGGAAAAAGACAGCAAAATAAGCCCAAAGGGAGTACAAGGAAGGAAATAATAAAGATCAGAGCAGAAATAAATGAAATAGAAACAAGAAAAACAACACAAAGGATCAATGAATCCAAGAGTTGGTTTTTGGAGAAGATAAACAAAATAGAAAAACCTTTAGCCAGACTCATTAAAAAAAAGAGAGAGAAGACCCAAATTGATAAAGTCAGAAATGAAAGAGGAGAAGTGACAAGAGACACCAGAGAAATACAAAAAAAATTAAGAAATTATTATGAGCAACTATATGCCAACAAATTTGACAACCTAGAAGAAATGGACAATTTTCTAGAGGCATACAACCTTCCAGGGCTAACACAAGAAGAAACAAAAGGGCACAGACGTCATCAAAATGGCGGCGTGAGGTGAGCCTCTGTAAAGCTCACCTCTACAAAGGACTCCCTGCACAGAAGACAGGCAAGAGGAAGAGGCCGACTACTGAATTCACCCCAAGGTCAAAGAATGGCGCGAGCGGGAGAGGAGAGAAGGGAGAAGTGCGGAGACAGAGCCAAGCCGGTGCAGAACGACCTAGCTCAGTGCTCCGAGTTCGCTGCATCCCGGAACTACCGCAGCTGCGGGAGAGGGAAGAACTCGCAATGGTATGGCTTTGCTTATGGCCCACAGGGCTGAGGGGGCAGCATATAACACGGTTGAACCCAACGCTCATGGCAGAGACCTCGGAGAAAAGACAGAGGGAATAAGGCTGAAAATGGTGGTTTAAGCCCTCACTGCCGAGCAGAGAACGGAAGCCTTAGCACTGAGACTAGCTGCCCCCTCCTTACCCTCCTAGAGTTCACCCCACCCCCAACTTCCCCGTGCTAGAAGTGGAATAGTAGCAGTGTCAGATCAAAAGAACAGAATATTTGCTGTTCTGAGATTGTGTATCGCAGACACAGATTCGCAGCCCAACTAGTTCCGGCAATGGGGAGGGAGCTGTGGAAGCAGGACCAGCTGTGGTGGTGGTCGCCGCCATTGCTCTGGACCACCTCTCACAACTCACCCCGTCCCTGGCCCCACCTATCTGGGTGGATCCCTGCAGTAGTAAACAGAACTGCTGAAACATACGGGCTCTGAATCTGGTGCACAAAGAGCTTTGGAACTTCAAAAGCTCTTCGCATCCCCACAGGGACATGGCGCCCTGTGACCCAGGCGAACTATTAACAGACCAGAAGCCCATATCCCAGCGAATCCCCCCATTGTTTGAGAAGCTGGAATAGTGCAGAGAAAACATACCACTACTGTGTGTGAGAGAGGAAAAAAAAGGCTGCAGTTGGAGAGAAAATAAAACATTCTACCAACAAGTATTGGAAAACAAAAGAAAGACCTCTTTCTATCAACCTGTTGCAGAAGCCACTCCTGTAGATGTCTAGGAAGAGACATAATAAATCAGTAATTGCCATGAATAACCAAGGCAACAAGACAGCTCAGAAAGAAAGTGAAAAGTCTCCAAAAAAGGAACTTAAAGATATGGAAATATGTGACTTAAATGACAGAGAATTCAAGATTGCAGTCCTGAAAAACTCAACGAGATGCAAGAAAACACAGAAAGGGAATTTAATGAACTCAGAAATGCAATCAAATAACAACATGAGGATTTTATGAAAGAGATTGAAATTTTAAAAAAGAACCAAATGGAATTTCTGGAGATTAAGAACTCAATGGAAGAAATTAAGAATGAAATAACCAGCTTAGGTAGTAGAGTTGACCAGATGGAGGAAAGAATCAGTGACATCGAAGATAGAAACCTGGAAATTACACAGATGGAAGAAGAAAGAGACTTGAGACTTAAATGAATTGAAAGAACTCTACAAGAACTTTCTGACTCTACCAGAAGGAGCAAAATAAGAATAATGGGCATACCAGAAGGAGAAGAAAGAGAGAAGGGAACAGAGAATATATTCAAACAGATTGTAGGTGAGAACTTCCCAAACTCATGGACAGAACTGGATCCTCAAATCCAAGAAGCAAATAGAACACCTAATTATCTCAATCCTAACAGGCCTTCTCCAAGGCCCATTTTATTGGAGCTGTCTAAAATCAACAACAAAGAAAGATACCTCAAAGCAGCCAGGGAAAAGAAGACGGTAACCTACAAAGAAAAGCCCATTAAATTCTCATCAGATTTTTCAGCAGAATCTCTACAAGCCAGGTGGGAGTGGAACCAAATATTCAAACTATTGAAAGAGAGAAATCATGAGCCAAGGATAATATATCCAGCAAAGATATGCTTTAAATATGAAGGAGGAATAAAGACCTTTGCAGGCATAGAGAAGCTGAGGGGATTTTCTAATAGAAGACCTGCACTACAAGAAATACTAAAGGAGGCTATTCGACCACCATCAACAGGGACAATTTGTGGCAACCAAAACATAAAAAGGGGGAGAGTAAAGGCCTGAACCGGAATATGGGAATGGAGAAAGTAAGCGTGCTGGAAAAATGGAATACTCTAAATACCAAACTTTCTTTTACATAAACTTAAGGGTAACAACTAAAAAAAAAAAACTCCAGAACTGATATATATACTGTAATAAAAGAAGAAACAGAAGGAAACATCATAGAATACCACCACACAGAAATAATAGACAACAACAAAACGGCAAAGAAACAATGGAGACACATCCTTACCAGGAAACTAGAGATAGAATGACAGGAAATCCTCACGTATCAATAATCACCCTAAATGTAAATGGACTGAAATCACCAATATCAAGGCACAAAGTAGCAGATTGGATCAAAAAACTAAACCCAACCATATATGTCTCCAAGAGAGACATCTCAGCTACAAGGACAAGCATAGACTCAAAGTGAAAGGGTGGAAATTGACACTCCAACCAAATGGTACCCAGAGAAAATCAGGTGTAGCCATAATGATATCAGCTGAAACAGATTCAGGGTGAAAAAGATAACAAGAGACAAAGATGGACATTTCATAATGATAAAGGAAACTATACAACAAGAAGACATAACAGTCATCAATATTTATGCCCCCAATCAGGGAGCACAAAAATATACCAAGCTACTACTAACAGAACTAAAGGGAGAAATTGACCAAAACACAATTATACTATGGACTTAAATACATCATTGACAGCTATGGATACAACATCCAAACAGAAAACAAATAAGGAAATAGCAGCCTTAAATGATACGTTAGATGAAATGGACATAATTGACATATATAGAGCACTTCATCCTAAAATATCAGACTATATATTCTTTTCTAGTGTACATGGAACATTGTCAAGGATAGACCATATATTGGGACATAAAATCAGCCTCAGCAAATTTAAGAAGACTGAAATCATCCCAAGCATATTCTCTGATCACAAGGCTTTGAAATTGGATATCAACTGCGAAAAGAAAGCAGGGAAAAACACAAATACATGAAGATTAAACAACATACTTTTAAAGAACGACAGGGTTAAAGAAGAAATTAGAGGAGAGATCAAAAAAAACATAGAAACAAATGACAATGAAAATACATCCTACCAAAATTTTTGGGATGCAACAAAAGCAGTTTTAAGAGAGAAATTTATATCATCACTGGCCTATCACAAGAAACAGGAAATATACCAAATAAATAACCTCATGTTATACCTTTACTAGAAACAGAAGAAGAAGTAAAACGCAAGGCCAGCAGAAGAAAGGAAATAAAAAAAATCAGAGCAGAACTAAATGAAATAGAGAACAAAAAGACAATAGAGAAAATTAATGTGACAAATAGCTGGTTCTTTGAAAAGATTAACAAAATTGACAAATCCTTGGCTAGACTCACTAAGAAAAGAGAAGACACTAATTAACAAAATCAGAAATGAAAATGGGGAAGTTAACGGGGAAGTTATCACAGAAATACAAATGATCATCCAAGAATTCTATGAAGGACTATGTGCCACCAAATTCAATAACCTAGAAGAAATGGACAAGTTCTTAGAAACATATAGCCTTCCAAGGCTGAACCATGAAGAACTGGAAAATCTAAACAGACCGATCACCAGTAACAAAATTGAATCGGTCATCCAAAACCTTCCCAAAAGCAAAAGTTCTGGACCAGATGGCTTCACTAGTGAATTCTACCAAACCTTCAAAGAGGATGTAAAACCAACCAGTCCTGCTCTAATACTTCCAAAAAATTGAAGAAGAGACAGTACTCCCTAACTCATTTTATGAGGCCAACATTACCCTGATACCAAAACCTGGTAAGGACAACACAAAAAAAGAAAACTACAGACCAATATCTCTGATGAATACAGATGCAAAAATCCTAAACAAAATTCTAGCAAATCGAATACAACAATGCATTAAAAAGATTATTCACCACGACCAAGTGGGGTTCATCCCCGGGGCACAAGGATGGTTCAACATCCGCAAACCCATCAATGTGATACATCACATAAACAAAATAAAGGACAAAAATCATATGATTATATCAATTGATGCAGAAAAAGCATTTGACAAGAAACAACATCCATTTATGATTAAAACACTTAATAAAATAGGTATAGAAGGAAAATAACTTCACGTAATAAAGGCCATATATGACAAGCTCTCAGCTAATCTCATAATTAATGGTGAAAAACTGAGGCCCTTTACTCTATGTTCAAGAACACGACAGGGCTGTCCCTTATCACCTCTGCTTTTCAACATAGTGTTGGAAGTCCTTGCCCGAGCAATCAGACAAGAAAAAGAAATAAAAGGCATCCAAATTGGGAATGAAGAAATTAAGTTATCAGTCTTTGTAGATGACATGATGTTATATATAGAAAACCCTGAAAAATCTATTAGAAAGAGTCAACGAATACAGTAAAATTGCTGGCTATGAAATCAACGTAGAAAAGTCCATTACATTCCTCTATACTAACAATTAAATCTCAGAAAAAGAAATACAAAAACAAGTCCTTTTGCAATTGCAGCAAAAAAAATAAAATACCTAGGCATAAACTTAACCAAGGATGTGAAGGACCTATATGCTGAAATGTATGACATTTTTGAAAGAAATTGAAGAATACACAAAGAAATGGAAAGATATTCCATGCTCATGGAATGGAAGAAGCAACATATTTAAAATGGCCATATTACCCAAAGCAATATACAGATTTAATGCAATCCCCATGAAAATCCCAATGGCACTTTTTAAAAGAAATAGAACAGAAAATCATCAGATTTGTCTGGAACCACAAAGACCCCAATTAGCCAAAGCAATCTTAAGAAAAAAGAACAATGCTGGAAGTATCACACTTTGACTTTAGCGTGTACTACAGGGGTACAATAATCAAAACAGCATGGTATTGGCAGAAAAACAGACACATAGACCAATGAAACAGAACTGAGAACTCAGAAATAAAACCACATAAATATGGACAGATAATTTTTGACAAAGAAGCTAAAAACATACAATGGAGGAAAGACAGCCTCTTCAATAAATGGTGCTGGGAGAATTGGATAGCCATGTGCAAAAGAATGAAACTGGACTGTTATCTGTCACCATGTACCAAAATTAATTCAAAATGGATGAAAGACTTAAGCATAAGACCTGACACAATAAACTGCATAGAGGAAACAGAGGTACTAAACTTATGGACCTTGGGCTTAAAGAGCATTTTATGAATTTGACTCCAAAGGCAATGGAATTAAAAGCTAAAATAAACAAATGGGACTATATGAAACTGAAAAGCTTCTGCACAGCAAAAGAAACCATTGACAAAATTAAGTGGTAACCAACTGAATGGGAGAAGATTTTTGCAAACAGTGCCTCCGATTAGGGGCTAATATCCAAAATATACAAGGAACTCATGAAACTCAACAACAAAAAAACAAACAACCCAATTGATAAATGGGTAGAGGACCTGAAGAGACATTTCTCCAAAGAGGACATACAAATGGCAAATAGACATATGAAAAAATGCTCAACATCACTAATCATCAGAGAAACGCAAATAAAAACCACAATGAGATATCACCTCACCTCAGTCAGATTGGCTATCATCAACAAGACAAATAGTAACTAGTGTTGGAGAGGCTGTGGAGAAAAAGGAACCCTCATCCACTGTTGGTGGGAATGCAGACTGATGCAGCCATTATGGAAGGCAGTGTGCGGTTCCTCAAAAAATTACGAATAGAATTACCATATGATTCAGCAATCCTTCTCCTGGGTGTCTTCCCAAAAAATCTGAAAACATTTATTCATAAAGACACATGTGCTCCAATGTTCATTGCAGCTTTGTTTACGTTGGCCAAGAGATGGAAACAACCAAAATGTCCTTCGATAGATGAATGGATAAAGAAGTTGTGGTATATATACATAATGGAATACTATTTGGCGGTAAGAAAAGATGATATAGGAACATTTGTGACAACATAGATGGATCTTGAGAGTATAATGCTAAGCGAAATAAGTCAGACAGAAAAAGCAGAGAATCATATGTTTTCACTGATATGTGGTGTATAAACCAAAAACAACAACAAAAAAACAAGACAAACAAATGAGAAACAAAAACTCATAGACACAGACAATAGTTTAGTGGTTACCAGAGGGTAAGGGTGGGGCGTGGGGGGTGGAAGATGAGGGTAAGGGGGATCAAATATATGGTGATGAAAGGAGAACTGATTCTGGGTGGTGAACACACAGTGGGATTTATAGATGATGCAATACAGAATCTTATACCTAAAATCTATGTAGTTTTAGTAACAAATGTCACTCCAATAAATTAAAAAAAAAGGAGAAACAGAAAACCTGAATAGACTGATTAGCACAAGGAAAATTGAATGAGTAATCAACAGTCTCCCAACAAACAAAAACACTGGACCAGATGGCTTTACAGGTGAATTTTTCAAAACGTTCAAAAAAGAATTATCACCAATCTCCTCAAGCTCTTCCAAAAAATCCAGAGAGAGGGAAGGCTCCCAAACACTTTTTACGAAGCCTCTATCTCCCTGATCCCAAAATCAGAGAAATACACCACAAAAAAAGAAAACTACAGGCTGATATCTCTAATGAACTTAGATGCAAAAATCCTCAACAAAATATTAGTGAATAGAATTCTGCAATACATTAAAAAGATCATACACCATGATCAAGTGGCATTCATCCCTGGTATGCAAGGGTGGTTGAACATCCGCAAATCAATTAATGTGATACACCACATTAACAAAATGAAAAATAAAATTCACATGATCACATCAATGGGTGCAGAAAAAGTATTTGAGAAAATCCAGCAGCCATTTATGATAAAAACCTTTAAGAAAGTTGGAATAGAGCGATCATATCTCAACATAATAAAGGCCATATCTGATAAACCCACAGCTAAGATCATACTCAATGGAGAAAAGCTAAAACCATTCCCCCTAAGATCAGGAACAAGACAAGGTTGCCCACTTTCTCCACTTGTATTCAACATAGTGCCAGAAGTTCTAGCCACAGCAATCAGACAAGAAAAAGAAATAAAATGCATCTAAATCGGTGAGGAGGAAGTAAAATTGTCATTATATGCAGATGACATGATACTATATATAGAGAACCCTAAAGAGTCCACCAAGAAACTATTAGAGCTGATGAATTTAGTAAAGTAGCAGGATACAAAACTAATATTTAGAAATCAGTTGCATTTGTATATACCAATAATAAAACATCAGAAGGAGATATTTAAAAAAAAATCCCATTTTGTTGGGTGTCCGATGGACATGTGTCCTGTTTGGGAGACCACCTCAGGGATGCTTGGATGCCTGGTCATGGCATAGTACACCAGAGGCTGGACATTAATGAATGCCAACTATAATTTTATGTGTATAATGTGATGGCTCGGTGTGAGGTCGGGGTGGTGGTGGATGGGGGGAGGAGGGTTCACGGTGTGAGGGATGTAAAAATAAAATAAAATAAAATAAAATAAAACTGAAAAAAAATCCCATTTACAATTGCTTCAAAGACTATAATATACCTGGGAATAAATTTAACCAAAGAAGTGAAAGATCTGTACTCAGAAAATTGTAAGACACTGAAGAAAGAAGTAAAAAAAAGATATAAATGGTGGAAACACATACCATGTTCATGGATAGGAAGAATTAATATAGTTAAAATGTCCATATTGCCTAAGGCAATATACAAATTCAATGCTATTTCTAACACACTACCAATGATGTTTTCACAGAAGTGGAGCATAGAATCCTAAAATTTATATGGGACCATGAAAGACCCCGGACAGACTCAGCAATCTGGAGAAATAAGAACAAAGTGGGAAGTATAACGATACTTGACATCAAATTATACTACAAGGCTACAGTAATCAAAACAACATGGTACTGGCATAAGAACAGACACATAGATCAATGGAACAGAATAGAAAACCCAGAAAAAAATCCATGCCTATATGGTCATTTAATCTACAACAATGGAAGCAAGAATGTACGGTGAGGTACATAGTTGTAAGAAATAAGTCTAGGATCTTTGAGGGAGTCCCAGTCTATTCCATAAATGGTGTTGGGAAACCTGGACAGACACATGCAAAAAAAATGAAGGTGGACCACCTCCTTACACCATATACAGAAATAAATTCAAAATGGCTTAAAGACTTAAATGTAAGATCTGAAACCATAGAATTCCTAGAAGAAAATATAGGAAGAAACTTTATAGACATTACCTGGCGTAAGATTTTTACTGATATATCCCCTCGCACAAGGTAAGTAAGAGAAAAAATAAATATGTGGGATTACATCAAACTAAAAAGTTTTTTTCACAGCAAAGGAAACCATCAATAAAACAAAAATAGATCCTACTGAATGGGAAAAAATATTTGCCAATGACATATATGATAAGTGGTTAATATCACAAATTTATAAAAAACACACTCAATTCAACTCCCAAAAAACAAACAACCCAATTAAAAAATGGGCAGAGGACATGAAGAGACATTATTCTAAAAAGGACATACAGATGGCAAACGGACATATGAACAAATTCTCAACCTCACTAATTAGTAGAGAAATGCAAATAAAAACCACAATGTGATACCACCTCACCCCAGTCAAACTGGCTATCATCAATAAATCAACAAACAATAAGTGCTGGCGCGGATGTGGAGAAAAGGGAACCCTTGTTCATTGTTGGTGGGATTGCAGATTGGAGCAGCCGTTATGGAAAACAGTATGGAGGTATCTCAAAAATCTGAAAATGGAACTACCTTATGATCCAGCAGTTCCACTCCTAGGTATTTATCTAGAGAAATCCAAAACTCAAATTCAAAAAACTTTATGCATTCCTATGTTTATTGCAGCACTATACACAATAGTCAAGACATGGAAACACCGTAATACCCATCGGTAGATGACTGGATTAAGAAACTGTGGTACATTTATACAATGGAGTATTAGACAGCTATAAAGAAGAAAGAAATCTTACCATTTACAACAACATGCAGGACCTAGAAAACATTATGTTAAGTGAAATAAGTCAGACACAGAAAGACAAATACCATATGATCTCACTTATCTGTGGAATCTAAAGAAAAGAATAAGTGAATGAACTAATCAGAAACAGTTTTAGAGACATAGAGGAAAAACTGAGGGTTGCTAGATGGGAGAGGGGGTGGGATGAGGGGGAATGTCAGGGGATTAGAAAACAGTCAGTAACCACAAGATGGCCACGGGGTTTTGAAAATTAATTTGGGGAATGTAGTCAATAATGTTGTAAAGATTTTGTAGGGTATCCGATGGACAGTTGTCTCATTAGGGAGACCACCTCGGGATGATGTAGATGCCTGATCACTGCATTGTACACCTGAAGCTGAAGCTGAACAATAATGAATGTCAACTACAAGTTTGCATGTGTGTGTGTATATATATATATATATATATATATATATATATATATATATACACACACACACACACACATATACTTACAAGAAGCGGAGTACAGCATTAGGAATAGAAACAGTGGAAATGTAATGGCTCTGTGTGATTTTAGAGGGATAGTGGATGGGAGGAGGGGGGTTCACACAATGAGAGGGATATAAATGATAAACGTCTAAATATTACTTTGTCTTGTGCACCAGAAACTAATAAAAAAGTAAAGAAATAATCATAATATAATCTCCTACACAAAGGACATCTCATGGCTTTTAATATCCATGATCAATGAACATTTACAGTAATTTTTGTCCAACTTACTTATTTCTACAACTATATCATTTGGTCAAACGTCACTATTTTTTGGATCCCAGTTAGTTCTATGCTGTTTGCTATCCATCTTTCTTTTTTTCTTTTTTTAAAAAATATTTTATTGGGGATCGGGAACAGAACTTTGTTGGGGAAAAGTGTGTACTTCCAGGCCTTTTTTCCAACTCAAGTTGTCCTTTCAATCTTATTTGTGGAGGGTGCCGTTCAGCTTCAAGTTATTGTCATTTCAGTCTTAGTTGTGGAGGGTGTAGGTCAGCTTCAGGTCCAGTTGCCGTTTTCTATTTGCAGGGGGCACAGCCCACCATCCCTTGCGGGAGTCGAACTGGCACCTTGTGGTTGAGAGGATGCATTCCAACCAACTGAGCCATCCTGGAGCTCAGCAGCAGCTCAGCTCAAGGTGCTGTGTTCAATCTTAGTTGCAGGGAGTGGAGCCCACCATCCCTTGCGGGACTCAAAGAATTGAACTAGCAACCTTGTGGTTAAGAACCCACTGGCCAATGTGGGAATCGATCTGGCAGCCTTCGGAGTTAGGAGCATGGAGCTCTAACTGCCTGAGCCACCGGGCCGGCCCACTATCCATCTTTCTTGTATAAGTAAGTTATCTTATGTTTTCATCTCAAGAGATTTTTAGTATGTGTCTCAAATGACAGAATTCTTCTATTAATGAGACAGAATAGCTTTCAGAGGACTTTACCTATTGTACTTCCCCTTTTCATTTTAAGTTCCTGTTTTCCTTTTGTCTTTATCAATGATATTATTACTTCCTTTCATATTTTTCACTTTGAATATCCCATTGCTACCAATAGTGAATATTGCCTAAGAATATTGGAATAAATCACCAGTTCAACTACTGTGAATTAATGAAAATGATTTTTGGATTAGTACTGAATTGGCTGAGTAGAATTAGTTCTAAGAAATAAGTCTAGGATCTTCATGTCCTACTTCAACATAAAATTAAAAAAATCATCCTTCAAGAAATTGTCTTGGAGTAGTGTATTTTAGGATGAGGGGACTGGCCAGAAGCTCATGATCTGGTACCTGGTTCTTTCTGTCTCTGTTCTGCCATCCTCAGTATTGGCTAAATTTTTAGGCTGTAGCAAAATGGCTGCAACAATTTCAAGCAGCCATCTAAAAAGGACAGCCCACAGTATTCATGTGGCTCTTTATTAGGAATAAGAGAAGGCCACTACAGACTTTTTGCATCTCATTGGCCATCAATAGGTTATCACCTCCTGCCTGAGCCAATCACCCTATAGGAGTGGTATTACCCTTAGTGGGATTGCATTTAGTAGGAGTCTCCTTCCCCTGAGGCACTTGGTTGTGTTATAGCTAAGCAAAATGGTTATGTTATGAAGGAAGAAGAGAGAATGGGTGTTTGGTAGGCAAGCAACAGTGCCTGCTACACAAAGCCAGCACAGGTCTACATGGTGCCGCTGTTGGTAGTTATTTCAGTGGACTGTGGTAACACAAAGAAACACTAGGTTTAAAAAAAAAAAAAAAGAAACACTAGGTTTAGTTACTTGATTATCAGAGTAGTTAAGGAAACCATAGTGAGTAGGAGAATACTACATACGTGTTGAAGTTTTGTAGTCAAGGATACGATTATATATATTTAAGATTGTTATGTTGTTCTTCTGCTGATGAATTCAGGCTTCCATAGGAAAAAACATATGTTTAGAGCAGAGTTAGAAAAGAGGAGAGAAGAAATGAATCCAAGTTCTGCTGCATAATATTCAGGTGTTTCATCAACTGAGCTGCTTGAGTCCCTGGAGAGAAGGCAAGATGCTCTGAGTCAGATGTTTACACATAAGTGGTAGATCAAAAATAAATTAGCCTTTTGCTACATCATGCAGCCTGTGGTGATGTTTAATCATATCACATTTCTTATTTATTCACGTTAACAGTAGGAACTAACAGGATGAGTATAATAGGTAGGACTGGATCCAGACCACACTTTCCTTAGGGAATAGTGGGAAATTCTGCAAATTCTTGATTATTTCCAGCAATGGATGGGAGCAAGAGCATAGCTAATCTAAACTGGCAGTCAAAAGAGTTTTCTTTTTTTTTCTAGCAACTATGATTTGCATATGCACATGAGTCTTATCTGCTATTTTGTTACTGAAAAATCTCTCTCCAGAATTAGAAATCTCTCCATTTCCCCCCTCTGTCCTCCAGCTGCTCCTTGGACCTCTATGTCATTCAGATGGAATGAATTCCGTGGCTTTGCATATGCTGTTCCTTCTAAGAATGCCCTTGTTCACCAGGCAAATTTATGCTCTTCCTGCTGTACTCAGATCAGGGCTTTGGAAAGTCTCCCTCTCTAATGATTCCCTGTCATCAAAGTGATTGAATTGTACCATTGTCTTCGGAATGTCCTCAACCTGAAAAGAAGCTCTTCAGAAAGATGACAAACTGTCCCAGTTTGCCTGCAAGTGGGTTGGGGTAAAGGGTATCCAAGGATGTGGGATTTTCAGTGCTAAAACAACAAAAGTCTAGGAAAAACTGGGATGAGTTGGTAATCCTAAGACACCAGACACTTAAGTATAAAAAGGAAAGAGAGCCAATTGGGGTTGGGAAGCAAGAAGCAGTAGGTGAGGGAAAATGAGAAATGGTAGCAAAGCCTTCATGAATCCCCTCTCTCCCCTCAAAAAAACCTTCAAAATTCATCACATATTCCAGGCTTTGAGAAACAATGAATGAGAACAGTTTTGCGATGGAGATCATTAACAAGATGTTGATTTTTTCCCTTTAAAATGTGAATATTAAAAGTATCACTCTTAAATGCAAGCAATAATTGTTGAATTGTCATGATCACTCAGTCAAGCACTTTCGAAGTACTTTTTGAAATCTCCATCTCAAACACTGTCCTTGTAACTAATTTCTCATTCATTTGTTCATTCAGCAGATATTCACTGAGTGCCAGGCGCCATGTAGGTGCCATCAGCCTGGAGGAACCCTAGTGAGCACCCCGTCTCCCCAGGGAGCTGACTATAGCAGCTCCCTGTGCACCTTTTTGTTCATAGCTGATGGGTTTAGAGTGCAGGGGGTATCTTCGTAGACTTCCAGAGCAGTCTTGGGAATAAAGTAGTCAGCAGAACCTTGGCAAGTTTGAATATATTTTGGGATCACAAGTACTATGAGATAATCAAGAAGGAAAATAGCCAACTACAATTCATCCTCAGCTTCAATGCCATTGTGAGATGTGAAAAGCAAATTATTCTTTGGCTTAACTCTACAGCTTCATTTCTTGTCACTTCCCTTTAACCTCCCCCACCCCCCCTCAATGAACTGCTTGTGGCTCCCTGGATTTCCCTGCTTCTCTTTGGCTTCTAGGCCCTTCTGTAGGGCCTAGGAGCTCTTTAGTCAACTTATTTCATCCACAATGCTACACTCACCCCATCCCCATTAACTTGGCTTATATGTAGATTTACCCTTGAAGTTTCATCTTCACCATCACCTCCTCCTGTAAACCTGCCTAAGTTCTCTCTGAGCTCTCACAGTCCACTCTACCTGCCACATTAGCCTTTGTAACACAGTACTGGAAATATTTATTTAGTCATGTATCTTTGTCACTAGATTATGAGCTTCCTGGAGACAGGACTGTGCCCTGCTCATCACTGAGCAGGTGTCTAATAAATATTTGTTGAACAGTTGAAGATGAGAATAACATCACAACATTTCACTAATACTATGGTAAACACATGTTTTATGAATTTTGAGGTCCCCTGACACATTAGTCCAGTTCAAGAACGATATCCAAATAGTTATTACACCTGATTTAGATCATGAGTTGAAAGTGGACCCTGGCCCAGCAGCACTGGATTAGGTTCTGGAGGTACCTGTTGTGCCAGATGTTAACTCTTTAATTGCTGGATCCCGGGGAGGTGGGGAGTCCCTAGGGAGGAGCCTGATATCGGGGGTGGGCATGAAGGAAACATGGTTATTTACCAATCGATACTGAAGTATTTCTACCTGTCAACAACTGCCATGGTCATCCAGGTACATTTGTGCCACCTTTCAGCTCTGATCAGTTTCATTTTCTCAATAAAATGGATGCTGTCGGGTTTGTAGCAGGAAGAGAAAGTCTGCATTTTAAATTTTCCCAGTTTCTGCCGGTAGAATGATTTGTGTAATTTTATCAGATATATTTATGTGTGGGGAAGACTCTTTATGCAGTCTCCATAGCAGAGCGGAGAAATATTAATTTTGTTTAGAACTCTCTTCACTGAATGCCTTGCTGAGGGGGTGTCTTGCGGGGGACCCTGCTTGCTGCGCCATTTGTTGTTCAGGGTGGCCTGCAGGGTCTCTGGTCCCACTCCCCACATAAGAACGCAGAACATGGTGAGGCCAAAAAGGAACACCCACGCAGCCATAGGTAGGGGAGTCATACCACTATATTCTCGCTGGCGCCTGGGTTGGAGACACAGGAAGCAGGAGCCACAATGTTTGCAACCCTCACTGCACTGCTTGCAGGCTCAGCCACCATTTTCTTGCTAGCCCCCTATTTTTCTGCTAACATAGCCATGGCAGTTATATTAGTGCCCAATGGCTCACTGGTTACAGCTGACGGTCAACTAGCCACAGCTGATGGCCAGCCAATCACAGTTGATGGCCATTTACTACCTGAGCCAGCACTTTTCTACGTGAGGCTGACAGCCTGGAAACTGCTCTCTGGGGCTCTGTCCCCACACTCCACCTTTTTAGGGTCTCGCCTCACAATCTACGTGACAAGCATCTTCCACAAGGGGCCCTGTGTGAGGAGCCTGGAGGTGAATGCAATATCATGGACATAGTCTGGCTCTCTGGGCTCAGCCAGGGTTTCTCAGGGCACCACCAGTACTTCTGGGCACAGCCAGACTTCCTGGGCTTCTTAGGGTACCACCAGTCTTCCCGGACACAGCCAGGGCCTCTCAGGGCACTGCCACTCTCTCTGGGCAAAGCCAGACCTCCTGGACTCAGCCAGGGCTCTCAGGGCACTGCCACTCTCTCTGGGCTCAGCCAGACCTCCTGGACTCAGCCAGGGCTCTCAGGGCACTGCCACTCTCCTGGGCCTTTCAGGGTACCGTGCTGGAACAACAGTGGCTCACAGTCAAGGTGCTTACATATTCTCGATGGCGGCCAGTCAAGACACAAAAGCAAACATCCGCCAGTTCCACTACATGGTGGTATGTTTCCAAACAGACAGTCAAGCGGTCCATTAAATTAGGGATGGAGCCCATTCCCCATAGTCCGCAGTCATTTGCCAGGGCTGTGCCTTAGCCTCACAATGTGTGCCCTCTCCGCAGGGCGAGGGCTCCAAGTCCTCCCCAACTTGGGAGTGAGGGCCTCAGCAAGCACTTCCCAGCCCACAGGGACAAAACAACCTTCTCTTTCTCTGGCCTTTGCTGGTTGGGGAACTGTCCATGTCTTCCCACCCCTCCACCGGGGTCCAGCTCTCCAGCAGCTGCTCCTCCTGGTCTTCCTCAGAATGAGTGTTCATACGCACAAACTGCTCCACTGCCCTTTAGAGATCTTTGGCCAACACTGTACCCTGCTCACTGCGCCATGTGTCGTGCAGGAGACCCTGCTCACTGTGCCATTTGTTGTGCGGGGCGGCCTGTGGGGTCTCTGGTCCTGCTCCCCACATAAGAACGCAGAACATGGTGAGGCCAGAAAGGAACACCCACGCAGCCATAGGTAGGGCAGTCATACCATTATATTCTCGCTGGCAGCTGGGTTGGAGACACAGGAAGCAGAAGACACACTGTTCGCAACCCCCACTTCACTGCTTGCAGGCTGAGCCACCATCTTCTTGCTAACCCCCATTCTTTCTGCTAGCGTAGCCATGGCAGTTATATTAGTGGCCAATTGCTCACTGGTTACAGCTGACGGTCAACTAGCCACAGCTGATGGCCAGCCAATCACAGTTGATGGCCATTTACTGCCTGAGCCAGCACTTTTCTATGTGAGGATGAGAGCCTGGAAACTGCTCTCTGGGGCTCTGTCCCCACAGGGGGTTTATTGGGGTCCACACTGGACCACTGTCCCTGACCCTACATTTAGTAAACCCCATGTTTTGATAGAGGTGAAATGGGATGGGGAAGCTGTGGTGGGAATGGTGGCAGCCATACAGTTTTGGGGGCTGCTATGCCCTACCTCCCTGCCCCTGTCCGGGAGCTTTCCAAAGGCTGCCAACACTTATATCAGAGTTTTGAAACAGACAAAGGAACAACCCCCTAAGTGATTTTTTTTTAAAGCATGAAAGTGCCAAAGTAAAGTGTGAAATCATTAAGAAATGAAGACACTTGGATGTATTTGAAACCTCTTTGTGTTTCCAAAAACTTTAAAATTTGGCTTAATTTAATTTAGCCATAGGGAAATGTCTGGTATAGATCATCCGTGGGCCTATTTTGCTCAAGCACGGAATATAGAAAGGTGTTTAATTGCAACTCAGATGCTAATGAGTGCAAATTTCAGCAACTCTGCCAAGTTCCCCAGTGAAACTGATCTAAAAGAATTATACAAAGCCATACTTTTTCTCTAAGTATAAGGGATTTCCCAACGAAAGAGAGTCCAGAAAGGGCAGGTTTGTGTTATAAAACCTGTTTTCTACATATTTTAATTTATGCTTTGAAAACTCGGGGGTATTAGAAGAAGAGGAGAATGTGAGATCCAAGTTATGTACTGAAAGATTCTGGGGAATTACTTGTAAGGTGTAATAGGATGTAAGGTGATAAGCGATTGCATCAGGACCAAGAGCCTGTTCCTGATTAAGAGCTCAAAACTAGTGGCCAGGACACTTGACACAGCTGAATGAAAATAGAATCCCCGGAAGAATCTTTGAAAATATAATAGGACAGAGGCCCAGAGGCATATTTAGAAACTGCTTAAGGCACCAAGTAAAGAAAGGTCACAAATAATAAAAGAACATGGAATAGCTAAAGGAAGGGGGAGGCCAGGCAAGGTTATATCATTAAAATACAGCGTGAAAAGTGATACTGCTGCTACTTATTGTTACTTATGTATAATTTATGCTTAGAAATGTTCATTAAAATGTTATTTATAATAACTCAAAAGTGGAAATCATCTTAAAGGTCATCAATAGGAGAATGACTAAACAAAGTACAGTGAGCCTATAACACATGATAGCATGCAGCCATAAAAATAATGTTCTTCAGAGGTTTTTACTGAAGTGAATATTTGTGACATACATACAGCTTAATCTCACTCATCCTTCCAAACAAAATTTTTTTTTCGCTTCAGGTTAATTTATTGACAGTAATTTATGTTTCCTCCCTATAGCTTTTCCTTCTCTCCATTTTTAATAAGAAGGTAAGTTTTGTCATTCTTGGACTCAGAGATCTGAGCAGCAAACAGAAGCAGTCTGAAGTCAGTTACCTTTCAAAATGTTACTTTTAGAAGCAGAAAATGACACAAATGTTATTTACAAAATACCAATAAAACACCCACTTTAAACATCAGGGAAAAAATTGTGCAATGCCATTTGGCAAAATAGTGCTGCCTACTTTGAAGTAGCAACCTCTGCTGCTGCTGCTGTTCCCAGTTGGTCATCAGCTGCCGCTCCACATGCAGAGGACAGGCAGGCAGGGCGAGGCTTCTGAGCGCAGGAGACATGCTGAGCCTTCCTCGGGCTTTCAAACTGCTCTCTAAGCAGCACCTCAATTTCTATTAAGAGCAATTTGGAGGATTTATTATGTGTACATGTAATGTATTGGGAGAGCCAAGAATGGCAAATATTGCTATCATCATTGTATTAACCAGAACATTTTATGAACCACCACTTTCACAATAAGATCTTGGAGTAGTTCCTCAGTCATCCAAGTTGGCTCAGTACAGGTTTAGGATGAAGTATCTTTAGTTGTAATCCAATTCTTTGAGAATTGGTAATTCAGGTGGGGTCTGAATCACAATTTATTAGCTAGAACAGTTGTCATGCGGGGGTGTCATGCGGGGTCTCTGCTCCCATTCCCCACATAAGAACGCAGGACATGGTGAGGCCAAAAAGGAAAACCCACGGAGCCATAGATGGGGGAGTCATACTACTATATTCTCGATGGCTGCACTATAGTCTCACTGGAAGCTGGATCCACACTGTCTGCAACCCGCCATTTTAACTGCAATCCGCCCTTGCTAGCTCAGCCACCATCTTCTTGCTAGCCCCCATATTTCTGCTAGCGAAGCCACAGCAGTTATATTAGTGGCCAATGGCTCACTGGTTACAGCTGATGGCCAGCTAGCCGCAGCTGATAGCCATCCAATCACAGTTGATGGCCATTTACTAGCTGAACCAGCACCTTTCTATGTGAGGCCGAGAGCCTGGAAACTGCTCTCTCGGGCTCTCCCCACAACAGTGGTTTTAAAACTTTGTTTTCAACAGAGCAACAGCCCATTCTTCAAACCTAAGCTTATGTGGGCCAAGGAAATAAGAGTTGATTTTCTCTGGTAAAGTGGTGATGGAGAGCCTCCAGGACCCCTGGCTCAGCCTTACTTCTGTTCCTCCAAGTTGCCTCTCCCCCAACCCAGAAGGACCCTCACAACCCCTAGGGCTCTGTGAGGACAATTAGAAAACTGAAAAACGACAATATTTTCAGAAGAACAAGCTTTGTTCTAAGCAAATCAGAACAAAGAGAGTCCACAGCTTTTGGATGGTCTAAGCTTATTACACATTACGTATTGCTATGGCTTGTAGCGAGGTAGGGGAGAGAGAAAGAAAGAGATATCCTCTTAAGTGGGAAAGATTTGGAGACCCTTCCCCCCAAGCCTTTTACCTCCCCTAAACTTCATCATTGATACTTTTTCTTGGGCTATGAAATCTGATAATGAGATAATAACTGCTTTATGAAATACAATATTAAGTTAAATCAAACCCACAATTTTAATATATTCCAGGTCAACCATACATTTGAAATATGAGAAAGAAAAATGCTCTAGTAGTGGTGCATTAGACTGCTTTCGAGTTCTACGATTCACTTCGTATGACAAATTTCTTCACCGTCTCTATTTTCCCCAATTACGGTCAGATTTTTCAGTGTTCCTCCGAGCTTGTTTACCAATTACAGTGGTATCTTGGTTTTCGAACGTAATCCGTTCTGGAAGACCGTTGGATTTCTGAAACGTTCAAAAACAGCTGACAGCTAGGCCTCAGGATCTTGCACTCAGTGGAAGCTATGTGACATGTTCGACTTCCGAGACACGTTCGAAAACCAAAGCATTTACTTCTGGGTTTACGGTGTTTGTAAACCAAAATGTTTGTCAATGGAGAGGTTCGAAAACCGAGGTACTACTGTATGTGGCTTCAGTGGAGGGCAGTATAGGGTCCTGGTGGCTAGCCTAGCCCGGGTTCTGGAGTCAGGCAGAGCAGAGGCAAAATCCTGTCCCCATCACTTAGTAGCTGTGGACTGGGGAGTAAGGCAGCAAGTAAGCTCTATGAGCTCCAGTTTCTTTCTGCAAAGGGAGACAGTAAACGTACTTATATCAGAGGGTGGTTTTGAGGATTGAACGAGATGGTGCATTTAAATACCTATCACAGTGCTTGGCACACTATAAATGCCAAATAAATATTTTTTATTATTGTGATTTTAGTTTGTGAGCTTCTAAAATAGTAATTTAAAGAAATACCATGGCTGCCCATTAGAACCACCAGGAGTGCTTTAAAACTATGAATTACTGATAACCCAGACCAAGTAAGTCAAAGTTTTGGGGCTGGGGCCCAGGCACCGATAATTCAAAAAATGACCTCTCTAATTCTAATGTGCAGCCAGGGTTAACAACCAGTGGGCTAAAACAGGCAGCTGTGGGTAAGAAGACCTGATGGCGGAAGAGTAGTTGTGTGGGAGCAGGAGGAAGCCAGTGGAGACCCACAGGAATGCTCGTCCTCACTGACCAGGCCTCTGTGTGTCTGCAGGGAAACTGAGGGGCAAAGACTGATGGTGACAGTGAGGAGGGACGAACTGGTTTCAGAGAGATGCTAGGAGACAAAGGAACAAATAACCGGACCTTTAATATGCCTAACCCTTTCCTATTTTCAAAGTGTTTTCCCATAATTAACCTATTTAATGCTCTTAATAACCCTGTGAAGTACACAGGGCACATGTAATGCTCAATTAAAGAAAGGTGAATTGAGTCACAAACAAATCAGGTCATTTACTCACAGTCAAACAGTACCTGGGTTAGCAGGGTCATGATGAAAACTACGTCTCCTGATTGCAGGAATTTTGTTCAGAATACCACCTTTGTCTCTTACTTAACTCTTTACCTGGTAGCTGTTTCCTACCTCGTTTTTAATTAGTGAGGGAAAGATCTAGAGAACCTCCTGGTTTGGAATGCAAGGACCCGGGAGTATCTTTTTGCCTCTTCCACAAATGATGTGAATAGGATAAGAGAAGATTCTAGGGGAAAAAACACCATACTTATGACTGTAAGTTTTGCATGAGCTAGTCTTACTCTCAGAGCAATAAGCGGACACAGAAGGAATTCAGTTTTGGATTTCATGTCAACAACAGGCCTTAGTAGTACTTTTGTGCCTGAGCTCCTGGAAGTTGAATAAAGTTTGTGAATGGGAGACAAATATGTTACATGATGGATTTCTAACTACTAGTATTGAATATTCCAGGAAAAGCTGACCTGAAAATACACGATGTTCTTAGTGTCCCATGTAACTTCTTAGAAGAACCTGTTCCAAAGTCAACTGTGGTCTGGATAACAACGAAATGCTTACACACACAGGCATCCACTCACTTTTCCCAGGGACAAAAACCAGGAACAGGATCCACCTTCTAGGTACTCTGTGACCCATTATTTCTTTGACACTCCAGCACTGTTCATTAGTCCAGCACAAACTAATTTCCCTACCCTTGGGCATCTGTTGCAACTACAAATGCTATAAGCAGATGATAGGTTTACGAGAATTGCCTAAGCAGGCATTTGCATCTTGATTTGTGGTCTTACAGTTGGTTTTGGAGTTGATCTGGATTCAAAGAAGTGAGTGACCACAGCATCAGGATGTGGGCTGGTCTTAAAATCAAGGGTAAATCTGTTCATTCAGGTACAGCCTGCTGGGAACCAGCTTGTTTTATGCCATGAAAGAGACCATCCAGGTGTTTTTCTTGGTTTTGTTTTTAATGACACTTGCTTTAGTAAATTATTCTGAGACTTTAAACCACATGTGAAATCCCCTAGGATCTGAAAGAGTGAAGGGAAAACTATTTTAAATGAGGTTTCAGTCAATGAAACTGAGAACAATATTGTCCAGAAAACCCCTGTGTTATACCTTTAGGGATTTCTTTTTTTCCCCATGAGGATCTCAGAAACCTAGTCAGAGAAATATTAGGTTCATAGCTTGCTCTCTTGATTCTGACCAAGGTAACTATCATCAGTTTTGATAAACTGCAGTGAGAAAAGATCAGAACACAAGGACAGGTTGAGAAGAAGTGCAGTTGGTATAATCAGTCACCCTGCCTTCTTTCTGTTTCTCCACTGTGCTACTCTCCTTCCTCCCACAGGACCTCTGATTAGCCCTTCTCTCTGCCTCACTTGTCTTTTCTTACCGCGTTTCCCTGAAAATAAGACCTAGCTGGACCATTCACTCTAATGTGTCTTTTGGAGCAAAAATTAATATAAGACCCTGTATTACATTATATTATATTAGACCTGGTATCATATGATATGATATTATACCTGGTCTTATATTATATTAAAATAAGACTGGGTCTTACATTAATTTTTGCTCCAAAATGTGCATTAGAACTGATGGTCCGGCTAGGTCTTATTTTTGGAGAAACACGGTAGTTAACCTCTAATCATCTATTATGGGTTGAATTGTGTCCCCCCAAAAGATACTTTGAGGGGTGGATGGGTGACTCAGTTGGTTAGAGCACAAGCTCTAGGCTACGGGGGGCTGCCAGTTCGATTCCCACATGGGCCAGTGAGCTGTGCCCTCCGCAACTAGAATGAAGTCAATGAGTTACCTCTCAGCTCCCAGATAGCACAGTTGGTTGGAGCATGGGCTCTCAACCACAAGGTTGCCAATTCGACTCCTCGACTCCCGCAAGGGATGGTGGGCTGTGCCCCCTGCAACTAACAACGGCAACAGGTCCTGGAGCTGAGCTGTGCCCTCCACAACGAAGATTGAAAGGACAACAACTTGACTTGGAAAAGTCCCAGAAGTACACACTGTTCCCCAATAAAGTCCTGTTCACCTTCCCCAATAAAATCTTACAAAAAAAAAAAAAAAAGATATGTTGAAGTCTTGACATCCAGTACCTGAGAATGTGACCTTATTTGGAAATACTCATTACAGATATAATTAGTTGACATGAGGTCAAACTGGAGTGGGGTGGGTCTTTGGTCAAATATAGTGGTGTCCACATAAGGAGGTCTTGAGAGACACACAGGGAGGATACATGTGAAAATAGAGGTGGGTATTGATTCAAAATGGATCAAAGACTTAAGCATAAGACCTGACACAATAAACTGCATGGAAGAAAACATAGGTGCTAAACTTATGGACCTTGGGTTCAAAGAGCATTTTATGAATATGACTCCAAAGGCAATGGAAGTAAAACCTTTAATAAACGAATAGGACTATATAAAATTTAAAAGCTTCTGCACAGAAAAAGAAACCATTGACAAAATAAAGAGGCAACCAACTGAATGGGAAAAGATTTTTGCAAACAGTACCTCCGATAAGGGGCTAATATCCAAAATATACAAGGAACTCATGAAGCTCAACAACAAAAAACAAACAACTCAATAGAAAAATGGGCAGAGGACCTGAAGAGACATTTCTCCAAAGAGGACATACAAATGGCAAATAAACATATGAAAAAACGCTCAACATCACTAATCATCACAGAAATGCAAATAAAAACGTATTCAACAATGTTGTAAAGATTTTGTTGGGTATCCGATGGACATGCGTCCTATTTGGGAGACCACCTCAGGGATACTGTGGATGCCTGATCATGGCATTTTACACCAGAAGCTAAACATTAATGAATGCCAACTATAATTTTATATATATAATGTGATGGCTCGGTGTGAGGTCTGAGGGATAGTAGATGGGGGAGGGGGGTTCACAGTGTGATGGATATAAATGATGAACGTCTAAGTATTACCTTATCTTGTACACCTGAAACTAATAAATTAAAATAAAAAATAAAATAAAATAACATATTTAAAAAAAAACCACAATGAGATATCACCTCACCCCAGTCAGAATGGCTATCATCAACAAGACAAATAGTAACAAGTGTTGGAGAGGCTGTGGAGAAAAAGGAACCCTCATCCACTGTTGGTGGGAATGCAGACTGGTGCAGCCGTTATGGAAGGCAGTTTGGACGTTCCGCAAAAAATTACAAATAGAATTACCATATGACCCAGCAATCCCTCTCCTGGGTATCTACCCCAACAATCTGAAAACATTTATTTATAAAGACACGTGTGCTCCAATGTTCATAGCAGCTTTGTTTATGGTGGCCAAGACATGGAAACAACCAAAATGTCCTTTGATAGATGGATGGATAAAGAAGTTGTGGTATATATACACAATGGAATACTATTCAGCTGTAAGAAAAGATGATATAGGAATATTTGTGAGAACATGGATGGATGTTGAGAGTATAATGCTAAGCGAAATAAGTCATACGGAAAAAGCAGAGAACCCTATGATTTCACTGATATGTGGTATATAAACCAAAAACATGAAAAGAACAAGACAAACAAATGAGAAACAAAAACTCATAGACACAGACAAGAGTTTAGTGGTTACCAGAGGATAAGAGGGGTGGGGGGAGGAAGATGAGGGTAAGGGGGATCAAATATATGGTGATGGAAGGAGAACTGACTCTGGGTGGTGATCACACAATGGGATTTATAGATTATGTAATACAGAATTGTACTCCTGAAATCTATGTAATTTCACTAACAATTGTCACCTCAATAAATTAAAAAAAAAATAGAGGTGGGTATTGAAGTGATGTAGCTGAATGCCAAGGAAGGCTAAGCATTGAGGGCAAACACTAGAAGCTAGGAAGACGCAAGGAATGATTTTTTTTTTTTTAATTTCTTTTACCACTTTTTAAAAAAAAAAATTATTGGGGTGACATTTGTTAGTAAAATTACATAGATTTCATGTGTACAATTCTGTATTACATCATCTATAAATCCCATTGTGTGTTCACCACCCAGAATCAGTTCTCTTTCCATCACCATACATTTGGTCCCCCTTACCCTTTATCTTCCACCCCCCACAACCCCTCCCTTACCCTCTGGTAAGCACTAAACTATTGTCTGTGTCTATGAGTTTTTGTTTCTCATTGGTTTACTTGTTCTTTTGTTGTTTTTGGTTTATATACCACATATCAGTGAAATAATATGGTTGTCTGCTTTTTCTGTCTCACTTATTTCACTTAGCATTATACTCTCAAGATCCATCCATGTTGTCACAAATGCTCCTATATCATCTTTTCTTACCGCCGAAAAGTATTCCATTGTGTATATATACCACAACTTCTTTTTTTTTTTTTTTTCAGTGTTTAAAAAGTCATTTTTTTTTTATTATTAATTAATTTATTTATTAGTTTCAGGTGTACAAAACAAGGTAATACTTAGACGTTCATCATTTATATCCCTCATACTGTGAACCCCCCTCCCCCCATCCACTATCCCTCCGACCTCACACTGAACCATCACATTATATATATAAAATTATAGTTGGCATTCATTAATGTTTAGCTTCTGATGTACAATGCCATGATCAGGTATCCACAGTATCCCTGAGGTGGTCTCCCAAATAGGACGCATGTCCATCGGATACCGAACAAAATCTTTACAACATTATAGAATACCTTCCCCAAATTAATTTTCAAAAGAAAAACCCTGAGGCCATCTTGTGGTTACCAGCTGCTTCCAAATCCCTTCACCTTTCCCCTTATCCCCAACCCCCTCCCACACACCCATCTAACCACTCTCGGTTTTTTCTCTGCGTCCCCAAAACTGACTCTGATTAGTTCATTCACATAGTCTTTTCTTTAGATTCCATATATAAGTGAGATCATATGGTACTTGTCTTTCTCTTTCTGACTTATTTCACTTAACATAATGTTCTCTAGATCCATCCATGTTGCTGCAAATGATAAGATTTCTTTCTTCTTTATGGCTGCGTAATACTCCATTGTATAAATGTACCACAGCTTCTTAATCCAGTCATCTACCGATGGGCATTTTGGTTGTTTCCATATCTTGGCTATTGTACCACAACTTCTTTACCCATTCATCTATCGAAGGACATTTTGATTGTTTCCATGTCTTGGCCACCATAAACAAAACTGCAATGAACATTGGAGCACATGTGTCTTTACGTATAAATGTTTTCAAATTTTTTGGATAGATACCCAGGAGAGGGATTGCTGGGTCATATGGTAATTCTATTCTTAATTTTTTGCGGAACGTCCAAACTGCCTTCCATAACGGCTGCATCAGTCTGCATTCCCACCAACAGTGGATGAGGGTTCCTTTTTCTCCACAGCCTCTCCAACACTTGTTGCTATTTGTCTTGTTGATGACAGCCATTCTAACTGGGGTGAGGTGATATCTCATTGTGGTTTTTATTTGCATTTCTCTGATGATTAGTGATGTTGAGCATTTTTTTATGTCTATTTGCCATTTGTATGTCCTCTTTGGAGAAATGTCTCTTCAGGTCCTCTACCCATTTTTCAATTGGGTTGTTTGTTTTTTGTTGTTGAGCTTCATGAGTTCCTTGTATATTTTGGATATTAGCCCCTTATCGGAGGCACTGTTTGCAAAAATCTTTTTTCATTCAGTTGGTTGCCTCATTATTTTGTCAATAGTTTCCTTTGCTGTGCAGAAGCTTTAAGTTTCATACAGTCCTATTCGTTTATTAAAGCTTTTACTTCCATTGCCTTTGGAGTCAAATTCATAAAATGTTCTTTGAACCCAAGGTCCATAAGTATAGTACCTATGTTTTCTTCTATGCAGTTTATTGTGTCAGGTCTTATGCTTAAGTCTTTGATCGATTTTGAATTAATTTTAGTACATGGTGACAGATAGCAGTCCAGTTTCATTCATTTGCACGTGGCTATCCAATTCTCCTAGCACCATTTATCGAAAAGGCTGTCTTTCCTCCATTGTATGTTTTTAGCTTCTTTGTCAAAAATTATCTGTCCATATTTATGTGGTTTTATTTCTTGGTTCTCGATTCTATTTCATTGGTCTATGTGTCTGTTTTTCTGCCAATACCATGCTGTTTTGATTATTGTAGCCCTGAAGTACAGGCTAAAGTCAGGGAGGGCAATAACTCCAGTATTGTTCTTTTTTCTTAGGATGCTTTGGCTATCCGGGGTCTTTTGTGGTTCCAAACAAATCTGATGATTTTTTGTGCTATTTCTTTAAAAAATGCCATTGGGATTTTGATGGTAATTGCATTAAATCTGTATATTGCTTTGGGTAATATGGCCATTGTAACTATGTTGATTTTTCCAATCCATGAGCATGGGATGTCTTTCCATTTCTTTGTGTCTTCTTCAATTTCTTTCAAAAATGTCTTATAGTTTTCAGCATATAGGTCCTTCACATCCTTGGTTAAGTTTATTGCTAGGTATTTTATTTTTTTTGCTGCAATTGCAAAGGGAATTGTTTTTGTATTTCTTTTTCTGAGATTTCATTGTTAATATATAGGAATGCAATGGACTTTTGTACGTTGATTTTGTAGCCGGCAACTGTACTGTATTCGTTGAATGTTTCTAATAGCTTTTTGGTGGAGTCTTTAGGGTTTTCTATATATAGCATCATGTCATCTGCAGAGAGTGATAATTTAACTTCTTCATTCCCAATTTGGGTGCCTTTTATTTCTTTCTCTTGCCTGATGGCTCTGGCAAAGACTTCCAACACTATGTTGAAAAGCAGAGGTGATAGGGGACAGAGCTGTCGTGTTCCTGAATGTAGAGCAAAGGGCTTCAGTTTTTCACCATTAATTATGAGATTAGCTGAGAGTTTGTCATATATGGCCTTTATCATGTTAAGATATTTTCCTTCTATTCCTATTTTATTAAGAGTTTTAATCATAAATGGATACTGTATCTCGTCAAATGCTTTTCCTGCATCAACTGATATAATCATATGATTTTTGTCCTTTATTTTGTTTATGAGATGTATCACATTGATGGATTTGCGGATGTTGAACCATCCTTGTGTCCCGGGGATGAACTCCAGCTGGTCGTGATGAATAATCTTTTTAATGCATTGTTGTATTCAATTTGCTAGAATTTTGTTTACGATTTTTGCATCTGTATTCATCAGAGATATTGATCTGTAGTTTTTTTCTTTTTGTGTTGTCCTTACCAGGTTTTGTTATCAGGGTAATGCTGGCCTCATAAAATGAGTTAGGGAGTACTGTGTCTTCTTCAATTTTTTTGGAATAGTTTGAGCAGGATTGGTATTAGATCCTGTTTGAAGGTTTGGTAGAATTCACTAGTGAAGCCATCTGGTCCCAGACTTCGCAAAACCTTTGCGAAGGTTTTGGATGACTGATTCAATTTCGTTACTGGTGATTAGTCTGTTTAGATTTTCCAGTTCTTCATGGTTCAGCCTTGGAAGGCTATATGTTTCTAAGAACTTGTCTATTTTTTCTATGTTATTGAATTTGGTGGCATCTAGTCCTTCACAGTATACTTGGATGATCCTTTGTATTTCTGTGGTGTCAGTTATAACTTCCCCTTTTTCATTTCTGATTTTGTTAATTAGTGTCTTTTCTCTTTTTATTTTAGTGAGTCTAGCCAATGGTTTGTTGATTTTGTTAATCTTTCAAAGAACCAATTCTTTGTCACATTAATTTTTTCTATTTTCTTTCTGTTCTCTATTTCATTTAGTTCTGCTCTGATTTTTGTTATTTCCTTTCTTCTACTGACCTTGGGTTTTACTTGTTCTTCTTTTTCTAGTTCTTGAAGGTGTAACATGAGGTTATTTATTTGGGATTTTTCTTGTTTCATGAGATAGGCCTGTGATGATATAATTTTCCCTCTTAAAACTGCTTTCGCTGCATCCCAAAAATTTTGGTAGGATGTATTTTCATTGTCATTTGTTTCTATGTATCTTTTGATCTCTCCTCTAATTTCTTCCTTGACCCCGTCATTCTTTAAAAGTATGTTGTTTAATCTCCATGTATTTGTGTTTTTTCCTTGTTGCTTTTCACAGTTGATATCCAATTTCAAAGCCTTGTGATCAGAGAATATGCTTGATATGATTTCAATCTTCTTAAATTTGCTGAGGCTGATTTTATGTCCCAATATATGGTCTATCCTTGCGAGTGTTCCATGTACACTCGAAAAGAATGTATAGTCTGATGTTTTAGGATGAAGTGCTCTATATATGTCAATTATGTCCATTTCATCTAATGTGTCATTTAGGGCTGCTATTTCGTTATTTATTTTCTGTTTGGATGATCTATCCATAGCTGTCAATGATGTATTTATGTCCCCTAGTATAATTGTGTTTTGGTCAATTTCTCCCTTTAATTCTGTTAGTAGTTGCTTGGTATATTTTTGTGCTCCCTGATTGGGGGCATAAATATTGATGACTGCTATGTCTTCTTGTTGTATAGTCCCCTTTACCATTATGAAATGTCCATCTTTGTGTCTTGTTATTTTTTTCACCCTGAAGTCTTTTTCAGCTGATATCATTTTGGCTACACTTGATTTTCTCTGGGTACCATTTGCTTGAAGTGTCAATTTCCACCCTTTCACTTTGAGTCTATGCTTGTCCTTGTAGCTGAGATGTGTCTCTTGTAGACAGCATATGGTTGGGTTTAGTTTTTTGATCCAATCTGCTACTCTGTGCCTTTTTATTGGTGAGTTCAGTCCATTTACATTAGGGTGATTATTGATATGTGAGAATTTCCTGTCATTCTATCTTTAGTTTTTTGGTAAGGCTGTGTCTCCATTGTTTCTTTGCCTTTTTGTTGTTGTGTATTATTTCTGTGTGGTGGTATTCTATGATGTTTCCCTCTGTTTCTTTTTTTATTACAGTATGTATTTCAGTCTGGATTTTTTTTGAGTGGTTATCCTTAAGATTATAAAAGAAAGTTTGATATTTAGAGTAGTCCATTTTCTTCAGCACACTTACTTTCTCCATTCCCATATTCTGGTTTAGGTCTTTACTCTCCCTCCTTTTATACTGCCACAAATTGTCCCTGTTGATGGTGGTCGAATAGCCTCCTTTAGTATTTCTTGTAGTGCAGGTCTTCTATTAGAAAATTCCCTCAGCTTCTGTATGCCTGCAAAGGTCTTTATTCCTCCTTCATATCTAAATCATATCTTTGCTGGATATATTATTCTTGGCTCATAATTTCTCTCTTTCAATAGTTTGAATATTTGGTTCCACTCCCTCCTGTCTTGTAGAGATTCTGTTGAAAAATCTGATGATAATCTAATGGGCTTTCCTTTGTAGGTTACCGTCTTCTTTTCCCTGGCTGCCTTGAGGATTCTTTCTTTGTTGTTGATATAGACAGCTTCAATATAATGTGCCTTGGAGAGGGCCTGTTAGGATTGAGATAATTAGGTGTTCTATTTGCTTCTTGGATTCGAGGATCCAGTTCTGTCCACAAGTTTGGGAAGTTCTCACCAACAATTTGTTTGAGTATATTCTCTGTTCCCTTCTCTCTTTCTTCTCCTGGTATGCCCATTATTCTTATATTGCTCCTTCTAATAGAGTCAGAAAGTTCTTGTAGAGTTCTTTGATTTCTTTTAAGTCTCAAGTCTCTTTCTTCTTCCATCTGTGTAATTTCCAGGTTTCTATCTTCGATGTCACTGATTCTTTCCTCCATCTGGTCAACTCTACTACTTAAGCTGGTTATTTCATTCTTAATTTCTTCTATTGAGTTTTTAATCTCCCGAAATTTCATTTTTTTTTTTTAAATTTCAATCTCTTTCGTAAAATCCTCATGTTGTTATCTGATTGCATTCCTGAGTTCATTAAATTCCCTTTGTGTGTTTTCTTGCATCTCGTTGAGTTTTTTCAGAACTGCAATCTTGAATTCTCTGTCATTTAAGTCACATATTTCCATATCTTTAAGTTTTTTTTCTGGAGACTTTTCACTTTTTTTCTGAGCTGTCTTGTTGCCTTGGTTATTCATGGGAATTACTGATTTATTATTTCTCTTCCTAGACATCTACAGGAGTGGTTTCTGCAACAGGTTGATAGGTAGAGGTCTTTCTTTTGTTTTCCAATACTTGTTGTTAGAATGTTTTATTTTGTCTCCGACTGCAGCCTTTTTTTTCCTCTCTCACACAGTGCTATGTTTTCCTCTCTCACACAGTGCTATGTTTTCTCTGCACTATTGCAGCTTCTCACACAATGGGGGGATTCCCTGGGAGATGGGCTTCTCCTCTATTAACCGTTTACCTGGGTCATAGGGCGCCAGGTCCCTGTGGGGATGCGGAGAGCTTTTGAAGTTCCAAAGCTCTTCCTGCACCAGATTCAGAGCCCGTATGTTTCAGCGGTTCTGTTTACTCCTGCAGGAATCCGCCCAGATAGGGTGCACCATGGGCGGGGTGAGAGTGAGAGGTGGCCTAGAGCAATGGCCGCGACCACTACCATAGTCAGTCTAGCTTCCACTGCTCCCTCCCCTTTGCCGGAACTAATTGGGTTGCAAATCTGTGTCTGCTGTCCACAGTTCTCAGAACAGGAAATATTTTGTTCTTTTGATCTGACACTGCTACTGTTTCACTTCTAGCACCGGGCAGGTAGGGGCGGGGCGAGCTTTGGGAGGGAAAGGAGGGGGCGGCTAGTCTCAGTGTCTAAAGCTTCCGTTCTCTGCTTGGCAGTGAGGGCTTAAACCATCGTTTTGAGCCTCCTTCCCTCAGTCCTTTCTCCGAGGTCTCTGCCGTGAGCGTTGGGTTCAGCCATTTTATATGTTGCCCCCTCAGCCCTGTGGGCCATAGGCAGAGCCCTAGCAGTCCGAGTTCTTCCCTCTCCCGCAGCTGCAGTAGTTTCGGGATGCAGCGAGCTCGGAGCACTGAGCTAGGTCTGCGTCCTGCGCCTGCTCGGCGCCGGGCTCCGTCTCCACACTTCTCCCTTCCCTCCTCCCCAGCTCGCGCGATTCTCCCAACTTTAGGTGAATTCAGTAGTCAGCCTGTTCTTCTTGCCTGTCTGCTGTGCAGGGAGTCCTTTGTGGAGTTATTGTTGTTCGATTAGTTGTAAATTCTAGGGGAGCTTTACAGAGGTTCACCTCATGCCGCCATTTTGATGGCAAGGAACGATTCTACTTGGAGTATCATAAGTAGCACGGCCCTGCTGACACTTTAATTTTGGAATTCAAGCCTCTTGAACTGTGAGGTAATAAATTTCTGTTGTTTGAAGCCATCTGGTTTGTGGGGTTTTGTTATGGTAGCCCCTGGGAACTAATACGCCATCCTTTTAATCTGAGTTCAAATGTCATATTTTGGAGAAGCCATCCAGATCCTTCCACAGACTAGAGTATATCCTTCTGCTATATGGTGCCCTATCACCTTACTTTTCTTTCATAGCACTCCTCACATTTAGCAATTACTGCTACGTTTGTCTTATGTCTTAGTCTGTAAACTCTCTGAGGGCAGATGTGATGTTTTTAGGACTCATCATTGCATTCTCAGAAACCAAGGTTGTACCTGCCACCAGCATCTACTCTCTAAATATTTGTTGAGTGAACCGATGAATGAGTAAATTCTATCAAAAAATATTTCTAGCCTCTCAGAATCATCTAGAGACTAATACTTTATGAGTAGAAAATTTCTCATTAAAACTCGCTTTACATGAGAGAAAGGATTGCTTTTTCATTTTGGTGGTTTTGGTGTTTTTTTTTCTTTCAGTGGTTTCATAATTTCTTTCTGTTTTTGTTGCATTTTTAGATTTCCAATAGTCGTAGTAGGGATTGCTTTTTTTGGAGCTCAAAATCCAACCTTTTCATACTTAGTCATAATATTTTTCTTCAAAGTATTGAAAAAATATTTAGGCTTTATTTTATATAAATAGTTTTCAAGATTGAAACAGTGTGATAAAAGCCTTGCTTAAATTGTTTGAAGTCTCCTTTTCCTCCCTCCTCCACAAAATGCAATTTAGAATATATTTTGAATATCCTTTTCTTGATGGGAGGAACTATCACTTAAGGGAGTAACAGGACCATTCATTGAATATGAAATGAGTCAACAGGTTGTTAAAGTATTTTTCTTGCCTTTTCCTCAATGCCTTTCTCCTTTTTCTGAAGTTGCAGGTACATATTCTAAAATATCTTTCTAAAGCTTCATATTCTCTTTTGGCCACATATAATAATTACAGGGAACAGTTAGAAGAATGAAAATATGAGGCTGTACTTTAAATTAGTACATTGAAATAAGTGTCTGTTCATCTTTGGGTATGTAATCCAAAATTCTTAATAATATTGTTCTTTTGTTTTGGAAGAATTTCTAGAGCTCACAAGAAAACCAGTCTTACTGCTATGTTGTCACATCTGGTTTTGGAAGAAGAAAATAGATATCCTTTTTATTTACTTTTGTGATCTCCATGTAATTTTTGATCATTTCAAAGGATGGAAATTTGTCCATAATGGGGAAATTTGGAAGGCAAGGTGCTGAATGAGGAAGACGAGAGAGTTCATCAATGTCAGCTGTGGTGCTGGAGGAAGTGTTGTGGGTGTGGCGTCAGCGTGGATCAATTTGGGTTCCTGTTGGTGATATTGAGCTCATTCTTAATGTTCTTGAGTCTCAGTTTCTTCACCTGTGAAATGAAAACAATGTTTTATTATGTTGCTGTGGGGACAGAGCCAGAAGTGCAGTTTCCAGGCTCTCAGCCTCACATGGAAAGGTGCTGGCTCAGTTAGTAAATGGCCATCAACTGTGATTGGATGGCCATCAGCTGTGGCTGGTTGGCTGTCAGCTGTAACCAGTGAGCCATTGGCCACTAATATAACTGCCGCGGCTAAGTTGGGGAGTCGAGGAGAGTCAGTTGGTTGGCAGCAAAGTGGACAGCAGGTCACACATCGTGTGAACCCAGCCTTTAGTGAGACCATAGTGGTATGACTCCCCTACCTATGGCTCCATGGGTGTTCCTTTTTGGCTTCACCACATCCTGCGTTCTTATGTGGGGAGCGGGAGCAGAGACCCCGCAGGCCGTCCTGCATGACAGTTGCTAAGAGGATGACTTTTGACAATTATGGAGACAAAGCCCCAGAGAGCAGTTTCCAGGCTCTCAGACTCACATAGAGGGGTGCTGGCTCTAGTAGTAGATGGCTGTCGCCTGTGGCTAGTTAGTTGTCAGCTGTAGCCCGTTAGCCAATTGGCCACTGATATAACTGGGGAAGGGGAGTAGGTTTGCAGAAAAACGGACAGCAGTTCATACGTAGTGTGAATCCAGCCTCCAGTGAGACTATAGTGTTATGACTCTCCTACCTGTGGCTCTGTGGGTGTTCCTTTTTGGCCTAGCCACATCCTGCGTTCTTATGTGGGGAGTGGGAGCAGAGACCCTGCAGGCCGCCCCACACGACAACAACATGTGGGAAAATGCTTGACCACATATAAAGTGCTCTGCAGATATGAATTGAAAGTGGAATTAATTAGACATAATTATAGTGTATACTTCTGTAAGTATACACTTTACCACTTACAAAATACTTTTGGATTCATTTCATTATTTGAGATTTAAAATAGTTTACTAAGCAAACTGAGCTAGGCACTAAACTACATGGATGTACAAGATACAGTTCCTGGTCTCAAAGAACTTATGGCCTAATGGGAGAGACAGATGAGAAATGGATAATTTCAACACTAAATGCAGTGATAAAGGCATGAATAAGGAGCAATCACAGCTGACAGACAGTGAGTGTTACTATGTATCACTAACTTTACATTGTACTTGTCATGCAGGACGGCAGGCGGGGTCTCAGCTCCCGCTCCCCACATAAGAACGCAGGACATGGTGAGGCCAAAAAGGAACACCCACGGAGCCATAGGTAGGGGAGTCATACTACTATATTCTCGCTGGCGGCACCCGCCTCTCTGCAATCCTCTCTTGCTAGCCCCCATTTTTTCTGCTAGCGTAGCCACAGCAGTTATATGAGTGGCCAATGGCTCACTGGTTACAGCTGATGGCCAACTAGCCACAGCTGATGGCCATCCAATCACAGTTGATGGCCATTTACTACCTGAGCCAGCACCTTTCTGTGTGAGGCCAAGAGCCTGAAAACTGCTTTTTGGGGCTTTGTCCCCACAGTACTTTTTTGTTATCCCATTAAATTCTTGTAACTAACCATGAGGCAGTAATAGTTATGGAGGGACTTGCCCACAGACACCAGCTGGTAAAGGATGAATCTAGGACTGATATCTAAGTGTATCTCCAGAGTCTAAGGCTTGATTACTGTACTTGGCAATGACTTCATAGGTGTTCCAATTTTATTTCTGTGTAACACACCACCTCAATCTTAGTGATATAAAACAACAACCATGTTTTCATGCCCATGGACTTTTGTGGATCATAAATCCATAAAAGGGCAAAGCAGTAATAGCTTACCTCTGCTCCATGGTATCTGGGCTTCAGCTGGGTAGACTGAAAGGCTGGGAAGACTCAATAGCTGGGGGCTGGCAGGCTAACTTACTCACATATCCCATGGTTGATATTGGTTATTGGCTAGAACCTCAGCTGGGACCATTAGCCAAAACACCTACATGTGACCTCTCCTTATAGCATGGTATCTAGGTTTCAAGAACAAGCATCCTAAAAAGAACCAGGCAGCAGCTGCATAGCTTTTTATAACCTAGCTTTGAAAGTCACATGTTTTCATTTACAAGCAACTCCCACCCCAGATTCAAGGGGAGGGAACATAACCAGCATTCTCAATGGGAGGAGTGTCAAAGTCATATTGTAAGAACATGTAGGACTGTAAAATACAGTCTCCACACCCACCCTCTGGCCACAATAATTCACATGCAAAATACACTCACCTCCTTCTCCAAGACCCCCTAGTCTCATCTCAGTATGGCATTAGCTTGAAGTCCAGGATCTCATGATTTAAATCAGATCCATTGTGGATGAAGCTGTATTTGTGCAGCTTTTCTGGTGAAGTTTCTCTAAAGACTAGTGAACTGAAGAGATAAGTTATCCACCTCTTTCCTTCTCCATCCAATATACATTCATGGGATAGGCATTTGATAACTATTGCAGGACTCCCATTTGAAAAGGGGAACATGAGTAGGACACAGCAGTTACTGGTCCATGGCAATTTTGAAGTTGATCTGGGCACATGTTATCAGTTTCTTGAGTAGGGCTCAGGCCTACAGCTTGGGGATTGTTCTCTTGGCTCTTGGTTCCACCCTATGAATTATCCTTCCTTTTCTATAAGAAACTGCTGGTATTTGTCACTGAGGGGTTTTTTCAGCTGATTTCCTGTCCATCATAGTTCAAAGGTCAAATTCCTCCTGTCTCCGTCCTTTGAACTCAAATATGATACAATTCTTTAAAAAACCCTACTGTGCATCTATTTATTTATTTATTTTTATTTTTTAAAAAATTTATTGGGGTGACAATTGTTAGTGAAATTACATAGATTTCAGGTGTACAATTCTGTATTACATCATCTATAAATCCCATTGTGTGCTCACCACCCAGAGTCAGTTCTCCTTCCATCATCATATATTTGATCCCCTTTACCCTCATCTCCCTCCCCCCACCCTCCTTACCCGCTAAACTATTGTCTGTGTCTATGAGTTTTTGTTTCTCATTTGTTTGTCTTGTTTTTTTGTTGTTGTTTTTGGTTTATACACCACATATCAGTGAAACCATATGATTCTCTGCTTTTTCTGTCTGACTTATTTCGTTTAGAATTATACTCTCAAGATCCATCCATGTTCTCACAAATGTTCCTATATCATCTTTTCTTACTGCCGAATAGTATTCCATTGTGTACATATACCACAACTTCTTTATCCATTCATCTGTCGAAGGACATTTTGGTTGTTTCCATGTCTTGGCCACTGTAAACAAAGCTGCATTGAACATTGGAGCACATGTGTCTTTATGTATAAATGTTTTCAGATGTTTTTGGTAGATACCCAGGAGAGGGATTGCTGGGTCATATGGTAATTCTATTTGTAATTTTTTGAAGAACCTCCACACTGCCTTCCATAATGGCTGCACCAGTCTGCATTCCCACCAACAGTGGATGAGGGTTCCTTTTTCTCCACAGCCTCTCAAACACTTGTGACTATTTGTCTTATTGATGATAGCCATTCTGACTGGGGTGAGGTGATATCTCATTATGGTTTTTATTTGCATTTCTCTGATGATTAGTGATGTTGAGCATTTTTTCATATGTCTATTTGCCATTTGTACGTCTTCTTTGGATAAATGTCTCTTCAGGGCATCTATTTATTTTATTAGGCAAAAGTCATACTGATGAAACTCTTTGAGATAAGCCCTCTCTCTTGGGCTCCCTTCGAGACTACTGTGGGACAATGTCCTTATGGTTCTTATTAATTAATTTATTTATTAGTTTCAGGTGTACAAAACAAGGTAATACTTAGACGTTCATCATTTATATCCCTCATACTGTGAACCCCCCTCCCCCCATCCACTATCCCTCCGACCTCACACTGAACCATCACATTATATTGGTTCTTAGGAGCCATATTGTTTAAAGAGAGAATCTGTGAAGAACACCCTTATGATTCTTAAAAGGCCTATTGCCTACTAAGAAGGCCTCATATTTTATGAGGTTTTAACAGAGAATCTTAGAGTCCCATGCTGGATTTGAACTTTGGCCTGAGGTCATTTCTTAATTTAAGTATTATTTGCTGCTTGGAGAGGTTGGGAATGAAAAACAGTTTTATATTTGAATCTAGTAAGTCCTGGCTCCTTTATATTTAATATTTCATTTCTAAATTTATTTTGGCACATTTTGTCATTGGAAGCAAGAAGAATCCAGGTGCCATTTTCAATATTCTGACTAGAAATCCTCTAACCAAGGTCACTGAGTTTTGTAAGTATGTTTCCCATTGTCCACATTACTGCAAGTGACAGTGTTGCTAAACTTCCTGCCTCTACATAAGAAGGGACTCCATCTTGAAATAACATAAGCTTCCTTTATGTCCTCACCAATGACTTCCTCAAAGCTTTATAGATTTCCACCAACCAACCAGTCCCAAAGTCAATGCTATGTGTTTTAAGTTTCATTGTAGCAGCACCCCACTTCCAGGTATCAAAATCTATTTCAGATACTACTGCTGGACTACAAACCACCCCAAACTTAGTGGCATAAAACTACAAACACTTTGTTATGTGAATCAGGATTTCTGAAAAGGCAAGTCACATAACATTCCTTCTGTTCTAGTCCCAAGCCTTGTCAGATTCAGGGAGAGGTCATATAAACCCTCTCTTAATAGAAGAAATGTCAAAGTTATTGAAGAATAACAAATGGATGGGAGATGCTGTTGCAACTATCTTTGGAAAATATAATCTGCCAGGAACTATCATGGGATTATAAAGAATGAACACGTGAGGATTCCAGAAAGGCTGTGAGAGGGAGATCACCCCTGATCTAAGTCTTAAGGGATGAACTTGACAACAGTAAGTATCAGGGTATTTCTTACTTGACAGAAACAGAGTTCTGAGTATAATCTCCTAAATTATGAAATTGTTATGGATATAAACTCCTGATCTGACTACTCTGAAATGAAAACACACATGCACACACACACACGCACACACCATATTGAATTAGAAATGTCCACTTTATTTTATAACCAAATTCCACACTAAATAAATGTTTAACAATGACCTGTAAATATTAAAAACAGTCATTGATTCAAGAGATATAATTCAAATGAATTGGTAACAGGGAGCTATAAGTAAGAGGAACTGATAGACAATAAAAGTTTAATGAAAATTCAAGCAGGGACACTCAGCAAAATGAATCCCATAGGAGGGTGGAAAGAGAACTGAGAATCTGCCCCAGTCTGATGCACAGGGATTCAAGGTAGCAAATCAAATCAAGTGGCTGTACAATTGGAGCAAAATATGTATAGCCAAGTCTGGTCGACATCTGCTAGTACGGAAGGATGGCATTGATTCTCCCACTAATAGCACAAGGTCACTGTCCGGTAGCACTGTACCATAGTGATGACATTATCTATGCAATACCTTTTCTTGTTATGTTAGTGAATAGAGGGCCATTTGGATCTCTAAATGCCCAACTAATTTTCTGCCCTTTTAATGGTCCTTTGTAGATGGTTACACCAAACTCCTTAAAGACCTATCTCATCTTTTTGTCCCATTATCCACTTTACCCTGGCCCAATGTTTATTTATTTATGTTTAAATTTAATTTTATAAATAGCTCTAACATCATATTAAAAAAAATCAGAAAGTATCAACAGATTTACCATGAAATTCTCCCTACCTTCCTTGTCTTCATTCTACTTCCTGGTAGGGAACCACTGTTCTTAGTTTCTTGTGTATTGTTCTACAGTTTATTCATACATAGAATTTTTATTTTCTTTCTACCAACACTAACCTCCTGCCCTTTTTTTTAACCCCCAGAAGATAGTTTATTATGTAACCTATTCTGAATCTTGCTTTTTTCATTTAACTACATCTCTTGGAGATTTTTCCCTCACATCATTACATGGTGTCTGTCTGTCTGTCTGTATTATAGGGTTTAAGAAAATTCTTAAACCTTATCTAATGGGAGGTATTGGATAGAATATAAATATTGGGATTAGGACTAATAGGAGTTTAAAACTCACTTTTTCCATTTCAAAACCATGTAATGAGTATTGGAAAAATTCCTTGATCTTTTAGAGCCACTTTCTCCTTTGAAAGTGACAGTAATAACACCTTGCAGGTTTGTGTTAAGCCCATCAATACAAGACTAGTTATAAATGGCCTAGAACACAGTAGACGATCAACAAAACTGCCTTTTATTATTATCAGTATTTCATCATCTGAGTTTGGAATGACAGTGATTATTTTTCAGTGCTCCAAAAATCATCCTGATCTGGTTCTAGAGGGGCTTACGTCTTCCTTCCTAAACAGACCTCATTTAATATTTGGTGGTACTTAAAGGGAACAATGAAAAATACCAGATCTTAGACTAAAGCTTGTGTGATGGCTCAGATGCATTGGCCACTGTGATAGATGGCATACAAGTACTGCCCCAGTTCTTCATTTCCTGTATCCATGCCATTTGCCATGTGACTTTGTAGTTCCTCTACTAGAAGGATGGAATGTATTTCCTTGTCTCTTGACTTGGGGTAGGATCATGTGATTTGCTTTGATCAAGAGAAAAAGATAGAGTGTCAACTGTAATTTATAAAATAAATAAATAAATAAATAAATAAATAAATAAATATAGGTGAAAGTGATAGGGTATCAGTTTCTTGTTTTTAAGAGGCCCTGTGTGTTTCTGCTTCTTTTTTGTATTCTGCTATGGCTATGAAGAGAACATGTCTGAGTTAGCCCTCTGTTCCTAGAAGGAGGACAAACAAATGTAGAGCAGAGCCAGTCAAGCTGAATCATTCAGGTCAAACCACCCTCATTGGGACCAGCCTAGATCAGCTGACTTCCAGACAACCTACAGGTATATAAATTAAATAAGTGGTTAATGTGAAACAGTAAGATATTGTGGTTACTTGTTACACAGCAAGAGCAAACCAATACAGCTACACTTTATCAAATTCTAGGAAACTGTCGCAAAATAACAGGAAATTCAGTAAAAGCCACAACTGGTGATTTATCGTATATACATGGGCAAGGTAGGGATCAAGGAAATTAAGAAATGAAAATGGTTAGGTATATTTACGAGTCAGCTAAACAAGGATGAGGAGTGGAGATATGAATTGTCTGCAAGTACTTGAAGTACAAATATCAGGGGTATGGTAAACAGTTTACTGAGCTTCAAGAGGAAACATCTAGGAAAAGTACATCAATGCTGAGCCAGCAAGACTTCTTAATATAGGAAAGGAAAAAAGTCTTCATGATAAGATCTGCATCACTCGACTGAGAAAGATAAATACCATATGATCTCACTTATATGTGGAATCTAAAGAACAGAATATGCAAGCAAACAAAACAGAAATAGACTCAGATACAGAGAAAAAACTGATGGTTGTTAGATAGGATGGGGGTTGAAGCATGGATGAGAAGGTGAAGGGATTAGAAAGTACAAATTGGTAGTCACAAAATAGTTATGGGAATGTGAAATACAGTATGGGAAATATAATCAATAATTTTGTAAAGACTATGTAGGGTGCCAGATGGGTACTGGAGTTATTGGCAGGATCACTTCATAGATTATATAAATGACTAACCACTGCACTGTACACCTGAAACTAATATAAAATAACATTAAATATCAACTATAATTAAATATATATAAAACTATAATTAAATATAAATAAAATATACATAATATATATATAAATTTATATGTGAAATATATAAAAATATATATAAAATATATATGTAATATATGTATATGCATATGTATATATGTAATATATCTATATCTATATCTGGTCATGGAGTATAAAGTACAGTGTAGGGATATATAGTCAATGGTATTGTAATAGCTATGTACGATGTCAGATGGGTAGTAGACTTCGTGGGTTTATCACTTTGTGAGGGGTGTAAATGTCTAATCATGATGTTTTGTATACCTGAAACTAATAATAAATTTAAATTTAAAAAGATATAACCAGAAATATACACAATGATATATGAAAGAAAATGTTAATTATTTGGTAATTTATAATAATAAATACTTAAAAAGAGGGGAAAAAACCCTGCATCACTGTTGCTCCTGAGGAAGCATTGAGGCCCTCTTGTTCTGACACTTTTAAATTTAACTGAACAGGCAATAGAAACATATTGTGGAAGTAACCTCGGGCCAACTGGATGGGGGCAAGAATTAATAGGCCAATAAACTGAGCACCCAAATTTCACTAGATGGATAGACACCTATCCTGCCCCTATCCTGTTGTCTGATCGCATTAGTCTGTGAATTTTAAACAACTTAAAAGAGGAAATATTGGAAATAATCTTTAGGCCCAGAACATTTTCCTTTAAAATTAGACATAAAGCAAAAGCAAACCTGACAAGGAGTCTAGTTAATAGGCTTTGGGTCATGAACTGGAGTTGTCAGGTTGGTCTTTTTAGAGATGGCACACAGCCTGGGACTATCACCCTATCACTGACGGCCACTCCAGGCAGCAGCCTCATTGCTGTCATTGCTGTACTCAAGCAGGCTAGTAAGTTCGGGGCTGAGAGGGATTTCTTTCCTTCCTTCCTTCCTTCCTTCCTTCCTTCCTTCCTTCCTTCCTTCCTTCCTTCCTTCCTTCCTTCCTTCCTTCCTTCCTTCCCTCCCTCCCTCCCTCCCTCCCTCCCTCCCTCCTTCCTTCCCTCCTTCCCTCCTTCCCTCCTTCCCTCCTTCCCTCCTTCCCTCCTTCCCTCCTTCCCTCCTCCTCCTCCTCCTCCTCCTCCTCCTCCTCTTCTTCCTCCTCCTCCTCCCCCTCCTTTATATATTAACAGCAAGCTTGAGCATTTCAGGGCAAAGTAATTCCAAAAGAAGTTCCTGTTCCCTGGATAAATACAGGCTTTCAATACTCCAAACAGACATTCTAATTTCTTCTTCAGGAAACTCATTTTATTCTAAAAGACCCATTTAGAAGCGTTTCTTGCAATTTGGAGAGTCAAATAGTCTGTTGATTATACAGGGATGGATTTTATGGGAGTGCTGTCGGGAATCTCTTGGTGGGAAGGAATTCACAGGGGACAGGGCAGCACTATGTACCTTCTTGCCATTAGCTGAGAAGGAAATGTTCTGTCTTTCATTTTAACAGGGGCTGAGGCTGAATAGCTTCTCCTGGTATTAGTAGTAATATGCCTTATGATGTTTTAAAAATAATTTGGAGGCTTTTGCTGGTTTCTCACAAATGAATTCCTTCCAACATCTGGAAAAACATACCTGGGAGACTTGGGACAGCCTCGTTCTTAAAGCTGATTGAATTAAAACAGTTGCTTCCTCTTGGTTGTTTTCTATGATCTTGCTAATACAAAGAAATAGAACATTTAAAAAGTAGATAGAGCACTGTCATTCCTAGGGGTTAAATATTTTAGTAACAGCAGAGAAAAACTAGATTTTAGGCTAATTGGTAATGACTCTGGAATGTAGATTTACATATGTGTGAAAGCCTTTTCTATGTGAGTGATAGCATACTCTTCTATATTGTATATAGAGAAAATACTTTAATCTTCTACTCTCATTTTTAATAAACAAATGGAGACAATCTGCACATTTTAAAAATGACTAATTCAAAGTCACACAGTACGTGTAAGAATTAGAGGGTTCTAGGATTAGAAAACATATTTTATCACTAATGGAATATGCTTTTATGATAGAATCAGATGAATAAAAAGAAAGACATTTAAATATGGTATAATGTCCCCAATCCACTGAGTGATGAAGAGTTCCAGAAATCTACATGTGGCATCCTCCCCTACTTGCCGTTTTCACCTCTATTGGCAGGAGAGAAGTGGGATACCCAGAACTCTGCAAACTCCCCTTCCACTACCTCCACCTGCAACTCTCTCAGCTTTCTGGCCTCTCCCTGCCTGGAGACCAGCAGGATGAATCATCCTGAGGTCAATTATGTCAGTCTCCTTGGTCATCCCTCATTCCCCAGGACTCTAATGCCCATAAGGCTCTGTGCATTCCTTTCTCTGTCCTAATCTCTTTGCCCCAAACCCTGAATTCTCAAACCTGTTATACTGTATCCTCTGGAACTTAAGGTTAGTCATCAACCTTGTATCCCTAGCTTCTTCTCTGAAATTCCCCTTAACTTCTTGCTCTGACACCTGAACTCTGGCCCCCCTCTGCCTCCCTTGTATTGGCATAGAATTAACCCCGGGTTTTTTGCAGAACATGACAGCATTCATGAGACTCTACGAGAGTAAGAAAAGGTTTATTTAAAGTTGAAAAGAGAGAGAGAGAGAGAGCTCTGTTTGGAACTGGCAAAAGGAGTTTTGCCAGGGCAGTCTGATAGAAAGAGCAGCGGAAGATCTTGAAAGTTACTGGCAAAGGGAGTTTTTCCAGGGCAGAGCCCAATAGGTACAGCTGCACGGATGAGAAGGAGTTTTATATTTTTCTAAGCACGATGTAGGGTGTTTGTCAGCTTGCAGGAGGGCTGCCGTTACAATTGTCTTCTCCTGGGAAATGTTCTGTTCCCATCTATGATGGGTGCTTGTTAGTTTTCAGGGGATTGCTGTTGCGATTGGGAACCGTTCTGTTCCTACCTATAATGATGTTAAGTGCTTGTCAGCTTGCATGTGCAGTGCTAGCTAGGGGATTCAGAGCCAAGCCGTTAATTTTTAAACTCCTTACTGCTAACTCACAAGCTCGCTCCTGTTAACTCTTTGCTTGTCCCATCCTGCCAGCTCACAAGCCTGCTTTTGTTAACTCTCTACTTGTCTCATCATCCCTCTCACACAGTGGCTGCCTTTTTTTCTATCACAGGGCCCAGAGATGGGTTTGATATCCTCCTTCTTCTTCATTGCCACCTCCTTGTCTTCTCCCTGAGAACCCTGGCTTTGAGTTTCAATCAGATTTCAACCCCTATTTCTCCAGTTATAGACATCTTCCAGGCTTATCTCCCTCTAGTCTTCATTCCTTGAAGCATGTTCAATGTCATGCTTTCTATCAGGAATATAGCCACTCCTGCTGTAAATTTTGGAGGTTTTTCTGTATCCAAATAAGTGACTATTCAATATCTTTAGTCAAGTTCCTTGACTTACTCTCTTCCGATGATTTTGTCCTCTACCCTATCTCAGCCTCCACTTCAAGGTCATGCCCCAGACCTCACCATTACCCATAAACATGCCACATCCACAATATCAGTTTTTTTTGCAGTTTACTCCCTCTAGTATCCTAATGACAAAATTTCTTCAGCACCACTGGCATATACAATCCATCAGTCCTATCACTTTTCACATTCTTTGAAATACTTTCATGTCCTCACCTGACTCTTTACCTTACTTAGATTCCATAGTTCAAATTATATCACTCCCTTGCATATACTCTTAATTTCCTTTCTTTTTCTCCCTTCATCATATTCTTTTGCAAAAACTCTGTTTAAATCCAACTCTTTGCTGATTCTGTGTCTGTTCAGCTGAGCACAGCTGGAGAGAAGCTCATGATCATGTTGACTGGAGCCCCTTTCAATTCATGGCCAATAACCTCAAGTGGGTCTTTACTGCTGCCTGGTGATCTCATTACATTTTCCTAATTCACTTACACTCCCACTCCCCAAGTGAGCTATTTCAATCTTTTTCTCTAAAGTTTCTTTTACAATCCTTACTCTCAGCTTGTTTTTTATGTCACTAAGAAAATAGCAGAAATTAGCAGAAGACTTCCACATGTTTCCATCACCTTATCTATCCACCTAATTGCATCTGTGTCCATATACCCCTACATACCCCGCCTGCCCTCTTCTATGGATGAAGTGACTATGCTCCAACTATGAACAGAACTTCCACTTTAGCACAAGTTCCTATCCCCTCTCACTACTCAGGGACATTGCAACTTTTTTTGTTTTGTTTTGGTGGAGCCTCTGTTTATGTAAAAATTTTGATTTAAAAATGTATTACAAATTCATGAACCCATGTGAGGTATAGTGATATATTGATGAAGATTTAGAATAATAGGCAAAGAATTTCCTATGTTTTTATTTATTGTCCCATCAGTGGGAGTGAAGAGTCTTCATAAGCACCATCTCTTTTCCTGTTCAGATTCAGGGACGATTTTTGTGTGTTCTTTATTGTCAAATGTGATGCTTCTGGCTTATTTCACATCTCTTATCACAAGAAAAGGTAGCAAGACTGTAATTACTTTGCCAGGGCTTTAAAATAGTATTGATCTTATTGCCTCTGCATTTGCTTAATACCACTTATTTAATTCTGGTTATCTTATTTCTTATGAAGCTGCATCATCATTACGCTGCTTGTGAATGAGAGTCACAATGACTCAGAGGTTGTTACTGTGCTTCATTGCTGACCACCAGAAATGCAAGTCTCACCCATGGCGTGCGGGAAAATGTGAATAATACTTTACTTCCTGGTCATGTTAAATTTAACACTCAGAGGTTTATTGAGTGAATGTAGAACAACACAGTCTTTTCTCAATCACTTTAGGCTATAACACTGCATTTCTAGGATGTGATTTCTTTCAATGTTGACGCCACCACTGCCCAGGAGGAAAAATAGGAGAGGGGTGGAATGAGGAAAAGTAGTCTCACTCACCCCAGGAACATCCTCCCACCCCACCATCCAACATAACTTAAGATCAACTTGGGAGAACATGACATCACTACATTGACTGGAGACTAGAGAGGGCATCAGTGGCCACGGTGCTGTAGAGCAACTCTCTCAAAAATGCCTCAGAGGAGATAGGCATGTTCCCTCTGAGGACTGCGTGACACATGGAGTGGTGCCTCAGAGACAGCAAATGACTGCCTAGGGTGCCAACTGCAGGAGCATACAGGTAAAAGATACCTATCACTACCTCTTGCTATGAACTTGAGGCGGCATTGAAGTGAGAACACAGATGGGTGAGAGTTGTCAAACTGGCCCATGCACACAGAAGACTTGGTGGTAGACTACTGGTAGCCCAGCGTCTTGAATTCATCCTGTGTCCTACACAGGTCATCCAAAATCAGCACATCAGCACCATTCGAGTGGCCCAAGCTCGCACAGTCCTACAAAAGAGATACTGCTCTACATTCCATTCTGGGATTTCTCAACCTGCTAACTGATCTTTTAAAAATTTGCATACATTATGGTTCATTCTGCTGTGAAGTTCTTTGAGTTTTGACTGTGGAATACATAGCGACATGTATTCACCATTCCAGTATCATACAGAATAGTCTCACCATACTAAAAATTCCTTGTGCTTTATCTCTTTATCCCTCTTTCTACACCCTATTGACCCTTGGCAATCACTAATCTTTTTAACTCTCTCTATAGTTCTGCCTTTTCCAGAATGTCATATAATTGGAATCATATAGTAGGTACCCTTTCTAGATTGGCTTCTTTCACTTAGCAATATGTGTTTTAGCAACTTGTATTTAGGGTTGGGTCTAGTTTGCTGAAGGGCTTTTTCATTGTTCCTATCCTACTGTCTGCTTTGGCCCAGCCTGTATGCTTGTTCCTGAGAAAGGTCTGTCCTTATGTTTTCCCAATGTGTACACAGTGGGTCGTGGTGGTAGAGGAAGCATTTCCTGTTGTCCTGGTCCACTCTTTCCTGGCAGCCCTCTCCCCCTGATTCTCTGTAGTGGAGCTTTCCCAGTGACCTTGCTCTTCCCATTTATGACAGCAAAAGTTTCTCTTGTATCTCTGGTGGGTATTCTGCAGGAGTGTTTGCTACTGCCCCAGAGGCAGAAGACTTACACTATTTTGGGCCCGGGATGCTCCTGCTCCTTCTCTATGAGTAGGAGTTTTTCTCTTCCTCTCCCCCAACTATGGTCAGTTTTTAGCAGTGTCCTGGGGGCACCAGGTTTACTGCTAGTCCTCCACTGGCTTATTGCTTTTATTACACAAGGGATAAGCATTCAGTTGGAGTGTTGTGCCTTTCTCACAGGGGTCCTGCTCTCCTTTTCCAATTCTACACCACAAAAAAAGGCTCTCTCTGATATCCTACCCTGCCCCTAACCTTTCTTTTGGCCACCTGGTGGAAATCTATGGAGGAGAAACTGCCAATGAGCATGAGCTCACTTTGTGGCTGCAGCTCCCAAGGGGTCTGTATGTTCATTGTAGCCCACATTTGGCTGTTAACAACTTATTAAAGATTTAGTTGAATTCTTACCCATTTGTACAGAGGCTGGCATTTCTTCCTCTCATGCTCGGCTCCGGGTGAGCCAGTATTGTCATACTGTCTCCTCGGAGGGGCTTGTCTTCCCTTAGATTTCACGTTCCTTGGTGGCTCTGAGACCACTGCTCTCCAATTGGCTAAAAAATATTGTGATTTTTCAGTTTATCCAGATTTTTTTTATGTTGTTAGAGTGAAAGTTATGCTCTGTGTGCTTTTTATATCTTAGCCGTAGGTCAAACATAGGAGGGATACTCATTTCTGTTAAAGGTTCTTTATGTGAAGGTTTGACTGTTAGAGATTTTTCCCCCTTAGCTCATCAACATATGAGCCTCCCCCATATCTATCTAAGTGGGTCATAGCCCCAGTGAGGGCCACAAAAGGAGAATTTCACTTTTCTTATTTCTCCCAAAGTGCTCTGTGTGGTGGGTTCATTATGCCATTGGCTAAAATACCCGATCTTTCACAGTCTGGTTTAAACCTATTTCTTCTTTTTTTAAAAATTCTTTCCCCCACCTTTATTTGCCTCCCCCAACTCCTGTTCAAGCCATTGTTTCTCAGTCTAGTTGTGTAGGACACAGCTCCCTGGCCCATGCTGGTATTAGGAAGCTTGCGCTCCCCTCCCTCCCCCCCCCCTCGCTGAGGCAGTTGGTTGCCAGTCGATGGTCAGCCGCTCACAGCAGTCCAGGGCAGCTCTTGCTGGCTGCCAGCCACTCACACTGGCCACCAGCCACTCATGGCTGCACACAGCAGCTCGTGGCAGCACACGGCAGCCCACGCCAACCTCCAGCTGCTCACTGTAGCCCAGGTCCAGGGAGAGCTGCTGTTCACAATCTTAGCTGTAGAGGGTGCAGCTCACTGGCCTATATGGGAATCGAACTGACGGCGTTAGGAGCACGCTCCAACCACCTGAACCACCAGGCCAGCCCAAACCTATTTCTTCTTATTCTATTTTTAATTAGCAAAGCTGGAGAAAATTTCTGTTTACTCCATACTGGGTTGAATAGTGCTCCTCAAAAATTCATGTCCATCCAGAACCTGAAAATGTGATCTCATCTGAATATAAAATCTTTGCCTATGTAATCAAGTTAAAATGAGGACATAATGAAGTAGGGTGGTCCTAAATCCAATTTGACTAGTTCCTTATAAGAGGAGGAAATTTGGACACAGAGACAAGACACGCAAAGAAGAAGGCCATGTGAAGAAGGAGGCAGAGATTGGAGTTATGCTGCCATAAGCCAAGGAATGCTAAGGATTGTCAGCAACCACTGGAAGCTAGAGGAGGCAGGAAGGACTCTACTCAGCCTCAGAGGGAGCACAGAGCTGCCTGACAACTGGATTTCAGACTTATAACCCCCAGCACTGTGAGAAAATAAATTTCCGTTGTGTTAAGTCACCTGGTTTATGGTAATTTTTGATGGCAGTCACAGGAAAGTAATACATAACCAACATTTTCCATCATCAAATTCTTTTCTGTCTCTGTGACATAAGCACCAAAACTTTCAGGTTTTCGTCTGTCATTCCTTCATCCTTTTTTTATAGTCTTTGTTTTATAATTGTTTAGTCTGTGCATGAGCATACATTTTTCTCTAGTCAGAAAGCCTCTTCAGGAAAAGCTTTAAAGTACCACAGTTCATATACAGTATGGGAGAGCTGTGCTTACATGCGAAGAAATGTCCTAGGATGTCAGAAGATAAAGTTACACAGCGTTAGCGATAGACATGGCTTCTAAAAGAGACAATGTGATGTCAAACTATGTTTGGTATTCATCCAACAAAGAGATCCCTAAGATCCAAACCAACAGTTTTGGTCTTTACAAAGGCTCCCTATGAAGCGCCATTTCAGTGTAGTGTGGTCTGGATCACTGGTGTTTAGGATGCTTTATTGCGGTGATAGTAACTGGTCTTCTTAGAAGACAGATGGAAATGGCTCCCCAGAAGCCTCCAAATGCTGCCCATTCCTGGTTGATCAGACAGCCTTACATTTTAAATCTTTACCTGTTGGGACTGGAATTAAGAAGGTCTTCTGAAGCAGTGTTCCGAATACACAAAGCTTCTGCACTCTCAAGAGCAGGCAAGAAATGCATCAGAAATTTGTCCCACTTTTTTTCTGTTTCATATTCCAACATGCTTTTTTTCCCCTTGCAAAAATAAATTTTACCACTAGATAATTTTTCTTTTTCTAGATTCTTACTTTTGATTTATCCCTTCACTGTTCCTGCTCTTTGATTTCCTTTCTTTCCTCTTGCATTGCTTCCTGAATTGTTTTAGCCTTACATCCATAGGAGGCCACTGGATTAACTCACACCACACATCTATATTGGATCTGATGGGCTTGCTCTGGATCACAAGGGTCTTTCTAACAGGAACCACAATTCTCCCACCACAAACTACAGAGACCAAGCTCTTTATTCTACTTCCTCTTTGAGCTGCATCAGGTCAGAGGGGCCTTGTAAGTATGGAGTGAGCTGTTGGCTTGACGAAAAACTTTCACATTTGGTTGAATCCAGACTCTTTAGACTTTCTGACAGGAAACAGCCTGGACTACATTCTTAGGCTTCTCAACAAAGAAATTCGAAGATTTCCAGGGGGTGAAGAAATGGGTCTAAACAAAAAAGATGATTTTTTTTTTTTTTTAGAATTAACATTTTTTTTTTTTTAATTGGGGAATATTGGAGAACAGTGTGTCTCTCCAGGGCCCATCAGCAACAAGTCATTGTCCTTCAATCTAGTTGTGGAGGCCATAGCTCAGCTCTAAGTCCAGTTGCTATTTTTAATCTTTAGTAGCAGGGGGCACAGCCCACCATCCCATGTGGGAATTGAACTGGCAACCCGAACAAGATGAAATTTAACTGGGATATTTGTGAAGGGGATCAGAATATGGCATCTGCAAAAATGCCACTTTGGCATAAGGATTATTTTGAGCTGAAGGCAATTAACAAATAGTAGACACAGAAAGAACTCTCTGTTCTCCCCCTTTTTGTCTAAAAGCAAGGCATCAATTTCCCCTTTTGTAAAGGTAACATAAATTTCCATTTGTAAAGGTATCGTCCTCTTACATATCAAGGAGAATAGAATCACTTTTAATCACTGTAGACAACTCTTATCACTGGAGAAGGCAACAACTTGATTCTGCATAACAAACCTTACTAGAAAACACTTATCTACCATTATTTTCCCCATAGATTTGTCTTTCCACAATTTGCTGTCCCTAGGGGCCAAATCCCTTTCCTTGTCTAGTCACTTCTGTGCAATTTATCACTCTTTGTTAAAATTATATATAAACTTTCAAATAAACTTTCAAAATTATACATAAACTTTCAAGCTTATATATATAAGCTTCTTTGGGCTTATTTCAATTCCTTTCTGTGATCCTCCCCATGCATGTAAAATTAAATAAATAACATTAATAAAATATGTATGCCTTTTTTTTCTGTTAATCTGCCTTTTCTCAGTTTAATTTGCAGGCTTCAGCTAATGAATGTAAGAGGGTAGATGTTCCTCCCCTCTTACAGAGGGTGTATGTTCCTCCCCTACATATGTAATGTTCTGAACTAGGAGTAAAATAAATCTGCTACACGAGTTCAGGTGGCTTAGCAGCATGAGGGTCAAGGAAAAAAATAAACTTGTTTCGTCAAGCTTTTATTTGTTGCTTCTCTTACAAGTTAATGTCCATCTTAGGCTAGACTAATAGAAATAACACTAAGTGGGATCTATATGACCTTGAGCTTATTATAAAGACCAGGATAGATGATTATCTGTTTGGTAGATTGAGTGCAAAAAATGTCACCAATCTTTCATCCTCCTCCCTGTTTCTACACATTTTGCAATTTGAACATGAACCTCCTCTCAACAAGAAGTGAAGTCTCTTTTTCTACCCTTGAATCAAGCCTTATGATTTTCTTTGGCCTGCATAGAATGTGGCAGAAATGATGGTGAAACAGTTCTGAGCCTAGACTTCATGAGCCCTTGCACTTTTCCACACTTTCTCTTGGACTCATGCCACTTCCATATGAACAAGTAAAGACTAGCCTGTCAAATGTTGAGAAACACGTGGCCTAGTCATGCCTGTTATCCCAGTTAAGAGTCACCCAGCTGCTTTACATGAGAGGGGAGTATCATAGATCAACCAGTCTCCAGCTGACCTGATACTTGACGGAGAATACATATATAAGCCCAGCTGAGATCAGCTAAGCCTGTCCTAAATAAGTAGAGACACCCAGTTGACATATAGACATGTGAGCTATAGTAAATGGTTGTTTTTCAAATCATTAAATTTTGCTTTGTTACACAGCAATAGCTAACTGATACAGTCTTGGAAGCACATGTGATAAATAATAATTAAATCAACTAATGATATTACTTTTATTTTTTTATTATTATTATTTTTTTTTGATATTACTTTTAGAGAAGAGAAGATTCTGGGGAAAGGGCATGATAGTTCTGGATACTGTGGCATCAGACCCACCTAGAAAAGCCTAAATGCCAAAAGACCATAATGGCTAGCTGATCTGATGACAGAGCAAAGAAAAGTGCCTTGCATTCCAGTTTGTTGGATTAGAGGATGATTATTTCCAATCATCCTTGGAACCAGAGCATGGAGCAAGTTTAGAGACTCTGCTCAAGAGGGTAAGCTGAAGGGGTGTCAGGATCCTACATGATAGAATCTCTGCAGTGGCTTGCCAGAAAAGGGGGCTGAAAGGTGGTAATAAGTGGCTGGCTTGAGGGAGTACCCAATATCTTAAGGGGATTGTATGAGAGATGACCAGGGATGTCTCTGGTGAACCACAACAAACAAGAGTCTAAAGAGCACCAAGATCAAAAGGCAATTGCACCTCTCAGTTAAGATCTATCCATACCTTTAACTGTTCTTTCTTTTTCTCTTGCACTCTGGAGGGGGAGTACACATGGTGTGTGGAGGATGAGGGGTGGGGGTAAATATAGAATAAGTGACCATGTCCTTTTCTCCCCTGTTGCTCCCTTATAGCCTTGGCTCGCAGAAGGAAGAAATTTGAACTTCCAATAAAGTGTGGAGCATTATCTGCTACCCAGGATTAAGCATCTACCCAAATAAGGTTATTATATGACTAGAAGTTATTAGAGGACTTTTTTTATTATCAAAGAATTTGCAGATAGGTTATACTTCTGCTCAAGATCTCACCTACAGGGAGAGGAAGAACTAGCTGTAACCTGAGTCTTACTTATTGGCTATTCAATATACACAGACCTCTCTCTCTCTCTCTCTCTCTCTCCATATATATATGACCTGTATGTGTTTTTATTATTAATTTTTAATAGATTTTTTAAAGCAGTTTTAAATTCACAGCAAAATTGAGGGGAAGGCATAGAGATTTCCCATATATCCCCCACCATCACACAAGTATAATCTCATCCATTATCAACATCCCCCAACAAGAGTGGTATAATTATTATAATTGATGAACCTACATTGACACATCATAATAACCCAAAGTCCACAGTTACATGACTGTATCTACCATTACTGTATCATACAGAGTAGTTTCACTGCCCTAAAACTCCTCTGTGCTCATCCTATTCATCCCTCCCCACAGGCCCTTGGCAACCACTGATCTTTTTATTGTCACCATAGTTTGGCCTTTTCCAGATGTTGTATAGTTGAAATCACACAGCATGCAGCTTTTTTGGGCTGGCTTCTTTCACTTAATAATATGCATTTAACTTTCCTCCATGTTTTCTTATGGCTTGATAGCTTGTTCCTTTTTAGTCCTCATTTCTTTTTAGATTGTCTAAATGTACCATGAATCTACTGAAGGACATCTTGGCTGCTTCCAAGTTTTCACAATTATGAATAAAGCTGCTATAATCTGTATGCAGGTTTTTGTGTGGATATAAATTTTCTACTCCTCTGGGTAAATTCCAAGGAGTGCAACTGTGGGGTCACATGATAAGAACATGGTTCGTTCTTAAGAAACTGTCAAAATGTCTTCCAAAGTGGCTGTACTACTTTGCATTCCAACCAGCAATGAATAAGAGTTCCTGTTGCTCCACACCTTTGCCAGTATTTTGTGTTGTCAGGTTTTCAGATTTTGGCCATTCTAACAAGTCTGTAGTTGAATCTCATTGTTATTGTTTTACTTTGTATTTCCTTGATTACATACAATGTGTAGCATCTTTTCTTATGTTTATTTGCCAATCTGTATATCTCCTTGGTGAGGTGTTTGTTAAAGTCTTTGGCCCATTAAAAATTTGTTTTTGTTTTCTTTTTTATTTATTTATTAGTTTCAGGTGTACAAGACAAGGTAATACTTAGATGTTCATCATTCATATCCCTCACACTGTGACCCACCTCCCCCCATCCATCACCCCTCCGACCTCGCACCGAGCCATCACATTATATATATAAAATTATAGTTGGCATTCATTATTGTTTAGCTTCTGGTGTACAGTGCCATGATCAGGCATCCACAGTATCCCTGAGGTGGTCTCCCAAATAGGACACATGTCCATCGGATACCCAACAAAATCTTTACAACATTATTGAATATGTTCCCCAAATTAATTTTCAAAAACCCTGAGGCCATCTTGTGGTTACCAGCTGCTTCCTAATCCCTTCACTTTTCCCCTTATCCCCATCCCCCCGCCCATCTAACAAGTCTCGGTTTTTCCCTTTTGTCCCCAAAACTGTTTCTGATTAGTTCATTCACTTATTCTTTTCTTTAGATTCCGCATATAAGTGAGATCATATGGTAGTTGTCTTTCTCTTTATGACTTATTTCACTTAACATAATGTTCTCTAGATCCATCCATGTTGTTGCAAATGATAAGATTTCTTTCTTCTTTATGGCTGCATAATACTCCATTGTATAAAGGTATCACAGCTTCTTAATCCAGTCATCTACCAATGGGCATTTCGGTTGTTTCCATATCTTGGCTATTGTGTAAAGTGCAGCAATAAACATAGGAATGCATACAGATTTTTGAATTGGAGTTTTGGATTTCTCCGGGTAGATGCCTAGGAGTGGAATTACTGGATCATAGGGTAGTTCCATTTTCAGATACCTGAGATACCTCCATACTGTTTTCCATAGTGGCTGCACTAATCTGCAATCCCACCAACAGTGCACTAGCGTTCCCTTTTCTCCACATCCGAGCCAGCATTTGTTGTTTGTTGATTTATTGATGATAGCCAATTTGACTGGAGCCATTTTGACTGGTATCTCATTGTGGTTTTTATTTGCATTTCTCTGATGGTTAGGGAGGTTGAGCATTTCTTCATATGTCTTCTTGCCTTCTGTATGTCCTTTTTAGAAAAATGTCTCCTCAAGTCCTCTGCCCATTTTTGAATTGGGTTGTTTGTTTTTTTGGAGTTGAGTTGAGTAAGTTTTTTATAGATTTGTGATATTAATCCCTTATCAAATATATCATTGGCAAATATCTTTTCCCATTCAGTAGGATCCCTTTTGTTTTCTTATTTTTTGAGTTTTTGAGTTCTTTGTGTATTTTGGATATTAGTACCTTATCAGATGTATCTTCTATAAATATTTTTTCCTATTCTGCAGTTTGTTTTCTCATTCTCTTGACATTATCTTTAGCAGAGTAGAAGTTTTTAATTTTAAGGAAGTGAAGCTTACCAATGATTTCTTTCATGGATTGTGCCTTTGATATTGTATTTAAAAAGTCATTGCCATACCTAAGGTCATCTAGGTTTTGTTTTATGTTATCTTCCAGTAGTTTTATAGTTTTGTCTTTTACATTTAGATCTATGATTTATTTTGCAAGTATTTTCTCTCAGCCCTGTATCTTTTTTTAAACACAGATAATACCATGCAAAACTCACTGCTCTGCACCATGTTTCATTCACTTGTTTTGGAGTTTGTGCCTCAATGCATACATGCTGGCTGCATGCCTTTGAAAAGTTCATTCTGATTATGAGATTCTATTTCCTTTCCTCTGGTGCTTCCTCAGTGAAATCTGGTGTCACTTGTTCCCCAGGCACAGGGGAGAAGTAGAAAAGTTCAGATCCATCATCTATTATATTTCAGTATTTGAAAAGTTCCATTCAAAAAGCATGAGGTTCTTTTCAGTTTTGAAGTGAATCTTGGTATAATCTATGGTGCAATGTCTATTATTTCACTATTTTTCTAAAAAAGGGTGTAGGTAACCAAGTGGATGGAAACAAAGAAAACTAACTTGCAAAATGTCATTTTCGATGCCTCCATCACTCAGGAGGACTTGAAAAGGAGGAAAGAAATCCGTGCAACATAAAAGCAGATAAATTGATTTGCTTCTGATTTAGAAAACACACTCCTGGGCCAATGCATCATTCCATGTGGCTGTTTTCTGCTTGAGATGATTCATGGAATCTGAAAAGGTTTATATCCACCCCAAAATCTAATATTTCCAAGTCACATGCTAGCAATGGGGTTGTAATATATCAGTAAGACAATCATACAACGAGTGGAAAGAACTAAAATTTTGGAATCAAATAGACCTGATTTTGAATTTACTGTCTGTGATTCCATAAGAAAGTATTTAAACACTTATAGATTTAGTTTCATAACCGGTAAGTGGAGGTTAATAAAATCTGTCATGCAGGGTTTCTGCAAAAGTTAATGAGATAATATATGTAAAGTAACTATATAGTTGTATGCCTGGCACATAGCAAGTGCTCAATTAAAAATAATTTAAAAAATCATAACTAATCAAGTCCTGGGAGTTATGGTAATCTTTGACTTCAGCATGACCTCCAGTACATCATGCTCTTGGAGAATATTAGATTAAAGAGAAAAATGAACTGGGGTCCTATTGCTGGAAATTCTGCATTTTATTCTTAGATGATAATTTAGGTACAACATTGTGTGTAATTTTTCCCTATTTCTTGATTTGTCTACCATCATTGACTCATGAAGAGTATGGTTGCAGGAGAAACATATGTCATAAGGAAAAGTAGGAGAGGGCAGGGAAGATTGGGATGCAAATAGCTGTCGGGTTGTAACTTGCAAAATATTGTATCTGAGGAGACCGATTGATAGAGTAGAAGGGGCATGAGCTTAAAGTCTGACAGATATGGGTTCAAATTCTGGCCCTGAAACATAACCAGTTTTGTGACATTAGGCAAATTTCCTAATTACTTTGAGTGGCAGTGAAATAGCGAATATAAATCCACCTTGTAGGATTATGGTAAGGATTAAGTAAAATCTGTGTAAAGTTCTTGGGCATTGTAGTATGCCCAGGAGGTAAGTGACTCCTCTTGAAAACAGCTTTCAATACTATTGGGTCAGTGCAGCAGGTTTAGGCTATGACCGACTCACCAGGGCAGAGAACAAGGGAAAACAATACTAGAAGAGAAAAGAGAGATGAGGCAAATGGAGGGAATGAAGAAAGGGAAGATAAATTATATTGGAGGCAAAAGAATGATAAAGGGAAAGATTTTTATAGGCAAGGAATAGAGAAAATAAAGAACATTTAGCTGGGGTCAAAATTTAAACACTATGACTCAGATGTACCAAAAAGAAAAAAATGTTGATCTCACTTTGAGCAACGGTTTCGACTAATGGCCCAAATGAATGTGGGTCTTTTTCCAAAAGCACCCAGCTCCCCCAGATTCACCCAGAAAGACAAGATATTCCTTAATTCTTCCCAGCCTATTTCAGGCGTATGTCCACAGGGCAGCAGAGGCTGGAGTTCTGAGTCCTTTTACAGGGTGCTTAGGAATATATTTATCGTAGTTTTATCTCTTGTGAACGGTTCTCAAAATATTTGGTTGTAGGGCCCCTTTATACTTTGAGAAATTATTGGCACCCCAAAGAGCTTTTGTTTATGTGGATTATATCTACTGATATCTACTGTATTAGAAATTAAAGCAAAATTTTAAAAAATTTATAGTACATTGTAAATTAACAGTAATAAGATCATTACACATCAATATAAATAACATTTAAAATTGGAGAATAATTATATTTTCCCAAAACAAAAAATTAGTAAGAAAAGTAGTTTTATATATTTTTTTCAAATCTCTTTAATATCTAGTTTCATAGAAGACAGCTTCTGTTTACGCAAGTATCCAATAGAAGATTATTCTTTACTGTTGTGATATCATATGTTGTGCAGGCTCTGAAAAACTCCACTGTACCTGTTTGAAAGTTAACAAGTCAAACAATGTCTTAGTGGGATCATGAGAATAGTTTTGATCATGGACTTCCCCCAAAAGGATATTGAAGACCCACAGGAGGATCTGGACCCCTTTGCTAACTGCTGCTCTAGAACTTTCTCCCTGCACTACCATAAGGGCTTTCCCCATCCTGTCTCTGTCTGATGGAAACTGCTTGTGTAACACATCTTCCTTTTTCCCTATTGGCATTCTCCTTTACCTTCCCTGGGGGCAAGAACGGTGTCTGGGCTGGAAGGAAAGAAGCTGGATTTTCCAAGAGGGAAAATACCTAGAGGGTATTTCAAATACTCGCCTATTATCCCTAGAACAAAGAGGGGAAAGTAAAATGTACTTGGGGCAGTGAATGGTAGAGTGCTCCCTATCAGTGCCTGGTGGGTGGTGTGTCTGAATGCTTTGTTATGCCTAGATTGTCTTTTGTTTCCTTTTGCATAAGGATAAACAGATATCACATACTATAGTGTTTAATAACCAAGATCTATAAACTCAGCTCAAGGTGATAAAGCTGTATGGTTTTTTCCCCACTGTCTTTCATGTCAATCTTTTTTCACCACAACATTATCAATCAATCAAATTGCTCTTGGAGTTTGTTATGTTACCATGGCAATGCCTTTCTGCACAGTTAAAAATAAAACTCCTGTGCTCCTGCTGAAATTTGGAGAGAGCAAGAACCTAATTGCCTGGCAGTCCTCACCATGGGAAAAGCGATACCTTGGCAAAGGGGATGCAGCCACTTTGTACTGGAGAGTGAAGATGAAAAGCAACCACTGAGTTCCGGCTCCGTCTCTTGGGACAGTACCCACGAAAAAGTGAGGGTGCCTTTTTGCAGAGGAGCACTGGTGTTTTTCATCACAGACTCACTGGAGGCTAGAGGGCCTTGACAGATATCTTTTATGCAGTTTGGCAAATCTATGGGGAAGACGGCGGGGGGGATAAATGCAGAAGGCAGATTGGGAGCTTTAACTGCTTCTCTTGGACACTTTAGATTGCTTAATAAGGAAAAGATTTCTGAGATGTTGCCTTCATTTGGGTTCCCCCACAGACAAATCCTGAGACAAAGGTTCAAGGCAAATAGTTTATCTGAGAGGTGCAAGGAACATACTGAGAAGAAAAGTAATACTGAGAAGGAAAGACAGCCAATAAGTGTGTGTTTTTAACTTAACCACCATTGTGAGTGACTGGCACTTAATTCTGCAGGGAAACTCTGACAAGTGGTGTAGACAGTTGCCATTGAGTTATTCTATCTGAAGAGTGAGGAAGCTGACTCTCAATGGTCTTTGGTTGCAGGCTGCTCCCAGTGGTATTTCTTTCTAGCATTCCCTCCTGCCACATGAAGCAGAGCAGCCCTTTGGCTCTATAGAAAACCTGCCAGCACAGAGATGCACATGCCTTTAGTCAGAAATCTGTGGCTAAGGGATAATTTGGAACACTGATAGTATCAGCTACAGGTGTTCAGACTAGGGACTTTACTTGAGTAAGTTAAAGAAATTGTATTGAAGCAAGCTTACAGGAACCTAGCCCCTATACTAGTGAGTGTGAAAATAATAAAAGAACTGCAGGTGTTGAAAAAAATTGTTTTAGTTAATTTTTGTTTTTAAATAGGTATTTTTCTACAGGCTGCCAGATCTTTGAATGGACATTTGAATCTTCATTATCATAATATGACTTCTTCATCTTCAACCAAGCTCTTGGAACTTTAGTTTTTCAAAATCATTCATTTAACCCCCAAATATCTTCATGTAACCATATCATTGCAACCATCTTACCTCAGTATGTCTTGCCTTTAGATTCTGTTCATTTGAAGCTTTCTCAAAGGTGACTCCTGAGTACAGAGTCTGAGAATAAAGTGACCGGAGTAACTAAAACAAGATTCCCAAAGGAGAGAGAGTAATAGATACTCACATTTATTTAGTGCCTACTACACTGTACTCAGTGATCTCTATAGATCATTTCATTTAAATCTCATAACCTCTTCATGAGGGAGGTATTATAATGACCCCATTTTACAGATGAGGCACAGTGACTTGTTCAAAGTTCCACATCTAGCAGATTTGGAAGCCAAGATTCAAACCCAGGTTGGCTGTTCCAAGAAAATATATCTTTAATTAACTTTATAATCTGTTTTCTTCCATTGGTTCTACCAAATCAAAATTTCTATTTTGTGTTATTTTCCAATATTCAAGTGGACTACACTACAAAATGTTTTAGATTATCTAGCACTAATCCATCTGCAGCTAACCATGATAGCTGGCCTTGACTAAGAGTCAATACTGCTTAAAATCAGATATTCAAAGGAAGTGTACTAGCATGCCCCTTATCCATTGCTTCCCAAAACACAAACACAAAGGCAGAACACTGGTAATACTTGCTGTTAAACATTTTTTTTCAGGTTAATGTTTTTTTAAATTTTTTAATATTTCATGGTAAAATTTGGGGGCTTGATTTCAACTTGTACAGACCACTAAGAAGATGCTGCTTGAGGACAACGTGCCTCTGGTCCAATGAACCCCTGCAACCAATCCATTGCAGAGGTGAAAGTTTCTTTCCACAAACAAAGCAGCATATTTTAATTTATCCTCTTTAGTTCAAAAAGAGTGATTTAGAATATTCCCTCAGGTAATTCACCATTTATTCAAGGATACATGCACAGAGTAAACCAGGAAAATGCAAGAACCAAACAGGAAAGAGCAGGACAGTGGAAGGATCCGAATTTTAGAGCTTCAAAATCTGCTCTTTTATCCTCTCTGCTCAGTTTTGACTTCTTTTTTTAATGATTTTACTGGGGAAGGGGAACAGGACGTTTTATTGGGGAATAGTGTGTAACTTCCAGGACTGTTTTCCAAGTCAAGTTGTTGTCCTTTCAGTCTTAGTTGTGGAGGGCGCAGCTCAGGTCCAGGTCCAGTTGCCGTTGCCAATTGCAGGGGGCGAAGCCCACCATCCCTTGCGGGACTCGAGGAATTGAACTGGCAACCTTGTGGTTGAGAGCCCACTGGCCCATGTGGGAATCGAACCGGTAGCCTTCAGAGTTAGGAGCATGGAGCTCCAACGGCCTGAGCCACTGGGCCGGTCCCAGTTTTGACTTCTTTATTTCCATATACTTACACTTCTCTGCTTCATTCCTTTTGCTTCTCTTAGCTTTCTAGTTTTTTATTTTTATTTTTTGTTTTATACATGGAGCAATGTCAATCCTGGCTTCTATCCATATCATGATCTTTCAATAGCTGTTTCCACAGTTAACTACCTCAATTTCAGTATTTCACAGCTTAAAGATGAAGAGAGAATCAGAATGGACAAGCCAAGTCAGGTCATAAGTTTCTAATCATCCTTTAGTTTATTGGACCTTAAATCAAATGATTGCCCTGGGCCAGTTAGCTCTAGCCAGATACACATGGTATAAACCCTCAGCAAAGGTGTTCTACAAGGACTATCAGTAGGACAGGCACTATGATTAATACCCACTGTATTAGTCATACTCATTGATTTTCATAACCAAATGGCATTTTGCTTCCAGCACTTCTATTACTGAAAGCACTTGGGCTTGATTTCAGGCATCAACACAACTATAGATGCACTCGAGAGAGCACAGTCTTGAGTTGTCTTTCAAAAGCTCAACTGCAATAGTTGATATTTGAAGAAAGTAATCTAACAAAATTTCTAATCATCTAATGCTCTAGCTTTTCCAGGCTCTATCTCTGCATCACACTATAGCATCAAAAAACCCATGTCTTTGGACATTAGTTCACTTCTCTGCAGAAATGACTTCAGAAAATTATGGCTTAATATTCTACCCTTCAGGTTTAATATAAGAAATGTTTATATGAAGAACATATTTGTATCTTTAAAATTGCTTAAAAGGTGATTATTATTGTTGTTTAATGTTCTTTATATAAGCATTCATGCTATAATTTTTTCTTAGATTTTAGTGCTAAGGAAAAAAAATTCTACTTTAGTAAGAATTATATAATTCACCAAATTTTCTATTTACTGCTAGAAAAATCTAAATCAAAATTTAAGATTCAATAATAGTAACTCTTAAATTCTCTACAACATAAAAATATCATCAGATTGCTCCAGAGGCCCTGCAGACAATTTCTTGTAGTTCAATCTGATATTTTTATGTTGTAGAATTTAAATAGAAGAGATTTCACACAAAGATTTTTATTGAAAGGGAATAGAGCTGAGGTTGGTTGGTAGCTCTTGGTGAAGAATCATTTGTTTCCATAAAGGAATCAAAGAAAACTTGATAGTAACTGTCTTTTTATAATTGATAGTTTAGGATGCTAGAAACTTTTGTTAGTTAATTTTACGTATTTTTTTTGTTTCTTATGTATGTTCTGGAGTGGTGTCTTCATTAGAGGTGTTTTAGCAGCCAGTTGAAAATTTGGTGAATCAACAGTCTCTTTACTCAATGTCAATAATGGATTGATGGAGCCAGTCAGGTTGGCAGAGTAGGTAAATGTTGTGCTTGCCTCCTCTCATGACCACATTAAAATTACAACTAAACTACAGAACAAAAGAAAAACCATCACCGAGAATCACCTAAAGCCTAGCTGAACATAAGTCCTACAACTAACAAAATACAAAATCAGCCACTTTGAGATTGGTGGGAGGGGCAAAAATTTGAATTGGGCTGGTCACAAACCCACATGTGGCAAGTAAAAATAGGGAGGGATTTCTCTGCTACTGAGGTCCCTCTGAAGGAGTAAGAGGTTTGAGTCCCACACCAGGCTCTCCAGCCCAGGGTTCCAATGCCAGGAAGAGAAGTCCTCATAACTTCTGGCTGTGAAAACCAGTGAAGATTTTGGCTGAGTGAGAGTGAGGGCTGCGGGAGTCCCATAGGTTCTCTGAAAGGGCCTGAGCACTGACTTACTTGCTGATGGACTCAATTGTTCTGAGCTCCAGCACTGGGGCAGCAGCTCAAAAGGCACCAGGGACATATGGTGAAGAATTGAATTGTCTGGTTTCAAGGTGAGGGCTAGAGGGACAGTTTATTCTCAAACAGAAGTGCTGGCAGAAGCCATTATTTCTTTGTTGAGCCCTCCCCTTCACAGCGAACAGATGCAAAAGACCAACATATCTGAATCTCCTTCAACCTGGTTAATATTGTTTGTGCTGTCCTGGTAATTCCTCGAGACCCCACCCCATGCAAAAAAGCAGTTTCCAGTGGCTTTTTCATACACATGGCCAGTCTTGGCTCATACTGCAGACTTTTCTAAAATCTCTCAAAGGTTCACAGGATCCAAATGAGCAGCATCTGGCCTCAGTGTGTCCTGTACCTCTTGCTAAGCAACCCCAAGCCTTGCATTGGTGGCAGTTGGCCAAGTTTCACAGGTTAGCCTCTCTCAGGCACCTCCAAGCACAGTGCAGGTGGTGGCCATCTGTGGATTGCTTTGTGGCTCATGCCAGGTGGCCTCATGTGGCTAAACTGGGCCTATGGTGGGGCCCTTCCCAGGAGGCCCCTGGGCCAGCATTCCAGGTGGCTGGCTTCAAACCAACCAAGTGGAAACACCACCTGGCTATCTCCACACACAGCACACCCTAAGGTCAGACTGGTCAGGCACCAGAACCCTGCTAAAGTGAATCTTACCACATAGGATCAGCCCCCAAAAACAGCTCCTCACTGTATCACGGCCACTCCTTGCAACCAATCAGCCTGAGGGTCAATCCCTCCTACTGATGTGCAAAGAGCAACCAAGATTTAACTATAACAGGAGAGCACACACAACCCACACAAGGGACACACCTGGAGCACCTGGCTCAGGTGAGGTGCTGAGGTGCTGAAGACTGTGCCATCGGGTCCCACAGGACACCTACTACATAAGACCACTGTACTAAGAGCGGAAGACATAGCAACCCTACCTAATATATAAAAACAAACACAGGGAGGCAGCCAAAATGGCAAGACAAATAAACATGTCTCAAATGAAAGAACAGAACACAGCTCCAGAGAAAGAAGTAACCTAAATGGAGACAAGCAATATACCAGATGCAGAATTCAAAACATTAGTTATAAGGATGCTCAATGATTTCAGTGAGAACTTCAACAAGATAGGGAACATAAAAGTGGAGACAGAAAACGTAGAAAAGAACCAGTCAGAAATGAAGACTGCAGTAACTGAAATAAAGAATATGTTAGAGAGAATCAATAGTAGATTAAATGAAGCAGAGGATCAAATCAGCGATTTAGAAGATAAGGTAGCAAAAATCACACGATCAGGACAGCATAAAGAAAACATAATCCAAAAGAATGAGAAGAATTTAAGGGGCCTCTGGGACAACATTAAGTGTACCAATATTTGCATCAGGGGTACCAGAAGGAGAAGAGAGAGAGCAAAGAATTGAAAACATGTTTAAGGAAATAATGACAGAAAAGTTCCATAACCTGGCAAAGGAAACAGACAGACAAGTTCAGGAGACACAGTCCCAAACAAGATGAATCCAAAGAGGCCCATACCAAAACACGTCATAATTAAAATGCCGAAGTTTAAAGACAAAGAGAGAATCTTAAAATCACCAAGAAAAAGGCAGTTAGTCACCTACAAGGGATTGCCAGCTGATTTCTCAAAAGAAACTTTGAAGGCCAGAAGTGATGAAAAGGAAGGACCTACAACCAAGAATACTGTACCCAGCAAAGCTATCATTTAAAATCAAAAGACAAAAAAAGAGCTTTTCAGGAAGAACAAACTAAAGGAGTTCATCACGACTACACTGTATACAAAGAATGTTAGAGACACTTCTTTAACATGAAAAATAAATCCCAAATATAAATAATAAAATGGCAATAACTACATACATATCAACAATTACTTTCAATGGAAATGGATTAAATGGTTCAATCAAAAGATAAGGGAGCTGAATGGATAAGATAACAAGATCTTTACATATGCTGCTTACAAGAGACACACTTCAAATCGAAAGACACACACAGACTGAAAGTAAAAGGATGGAAAAAGATATTTCATGAAAATGGAAACAAACAAACAAACAAAGCTGAGTTAGCAATACTTATACCAGACACAATAGACTTTAAAAATAAAGCTATAATAAGAAAGAAACCCAAAACACTACTTTGAGGTGACATGTGCATCCATATGTTCATTGCAGCATATTTACAATAGCCAGGACATGGAGGCAACCTGGGTGTCCATCAATTGATGAATGGATAAAGAAGAGGTGATATATATATATATATATATATATATATATATATATATATATATATACACACACACACACAATATCTATCTATCTATTTATCTATCTATCTATCTATCTATCTATCTATCTATCTGTCTATCTATCTATCTATACACACACACACGGTAGAATATTACTCAACCATAAAAAAGAGTAAAATCTTGCCATCTGCAACAACATGAGTGGACCTAGAGAGTATTGGGCTAAGTGGAGTAAGTCAGATAGAGAAAGACAAATGACATACGATTGCACTTATATGTGAAATCAAAAAAACAAAATAAACAAAACGGAAACACAGTCATAGATACAGAGGATATTTTGAAGGTGCAGATGGAAGTGAATTTGGGGGGATGGGTAAAAGAAGGGAAGGAATCAATAAGTACAAATTGGTAGTTACAAAATAGTCATGAGGATATAAAATACACCATACAAAATATAGTCAATACTATTGTAATAATTATGTATGGTGTCAGATGGGTAGTAGATTTATCAGGGTGATCACTTCGTAAGTTATACAAATTTCTAACCACTGTATTGTACACCCAAAACTAGTATAATATTGTATGTTACTTAAAAAAAAATAATGGATTGGTGGATTCTTTTCCAATGAACATAAATAGGCTAGTTGTTTTCGGCACTGATAGACACAACTTTAGTATACAATTTTAAATAAGTACATGAAAACCTACATGTTTAAGAAGGGAAGCCACTTTTTTGGAAGGCAGCAAGCCATGTGGTCTACCAGGGTTATAAACCTATTTTCCATTAAGTCTATTTTGAACTCTGCATTAAACAGTGAGATTTAGTGGCAGCACAAACAATAGTGGTTGTTAGGGTGACTTGCATCTCTGTTGAGTGGTATTTCCTGGGTCACTGGGCATTCTCTACTATTGGATTTAGTGGTATGTCATTGAATTCTGATTTTGAAAATTGCCAACGCTTAAAATCTGTAGATACTTTAGTGTCCTTCCAGCACTCCAGTGGGCTTGATTGGTTCTTGGTCAATTGCTGTAGAGTGAGTTTGATTTGTTACCTTGGAACATTTCTTTACAGCTATTTGATCTTGTGGTTTCACTTTGGAGGAGCCAGCGCAGTTGCTTTTGACACTTGAGTTCGTAAACTTTCCTGAATTTCTCCTTTACAACCTCGTGTCACAGAACCAAATCCCAAAGGTAAATGCTAACTCAGCCCAGATGCCAGGAAGATCCATCCCCAGCTAGGCCATATGACCCTAATGCATGAGCAGCCATATGTACAGTTAATTAAAACTGAAGTCAAAATAATAAAATAAGTTTTCAGGGTGCACTTAGGAAGGGCAAGATTTCCTTTTGTAAAATCTGAAAACCACCAGGAAAAAGGACCAAGCTACTTATGTTAATTCTCTCTCCTTCAAAATCTCAGTTTAATAGCCATGACATATGTATATGTCATGTATTGGAAAGTGCACTGAAAAACATTACAAGAAAGATACAGTAAAAAGAAAACATAGTCTCTGTTCTTAGCTTATAGTCTAGCAGGGTATTGAAAAGATTAAACTCTCTCCTCCAATGACTGAAATTCATGATTTTTCTCTTCTGTTACCTTTGACTTCTGCAGGTAGAATTTGTCTGTAACTTTTGTGGTTCCATTACATTCTCTGTCTGCCTCTGTATCCTGATATTCTTATGTCCCTCTTTCAACTGTAAGATTCAGGGGTTGTACAGGAACCTATTACTACTATTAACTAGGGGTGGCTGTCTGTCACAGGTCCCGTAGTGTTAAGTGCAAATTGTTAAACTGTGGGTAGCTTGATATTGACCCTATTGGGAATATTTGGAAAATCAGAATTTGGCAAATGATATTGGCCATAGTGGGAATATTTGGCCATAGTGGGACTATTTGGCAAATGCTACAGACTCCGGATTATGAGTTTTTGGAAAGTAGGTTTACCAGCCCACAAGGTCCTTGAAGTCAGCAATATGGCTTTCTTTTTGGATCTCCAGAGCATTACAGTGCCAGGCATATTGTGGATACTCAATACATATTTGATGAATGAATGAAGGAACTTATTCATTACTCATTAGGCTCTATAAGACACAAATAAAAAAACAACCAACTCAGTTTTGTGACCAATGAAATAAGCTGTCACAACAATGTAGTGATTTGAGAGGCCTGTTGAAATATCCCCATTGCCTCACCAAAATGCATCCCTTGATATCTTGCTGCAGGATCTGATTACCACATTGATGACGTTTTAAAAGTAAGGTGCTCATTTTGAATGATTTTAGGGAGAAGTTCATTAGGTAGAGCAACAGAAGGGGAAGCTGATGGGGGACAAGACAGTGGGAGGTAACATGTTAGATAGATAACACCTTGAAATGAAAACTAGTTTATCCAATTATTCTGCTTATAATGTACCACTGTGCTGGAGCTAAGCTGATGTGGAATGGGTAAGATTTATTCCTAATCATTTCTCACTTTCCTTTCTGTTTTGGCCCTTTCTCTGTAACCCAGGGCCTTTATGTCATCCCTTGTTTGTCCAAGGACCTTCTCTGCTCTTTTTATAGAAATTGACCTCTTATGCTCTAGACCTATTTCTTCCTCCCTACTTTTCTGTCACAAATTTCTTAACTTCTGATCCATTCTCTATGAGCTCATTATTTCTGGTTATGACTTTATATATTATTCTAAGGAAGGGGCTATTATAATTCATCAGAGGACTCATGGAAACAGTAAAGATTAAATTCAAAGCAGCAAAAACCCAAATGTGGTAGTTCAGGTGCTGTGGGAGATGTAAGGGGGAAATTTTAGTGTTAGGGGCAGAGAACATGCTAGATGGTGCTTTAAATCATATCACCTAAGCAGTTGCTTCCAGTGCCTTAGTGTAAAATGAGTTCTGATTTATTTTTGATAGGAAAGAGTAGGGACCTGGTGAGGCAGGGCTTAGCATGGGTGAGTTTTAATGAAAGGAGGGAAGAGGAACAGGTCTAGGATCTCTACCATGGAACCTAGCATTAAGAATACAGATTGTGGGTATACACTGGGGGCTGAAGAGTGGTGGGGAAGGAAGCCTCTGGAAGGCATTTGGGGAGGGGTGACAGAGAGTAGAGAGTCTCAGAGACAAGCATGGTCTGTAGCCAGTCTTGAGTGCCAGCTAAACCTTTGGTCTTTTCCAACCCATGGTATACTAGTTTTTGTAATTGCTGAAAATTTGTAATGGGAGAAACTTCTCAGATCAGATTTGAGGTTCTGTGTGGTGGCCTATGTCTACTGGATTCACCTTCCTTGGAGGATTATCTAGCTTTAGGGGACCCCTCCCCCCAAACTGCCCAGTCTCTCAGGGCTTCAGGGAAAAGGCAGGTTCTAACTGAAAGGGAATCTCAAAGAACGTGGTTTATCTGTTAGAGGATTCTGGAAAATAATTTTGATTACATCAAAAAGCAAAAGAGGCAGAATCTTTTCATTAAAATTCTTTCATTTACCTAAGTGTATGTATTTATTCCTTAGACAAGCCATGAGGAACTGGCAGGTGGGGAAAATCCAAGTCGTCAAAAATATTTTGCAGGGTTTATGAGGTTTAAATAAAGATTTAATCAAGGCTTCAGAAAGTTGTATCTCCTCCCTTGATGGTAGTTCTCTGGGGAAGAGAATGAGATAAAAAATACAGTCAGAAAAAGCAACTTTACTTTTTCTCTCTCTTGAGACTAATAAGTAGTATCTTTCAAAATAGTCTGAATAGGGGTATGGTGCCAATAACTGAGTGACTGGTACCAAGATACTTGTGTCAATGTGTTGGTTTGTAACATATTGTATAAAGCTCAAAAAGGAAGCTACTTTCTCTTTAAAAGTGTCAGGAGTAATAATTGAATAATAAAGGTGCACATAAATGTACTGAGCACTCACTGCATATCAGATCCTGTGTGCTAAGTGCTCTTGATGGATTATCCCACTTAGTCTTTTAGTAACCCTGTAAGGTAGTCACTGTTATAATCATCCCCACTTTAAAGGTGAGGACACTGAGGCACAGAGCAGTTAAATAACTTGCCAACGGGTAGCAGTGGAAATGAGATTATACAGCAATGTAGTTTCATATTTTAGCCTATGCTTCTAACCACTACACAATCCTGTCTCCAAGTATTAAAAGGTGGGCCACAAATGGCAGCAGCAGCATTTATTGAACACCTCCTATATGCCAGGCAGTGTGTTTAGTCTCTTCCATGCATTGTTCACTTATTTTCCTAACAACACTATGAGGTTGATATTCTTGTATTCCTATTTCACAGAAGAGGAAACTAAGGCACAGGTCACATAATTAGTATAATGGAGCTGGGGGTGGTGCTGGGGATGAAGCATTAATTGGGTTTAAGCTGCTACAATTATCAGAGTGACTAGCAAGGGACATATACCAGTTTTCATAAAGGCTAACCTTGGGATCTCACATAACTGGTTATGAGTATGCTGACACCATGCAAAAATGTGCAGTTTCTCTCACTCATAACTACCAGTCAAGGGTAACATCAAGGTTGATCTGTCCCCGACTGCAACTAATTCCTACACTGCACCTGCCTCTCCCTGGTCTGAGCATCTCACTGACCAAAGCTAAAGGGCTAAGGAGTAAAAAGCCATTTAGTGCTGCTTGTGGGTAGACAAATATTGTCTTTGGTTTGTTTGTTTGATTGTTGTAATAAATAAACAAGAAATAGAAAAAGGGAATTTCAGGTTTTTCTATGTCACTTAATTCCTATTATCAAAATTATTTTCCATATTTTTTCAGGCAAGAAAAGACCAGCAATCAGTGGAATGTAAAAGTCACTAAAAGAAGGATTTTTGGTCAAGATGGCTGAGTAATTAAAGACTGTGCTTGTCTCCTCTCACAGCCACATCAAAATTACAACTAAACTACAGAACAACCATCATTACAACTAAACTACAGAACCACTAGAAAACTAGATGAACAGAAGTCCAGTAACTAAGGATATACAGAAGAAGTCACGTGGAGGCTGGTAGGAGGAGCAGCTGTCTGTGGCAGTTAAAAATCGAGAGGGATATCTCTGCTACTGTGGTACCCCCAGAGGAACAAGGGGTCCCAGCCCCACACTAGGCTCCCAAGCTCAGGGTTCCAGTGCCAGAAGAGAAGTCCCCAACATTTCTGTCTGTGAAAACCAGTGGAGATTGTGGCAGAGTGATATGGAGGGCTTCTGGAGTCCAGTGTGTTTCTCTTAAAGGCCCTGCTAATGGACTTACTACCTAATGAACTCACTCACTCTGAGCTCCAGTGCTAGGGTGGCGGCTGGAAAGTTGCCAGGGACATACAGGGAGTAACTGAATGTTTGGCTTCAGGACAAGGACTGGAGGGGCAGTTTTCTCCAAGAAAGAAGTGCTGGCAGAAGCCATTATTTCTTTTTTGAGACTTCCCCCCTTCTAGCATGCACATGCAGGTGGTTGCTTTATCTTAGCCTCCATCAATCTGGCTAACACAGTTCCTTTACCCCACCCTGGTGATTCCTTGAAAACCCACCCCACACAACTTGACCGCCCTCCCCCCAAGTGGCTTCTGGTGGCTTCTCCATACAAATGGCCTCTCTTGTTTCATACTACAGACATTCTTAAAATCACCCAAAAGTTCATAAACCCCACATAAGTAGCCTCTTTGTGCCCCATACCTCTGGAGCTGAGCAGGCCCAAGCCCAGCACTAGTGACAACTAGCCTTGGTTTGTGACTTGGCCTCTCGAGGAATCACCAAAACCAGTGCAGGTGGTTTCCATGTGTATATTTCTTCATAGCTCATGCAGGGTGGCCCTGGGGGGGCACAGTCTGCAACTGAACTTAGCCTGCCTCAGGGCCACTCCAAGGAGGCCTTGGGCTCAGCATGCCGGATGGGCAGCTACAGACCAAGCCAGAGAACTACCCAGCTGCCTTCATGGATAACATGCTCAAAGGCCCAGACAAGGCAGGCACCAGAACCCAGCTAAAGTGAGTCCTGTCTCATAGGATCAGCCCCTGCACCACAGCTCCTCCACTCTATTCATGGCAGTCCTCACAACCAATCCATCTGCAGTTCAATTTCTCCCATTGATATGAAAACAGAAACCGTGGTTCAACTACAACAGGAGAGCACACACAAGGGACACACCTGGAGCACCTGGCTCAGGTGACCAGGGAGACTGTGCTACTGGACCCCACAGGACACCTACTACACAAGTTCACTCTACTAAGGCTGGGAGACATAGCATCCATACTTAACACATAGAAACAAACACAGGGAGGCAGCAAAAATGGCAAGACAAAGAAACATGTCCCAAATGAAAGAACAGAACACAGTTCCAGAAAAAGAACTAAACTAAATAGAGACAAGCAATCTAATCTACCAGATGCAGAATTCAAAACACTAGTTATAAGGATGCTCAATGATCTCAGTGAGAACTTCAACAAAGAGATAGGGAACACAAAAGTGGAGATAGAAAACATAAAAAAGAACCAGTCGGAAATAAGGAATACAATAACTGAAATGAAAAATACATTAGAGGGAATCAACAGTAGATTAGATGAAGCAGAGGACTGAATCAGCGATTTAGAAGATAAGGTAGCAGAAAACACCCAAACAAAACAGCAAAAAGAAAAATTAATCAGAAAAATGAAGATGGTTTAAGGGGCCTCCGGGACAATATCAAGCATACCAACATTCACATCAGAGGGGTATCAGAAGGAGAAAAAAGAGAGCAAGGAATTGAAAGCCTATTTGAAGAAATAATGACAGAAAACTTCCCTAACCTGGCAAAGGAAATAGACATACAAGTCCAGAAGTCACAGAGAGTCCCAAACAAGATGAATCCAAAGAGGCCCATACCAGACAAGAAGGCACAGTAGGTAAACACTATGTTTACCTTCTCTCAAAACCACATCAACATTACAACTAATCTACAAAACAACCATTATGAGAATCATCTAAAATCAAGCTGAACTGAAGCCTTTCAACTAAGGATGTGCAGAAGAAACCACCTCCAGACTGGTAAGAAGGTCAGGCTGGTCCCACACACGTGTGTGACCATTAAAGATCAGGAGAGCTATTTCGGCTGTGGACGATGTTTTCCTCCCTGCATCTCTTAGTGGAGCAAGAGATCCCAGCCTTACCCCAGCCCAGGGTTCCAGTGCAGGGGAGAGAAGTCCCCCAATTTTTGGTTGTGAAACCCAGCGGAGATTGTGACTAAGTGAGACTGAGTGAGGCTGCACTCACATGTTCTCCTCTTAAAGGGACCACACACAGACTTGCCCACCAACGGAATCACTCTTTCTGAGCTTCAGCACTGGGGCAGCAGCTAAAGAGGTGGCGGGCACATATGGTGGCGAACTGAGTTGTCTGGCTTGGGACAGGGGCTGGAGAGGCAACTTTCTCCTGGATGGGGGAGCTGGTAGAGGCCATTGTTTATTTGTTGAGTCCTCCCCCTTCCTGGTGTGCGAACACTGGAGGCGCCATATCTGAGTCTCTGCCACTCATTTGCCAAGCCCTGGTGATTTGAGACCTGGCCCTGCCCAACTTTCAGGCACACCCAGGCTGCTTTCAGTGACTCTTTTGTGCAGATTGCCTGTTTTGGCTCAAGCTGCAGACTTTCCTAGGGTCTCTCAAAGGTTTGTAGAACACAGACAAGCAGCATCTGGCTTAAGCATGTCCTGTACCTCTGGCTGAGCAGCACTAAGCCGGCACTAGTGGCAGCCACCCTTGGTTTGCGGTTTGGCCTCTCAAGGCGTTTCCAAAACAGCACAGGTGGCAGCCATCTGTGGATTTCTTTCTGGCTCCCGCTAGGTGGCTCCAGATGAGGCACGGTCTGCGGCTGAAGTAGACCTACAGTGGATACCCTCCAAGGTGGTCCAGGGGCTGGTGCCCCCAGTGGCCAGCTTCAAAATGAGCTGGAGCTCATTCACCCAGCTATCTCCAAGGACGACATACTCAAGGGGTGGATTGGGCAGACACCAGAGTCCTGCTGAGGCAGATCCTGCTCCATAGGGTCAGCCCCTACACAACAACTATTCCAATGCAGTCAAGGCCAGTCCTTACAACCAGTGAGCCCAAGGGTCAGTCCCTCCCAAAGATGTACAATTATCAACCAACACTCAGCTACAAGAGGAGGGCACACAAACCACACAAGGGACATGTCTGGAGATCATGGCTCAGGTGACAAGAAAGACTATGCCATGGAACCCCACAGCACACCTACTACATAAGGCCTCTCTACTAAGACTGGAACACATAACAGCCTTACCTAACACATAGAAACAAGCACAGGGAGGCAGCCAAAATGGGGAGACAAAGAAACATGTCCCAAATAAAAGAACAGAACAAAGTTCCAGACAAAGAACTAAGTGAAACGCAGTCCTAAGTGAAACAACCTATCAGATGCAGAATTCCAAACACTCATTATAAGAATGCTCAATGATCTCAGGAGAACTCCAGCAGAGAAATTAAAACCATGAAAAAGAAACAGTCAGAAATAAAGGATACAATAATGAAAATGAAGAATATATGACAGAATCAATAGTAGATTAGATGAAGCAGAGGATCCAACAAGCAATGTAGAAGATAAAGTAGAGAAAACACCCAATCAGAACAGCAAAAAGAAAAAAAAATCCAAAAATTGAGGAGAATTTAAGGGGCCTCCAGGACAATATCAAGCATACCAACATTCACATCAGAGGGGTACCAAAAGGTGAACAGCATAGCTGAGCAATGAACAAAAGTAAAGGATTGAAAAGAATCAATAAGAGTCATCTGAAATACATTTACTGTTGGATTTCATGACATTAAAACATCATATTTAACAGAAGAAAAAAAAGAAAACCCATTTGAAGAAAAATTACAGAAAACTTTCCTCAGCTGGTGAAGGAAATAGACATATAAGCCCATGAAGAGTCCCAAACAAGATAAACCCAAAGAGGCCCACACCAAAACAAATCATCATTACAATGCCAAAGTTTAAATACAAAGAGAGAATCCTAAAAACAGCAAGAGAAAAGCAATTAATTAACTACAAGGGAGCCCCCATAAGACTGTCAGCTGATTTCTCCATAGAAACTTTGTAGGCAAGTAGGGAGTGGCAGGAAATATTCCAAGTGATGAAAAGCAATGTCACACAACCAAGATTGCTCTACCCAGCAAGGCTGTCATTTAGAATTGAAGGATAGATAAGGAACTTCCCAGACAAGAAAAAGCTGAAGGAGTTCATCACCACCAAACCATCATTACAAGGACTCATAGAGGGACTTCTTTAATATGGGAGTGGGATTAATGACAGGTGAAAAGGAAGGGATTAAGAAGTACAAATTGGTTGTTATACAACAATCACGAGGATGTAGGATATAGCATAAGGAATATAGTCAACAATATTGTAATAACTAGGTATGGTGCCAGATAGGTACTAGATCTATCAGGATGATAAATGGGAATGGGGTTGGGGTCAGGGTGAAAAAGGTGAAGGCATTAAGAAATACAAATTGATAGTTAATACAGTATGGGAATATAATCAACAATGTAAAAATCATGTGAAGTGCCAGATGGGCACTGGACTTATCAGGGGGATCAAGTCATAGACTGTGTAGATGCCTGACCAATGTGCTATACACCTGAAGAGCTGAAGTAGAATAATATTAAATTTGAACGATAACTAAATATATAGGTACGTATAGTCAAGGGATGTGGAGCATAGCATAGGGAAAATAGTTGATGGTATTGTAACCGCTATATAAAATATCAGAAGGGTAGTAGCTTGGGGAGTTGGTTATCACTTTATGAGGGGTTTGAATGTTTAACTATCACATTGCTTTGTACACATGAAACTAATAAAAAAATAAATTTAAACAAACAAACAAACAAACAAACAAAAAACCCACAAAAAGGCCCATACCAAAACACATCATAATTAAAATGCCAGAGTTTAAAGACAAAGAGAGACTCTTAAAAGCACAAAGAGAAAGGCAGTTAGTTACCTCCAAGGGAGCTCCCGTAGGACTATTAGCTTATTTCTCAAAAGAAAGTTTGCAGGCCAGAAAGGATTGGCAAGAGATAGTCAAAGTGATGAAAAGCAAGGACCTATAACCAATATTACTCTACCCATCAAAGCTATTGCTTAGAATCGAAAGACAGATAAAGAGCTTTTCAGACATGAAAAAGCTAAAGTAGTTCATCACCACCAAACTGTATTACAATGGTAGAGAAGAAATGTTAAGATAAAAAATCCAAAATATGAATAATAAAATAACTACATATCTATCAACAATTACTTTAAATGTAAATGAGTTAAATGCTCCCATCAAAAGACATAGGGTGACTGAATTGATAGGAAAACAAGACCCGTACATATGCTGCCTACAAGAGACTCACTTCAGATCGAAAGACACACACAGACTGAAAGTAAAGGAAAGAAAAAGCTATTTCATGAAAATGGAAACAAACAAACAAACAAAGCTGGGTTAGTAATACTTGTAGTAGACACAATAGACTTTAAAAAAAGAGCTGTAACTAGAGACAAAGAAGGTTAATTCCACTTTTGGATATTTACTTGAAGAAATCCAAAAACACTGCTTCAAAGGGAAATGTGCATTCATATGCTCATTGCAGCATTATTTACAATTGTCAAGATGTGGAGGCAGCCTGGGTGTCCATGGATGGATGACTGGATGGAGAAGAGAGGGAACATATATACAATGGAATACTACTCAGCCATAAAAAAAATGAAATCTTGCCACCTGCAACAATATGGATGGATCTAGTGGGTATTATGCTGGGTGGAGTAAGTCAGACAACAAAAGACAAATGACATACGAAGGTCTGACAATTAAGTTTGAGAACTCATCCTAAAAAAAGTGTTACATACCTCATTGCCAAATATCACTATGGTCACCTTTGAAGTACTCCCCTTGGGAAGCTATGCATTAATGCCAGTACCTAGTCCTCCCTTCAAAGCAAGTTTGGAATTCTTTTTCTGGAATGGCCATCAGAGCTGTCCTCGTATTACCATTGATGTTCTGAATGTCATCAAAATGTCTTCCTTTCAGTATTTCTTTTATCTTTGGGTAAAGAAAAGAGTTATTGGGGGCCAGATCAGGTGAGTAGGTAGGGTGTTCCTATACAGTTATTTGTTTACTGGCTAAAAACTCCCTCACAGACAGTGCTGTGTGAGCTGGTGCATTGTTGTGATGCAAGAGCCATGAATTGTTGGTGAAAGTTCAGGTCATCTAACTTTTTCATGCAGCCTTTTCTGCACTTGCAAATAGTAAACCTGGTTAACTGTTTGTCCAGTTGGTACAAATTCATAATGAGTAATCCCTCTGATATCAAAAAAGGTTAGTAACATCGTTGCGACAAGTTCCCAAACTTAATTGTCAGAACTCATATGCTTTTACTTATATGTAGAATCTAAAAAACAAAATAAATTGACATACAAAAGAGAAACAAACTCATAGACATAGAGAACATTTTGATGGATATCAGATGGGAGGGAGTTTGGGGGGACGGGTGAGAAAGGGAAGGGGATTAAGAAGTACAAATTGGTAGTTACAAAATAGTCATGGAGATGTAAAATATAGCATAAAGACTATAGTCAATACTATCATAATTACTATATATGGTGTGAGATGGGGCTGGGGTGATCACTTCATAAGCCATATAAATGTTCAATCAATATGTTGTACACCTGAAACTAATATAGTATTGTATGTCAACTATAATTGAAAAATAAAAATATTATTAAAAAATAGAAAAAAAGAAGAGTTCTGGTTTGGGTTGTGGTGATGGTTCCACAACAATGTGAATGTACTTGATACCATTGAACTGTACATATAAAATGATTAAAATAGTAAATTAAAAAAATAGTTACTAAAAACAGAGTTTCAAGATGACAAATATGCTCACAACTTGGACCCATGTGGCCAGATTCAGGGGCTGAAGGTTATTGAATGTGTCTTTGGCTTAGTTGAGTGACGGCTGGTGTCTATCATTTATCCCTTATTGAACTTACATATAAAAAGTTTGATTTTATAGATATTAAACTTATGGTTCCTACTCCCTTCCCCCAATTTCTTCTTTCCCTGCATAATAATTTTTATAAACTGGGGATTGGCCATCTCAGTGGCTTATGAAATAAAAGATGTGTGACTGAGAGGTTTACTATTTGAACGCTTACCATTTGTGTTTTAGTTGTTTTCCTGGTCATAGAGGTTGAGTTGCAATGATTCATCTACGCTTCATTGCCCTGAATCTCCAGCAACTAGAAGCAAGTGTAATCCAAATTTTCTCCAGCCTCCTGATTTACATGGATAGGGGAACTCAAGTGCCTCTGCTCATGCTACCTGCTCTATAATGAGTGACCTCCAATCCCATTCACATTTCCACCAAGTTATCACTGGGAGCCTCTGGGCTGCCTCATGGGAGATCCTGAGCAGTGTTTCCACTCTGGACCCTCTGGTCAATGTTTGTGGTTTGCACAGTCTCCTGAAACTTCCCAAATTGCAAACCCTAATGATGCCTGTGGTTCCTGGCCCCCATGGAGTTTTTTTTGCATCTAAACCACCAATGCTCCATGCAGAGGTGAAGTTATGCTGGATGTCCCCTGCCTGGGTCTCTGCATTTCCTGGAGTCCCTCCTGCATAGTCGCTTAGCTTCTGTCTGCAGCCTTCGCCGAAGGCTTTAGACATGTGTCCATGGGCTGGCTGGGGTCAGGGTCAGACATGGACTCTCTACCAGTCTGTTGGACATGCCCAGAGAGCTGTGAATCCTAGGACTTCATGCCAATTAGTATGAAGTGGAGATCCCAGGCTCTTACAGAATTTCAATATTATTCAGACAGATCTCAAGGATTGGAGTGAAGCTAACGTTCCCATTCTGGCCCGGAACACACTCCTTTGGCCTTTTAGTTCCATACCCTGGCTAATTGATGTGTTGTTCCTGACCTGCATCATCCATGTCACCCAGGACAATGTGGGACCCAGCCAAAGCCTACTGAATGCAAATCTGCATTTTAACCGGATCCCCAGGTTATATACATACACTTTAAAGCCTGAGAAGTGTTGCTCGATAACATAATTGGCAGATCAGACTGAACTTAAGAAATGATGCTGACTGAAGTGATTTTCCAGATTTGGGGAGCCAGGTAGCATACGTAGTATGTTTCAAGTAAATCCAATAATTGCTTGCTATTAAATACCTATAGAGAATTTTTTTTTGTCTTTACTTATCACTTTCATTTAAATTTAGATTTTATTTTGGGATTTCCAATATTCATGTTAGTCAATAATGGAGCTTGATATTGTATACTAACTTGCATTCTCCTTCCCCTTCATTTTCCTTTGGTTAAGAACTCTGACAATAGAAGGAAAGTATGTAGCTGACATTCAAGGAAAATCCAGAAAATGAATTCCTTTTTATCTTCAGGCAGAGAAACTCCAATGAATAGAGTATTATAATAAAACCTTTTTATATGCCTGTCATAGAAAGACAAAACTTTCCAAAGGAAATTGATTTGAGTATTTGCGAGATATGATAAACAGCCTGATAAAAAAGGGCCTGAATTTCCCTTTTAAATGTTCAGTAGGGAGAGGGTTTAACTTTGCTTGTCAGGTGAAAAAAGGAATTCATTATGAAAGCCATTCCAGCTGAAATTCCGAAATGAAAACTAGGCTGGATCAGAGTAGAAAGCAATGATTTAGAAATGTGTTAAAGGGAGTAGTTTAATGAATAAAGTGTCACCTTTCTATAGGAGCAAAAATAAATCAAACATAGGCTTAACCAGATTTGTCACCATGAATTAGCTGGGTGTAGCTGGCACCTGCATTCAGTATAAGGAAAAATTAAAATCTAATTCTCACTAAGATTTGTATACATGAATTGATGATGTCATTGTATGGATTTTACAATTTATTTATTCCAGCAAATGCTGAAGGAAAAAAGAAAATGAAGAGCACTTAAATGAGAATGGCCCTAATCTTCAGAGTTTCTCTCATTCAGCAAATAGATAGCCTTCAGCCCTAGAATCCATCCATCCACCCATCAAGGCATCACCTGAAGTCCTGCTGCAGACTTTCTAGACTCTCCGTGTTGCTGGCATGGGTCTTGGTTTCTAGGTGTATTCGTTTTCTAGGGCTGCCCAAACAAAGCACCACAAACTGGGTGCCATAAACAACAGAATTTATTCTCCCACAGTTGTGGAGGCTAGAAGTCCAAGACCAAGGTGTTGGCAGGGTTGTTTCCTTTGGGAGGCTGTGAGGGAGAAACTCCTAAGCCTCTCACCAGCTTCTGGTGGTTTGCACCAATATTTAGTATGTTTTGTCTTGTGGATATAACATCCTGATCTTTGCCTTCCTCCTCAAATGGTGTTTTCTCTGCACATCTGTGTCCAAATTTCTCATTTCTATAAGGATTCACCCTTTTGACTTGACTACATCTACAAAGACTCTATTTTTAAATAAGGACACATTCTGAGGTACCAGGGATTAGGACCTCAGCACATCTTTTTTGGAGAGGCATAATTCAACTTACAACACCAGGTGAAGCTGCTTCATAACAAGACTGTTTGTTAGTAACTAAACTCCATGGACTAGCACACTCCTGGGATGGGATCAGAGTTCAGCAAATCATCATGGAATAAATAAAGTCATTCCTTACCTACATACATGTACTTAAAAAGCACCCTCACACACTTTGAGGTGTGGATTATATAATGCTTATTTTTATAAGTGAGGACATGGATGCACTAAGAGGTAAAGAGAATATGCTTCTCACTCTCTGTAGTTATCTGGTTCGTTTCTTATTTATTGTTGTCTATCTAACTAAAAGTGAGCGCAGAGACCATGATTATTTGCTAATGCTCTGTCCCTAGTACCAGCAGGGTGACTGGCACACAGTGTGTGCTCAGTACAGATTTGTAGTGTGAATGAATGATTGAAGGGGCCTAGCAGCAGGAATGTGAATCTAGGCTTTCTGACTCCAAATCCAGTTCTGTTTTGTTATGAATAAATGAGTGAATAAACAGAAACATTTCCACCTCTTTATGTTGTCCAAGGCAGAATTCCACTCTATAGTAAATAATGAATAGTGTTGGTATGTTACAACACGACATATCTGTAGGCTGAGAAAAAAACTCATTTTCCTAGATTTTTAAACAACAAACTTGAGAGTGAAACTAAGCCAACACTTCTGTGATCCAGAGTAAGAAATTCATTTTATACTGTAACTTATTAACACACATACAACTGATACACAAATTTAATTAAACAGTACTTACTCTTACCACATGCAATACTCTGGTCTCTCCTCTCCCTGTCCCTCCCCTCTCCTATCTTTTCCCTCCCTTCCCTCTGTTTCCCTTCACTTTCCCTCTCTTCCATTCCATTTGAAAAAAATGCTAATTTGCACATTTTAATTTGATTTTATGATACACTAATAAGTTGCAAACTGCAATAAAAAAATACTGTGTTAAAGACCACGAGCTGTTCATTCAAATCCATTTGCCCCTTCTCTGGTCACAGAGCAATACTACACTTCCCAGACTTTTGTGCATTTAGCTGCAACCTGTACCTTTGTCCTCTACAGTGGAATGTGTGTAAAAGTAATAGGTAGAGGTGTGAGGCCTGAAAACCCTCCCTGTGGGTTTCTCCATGGTCTTTTCTTCTCCTGCCTAACTGAATGGCAATGCCCAGGTAGAACTTGGTAGCTGCCTTCTGAAGATGGCAGAGCCTTTGTCGGCCTGGATACCTGGATTGTTACAAAAGAAATAAATAAACTTGTTCTTTAAAGTCCTGTATTTTTGTGGCTATTTGTAAGGTTGAGCTAGCTTATCCTCATTTATCCAATGACCAAGTAGAGGTTTGACTTTTGAGAAACCATGGACCTCTATTTAACACTCTCCTGTGTAGCTGTGGACCATATTTAGGTTTACAGTGTTGAGTGTAAGTGTATCTAAGGAAATAGGGGCTGCCCTCAACACTTTATAAATACAAAAGTTCTGGAAGATGACTTTATCATCAGGGCTATACTGATTAACTGAGCTTGATATTTGTGAAATGGCCAGATTCACGTAATTACTGCCATCTTTTTATGTGCAATGTGAAACAGCACAAATAGAAAGAAAGTACAAAATTGTAAGAATGAGAAGATCAGAGCTTTAATGGAAAATATACATCAGATCTGAGTTATTATGACAAATCATCTAACTTAATGCTCACACACATTCAGGGGTCTCTTAGCAAACAGAAAGGAAAGACGGTTTTTATCTGCTAGTCCTCCTGGCATACCAAAGACAGAAAAGCAAATTACGATGTGCAAAGCAATGCTTACATTTCTTTCTTCTTTGTCCTTTCCCTCTTTGATGTATTGAGTCCCCACTGGTACCTACTGGTGAATTGTTGTTCGAGATTTTCTCTTTACTAAGTAAGGAAAAGCAAATGATTGAAAAGCAAATGATTGCTAGCTCATTTTCTTTTTCTCCTGCTGTTCATCTAATGGCCTCCTTAATTAGCAGCATAATGGCTAAGAGTAGAAGGAACAGAAAGTAAGGGGAAAAAGCAGAGGCCTGCATACTTTCTAAACTGAGTTCATTTACACAAATCATTTAGAAATGACTAGAGATTTATATAAAGTTCTCTCTTATAAGACACCAAGTTGACTTTAGGTAAATTCAGTTTTCCATAATCATCTTCACCATGGAATTGCAGACCTGGTATACCTTCAGCAAGTATTGCAGACCTGGAAATGGCCTTGCAATTTCTAGTCCAAATCTCTCATTTTACAGAAGGACACTCAAGCCCTGAGATGATTAGGGACTCATTCAAGGTCACAAAAACTAGTTTTTGCGAGTTTGCAATGCATCCTATACTTTCTTCATGCTGGAGTCTCTATAATTTTCAGTATTCTATATCTCCTCCCACAACTGAGAGGTTTCTTTTTTCTTTTTTCTTTTCTCCTTTCCATCCTCTCTTCTTCTCTCTCTTTCATCCCTCGCCCTTATTTCCTTCTTCTTTTTTTTGTTTTTCTTTTCCGATGTTGCTGCCAGGTATGTTCCCTGTGGAGGAAACTGCTTCCCTGGATGTCTTACTCTGGACAATGGAACCTTGACTATGAGTGTAGTAGGGGTATATCCAGGCTAGGGATCTATTTATATTTATATTAATACCTGGAGGGGTATTATGCTATACTATACTATGTAAAGGTAACAAATGGTGTATGTTGGGAATGACTGAACTCCCATTATGGAATCAGAAAATGGATAGATTACTCCAGGGGTAACCCAAGCTTGATGATTTGCAATAATCATGAACACCATCCAGTGGTGATGTGGGATTCCTTCCTATTTTCTAACCTCTTGCTGAAACCCTCAGCAAAGTGTGGCCAAGGAACCTTCTCAGTCCTGGTCTGATGCAGGAATCTTTTCTTATATACGCCCATCCTGCTGACCCTCTCATGTGGCCTGAATTTTTCTTGTCCCAAACCACTCTGTGGGACTATTGATTGCTTGTGTCTGGCCCTTAGGAGAGAATTCTCAGTCCCCCTCTGCCATTGTTTCAAGTTCATTTTCAACCTGAGCTTACATTAATGGTAATCAAAGGAGGCTGATGTCCTTCAACATGCTCAGCAAACACACTGCTTCCTGCTCACCACAGTTGTCACAAGGCTCTCTTTCCCAAAACTCAGGGAGTTGCTCTTGGCTCTGTTCTGAGCAGCTGTGCTCTGCTCCACTGCCTCTGGGTTCTGCCCCTGTGTTTTCTGCTACACTGTGACATGGGGAAAGGGCTTCCCCCTGGCTTAACTTGGCAAAAAGAGCAACTTTCAGATTTCTGCCAAGCAGAAGATGGCTCCTCACAGATTCTATTATGGTTCCCAGACAATGGGGCTCCACTGAGCATTCTTTGTGGCTGCTAAGTTCTCCATTTCATTGTTTACCTTTCATATTGTCACTCTCAGTATGGAATAGGCAAGTCGACTTCAAGTACGTATTACCTAAAACAATGCTGGTTATTGGGTGGGGAGAGGAAACGGTCTTACGTGGTCATATAATATGATCTTGATTCTTCAGGGCCCCTCAAATGAGTTGGGGAGATGAGAATGCCTCCCAGTATCTGTGCTTTCCACTGAATACTGGTTTCACAAATAGTAATTTGATCAGTAAGATTGTACTTTTGGAAAACCACAAAACAAAACCAAAACTCGAAACAAAACAGGTCCCAAGAGGGAAGTTGTGTGTTTAGGATGGAGAGGCTGACTTGATGGGAAGTGAGGGGTGAGCTTATATTTTCAGATGAGCAGTGGCACCAAATGCAATGAGGGGGCCACACGATATCTGACTTTGGAACTGTCATGGTTCTCTCTACTTCTGTCTCTCTCCTCCTAACCCTCATCTCTTTTCTCCTTTTCTGTTTCTCCTTCTGCATAGCTCCTCTTATATATACACCGCTCTATCAAGATGGTTAGCTAACCACCAAAAATATGTCCTCTGCTTTCCATGTGCTGGGAATGTCACTGGGAGGAGGCAAGCCAGGCAGGGATTGCATTTTCTGGCTCTCCTTGAATATGGCGTGGCTGTGTAACAAGTCCCCAGCAATGGGATGTGAGCAGGGAAATGCCTGTCATTTTAGATTGGGACTTTGGGGAGTGGTATGCCTTCTCTGCTGAGTCTTTCCTCTTCCACGAGCTTGATGTGGAGTGTCTGGTGAAGTGGTTTAAACATTTCCTGCTCTTGGGAAACAGTGGAAAGCTTTAAAAAAAAAGTCCAGCTGCCTGTTTGGATTCTAATTAAATTGATCTGGGGTGGGAGCAGCAGGAATTTTAAAAGCTCCCCAAGTGTTCTAGAGAATAACTGGGCAGAGAACTGCTGTCCTGGTGGGTGGTGGGGCCATAAGAAGGAAATAGTCATGGGGAAGAAAGCTACACACTGACCAGGAATATCCAAGTTGGAATGTTACTTAAGAGAGAAAGAAATCTTTATTAAGTCCCTGGAAATTTGAGGTTTATTTGTTATAGCAGCTTAGTTATTCAAATTAATATATCTTTTTGATGAGCACAGAGAGAATAGCTCTCTAGCATGCCAAGATTAGCTCCATACACCTTCCAGCTACTTTGTTCTGTTGGATTAAACTGTCCCACTAGTGGGTGGCTGGGGTGCTGGCGGGACACAGAGCTGCCCCTGTGCTCCAGTGTTCTGAGGTGCTACTCCTGTGACCTTGAGAACTTTAAATTAGGAGCAGCACCCCCATCAGTGATAAACTCACACATGGGGATAATCAATGTTCTATGTGAAAGATGGTGATTCCCTCAGGTTTGCATTTGTTCTGTGATTCTATTTGCTGTCCAGTGCTCAGGGTGATGCCTTCAGCTCTATGGGTCGGTGATATGATACCACATACAATTTTTCCAAGTTTTCTGATACCACTCAGCAGGAGAAATAATTGTTAGTGTTCAATTGCAGAATGTTTCTCACCTAATTGCCTGAAAACTGCAGGGTATGTATTTGATTTCTTCGATTGATCTGTTTTGTGTATGTACTTTCTAACATCTTGAATAATTTAGAAGCAATCTTTTGTTTGTGCCTAATTTGGTGTCTAGCAATTATGCATCCTTCTAAAGCAGCATATTTCACTCAAGTGTCTGAAAGCAGGAAAGAACTGCTTTGTAACAATATTCACTGTTACAAGAACTTGGGCACTGTGTGGCCATTTGGGTTCCTGGAAATCTAGTGCTTATGTTCAGGTCAAATAGTGTTCTAAAAGGCAGGCGTTAGTCTTGTGTCCTGATGTCAACATTGATGGGTTGGTAAGTTTTCTGTTTGCTCTAAGCTTTTTCTGTGATGTTATTTGAGAGCAATATTGAAAAGAAAAGTAGTACCTGCTAGAGATCCTGAACCAAACTGAAAACTTAGTCATAAGGAGGAAGTAGGATCAGTTCTGGAGTGGAAATGGGCTGTGATAGGGGAGGAAACAGCTGTAATACAAATGCTCTAGAGTTATTCTGGGGTGTGTAGAGAGCTGTGTCAGGTCACTGGTAATTCACTCTCAAGCAGGTGAAAGGATTCATCTATACAAAACAGCACACTTTCCTCCCAGACACCTTGAGGCAGGACTCCCTAGCCAGGAGGTCAGGATGTTACCCCCTAGATCTGGAATCCATGTTATTCTTCCTGTCACTGAAGACTTCCTTCTCTGTCATGACCTTCTTTGGGGAGTTTTCCACAATTACCAGCAGGAAGGAGAAAAGGGTGAAGGATGGGTCCCCCTTTCTCTTCTTCAGCAGGGAACTTACCATATTTTGCCATGTATAACGCACTTCTGTGTCTAATGCACACCCACATTTTTGACCCACATTTTTAACATTATGGTACAATAAATTTTATGTAACAAATAATTACAAAACACAAGAACAGATACAAGGTACAAGGAATTTTATGTACCGGTGACAAATTTATGATATTTATGCATCATAGAAGGCCAAGAACTCCTCGTTGTTGCAAGTTTGTCATACGTTCAACAAAACCAATTGTCATATTCCAGGATATTATTCTGCATATGGATATCATTATTGATTTCTAGAGTTACACTTTTAACTCATAAGCATAAATAAAAGAATTAAAAACATTTGTATAGACATGGAATTAGTACTATCCATGTATAATATGCATCCTTGTTTTCCCCTCACAAATTTGGGCAAAAAAGTGCACGTTACACTTTTTTGCCCAATACAAAATACAGTAATTGGCAAAATACAGTAATTGGCAGCCCTTATTGGAGGTGTAAGTCCTTGTCAGGCAAGTTATGTCAAGACTTTGGGTAGGACACAAATGCATCTTGTCAATGACCTCCAGCCAAGGAACATACCTGTGATTGAACAAGTTGAGTTTGTTGCTTATTGTAATGAAGGCAATGCACACCATGGGGAACTGTGGGGAAAACTCCATTAAAAGGTGTTAGGAAGAAGCTACTACAGGATTTGGGCTTGTGTTTGATGACTTGGGGATGGTTTAAGAAATCAGGATTGGATGCTTTCAGGAAGTGGGGATAATTCTATAGTTAGGAATCTAAACATGTGTTCTCTAGAAGGGGGGATGAATGAATCAAGGCTGGAACTATAATTGGTAAAGAAAAGGGGTCGCTCATTATCAGGATAAGGGGATGTTTGGTCATTTTTGTGCTTTGCACATGTTCATGATTCATGTCTGAATCATGTTCAGACATGATTATGGGGTGGTTTAGTTTTTGCTTTGATCCATCATAGTCATAGAGTGGCTTTGTTTGATACTGGTGTTCTGTGAAATTATTTATATTCAACAAGGCCTAGCTCTACACGCCAGTGCCAGCTCCTAGTAGTACTAAGGCCTGGCTGATAGAACTAGGCCAGTTCCCAGATATCAGGGGCTATTTTTCTTGTTCACAGTCTGGTACATCCTTCTATAGCTATATTCATCATTAAAACGTGATAGTAATTAGCCACTGTCATGAGCCTTCTGAGAGCTCCTTCACACCCCTGCCCCCTTGCCCCTGTCCCACCTTCCACAAACCATTGGTTAGTGCAGAGCATGGTGCTCCAGCTCAATGGCCAGCGTCTGTTCTAATGAATCAGTGCCTGTGTGGGGCGTGCTGCTAACATTTGGAATATCACTCTGGCTTTGGGACTGTAATTTTTCTCAACACAAAAAACTGAGAAGAGGTAAGAAGACAGAAGAAAGAGAAAAGGCAGAGAAGGAAGAGACAAGAGGCAAAAGAGAGAGTGGGGGTAACTATGTAAGGGAGAAAGAGTGAAAATGAAGCAGAAATGAGGCCCCAAAAGTGGACTTACCAAGGCTAAAAAATGGAAAGAAAGAGCTGAGAGGGAAAGGGAGGAAAAAAAGAAAGGAATAGAAAACAAGAAGAAAATTCAGGCCAAGGCACCCACTGTAAGGGACTTACATTGTGCCGCTGTTTAGTTTGCCATCAGCTGGAACTTGGAAAACAATCGTTTTGTTAAAGAGAAGTTTGGCTGGAGTTGAATCAAATCTGACAGGGTTTAACCGGTAAAGAAAAGAAGGAAACGGAGCTCTCCAGTCTAATGGAAGCTTGTTATAATTCGCAGCTTGGCGCCTTCACTGCTTTTCTTTCTGTTTCATCCCATGATGCTCCTTTGAATCACAAGTTGCACAGGTTCCTGCGCAGGTGTGAAAAACTTCACTGTCTTTGAGTTAGGATGAAAAACAGCGTGTGTTTCCCTGCCAAGTCTCCGCGAGAAGGCAGCGTGAACAGATGGTGGGAGAAGCTGCACAGAGAACCTTATTAACCCCACCGTGATGTTGAGCGGAATCACACGCAAAGGCCTTTTTTCTCCTGCTTGTGAAGAACTTCTACAAATAGTCCCGGGAACCTGGAGCGGGGTGGGGGCGCTTGCCATCTCTTTCCTCTGAAGTTGTGCTTCTTTGAATTGGCAATATAACCGCTGTTCCTGCCGACACAAAGGGATATTTGAAGGCATCAAGGAAAAGGAAAGAGCAGGTAAGCATGAAGCAGAGGGGAACAGTGCGTTGGCAGATGGAGGCTGGGTTCTGGGAGCCGGAATGGGCGGCAAGTCACTCCATCCTGAATTCTCTTTGCAGCTCTGTGTGTTCTGGTTCTCTGGGACATCTCTGGCAGCCACAGTCTTTTTGTACACTTCCAGTGCCCAGCTTTGTGGTGTAGAAGCAGGAATTTGTGAGACTTGAAATAGGGTAAATAAGATACTCAATGGACTGACTTTTCCATTAAATTCCTTTAGAGATTGTTTTCCCTAGAGAAATAAGGGGCCCATTTCACAAACACTTTTAGAAAAGCCACCACCAGCTCTGGGTCTTCTTTGTGTGTTTATTTTCCATCTCAGGGAAATAATTGTAGGAGAAGTTGTTCTTTGGGGTGCTTCCATTGGGCACTGGAGTATGCAATTTGTTTAAATTTCTTTGTTTTACATTTTTGGTTAGGTAAATATTCCTGGAAAGTTGAGTTTCCTTTCTATTCATATAGGGGTAAGTCATTTTTACTAATGAGAGTTCCTTTGCATCTCAAATGTTTTATATCTGCCCCCATCATTGACACACTTGTGTGTATCTGACAGACAACAGTGTATATTGAACGAACTTAACATTTCATCAGGCAATCTCAGACCTGATCATATCATTCTTCTTTATCTAATGCCTTAAATAGAGCCCCATACTCACGGGATAAAGCTCCGATTTCTTACTAGGGTTGTCCCTTTAGGATCTGGCCCTCCCCACTTCTCCTTCCTCATGTCTCACCCCTCACCCCCACAGTCTGGCTACATCACTCCCATGAAAATCCTGGACATCCTTCCAAATAAGTCATGCTTATTCTTGCTTTTCTGCCAACACCTGGGCTGTTCCATGAGAAAGGATGCATGGAACATACCATCTAGCTGAGCAGAAAGAACACGTCCCTGTTATATTAGACTCATTTAGGTTGCAAGGGAAAGAGTCTTGCCAGAATGTTTTGGGGTTTACTTTGAGGATGCTCAGGGGATTAAGAAAAATGGAAAATTATGTTAATTACTGCACTTCCCAAACTAACAAAACACAGGACTAATACTTGGGAATTAGATCATGGTTCAGGATTTGACATGACTTATCTCATTATTGGCTCCCTGGCTAGTGTTTCGTGTTATAGCATCTTATCTATTTCTGTCTAAGTGTTTACTATCTGACATTACTATCACTTGCTCTCTACCTCCTAGGATTGGTTTATTCATACTTCTGCTTACTGCTTTTTTTCAGAGTGAGTTTTTCTGCTTCTGTTGACTTTATGTCTGTTTTCTTCTCTGCATGTTGCCCATTCAGAGAATGATTGGGTAGTCAGCATCCAGGATGCAATGGCACCAGTGAGCTGAGCTTTGGGTCTGATCCCCTTCCCAGGGCACTGGCCAACCAAGAGGTAGTTGCCTTTATGTCAGATGCTAATTCGTGGTCCAATCAGCTGTGGCCAAGGTAGCAGAGTTACTTGGTGGAACACAGATCAACCTAGGATAAGAAGCATCAGAAAGAGTCCATTGGTGGGTCAACATAGTAAAGTGTCTCAGAATGCTCGGGTGGGCTGATTGGTACTCAGAAATAATATAAGACAGCAAATAAATGTCATATTAGTAAAATACACAATGACTGCTCTAGACCAGGCCAGAAGTAGCTGAGATTATTGTTGTTTGGTTTGGACATTTCTCTGCTTATAACCTCGAGAATAAACTTCTCAGGATGGCATAATGTCTTTATGAGGTCAGGTCCCTGCTTACTTTTTCCCAGCTTCATTTCCAGCTCCACAGGCATCATGTTCCAGCCACTGGATCTCCCTGCAGCCTTGCATGATCAAAGCATGTTTATTCAGATGCCACTGGGAAGAATTCCTATGCTTCTTGAATTCTGAGATGAAGAATCATTTCTTTGCTGAAACCTTTCCTTACCTCAGACACTTAACACCTTTCCCCAGCCCTCTGTACTGGCCTCTATTACAGCACTTAGAGCACTGGGGTGTGATTATTGGTTGACATGCCCACCTTGCTCATTGGACTGTGAGGAAACAGACAGAATGTGATTTATTCATTTCTGTATCCCAGAAACTAGTTCAGTGCTTGGTACCTACTACTACTGCTGGGACTAGCTCCTGTTTATTGACTTATTAATCTGTTCCATGCCTTGTTCCAAGTGTTTTGTTTGTATTACCATGTTTCCCTGAAAATAAGACCTAGTCAGACAATCACCTCTCATACGTCATTTTTTTTCTTTTATAAACATTTTAAAAAATTTATTGGGATGACAATTGCTAGTGAAATTACAGAGATTTCAGGTGTACAATTCTGTATTACATCATCTATAAATCCCATTGTATGTTCACCACCCAGAGTCAGTTCTCCTTCCATCACCATATATTTGATCCCTCTTACCCTCATCTCCCACCCGCACCTCCCTTACCCTCTGGTAACCACTAAACTATTCTCTGTGTCTATGAGTTCTTGTTTCTCATTTATTTGTCTTGTTCTTTTGTGGTTTTTGGTTTATATACCACATATCAGTGAAATCATGGGGTTCTCTGGTTTTTCTATCTGACTTATCGCTTAGCATTATACTCTCAAGATCAATCAAGGTTGTCAAAACTGTTCCTATATCATCTTTTCTTACCGCCGAATAATATTCCATTGTGTATATATACCACAACTTCTTTATCCATTCACTTATCGAAGGACATTTTGGTGTTTCCATGTCTTGGCCACCATAAATAAAGCTGCAATGAACATTGGACCACATGTGTCTTTACGGATAAATGTTTTCAGATTTTTTGGGTAGATACGCAGGAGAGAGATTGCTGGGTCATATGGTAATTCTATTCGTAATTTGTTGAGGAACCTCCACACTGCCTTCCATAACGGCTGCACCAGTCTGCATTCCCACCAACAGTGGATGAGGGTTCCTTTTTCCCCACAGCCTCTCCAACATTTGTGACTATTTGTCTTGTTGATGACAGCCATTCTGACTGGGGTGAGGTGATATCTCATTGTGGTTTTTCTTTGCATTTCTCTGATGATTAGTGATGTTGAGCATTTTTTTGTATGTCTATTTGCCATTTGTATGTCCTCTTCGGAGAAAGATCTCTTCAGGTCCTCTGCCCATTTTTCAATTGGGTTGTTTGTTTTTTTGTTGTTGACCTTCATGAGTTCCTTGTATATTTTGGATATTATCCCCTTATTGGAGGCACTGTTTGCAAAAATCTTCTCCCATTCAGTTGGATGCCTCTTTATTTTGTGGATGGTTTCTATTGCTGTGCAGAAGCTTTTCAGTTTCATATAGTCCCATTAGTTATTTTAGCTTTTACTTCCATTGCCTTTGGAGTCAAATTCATAAAATGTTCTTTGAACCCAAGATCCATAAGTTTAGTACCTATGTTTTCTTCTATGAAGTTTATTGTGTCAGGTCTTATGTTTAAGTCTTAGATCCATTTTGAATTAATTTTGGTACATGGTGACAGATAGCAGTCCAGTTTTATTCTTCTGCACGTAACTATCCAATTCTGTCAGCACCATTTATTGAAGAGGCTGTCTTTCCTCCATTGTATGTTTTTAGCTTCTTTGTCAAAAATTATCTGTCCATATTCATGTGGTTTTATTTCTGGTTCTCAATTCTATTCCATTGGTCTATGTGTCTGTTTTTCCGCCAATACCAAGCTGTTTTGATTATTGTAGCCCTGTAGTACAAGCAAAAATCAGGGAGTGTGATACCTCTAGTATTGTTCTTTTTTTTAAATATTGCTTTGGCTATTCGGGGTCTTTTGTGGTTCCAAACAAATCTGATGATTTTTTGTTCTATTTCTTTAAAAAAATGCCATTGGGATTTTGATGGGGATTGCATTAAATCTGTATATTGCTTTGGGTAATATGGCCATTTTAACTATGTTGATTCTTCCAATCTATGAGCACGGAATGTCTTTCCATTTCTTTGTGTCTTCTTCAATTTCTTTCAATAATGTCTTATAGTTTTCAGCATATAAATCCTTCACATCCTTGGTTAAGTTTATTCCTAGGTATTTTATTCTTTTTGCTGCAATTGTAAAAGGGACTGCTTTTTCTATTTCTTTTTCTGAGATTTCATTGTTGGTATATAGGAAAGCAATGGACTTTTGTATGTTGATTTTGTAGCCAGCAACTTTACTGTATTCATTGATTGTTTCTAATAGCTTTTTGGTGGACTCTTTAGGGTTTTCTATATATAGCATCATGTCATCTGCAAAGAGTGACAATTTAACTTCTTCATTCCCAATTTGGATGCCTTTTATTTCTTTCTCTTGCCATATTGCTCTGGCAAGGATTTCCAATACTATGTTGAAAAGCAGAGGTGACAGGGGACAACCTTGTCGTGTTCCTGAACGTAGAGCAAAGGGCTTCAGCTTTTCACCATTAATTATGAGATTAGCTGAGGGCTTGTCGTATATGGCCTTTATTATGTTGAGATATTTTCCTTCTATACCTATTTTATTAAGTGTTTAATCATAAATGGATGTTGTATCTTATCAAATGCTTTTTCTGCATCACTTGATAGAATCATATGATTTTTGTCCTTTATTTTGTGTATGTCATGTATCACATTGATGGATTTGCGAATGTTGAACCATCCTTGTGCCTCGGGGATGAACCCCACTTGGTCGTGATGAATAATCTTTTTTTTTTTTTTATTAAATTTATTGGGGTGACAATTGTTAGTAAATTTACATAGATTTCAGGTGTACAATTCTGTATAACATCGTCTATAAATCCCATTGTGTGTTCACCACCCAGAGTCAGTTCTCCTTCCATCACCATATATTTGATCCCTTTTACCCTCATCACCCACCCCCCACACCCTTACCCTCTGGTAACCACTAAATTATTGTCTGTGTCTATGAGTTTTTGTTTCTCATTTGTTTGTCTTGTTCTTTTTGGTTTATGTACCACATATCAGTGAAATCATAGGGTTCTCTGCTTTGTCTGTCTGACTTATTTCACTTAGCATTATACTCTCAAGATCCATCCATGTTGTCACAAATGCTCCTGTATCATCTATCCTTAACGCGGAATAGTATTCCATTGTGTATATATACCACAACTTCTTTATCCATTCATCTATTGAAGGACATTTTGGTTGTTTCCATGTCTTGGCCACCGTAAACAAAGCTGCAATGAACATTGGAATACACGTGTCTCTATAGAGAAATGCTTTCAGATTTTTTGGATAGATACCCAGGAGAGCGATTGCTGGGTCATATGGTAATTATATTCGTAGTTTCTTGAGAAACCTCCACACTGCCTTCCATAGGAACTGCACCAGTCTGCATTCCCACCAACAGTGTACGAGGGTTCCTTTTTCTCCACAGCCTCTCCAACACTTGTTACTATTTGTTTTGTTGATGAAAGCCATTCTGACTGGGGTGAGGTGATATCTCATTGTGGTTTTCATTTGCATTTCTCTGATGATTAGCGATGTTGAGCATTTTTTCATATGTCTATTTGCCATTTGTATATCCTCTTTGGAGAAATGTCTCTTCAGGTCCTCTACCCATTTTTCAATTGGGTTGTTTGTTTTTTCGTTGTTGAGTTTCATGAGTTCCTTGTATATTTTGGATATTAGCCCCTTATCAGAGGCACTGTTTGTGAAAATCTTCTCCCATTCAGTTGGTTGCCTCATTATTTTGTCAATAGTTTCTTTTGCTGTGCAGAAGCTTTTCAGTTTCATATAATCCCATTTGTTTATTTTAGTTTTTACTTCCATTGCCTTTGGAGTCAAATTCATAAAATACTCTTTGAACCCAAGATCCATAAGATTACTACCTATGTTTTCTTCAATGCAGTTTATTGTGTCAGGTCTTATGCTTAAGTCTTTGATCCATTTTGAATTAATTTTGGTACATGGTGACAGATAGCAGTCCAGTTTCATTCTTTTGCATGTAGCTATCCAATTCTGCCAGCACCATTTATTGAAGAGGCTGTCTTTCCTCCATTGTATGTTTTTAGCTTCTTTGTCAAAAATTATCTGTCCATATTTATGTGGTTTAATTCTGGGTTCTCAATTCTATTCCTATGGTCTATGTGTCTGTTTTTCCGCCAATACCAAGCTGTTTTGATTATTGTAGCCCTGTAGTACAAGCAAAAATCAGGGAGTGTGATACCTCCAGTATTGTTCTTTTTTTTTTAAATATTGCTTTAGCTATTCGGGGTCTTTGTGGTTCCAAACAAATCTGATGATTTTTTGTTCTATTTCTTTAAAAAATGCCATTGGGATTTTAATGGGGATTGCATTAAATCTGTATATGGCTTTGGGTAATATGGGCATTTTAACTATGTTGATTCTTCTAATCCATGAGCACGGAATGTCTTTCCATTTCTTTGTGTCTTCTTCAATTTCTTTCAATAATGTCTTATAGTTTTCAGCATATAAATCCTTCACATCCTTGGTTAAGTTTATTCCTAGGTATTTTGTTCTTTTTGCTGCAATTGCAAAAGGAATTGTTTTTTCTATCTCTTTTTCTGAGATTTCATTGTTGGTATATAGGAAAGCAATAGACTTTTGTACGTTGATTTTGTAGCCAGCAACTTTACTGTATTCATTGATTGTTTCTAATAGCTTTTTGGTGGACTCTTTAGGGTTTTCTGTATATAGCATCATGTCATCTGCAAAGAGTGACAATTTAACTTCTTCATTCCCAATTTGGATGCCTTTTATTTCTTTCTCTTGCCTGATTGCTCTGACAAGGACTTCCAACACTATGTTGAAAAGCAGAGGTGATAGGGGACAATCTTGTCGTGTTCCTGAACGTAGAGCAAAGGGCTTCAGCTTTTCACCATTAATTATGAGATTAGCTGAGGACTTGTCGTATATGGCCGTTATTATGTTGAGGTATTTTCCTTCTATACCAATTTTATTAAGTGTTTTAATCATAAATGGATGTTGTATCTTATCAAATGCTTTTTCTGCATCACTTGATAGAATTATATGATTTTTGTCCTTTATTTTGTGTATGTGATGTATCACATTGATTGATTTGCGAATGTTGAACCATCCTTGTGCCCCGCGGATGAACCCCACTTGGTCGTGATGAATAATCTTTTTAATGCATTGTTGTATTCGATTTGCTAGAATTTTGTTTAGGATTTTTGCATCTGTATTCATCAGAGATATTGGTCTGTAGTTTTATTTTTTTATGTTGTCCTTACCAGATTTTGGTATCAGGGTAATGTTGGCCTCATAAAATGAGTTAGGGAGTACTGACTCTTCTTCAATTTTTTGGAAGAGTTTGAGCAGGATTGGTATTACATCCTCTTTAAATGTTTGGTAGAATTCACTAGTGAAGCCATCTGGTCCATAACTTTTGCTTTTGGGAAGGTTTTTGATGACTGATTCAATTTCGTTACTGGTGATCGGCCTGTTTAGATTTTCCAGTTCTTCATGATTCAGCCTTAGAAGGCTATATGTTTCTAAGAACTTGTCCATTTCTTCTAAGTTATTGAATTTGGTGGCATATAGTCCTTCGTATTATTCTTGGATAATCCTTTGTATTTCTGTGGTGTCCATGATAAATTCCCCTTTTTCATTTCTGATTTTGTTAATTAGTTTCTTTTCTCTTTTTATCTTAGTGAGTCTAGCCAAGGGTTTGTCAATTTTGTTAATCTTTTCAAAGAACCAGCTCTTTATCACATTATTTTTCCTATTGTCTTTTTGTTCTCTATTTCATTTAGTTCTGCTCTGATTTTTGTTATCTCCTTTCTTCTGCTGACCTTGGGCTTCTCTTGTTCTTCTTTTTCTAGTTCTTTAAGGTGTAACATGAGGTTATTTTTTTGGGATTGTTCTTGTTTTTTGAGACAGGCCTGTAATGATATAAATTTCCTTCTTAAAACTGCTTTCGCGGCATCCCAAAAATTTTTGTAGGGTGTATTTTCATTGTCATTTGTTTCTATGTATCTTTTGATCTCTCCTCTAATTTCTTCTTTGACCCAGTCGTTCTTTAAAATTATGTTGTTTAATCTCCATGTATTTGTGTTTTTTCCTGCTTTCTTTTTGCAATTGATATCCAATTTCAAAGCCTTGTGATCAGAGAATATGCTTGGTATGATTTCAATCTTCTTAAATTTGCTGAGGCTGATTTTATGTGCCAATATATGGTCTATCCTTGATAATGTTCCAAGTACACTCGAAAAGAATGTATAGTCTGATGTTTTGGGATGAAGTGCTCTATATATGTCAATTATGTCCATTTCATCTAATGTGTCATTTAGGGCTGCTATTTCATTATTTATCATCTGTTTGGATGATCTATCCATAGCTGTCAATGATGTATTTAAGTCCCCGAGTATAATTGTGTTTTGGTCAATTTCTCCCTTTAGTTCTGTTAGGAGTTGCTTGGTATATTTCGGTGCTCCCTGATTGGGGGCATAAATATTGATGACTGTTATGTCTTCTTGTTGTATAGTCCCCTTTACCATTGTGAAATGTCCATCTTTGTCTCTTGTTATCTTTTTCACCCTGAAGTCTCTTTCATCGGAAACCATTATGGCTACACCTGATTTTCTCTGAGTACCATTTCCTTGGAGTGTCATTTCCACCCTTTCGTTGGAGTCTATGCTTGTCCTTGTAGCTGAGATGTGTCTCTGGTAGGCAGCATATGGTTGTGTTTAGTTTTTTGATCCAATCTGCTACTCTGTGTCTCTTTATTGTTGAGTTCAATCCATTTACATTTAGGGTGATTATTGATATGTGAGGATTTCCTGTCATTCTATCTTTAGTTTCCTGGTAAGGCTGTGTCTCCATTGTTTCTTTGCCTTTATGTTGTTGTCTATTATTTCTGTGTGGTGGTATTCTATGATGTTTCCCTCTGTTTCTTCTTTTATTACAGTATATATTTCAGTTCTAGATGTTTTTTGAGTGGCTACCTTTAAGTTTATGTAAAAGAAAGTTTGATATTTAGAGTATTCCAGTTTCTTCAGCACGCTTACTTTCTCTGTTCCCATATTTTAGTTCAGGCCTTTACTCTCACCCTTTTATGTTTTGGTTGCCACAAGTTGTCCCTGTTGATGGTGGTCTAATAGCCTCCTTTAGTTTTTCTTGTTGTGCAGGCCATGTATTAGAAAATTTCCTCAACTTCTGGATGTCTGGAAAAGTCTTTATTCCTCCTTCATATCTAAAGGAGATCTTTGCTGGATATATTGTTCTTGGCTCATAATTTCACTCTTTCAATAGTTTGAATATTTGGTTCCATTCATTCCTAGCTTGTAGAGTTTCTGCTGAAAAATCTGATGATAATCTAATGGGCTTTCCTTTGTAAGTTACCATCTTCTGTTCCCTGGCTGCCTTGAGGATTCTTTCTTTGTTATTGATTTTAGACAGCTTCAATACAATGTGCCTTGGTGAAGGCCTGTTGGGATTGAGGTAATTAGGTGTTCTATTTGCTTCTTGGATTCGAGGATCCAGTTCTGTCCACAAGTTTGGGAAGTTCTCATCGATGATTTGTTTGAATATATTCTCTGTTCCTTTCCCTCTTTCTTCTCCTTCTGGTTTGCCCATTATTCTTATATTGCTCTTTCTGATGGAGTCAGAAAGTTCTTGTAGAGTTCTTTCATTTCTTTTAAGTGTCAAGTCTCTTTCTTCTTCCATCTGTGTAAATTCCAGTTTCCTATCTTCGATGTCGCTGATTCTTTCCGCCATCTGGTCAACTCTACTACCTAAGCTGGACATTTTATTGTTAATTTCTTCTATTGAGTTCTTAATCTCCAGAAATTCTATTTTGTTCTTTTTCAAAATTTCAATCTCTTTGGTAAAATGCTCATGGTGTTCTTTGATTGTGTTTCTGGATTCATTAAACTGCCTTTCTGTGTTTTCTTGCATCTCGTTCAGTTTTTTCAGAATTGCAATCTTGAATTCTCTGTCATTTAAATCATATATTTCCATATCTCTAAGTTCCTTTTCTGCAGACTTGTCAGTTTCTTTCTGAGCTACCTTGTTGCCTTGGTTATTCATGGCAATCACTGATTTACTATTTCTCTTCTAGACATCTACAGGAGTGGCTTCTGCAACAGGTTGATAGGTATGCGAAGAGCTTTTGAAGTTCCAAAGCTCTTTTTGCACCAGATTCAGAGCCCGTATGTTTCAGCAGTTCTGTTTACTCCTGCAGGGATGTGCCCAGATAGGTGGGGCCAGGGGAGGGGTGAGTTGTGAGAGGTGGCCCAGAGCAATGGCGGCGACCACCACCACAGCCAGTCCTGCTTCCACAGCTCCCTCCCCTTTGCCGGAACTTGTTGAGCTGCGAATCTGTGTCTGCGGTCCACAGTTCTCAGAGCAGCAAATATTCTGTCCTTTGATCTGACACTGCTACTTTATCGCTTCTACCACTGGGCAGGTGGGTGCAGGGCGAGCTCTGGGAGGGTAGGGAGGGGATGGCTGGTCTTCGTGCCTAAGGCTTCCATTCTCCACTTGGCAGTGAGGGCTTAAACCATTGTTTTCAGGCTTCTTCCCTCAGTGTTTTCAATGAGGTGTCTGCCGTGAGCGTTGGGTTAGCCGTGTTATATGCTGCTTCCTCAGCCCTGTGGGCGGTAAGCGGAGCCCTAGCAGTCCGAGTTCTTCCCTCTCCCGTAGCTGCGGTAGTTCTGGGAGCAGTGAACTCGGAGCACTGAGCTAGGTCTGCGTCCTGTGCATGCGTGGCTTCGTCTCCGCACTTCTCCTCTCCCTCCTACCCCGCTCGTGCGATTCACCCACCTGGAGGTGAATTCAGTAGTGGACCTCTTCGTCTTGCCTGTCTGCTGTGCAGGGAGTCCTTTGTGGAGTTATTGTTGTCCGATTCGTTGTAAATTCCAGGGGAGCGCTACATAGGCTCACCTCATGTCGCCATTTTTTCCCCTCTGAATTAGAGTTTTGTATTTCTCTGTATAGATACCTAGGAGTGGAATTGCTGGGTTATAAGGTAGTTCCATTTTAAGATTTTTGATATACCTCCATATTGTTTTCCATAGTGGCTGCATCAGTCTGCAATCCCACCAACAGTGCACAAGGGTTCCCTTTTCTCCACATCCTCACCAGCACTTGTTGTTGTTGATTTATTGATGATAGCCATTTGGACTGGGGTGAGGTGGTATCTCATTGTGGTTTTTATTTGAATTTCTCTAATGATTAGTGAGGTTGAGCATTTTTTCATGTCTGTTTGCCATCTGTATATCCTTTTCAGTAAAATGACTCTACATTTCCTCTGCCCATTTTTTTAATTTTTTTATTTTATTTTTATTATTTTTTTATTTATTAGTTTCAGGTGTACAAGACAAGGTGATACTTAGACGTTCATCATTTATATCCCTCACACTGTGAACCCCCCTCCCCCCCATCCACTATCCCTCCGACCTCACACTGAACCATCACTTTATATATATAAAATTATAGTTGGCATTCATTAATGTTTAGCTTCTGGTGTACAATGCCGTGATCAGGTATCCACAGTATCCCTGAGGTGGTCTCCCAAATAGGACGCATGTCCATCGGATACCGAACAAAATCTTTACAACATTATTGAATACCTTCCCCAAATTAATTTTCAAAAAAACCCTGAGGCCATCTTGTGGTTACCAGCTGCTTCCTAATCCCTTCACTTTTCCCCTTATCCCCATCCCCCCGCCTATCTAACAAGTCTTGGTTTTTCCCTTTTGTCCCCAAAACTGTTTCTGATTAGTTCATTCACTTATTCTTTTCTTTAGATTCCGCATATAAGTGAGATCATATGGTACTTGTCTTTCTCTTTATGACTTATTTCACTTAACATAATGTTCTCTAGATCCACCCATATTGTTGCAAATGATAAGATTTCTTTCTTCTTTATGGCTGTGTAATACTCCATTGTATAAAGGTATCACAGCTTCTTTTTTTTTTTTTTTTTTCTTTTTTTCATAAATTTATTTATTTATTAGTTTCAGGTGTACGAAACAAGGTAATACTTAGACGTTCATCATCCATATCCCTCACACTGTGAACCCCCCTCCCCCCATCCACCATCCCTCCGACCCCACACCGAACCATCACATTATATATATAAAATTATAGTTGGCATTCATTAATGTCCAGCCTCTGGTGTCCAATGCCATGATCAGGTATCCACAGCATCCCTGAGGTGGTCTCCCAAACAGGACGCATGCCCATCGGATACCCAACAAAATCTCCACAACATTATAGAATACCTTCCCCAAATTAATTTTCAAAAACAAAACAAAACAAAAAAAAAATAGATAAACAAAAAAAAAAAACCCCGAGGCCATCTTGTGGTCACCAGCTGCCTCCAAATCCCTTCACCTTTCCCCTATCCCCAACCCCCTCCCACACACCCATCTAACCACTCTCGGTTTTTTCTCCGCGTCCCCAAAACTGTCTCTGATTAGTTCATTCGCATAGTCTTTTCTTTAGATTCCATATATAAGTGAGATCATATGGTACTTGTCTTTCTCTTTCTGACTTATTTCACTTAACATAATGTTCTCTAGATCCATCCATGTTGCTGCAAATGATAAGATTTCTTTCTTCTTTATGGCTGCGTAATACTCCATTGTATAAATGTACCACAGCTTCTTAATCCAGTCATCTACCGATGGGCATTTCGGTTGTTTCCATATCTTGGCTATTGTGTAAAGTGCTGCAATAAACATAGGAGTGCATACAGATTTTTGAATTGGAGTTTTGGATTTCTCCGGGTAGATGCCTAGGAGTGGAATTACTGGATCATAGGGTAGTTCCATTTTCAGATTCCTGAGATACCTCCATACTGTTTTCCATAGTGGCTGCACTAATCTGCAGTCCCACCAACAGTGCACTAGCGTTCCCTTTTCTCCACATCCGCGCCAGCATTTGTTGTTTGTTGATTTATTGATAATAGCCATTTTGACTGGAGTGAGGTGGTATCTCATTGTGGTTTTTATTTGCATTTCTCTGATGGTTAGTGAGGTTGAGCATTTCTTCATATGTCTTCTTGCCTTCCGTATGTCCTTTTTAGAAAAATGTCTCCTCAAGTCCTCTGCCCATTTTTTAATTGGGTTGTTTGTTTTTTTTTGGAGTTGAGTTGAGTAAGTTTTTTATAGATTTGTGATATTAATCCCTTATCAGATATATCATTGGCAAATATCTTTTCCCATACAGTAGGATCCCTTTTTGTTTTATTGATGGTTTCCTTTGCTGTGAAAAAACTTTTTAGTTTGATGTAATCCCACATGTTTATTTTTTCTCTTACTTCTCTCGCGCGAGGGGATATATCAGTGAAAATCTTACTCCGGGTAAAGTCCATGAAGTTTCTTCCTATATTTTCTTCTAGAAATTTTATGGTTTCAGATCTTACATTTAAGTCTTTAAGCCATTTTGAATTTGTTTTTGTATATGGTGTAAGGAGGTGGTCCAGCTTCATTTTCTTGCATGTGTCTGTCCAGGTTTCCCAACACCACTTATTGAACAGACTGTCTTTACCCCATCGTACATTCTTGCTTCCATTGTCGTAGATTAGATGGGCATATAGGCATGGATTTACGTCTGGACTCTCTATTTTGTTCCATTGATCTATGTGTCTATTTTTATGCCAGTACCATGCTGTTTTGATTACTGTAGCCTTGTAGTATAGTTTGAAATCAGGTATCGTTATACCTCCCACTTTGTTCTTATTTCTCAAGATTGCTGAGGCTATCCGGGGTCTTTTATGGTCCCATATAAATTTTAGGATTATATGTTCTATTTCTGTGAAAAACGTCGTTGGTAGTTTGATAGGAATTGCGTTGAATATGTATATTGCCTTAGGCAGTATGGACATTTTAACTATATTAATTCTTCCTATCCATGAACATGGAATGTGTTTCCATCTATTTATGTCTTCTTTCATTTCTTTCTTCAGTGTTGTATAATTTTCTGAGTACAGATCTTTTACATCTTTGGTTAGATTTATTCCCAGATATTTTATAGTCTTTGGAGCAATTGTAAATGGAATTGTTTTTTTAATTTCCCCTTCTGCTATTTTGTCATTGGTATATACAAATGCAACTGATTTCCGAATATTAATTTTATATCCTGCTACTTTACTAAATTCATCTATTAGTTCTAATAATTTCTTGGTGGAGTCTTTAGGGTTCTCTATATATAGTATCATATCATCTGCATATAGTGATAATTTTACTTCCTCCTTACCAATTTGGATGCCTTATTTCTTTCTCTTGTCTGATTGCTGTGGCTAGAACTTCCAGCACTATGTTGAATAGAAGTGGAGAAAGTGTCCTCTGCCCATTTTTTAATTGGGTTGTTTGTTTATTTAGAGTTGAATTGAGTGTGTTTTTTTTTAATAAATTTGGGATATTAGCCCCTTATAGGATATATCATTGGCAAATATCTTCTCCCATTCAGTAGGATCCCTTTTTATTTTATTGATGGTTTCCTTTGCTGTGGAAAAACTTTTTAGTTTGATGTAATCCCACATGTTTATTTTTTCTCTTACTTCCCTTGCCAAGGGGATATATCAGTAAAAATCTTACTCCGGGTGATGTTTGTTTGTAAAGTTTCTTCCTATATTTTCTTCTAGGAATTTTATGGTTTCAGACCTTACGTTTAAGTCTTAAATCCATTTTGAATTTATTCTTGTATATAGTATAAGGAGGTGGTCCAGCTTCATTTTTTTTGCATGTGTCTGTCCAGGTTTCCTAGCACCTTTTGTTGAATAGACTGTCTGTACCCCACTGCAGATTCTTGCTTCCCTTGGCCCATGAACTATTCTTAATGAAACCCTGTGATTCTGCCTTGAAAATGTATCCCAAATTTTACCACTCCTCACTATCTGCATGATTTTCACCTGGACGAGTCACCTCTACCCATCTCCTGAACTATTGTGAAAACTCTTATTTCATTTTCCCACTTCTACTCCTGTAATTTTAAGGGTAAATTCATCAAACATATCCCCTAATTACTAGACTCACTCACAATGGTTTAATTGAAATCAGAATAAAATCCAAACTTCTTAGGTGCCTGAAAGACCCTAAGTGCCCTGGCCCTTGTTTTCTGCCACACCTCATTCCCACCTCAGTAATGATATTCTTTCTACTTAGAAGTCTCCCCAGATCTTTGTATGGACAGCTTGTTAACATCATTCTGGAGTCAGCAAAAATGTCACCTCCTTAGGTTTCTTCCTTGCCCAGAACACTTCCAACTCTCTCTTATGCTCTACACCATTTAACTCATTCTATTTTCCTCATCACTCTATCTGAAATTGTATTTATTTGTTTATGTGCTTATTCTATGCCTCTGTTTGCTAGAATGAAGGGCATAACTTTCATTTGCCATCTTAACCACATAGTGCCTAGATACCACACTGTTCATGGGCTTGGATATAGCAGGTACTCATTAAGCTATTATTGCATGAATGTGTGACTGTCAGCTGCTCACAAGCACCTGGTTTGTATCTGGCACTGAAGTATGTATACATCCTGTTTCTTCTTTCAGCTATTGGTCAAAGATTTGGGGATCTAGACCCATCTAGTAGTCTCCTCAGCTAATGGGTACCCAGTGTAGACAAGATGTTTGAATTTATCATGAGGTCAGTGTCAATTTGGAGGAACTTTGGGGAAAAAAAGCCTAATTTTGAAAATTATAACACAGACTCCTCAGTTGTTGATGACAGAATAAAAGTAAACTCCACTAAGCTGACATCACTCTTTGAAGACTGGCCGTGATCTTATCTTTAATCACTTTCTTCATGTCCCTGGCCCCATCTCTAGCCACATTGGATTCCACTGAACATACCATGCCCTTGAACTTATCTTTGCTCATGTTGTTCTCCTGGCCTCAACTATCCCTTCTCCATTTTTCTATTTCACGAAATCATATCCATCCTTTAAGAGCTAGCTCAAATGTCACCTCCTCTACAAAGATTCTCTTGCTTTCTTCCCTCCCTAATCAGAATCAATCACTCCCTATTCCATGCTACTCCAATACTTTCTTCATTCTGCTACTATAACGATACTGTTTAAAACCAGTTGTATTTCTTTTTTTCACTCTTATTTTAATTCTCTCAAACTACCTAGCAGAGAATTTAGCATAGAGTATTGTATTAGTTTGCTAGGGCTGTAGTAACAAAATGCCACAAACAGGGTGTTTTAACAACAGAAATTTATGTCTCACAGTTCTGGACATGAGAAGTTCAAGTTCCAGGTGTGAGCAGAAATTCCTTCAGAGGGTTGTGATGGAGAATCTGTTCCATTTCCCCTTGACCAGCTTTCTGAAGCAGTTCCAGAAGTCCTCTTTTGTGAGTGTCTTTAGTTGCGCTGTCATGGCTGCCTCAGTGTCCTGAATTGATTCAAAATGTTTATCATTCATGGTCATTTTGATTTTGTAGAAGAGCCAGAAGTCGCATGGTGTCAGATCCGGTGAATAAGGTGGATGAGGACACATCATAATGTTTTCATTTGACAGAAATTGCTGTACCAGAAGCAATGTATGACACAGAGCCTTTCTGTTGTGATCACAAAATATGGTGAATGCTGCTACCAAGTGCCATCCAATGGAAAGGCAGGAATCTTCAATATAGGAAGTGGTGCGTCAAACCTTGGTAACAGTTTGTGACAAGTTTCAACTTGTTCAGGGCAGTCAGTCGGGTGTGAGTTACAGTTGAAAGAAGGTATGTTTTAAAGGGCCCATGAGGAGGACGTCATAGGAATGGTGGCAGCGGGGCACATTTTCTGAGTTCTCCTCCGGATCTTATTACAAACGGGACATATAACCCATCGAACAACTCTTTGTTCATCACGCAGAACAGCTAAGAGACTCCTAAGAGACTCGTGGAAGGATTACTTGAAGGTGCGCAAATTGGGCGAGCAGGGGAAGAAGGAAGGGAGCGGAGTGGAAACGCGCGGTCTCGTGGTGGAATCAGGCCAGCGGCAGCTGCGGCAGCGGCGGTAAACCGCAGCTCTAAAGACACAGGGAGATATAGAACACCAAGGAGTACTTTGCTCATCACGCAGAACAGCGGGGAGACTTGTGGAGGAATTACCTGAAGGTGCGTGCTGATTGAGAGCAGGGGAAGAGGCAGGACAGCAAAGTGGAAGCGCGCACCATCCCCGACGGCGGAGCCCAGGCCGGCGGGCGACCACTGCCCCGGCACCCAGGACGGAGCGGAGACTTGTGGAAGGTTTGCTTTGGGGAGCGCTAGTTGGGCAAGCGGGGGAGGAGAGAGGGACGTGAAGTGAAAACGCACCCCCCCCCCCACGGCGGAGCCCAGGCCGGACAGCAACCGCTGCGCTGCGCGGCTCCCAGGACAAAGCCGAGACTCGTGGAAGGTTTGCTTTGGGGTGCGCTAGTTGGGCAAGCGGGGAAGGAGCGAGGAGGGCAAGAGGAAATGCACCGCGCTCTTCCCACCCCCCACGGTAGAGCCGATGCCCTGCAGCATGCCCACTGCAGCAGCGTCAGGCAGCACCCGGGGCTCTACAGTCCCACGGGAGCCCAGGGTGCAGCGGAGAGTGCAGGGTCCAGGAGGTGGGCTCTTTCCCTGCGTCCCACAGCTGATCACTCCCGCCGGGGTGGGCAGCTCGTGGGCCCTAGGGCAGACAAAGAACTCAGACGCCACACCTGGGCCCCTCACCCCACTTTTCGAATCCTCCCACTGCCCTTCCAGAGACTTAAACTGACCCCTGAACTGAGGAGTAGTGTCAGATTACAGAAGGGCGTCTGTGCTCAGGCGCTGGGAAGATTGGCAGCCAGCTCTGATCTTTGGAAGAGGCTGGGAGGAGGGGATTTTCACTGGACGAGGAGAGAGGAGACTCCCACACCCCCAGCCACCACCTTTTCGGGCCTGCGGAGGAGTGTGACGTGGCTGGCCTGGGAGAGAGAAGACCCCTCTATCCCCAGCCCCCACCCTTCTGGCTGGCCTGGGGCGGGACAAGGGCAACTGCGAAAGCACTCCCTGAGTTCAGCAGTAAGCGGCAGACGCAGCTCCCGGCTTTCAGCAGCTTAGAGATCTCCCGCCCGCCCCCTCCCACACACCAACGGAAGGAGGGCCCTAAGTCTCAGGAATACTGGGCACAGGGCTGGTGGAGCTACTCTCAGCGTGCATTTGTGCAGAAAAGGACAGAAACTGCACGGTCTCTCTGAAAACTGTCATCCAGACCACTCAGCTCCTCCCATTTAAATCTACAGTCCCAAATTCACTCTGGGCACCAGGTGACCAGCGCTGCCTGCGCAATAGGCAGGGAACTCTTTGGCACAGTGGAGGACAACCTGGAGATTACTTGGTGGGCTTAAGCTAAGACTGGTGCTGCTTCCTGTTTTGCTTTGCTTGGTGTTTTTCTTTTTTTCTGCTTGTTGTGATTTGCTTTGTTCTGTCTTTATTTCTTTGATATCTTTGCCTATGTTAAGTGGGGATTGTCAGTTGTATTTTACATGTGAATGTACTTGATTTGTTTTCTTTGTTGTTGTTGTCATTGTTGTACTTGGTAACTTGGTTTGTACTGAAACTGCCCTAACAGGGCCCAGCTTAAGAGGCACAAGATTCAACATATCCAGAAGCCAACTCTGGACCAAACCAGAGTACTACCGGGTTTGATCTACAAGTCACATACCCAGAGGGAATTCTCTGAAGGCACAAGAGCCCATAGAGGCCAAACCTCATTTAAGTGGCCAACCCTCACCCAGCAGAACACCTGGAGCTGGGCAGAGCCAAGTGTCACAACTAGACGGCCTAAAAGTTAAACCCACCTACTCACAAGCAAAAAGCAATTAAAGTTCTTCTTTAGCAGGACAATATACTAAACACATGAACCACCTGTGGAGCACATGCAGAGGAGTAGAACGAAGTAGTCCAAGTCAAATATAAAGGACACATACTACATAAGATAACCCATCAAGAACTAAGAGCTCTAGGGGATATTCCTAATACATCAAAGCAAACACAGAGAGTCAGTCAGAATGGGGAGACAAAGAAACATGTCCCAAATAAAAGAACAGAAGAAACCTCCACAACTGGAACCAAATGAAGCAGAGATAACCAACCTTTCAGAGACAGAGTTCAGAACACTGGTGATAAGAATGTTTAAGGAGCTTAGAGAAGACATAAAGAAGGATATAGAAATCATAAAGAACAACCAGTTAGAACTAAAAAAGGATGTAGAAATCTTAACGAACAACCAGCTAGAACTCAAGAACACAATTACCGAAATTAAGAACTCACTTGAAGGAATGATCAGCAGGTTAGATGAAGCAGACGATTGAATCAGCGACTTAGAAGACAAGTTAGCAGGGATCACTCAAACTGAACACAGAAAGAAAAAAAAAAGAAAAAACAATGAAGATGGGTTAAGAGACCTCTGGGATAACATCAAGCACAACAACATGCGCATCATAGGAATACCAGAAGGCGAAGAGAGGAAGCAAGGGATTGAGAACATATTTGAGGTAATAATGTCCGAAAACTTCCCTAACCTGATGAAGGAAACCAACATACAAGCCCAGGAAGTGCAGAGAGTTCCAACCAGGATAAACCCAAACAGATCCACACCAAGACACATTATAGTTAAAATGGCAAAGCTTAAAGACAAAGAGAGAATCTTAAAAGCAGCAAGAGAAAGGCAGAAGGTTACATACAAGGGAACTCCCATAAGACTATCAAATGACTTTTCTACAGAAACATTGAAGGCCAGGAGGGAGTGGCAGAAACATTGAAGGCCAGGAGGGAGTGGTAGGAACACAAAGGCCTACAAACTAGATTGCTTTATCCAGCAAGGCTATCATTTAAAGTTGATGGAGAGATAAAGAGTTTCCCAGAAAAGAACAAACTGAAAGAATTTATTACAACCAAGCCAGCATTGCAAGAAATACTAAAAGGACTTCTGTAAATAGAAGAAAGATGAAAACAATTTACTACAAATTTAAAAATGGCAATAACTATGTACCTATCAATAATCACTTTAAATGTAAATGGATTAAACGCTCCAATCAAGAGACATAGGGTGGCTGAGTGGATAAGGAAGCAAGACCCTTGTATATGCTGTATACAAGAGACTCATTTCAGATCAAAAGACACACACAGGCTGAAAGTGAAGGGTTGGAGTAACATATTTCATGTAAATGGAAGTGAAAAAAAAGCTGGAGTTGCAATACTTATATCTGACAAAATAGACTTTCAAATGAAGAACATATTAAAAGACAAAGATGGGCACTATATAATAATAAAGGGATCAATCCGACAAGAGGACATAACTCTAGTAAACATCTATGCACCTAACATAGGAGCACCTAAATATATAAAACAGGTACTGATGGACATAAAGATAGAGATCAACAGCACACTATCATAGTAGGGGACTTCAACACACCTCTGACAACAAGGGACAGGTCCTCCAGACAGAAAATCAATATGGAAACAACAGCCTTAAATGATACTTTGGAGCAGTTGGATTTAATTGATATTTTCAGAGCATTTCACCCCAATGCTGCAGAATACACGTTCTTCTCAAGTGCACATGGAACATTTTCTAAGATAGATCATATGTTAGGACACAAAACAAGCCTTGATAAATTTAAGAAAATTGAAATCATACCAATTGTCTTCTCTGACCACAGTGCTATGAAATTAGAAATGAACTACAGGGGGAAAAAACCAGGAAGATACACCAATTCATGGAGGCTGAATAACATGTTGCTAAATAATGAATGGGTCAAGCAGCAGATCAAAGAAGAAATCAAAAGATATCTCGAGACAAATGAGAATGAGAACACGACGACCCAAAATCTATGGGATGCTGCGAAAGCAGTCCTAAGAGGGAAGTTCATAGCACTGCAGGCCTACCTAAAGAAACAAGAAACATCACTAATTGACAGTTTATCTTCACACTTAAGGGATCTGGAAAAAGAACAGCAAAATAAACCCAAAGGGAGCACAAGGAAGGAGATAATAAGGATCAGAGCAGAAATAAATGAAATAGAAACCAGAAAAACAATACAAAAGATCAATGAATCCAAGAGTTGGTTCTTAGAGAAGATAAACAAAATTGACAAACCTTTAGCCAGACTCATTAAAAAAAAGGAGAGAGAGGACCCAAATTAATAAAATCAGAAATGAAAGAGGAGAAGTGACAACAGACACCACAGAAATACAAAAAATTTTAAGAAATTACTATGAGCAACTATATGCCAACAAATTTGACAACCTTGAAGAAATGGACAATTTTCTAGAGGCGCACAACCTTCCAAGGCTAACTCAAGAAGAAACAGAAAGCCTGAACAGTCTGATTACCACCAGGGAAATTGAATCAGTAATCAATAATCTCCCAACAAACAAAAGCCCTGGACCAGATGGCTTTACAGGTGAATTTTTCAAAACGTTCAAAAAAGAATTATCACCTATTCTCCTCAAGCTCTTCCAAAAAATCCAGAAGGAAGGAAGACTCCCAAACACTTTTTACGAAGCCACTATCACCCTGATCCCAAAAGCAGACAAAGACACCACAAAAAAAGAAAACTACAGGCCGATATCTCTAATGAACATAGATGCAAAAATTCTCAACAAAATATTAGCAAACAGAATTCAGCAATGCATTAAAAAGATCATACACCATGATCAAGTGGGATTCATCCCTGGTATGCAGGGGTGGTTCAACATTCGCAAATCAATTAATGTGATACACCACATTAACAAAATGAAAAATAAAAATCACATGATCATATCAATAGATGCAGAAAAAGCATTTGATAAAATACAGCAACCTTTTATGATAAAAACCCTTAAGAAGTGGGAATAGAGGGATCATATCTTAACATAATAAAGGCCATATATGACAAACCCACATCTAACATCATACTCAATGGGGAAAATCTAAAACCATTCCCCCTAAGATCAGGAACAAGACAAGGTTGCCCACTTTCTCCACTTCTATTCAACATAGTGCTGGAATTCTAGCCACAGCAATTAGACAAGAGAAAGAAATAAAAGGCATCCAAATTGGTAAGGAGGAAGTAAAATTATCATTATATGCAGATGATATGATACTATATATAGAGAACCCTAAAGACTCCACCAAGAAACTATTAGAACTGATAGATGAATTTAGTAAAGTAGCAGGATATAAAATTAATATTCAGAAATCAGTTGCATTTGTATATAGCAATGATAAAATAACAGAAGGAGAAATTAAAAAAACAATTCCATTTACAATTGCTCCAAAGACTATAAAATATCTGGGAATAAATCTAACCAAAGATGTAAAAGATCTGTACTCAGAAAATTATACAACACTGAAGAAAGAAATGAAAGAAGACATAAATAGATGGAAACACATTCCATGTTCATGGATAGGAAGAATTAATATAGTTAAAATGTCCATACTGCCTAAGGCAATATACATATTCAACGCAATTCCTATCAAACTACCAACGACGTTTTTCACAGAAATAGAACATATAATCCTAAAATTTATATGGGAACATGAAAGACCCCGGATAGCCTCAACAATCTTGAGAAATAAGAACAAAGTGGGAGGTATAACGATACCTGATTTCAAACTATACTACAAGGCTACAGTAATCAAAATAGCATGGTACTGGCATAAAAATAGACACATAGATCAATGGAACAGAATAGAGAGTCCAGACGTAAATCCATGCCTATATGCCCATCTAACCCATGACAATGGAAGCAAGAATGTACGATGGGGTAAAAACAGTCTGTTTAATAAGTGGTGTTGGGAAACTTGGAGAGACACATGCAAGAAAATGAAGCTGGACCACCTTCTTACACCACATACAAAAACAAATTCAAAATGGCTTAAAGACTTAAATGTAAGGTCTGAAACCATAAAATTTCTAGAAGAAAATATAGGAAGAAACTTCATGGACATTACCTGGAGTAAGATTTTCACTGATATATCCCCTCGCGTGAGGGAAGTAAGAGAAAAAATAAACATGTGGGATTACATCAAACTAAAAAGGTTTTTCACAGCAAAGGAAACCATCAATAAAACAAAAAGGGATCCTACTGTATGGGAAAAGATATTTGCCAATGATATATCTGATAAGGGAGTCATATCACAAATCTTTAAAAAACTTACTCAACTCAACTCCAAAAAAAGAAACAACCCAATTAAAAAATGGGCAGAGGACTGGAGGAGACATTTTTCTAAAAAGGACATACAGAAGGCAAGAAGACATATGAAGAAATGCTCAACCTCACTAACCATCAGAGAAATGCAAATAAAAACCACAATGAGATACCACCTCACTCCAGTCAAAATGGTTATCATCAATAAATCAACAAACAACAAATGCTGGCGTGGATGTGGAGAAAAGGGAACGCTAGTGCACTGTTGGTGGGATTGCAGATTAGTGCAGCCACTATGGAAAACAGTATGGAGGTATCTCAGGAATCTGAAGATAGAACTACCCTATGATCCAGTAATTCCACTCCTAGGCATCTACCCGGAGAAATCCAAAACTCCAATTCAAAAATCTGTATGCACTCCTATGTTTATTGCAGCACTTTACACAATAGCCAAGATATGGAAACAACCGAAATGCCCATCGGTCGATGACTGGATTAAGAAGCTGTGGTACATTTATACAATGGAGTATTACGCAGCCTTAAAGAAGAAAGAAATCTTATCATTTGCAGCAACATGGGTGGATCTAGAGAACATTATGTTAAGTGAAATAAGTCAGAAAGAGAAAGACAAGTACCATATGATCTCACTTATATGCAGAATCTAAAGAAAAGAATATGTGTATGAACTAATCAGAAACAGTTTTGGGGACACAAAAAACCGAGAGTTGTTAGATGGGCGGGGGGGAGGGGGTTGGGGATGGCGGGAAGGGTGAAGGGATTGGGGGCGCCTGGTGACCACAGGATGGCCTCAGGGTTTTTTGAGAATTACTTTGGGGAACTTATTCAATAGCGTTTGGGGATTTTGTTGGGTATCCGATGGACATGTGTCCTGTTTGGGAGACCACCTCAGGGATGCTGTGGATGCCTGGTCATGGCATTGTACACCAGAGACTGGATATTAATGTATGCCAACTATAATTTTATGTGTATAATGTGATGGCTCGGTGTGAGGTCGGGGTGGTGGTGGATGGAGGAGTTGGGTTCACGGTGTGAGGGATATAAAAATAAAAAAAAGAAAAAAAAAAGAAAATTACAAGTCATTTCCAAAGAACTCCTCTAGTTGTAAATAAAAGTTGATTTTGAGAAAAAAAAAATCTCCCTAAGTGTAAATGGACTGAACTCACCAATAAAGAGACACAGAGTAGCAGATTGGATCAAAAAACTAAACACAACCATATGCTGTCTAAAAGAGACACATCTCAGCTACAAGGATAAGCATAGACTCAAAGTGAAAGGGTGGAAATTGACACTCCAGCAAATGGTACTCACAGAAAATCAGGTGTAGCCATAATGATTGCCGATGAAACAGACTTCAGGGTGAAAAAGATAACAAGAGACAAAGATGGGCATTTCACAATGGTAAAGGGGACTATACAACAAGAAGACATAACAGTCATCAATATTTATGCCCCCAATCAGGGAGCACCGAAATATACCAAGCAACTTCTAACAGAACTAAAGGGTGAAATTGACCAAAACACAATTATACTAGGGGACTTAAATACATCATTGACAGCTATGGATAGATCATCCAAACAGAAGATAAATAAGGAAATAGCAGCCCTAAATGACACATTAGATGAAATGGACATAATTGACGTATATAGAGCACTTCATCCTAAAATATCAGAGTATACATTCTTTTCGAGTGTACATGGAACATTCTCAATGATAGACCATGTATTGGGACATAAAATCAGCCTCAGCAAATTGAAGAAGATTGAAATCATACCAAGCATATTCTCTGATCACAAGGCTTTGAAATTGGATATCAACTGCAAAAAGAAAGCAGGAAAAAACACAAATACATGGAGATTAAACAACATACTTTTAGAGAAAGACTGGGTCAAAGAAGAAATTAGAGGAGAGATCAAAAGATACATAGAAACAAATGACAATGAAAATACATCCTACAAAAATTTTTGGGATGCAGCAAAAGCAGTTTTATTAGGGAAATTTATATCATTACAGGCCTATCTCAAGAAACAAGAAAAATCCCAAATAAATAACCTCATGTTACACCTTAAAGAATTAGTAAAAGAAGATCAAGCGAAACCCAAGGTCAGCAGAAGAAAGGAAATAACAAAAATCAGAGCAGAACTAAATGAAATAGAGAACAAAAAGACAATTGAAAAAATTAATTGACAAAGAACTGGTTCTTTGAAAAGATTAACAAAATTGAAAAACCCTTGGCTAGACTCACTAAGATAAAAAGAGAGAAGACACTAACAAAATCAGAAACGGAAAAGGGGAAGTTATCACAGACACCAGAGAAATACAAAGGATCATCCAAGAATACTATGAAGGAATATATGCCACCAAATTCAATAACCTAGAAGAAATGGACAAGTTCTTAGAAACATATGCCTTTCCAACGCTGAACCATGAAGAACTGGAAAATCTAAACAGACTAATCACCAGTAACGAAATTGAATCAGTCATCAAAAAACTTCCCAAAAGCAAAAGTCCGGGACCAGATGGCTTCACTAGTGAATTCTACCAAACCTTCAAAGAGGATCTAATACCAATCCTGCTCAAACTCTTCCAAAAAATTAAAGAATAGACAGTACTCCCTAACGCATTTTTTGAGGCCAACATTACCCTGATACCAAAACCTGGTAAGGACAACACAAAAAAAGAAAAGTAGAGACCAATATCTCTGATGAATACTGATGCTAAAATCCTAAACAAAATTCTAGCAAATCGAATACAACAATGCATTAGAAAGATTATTCATCATGACCAAATGGGGTTCATTCCCGGGGCACAAGGATGGTTCAACATCTGCAAATCCATCAATGTGATACATCACATAAACAAATTAAAGGACAATAATCATATGATCCTATCAATTGATGCAGAAAAAGCATTTGACAAGATACAACATCCTTTTATGATTAAAACACTTAATAAAATAGTGTTTTAGGTATAGAAGGAAAATACCTCAATATAATAAAGGCCATATATGACAAGCCCTAAGCTAATTTCATAATTAATGGTGAAAAGCTGAAGCCCTTTGCTCTACGTTCAGGAGCATGACATGGCTGTCCTTTATCACCTCTGCTTTTCAACATAGTTTTGGAAGTCTTTGCCAGAGCAATCAGGCAAGAGAAAGAAATAAAAGGCATCGAAATTGGGAATGAAGAAGTTAAGTTATCACTCTTTGCAGATGATGTGATGCTATATATAGAAAACCCTAGAGACTCCACCAAAAAGCTATTAGAAACAATCAATGAATATAGTAAAGTTGCTGGCTACAAAATCAACGTACAAATGTCCATTGCTTTCCTATATACTAACAATGAAATCTCAGAAAAAGAAATAACAAAAAAACAATTCCTTTTGCCATTGCAGCAAAAAGAATATAATACCTAGGAATAAACTTAACCAACTATGTGAAAGACCTATATGCTGAAAACTATAAGACATTATTAAAAGAAACTGAGGAAGACACAAAGAAATGGAAAGACATTCCGTGCTCATGGATTGGGAGAATCAACATAGTTACAATGACCACATTACCCAAAGTAATATACAGATTTAATGCAATCCCCATCAAAATCCCAATGGAATTTTTTAAAGAAATAGAACAAAAAATCATCAGATTTGTTTGGAACCACAAAAGACTCCAAATAGCCAAATCAATCTTAAGAAAAAAGAACAATACTGGAGGTATCACACTTTTTGACTTTAGCTTGTACTACAGGGCTACAATAATCAAAACAGCATGGTATTGGCAGAAAAACAGACACATAGACGAATGGAATAGAATTGAGAACTCAGAAATAAAATCACATAAATATGGACAGATAATTTTTGACAAAGAAGGTAAAACCATACAATGGAGGAAAGACATCGTCTTCAATAAATGGTGCTAGGAGAATTGGATAGCCACGTGCAAAAGAATGAAACTGGACTGCTATCTGTCACCATGTACCAAAATTAATTCAAAATGGATCAAAGACTTAAGCGTAAGACCTGACACAATAAACTGCATAGAAGAAAACATAGGTACTAAACTTATGGACCTTGTGTTCAAAGAGCATTTTATGAATTTGACTCCAAAGGCAATGGAAGTAAAAGCTAAAATAAACGAATGGGATTATATGAAACTGAAAAGCTTCTGCACAGGAAAAGAAACTATGGACAAAATAAAGGGGCAACCAACTGAATGGGAGAAGATTTTTGCAAACAGTGCCTCTGATAAGGGGCTAACATCCAAAATATACAAGGAACTCACGAAACTCAACAACAAAAAACAAACAACCCAATTGAAAAATGGACAGAGGACCTGAAGAGACATTTCTCCAAAGAGGACATACAAGTGGCAAATAGACATGTGAAAAAATGCTCAACATTGCTAATCATCAGAGAAATGCAAATGAAAACCACAATGAGATATCACCTCACCCCAGTCAGAATGGCTATCATCAATAAGACAAATAGTTACAAGTGTTGGAGAGGCTGTGGAGAAAAAGGAACCCTTGTACACTGTTGGTGGGAATGCAGACTGGTGCAGCCGCTATGGAGGCAGTGTGGAGGTTCCTCAAGACATTACGAATAGAATTGCCATATGACCCAGCATCGCTCTCCTAGGTATGTACCCAAAAAATTTGAAAACATTTACACATAAAGACACGTGTACTCCAGTGTTCATTGCAGCTTTGTTTACGGTGGCCAAGTCATGGAAACAACCAAAATGTCCTTTGATAGATGAATGGATAAAGAAGTTGTGGTATATATACACAATGGAATACTATTCGGCATTAAGGAAAGATGATATAGGACCATTTTTGACAACATGGATGGATCTTGAGAGTATAATGCTAAGCGAAATAAGTCAAACAGAAAAAGCAGAGAACCCTATGATTTCACTGATATGTGGCATATAAACCAAAAAGAACAAAAGAACAAGAGAAATAAATGAGAAAGAAAAACTCATAGACACAGACAATAGTTTAGTGGTGACCAGAGGATAAGGGGGGTGGGGGGTGGGAGATGAGGGGCCTGGGAGATGAGGGGGATCAAATATATGGTGATGGAAGGAGAACTGACTCTGGGTGGTGAACACACAATGGGATTTATAGATGATGTAATACAGAATTGTACACCTGAAATCTATGTAAATTTACTAACAATTGTCACCCTAATAAATTTAATAAAAAACCATGTTAAAAAAAAATCCATTAACCGGAAAGTTTGATGAAGCTGGATAGCTCAGTGGCTACTACTCCCACAACTATTTCTTCACAGCAGTGGCTTCAACTCTGTCTCCTTTCAGATCCCATTGCTTACACAGAGCATCTCAAAAGGAATGAGGCCAGACACTTGCAATGGAGCTGTGGCAAGAGTGTGAGGCAACCACAGATCAGCTGGTATCTTTGGGGATTAGGACTCCAACATATCTTTTTGGCGGGACATATTCAACCCATAACAAGTACTCACCCCAAAAATACTTATTAATAAGTTGATATGAGGCTCTGAGAATTCTCAGGTGCTTGCTGGAACTCAGTCCACCAGAACCCTTCAAATCTACCCACTTCCTAACTGTTTCCTTTCTAACATTGAATCTTGCTCTTAGGTCCACCTTTATTTTGTCACTAATCCAGGCAAGTTCCAATTATTGTATTTCTTTAGAATATCTCCTGGGGAGGTGTTCACCTTCTCTTCCTACTGCTAGCTCTTTTGGCCAGACCCTGGACCATTGGTGCCTTGGTTTCTACTGGAGGCTGTATCCTTTCGTTCTCTGACCTATCCCCTTACTGTTGCCAGGATAACTTCTACAACACAACTGCCATTTGTTGTCTGCCTATCAGTCCATGGTCAGACCTCTCTTATCTAACTGACCCTTTGAACTCCACACATGCAGGGCCCATCTCAGTCTGTGTCATGGTAAAGAATGAGGCTTCTTTCTTAATTTATATCCAGAGACCAGAACACAGACAATTTACCCCAAACATGCTTGTTAATAAATTGATATGGACTGGAGTCCTTTTGTGACGAGCAAGCACTTATCTGTTTTCTGACAGTGAGGAAAGGACTCATTTATGTTCTTCTCGGGAAGTCAACAGGACCAGTCTGGCTGAGCCACTCTGATTCTAAACATAATTCTCTTGCTCATTCAAAATTCTGAGATGTTTGAGTCTTTAATTTAAGAAAACCAAATTGCCCAAATTAACTCCAGTTCCAAAGAAATTAATCTAATTTTACCAACTCAGAGGAAGATATTAAAGATCCTAATATCTCTCAGGAGCCAATTCCTGATGGTGAGAATGTAAGATTATTAAAATTAAAAAAAAAAAGCCCAATAATTAAATGGACAAGTGAATGATATGATGGCTTTGGGTTTTTGTGTGAGTTTTATGTAAGAGTATAAGGATCAACTCCAGCTGTGCAGTAGTGTAAGGCAGTCCCAGGAATGACATTAAAGTTCCCACTTATCCGTAAGTCAGAACCAGGATGCTGGATTCACTTTTCTTTGCAACAGAAGATGTATTTTTACAATGACTTTGGGACCAATTTCTTATTTCCTCAGTGAAGGTCTATTCCTACAATGACATCCCAGAATTCCCAGAGCTTCAGAGACCAGGACACCCAAAAGTAAATTCCCTGCATTACTTCTTGCCAATGCAAGCCTTCCCCAAGACACAAGCTCTGGGCTCCTTTCTCTGGGCCCAGCTCAGAGGAGAGTGAGGGCTTATAGCTGGGAACCATGGACAAATCAGGACACAAAGTCATGGATTTGAGGGAAGTGAGAGTAATGGTTTGTTCTTCTTAGCATATCAGTCAGCACAATCTCTATTTTCCTTCTATCTGTGATACACATTTCCATGTCGCAAAAACTTTGGCAAGCTCTTGGGCTAAGGGGTGAAGATTAGCATGGATAGATGACATGTGAAAGCTGCTACAAGAAGCACATGTTATCTAATCTGAATGGTATTTGGGGCTTGAATAAAGTATAATTGTTAAGACTTTTAATTACCAAAACAAATTCTTAAATATAGATGCTAAGTGAGAATATAACATGAATGGGCTATGTGATTTCAGTGGAATATTTATAATTCATTGATTCATTTGATTAACATTTATTGACATGTATGTGCTAGGCATGAAGCTTAGTGCTGGAAATATATCTAGTAAATTCAATAATTTTTGCGTTGTATACACACACACACACACACACACACACACACAATCTCCTTTTAACACTTGGGGACTGTTGGCCTGAAGCACCAGTGGCAATTGCTGGTTTTTGCTTCAGTTACCTGATTTCCTTATTTACTTTTCCCCCTGATTTAATTTGATGTTGCCACTATGTTAGAAAGGGTTAGATGCTGGGAGAGAGGTGGAAAGAGAAGTGTGTATTTGGTGTAAGACATTTATGTGCACATCTGAACTGTTGATTTAATGAGATGCCATCCAAGCCTGCAAACTGAATGAAAAGGAAGAGAGAGGGATTTACAAACTGTTTGGATAATTAAAGATTTGTTTAACTATCACTAGGATTCCATTTCATGGTTTTGTTTTTATAATTAAAATTGTTTCACTACTGCGTTAAAGCCTTATATCTTAAGTGTCACCCAGAAGCAAATTTTTGTGATTGAGTTGTTCTGAAAAGCCTTTGAAACACAAGGTTTACCAAGGAAATAATAAAATACAGGCATAATAAATACAGAGGGGCAAATTCAAGGTGGCTGATTAATGTGTAAGATTATTGAAATGTGCAGTGAAATATGGGGTAATCCACTCATGGTTTACTGGTGAAAATTTTAAAACACAAAGTGTTTTAAAATAAACAATACCCAGCTTCGATTAGCGTGTGTACTATTGGTAACAGAATACATAACCTTGAAAAAATGTTGGAGTTCCCTTTGAGATACAATGGTTTAACACAGATTTTTCATTTGAAATTAGTGTTTACTCTCACCCAGAGAAAACTCCCAGATGTTTTTTCTATTAAACCATGTATTTAACTAGAAGCCATAATTAGAGAGTGTTTTGCAATGTGTAATGTGTTATTGCCCATGTATGACGCCTAGACTAATATTAATAACTACCATTCATTAAGGGTTTGTCTTGTGCCCAGCCCTGTGTTGAGCACTTCACAAACTCATTTAATTCTGAGAAAAATCCTGTGGGTATTTTCATGTTCATTTTACAAATTAGGAGCTCGCTACCAAGTGAAGTTAATAAGTACCCTGCCTGAGGTTATGGAAAGGCAGAGCTGGGATCCTGGTCCCATCTGTGTGACCCCTGAACCTGTGCCCTCAATCACTGTGCCTACCCTGAGTCCTGAGGGTAAGCATTTGCACAGGGATCCATCTGCTCAGACTTGCCTTCCATGTTAACCAGGTGTGGTGTGGGGGGTCACTCCTCCTCGCTACCCCCCGCACGTCACTTTCACAGGGATCATAATTATACTCACAGGGTTGTTGTGAGTCTTAAGCGAGAGGACACATAAGAAAACTTTTGCAAACTGTAAGGATTCATATAAATTTAAATATTAATTATGCTAATTTTATTCTGACAATAATATTAATCAGTCGATCTTCACATGGCCAGTTGAAACAGTTATTATTCCTGTTTCCCAAGAAAGCAGAGGGTTTGGCTGGCTTTTCTTTTAAAGAAAAATATTTTCTTTTTTTTTAAATTAAAGTTTATTGGGGTGACAATTGTTAGTAAAGCTACATAGATTTCAGGTGTACAATTCTGTATTACATCATTTATAAATCCCCTTGTGTGTTCACCACCCAGAGTCAGTCCTCCTTCCATCACCATATATTTGATCCCCTTTACTCTCATCTACCACCCCCCACCCCCTTACCCTCTTGTAACCACTAAACTATTGTCTGTGTCTATGAGTTTTTGTTTTTCATTTGTTTGTCTTGTTCCTTTGTTGTTTTTGGTTCATGTACCACATATCAGTGAAATCGTAGGGTTCTGTGCTTTTTCTGTCTGACTTATTTCACTTAGCATTATAATCTCAAGATCCATCCATGTTGTCACAAATGGAACTATTTCATCTTTTCTTACCGCCAAATAGTATTCCAATGTGTATATATACCACAACTTCTTTATCCATTCAACTATCGAAGGACATTTTGGTTGTTTCCATGTCTTGGCCACCATAAATAAAGCTGCAATGAACATTGGAGAACACTTGTCTTTATGTATAAATGTTTTCAGATTTTTGGGGTAGATACCCAGAAGAGGGCTTGCTGTGTCATACGGTAATTCTATTCATAATTTTTTGGGGAACCTGCACACTATCTTCCATAGCAGCTGCATCAGTCTGCATTCCCATCCATAGTGTAAGAGTTCCTTTTACTCTACAGCCTCTCCAACACTTGTTACTATTTGTCTTGTTGATGAAAGCCATTCTGACTGGGGTGAGGTGATATCTCATTGTGGTTTTTATTTGCATTTCTCTGATGATTAGTGATGTTGAGCATTTTTTCATATGTCTATTTGCCATTTGTATGTCCTCTTTGGAGAAATGTCTCTTCAGGTCCTCTGCCCATTTTTCAATTGAGTTGTTTTTTTTTTTGTTGTTGTTGAGTTTCATGAGTTCCTTGTACATTTTGGATATTAGCCCCTTATTGGAGGCACTGTTTGCAAAAATCTTCTCCCATTCAGTTCATTGCCTCTTTATTTTGTCAAAGGTTTCTTTTGCTGTGCAGAAGCTTTTAAGTGTGACATAGTCCCATTTATTTATTTTAGCTTTTACTTCCATTGCCTTTGGAGTCAAATTCATGAAATGCTCTATGAGCCCAAGGTCCAAAGGTTTAGTACCTATGCTTTCTTCTATGCAGTTTATTGTGTCAGGTCTTATGCTTAAGTCTTTGATCCATTTTGAATTAATTTTGGTACATGGTGACAGATAGCAGTCCAGTTTCATTCTTTTGCATGTGGCTTTCCAATTCTGCCAAAACCATTTATTGAAGAGGCCGTCTTTTCTCCATTGTATGTTTTTTGCTTCTTTGTCAAAAATTATCTGTCATATTTATGTGGTTTTATTTCTTGGTTCTCAATTCTATTCTATTGGTCTATGTGTCTGTTTTTCTGCCAATACCATGCAGTTTTGATTATTGTTGCCCTGTACTACAAGCTAAAGTCAGGGAGTGTGATACTTCCAGCATTGTAATTTTTTGTTAAGATCGCTTTGGCTATTCGGGTTCTTTTGTGGTTCCAAACAAATCTGATGATTTTTTTGTTCTATTTCTTTAAAAAATGCCATTGGGATTTTGATAGGGATTGCATTAAATCTGTATATTGCTTTGGGTAAAACGGCCATTTTAACTATGTTGATTCTTCCTATCCATGAGCATGGAATGTCTTTTCATTTCTTTTTGTCTTCTTCAATTTCTTTTAAAAATGTTTTATAGTTTTCAGCACATAGGTCTTTCACATCCTTGGTTAAGTTTATTCCTAGGTATTTTATTCTTTTTGCTGCAATTGCAAAAGGGATTGTTTTTTATTTCTTTTTCTGAGATTTCATTGTTAGTATATAGGAATGCAATGGACTTTTGTATGTTGATTTTGTAGCCGGCAACTGTACTGTATTTGTTGATTGTTTCTAATAGCTTTTTGGTGGAGTCAATAGGGTTTTCTAAATATAGCATCAGGTCATCTGCAAAGAATGACAGTTTAATTTCTTCATTCCCAATTTGGATGCCTTTTATTTCTTTCTCTTGCCTGATTGCTCTGGTGAGGACTTCCAACACTATGTTGAAAAGCAGAGGTGATAGTGGACAGCCCTGTCGTGTTCCTGAATGTAGATCAAAAGGCTTCAGTTTTTCACCATTAATTATGAGATTAGCTGAGGGTTTGTCATATATGGCCTTTATTATGTTAAGGTATTTTCATTCTATACCTGTTTAACTGTGTTTTAATTATAAATGGACGTTGTATCTTTTCAAACACTTTTTCTGAATCAATTGATATAATCATATGATTTTTGTCCTTTATTTTGTTTATGTGATGTATCACATTCATGGATTTGCGTATGTGGAACCATCCTTGTGCCCCTGGGATGAACCCCACTTGGTCGTGGTAAATAACCTTTTTAATGCTAGAATTTTGTTTAAAATTTTTGCATCTGTATTAATCAGAGATATTGATCTGTAGTTTTCTTTTTTTGTGTTGTCCTTACCAGGTTTGGGTATCAGGGGAATGTTGGCCTCATAAAATGAGTTAGGGAGTACTGTCTATTCTTCAATTTTTGGGAACAGTTTGAGCAGGGCTGGTATTAGATCCTCTTTGAAGGTTTGGTAGAATTCACTAGTGAAGCCATCTGGTCCAGGACTTTTGCTTTTGGGAAGGTTTTGGATGACTGATTCAATTCCGTTGCTTGTGAAGGGTCTGTTTAGATCTTCCAGTTGTTAATGATTCAGCCTTGGAAGGCTATATGTTTCTAAAATTTTGTTCATTTCTTAGGTTTTTGAATTTGGTGGCATATAGTTCTTCATAGTATTCTTGGATGATCCTTTGTATTTCTGCAGCATCCGTGATAGCTTCCCCTTTTTCATTTCTGATTTTGTTTATTAGTGTCTTGTCTCTTTTTATCTTAGTGAGTCTAGCCAAGGGTTGTCAATTTTGTTAATCTTTTCAAAGATCCAGCTCTTTGTCACATTAATTTTTTCTATTGTCTTTTTATTCTCTATTTCATTTAGTGCTGCTCTGATTTTTGTTATTTCTTTTCTTCTGCTGACCTTGGATTTCATTTGTTCTTCTTTTTCTAGTTCTTTAAGGTGTAACGTGAGGTTATTTATTTGGGGTTTTTCTTGTTTCTTGAGATAGGCCTGTAATGATATAAATTGTCCTCTTAACACTGCTTCCGTTGCATCCCAAAAATTTTGTTAGGATGTATTTTCATTCTTATTTGTTTCTATGTATCTTTTGATCTCTCCTTTAATTTCTTCTTTGACCTGGTCGTTCTTTAAAAGTATGTTTTTTAATCTCCACGTATTTGTGGTTTTCCCTCCTTTTGTTTTGCAGTTGATATCCAATTTCAAAGCTTTGTGATCAGAGAATATGCTTGGTATGATTTCAATCTTCTTCAATTTGCTGAGGCTGATTTTATGTGCCAATATATGGTCTATCCTTGATAATGTTCCATGTACACTCGAAAAGAATGTATAGTTCGATGTTTTAGAATGAAGTGCTTTATTAATATCAATTATGTCCATTTCATCAAATATGTCATTTAGGGCTGATATTTATTTATTTATTTTCTGTTTGGATGATCTATCCATAGCTGTCAATGGTGCATTTAGGTCCCCTAGTATAATTGTGTTTTGGTCAATTTCTCCCTTCAGTTCTGTTAGTTGTTGCCTGGTATATTTTGGTGCTCCCTGATTGGGGGCATAAATATTAATAACTGTTATGTCTCCTTGTTATATGGTCCCCTTTACCATTATGAAATGTCTATCTTTCTCTTTGTTACCTTTTTCACACTGAAGTCTGTTTCATCTGATATCAGTTTGGCCACACCTGATTTTCTTTGGATACCATTTGCTTGGAGTGTCAATTTTCACCCTTTCTCTTTGAGTCTATGCCTGTCCTTCTAGCTGAGATGCGTCTATTAAAGACAGCATAGGGTTGGGTTTCGTTTTTTGATCCAATCTGCTACTCTGTGCCTTTTTATTGGTGAGTTCAATCCATTTACATTTAGGGTGATTTTATTATTATTATTATTATTATTATTATTATTATTATTATTTTTATTTACTGCTGACAACTTATGTTTATTCTTGTGTGTGTGTGTGTTCAGTTCAGTCTAATATATGTATTTTTTTATTAGTTTCAGATGCACAAGACAAGGTAATACTTAGACGTTCATCATTTATATTCCTCACGATATGTGAGAATTTCTTATCAGTTTGTCTTTAGTTTTCTGGTAAGATTGTGTCTCTATTGTTTCTTTGCCTTTTTGTTGTTGTCTATTATTTCTGTGTGGTGGTATTCTATGATGTTTCCCTCTGTTTCTTCTGGTATTACAATATATATTTCAGTTCTGGATTTATTTTGAGTGGTTACCCTTAAGTTTATGTAAAAGAAAGTTTGATATTTAGAGTATTCCATTTTTTTCAGCATGCTAACTTTCTCCATTCTCATATTCTGGTTCAGGCCTTTACTCTCTCGCTTTTTATGTTTTGGTTGCCACAAATTGTCCCTATTGATGGCAGTCGAATAGCCTCTTTTAGTATTTCTTTACTACAGGTCGTGTATCAGAAATTTCCCTCAGCTTCTGTATTCCTAGAAAGGTCTTAATTCCTCCTTCATATCTAAAGGATATCTTTGCTTGATATATTACTCTTGGCTCATAATTTCTTTCTTTCAATAGCTTGAATATTTGGTTCTACTCCCTCCTGGTTTGTAGTTTCCACTGAGATATCTGATGATAATCTAGTGGGCTTTCCATTATAGGTTACTGTCTTTTTTTCCCTGGCTTCCTTGAGGATTCTGTCTTTGTCGTTGATTTTTGACAGCTTCAATACTGTGTGCCTTGGAGAAGGCCTGTTAGGATTGAGGTAATTAGGTGTTCTATTTGCTTCTTGGAACCTAGAATTCAGTTCTTTCTACAGGTTTGGGAAATTCTCATTGACTATTTGTTTGAATATACTCTCTGTTCCCTTCTCTCTTTCTTCTCCTTCTGATATGCCCATTATTCTTATATTGCTCTTTATGATGGAGTCAGAAAGTTCTTGTAGAGTTCTTTCATTTCTTTTAAGTCTAAAGTCTCTTTCTTCTTCCATCCATGTCATTTCCTGGTTTCTATTTTCTATGTCACTGATTCTTTTCTCCATCTGGTCAACTCTACTACCTAAGATGGCTATTTCATTTTTTATTTCTTCCATATGAGTTCTTAATCTCCAGAAATTCTATTTGGTTCTTTTTTTTTAAATTTCAATCTCTTTGGTAAAATATTCATGTTGTTCTTTGATTGTGTTTCTGCATTCATTAAACTGTCTTTCTGTGTTTTCTTGCATCTTGCTGAGTTTTTTTCAGAACTGCAATCTTGAATTCTCTGTCATTTAAGTCACATATTTCCATATCTTTAAGTTTATTTTCTGGAGACTTTTCGCTTTCTTTGTGAGCTGTCTTGTTGCCTTGGTTTTTCATGGCAATTAATGATTTATTATTTCTCTTCACAGACATCAACAGGAGTGGGTTCTGCAACAGGTTGATAGGAAGAGGTCTTTCTTTTGTTTTCCAGTAGGTGTTGGTAGAATGTTTTATTTTCTCTCTGACTTTTTATCTCTCTTACACTGTAGTGTTGTTTTCTCTGCACTATTCTAGCTTCTCATACAATGGTGGGATTCCCGGTAGGCAGGCTTCTCCTCTGTGAACAGTTCGCCTGGGTCCTAGGGTGCCATGTGCCTGTGGGGATGCAGAGAGCTTTTGAAGTTCCAAAGCTCTTCTTGCACCAGATTCTGAGCCCCTGTGTTTCAGCAGTTCTGTTTACTCCTGCAGGGATCCGCCCAGATAGGTGGCAACCGAGGCAGGGTGAGATGTGAGAATTGGCCCCGAGCAATGGCAGTGACCCCCCCCCCCACAGCCAGTCCTGCTTCCACAGCTCCCTCCTCTTTTCCAGAACTAGTTGGGCTGCAATTCTGTGTTTGCGGACCACAGTTCTCAGAACTGCAAATATTCTGTTCTTTTGATTTGACACTGCTACTGTTCTGCTTCTAGCACTAGTCAAGTTGGGGCGGGGCAAGCTCTGGGAAGGTATGGAGGGGCTGGCTAGTCTCAATGCCTAAGGCTTCCATTCTCTGTGGCAGTGAGGGCTTAAACCACCTTTTTTAGCCTTCTTCCCTCAGGCTTTGCTCTGAGGTCTCTGCCGTGAACGTTGGGTTCAGCCATGTTATATGCTGTCCCCTCAGCCCTATGCGCCATAAACAGAGCCCTAACAGTTCGAGTTCTTCCTTCTCCTGCAGCTGCGTCAGTTCCAGGATGCAGCGAGCTCGGAGCGCTGAGCTATGTCTGCATCCTGCGCCAGCACTGCCCGTCTCTGCACTTCTCTCTTCCCCCCTCCCTTGATTGCGCAATTTGTAATTTTAGGTGAACTCAGTAGTGAGACTCTTCGTCTTGCCTGTCTGCTGCACAGGGAGTCCTTTGTGGAGTTATAGTTGTTTAATTTGTTGTAAATTCTAGGGGAGATTTCCAGAGGCTCACCTCACCTTCGCCGTTTTGATGACGTCCAGGACTGCAATTTGTCTGGCTTTTCTTTTTTTTTCTTTTTCTTTTTTTAAGATTTTTAGGAAAATATAACTAACATATAGTTCAGGTATACACAATAGTTATTCAACATTTATACATCTAAAGAAGTGATCACCATGATAAGTCTAGCAACCATCTGACACTGTACCATGCTATCATAATATTATTGACTATATTCCCCAAGCTGTACATTACATTCCCATGACTTGTATGTTTTATACTTGGAAATTTGGACCTCTTATTCCCCTTCACCTTTCCCCCTTTTTAAAAATTTCAATTACAACTGACACTCAGTATTATTTTATATTAATTGCAGGTGTACAGCATAGTAGTTAGACATTTATATAATTTAAGAAGTGATCCTCCTGACTAATCTAGTACTCACCTGGCACTATACATAGTTCTTACCATATTATTCCCTATGCTTTACTTTACATCTCTGTGACTATTTTGTAACGACCAATTTGTATTTTTTAATGCCTTTCCCCTTTTCACCATGCTTCCCAACCCCTTCCCAGCTATCACCCCGATAAATTTAGTACCCTTCTGACACCATACATAGTTATTACAATATTATTGACTATATTCCCTATGTAATACTTTACATCCCTGTGACTGATTTATAACTACAAATTTGTACTTCTTAATGCCTTCACCTTTTTCACTCTGATTGGGTTGCTTTTTAAAGTTTAAAAAACAAGAATGTGTTAGGAGTAAATACTTTGCCTATGCTGCCTCTTCCCTGAAGCTCAAATCAGAGGCCTGTGCCTCCCTGGAGTTTGGGAGTTTTGTTTTACTGTAAAACTTCTTGCCATCTGGAAAACATTCTTTCCTTTGCCATAACCACTTAAAAACTCTATTGTCATTGGAACAGCTTTCTTTCAGTGTTCAGCACTGAACCTCACCCATCTCCATTCTTTTTCTTTAATTTCTTTTTCCTCCCAATAATCCCAGGGCTTTTAAAGAGGGACTTTGGGATTTTTTTTTCTTTGCTAAAAGGGATATTTATTTTATTCTGAAATATCAAGTGCCTCACTGTAGCTGGAAGAGAGCCATTTAGAATTCTACACTGCTGTACTACTAAATAAGTAATAGGTGGCATGGCTAGAGTGATTTCTCTTATTATGGGCAGGCCAAGAAGAACCTTTATTCAAAGAACCTAAGTGAGTTACTAAGGCTCTCACAGCTCAGAATCAGGAAATAGGAATGAAGTACCTTTTCCTGGGACAAACACACTAAATGAAAGAACCATCTAGAGAAGCTTTTATTCAGTAAATATTTGCTGAAAGCCAATCACATGGAAAGCACCATGTTATGAACTATAGGGATGCAAGATGAGTAAGACACAGGGTTTGTTTGCAAGATGCTTTTATACTATTGGGAAGAAAACACTACAATACAAGTCTAGCAATCTTTGAACAATACAGGGGTTGGGGGCACTGACCCCTGAGCCATAAAAAATCCATGTGTAACATTTTTGCAACTCTTGAGCTCACTGAAATAGCAAGAGGAGGTGGCTATGAAGTTATTGCAGGAGTATAGTTTGTACTACAGTTAATTTTATGCACTTATGATTTAATCCTGCGTCTTTACATTTGTTTATATTTCTCTTGACTGTCAATGGCACCATGTATGGTCCTTGCGTATGTGTGTGTTTTGATAAATTTTAACTTTTTATAATAGATTTGCATATATTTTATGCTAATAGATGATAAAATAGACATCTATATACATATATTTTATGCATTCATGGCATACCTAACTTTTTCTTGATCTTTTTTTTATATATCTAGGTTATGTAGTTTGCAAGTTTTATCAAATTGTTGCAAATCTCCAAAAAAGTTTCCAGTATAGTTACTGAAAAAAATCCACGTATATATGGAGACATGCAGTTCAAACCCATGTTGTTTGAGGGTCAAATGTAGAATAAGATAGACTATAACTACTATACCTTGTGTCATAATAAAGATATACTATTGGATTAAAAGGAGGCCTAAATCAGATCCTACTAGGGGAAATGAAAACGACTCCATGGAGAAGTTGGGACACTGGGAACAGAATGGTCTAGCTTGACTAGAGTGTGGGGTTACTGTAGGGAAGGAGTGAGAAGCAAGATGGAAAGGTAAGTAGTTCAAGCAACATTGTAGGCAGTCTTCAATATTAGGCTCTTAGGGAAACTGACAGAGTTGGTTCCTAGAATCATCTCATTTTCCACATCTATTTCAGGTCTTTATGTAGGGTTTTATTAAACCCACATCTTTTGTGGTGCTTTAAGTAGATTCCTTGTACAAAAAAAAAAAAAAAAAAAAAAAAAGAAAAAAGAAAAGCACCGAAAACAAACAAACAAACAAAAAACAGGAAAAAAAATGCTTGACCAAAGGTAATCTTATCCTTTTGTTATTTTTTCCTTTATTTATTATATCTACACTTTCCCAGGGCTCAACATCAGAGCTGAGGGTGTGTGATAACCGGCTACACTATTGAAAGCAAAGGTGCGTCTTTCTCAGTCCATTTGAAATCTCTTAATCTGAATTGCACAATCCTGTAATGATTGGACTGGATTAGAGCTCACTTAAAAAATAGAGTGGAGGTTCCTAAGATTATTGATTCTCAACGCTGGCTGCACATTAGAATCACTCAAGGAAGTTTTAAAAATGGTGATCTTTTGGCCCCACCGCAGGACAAGTGAATTATTAGTTTGGTGCAAAATAATTGCAGTTTAACTGGTTACAACTAATGGCAAAAGCCACAATTACTTTTTTACCAACCTAATAGAATCCTTGGGACTGGGGCTGGACATGACTATTTCAAATTTTCCTCTGGTGAATCCAATATACAGGGAGAATTAGGAACCGCTGCTTTAATAATTTCTGCCAAGACACAGAAAAAAATCAGCTGTCAAGGTGCCCAACATTTCCCTTTTCCATATCTTTTCCTAAATTGAGGGTGAAATTCAAAAGTCTAAGTCCCTGTCTAACAGTTCAGAACACTGATAAGAATGTTTAAAGAGCTTAGAGACTACATAAAGAAGGACAGAGAAATTATAATGAACAACCAGTTAGAACTAAAAAAACAATTACTGAAATAAAGAATTCACTTGAAGGAAATAACAGCAGGTTACATGAAGCAGAGGATCGAATCAGCGACTTAGAAGGCAAGTTAGCAGAGATCACCGAAACGGAACAACAAAAAGAAAAAAGAATAAAAAACAATGAAGATGGTTTAAGAGATCTCTGTGATAACATCAAGTGCAACAACATGCCCATCATAGGAGTACCAGAAGGTGAAGAGAGGAAGCAAGGGATTGAGAACATATTTGAAGTAATAATGTCCAAAAAATCCCTAACCTGGTGAAGGAAACTGACATATAAGCCCAGGAAGTGCAGAGAGTTCCAACCATGATAAACCAAAACAGATCCACACCAAGACACATTATAGTTAAAATGGCAAAGCTTAAAGACAAAGAGAGAATCCTAAAAGCAACAAGAGAAAGACAGAGGGTTATGTACAAGGGAACTCCCATAAAACTATCAAATAGTTTTTCTACAGAAACACTGCAAGCCAGGAGGGAGTGGCAGGAGATACTCAAAGTGATGGAACACAAAGGCCTACAACCTAGATTGTTTTATCCAGCAAGGCTGTCATTTAAAGTTGATGGAGAGATAAAGAGCTTCCCAGAAAAGAATAAGCTAAAAGAATTTATTACCACCAAGTCAGCATTGCAAGAAATATTAAGAGAATTTCTGTAAACAAAATAAATATGAAAACAATCTAACTACAAATTAAAAAAATGGCAATAACAATGCACCTATCAATAATCACTTTAAATGTAAATGGGTTAAATGCTCCAATCAAGAGACATAGGGTGGCTGAGTGTATAAGAAAGCAAGACCCTTGTATATGCTGTATACAAGAGACTCACCTCAGATCAAAAGACACACACAGGCTGAAAGTGAAGGGTTGGAGTAAGATATATCACGCAAATGGAAGTGAAAAAAAAGCTGGAGTTGCAATACTTATATCTGACAAAATAGACTTTAAAATGAAGAATATATTAAAAGACAAAGATAGGCACTATATAATAATAAAGGGATTGATCTGACAGGAGGACATAACCCTAGGTAACATCTATGCACCCAACATAGCAGACCTAAATATATAAAACAGATATTGACTGACATAAAGACACAGATCAACAGTAACACTATCATAGTAGGGGACTTCAACACACTTCTGACAACAAGGGACAGGTCTTCCAGACAGAAAATCTATCTGGAAACAACGGCCTTAAATGACACAGTGGACCACTTGGGTTTAATTGATATTTTCAGAGCATTTCACCCCAAACTGCACAATACACGTTCTTCTCAAGCACATATGGAACATTTTCCAAGATAGACGCCATGATAGGCCACAAAACAAGTCTTGATAAATGTAAGAAAATTGAAATCATACCAATTGTCTTCTTTGACCACAGTGCTATGAAATTAGAAATGAACTACAGGAAAAAAACCAGAAGACACACCAATTCATGTAGGCTGAATAACATGTTACTAGAGATCCAGGGACGCGCAGGTCCCAGGGTGGAACGGAGAATACAAAAGCCAGGGGAACAGCTAAGAGACTTGTGGAAGGTTTGCTTAGGGGTGCACTAATTGGACTAGCAAGGGAGGAGCGCGAGAGGAAACACGCGGCGTGCTTCCCCCCCCCCCCACAGTAGAGCCACGGCCCTACAGCACAGTGACAGCAGCAGCGGGGGAGCCCAGGGTGGAACAGAGAACACAAAATCCAGGAGGTGGGCTCTTTCCCTGCGTCCCACAGGTGATCTCTCCCATGGGGGCGGGCAGCTGGTGGGCCCTAGGGCAGCAAAGAACACAGACTCCACACCTGGGCCCCTCACCCCTCTCTTCCAATCCTACTCCTGCCATTCTAGAGACTTAAACTGACCCCTGAACTGAGGAGTAGTGTCAGATTACAGAGAAACTTCTGTGCTCAGGCTCTGGGAAGATTGGCAGCCATCTCTGACCCACGGAAGAGGCTGGGATGAGTGGGATTTTCGCTGGACCAGGAGAGGGGAGACTCCTCCACCCCCAGCCACCACGTTTTCAGGCCTGCGGGAGGAGTGTGACCCGGCTGGCCTGGGAGAGAGAAGACCCTCCATCCCCAGGCCCCACCCTTTCTGGCTGGCCTGGGGCGGGGCAAGTGCAACTGTGGAGGCACTCCCTGAGATCAGCAGTAAGTGGCAGAGGCAGCTTCTGGCTTTCAGCAGCTCAAAAACCTCCTACCTGACCCCCCCTGCCTCACACACACGGACGAAGTGTCCTAAGTCTCAGGAGTACTGGATACAGGGCTGGTGGTGCTACTCTCAGTGTGCATATGTGCAGGCAAGGGCAGAAACTGCACTGACTCTCTAAAAACTGTCATCCAGAAACCTCAGCCCCTCGCATTTAAATCTACAGTTCCAAATTCACTCTGGGTACCAGGTGACCGGCGCAGCCTGTGCCATAGGCAGGGGACTCTTTGGCACAGCAGAGGACAACCTAGATTTTACTTGGTGGGCTTAAGCCAAGACTGGTGCTGTTTCTTTTTTTGCTTTGTTTTGTTTATTCACCCCCCCTTTTTTTTCTCTTTTTGTTTCTTTCTTTTCTTTTTTTTTTTTTTGCTTTGTTTTTTGTTGTTGTTGTTGTTGGTTTGTTTGTTTTGTTTTGCCTTTATTTCTTTGATATCTTTGCCTGTGTTGAGTGGGGGTTGTCAGTTGTTTTTCACATGTGAATGTACTTGATGTATTTTCTTTGTTGTTGTTGTTGTACTTGGTAATTTGCTTTGTTCTGAAACTGCCCTACCAGGGCCCAGCTTAAGAGGAACAAGATTCAACATATCCAGAAGCCAACTCTAGACCAAACCAGACTACTACTGGGTTTGACCTACAAGTCATACAACCAGAGGGAATTCTCTGAAGGCACAAGAGCCCATAGAGGCCAAACCTCATTTACGTGGTCAACCCTCACCCAGCAGAACACCCTGCGGTGGGCAGAGCCAAGTCTCACAACTAGTCAGCTGAGGAGTTAAATCCACCTACTCACAAGCAAAAAGAAATTAAAGTTCTTTTTGAACAGGACAATATACACAACACAAGAGAAAACTTTGGAGAACACGCAGAGGAGAAGAACGAAGTAGTGCAAGTCAAATATAAAGGACACATACTACATAAGAGAACCCAGCAAGAACTAAGAACTCTAGGGAATCCTCCTAATACATCAAAGCAAACATAGAGAGTCAGTCAGAATGGGGAGACAAAGAAACATGTCCCACATAAAAGAACAGAAGAAACCCCCACAACTGGAACCAAATGAAGCAGAGGTAACCAACCTTTCAGAGACAGAGTTCAGAACACTGGTGATAAGAATGTTTAAGGAGTTTACAGAAGACATAAAGAAGGATGTAGGAATCATAACGAACAACTAGTTAGAACGAAAGAACGATGTAGAAATCATAACGAACAACCAGTTAGAACTAAAGAACAAAATGACCGAAATTAAGAACTCACTTGAAGGAATTACCAGCAGGTTAGATGAAGCAGAGGATCAAATCAACGACTTAGAAGACAAGTTAACAGAGATGATCCAAACTGAACAACAGAAAGAAAAAAGAATAAAAAACAATGAAGATGGTTTAAGAGACCTCTGGGATAACATCAAGCGCAACAACATGCACATTGTAGGAATACCGGAAGGCGAAGAGAGGAAGCAAAGGATTGAGAACATATTTGAGGTAATAATGTCCGAAAACTTTCCTAACCTGATGAAGGAAACCAACAAACAAGCCCAGGAAGTGCAGAGAGTTCCAACCAGGATAAACCCAAATAAGTCCACACCAAGACACATTATAGTTAAAATGGCAAAGCTTAAAGACAAAGAGAGAATCCTAAAAACAGCATGAGAAAGACAGAGGGTTACATATCATATCATTACTATCAAATAACTTTTTTACAGAAACATTGAGGGCCAGGAGGGAGTGGCAGGAGATACTCAAAGTAATGGAACACAAAGGCCTACAACCTAGATTGCTTTATCCAGCAAGGCTATCATTTAAAGTTGATGGAGGGATAAAGAGCTTCACAGAAAAGAACAAACTGAAGGAATTTATTACCACCAAGTCAGCTTTGCAAGAAATACTAAAAGGACTTCTGTAAATAGAAGAAAGATGAAAACAATTTACTACAAATTTAAAAATGGCAATAACTATGTACCTATCAATAATCACTTTAAAGGTAAACAGATTAAATGCTCCAATCAAGAGACATAGGGTGGCTGAGTGGATAAGGAAGCAAGACCCTTGTATATGCTGTATACAAGAGACTCATCTCAGATCAAAAGACACACACAGGCTAAAAGTGAAGGGTTGGAGTAAGATATTTCATGCAAATGGAAGCGAGAAAGAAGCTGGAGTTGCAATACTTATATCTGACAAAATAAACTTTAAAATGAAGAACATATTAAGACAAAGATGGGCACTATATAATAATAAAGGGATCAATCTGACAAGAGGACATAACCCTAGTAAACATCTATGCACCTAACATAGGAGCACGTAAATATATAAAACAGGTACTGATGGACATAAAGACAGATCAACAGTAACACTATCATAGTAGAAGACTGCAACACAACTCTGACAACAAGGGACAGGTCCACCAGACAGAAAATCAATATGGAAACATCAGCCTTAAACCACAGAAATACAGAAATTTTAAGAAACTACTATGAGCAACTATATGCCAACAAATTTTAAAAACTGGAAGAAATGGACAATTTTCTAGAGGCGTACAACCTTCCAAGGCTATCTCAAAAAGAAACAGAAAACCTGAATAGACTGATTACCACCAGGGAAATTGAATCAGTAATCAACAACTTCCCAACAAACAAAAGCCCTGGACCAGATGCCTTTACAGGTGAATTTTTCAAAACATTCAATAAAGAATTATCACCTATTCTCCTCAAGCTCTTCCAAAAAATCCAGAAGGAGGGGAGACTCCAAACACTTTTTATGAAGCCACTATCACCCTGATCCCAAAATCAGACCAAGAAACCACAAAAAAAGAAAACTACAGGTCGATATCTCTAATGAATATAGATGCAAAAATCCTCAACAAAATATTAGCGAACAGAATTCAGCAATATATTAAAAAGATCCTACACCATGATCAAGTGGGATTCATCCCTGGTATGAAAGGGTGGTTCAACATCCGCAAATCAATTAATGTGATACACCACATTAACAAAATGAAAAATAAAAATCACATGATCATATCAATAGATGCAGAAAAAGCATTTGATAAAATCCAGCAGCAATATATGATAAAAACCCTTAAGAAAGTGGGAATAGAGGGATCATATCTCAACATAATAAAGGCCATATATGACAAACCCACAGATAACATCATCCTCAATGGGAAAAAGCTAAAACTATTCCCATTAAGTTGGGAACAAGGCAAGGTTGCCCACTTTCTCCACTTCTATTCAACATAGTGCCAGAAGTTCTAGCCACAGCAATCAGACAAGAAAAAGAAATAAAAGGCATCCAAATCAGTAAGGAGGAAGTAAAATTGTCATTATATGCAGATGACATGATACTATATAGAGAGAACCCTAAAGACTCCACCAAGAAATTATTAGAGTGGATAGATGAATTTAGTACAGTAGTATGATGCAAAATTAATATTCAGAAATCAGTTGCATTTGTATATACCAATAATAAAACATCAGAAGGAGAAACTAAAAAAAAAAAAGCAATCCTATTTTCAATTGCTTCAAAGACTATAAAATACCTGGGAATAAATTTAACCAAAGAAGTAAAAGATCTGTACTCAGAAAATTATAAGACACTGAAGAAAGAAATGAAAGAAGATACAAATAGATGGAAATACATACCATGTTCATGGATAGGAAGAATTAATATAGTTAAAATGTCCATACTGCCTAAGGCAATATACGTATTGAACGCAATTCCTATCAAACTACCAAAGACGGTTTTCACAAAAGTGGAACATATAATTCCAGAATTTATATGGAACCGTAAAAGATCCTGGATAGCCTCAGCAATCTTGAGAAATAAGAACAAAGTGGGAGGTATAATGATACCTGACATCGTATTATACTACAAGGCTACAGTAATCAAAACAGCATGGTACTGGCATAAAAACAGACACATAGATCAATGGAACAGAATAAAGAATCCGGAAATAAATCCATGCCTATATAGCCATTTAATCTATGACAATGGAAGCAAGAATGTACGTTGGGGTAAAGACAGTCTATTCAATAAATAGTGCTGGGAAACCTGGACAGACATATGCAAAAGAAAAATGAAGCTGGACCACCTCCTTACACCATATACAAAAACAAATTCAAAATGGCTTAAAGACTTCAATGTAAGATCTGAAACCATAAAATTCCTAGAAGAAAATATAGGAAGAAACTTCACAGACAATCACAGGAGTAAGATTTTCAGTGATATATCCCCTCGCACAAGGGAAGTAAGAGAAAAAATAAATATGTGGGATTACATCAAACTAAAAAGATTTTTCACAGCAAAGGAAACCATCAATAAAACAAAAACGCATCCTACTGAATGGGAAAAGATATTTGCCAATGATATATCTGATAAGGGGTTAATATCACAAATTTATAAAAAACTCACTCAACTCAACTCCAAAAAAACAAACAACCCAATTAAAAACTGGGCAAAGGACATGAAGAGACATTTTTCTAAATAGGACATACAGATGACAAACAGACAAATGAAAAAATGCTCAACCTCACTAACCATCAGAGAAATGCAAATAAAAACCACAATGAGATACCACCTCACCCCAGTGAAAATGGCTATCATCAATAAATCAACAAACAACAAGTGCTGGCACGGATGTGGAGAAAAGGGAACCCTTGTGCAGTGTTGGTGGGATTGCAGATTGGTGCAGCCACTATGGACAACAGTATGGAGGTATATCAAAAATCTGAAAATGGAACTACATTATGATCCAGCAATTCCACTCCTAGGTATCTATCCAGAGAAATCCAAAATTCAAAAAACTTTATGCACTCCTATGTTTATTGCAGCACTATACACAATAGCCAAGACATGGAAACAACCGAAATGACCATTGGTAGACGACTGGATTAAGAAACTGTGATACATTTATACAATGGAGTATTATGCAGCCATAAAGAAGAAAGAAATCTTACCATTTGCAACAACATGGATGGACCTAGAGAACATTATCTTAAGTGAAATAAGTCAGACAGAGAAAGACTAATACCATATGATCTCACTTATATGTGGAATCTAAAGAAAAGAATAAGTGAATGAACTAATCAGAAAAAGTTTTGGAGATATAGAGGAAAAACTGAGGATTGCTACAATGGGGGGGGTGGGGTAAGGGGGAAGGTGAGGGGATTAGAAAGCAGTCAGTAACCAGAAGATTGTCACGGTGTTACAAAAATTAATTTGGGGAATGTAATCAATAATGTTGTAAAGATTTTGTCGGGTATCTGATGGACAATTGTCTCATTAGGGAGACCACCTCAGGGATGATGTAGATGCCTGATCATTGCACTGTGAACCTGAAGCTGAAGCTGAATAATAATGAAGGTCAACTACACACACACACACACACACACACACACACATATATATATATATATATATATATATATATATATATATATATATATATATATATATATATATATTACAAGAAGCAGAGTACAGCATTAGGAATAGAGAGAGTGGAAATGTAATGGCTGTGTGCGATGTCAGAGGGATACTGGATGGGGTTGTGGGGTTGACACAGTGTGAGGGATATAAATGATAAATGTCTAAGTATTACTTTGTTTTGTGCACCTGAAACTAATAAAAAAAATGAAACAAGTCCCTGTCTAAGTGTATACAATTAACAGCAGCAGCCTTGCTACAGTGAATGACATACAGCATGTTTGCCCAACGTAGGGACCTAAGAAGGCTAATGTCAAGATTGTGACTTTTGACAAATTGCTGTCTTTTCTTTCTAAACGTACCAAACAACAACTTAAGAATCCACAATGTGACCAGCATTTTCTTCTCCCCACATATAGCATTGATCAGGCAACTGCCGAAACTGCCCAGCTCCTTGAAATAGATGTCTCTGGTCAAAGAAAGACTTGCATTTAACACTTCTCAACACTTCAGATTCCTCACACAGAGGGTCCTTGTGATTCAAGCCCTAACCCCCACCCAAATGAGAAGTCTCATTTCCAAGAAATTGATGTTTTTTGCCTTGAATTATCTGAATAATTCCTTTATGTACTCCATTCTGTATACAGACTTTTCCTTGGATCAAGAAATCCAGATTAAAAAATATGGAGCATCAAATATTATGCATATGGTGTTCACAGGAGTTGTTAAATAAAAGGAGTACTGTTCTCAAATCCCAGTTCAATGGGAGAATCTGGTCCAAAGTAAAAAATTGTTTTGACTTCATCACTGTCGTGTGAGAAATTATCTTTATGTAATGGTAGCCTGCAGATACCTTATCAGGCAAGCTATCCCAAACTAAAGACTGTACTTCCCCAGAGTCTCTTGCAGCCATGTGTAGCTATGTCTCTAAATCCTGGCCTATGAGATATAAGCAAAGTGTTTTGTGACATTTCTAGGTCATAAACCTTGGACAGAAGGACAGTCCCTCTTTTTCCCTTTCCTGCTTGCTGGAATGAGGACTTCATGAAATCACCAGGGTCATATAGTTGAGGGCAAATTTCATATGAGAGTGAAATATATTTCCTTCTTGTTTAAACCAGTGTTATTCTGGGTTTCTGTCACATGCAACCCTCAGAGTCTTAAATATTATTTAAAAATTCTTCCAGAGGTACTTGGCTCCAGGAAGCAGGATTGGGAAGAAAACTTGAATGCAACATAATAACTTAATTGCCATCTTTTTGTTAAAAGTAATCTAATTTGAGTATATAACATAGTCAAGTAGAAATGGAACACAAGAAAACCAAACAGTACAGGGGGTCACTATAACACAGGTACCCACCCTTGGTTTTGCTGGACACCTCAATTAAGTGAGGGAGATAAACACATCAGAAACAAACTATTCCACTGAGAAGAACAAAATGATAGCCACACTCTGTAATTCAAGATTCTAAAAAGGGGACATCCCCATGCTTCAGGCATAATTCACTGGAAAAATTTATTTAAAATAAGACATTAGTTATGTCTATATATTCAAAGTGTCTCCTACAAAAAAAGAAATAGGGTTCTAAATTGTGTGTATCAGTTGCTTTGCTTAAGTCAAAAATTCAAAGGGAAGAGAGAAATGTGAAAGGCATTAAAACCCAGGGAGAACTTCTAGTCAGGGCTCTGAGTCCTATACCATTCCTTGCTGGGTTTGCCCCCCACTTGTCTCTGTAGGAACTCCCTAATCAATGATCCTTTTGGATCTATTGAGAAGAGTGGCTCAGCTCTATATTTTATTTATTTATTTATTTATTTATTTATTTATTTATTTATTTAATCAATTTATTTAATTTTATTTATTTATTTTTTATTAAACCTTTTATTTTGAGATAATTATAGATCCGCATGCAGCTGTAAGACATAAAGGCTTGTTAATGTTTGTTAGATTTATAGCTAAGTATTTTATTGGGTTTTGAAAAATTCTAAAGGGTATTATAAATTTCATTGTCCGTGTATTTATCACTAGTACATGGAAATACTATTGATTTTTTTTAGAATATATTTTTTGTATTAGTTTCAGGTGTACAAAGCAATGTAATAGTTAGACATTTAAACCCTTCATAAAGTGATAACCCACCCTCCAATCTACTACCCCCTTGACATTTTATATAGCTGTTACAATACCATTGACTACCTTCCCTATGTTGTACTCCACATCCCGTGACTATATATACCTATATATTTAGTTATAGTTGATGTTCAATGTTATTCTACTTCAGCTCTTCAAGTGTATAGCACATTGGTCAAGCATCTACACAGACTACGACATGATCCTCCTGATAAGTCCAGTGCCCATCTGGCACCTTACATGGTTTTTACAACATTGTTGATTATATTTTCTATACTGTGTTAACTATCAATTTACATTTCTTAATGCCTTCACCTTTTTCATCCTGACCTCAACCCTATTCCCATCTGTCATCCCGATAAATCTAGTACATATCTGGCACTATACCTAGTTATTAAATTATTGTTGACTATATTCCTTATGCTATAACTTACATCCCCACAATTACTGCATAACACCCAATTTGTTCTTCTTAATCCCTTCCCCTTTCACCTGTCCTTAACCCTCCCATCTTAAAGAAGTCCCTCTAAGAGCCCTTGTAATACTGGTTTGGTGGTGATGAACTCCTTCAGCTTTTTCTTGTCTGGGAAGCTCCTTATCTGTCCTTCAATTCTAAATGACAGCCTTGCTGTCATTTAGAGCAATCTTGGTTGTATGTTGTTGCTTTTCATCACTTGGAATATTTCCCACCACTCCCTTCTTGCCTTCAAAGTTTATACTGAGAAATCAGCTGGCAGTCTATGGGGCTCCCTTTTAGGTAACTAATTGCTTTTCTCTTGCTGCTTTTAAGATTCTCTTTGTCTTTAAGCTTTGGCATTTTAATTATGATGTGTCTTGGTGTGGGCCTCTTTGGGTTTATCTTGTTTGGGACTCTCTGTGCTTCCTGGGCTTCTATGTCCATTTCCTTCACCAGATTAGGGGAGTTTTCTGTCATTATTTCTTCAAATAGGTTTGCAATTCCTTGCTCTCTCTCTCTTATCCTTCTAGTACCCCTATAATGTGAATGTTGGTATGCTTGATATTGTCCAGGAGGCTCCTTAAGCTCTCCTCAATTTTTTTGGATTCTTTTTTTCTTTTTCCTGTTCTGGTTGGGTGTTTTCTGCTACCTCATCTTCTACATCACTGGTTGGATCCTCTGCTTCATCTAATCTACTGTTTATTCCCTGTAATATATTTCATTTCCATTATTGTATCCTTTATTTCTGACTGGTTCTTTTTCATGGTTTCCATCTCCATTTTTATGTCAGCTCTATATTTTATGACATTCACTTTAATTTTCCTCCACCCCAGAGAAGGCAGCCTAGCACATTGTATGTTTAGGAAAGAAAGTAATGAGTTATAAGGAAGGGTAGATTAGAAGCAGTTGACTGACTAGTCAAGATCCTCAGCCATATTATTGTCAAGGAGATGAGATTTTCTGTGTTTCAGTCCTTCTTAGGAACTGTGTGTTATCCTCAGGGCAGTGTGTCCAGTCAAAGCATTTGGGTCATCTAATCCACTCACACTAGCTTTGGTTTCTCATACACATAATGACTGACGACATATTTGATATATGTATATATTTTCCTCTTCTGAGCCTCCTTTCCTGCCTCAATTCCAGTGCAAACTCAGACATTTCAAGAATGCAAGGTTTAACAAAACATATGATACTGAATTAAATATTAAATGTGGTATTTAATTTCACCCTGAACTATATTTGAGATATAGTGTGAAGTTTTAAAATAATATTTTAGAACAAAAATGTAAATGTTCCTGTAAATGTCACATCTTTCTCAAGTGCTTTGTTTGATTCATTGTTAATTATATTTCTGCTACTCATTAACGCTGTAGTGCAGGGATATTCAGTCTCAGAGCTTTTCGAGTGCTGATTTGATGAGATTGCTCACAGATATTGGGGGAAAAACATGTCCCACAAGGAGATAGGGTGATGGACTTGCTGATTTATTTGGCACTGTAACCAATCTTCAGGGAAGGATGTGAAACTTTTTAGGAAAAAATTGCCAACCACAAAGTGTCCTGTTCTCACAGGTAACTGAAATTTTCTCAGATCTTCCAGGACTCTTGTGGCACCCACACAGCCACACAAAGTAATATTTCATCCTCACAAAGTAATATTTCAATATTTCAAGGGGCCCCTGGATCTGAGAAGGCTCAACACACCCGGGAGTAGCTAAGCTCCGTCCTGCTGCTTCCTGGTCTGCTCACAACACAACACAACTCCTCTCCCCAAAACTGCCAACCTTTTCCCTGGATGTATTGTTATGGCCCTTCCCTATGCACCCTCTAAGGGAAGAGTAGAGTGCAGTTTCTGAGAGAGAAAATGGGGACTAGTTGGCTGTTAAGACAAGGAGGGCAAGATCCAGGAGGACAAAGAAAGAATGAATCAAGAGAAAAGGCAGTTAGTCCAATATATAGGTACACAATAGTCTTGGGATGATAGAAATTTGTAGCTCAAGAGCCAGGTAAAACACTTTGAGGCAATTGTAGATACTAGGATCTCCCAGAAAAGGACTATACTGGGCAGAGGCAAAAAGCTGAGCTTTGTCCATTTCACTAATTGAGTCCCTCTAGGATGGCTTAGAGTGGATAGGGAGAACTGGCCCCAAAAAATGAATGTTTGTTGATTTGATACTAATTGCCCTAACGGCTATACAGTTGGCTTTCCATATCAGTGGGTTCTGCCTCTGTGGATTCAAGAATTAAAATATTTGAAAAGAAAAATATGATGTTGCAAACAAGTGCTATGTAATTAGTCCTATGGTGGTTGTGTCTGTACTGAAAACAGTATAACAACTATTTACGTTGCATTAGGTGTGGTAAGTAATCTAGAGATGATTTAAAACATAGAGGAGGGTGTGCATAGGTTATATGCAAACACTATGCCATTTTATATAAAGGACTGAGTATTCTTGGAGTTTGGTATCTGTGGGGTGCTGGAAAAATTCCCCACAAATACTACGGGATGACTGTATATACCTTGCCTCATTTCATCCTCACAAAGTAATATTTCAAGGGGCCCCTGGATCTGAGAAGGCTCAACACACCCGGGAGTAGCTAAGCTCCGTCCTGCTGCTTCCTGGTCTGCTCACAACACAACCAGCATTGGACTTAGGCTTTCTTTTTTCTTCTTTTTTTTTAAATCTTTGTACTCTTTTTTTCTTTTTCTCCATTTTTAAAATTAGTATCAGGTGTACAAGACAAAGTAATACTTAGACGTTTATTATTTATATCCCTCACACTGTGTGAACCCCCTCGCCCATCCACTATCCCTCTGACATCGCTTAGAGCCATTACATTTCCACTGTCTCTATTCCTAGTGCTGCACTCTGCTTCTTATAAGTACACACACACACACACACACACACACACACACACACACACACACACAAACGTTTAGTTGATATTCATTATTGTTCAGCTTCAGCTTCAGGTGTACAATGCACTGATCAGGCATCTACATCATCTTTGAGGTGGTCTCCCTAATGAGACAAGTGTCTATCGTATACCCAACAAAATCTTTACAACATTATTAACTACATTCCCCAAATTAATTTTCAAAACCCCATGGCCAATTTGTGGTTACTGACTGTTTTCTAATCCCCTCACCTTCCCCCTTATGCCACCCCCCTACCATTTAGCAACCCTCAGTTTGTACTCTATGTCTCCAAAACTTTTTCTGATTAGTTCATTCACTTATTCTTTTCTTTAGATTCCACATATAAGTGAGATCATATGGTATTTGTCTTTCTCTGTCTGACTTATTTCACTTAAGATAATGTTCTCTAGGTCCATCCATGTTGTTGCAAATGGTAAGATTTCTTTCTTCTTTATGGCTGCATAATACCCCATTGTATAAATGTATTACAGTTTCTTAATCCAGTCGTCTACCAATGGTCATTTCGGTTGTTTCCATGTCTTGGCTATTGTGTTTAGTGCTGCAATAAACATAGGAGTGCATAAAGTTTTTGAATTTTGGATTTCTCTGGATAGATACCTAGGAGTGGAATTGCTGGATCATAAGGTAGTTCCATTTTCAGATTTTTGATATACCTCCATACTGTTGTCCATAGTGGCTGCACCAATCTGCAATCCCACCAACACTGCACAAGGGTTCCCTTTTCTCCACATCCGTGCCAGCACTTGTTGTTTGTTGATTTATTGATGATAGCCATTTTCACTGGGGTGAGGTGGTATCTCATTGTGGTTTTTATTTGCATTTCTCTGATGGTTAGTGAGGTTGAGCATTTTTTCATTTGTCTGTTTGTCATCTGTATGTCCTATTTAGAAAAATGTCTCTTCATGTCCTTTGCCCAGTTTTTAATTGGGTTGTTTGTTTTTTTGGAGTTGAGTTGAGTGAGTTTTTTATAAATTTGTGATATTAACCCCTTATCATATATGTCATTGGCAAATATCTTTTCCCATTCAGTAGGATGCCTTTTTGTTTTATTGATGGTTTCCTTTGCTGTGAAAAACCTTTTTAGTTTGATGTAATCCCACATGTTTATTTTTTCTCTTACTTCCCTTGTGTGAGGGGATATATCACTGAAAATCTTACTCCTGTGAATGTCTGTGAAGTTTCTTCCTATATTTTCTTCTAGGAATTTTATGGTTTCAGATCTTACATTTAAGTCTTTAAGCCATTTTGAATTTATTTTTGTATATGGTGTAAGGAGGTGGTCCAGCTTCATTTTTTTTTTGCGTGTGTCTGTCCAGGTTTCCCAGCACTATTTATTGAATAGACTGTCTTTACCCCAACGTACATTCTTGCTACCATTGTCGTAGATTAAATGGCCATATAGGCATGGATTTATTTCTGGACTCTCTATTCCATTCCATTGATCTATGTGTCTTCTTATGCCAGTACCATGCTGTTTTGATTACTGTAGCCTTGTAGTATAATATGATGACAAGTATCGTTATACCTCCTAATTTGTTCTTATTTCTCAAGATTGCTGAGGGTATCCGGGGTCTTTCATGGTCCCATATAAAGTTTAGGATTATATGTTCCACTTCTGTGAAAAACATTGTTGGTAGTGTGTTAGGAATTACGTTGAATATGTATATTGCCTTAGGCAGTATGGACATTTTAACTATATTAATTCTTCCTATCCATGAACATGGTATGTGTTTTCACCTATTTATATATTCTTTCATTTCTTTCTTCAGTGTCTTATAATTTTCTGCGTACAGATCTTTTACTTCTTTGGTTAAATTTATTCCCAAGTATTTCATAGTCTTTGAAGCAATTGAAAATAGGATTGCTTTTTTTTAAAATTTCTCCTTCTGATGTTTTATTATTCATATATAGAAATGCAACTGATTTCTAAATATTAGTTTTGTATTATGCTACTTTACTAAATTCATCTATCAGCACTAATAGCTTCTTGGTGGAGTCTTTAGGGTTCTCTCTATATAGTATCATGTCATCTGCATATAATGACAATTTTACTTCCTCCTTACTGATTTGGATCCTTTTGTTTCTTTTTCTTGTCTGATTGCTGTGTCTAGAACTTCCAGCACTATGTTGAATAGAAGTGGAGAAAGTGGGCAACCTTGCCTTGTTCCTGATCTTAAGGGGAACGGTTTTAGCTTTTCCCCATTGAGTATGATGTTAGCTGTGGGTTTATCATATATGGCCTTTATTATGTTAAGATATGACCCCTCTATTCCCACTTTCTTAAGGGTTTTATCATAAAAGGTTGCTGTATTTTATCAAATGCTTTTTCTGCATCAATTGATATGATAATGTGATTTTTATTTTCATTTTGTTAATGTGGTGTATCACATTAACTGATTTGTGGATGTTGAACCACCCTTGCATACCAGGGATGAATCCCACTTGATCATGGTGTATGATCTTTTTAATGTGTTGCTGAATTCTGTTCGCTGATATTTTGTTGAGGATTTTTGTATCTATGTTCATTAGAGATATTAGACTGTAGTTTTCTTTTTTTGTGGTGTCTTTTTCTGATTTTGGGATCAGGGTGATAGTGGCTTCGTAAAAAGTGTTTGGGAATCTTCCTTCCTTCTGGATTTTTTGGAAGAGCTTGAGGAGAATAGGTGATAATTCTTTTTTGAACGTTTTGTAAAATTCACCTGTAAAGCCATCTGGTCCAGGGCTTTTGTTTGTTGGGAGATTGTTGATTACTGATTCAATTTCCCTGGTGGTAATCAGTCTATTCAGGTTTTCTGTTTCTTCTTGAGTTAGCCTTGAAAATTGTCCATTTCTTCCAGATTGTCAAATTTGTTGGCATATAGTTGCTCATAGTAATTTCTTAAATTTTTTTTTATTTTTTTATTTCTGTGGTATCTGTTGTCACTTCTCTTCTATTTCTGATTTTATAAATTTGGGTCCTCTCTCTCTTTTTTTTAAATGAGTCTGTCTAAAGGTTTGTCTATTTTGTTTATCTTCTCTAAGAACCAACTCTTGGATTCATTGATGTTTTGTATTGTTTTCCTGGTTTCCATTTCATTTATTTCTGCTCTGATCTTTATTATCTCCTTCCTTGTACTCCCTTTGGGCTTATTTTGCTGTTCTTTTTCCAGATCCCTTAAGTGTGAAGATACACTCTTAATTAGGGATTATTCATGTTTTTTTAGGTAGGCCAGCAATGCTATGAATTTCCCTCTTAGGACTGCTTTCGCTGCATCCCATAGACTTTGGGTCATCGGGTTTTCATTTCGTTTGTCTTGAGATATCTTTTGATTTCTTCCTTGATCTCATGGTTGACCCATTCATTATTTAGTAACATGCTATTCAGCCTCCATGAATTGGTGTGTCTTCTGGTTTTTTTCCTGTAGTTCATTTCTAATTTCATAGCACTGTGGTCAGAGAAGACAATTGGTATGATTTCAATTTTCTTACATTTATCAAGACTTGTTTTGTGGCCTATCATGGCGTCTATCTTGGAAAATGTTCCATATGTGCTTGAGAAGAACATGTATTGTGTAGTTTGGGGTGAAATGCTCTGAAAATATCAATTAAATCCAAGTGGTCCACTGTGTCATTTAAGGCCGTTGTTTCCAGATAGATTTTCTGTCTGGAAGACCTGTCCCTTGTTGTCAGAAGTGTGTTGAAGTCCCCGACTATGATAGTGTTACTGTTGATCTGTGTCTTTATGTCAGTCAATATCTGTTTTATATATTTAGGTCTGCTATGTTGGGTGCATAGATGTTACCTAGGGTTATGTCCTCCTGTCAGATCAATCCCTTTATTATTATATAGTGCCTATCTTTGTCTTTTAATATATTCTTCATTTTAAAGTCTATTTTGTCAGATATAAGTATTGCAACTCCAGCTTTTTTTTCACTTCCATTTGCGTGATATATCTTACTCCAACCCTTCACTTTCAGCCTGTGTGTGTCTTTTGATCTGAGGTGAGTCTCTTGTATACAGCATATACAAGGGTCTTGCTTTCTTATACACTCAGCCACCCTATGTCTCTTGATTAGAGCATTTAACCCATTTACATTTAAAGTGATTATTGATAGGTGCATTGTTATTGCCATTTTTTTAAATTTGTAGTTAGATTGTTTTCATATTTATTTTGTTTACAGAAATCCTCCTAATATTTCTTGCAATGCTGACTTGGTGGTAATAAATTCTTTTCGCGTATTCTTTTCTGGGAAGCTCTTTATCTCTCCATCAACTTTAAATGACAGCCTTGCTGGATAAAGCAATCTAGGTTGTAGGCCTTTGTGTTCCATCACTTTGAGTATCTCCTGCGACTCCCTCCTGGCTTGCAGTGTTTCTGTAGAAAAATTATTTGATAGTCTTATGGGAGTTCCCTTGTATGTAACCCTCTGTCTTTCTCTTGCTGCTTTTAGGATTCTCTCTTTGTCTTTAAGCTTTGCCATTTTTACTACAATGTGTCTTGGTGTGGATCTGTTTTGGTTTATCCTGGTTGGAACTCTCTGCACTTCCTGGGCTTGTTTGTTGGTTTCCTTCATCAGGTTAGGGAAGTTTTCGGATATTATTACCTCAAATATGTTCTCAATCCTTTGCTTCCTCTCTTCACCTTCTGGTATTCCTGTGATTCACATGCTGTTGCACTTGATGTTATCCCAGAGGTATCTTAAACCATCCTCATTGCTTTTTATTCTTTTTTCTTTCTGTTGTTCTGTTTTGGTGATCTCTGCTAACTTGTCTTCTAAGTCGCTGTTTCGAATCTCTGCTTTATCTAACCTGCTGTTAATTCCTTCAATTGAGTTCTTTATTTCAGTAATTGTGTTCTTTAGTTTTAACTGGTTATTCATTATGATTTCTATATCCCTCTTTATGTCATCTCTAATCTTCTTAAACATTCTTATCATCAGTGTTCTGAACTCTGTGTCTGATTGGTTGGTTTCCTCTGTTTCATTTGGTTCCATTTCTGGAGGTTTCTTCTGTTCTTTTATTTGGGACATGTTTCTTTGTTTCCCCATTCTGACTGACTCTCCGTGTTTGCTTCAATGTATTAGGTAGATCTTGTAGAGTTGTTAGTTCATGCTGGGTTATCTTATGTAGTATGTGTCCTTTATATTTGACTTGCTCTACTTTCTTCTCCTCTGCATGTGCTTCAAAGGTGACTTTTGTGTTGTGTATATTGTCCTGTTCAAGAAGATCTTTAATTGCTTTTCACTTACGAGTAGGTGCGTTTAACTTCTAGGCTGACTAGTTGTGAGACTTGGCTCTGCCCACTGCAGGGTGTTCTGCTGGGTGAAGGTTGATCACTTAAATGTGGTTTGGCCTCTATAGGCTCTTGTGCCTGTAGAGAATTCCCTCTGGGTGTGTGACTTGTAGGTCAAACCCGGTAGTACTCTGGTTTGGTCTGGAGTTGGCCTCTGGGTGTGTTGAATCTTGTGCTTCTTAACCTGGGCCCTGGTAGGACAATTTCAAACAAAGCAAATCACCAAGCACAACAACAACAACAACAACAAAGAAAAAATCAAATACATTCACATGTAAAAACAACTGACAACCCACACTTAACACAGGCAAAGTTATCAAACATATAAAGAGAAAACAAAACAAAACAACAAGAAAAGCATTGCCAGTTCTGGCTTAAGCCCACCAAGTAATCTCCAGGTTGTCCTCTGCTATACCAAAGAGTCTTCTGTGTATTGTGCAGGCAGAGCCGGTCACCTGGTGCCCAGAGTGATGTTGGGATTGCAGATTTAGATGTGTGGGGCTGAGGGGTCTGGATGGTAGTTTCAACAAAGTCAGTGCAGTTTCTGCCCTTGCCTGCACATATGTGCATTGAGAGTTGCACCACTCGCCCTGTGTCTAGTTCTCCTGAGTGTTAGGGCACTTCTTCCGTGTGTGTGTGTGTGTGTGTGTGTGTGTGTGTGTGTGTGGTGGGCGGGAGACTTCTGAGCTGCTGAAATCCCAGAGATGAATCTGCCACCTACTGCTGATCCCTGCGAGTGCCTCCTCACTTTTAATTGCCCTGCACTAGGCAGGCCAGAAAGGGTGGGGGCTGGGGATGGAGCTGTCTTCTCTCTCCCAGCCCAGCTGTGTCACACTCTTCCTGCAGGCCAAAAAAGATGGTGGCCAGGAGTGGAGGCATCTCTTTTCTCGTAGCCCAGCAAAAATCACACTCTTCCAGCCTCTTTTCTGGGTCAGAGCTGCACACTGGTCTTCCCAGAGCCTGAGCACTATGGCTCCTCTGTAATCTGACACTACTCCTCAGTTCAGGTGCCAGTTTAAGTCTCTGGAAGGGCGGGAGTAGGGTTGGAAGAGTGGGGGGAGGAGCCCATTTATGGAATTTGTGTCCTTTGTCTGACCTAGAGCCCAGCTGGAGGTCTCAGCTAAGGTTATTGCCTCAAATGCTGGATATGCTGCCCCCTCGGCAAGAGAGATCAGCTGTGGGACACAGGGAAAGAGCCCACCTCCTGGCTTTTGTGTTCTATGTTTCGTCCTGGGATCCCCTGCATCTCTGCAGCTGTGGATGCCGGCTGCGTCTCCACAGCTGCAGATGCGTGCGGTGTCTCCACAGTCGCAGATGCGGGCGCATTGCCACTCCGCTCCCTTTCGTCTTCCCCTGCTCGCCGAATTTGTCCATCTTCAAGTAATCCTTGCACGAGTCTCTTAGCTGTTCTGCATGATGAGCAGAGAGTCTTTTGATGGGTTATAGATATCCCGTTTGTGATAAGATTCGGAGGAGAACTCAAAAAGTGCCCCTCACTGCTGCCATTCCTATGACGTCCGGACTTAGACTTTCTTAAAGTGCAGTGAACCATGTGCTCCCATATTCCAAGGGATTCTGATGATCAATGACTATTAAGCCTGCAGTTCTAGCCTAGATCATTCTCCTGAGCACCAGACTCAAGGTTGGTTAATCCGTACCTAGCATTCATGACCTTGTGCAGACCATGTCCTCCAGGAAATATTCCTTAGTCTGAGGATAATTTCAGTGCACTTATCTGTACTCCCACAGCATTCTGTGGGACTGTAGCACTGTAGAAATATCCCAAACACATTGGAACTATCTGCGTTCCCCTGGTGTTCTGTGCCTGCCCGTACCATAGTAGAGCGGTGGTTCTGGCTGTGGTTCCCATTGCGGCACCACCACCATTATCTGAAAGCTGCTTAGAAATATAAATTTTCAGTCCCTTGACCTGCTGAATCTTCACGGATGAGGTTGGGCTCTGACATCAGTGTTTTAACAAGCCCTCCAGGAAATTCTGATTCTTGCTAAAATTAGAGAAACACTTTGCAGAGAAATTATCTTACCTGCTAGATAATTAGCTCCTTAGAAGCAGGGATGAACCTGGTTCATCTTTGTGCCCTCCGTATCTAGAAAAGTTCCCAAGAGCCTGGCCCATGGCGGACAAAGCTGTGGACTTGTTGCCTTTTTGATGATTTTATGACTAAAACTGAGGAATGGCCAAATTTTCCTTCCAATAATGGTTCCTGACCCTGGCACACAAAGAATTTCTGAGAGAAAAATAGATGAATGAGAATAAAGAACCTCTTCATTAATAGGTGCCAGCTGAAGCCCAAGAGGAAGCTTGGGAAAGTCTGGGTGGGATCATGCCATTTTGGCTTGGGGCAAAATGGTGCTATTCTCTGTTTATCCCCAAATTCAGACCCTGGCTGCTGCATGGAGGAGGGAAGTTTAGGGGAGAGAGGGATTGATTGTGTGTTGGCCTTAGAGCAGACCGTGGTTTACCTGTCACCCAGCTGCATGCAGGGATGAGATAGAAAAGAGAGGGAAGCTGCTCTTAGGGGACATGAGACATCTTGCCTACCCAACCACATGGACATAAAGAGAATCATAAGAGTATTACTAAGGATAATGAGAGCTAACATTTATGGAATACTTATTATGTGTTAGATAGGACACTGCATTCTAGATGAGGTGGTGACAATGACAGTTTTTAAGATGAGGAAATTGAGGCAAAGTGAATATATTGTCAAGCCCACAAAACTGGTAAGTGGCAGGGCCTAATCTCATAACTACTCTGCTAAACCTCTTGTCCCCAGAGAACAGAAAAATGCAGTATGACACTGATGGCTGTTTTGGGGCAAGTAACAGTGAGTTTGAAAAGGATGGAAGAGAATAGGTATGTGGGGACACACACACACACACACACACTCACAATGAGGGAATGATTTTGAGGCCTCTGTTGGATGCTGGGGGTCTTGTAATCTACCCAGACTCTCAGTCTAGAAGAGAGTGAGGATGGTTGGTGTGCCCTGAGCGCCCAGCCCTTGCCTAGGCCCTATGAGCACATAGTAGCCAGAAGCAGGGCCTATGAAAGAGAGGGAACAAGGGCTAAGGTTGCTTGCTTTTAAAGCACAATGAAAATTCCCTATCTCCCAGGTCCCCAGTAAAAAACATGGCCCAATGACTGATCTTCTGGTCAGACAAAGCAGGCTGGAAAATCTTCCTTCCAGTGTTGGGCACAGGGAGAGCAGTGGGCAGGAGGCAGGCAGAGGCAGGTTTGGCTTGATGGAGCCATGCTCTATGGCTGTCTATCCTTCCCTAAACCACAGAAAAGTAGGGACAGAGAGAAAAGGGGGGCTCTCCAGAGAAAGGATGTCTCAGCAGCGGGTGTGCAGTGGGCAGTGAGACCAATGTCTGATTAAATTGGGAAGGAGGAGAAGCAGGCAGAGAAATGGTTCTTTACCCAATTTACATTTGAGCAGTTTCAGAACCTCCCTTAACAAAGGCAATGACAGTGAATTGGGTAGAGATTTTAAGTCAATAAATAAGAAAGTTGATAGCTTTGTCACTGTTTTCTTGCAAAGGTGTTTTGGTATTATAAAAACATTTTTTCCCCTTTTTAGTAGAATTGCTAGCTTTGGTGTTTCTCTTTGCATTAAACGTGCATTATTTTTTCTTAGAGTGATTAGATTGAATGAGAATTAATTTAGTTCACTTAGTGATGTACCAATTAAATGTTGTGGGTTGTGGGAAACAGAGTTGGTTGATGATATATATATATATATATATATATATATATATATATATATATATACATATAAATATAAAATGATATAATGATATCTATATATCTATGTATTTTTTACCTGATATTTCAAAGTACATGTTTGAGAGATGACCGAAAGTTTTCCTCCTATGTTACAGATGAGGAGGCTGACTCAAGGAGGCCAATCATGCTGCCCATGGGTGATCAGTCAGTTATCAGAGGCAGGATTAGGTCTCAGTTTTCTTTGTGCTGTTCTGACCAGTATGCATGCTCTTGGGGATTTGTGCAGCACAATCTTTGCCTGTGTTTCTGAGGCAAGTGACCTATTTTTAAGTAGGTTCATCCCAGAGAAGCCTTTCATGGATTTGCCTCACTTTTAAAAGGAAGAGTTCATTTCTTCTCCTCCCAAGTTGCACATATGATGGATGAAATTATTATCTCATTAGTTTAATTCTCCCTCTTTTTATTTTGGAGGGTAGGGCTCTAGCAGCACTCATTTCTACTGAAACAGATTCCTTGCGGTGACAAAGGTCTCACACTAAGCCCTGGAGGGGTGCGATGGAGTCAGTGCGTAGCCTCCAGTGGTTGCTAGTTCCCATTTCTTGTAGCACTGGGATCTCAGGCTGCACATTCTCAGAAATGCCACATAGGTATGGGCAGGTGCATTGGTCCAGGGAGCTGGGTTTTCTTCATCAGCCCTTTCCTCACAAACTGTATGAAGCACAAGGAAGCCCATTTTGGATTTCAGACTGAATGACAGTCAGGACAAGGTTTTTACAGATTAATTGGAATTTATTTGAAGGGAAAGAAAATGGAGGCAGGAACTTCCATTCAGTAATGGAAGGGAATGACAAGAAATCAGTAATAGTCCTCACGGTAGATGAACAGAACTTGGACTCGGCACCACTAGATTTAGGGAGTTGTTGACTGAGAAGCTGCCCTGGTGCCAATCTAAAATGATAACAACCTGGAAATATGGGGCAGAGTAACTCAGTTTTCCATATGATGCCTTCCATAATTGGCCAAATGTAAACTGATTCTGCTCCCACTAAAATAGGCAAACTAGAGTAGAAATTAAAGACACACTCTGCATTGCCATCTTGGAGTATCTTTGCAACACGTATGTGTGAATTACATGTTCTACCTGAGGCCAGCTCTTGTGGACAGTTGTGGAAAGCTGGCATTTATAGCAATTGGCTATTTTGAAACTCAATAATACATGATGTGGTACTGTTTATTGGAAATAAGTAATTTATTTTAGAGTGATTTATTTTATTGTCTACATTTTTACATGGTTCAATTTGCTTCTGAGGTGTTTTCTGGTTTTGAAGACCATAGTAATTAATCTCTCATTTTTGATATTAGAAAAGTATACAGTTTTTATTAATAGAAAATGTGTTTCTCTTTATTTACATAAAATACATGAATGAATGTTTAAAGGGTATTGGTTTGAAGGATCATCAAATTATTGACTACTCAGGCCTCTCACATGTCTTGGTAGGTAGATATGGGTCCACTTACCTTCCCAACTGGAAGTATAGAATTGAATGTGGAAGAAAGGGAAGATTTTTGCCAATGTCACAGAGAAATGACAAAAGTCAGTGACAAATCAAATGAGGGAAGACAATAAAAAGCTCTACTGCACTGATTTGCATTTAGCCAAACTAGATTGCTTCAGAGACGTGGCCTTGTAGGGTGAATGGGGGAACTGGTACTTTAGAGATCTCATCACTCTCAGGGCACTAAAGAGGTCAGGATCAGATCCGACAATGGAATCTTTTGGTTGTTTGCAGTTTCAATGTAAATATATGAACTCAATCAAAGATTATTCTGAGATTTTCTCTTACAGTAATAAGAGCCAGTGCCTATTTGTTACATGCAAGAATCAATTTAGAAATAATGTTGTTTTGAAATGTTGTTTTGCCATATCTAGTTGGAATCTAACAAGATGTCAGAAAAATAGGAAAATGGAAGAATGAGCCAAGAGTCAGGAGGAGAGATGTGTAAACACAGAAATCTTCCCTTCCCCCGCTGTTTGTTCAACAGCTAACTTAGGGAAAGACTATTCAAAGGTGATTGATTCTCTACATTGCTGTAGAATTATGCAACCTCACCGGGGAAAGAGTCTAGATAAACATAAAGCCTAACGATTACCGATATGTTATTATTTCTCCATGTTGAACAAGGGAATTATTATTTGTAGTGGATTTTGGCATTTTCCTTTTGCCCTTTACAGATCATTAAATGCATTTTCAAATCAAGAAAATTCTCGAAGGCCTTCACAAGCTAGATTGTTTATAGGGCAAAACTCGCTCCCAACAAATATTTGCAACTTAATGATACATTTGAATAAAGCCCAGAATTTTTGTATAAAATAGGTGTCATATCAGTATATGTTGTACTGCTCTGTTAAGAATCTACCTTTCCCTTGAAATTAGTCCCCATCTTATATGGAACAAATACACTGAAGTGGTCATTTATTTTAAATTAATTCAGTGCTGGCCTAGAAAATATGGCTCCCAAATGACGGCAAAATTATTCCAACAAAGTAGCCTGTGGGAATATTAACCATAAAGTGACCTGTATAGGTCAGTGTTTTCATTCCAAACTGCTTTAACTATATGAAAGGAAAATATCTGGCAGCAGGCAAAGGGGGCATTTGACCTACAGGGCTTTATGGCCTGTACTTCTTAAAAATTCCATTTTCTTTTTCCTTTTACTCACTGGTGGGATATGTGGAAAACAGACATTTTGAGCAGAGGAGACATTTGAAGATCTCCCTGTTTCAGGGGCAAAATATAAACAAACACACTGGTTCATCAGTTTCCAGAATTTCCTGCTTATTGTTTTCTTTAGAGCCTCCTGCTCTCATTATGGGAAATAGTTCTGTCTCCTAGTTTGGACTCCTTTTAGTAGAATGAGTGAATAGATGCACAGAGTTCTCTCCCCTTAAAGATTTCTGACCCTTCTGGATACAAATATTACTTCTCCTGGAGCTTAGTCCTGAAGTCTTATAACCTAGTACCTTGGCTTCCTGACAGAATATCCCCACAAAGGGTGAGCCACAATGTTGGCTTTTGTGGTTTAGTTCATCGTTGCTGGGTTTGTTTATCATTCTTTCTCTCAGAGGTCCCTACTTCCTGGTTCTTAACTCTTAGTTCACCCAAATAGCAGTGGGAATTGATAACTAAAGACAAGGATATAAAGAGCATGTCCTTGTTCATGTTGCCCTCCCTCCTCTTAAGGTAGATGATATTTTCCTGAGTCTCTGGTGCTTGATCTTCAGTTCACTTAGAGTCATCAGTGGAGACTTTAAAACTCTTGGTCAAGATGGCAGAGTAAGAAATGCTGTGCTTGCCTCCTTCCAATGACTACATCAAAATTACAGCTAAATTATAGAACAACCATCTCTGAGAACCATCTGAAGACTAGTTGATTGGAACTCCTATAACTAAGGATATAAAGAAGTCACATCAAAACTGGTAGGAGGGGCAGAGATGCAAAACTGGCTGGTCCCACACCCACATGTGGCAGTTAAGAATTGGTTGGGCTATCTCAGCTACAGAGGACCCCCTGAGGATCAAGGGGTCCCAGCCCCACACCAGGTTCCCTAGTCCAGAGCACTAGTACCAGGAAGAGGAATCTCTACAACAACTGGTCATGAAAATCAGCAGGGACTCAGTCCAGGTGGGGTGGAGGGTGGCTAGAGACTCAAGTGTCTCTTAAAGGGCCCGAGGACAGACTAACTTGTTCAGAAACACTTGCCCTAATCTCCAGAGAGGGGACCTCAGATAGAAATGTGACAGAGACATACAGGGAGGAAGTGAATTGTCTGGTTTCAGGGAGAGGACTGGAGGAGCAGCTTTCTCAGGTGCTGGTGGATGCCACTGTTTCTTTGTTGAGCCCTCCCATCACACAGCCTACAGGTGCAGGCTAGTGCCAAGTCTGAGTCTCCATTAACCAAACAAACACTGATGTCCTCCCACCCTGGTGAATCTCTGAGACCCTGCTCCACTCAATTCACATGCCTGGCTAGAACCTCTTGGAGGCTAACCCACACAAGGAGCCAGCCTGGGTCTGTGCTTTAGACTTTCCTAAAACCTCTTAAAGGACCACAAGTCCCAAACAAACAGTTGCTGCTCTCGGCATGCAAAGAGCCATAAACCCCAAACAAGTGTGACCCATGCCTTTTGCTAAGCAGCTCCAAGCCTGGCACTAGTGGCAGCTGACCTTGGTTCACAAGATAAACATTCCTGGGTGCTTCCAAGCCCAGAACAGGAGCTACCAACAAAAGATCACTTTGCAGCTCCTACCAATTGATCCCAGACTGGACAAAGGTAGTAGCTGACCTTGGCCTCCCCCAGAGCCCTCCTGCAAGAGGCCCCAGAACCAATACAATAGGTGGCCAGCTTTACACAACACCAGAGCACCACCCAATTAGTACCAAAAAGACACAACCAAAGGGTGGACTCAGAAAGCACCTGAGCCCCATTAAAGCAAATTACGCCCTGTGGGGTCAGCCCATGCACAGCAGGTTGATCACTGAAATCATGATGAGTCCTCACAGCCAGTCAGCCCGAGGGTAAATTCCACCCACTGATGTACCAGCAGCAATCAAGGTTCAGTTATAACAGGAAAGCATACACAACCCACACAAGGGTCACCCCTGGAGCACCCGGCTCAGGTGTCTAGGGCAACTGCACCACTGGGCCCCACATGACACCTACTGAATAAGGCCACTTTGCCAAGACTGGGAGACATAGCAGATCTACCTAACATGTAGAAACAAACATAGGAGGCAGCCAAAATGAAGAAACAAAGAAACATGTACCAAATGAAAGAACAAGACAAAACTCCAGAAAAGAAATTAACAAAATCGAGGCAAGAAGTCTACCAGATACAGAGTTCAAAACACTGGTTATAAGGATGCTCAATGAACTTAAGGGAAGAATACATGATCTCAGTGATAACTTCAATAAAGAGCAAGGAAACATAAAAAAGGAGATGGAAAACATAAAAAAGAACCTGTCAGAAATGAGGGCTACAACTGAAATGAAGAAAACATTAGATAGAATCAACAACAGATTAGATGAAACAGAGGATCGAATCAGTGATTTGGAAGACAAGGTATTGGAAACTACCCAATTGAAACAGCAAAAAGAAAAAAAAATATGGACAGTTTAAGGGGCCTCTGGGACAACATCAAGCATAATGACATTTGCATTATAAGAGTACCAAAAGTAGAAGAGACATAGCAAGGGATTGAAAACCCATTTGAAGAAATAATGACTGAAAAGTTCTCTAACCTGATGAAGGATAGACATACAAATTCCAGAAGGCACAGAGAGTCCCAAAAAAATGAACCCAAAGAGGCCAACACCAAGACACATCATAATTAAAATGCCAAAGGTTAAAGACAAAGACAGAATCTTAAACCAGCAAGAAAAAGGCAATTAGTTGCCTACAACTGAGCTCATATAAGATTTTAAGCTTATTTCTTTATAGAAACTTTGCAGGCCAGAAGGCATATGTGTGCAAGAAACTACAACCAAGAATAATCTACCCAACATAGCTATCATTTAAAATCAAAAGACATAAAAAGAACTTCCCAGACAAGAAAAAAAACTAAAGGAGTTCATCATCACCAAACCAGCTTACAAGAAATGTTAAAGGGGCTTCTTTAAGTAGAAGAAAATAAAACAAAAAATATGAATAAGAAAATATCACAAAGAAAAAAATTATCAATGACAAATGCAAATACATAATAAAAGCAGCGGATCGACCAACACTAAAGCTAGTACACTAAACCTTTGTTAAAAGGCAGAAGTAGGACAATCGTGTGTAATCACAATAGTAAATTAAGGGATACACACAAATGCACACACATAAAAGAAAAAATTGACAAAAACATAAATGTGTAGGTGGTGAGTGAAAATGGTAGTGATTAAAGAATGTAGTTGAGATACATAGGTCCAAGATGGTGGATTTGGTAAATGCTAGGCTTACTGCATTCCAGGATCACACCAAAATTACAAATAAATTATAGAACAGTCAATCTTAAGAATCATCTGAAGACTAGCTGAATATGCTATAAAAAAGAGGCCACATTGAGACTGGTAGGAGTGGTGGGGACAAAAAATGGGTTGACCCCAAACCCACAGAGAGAGATTGAATGCCAGGAGGCGCATCTTGGTGGCAGAGGTACTCTCGAAGAGGGAGGGTCCCCACAGGCCCATGTTAGACTTCCCAGCCCAGGGGTCCTGTGCCGGGAAAAGGAGTTCCCACAGCATCTGGCAGTGAAAATCAGCAAGGATTCCTGGGGGGGTGGAAGGCAACTGGAAACCCAGATACCCTCTTGTAGAATTGGCAGATGGACTTGCTCACTTGCAGGCACTCACCTGGTCTCTGGCGGAGGGGTGGCAGCTTGGGAGGACCAAGGAAACATGGGGAAGGGCTGAATTGTGTAACTTCAGCATGGGGTGGAGGGACAGGAGCCATTGGTGTTCTTGTCTGGAGCCTAATGCACACATGGTTTACAGGAAAATGCCATCTTTTAAGGATTAAGACCTCCCCCAAAGGGCCAAGTCTGGTGGAATCCACACCTGCGCACTGCCTTGGTGACACCCTGAGTCCCCACCCTCTGCATAGCCGGTGCTACATTGCCTGGAAACTATTGACTGCTGGGCTGCTGGCTCTACCCCACAGGCTACAGAAGCCTGTTTGAAGCAGGTGGAAGGCCTGTGGTGGATTGGGAAATGTTTGCTGGTGGGCTGTAACTCAAGACCTGTGTTGCAATGTAGACAGGTGGTGGCTGGCTGTAGTGTTCTCAGGGCATTTTTGATGGGTGGTCGTGGGCCCAGCACTGGTGTGAGAGCCAAGGTTGCACTGACTTTAGAAACCATGGACAATACCCCCTTAGCTCCCTGGAACCCTGCCCTGCCCACCTAGTGCTGCATTGCCAGGAACACTCTGGGTGCCTGGGTGGCTGATGCTGCCCACAAGCTGCAGAGGTCTTCACTGCAGCAGACAATACACAATGGCCTGGGGAGCTTTTGGTGGTAAATAGTGACCAAGAAACTGCACTGCAGCCACTCGGGGGTAGCTCTCAGGAGTTTGTGACCTGAGATGGTGGCTGGCTGCAATGTTCTTGGGGTGATGTGCAAGGTGGTTATAGGCCAGGCACTGGCCTAAGAACTGAATTTGCGTTAACTTTGTAAAAACCACTGATCAGGTCTCAGTGATCAGGAGAAGAGAGAAAACAAGGGATCAAGAACCTACTTGAAGAATTAATGACTGAAAACTTCCCTAACATAGTGAAGGAAACATACATACAAACCCAGAAAGCACAGAGAGTCCCAAATAAAATGAACCCAGACAGACCCACACCAGGACACATCATAATTGACATGGCAAAGATTAAAACCAAAGAGGGAATGCTAAAAGCAGCAAGAGAGAGTCAACTAGTTACTTACAAGGGAGCTCCCATAAGACTATCAGTGGATTTCTCAACAGAAATTTTGCAGGGCAGAAGAGAGTGGCAAGAAATATTCAAAGTGATGAAAAACAAGGGCCTACAACTAAGACTACTCAATCCAGCAATGCTATCATTTAAAATTGAAGGAGAGATAAAGAGCTTCCCAGATAAGAAAATCTAAAGGAATTCATTACACAAAGCCAGTATTACAGGAAATGTTAAAAGGACTTCTTTAAGCAAAAGGAGAAAAACTAACCAATGAAGATAAAACATATGAATAGTAAAATGGCAATAACTATATACTTATCAATAATCACTTCACAAGTAAAGGGATTGAATGCTCCAATAAAAAGAGAGGGTAGTTGAGTGGATAAGAAAACAAGACCCATGTATATACTATCTTCAACAGACCCACCTCAGATCTAAATAAATACAAAGACTGAAACAAAGGGGTGGAAAAAGATATTTCATGAAAATGGAAATGAGAAAAAAGCTGGGGTAGCAATACTTACATCAGAGAAAATAGACTTTAAGATGAAGACTCTAATAAGAGACAAAGAAGGATATTACATAATAATGAGATAAATCCAACAAGAGGACATAATCCTAATAAACATCTATGCACTCAACATAGGAGCACCTAAATATACAGAGGGTGCCAAAAAAATTGTATACACATTTAAAGTAAGAAAAAAACTATTAAAATTGTAATACTCAATATATACTGATAACAAAAGATAAATACAAGTCATGTGTATATGTTTTTTGGCATCCCTTGTATAAGAAAAACATTGACAGATGTAAAGGCAGAGATCAACAGTAACATAATCATTGTAGGGGACTTTAACACACCACTGACAGCAAGGGACAGATCCTCCAGACAGAAAATCAACACAGAAAGAGTGACTTTAAGTGACACACTATCAGATAGATTTAATTGACATTTTTTAGAGTATTTCCCCCCAAAGCAGCAGAATATACATTCTTTTCAAGTGTACATGGAACATTTTCCAAGATACATTTTAGGCCATAAAAAAAATCTCAATAAATTTAAGATTGAAATCGTATCAAGTGTCTTCTCTGACTAAAGTGGCATAAAATTAGAAATCAATAAAAAAAAAACAAACCTGAACATCACACAAACATAGAGACTAAATAACATGCTACTAAATAATGAATGAGTCAACAGTGAGATCAGGAAGAATACAAAAGTTACTTCGAGACAAATGAAAATGAAAACACAATGACCCCAAATCTATGGGATACAGTGAAAGCAGTTCTAAGAGGGACTACTGACACCAATTACTAGTAAAGAAATTGCATCAGTAATCAACTAGCTCCCAACAAACAAAAGTCCTAGACCAGATGGCTTCACAGGTGAATTTTATCAAACATTCAAAACAAATTTAACATCTATTCTCAAACTATTCAAAAAATCCAGGAGTAAGGAAGGCTCCCAAGCTCATTTTATGAGGGCACCATCACCCTGATTCCCAAACAAGACAAAGACATTACAGAAAAAACAAAACAAAACAAAACAAAACAAACAAAAAAAACTACTGGCCGATGTCCCTAATGAATATAGACACAAAAATCCTCAACAAAATATTAGCAAACTGAGTTCAACAGTATATTAAAAAGATCATACATCATAATCAAGTGGGATTCATTCCTGGTATGCAAAGTTGGTTCAATATCCACAAACCAATTAATGTGATATACCACATAAAAAATGAAAAATAAAAACCATATGGTCATATCAATAGATGCAGAAAAAGCATTTGACAAAATTCAGAATTCATTTATGATAAAAATTCTCACCAAAGTGGTAATAGAGGCCATATATGACAAACCCACAGCTAACATAATACTCAATGGAGAAACGCAGAAAGCATTCCCCTAAAGACTAGGAACAAGAGACGTCATCAAAATGGCAGTATGAGGCAAGCCTCTGGAAATCTACCCTGGAATTTACAACAAATTCAACAACTATAACTCCATAAAGGACTCCCTGCACAGCAGACATGCAAGACAAAGAGGCTCACTATTGAATTCGCCTAAAGGTGGGCAAATTGAGTGAGCAGGCGAAGAGGGAAGGGAGAAGTGCAGAGATGGGGCCATGCAGGCACAGGACGCAGACCTAGCTCAGTGCTCCGAGCTTGCTGCATCCCGAACTACTTCAGCTGCGGGAGAGAGAAGAATTCAGACTGCTAGGGCTCCGCTTTGGCCCACAGGGCTGAGGGGACAGCATATAACATGGCTGAACCAAATGCTCACGGCAGAGACCTTGGAGCAAAGACTGAGGGAAGAAGGCTGAAAACACTGATGTAAGCCCTCACTGCTTTAGAGAGCAGAAGCCTTAGGCATTGAGACTTACCGCTCCTTCTCTACCCTCCCAGAGCTCACCCCGCCCCCACCTGCACAGTGCTAGAAGTGGAACAGTAGTAGTGTCAATGAAAAGAACAGAATATTTGCAGTTCTGGGAACTGTAGTTTCAGACAGAGATTCGGAGCCCATTAGTTCTGGCAAAGGCGAGGGAAATGTGGAAGCAGGACTGGCTGTGGTGGTGACAGTGCCATTGCTCTGGGACATTTCTCAAAGCTCACGCCCCCCCCCCCACCCCGTCCCCAACTATCTGGGCAGATCCCTAAAGGAATAAACAGAACTGATGAAACACACGGGCTCTGAATCTGGTGCAGGAAGAGCTTTGGAACTTCAAAAGTTCTGCACATCCCCAGAGGGACACGGTGCCCTATAACCCAGGAGAACTGTTAACAGAGGAGAAGCCCACCTTCCGGGGAATCCCCCCATTGTGTGAGAAGCTGGAATAGTGCAGAGAAAACATAACACTATAGTATGAGAGAGAAAAAAAGGCTACAGTCGGAGAGAAAATAAAACATTCTACACACAAGTACAGAAAAACAAAAGACTTCTTCCTATCAACCTGTTGCAGAACCCACTCCTGTAGATGTCTAGGAAGTGAAATAATAAAGCATTAATTGCCATGATAACCAAGGCAACAAGGCAGCTCAGAAAGAAAGTGAAAAGTCTCCAGAAAATGAACTTAAAAACATGGAAATATGTGACTAAAATGACAGAGAATTCAAGATTGCAGTTCTGAAAAAGCTTAATGAGCTACAAGAAAATACAGAAAGGCAGTTTAATGAATGCAGAAACACAATCAAAGAACAACATGAACATTTTACCAAAGAGATTGAAATTTTAAAAAAGAACCAAATAGAATTTCTGGAGATTAACAACTCAATAGAAGAAATGAAGAATGAAATAACTAGCTTAGGTAGTAGAGTTGACCAGATAGAGGAAAGAATCAGTGACATCAAAGATAGAAACCTGGAAATGACACGGATGGAAGAAGAGAGAGAGACTTGAAACTTAAAAGAAATGAAAGAACCCTACAAGAGCTTTCTGATTCCATCAGAAAAAGCAAGTAAGAATAATGGGCACACCAGGAAGAGAAGAAAGAGAGAAGGGACCACAGAGTATATTCAAACAAATTGTTGATGAGAACTTCTCAAACTTGTGGAAAGTACTGGATCATCAACTCCAAGAAGCAAATAGAACACCTAATTACCTCAATCCCAACATGCTTTCTCCAAGGCACATTGTATTGATGCTGTCAAAAATCAACGACAAAGAAAGAATCCTCAAGGCAGCCAGGGAAAAGAAGACGGCAACCTACAGAGGAAAGCTCACTAGATTATCATCAGATTTATCAGCGGAAACTCTACAAACCAGGAGGCAGTGGAACCAAATATTCAAACTATTGAAAGAGAGAAATTATGAGCCAAGAATAATATACCCAGCAAAGATATCCTTTAGATATGAGGAGGAATAAAGACCTTTCCAGACATACAGAAGCTGAGGGAATTTTCTAATACATGACCTGCACTACAAGATATACCAAAAGAGGCTATTCAACCACCATCAACAGGGACAATTTGAGACAACCAAAATATAAAAAGGGAGAGTGTAAAGGTATGAACCGGAATATGGGAATGGAGAAACTAGGCATGCTGAAGAATATGGAATACTCTAAATATCAAACTTTCTTTTACGTAAACTTAAGGTTAACCACTCAAAAAAAATCCAGAACTAAAAAACATACTGTAATAAAAGAAGAAACAGAGGGAAACATCATAGAATACCACCACACAGAAATAAAAGACAACAACAAATAGGCAAAGAAACAATGGAGACACAGTCTTACCAGAAAACTAAAGACAGAGTGACAAGAAATCCTCACATATCTATAATCTCCCTAAATGTAAATGGACTGAACTCACCAATAAAATGGCACAGAGCAGCAGATTGGATCAAAAAACTAAACCCACTCATATGCTGTCTCCAAGAGACACATCTCAGCTACAAGGGCAAGCATAGTCTCAAAGTGAAAGGGTGGAAATTGACACTCCAAGCAAATGGCATCCAGAGAAAATCAGGTGTAGCTCTACTAATATCAAATGAAACAGACTTCAGGGTGAAAAAGATAACAAGAGAGAAAGATGGACATTTCATAATGATAAAGGGGACTATACAACAAGAAGATATAACAATCATCAGTATTATTGCCTCCAATTAGGGAGCACTGAAATATACCAAGCAACTACTAACAGAACTAAACGGAGAAATTAACCGAAATACAGTTATGCTAGGAAACCTAAATACATCATTGACAGCTATGGATAGATCATCCAAACAGAAAACAAATAAATAAATATCAGCCCTAAATGACACATTAGATGAAATGGACATAATTGACACTTATAAACACTTTATCCTAAAACATCAGACTATAAATTTTTATCTAGTGTACATGGAACATTCTCAAGGATAGACCATCGAGACATTAAACTAGCCTCAGCAAATAGAAGAAGATTGAAATAATACCAAGCATATTCTCTGATCACAAGGCTTTGAAATTGGATGTCAACTGCAAAAAGAAAGCAGGAAAAACCACAAACACATGGAGATTAAACAACATACTTTTAAAGAACAACTGGATCAAAGAAGAAGTTAGAGGAGAGATCAAAAAATACATAGAAACAAATGAGAATGAAAATACATCTTACCAAAATGTTTTGGATGCAGTGAAAGCCGTGTTAAGAGGAAAATTTATATCATTACAGGCCTATCTCAAGAAACAAAAAAAATCCCAAATAAATAACCTCATGTTACACCTTAAAGGACTAGAAAAAGAAGAACAAATGAAACCCAAGGTCAGCAGAAGAAAGGAGATAAAAACCAGAGCAGAACTAAATGAAATAGAGAACAAAAAGACAATAGAAAAAATTAATGTGACAAAGAGCTGGTTCTTTGAAAAGATTAACAAAATTGACAAACCCTTGACTAGACTCACTAAGATAAAAAGAGAGAAGACACTAATTAAAAAAATCAGAAATGAAAAAGGGGAAGTTATTATGGATGCCACAGAAATACAAAGGATCATCCAAGAATACTATGAAGGACTATAGGACACCAAATTCAATAACCTAGAAGAAATGGACAAGTTCTAGAAACATATAGTCTTCCAAGGCTGAACCATGAAGAACTGGAAAATCTAAACAGACTGATCACCAGTAATGAAATTGAATCAGTCATCCTAAACATTCCCAAAATCAAAAGTCCGGGACCAGATGGCTTCACTAGTGAATTCTACCAAACCTTCAAAGAGGATCTAATACAAATCCTGTTCAAACTCTTCTAAAAAATTGAAGAAGAGACAGTACTCCCTAACTCTTTCTATGAGGCCAACATTACCCTGATATCCAAACCTGGTAAGGACAACGCAAAAGAACTACAGACCAATATCTCTGATGAATACAGACGCAAAAATCCTAAACAAAATTCTAGCAAATCGAACGCAACAATGCAGTAAAAGTATTATTCATCATGACCAAGTGGGTTTCATCCCAGGGACACAAGGTGGTTCAACATATGCAAATCTATCAATGTGGTACATCACATAAACAAAATAAAGGACAAAAATCATATGATTATATCAATTGATGCAGAAAAGACATTTGACAAAATAAAACATCCATTTATGATTAAAACACTTAATAAAATAGGTATAGAAGGAAAATACCTTAACATAATAAAGGCCATATATGACAAACCCTCAGGTAATCTCGTAATTAATGGTGAAAAACTGAAGCCCTTTGCTCTATGTTCAAAACACGACAGGGCTGTCCCTATCACCTCTGCTTTTCAACATAGTGTTGGAAGTCCTTGCCAGAGCAATCAGGCAAGAGAAAGAAATAAAAGGCATCCAAATTGGGAATGAAGAAGGTAAATTGTCACTCTTTGCAGATGACATGATGCTATATATAGAAAATCCTAAAGACTCCACCAAAAAGCTGTTAGAAACAATCATCGAATATAGGAAAGTTGCTGGCTACAAAATCAACGTAGAAAAGGCCGTTGCATTCCTACATACTTACAATGAAATCTCAGAAAAAGAAATACGAAAAACAATTCCTTTTGCAATTTCAGCAAAAAGAATAAAATACCCAGGAATAAACTTAACTAAGGATGTGAAAGACCTATATGCTGAAAACTGTAAGACATTTTTAAAAGAAATTGAAGAAGACACAAAGAAATGGAAAGATATTCCGTGCTCATGGATTGGAAGAATCAACATAGTTAAAATGGCCATTTTACTCAAAGCAATATACAGATTTAATGCAATCCCCATCAAAATCCCAATGGAATTTTTTAAAGAAATAGAACAAAAAATCATCAGATTTGTTTGGAACCACAAAAGACCCCGAATAGCCAAATCAATCTTAAGAAAAAATTACAATTGTGGAGGTGTCACACTCCCCGACTTTAGCTTGTACTACAGGGCTACAATAATCAAAACAGCATGGTATTGGCAGTAAAACAGACACAGACCAATGGAATAGAATTGAGAACTCAGAAATAAAATCACATAAATATGGACAGATAATTTTTGACAAAGAAGGTAAAAACATACAATGGAGGAAAGACATCGTCTTCAATAAATGGTGCTGGGAGAATTGGATACCCACATGCAAAAGAATGAAACTGGACTGCTATCTGTCACCATGTACCAAAATTAATTCAAAATGGACCAATGACTTAAGCATAAGACCTGACACAATAAATTGCATAGAAGAAAACATAGGTACTAAACTTTGGACCTTGGATTCAAAGAGCATTTTATGAATTTGACTTCAGAGGCAAAGGAAGTAAAAGCTAAAATAAATGGGACTATATGAAACTTGAAAGCTTCTGCACAGCAAAAAAAACCATTGACAAAATAAAGAGGCAACCAACTGAATGGGAGAAGTTTTTTCAACCAGTGCCTCCGATAAGGGGCTCATACCCAAAATATACAAGGAACTCATGCAACTCAACAACAAAAAAACAAACAACCCAATTGAAAAATGGGCAGACGACCTGAAGAGACATTTCTCCAAAGAGGACATACAAATAACAAATAGACATATGAAAAATTGCTCAACATCACTAATCATCAGAGAAATGCAAATAAAAACCACAATGAGATATCACCTCACCCCAGTCAGAATGGCTGTCATCAACAAGACAAATAGTAACAAGTGTTGGAGAGGCTATGAAGGAAAAGGAACCCTCATCCACTGTTGGTGGGAATGCAGACTGGTGCATCCGTTATGGAAGGCAGTGTGGAGGTTCCTGAAAATATTACGAATAGAATTACCATATGACCTAGCAATCCCTTTTTTGGGTATCTACCCAAAAAATCTGAAAACATTTGTCCATAAAGACACGTGTGCTGCAATGTTCATTGCAGCTTTGTTTACGGTGGTCAAGACATGGACACAACTAAAATGTCCTTCGATAGATGAATGGATAAAGAAGAGTGGTGTATGTACATGATGGAATACTATTCGGCGGTAAGAAAAGACGATATAGGAACATTTGTGACAACATGATGGATCTTGAGAGTATGATGCTAAGTGAAATAAGTCAGACAGAAAAAGCAGAGAACCCTATGATTTCACTGATATGTGGTATATAAACCAAAAACAAAAAAAGAACAAGACAAACAAATGAGAAACAAAATCTCATAGACACAGACAATAGTTTAGTGCTTACCAGAGGTTAAGGGGAGTGGGAGGTGGGAGATAAGAGGAATGGGGGCCAAATATATGGTGATGGAAGGAGAACTGACTCTGGGTGGTGAATACACAATGGGATTTATAGATGACGCAATACAGAATTGTACACCTGAAATCTATGTAATTTTACTAACAATTGTCACCCCAATAAATTAAAAAAAAGCTTTGTGCAGAAGGGAGTTGCAACAATATCTCTAATTTTATTTCATTTGTTCTGTGCTCATTAGCAATATTCTCTTTGATACATTGTAACACTATTGGGAACTCTTAGTAGAGTAGGTGATTACTTAAGCTTTACTTACTAGGTGAATAATATCTTTTGAAACCACTCGGTATTGTGAGTACCTTGTTTATTTTCCTCTATGGTTTTAAATTTAGTTTATTAAGAATAACGAAAATGTCAATGAAAAATACCCAATTTATTAACAAACATCATCTTTGAAAAAATTTCCAAATGATACTACTTCTCGATTAAAAAACTGTGCATCTCATTCTGGAGTTCACATGTCCTGCTAACACTTTCCCTTGTAACAACCAATAAACTTTCAGATGATTCAGTAAGTGAATATCTATAATCTCTGAATATTTTAAAATTAGCTATTCAGTGTAGTTTCTTTAATAAAATTAACAATTTAGCCATTGTTTTTCAACTTGTTCTTGAGATTTGGTAGAATATCTTTAGATGCCTAAACCCCAAGACACGTAAATCAGATTTCAAATGACTGATTTTTGTACATTATTCATGAATACAAAAATGGGCAGTTGACTTCATGTCATTGTTTTCCTCAGTACCTGTCACGCAGGGGACCCTGCTCGTGGCGCCATTTGTCATGCGGGGTCTCTGCTCCCGCTCCCCACATAAGAACGCAGGACGTAGTGAGGCCAAACAGGAACACCCACGGAGCCATAATTAGGGGAGTCAAACCAATATATTCTTGCTGGAGGCTGGGCTGGAGACACAGGAAGCAGGATCTACATAATTTGCAACCCGCCATCTTAACAGCAGTCCGCGCTTGCCAGCCACCATCTTCTTGCTAGCCCCCATCTTCTCTCTGCTAGCGTAGCCACAGCAGTTATATTAGTGGCCAATGGCTTATGGGTTACAGCTGATGGCCAACTAGCCACAGCTGATGGCCATCTGATCACAGTTGATGGCCATTTACTACCCGAGCCAGCACCTTTCTATGTGAGGCCGAGAGCCTGGAAACTGCTTTTTGGGGCTTTGTTCCCACAGTCCCCACACCCTCCAAGGTTCTTCCTTTGTGATCTTTCCCAGAGATAAAGCCCAAATGGTCTCCAATTCCAGTCACTGGAACCTGTTGAATAGTGTGCACTGGGGTTGGGGGTGGGGCTCCCCACTGGCTGTACCACCCAGCCCAGGTGCTAGGGCATTTGCTTACACACACACCTCCTCTAGGGCTAGTGCCCCATATTCTGTTTTAAGGTAATTAGAGCATTCAGGATAGTTGATAAGAGAGTGGCTGTATGGGGTAGCTGTGAAGGGGGCTTACAAAGTCTTGTAGCACAGGCTGCCGGGTGAGTCAGGGGATGTGCAGGCCGCTGTTGATGCAAGACCTTGGATCCCCAGTGATTGGTGGACACAGCCTCTGCACCGAGCTGTTCCCATGAAGGGTTGGGATGATCTACAGGACTCCATTGGCTCACTAGGGCCTCATATGTGTCTCAACACATACTTCCCTTTCTGAAAGAAATTCTTGGACCTTTGCACCAGCTCTCGTCTCTGGCCACAGAAGCCCCCCAAGGTCATGGGCTCACCATGCTAGTCTTTTCTCCCTGTCCCAGTGACCTTCGCCTTATTTCTCAGAGAATGGGGAAGGCTGTTTGGTTGCCCTTTCCATTTCATTACTTTTCAGTCTCTATTATAGCATGAACTCTGTGTATGTTCTCTTCCGCTCAGGGCTTTGTCTTTTGATTTCATTTGAAGAGTCTAACTTGGAAGTGGAAATGTGTGAATATTACCTGTTTCCTTTTCTCTGTGTCCCTGCGGCTTAAGGACCTGTAGATGCTCATGCCTGATTAGGGAAAGAGGCTCTCTCTAATCTTTGTGATGGCACAGACGTAGAGTTCTGCTCCATTTAGGGTCTTTTGCTCCCTTTAAGGTCAGCAAGTGAGGGAAGATAGAAAAAGCCCCAAGATTAATATTTCAGGATCTTATCTCAGTACGTTTACCGTTGTTCAGGAACCAACTTCAAAGGGCTGCATTGAAACAGGTGCTATAGTCACAGACCCTGTGAAGGGAATCAGGATTCTTTTAGTTACAAGTGCCAAGGCTCCCTGGGGAATATTTTATAAAATGCTACAGGGGCAGGGGAGCACTGTATCTCAGACAGTGCCTGGCACACAGAACTGGAAGATTCTTCTTATTGTTTGTCCTTGTTTGTTCCTGCAGACAGATTTCTTTGCTCCTCTGACCACTTGGCTGAACATGGCTACCCTAAACCTCCCAAACTTACACAAGACAGGATCAGCAACTTGATGTCCACTACTGTCCATTTCCAAGCCCATATTCCCAAGATCGGGCATCTGGTGGTTTTGTTTGTATCGGGCACCTTCCCCTACTCTTATCATCTGTGGTTGGGGTGGGAGCGAGGGCTGAGGGAGGGCTCAGACAATACAGAATGGTTATAGATGCACTGTCTCTGAGAGTGAAGAGGTAGGGGCAGACCATTCTCAAAGATGGGGGAATCATTACTGTACCTTATCCAGCTGCTCTTGTGCTACTTGGGACCCCCATGACTACCATATAATGGTCCAGCCTGTGAAAGCCCCTCCAGTGAAGCTTTCCTGTCCCTCCCACTTTCACCAGAGCTGACAGACTGCTGAGCTGAAGGCTATTTCCCTATATCTTTTGCCTTGGAGTTAGATTCAACCCCTGAGGCCATCAAAATTACATACTGTCTCTTTCCACTAATAAGCCCTTATGGTATTTGAAGAATATGCAGAAGTATTTTATTCAGGGAAACATGGCCAACTCCTTTAACTTTTCCTCATGGGATGTGGTTCAAGTTCCTTGGCCATTCACACTATTTTCCTCTGATTGAGCGCCTGACTTGCTGGTCTTTACTTTAAAGCATGGCCTCCTGGCCTGGATGCTGTAACATTCTGTGTGGCCTGGTGTGGCACACAACAGTGTGGGGCACACTTTCCTCATTCTAGAAACTACAGCGCATGCAGTCTATGATTGCACCAGGTTATCTCATGAACATCTGTAAAGCTCAGAGGGTGCCAGAGCAGAATTTAAATTGGGTTACATGGTTCTAATTCTGGCTCTGCCACTTACTAGTGAGGATATCGTGGGAAATTATTTTAAGAACTTTCAGATCTTCAGTTTTTCTTTTGTGTAAACTGGCAATACTAATGACCTTAACTTCACAGGTTATATATTTATTTTAAATGGGGATCGGATTAGGTAGTACAAGGAAATCACTTAGCACATGGATGATATCTAGTACATGTGCAATAGAAGTTACTGATTAGCACCATAATTATCAGTCTTGTTTCAAGCACCAGTATTGACTTGGGTGCTTCTCATGTTATGTTCTTGTCAGCATCCGGATTTATCAATATGGTATTTTGAAGTCTTGTGTAGGGCTTTGTCCTTGTGGAACTCCATCTTGTTAGATTCTGTCCATTATTCTAACCCTCTCCTGATAATTTTGGTCTCTGGCTCAGTGACGCAGTCTAGTCCATATTTCCCCCAAATTTGTACCAGGGCCAAAGTTTAAGGAATCTCAATACCAATAGGAAGGTAGCCTTTGTTTTTCCTTTGCCTCTCCTGAGACTTGGTAAATAGATTAGAAAGTGTGAGTCGAGGACTGTGAAGCTCAGTGAATTCTGGAGTATAGAGTAGCAGTTATGAGCTCAAGGACTGAAGTGAGCAGGCCTGGGCTCGAGCCTCTATTAATGTTGGACCTTGTCTGACTCATTTGAGTATTGACCAAAAGTAGTGCTTTTCTTGCATATAGTAGGTGCTTAGTATCTGGTTGTGGAACTGAATTGCACATTAATGGAGGGCTCTAAGCCTCAGTTTCCTCATGTATAACATTTGAAAAGTATGAGATCTACTTCCTAGGGTTGTGGTGAGAATTCCATGAGCAAACGCATGTCTAGCACACACATAGTAAGTGCTCAGTAAATATGAGCTTCTCTATTTACATTGCTGTAGTGGTGGTTCTTTGTGGTCCTAGGTATGATCATGCAGCCCTGACACTAAGAACAGTCGGAATCTGAAAGAGGCACTGGTATCTTGGGTAACATTAAAGCAGTCCTTAGGAGAAAAGAGAAGGGGATGGAGTGAGAGCTGGAGGACCTGATGGCCAGGGGCAGCTGCTAACAAAAGCAGCAGCAAACACCAGCTCATACAAGCAACCCTTTGTTCAGCCCTCGGCTGGCATGTTCTCCTCTGACACTAAGGCTATTATAACACAGGTTTCCTGAACAGTACACACCATCTCCAGCTGCCAATGTCAGGCATATATAGCCAACCTTCCCAGCTGTGGTCTGGCCACTTCCCAGCTCATCTGTGGGTGGGGTGCTCAGTAGAGGGAGGGTCCAAGGACCAGGGAGTGGGGGAATTTTTGAGGCTGGTTCTTGGTGTGGCAGCCATAGAAATATGAGAACGGTGCTTATCTTTTTGAAGCTCCTACCTTAAAACTTGGAGTTGGGGGCCCTACAGATAATGGTGATAAAATGATGGTGGTAAATTGTAAAGGTAGTGGCTTTTCGGGCTTCTGAAATGTATTTTTGCTTGATAGAAATAAACAGCTTCTAATGCATGTTAAAAATTAATCAAGTGATTCAGATCTTTGTGTAATTAAAATCCTTTGGAGAGATCAAATAAGCCAAAGAAGCCTCTTTTGGGGATGCTTTGAAGGGAGACCCTCGGCATGGACATTTTGGAGATCTTGCAGATACCTCAACATGGTTTGTTTTATCCAGACTTAATAACAATTAAACTGAAGAAAAATCAGGAGGATCAGACCATGTTGTTTTGGTTTGTCTGGTCCCAGATTATCCATGTGGCCAGAAACTGCCAAAGATTGCAGACCTCCCCAGGAGGAGGTCTCTTGGTCCTCTCACTTTGTCTGATGTGGTTCAGGAGGGAGGGGTGCTGTGTCCCAGCTGTGCCCCAGGCTCATTCCTCAACTTCAGGACCTGCCAGTAAGCAGGAGCCTGTTCGACCTACTGAGGCCTCGGGGATAGATGGAAACCCTGTACCAGTGCCATAGCACCAGAGGTCTTCTGTTTAATAAAGAAAAAATTAAAAAGTAGGCCACTTGGGTTTACTCCTGGACTTCAGGGCCACTTTGCGACTTTCCTGAGGTTTCACTTGGTCTGTGGTGACATTTTATTTGCAGCCTACTCCAGAAACCAGGTTTCCTGTAGGCTGCTGGGTTCCTGGCACTGTTTCTTGTTCCTGGGTGACCATGCTGCACCTGGAGAGGACTTTTTTTCTCTCCTTCAAGCTGCTTCTAGAGCCTGAACTAGTTCTCTGTCCCCACATCTAACATGTTGCCCTTAGTTCTGCCTTCATCCTCAATTTCCTTTACATTTAACTGTGAGAATGCCACACTCAGACCTTGTATGTCTCTTACATGGATCATTATTAAAGTAAATTCCTAAATAGATGCCTTCTCTTCTTTTTTTTATTCCATCCTTCACACCAGAGTTGTTTTTCTGGAGCACAGATCTGATCATGTCACACCACATGCAAAAATCAACAATGGCTCTCCACTGCCTATAACATGATACATTCTTGAGTCCTGCCTTCATCCCCTCTGTTAACCTTACTACAATCCCCTTTTTCCACTTCCATTTCTTTCCCATTCTATTTTGTTCCAATTGTGTTATGCAACTCACAGTTCTACATACCTGCAATGCATTTTCCTGCCTTATGTTTTTGCACCTACTATTTTCTCTGATCTTCTACTCCATCAGTTTTACTCATCTTTCCAATGATCTCAGATATCTTCTTTTTTGTGAAGTCTGCTTAGATTCCCTCAAAGTGGGATGAATTGACCAGTCTCTTAGCTCCCAAAAAGCTTGGATTCTGCCTCTGTTTGAACTTTCGATTTCTTTTTGTTTTGCATTAGTTTGTTTGCTGCATGCCTTCCTTTCCCCACTCCTTTAAGGTTGGACCATGTCTTACTCATTCGAGTATCTACCCAAAGTTGTGCTTTGCTTGCATATAGTAGGTGCTTAATATCTGGGTGTGGAACTGAATTGAATTGAAGGGGATCTGCTTTTTTATTTTTTCAATGTAAAGAACTTAGGCTTTCCATGTTTTGAAATTATGCTATGGGTATGGACTCTCTGAGTTAATACATAAATGTATTCTCACTCTTGGAGTTTTGAAGTGGCCAGTTATTCTCATCCACCCCAATTCAATTGCTGAACCTATTGAGAAAAAGGCACAGAAGTTAGATTGGGATCAAAATATGAAATTTATCTCTGTCGAAACAGGACTGGAAAGTGCTATTTGAAACATTGCAAGCTAGAAGAGAGTGGTGGGAAATATTCCAAGTGATGAAAAGCAATGACATACAACCAAGATTGTTCTACCCAGCAAGGCTGTAATTTAGAATTGAAGGATAGATAAGGAGCTTTCCAGACAAGAAAAAGCTAAAGGAGTTCATCACCACCAAACCAGTATTACAAGGACTCCTAGACGGACTTCTTTAAGGTGGGAGGGGGGTTAAGGACGGGTGAAAGGGGAAGGGATTAAGAAGAACAAATTAGGTGTTATACAGTAGTCATGGGGATGTAGGGTATAGCATAAGGAATATAGTCAACAATATTGTAATAACTAGGTATGGTGCCAGATAGGTACTAGATCTATCAGGGTGATGGATAGGAATGGGGTTGGGGGCAGGATGAAAAAGGTGAAGGCATTAAGAAATACAAATTGATAGTTAATGCAGTATAGGGAATATAATCAATAATGTTGTAAACATCACGTTAGGTGTCAGATGGGCACTGGACTTATCAGGGGCATCACATCATAGACTGTGTAGATGCCTGACCAATGCTCTATACACCTGAAGAGCTGAAGTAGAATAATATTGAATGTGAACTGTAACTAAATATGTAAGTATATATAGTCATGGGATGAGGAGTACAACATAGGGAAGATAGTCGATGATATTGTAACAGCTATATGAGATGTCAGAAGGGTAGTAGCTTGGGGAGTGGGTTATCACTTTGTGAAGGGTATAAATGTCAAACTGTTATGTTGCTTTGTACACCTGAAACCAATAAAAAAAAGAAGAAGAAGAAGAAGAAGGTGCTTTTTGGAGTCCAGGTCAACATAGGTGGTAATGTGCTTCTTCCCACCTTGAGCAAAACTTGTCCATCCAGGTAGAGATGGAGCTGCTGGCCATTGGCAGGCCCATGACTCTGTCACTAGTATGAGGCAGAGTCTGGCCTAGTGCTTGTTGCCTGGAGGAGGGAAGAAGCAATGTGTCCTGCAGCTGCTGGGTGTAAACATTAGAGCAAAAAAAAAAAAAAAAGAACCCAGGCATATCCACATATGTTACTTTGTGATTTTCCTAATTCAATAATCAGATAAATCACCCCCCAAGGGTATATTCACCACTTAAGGATCCTTCCAAATATTTCCCTTTACTTTGATATATTTATGCCATAGGTAGACATACACAGTTTATATTTTGAATACATTGAAATACACTATGAGTATTCTCTGTAACAAGTTTTTCCCCATGCTTTAGAGAAAATTTTCTTTTCAGCACATATAGATCTACCATATTCTTTTAAAATACACATATAATTCATAGTGTGGATGTATTATAAAATATTTTTTTCTGGGTATTAAATTCTGGTTTGGCAGTGATTTTCTCTCATTTTGTTGAAGACTGACTTTCTGGCTTTCATGGTGATTGTTGGCATTTCAGCTCTCAGCCCAACTAATAGGGTAGTAATCTATCTTTTTAACATAGAGACCCTCGTGTTCCACAGTTTGCCCATATACGCATGTGTGTGTGTGTGTGTGTGTGTGTGCATGTGTGTGAGTGGGTGTGTGTGTGTATTTTTAAAATTTTTGAAATTCTGTTTCAGAATCTTTGTGTATCTTGAGTCTATAGATTGGTGTCTTCTTAATACTATAGAAAAATTCTTGGCCATTATTTTCTGAAATATTTCCTCTGCTAACCTTTCCCTCCTCTCCTTCTGAAACTCCAATTAGATATATATTGAATCTAGCCTCCATGTCTCTTACTAACTTGTTTATCTTTTCCATATATTTTCTCTCTTTACTTCATGATTCTGAATATTTTTTAAGTCTATCTTCCAGTTTATTGTCTTTTTTGTTGAATTTGTTCTGCTGTTTAATCTACCTATTGAGTTAATTATGATATTTTTCATACCTAGATATATTGTTTAGTTTTGGAAAAATCTTCTTAGTCTTTTTTTTTTCTTAAATAGTTTCTTATTTACTGCACAGATTTTTCAATCTTCTATTTTCTTTCTATGGTTATACTTAGCATAGATATTTTTTATTTTCTGACTGATAATTCCTGTATCTAAATTCCTTTGGGGTCTGCTTTTGTTTTCCATTGTTTAAGCTGCCTCTCAATCTTGGTGAAAGAATTTCTTGTGTGATTAGTGAATTTTTATTGAAAAAAGACCATATATTTTCATTTGTGTGTGTGTGAGTAGGTGTGTGTGTCAATTCCTGACGCAGGAATAGAGGTGAATTCTTCTGAATATTTGTCTTTGGAAAGCATCTGAAAGGACAACAAGTTCAGAACCACCTTAAACTAAATACTTTTTTTTTTTAACGGTTCAGGCATTTAATTAGGTTCTTCTTAATTAATTTAGAACACCAGTTTGTGAGGATAAACCCCATTTGTGAGAGCAAACACAGAGCGGAGGTAGCCCTGGAGCTGAGGAACAGCTTTGATTTTTGGCAGAATTTGCGAGTCCACGGCTTTCTGATCAATTTTGCACTGCTCTGTAATTTCATATTTCTCTTTCTCTGTGTTGAAGATCTCCCCTTCCTGCTGCCTGGGCTTACGCAGCTTCTTCTTTTTGAAGTAAGTGTCAGTGAGATGTTTGGGGATTTTCACACCATTGATATCAATTTTGGTGGAGGTGGCGATGACAAATTTCTGGTGTGTTCTACGCAGAGGAATTCAATTGAGGGACAGAGGTCCAGTCACAAGTAGCAAGCCACTGCTCAGCTGCTTCAGGAAAACCACCCTCTTGCCTCTATGGCACCCAGTGAGGATGATCAGAATGGTCCCGGGAGTGATGCTGGCCCGCAGTTTTCTCACGTGCTGACTGAAGGGTTTCTTGCCATGGCTCAACAGCTTTCGGGGCACATCTTCAGTAGGATAGTATCTAGGCGTTTTGCAAAGTTTAACCACTCGGGTGCCACCATTTTTGTCGCCACCAACTGGTTTTGTGACAGTAGCAAGAACCTTCTCCTTTTTCTTTGCAATCCTGGATTTAGCTGCTGAGTACTTCCTCTTGTACATGGCCTTTCGGGAATACATAGCTGATCGGGAATACCTGCCGATTCCTCTGACCAGGACAGGGTTTCGGCTGCAGTGCAGCTTCCCCTTCTTAGGCGTTTTGACCTTGAGTTTAGCCTTCTTAACCTTGCCACCAGCATCAGTCTTCTTGGCTTCAGGTTTCTTCTCTTTAGTGTCTGGCTTCCCAGCCTTTTCACCCACCATCTTGCAAGTTGGGAAAGAGTAAATACTTTTTTTTGAGAACTTTTTAGACCACATCAGATACTGAATTTGGTCGATAAATTGGTGTGAGGAATGGCATGTGGATTTAACTTACAAATTTTTTTCCCCCTTTTTTGAGAGTATAGACTTTTGGGGCCCTAGCTTTATGAGATGAGAATTTTCTATTAGTGTTCCTACTTTTGGTGGGTTTTGGCTTTCCTCAGACTATAAAAATGAAATACAAGTACACTAAGTTTGACAAACGCCCCCAAGGTGAAAGCCAGCTTCTGTGCTCTGCTTACTTTTCCAGGTTCCCATCCTCATTCATGATCTGTCTTTAATATTTCTTAATTGTTTTTCAGCTTTCTTTGCCTTTATGTTATTTTTAGCATTTCCCCCCAGCATTATAGTTGTTTTTAGTGCATAAGTTGGTCTAGAAACCTTGCTATTTATATTACCCTTCCACAAATTATTCACTCATATCCCTTTTACTGGAAATTTGTTTCCCCCCCAATTTTTCTAATATATATCATGATGCAGTGAACATATATCTTTGCGCACACATGTGGGCGTGTCTCTCAGGTAGATGCCTATAATTGGAAATGCTGGGTAGAACAGTAGGTGTATTTTAATTTTGATATGAAAAGGTGTTACTAATTTATCATTCCATACAAGTATATGAGAGTGCTCTTTTTCATAACCTTTTACCAGGACTGAATTTTCATACTTAAAATTTGTGTCAATATGATGGATAAAAATATCTTATGGTTGTTTTAATTACCGAGTTTTATCATCTTTCATCTTTAATTGGGCATTTGTATTTATTTTTCTGTGAAGGGCCTGTTTATATCCCTTGTCCTATTTTTAAGAAAACTAGACTGTTATCTTACTGATTTGTAGAATCTCTTTGTACAGTCTAGATATATTTTTAATTTATTGGGTGACAATTGTTAGTAAAATTACATAGATTTCAGGATTACAATTCTGCATTACATCATCTATAAATCCCATTGTGTGTTCACCACCCAGAGTCAGTTCTCCTTCCATCACATTTATTTGACCCCCTAACCCTCATCTCCCCCCCCCCCCCGCTTTAACCTCTGGTAACCACTAAACTATTGTCTGTGTCTATGAGATTTTGTTTCTCATTTGTTTGTCTTGTTCTTTTGTTGTTTTTGGTTTATATACCACATGTCAGTGAAATCATATGGTTCTCTGCTTTTTCTGTCTGACTTACTTTACTTAGCATTATACTCTCAAGATCCATCCATGTTGTCACAAGTGTTCCTATACCATCTTTTCTTATGGCCGAATTGTATTCTATGGTATATATATCACAACTTCTTTATCCATTCATCTATCGAAGGACATTTTGGTTGTTTTCATGTCTTGGCCACCGTAAATAAAGCTGCAATGAACATTGGAACACATGTGTTTTTATGTATAAATGTTTTCAGATTTTTTGGGTAGATACCCAGAAGAGCGATTGCTGGGTCATATGGTAATTATATTCGTAATTTTTTGAGGAACCTCCACACTGCCTTTCATAACGGCTACACCAATCTGCATTCCCACCAACAGTGGATAAGGGTTCCTTTTTCTCCACAGCCTCTCCAACACTGTGACTATTTGTCCTGTTGATGACAGCCATTCTAACTGGGGTGAGGTGATATCTCATTGTGGTTTTTCTTTGCATTTCTCTGATGATTAGTGATGTTGAGCATTTTTTCATATGTCTATTTGCCATTTGTATGTCTTCTTTGGAGAAATGTCTCTTCAAGTCATCTGCCCATTTTTCAATTGGGTTGTTTTTTTTGTTGTTGTTGAGTTTCATGAGTTTCTTGTATATTTGGATGTTAGCCCCTTAACAGAGGCACTGTTTGCAAAAATCTTCTCGCATTCAGTTGGTTGCCTCTTTATTTTGTCGATGGTTTCTTTTGCCGAGCAGAGGCTTCTAAGTTTCATATAATCCCATTAGATTATTTTAGCTTTTACTTCCATTGCATTGGAGTCAAATTCATAAAATGCTCTTTGAACCCCAGGTCCATAAGTTTAGTACCCATGTTTTCTTTTATGCAGTTTTTTGTGTCAGGTCTTATGCTTAAGTCTTTGATCCATTTTGAATTAATTTTGGTATATGGTGACAGATAGCAGTCTAGTTTCATTCTTTTGCACGTGGGTATCCAATTCTCCTAGCACCATTTATTGAAGACGATGTCTTTCCTCCATTGTATGTTTTTACCTTCTTTGTCAAAAATTATCTGTCCATATTTATGTGGTTTTATTTCTGAGTTCTCAATTCTATTCTATTCGTCTATGTGTCTGTTTTTCGGCCAATACCATGCTGTTTTGATTATTGTAGTCCTGTAGTACAAGCTAAAGTCAAGAAGTGTGATACCTCCAGCATTGTTCTTTTTTCTTAAGATTGATTTGGCTATTTGGGGTCTTTTGTGGTTCCAAACAAATCTGATGATTTTTTGTTCTATTTCTTTAAAAAATGCTATTGGGATTTTGATGGGGATTGCATTAAATCCGTATATTGCTTTGGGTAATGTGGTCATTGTAACTATGTTGATTCTTCCAATCCATGAGCACAGAATGTCTTTCCATTTCTTTGTGTCTTCCTCAGTTTCTTTCAATAATGTCTTATAGTTTTCAGCATATAGGTCTTTCACATACTTGGTTAAGTTTATTCCTATGTATTTTATTCTTTTTTGCTGCAATTGCAAAAGGAATTGTTTTTTGTATTTCTTTATCTGAGATTTGATTGTTAGTATATAGGAAACAATGGACTTTTGTATATTGATTATGAGCCAGCAACTCTACTGTATTCATTGATTATTTCTAACAACTTTTTGGTGGACTCTTTAGGGTTTTCTACATATAGTATCATGTCATCTGCAAAGAGTGATAATTTAACTTCTTCATTCCCAATTTGGATGCCTTTTATTTCTTTCTCTTGCCTGATAGCTCTGGCAAAGACTTCCAACCCTATGTTGAAAAGCAGAGGTGATAGGGACAGCCCTGTCGTGTTCCAGAACGTAGAGCAAAGGGCTTCAGTTTTTCACCATTAATTATGAGATTAGCTGATGGCTTGTCATAGATGGCCTTTATTATGTTAAGGTATTTTCCTTCTATAACTATTTTATTAAGTGTTTTAATCATAAATGGTTGTTGTATCTTGTCAAATGCTTTTCCTGCATCGATTGATATAATCATATGATTTTTGTCCTTTATTTTGTTTATGTGATGTATCATATTGATGGATTTGCAAATGTTGATCCATCCTTGTGCCCCGGGGATGAACCCCACTTGGTCGTGATGAATAACTTTCTGATGTATTGTTGTATTTGATTTGCTAGAATTTTGTTTAGGATATTTGCATCAGTATTCATCAGAGATATTTGTCTGTACTTTTCTTTTTTTGTGTTGTCCTTACCAGGTTTTGGTGTCAATGTAATGCTGGCCTCATAAAATGTTTTAGGGAGTACTGTCTCTTCTTCAATTTTTTGGAAGAGTTTGCGAAGGGTTGGTATTAGATCCTTTTTGAAGGTTTGGTAGGATTCCTAGCGCAGCCATCTGGTCCTGGACTTTTGCTTTTGGGAAGGTTTTGGATGACTGATTCAATTTTGTTACTGGTGATCAGTCTGTTTAGATTTTCCAGTTCTTCATGGTTCAGCCCTGGAAGGCTATATGTTTCTAAGAACTTGTCCATTTCTTCTAAGTTATTGAATTTGGTGGCATATAGTCCTTCATACTATTCTTGGATGATCCCTTGTATTTCTGTGGTGTCCATGATAATTTCCCCTTATTCGTTTCTGATTTTGTTAATTAGTGTCTTCTATCTTTTTATCTTCGTGAATCTGGCCTAGGGTTTGTCAATTTTCTTAATGATTTCAAAGAACAAGCTCTTGGTCACATATACTTTTTCCATTGTCTTTTTGTTCTCTATTTCATTTAGTTCTGCTCTGATTTTTGTTATTTCCTTTCTTCTGCTGACCTTGGGTTTCATTTGTTCTACTTTTTCTAGTTCTTTAATGTGTAACATGAGGTTACTTATTTGGGATTTTTCTTGTTTCTTGAGATAGGACTGTAATGATATAAATTTCCCTATTAAAACCGCTTGCACTGCAATCCAAAAATTTTGGTAGGATATATTTTCATTGTCATTTGTTTCTATGTATCTTTTGATATCTCCTCTAATTTCTTCTTTGATCCAGTCGTTCTTTAAAAGTATGTTGTTTAATCTCCATGTATTTGTGTTTCTTCCTGCTTTCTTTTTGCAGTTTATATCCAATTCCAAAGCCTTGTGATCAGAGAATATGCTTCAATGTTGTTAAATTTGCTGGGGCTGATTTTATGTCCCAATATATGGTCTATCCTTGACAATGTTCCATGTACACTGGAAAAGAATGTATAGTCTGACGTTTTAGGATGAAGTGCTCTATATATGTCAATTATGTCCATTTCATCTAATGTGTCATTTAGGGCTGCTATATCGTTATTTATTTTTAGCTTGGATGATCTATCCATAGCTGTCAATGATGTCTTTAAGTTTCCTAGTATTATTGTGTTTTGGTCAATTTCTCCCTTTGGTTCTGTTAGTAGTTGCTTGGCATATTTTGGTGCTCCGTGATTGGGGCATAAGTATTGATGACTGTTATGTCTTGTTGTATAGTCCCCTTTACTATTATGATATGTCCATCTTTGTCTCTTGCTATCATTTGCACCCTGAAGTCTGTTTCATCTGATATCATTATGGCTACACTTGATTTTCTCTGGGTACCATTTGCTTGGAGTGTCAATTTCCACCCTTTCACTTTGAGTCTATGCTTGTCCTTGTAGCTGAGATGTGTCTCTTGGAGACAGCATATGGTTGGGTTTAGTTTTTTGATCCAATCTGCAGCTCTGTGCCTTTTTATTGTTGATTTCAGTCCATTTACATTTAGGGAGATTATAGATATGTGAGGATTTCTTGTCATTCTATCTTTAGTTTCCTGGTAAGGCTGTGTCTCCATTGTTTCTTTGCCTTTTTGTTGTCTGTTTTTTCTGTGTGGTGGTATTCTATGATGTTTGCCTCTGTTTCTTCTTTTATTACAGTATATATTTCAGTTCTGGATGTTTTTTTGAGTGGTTACCCTTAAGTTTATGTAAAAGAAAATTTGATATTTAGAGTATTCCAGTTTCCTCAGCACGCTTACTTTCTCTATTCACATATTCTGGTTCAGGCCTTTACTCTCACCCTTTTTATGTTTTGGTTGCCACAAATTGTCCCTGTTGATGGTGGTCGAATAGCCTCCTTTAGTATTTCTTGTAGTGCAGGTCGTGTACTAGAAAATTTCCTCAGCTTCTGTATGTCTGGAAAGGTCTTTATTCCTCCTTCATATCTAAAGGATATCTTTGCTGGTTATATTATTCTTGGTTCATAATTTCTCTATTCCTGTAGTTTGAATATTTGGTTCCACTGACTCCTGGCTTGTAGAGTTTCTGCTGAAAATTCTGATGATAATATAATGGGCTTTTTTTTTGTAGGTTACCATCTTCTTTTCCCTGGCTGCCTTGAAAATTCTTTCTTTGTCGTTGATTTTAGACAGCTTCAATACAATGTGTCTTGGAGAAGGCCCGTTGGGATTGAGGTAATTAGGTGTTCTATTTGCTTCTTGGATTCGAGGCTCCAGTTCATTCCACAAGTTTGTGAAGTTCTCATCGACGATTTGTTTGAATATATTCTCTGTTCCCTTCTCTCTTTCTTTTCCTTCTGGTATGCCCATTATTCATATATTGCTCTTTCTGATGAAGTCAGAACGTTCTTGTAGAGTTCTTTCATTTCTTTTAAGTCTCAGGTCTCTTTCTTCTTTCATCTGTGTAATTTCCAGGTTTCTATCTTCGATGTCACTGATTCTTTCCTCCATCTGGTCAACTCTACTACCTAAGCTGGTTATTTCATTCTTCATTTCTTCTATTGAGTTCTTAATCTCCAGAGATTCTATTTGGTTCTTTTTTTAAAATTTCAATCTCTTTCGTTAAATGCTCATGGTGTTTTTTGATGGTGTTTCTGAGTTCATTAAACTGCCTTTCTGTGTTTTCTTGCATCTCATTGAGTTTTTTGCAAATGCATTTTTTTTCGAAAATTTCCATTAGATTTTAACCTTTTCTATGACATCTCTTATCCCATCACAATTAAAAAATTTTATGTATTCACTATTTCAATTTCTTCCTTTATGGCTTTTGAGTTTTCCACTATTTTTTCCAAATAATTTTATAGTTTTGTTTGCTATGTTTAATTCTTGAATACATCTAGATTTAATTTTATACATGGTATTATATAGGAACACAAGTATTTTGTATGAGTAGTTACATACCATTTTTATTTCACCAAAGATTTAGAAAAACATAGCCGTTTATTATATACTAAATTTCCATGTGTACATTAGACTGTATCTACACTGTCTGTTTTCTTTCTTTGATCTAATTATCTACTCTTGCTCCAATACCTTATTTTAGGTTATTTTATTTTTATACATAGCATGTTTTGTTGCTGGTAGAGCATGTCCCCCTTCATTGTTCTTTTTCAAAATTTACTTGCATATTCTTTTTTTTTTTATAATTAATTTTATTGGGGTGACAATTGTTAGTAAATTTACATAGATTTCAGGTGTACAATTCTGTATTACATCGTCTATAATTCCCATTGCGTGTTCACCACCCAGAGTCAGTTCTCCTTCCATCACCATATATTTGATCCCCTTTACCCTCATCACCCAACCCCCACTTCCTTACCCTCTGGTAACCACTAAATTATTGTCTGTGTCTATGAGTTTTTGTTTCTCATTTGTTTGTCTTGTTCTTTTTGGTTTATATACCACATATCAGTGAAATCATAGGGTTCTCTGCTTTTTCTGTCTGACTTATTTCACTTAGCATTATTCTCTCGAGATCCATCCATGTTGTCACAAATGCTCCTATATCATCTTTCCTTAACGCCGAATAGTATTCCATTGTGTATATGTACCACAACTTCTTTATCCATTCATCTATCGAAAGACATTTTGGTTGTTTCCATGTCTTGGCCACCGTAAACAAAGCTGCAATGAACATTGAAGTACACGTGTCTCTATAGAGAAATGCTTTTATATTTTTGGGGTAGATACCCAGGAGAGCGATTGCTGGGTCACATGGTAATTCTATTCGTAATTTCTTGAGGAACCTCCACACTGCCTTCCATAGCGGCTGCACCAGTCTGCATTCCCACCAACAGTGTATGAGAGTTCCTTTTTCTCCACAGCCTCTCCAACACTTGTTACTATTTGTTTTGTTGATGAAAGCCATTCTGACCGGGGTGAGGTGATATCTCATTGTGGTTTTCATTTGCATTTCTCTGATGATTAGCGATGTTGAGCATTTTTTCATATGTCTATTTGCCATTTGTATATCCTCTTTGGAGAAATGTCTCTTCAGGTCCTCTGTCCATTTTTCAATTGGGTTGTTTGTTTTTTTTTGTTGTTGAGTTTCATGAGTTCCTTGTATATGTTGGATATTAGCCCCTTATCATAGGAACTGTTTGCGAAAATCTTCTCCCATTCAGTTGGTTGCCTCATTATTTTGTCAATAGTTTCTTTTGCTGTGCAGAAGCTTTTCAGTTTCATATAATCCCATTTGTTTATTTTAGTTTTTACTTCCACTGCCTTTGGAGTCAAATTCATAAAATGCTCTTTGAACCGAAGGTCCATAAGTTTAGTACCTATGTTTTCTTCAATGCAGTTTATTGTGTCAGGTCTTATGCTTAAGTCTTTGATCCATTTTGAATTAATTTTGGTACATGGTGACAGATAGCAGTCCAGTTTCATTCTTTTGCACGTAGCTATCCAATTCTGCCAGCACCATTTATTGAAGAGGCTGTCTTTTCTCCATTGTATGTTTTTAGCTTCTTTGTCAAAAATTATCTGTCCATATTTATGTGGTTTTATTTCTGGGTTCTCAATTCTATTCCATTGGTCTATGTGTCTGTTTTTCCACCAATACCAAGCTGTTTTGATTATTGTAGCCCTGTAGTACAAGCAAAAATCAGGGAGTGTGATACCTCCAGTATTGTTCTTTTTTTTAATATTGCTTTGGCTATTCGGGGTCTTTTGTGGTTCCAAAAAAATCTGATGATTTTTTGTTCTATTTCTTTAAAAATGCCATTGGGATTTTAATGGGGATTGCATTAAATCTGTATATGGCTTTGGGTAATATGGCCATTTTAACTATGTTGATTCTTCCAATCCATGAGTACGGAATGTCTTTCAATTTCTTTGTGTCTTCTTCAATTTCTTTCAAAAATGTCTTATAGTTTTCAGCATATAAATCCTTCACATCCTTGGTTAAGTTAATTCCTAGGTATTTTATTCTTTTTGCTGCAATTGCAAAAGGAATTGTTTTTTCTATCTCTTTTTCTGAGATTTCATTGTTGGTATATAAGAAAGCAATGGACTTTTGTACGTTGATTTTGTAGCCAGCAACTTTACTATATTCATTGATTGTTTCTAATAGCTTTTTGGTGGAGTCTTTAGGGTTTTCTATATATAGCATCATGTCATCTGCAAAGAGTGACAATTTAACTTCTTCATTCCCAATTTGGATGCCTTTTATTTCTTTCTCTTGCCTGATAGCTCTGGCGAGGACTTCCAACACTATGTTGAAAAGCAGAGGTGATAGGGGACAACCTTGTCGTGTTCCTGAACGTAGAGCAAAGGGCTTCAGCTTTTCACCATTAATTATGAGGTTAACTGAGGGCTTGTCGTATATGGCCTTTATTATGTTGAGGTATTTTCCTTCTATACCAATTTTAGTAAGTGTTTTAATCATAAATGGATGTTGTATCTTATCAAATGCTTTTTCTGCATCAATTGATAGAATCATATGATTTTTGTCCTTTATTTTGTTTATGTGATGTATCACATTGATGGATTTGCGAATGTTGAACCATCCTTGTGCCCCGGGGATGAACCCCACTTGGTCGTGATGAATAATCTTTTTAATGCATTGTTGTATTCGATTTGCTAGAATTTTGTTTAGGATTTTAGCATCTGTATTCATCAGAGATATAGGTGTGTAGCTTTCTTTTTTTGTGTTGTCCTTACCAGGTATTGGTATCAGGGTAATGTTGGCCTCATAAAATGAGTTAGGGAGTACTGACTGTTCTTCAATTTTTTGGAAGAGTTTGAGCAGGATTGGTATTAGATCCTCTTTGAAGGTTTGGTAGAATTCACTGGTGAAGCCATCTGGTTCAGGACTTTTGATTTTGGGAAGGTTTTTGATGACTGATTCAATTTCGTTACTGGTGATCGGCCTGTTAAGATTTTCCAGTTCTTCATGATTCAGCCTTGGAAGGCTATATGTTTCTAAGAACTTGTCCATTTCTTCTAAGTTATTAAATTTGGTGGCATATAGTCCTTCATAGTATTCTTGGATAATCCTTTGTATTTCTGTGGTGTCCGTGATAACTTCCCCTTTTTCATTTCTGATTTTGTTAATTAGTGTCTTCTCTCTTTTTATCTTAGTGAGTCTAGCCAAAGGTTTGTCGATTTTGTTAATCTTTTCAAAGAACCAGCTTTTTGTCACATTAATTTTTTCTATTGTCTTTTTGTTCTCTATTTCATTTAGTTCTGCTCTGATTTTTGTTATTTCCTTTCTTCTGCTGACCTTGGGTTTCGCTTGTTCTTCTTTTTCTAGTTCTTTAAGGTGTAACATGAGGTTATTTATTTGGGATTTTTCTTGTTTCTTGAGATAGGCCTGTAATGATATAAATTTCCCTCTTAAAACTGCTTTTGCGGCATCCCAAAAATTTTGGTAGGATGTATTTTCATTGTCATTTGTTTCTATGTATCTTTTGAGCTCTCCTCCAATTTCTTCTTTGACCCAGTCGTTCTTTAAAAGTATGTTGTTTAATCTCCATGTATTTGTGTTTTTTCCTGCTTTCTTTTTGCAGTTGATATCCAATTTCAAAGCTTTGTGATCAGAGAATATGCTTGGTATGATTTCAATCTTCTTCAATTTGCTGAGGCTGATTTTGTGTCCCAATATATGGTCTATCCTTGAGAATGTTCCATGTACACTAGAAAAGAATGTATAGTCTGATGTTTTAGGATGAAGTGCTCTATATATGTCAATTATGTCCAATTCATCTAATGTGTCATTTAGGGCTGCGATTTCGTTATTTATCTTCTGTTTGGATGATCTATCCATAGCTGTCAATGATGTATTTAAGTCCCCTAGTATAATTGTGTTTTGGTCAATTTCTCCCTTTAGTTCTGTTAGTAGTTGCTTGGTATATTTCGGTGCTCCCTGATTGGGGGCATAAATATTGATGACTGTTATGTCTTCTTCTTGTATAGTCTCTTTTACCATTATGAAATGTCCATCTTTGTCTCTGGTTATCTTTTTCACCCTGAAGTCTGTTTCATCGGAAATCATTATGGCTACACCTGATTTTCTCTGGGTACCATTTGCTTGGAGTGTCAATTTCCACCCTTTCACTTTGAGTCTATGCTTGTCCTTGTAGCTGAGATGTGTCTCTTGTAGGCAGCATATGGTTGGGTTTAGTTTTTTGATCCAATCTGCTACTCTGTATCTCTTTATTGGTGAGTTCAGTCCATTTACATTTAGGGTGATTATTGATATGTGAGGATTTCCTGTCATTCTGTCTTTAGTTTTCTGGTAAGGCTGTGTCTCCATTGTTTCTTTGCCTTTTTGTTTTTGTCTGTTATTCCTGTGTGGTGGTATTCTATGATGTTTCCCTCTGTTTCTTCTTTTATTACAGTATATATTTCAGATTTGGGTGTTTTTTGAGTGGTTACCCTTGAGTTTATGTAAAAGAAAGTTTGATATTTAGAGTATTCCAGTTTCTTCAGTACGCTTACTTTCTCTATTCCCATATTCCAGTTCAGGTCTTTACGCTCCCCCTTTTTATGTTTCGGTTGCCACAAGTTGTCCCTGTTGATGGTGGTCTAATAGCCTCCTTTAGTATTTCTTGTAGTGCAGGTTGTGTATTAGAAAATTCCCTTAGTTTCTGGATGTCTGGAAAGGTCTTTATTTCTCCTTCATATCTAAAAGAGATCTTTGCTGGATATATTATTCTTGGCTCATGATTTCTCTCTTTCAATAGTTTGAGTATTTGGTTCCATTCCCTCCTAGCTTGTAGAGTTTCTGCTGAAAAATCTGATGATTATCTAATGGGCTTTCCTTTGTAAGTTACCGTCTTCTTTTCCCTGGCTGCCTTGAGGATTCTTTCTTTGTCATTGATTTTAGACAGCTTCAATACAATGTGCCTTGGTGAAGGCCTGTTGGGATTGAGGTAATTAGGTGTTCTATTTGCTTCTTGGATTCGAGGCTCCAGTTCATTCCACAAGTTTGTGAAGTTCTCATCGACGATTTGTTTGAATATATTCTCTGTTCCCTTCCCTCTTTCTTCTCCTTCTGGTATGCCCATTATTCTTATATTGCTCTTTCTGATGGAGTCAGAAAGTTCTTGTAGAGTTCTTTCATTTCTTTTAAGTCTCAAGTCTCTTTCTTCTTCCCTCTGTGTAAATTCCAGGTTCCTATCTTCGATATTACTGATTCTTTCCTCCATCTGGTCAACTCTACTACCTAAGCTGGATATTTTATTGTTAATTTCTTCTATTGAGTTCTTAATCTCCAGAAATTCTATTTGGTTCTTTTTCAAGATTTCAATCTCTTTTGTAAAATGCTCATGGTGTTCTTTGATTGTGTTTCTGAGTTCATTAAACTGCCTTTCTGTGTTTTCTTGCATCTCGTTCAGTTTTTTCAGAATTGCGATCTTGAATTCTCTGTCATTTAAATCACAAAGGTCCATATCTCTAAGTTCCTTTTCTGGAGACTTTTCACTTTCTTTCTGAGCTATCTTTTTGCCTTGGTTATTCATGGCAATCACTGAGTTACTATTTCTCTTCCTAGACATCTACAGGAGTGTCTTCTGCAACAGGTTGATAGGTATGCGAAGAGCTTTTGGAGTTCCAAAGCTCTTTCTGCACCAGATTCAGAGCCCGTTTGTTTCAGCAGTTCTGTTTACTCCTGCAGGGATCCGCCCAGATAGGTGGGGCCAGGGGCGGGGTGAGTTGTGAGAGGTGGCCCAGAGCAATGGCGGCGACCACCCCCACAGCCAGTCCTGCTTCCACAGCTCCCTCCCCTTTGCCGGAACTAGTTGAGCTGCGAATCTGTGTCTGCGGTCCACAGTTCTCAGAGCAGCAAATATTCTGTCCTTTGATCCGACACTGCTACTTTATCGCTTCTAGCACTGGGCAGGTGGGGGCGGGGCGAGCTCTGGGAGGGTAGGGAGGGGGAGGCTAGTCTCCGTGCCTAAGGCTTCCGTTCTCCGCTCAGCAGTGAGGGCTTAAACCGCCGATTTCAGCCCTCTTCCCTCAGTCTTTGCTCCGAGGTCTGCCGTGAGCGAGCGTTGTGTTCAGCGGTTTTGTATGCTGCCCCCTCAGCCCTGTGGGCCGTAAGTGAAGCCCTAGCAGTCCAAATCCTTCCCTCTCCCGCAGCTGCGGAAGATCCGGGAGCAGCGGGCTCCGAGCACTGAGCTAGGTCTGTGTCCTGCGCCTGCGCGGCTCAGTCTTTGCACTTCTCCTCTCCCTCGTCCCCCGCTCGCGCGATTCACCCACCTGGAGGTGAATTCAGTAGTCGGCCTCTTCGTCTTGCCTGTCTGCTGTGCAAGGAGTCCTTTGTGGAGTTATTGTTGTCCGATTCGTTGTAAATTCCAGGGGAGCGTTACAGAGGCTCACCTCACGCCGCCATTTTTTTTGATCTCTCACTTGCATATTCTAATGTGTTTATATTGCAGATGAAATTTTAGAACCAGTTTGTTAAATAGCATAAAAATCCTTTTGGAATTTTGATTGCAATTATATGTAACTTGGAGGGAGTTGGGATCTTTATAATAATAAATATTTCAGTTCAGGAACATGGATATCTATTTAGTCTGGTCTTTTAAAAATATTCTTCACCAAATTGTTTATCAGTGGGCATTTCGGTTGTTTCCATACCTTGGCTATTGTGAATAGTGCTGCAATAAACGTAGCAGTGCATATATTTTTTCCAATTAGTGTTTTGGATTTCTTTGGAAAGAAACCCAGGAGTGGAATTGTTGGGTCATAAGGTATTTCCATTTTCAATTTTTTGAGGTACTTCCATACTGTTTTCCATAATGGCTGCACCAATCTGCAATTCCACCAATAGTGAACGAGGGTTCCCTTTTCTCCACATCTTCACCAGCACTTGTTGATTTATTGATGATTGCCATTCTGACAGGAGTTAGGTGGTATCTCATTGTGGTTTTTATTTGCATTTCTCTAATGATTAGTGACGATGATTGGATAAAGAAACTGTGGTGAACTTATACAACGGAGTATTACTCGGCCATAAAAAAGAATGAAATCTTACCTTTTGCAACAACATGGATGGAACTTGAGAACATTATGCTAAGTGAAACAAATCAGACAGAAAGACAAATATCACATGATCTCCCTTATGTGTGGAATCTAAAGAACAGAATAAATAAGCAAACTAAACAGAAATAGATTCAGAGATATAGAAAAAAAAACCTGTTGGTTGCTAGATGGGAGGGGGCAGGGTATGGGGAGAAGGTGAAGGGATTAGACAGTGCAAATTAGTAGACACAATATAGTCATGGGGATATGAAATACAGTATGGAAAACATAATCAACAATGTTGTAAAGATTATGTAAGGTGCCAGATGGGGGATCACTTACCAGAGAGATCACTTCATAGACTGTGTAGATGTATAACCAATGTGCTGTACACCTGAAGCTGAAGTAGAATAATATTGTACGTCAACTATGATTAAATATATATATGTATATATGTGTGTGAGTGTGTGTGTGTGTGTGTGTGTGTGTGTGTGTATAGCCATGGGATGTGGGGTATAGTATAAGGAAGATAGTCTATGGTATTGTAACAGCTATATCAAAGGGGTAGAAGATTGGGGGAAGGGGATTATCACTTTGTGAGGGGTGTGAATGTCTGTTATGTTTTTTTTAAATTAAAGTTTATTGGGGTGACAATTGTTAGTAAAGTTACATAGATTTCAGGTGTACAATTCTGTAACACATCATCTATGTATCACATTGTGAGTTTACCACCCCGAGTCAGTTCTCCCGAGTCATCACCATATGTATTGGATCCCCTTTACCCACATCTACTACCCCCCTTTTCCCTTACTCTCTGGTAACCACTAATTTATTGTCTGTGTCTATGAGTTTTTGTTTCTTCATTTGTTTGTCATATTCTTTTGCTGTTTTCAGTTTTATATACCACATATCAGTGGAATCATATGGTTCTTGACACTGTCTGTCTGACTTGTTTTGTTCAGCACAATAATCTCAAGATCCATCCATGTTGTTGCAAATGGTACTATTTCATCTTTTCTTATGGCCAAATAGTATTCCATTGTGTATAAATACCACAACTTCTTTTTTTTTTTTTTTAGTTTTATTTTATTTTATTTTATTTTATTTTTACATCCCTCACACCGTGAACCCCTCTCCCCCCATCCACCACCACCCCGACCTCACACCGAGCCATCACATTATACACATAAAATTATAGTTGGCATTCATTAATGTCCAGTCTCTGGTGTACAATGCCATGACCAGGCATCCACAGCATCCCTGAGGTGGTCTCCCAAACAGGACACATGTCCATCGGACACCCAACAAAATCCCCAAACACTATTGAATAAGTTCCCCAAAGTAATTCTCAAAAAACCCTGAGGCCATCCTGTGGTCACCAGCCGCCCCCCAATCCCTTCACCCTTCCCCCCATCCCCAACCCCTCCCCCCTCCCATCTAACAACTCTCGGTTTTTTGTGTCCCCAAAACTGTTTCTGATTAGTTCATACACATATTCTTTTCTTTAGATTCCGCATATAAGTGAGATCATATGGTACTTGTCTTTCTCTTTATGACTTATTTCACTTAACATAATGTTCTCTAGATCCATCCATGTTGTTGCAAATGATAAGATTTCTTTTTTCTTTATGGCTGCGTAATACTCCATTGTATAAATGTACCACAGCTTCTTAATCCAGTCATCGACCGATGGGCATTTCGGTTGTTTCCATATCTTGGCTATTGTGTAAAGTGCTGCAATAAACATAGGAGTGCATACAGATTTTTGAATTGGAGTTTTGGATTTCTCCGGGTAGATGCCTAGGAGTGGAATTACTGGATCATAGGGTAGTTCTATCTTCAGATTCCTGAGATACCTCCATACTGTTTTCCATAGTGGCTGCACTAATCTGCAATCCCACCAACAGTGCACTAGCGTTCCCTTTTCTCCACATCCCTGCCAGCATTTGTAATACCACAACTTCTTTATCCAATCATCTATCGAAGGACACTTTGGTTGTTTCCAGGTCTTGGCCACCATAAATAAAGTTGCAGTGAACAGTGGAGCATATATCTTTATGGATAAATGATTTCAGAGTTTTGGGGTAGATACCCAGGAAAGGGATTGCTGGGTCATATAGTAATTCTATTCTTAATTTTCTGAGGAACCTCCACACTGCCTTCCATAACGGCTGCATCAGTCTGCATTCCCACTAACAGTGTATTGAGGGTTCCTTTTTCTCCACAGCTTCTCCAACACTTGTTATTATTTGTCTTGTTGATGATAGCCATTCTGACTGGGGTGAGGTGATGTCTCATTGTGGTTTTTATTTGCATTTTTCTGATGATTAGTGATGTTGAACATTTTTTCATATGTCTATTGGCCATTTGTATGTCTTCTTTGGAGAAATGTTTATTCAGGTTCTCTGACCATTTTTTAATTGGATTGTTTGTTGTTTTGTTGTTGTTGAGTTCAATGAGTTCCTTATATAGTTTGGATATTAGCCCCTTATCAGAGGAGTTGTTTGCAAAAATCTCTCTTTCAGTTGGGTGCCTCTTTATTTAGTGGGTGTTTTTTTTTCTGCTGTGTGGAAGCTTTTTAATTTGATATTGTCCCATTCATTTATTTTAGCTTTTACTTCCCTTGCCTTTGGGGTCAAATTCATAAAATGCTCTTTGAACCCAAGGTCCATAAGTTTAGCACCTAAGTTTTCTTCTACGCATTTTATTGTTTCAGGTCTTATGTTTAGATCTTTGATGCATTTTGAGTTAATTTTGGTACACGGTGACAGATAGCAATCTAGTATCATTCTTTTTCCTGTGACTTTCCAATTCTCCCAGCACAATTTATTGAAGAGGTTGTCTTTTCTCCAATGTATGTTTTTGTTTTCTTTGTCAAAAATTATCTGTCTATATTTATGTGAACTTATTTCTGGGTTCTCAATTCTATTCCATTGGTCTGTGAGTCTGTTTTTCTGCCAATGCCATACTGTTTTGACTATTGTTGTAGTACAAACTGAAGTCAGAGAGTGTGATACCTCCAGCATTGTTCTTTTTTCTTAAGATTGCTTTGGCTATTTGGGGTCTTTTGTGGTTCCATACAAAACGGTTGTGTGTTTTTTTGTTCTATTTCTTTAAAAAATGCCATTGGGATTTTGATGGGGATTGCATTAAATCTATATATTGCTTTGGGTAATATGGCAATTTTAACTATGTTGATTTTTCCAACCCATGAACACGGAATGTCTTTCCATTTCTTGTGTCTTCTTCAATTTCTTTTAAAAAATGTCTTATAGCTTTCAGAATATAAGTTTTTCACATCCTTGATTAAGTTTATTCATAGGTATTTTATTCTTTTTGTTGCAATGTTGCAAGAGGAATTTGTTTTTACTTCTTTTTCTGAGATTTTATTGTTGGTATATAGGAATGCAATAGACTATTGTACATTGATTTTGTAGCCAGCAACTTTACTGTATTTGTTTGTTGTTTCTAATAACCTTTTGGTGGACTTTTAGGGTTTTCTATATATAGCATCATGTCATCTGCAAAAGTGACAATTTAAACTTCTTCATTCCTGATTTGGATACCTTTTATTTTTTTCTCTTGCCTGATTGCTCTGGCAAGGACTTCCAACACTATGTTGAAAAGAAGAGGTGATAGGGGGCAGCCCTGTCATGTTCCTGAACATAGAGCAAAGTGCTTCAGTTTTTCACAATTAATTATGAGATTAGCTGAGGGTTTGTTATATATGGCCTTTTATTATGTTCAGGTATTTTCCTTCTATACCCATTTTATTAATTGTTTTAATTATAAATGGATGTTGCATCTTGTCAAACACTTTTTCTGCATTTATTGATATAATCATATGATTTTGTCCTTTATTCACTTAGTGGTGTATCACATTGATTGATTTATGTATTATTTATTTACCATCCTTGTGCCCCTGGGATGAACCCCACTTGGTTGTGATGAATAATCTTTTTAATGCATTGTTGCATTCGATTAGCTAGCATTTTATTTAGGTTTTTGCATCTGTATTCATCAGCGGTATTGGTCTGTAATTTTCTTTTTTTGTGTTACGGTGGGGACAGAGTCCCAGAGTGCAGTTTCCAGGCTCTTGGCCTCACGAGGAAAGGTGCTGGCTCAGGTAGTAAATGGCCTTCAACTGTGATTGGATGGCCATCAGCTGTGGCTAGTTGGCTGTCAGCTGTAACCAGTGAGCTATTGGCCACTAATATAACAGCTGTGGCTACACTAGCAGAAAATGGGGGCTAGCAAGAAGATGGCTGAGCTAGCAAGCGCAGATTGCTGTTAGCAGAGCGATTGTAGCTAGCAAGTGGGGTTGGTTTGTTGGCCAAAAAGCAGATGGCATTGTGGGGACAGAGCCAGGAGTACAGTTTCCAGGCTCTTGGCCTCATGTGGAAAGGTGCTCACTCAGGTAATAAATGGCCATCAACTGTGATTGGATGGCCATCAGCTGTGAGTAGTTGGCCGTCAGCTGTAACCAGTGAGCCATTGGCCACTAATATAACTGCCATGTCTATGCTAGCAGAAAATGGGGGGCTAGCAAGACGATGGTGGCTGAACTAGCAAGTGGCAGAGTGTGGTAGAGTGTGGATTGCGGATTCTGTGGCTCCTGCTTCCTGGGTCTCCAAACCAGCGAGAGTATAATGGTATGGCTCCCCTACCTATGGCTCCGTGGGTATTCCTGTTTGGCCTCACCATGTCCTGAGTTCTTATGTGGGGAGCGGGAGCTGAGACTCTGCATGACACCCTGCATGACAGGCGGGTTGCAGATCATGTGGCTCCTGCTTCCTGTGTCTCCAACCCAGCCGCCAGCGAGACTGTAGTGGTATGACTTCCCTACCTGTGGCTCCGTGGGTGTTCCTTTTTGGCCTAGCCACATCCTGCATTCTTATATGGGGAGTGGGAGCTGAGACCCCACAGGACGCCCTTCCTGACATCCCGCATGACACATGGCGCAATGAGCAGTGTCTCCCGCATGACAGTTACTCTTACCAGGTTTTGACATCAGGGTACTGTTGGCCTCATAAAATGAGTTAGGGAGTATTGTCTCTTCTTCAAGTTTTTGAGTAGAAGAGTTTGAGTAGAACAGGTCCTAATTTGATCCTCTTTGAATGTTTGGTGCAATTCACTAGTGAAGCCAGCAGATCCCGGACTTTTGCTTTTGGGAAGGTTTCGGATGACTGATTCAATTTTCTTACTGTTGATCAGTCTATTTAGATTTTCCAGTTCTTTGTGATTTAGCCTAGGAAGGCTATATATTTCTAAGACCATGTCGATTTGTTCTAGGTTATTGAATTTGGTGGCATATAGTCCTTCATAGTATTCTTGGATGATCCTTGTGTTTCTGTGGCATCCGTGGTAACTTCCCCTCTTTCATTTCTGATTTTGTCTGTGTCTTTTCTGTTTTTATCTTAGTGAATCTAGCCAAGGGTTTGTCAATTTTATCAATCTTTTCAAAGAACCAGCTCTTTGTTGCATTAATTTTTTTCTAATGTCTTTTTGTTCTCTATTCCATTTTGTTCTGCTGTAATTTATATTATTTCCTTCCTTCTGCTGACTTTGGGTTTCATTTGTTTTTCTTTTTCTAGTTCTTTAAGGTGTAATGTGAGATTATTTATCTGGGATTTTTCTTGTTTCTTGAGATAGGCCTGTAATGATATAAATTTCCCTCTTAAAACTGCTTTCACAACCGAAATGCCCATCGGTAGATGACTGGATTAAGAAGCTGTGGTACATTTATACAATGGAGTATTACGCAGCCATAAAGAAGAAAGAAATCTTATCATTTGCAGCAACATGGATGGATCTAGAGAACATTATGTTAAGTGAAATAAGTCAGAAAGAGAAAGACAAGTACCACATGATCTCACTTATATATGGAATCTAAAGAAAAGACTATGTGAATGAACTAATCAGAAACAGTTTTGGGGACACAAAGAAAAAACCGAGAGTTGTTAGATGGGTGTGGGGGGGGGAGGTTGGGGATAAGGGGAAAGGTGAAGGGATTTGGAAGGAGCTGGTAACCACAAGCTGGCCTCAGGGTTTTTTTGAAAATTAATTTGTGGAAGGTATTCAATAATGTTGTAAAGATTTTGTTGGGTATCCGATGGGCATGCGTCCTATTTGGGAGACCACCTCAGGGATACTGTGGACACCTGATCATGGCATTGTACACCAGAAGCTAAACATTAATGAATGCCAACTATAATTTTATATATATAATGTGATGGTTCAGTGTGAGGTCGGAGGGATAGTGGATGGGGGGCGGGGGGTTCACAGTGTGAGGGATATAAATGATGAACATCTAAGTATTACCTTGTCTTGTACACCTGAAACTAATAAATAAAAATTAAAAAAAAAAAAAGAAAATAATATGAAAAAAACAAACAAACAAAAAAAAAAGTAAAAAAAAAAAAACTGCTTTCACTGCATCCTCAAAATTTTGGTAGGATGTATTTTCATTCTCATTTGTTTCTATGTATTTTTTGATCTCTCCTCTAATTTCTTCTTTGACCCAGTCATTCTTTAAAAGTATGTTGTTTGATCTCCACATATTATGGTTTTTCCTGCTTTCTTTTTGCAGTTAATATACAAATTCAAAGACTTGTGATCAGAGAATATGCTTGGGATGATTTCAATCTTCTTAAATTTGCTGAGTCTAGTTTTATGTCCCAATATATGGTTTATCCTTGAGAATGTTCCATGTACACTAGAAAAGAATGTATAGTCTGACGTTTTAGGATGAAGTGCTCTATAAATGTCAATTATGTCCATTTCATCTAATGTGTCATTTAGGGCTGATATTTCTTTATTTATTTTCTGTTTGGATGATCTACTCATAGCTGTCGATGTATTTAGGTCCCCTACTATAATTGTGTTTGGTCAATTACTCCCTTTAGTTCTGTTAGTAGTTGCTTTGTATATTTCAGTGCTCCCTGATTGGGGGCATACATATTGATGACTGTTATGTCTTCTATTAGTGTAGTCCCCTTTATCATTATGAAATGTCCATCTTTCTCTCTTGTTACCTTTTATATCCTGAAGTCTGTTTCATCTGATATCAGTATGACTACACCTGATTTTCTCTGGGTACCATTTGCTTGGACTGTTAATTTCCACCCTTTCACTTTAAGTCTATGTTTGTCCTTGTTGCTGAGATGTGTCTCTTGGAGGCAGCATATGGTTGGGTTTAGTGTTTTTATTTACTGTGCTACTCTGTGCCTGTTTATTGGTGAGTTCAGTCCATTGGTGATTATTGATATATGAGGATTTCCTATCATTCTATCTCTCGTTATCTGGTAGGATGGTGTCTTCATTGTTTCTTTGCCATTTTGTTGATGTGTATTATTTCAGTGTGATGGTATTCTATGATTTTCCCCTATATTTCCTCTTTTCTTATGTTATGTATTTCAGTTTTGGATTTTTTTTTTGAGTGGTTACCATTAAGTTTATGTAAAAGAAAGTTTTATATTTAGAGTATTCCATTTTCTTCAGTATGCTTACTTTCTCCATTCCCTTGTGTCGGTGCATACCTTTACTTTCTCTTGTTTTGTTTTTGTTGTCATAAATTATTCCTATTTATGCTGTGAGTTGCAGTACCAAGTTGTCTTCTTCCTCTTCTTTTATTTTTGTTTTTGTTTCCTTCTTTACCCTGTATGTTATGTTTAAGTGTTTAGTGTTTTACTTGGTGTAGGGGTTGCCATTTCCTACATCTGTCTGTTTGTATTACTACTCATAGTTTTGTATTCTTTTGATTTTTTGTTTCAGGTCGATGGCCTCCTTCTGTATTTCTTGTAGGGCAGGTTGTGTGCTAGAAAATTCCCTCAGCTTCTGTATGTCTGGAAAGGTCTTATTCCTCCTTCATATCCAAAGGATATCTTTGCTGGATATATTATCCTTGGCTCATAAATTCTTTCTTTTAATAGTTTGAATATTTGATTCCATTCCCTCCTGGCTTGTAGAGTTTCTGCTGAAAAATCTGATGAGAATCTAATGGTCTTTCCTTTGTAGGTTACTGTCTTCTTTTCCCTGGCTGCCTTGAGGATTCTTTCTTTGGTTTAATTTTTGACAACTTCAGTACAGTGTGCCTTGGAGAAGGCATGTTGGGATTGAGGTAATTAGGTGTTCTATTTGCTTCTTGGGTCCAAGGATCCAATTCTTTCCACAAGTTGGGAAGTTTAAATATACTGTCTGTTCCCTTCTCCCTTTCTTCTCCTTCTGGTATGCCCGTTATTCTTATCTTGCTCTTTCTGATGGAGCCAGGAAGTGTTTGTAGAGTTCTTTCATTTCTTGTAAGTCTCAAGTCTCTTTCTTCTTCCATCCATGTTATTTCCAGGTTTCTGTCTTTGATGTCACTGATTCTTTCCTCCATATGGTCAACTCTAATACCTAAGCTGGCTATTTCATTCTTCATTTTTTCTATTTAGTTCTTAATCTCCAGAAATTCTATTTGGTTCTCTTTTAAAATTTCAATCTCTTTCATAAAATGCTCATGTTGTTCTTTCATTGTGTTTCTGAGTTCATTAAACTGCCTTTCTGTGTTTTCTTGCATCTCGTTGAGTTTTTTCAGAACTGCAATCTTGAATTCTCTGTCATTTAAGTCACATATTTCCATATCTTTAAGTTCATTTTCTGGAGACTTTTCACGTTCTTTCTGAGCTGTCTTGTTGCCTTGGTTATTCATGGCAATTAATGATTTATTATTTGTCTTCCTAGACATCTACAGGAGTGGTTCTGCAACAGGTTGATAGGAAGAGGTTTTTCTTTTGTTTTCTAGTGCATGTTTGTAGAATATTTTATTTTCTCTCTGACTGTAGCCTTTTTTTCTCTCTCACATGGTAGTATTATGTTTCTCTGCACTATTCTAGCTTCTCACACAATGGGGGGATTCCCTGAAAGGTGAGCTTCTCCTCTGTGAACAGTTCACCTGCGTCATAGGGCACTGCTTCCCTGTGGGCATTCAGGGAACTTTTGAAGTTCCAAAGGTCTTCCTGCACCAGATTCAGAGCTCATGTGTTTCAGCAGTTGTGTTTACTCCTGCAGAGATCCACCCAGATAGGTGGGGAGAGGGGCAGGGTGTGTTGTGAGACGTGGCCCAGAGCACTGACCGCAACCACCACCACAGCCGGTCATGCTTCCCCAGCTCCGTCCAATTTGCTGGAACTAGTTGGGCTGCAAATCTGTGTCTGCTTACCACAGTTCTCAGAACTGCAAATATTCTGTTCTTTTGATCTGACACTGCTATTTTTCCGCTTCTAGCACTGTGCAGGTGGGGGCGAGGTGAGCTCTGGGAGGAGAGGGAGGGGGCAGCTAGTCTCATTGCCTAAGGCTTCCGTTCTCTGCTTGGCATTGAGGGCTTAAACCACCATTTTCAGCCTTGTTCCCTAAGTCTTTTCTTTGAGGTCTATGCCGTGAGTATTGGGTTCAGCCATGTTATATGCTACCCCTTCAGCCCTGTGGGCCATAAGCAGAGCCCTAGCAGTCCGAGTTCTTCCCCCCCTCGCAACTGCGGTAGTTCTGGGATGCAACGAGCTTGGAGCACTGAGCTAGGTCTGCATCCTGCACCCGCGCGGCTCTGTCTCCATACTTCTCCCTTCCCTCTTCCTTTGCTCGCACAATTTGCCCACCTTTAGGTGAATTCAGTAGTGAGCCTCTTTTTCTTGCCTGTTTGCTGTGTAGGGAGTCCTTTGTAGAGTTATAGTTTTTCAATTTGTTGTAAATTCCAGGGGAGATTTCCAGAGGCTCACCTCATGCCGCCATTTTTATCGTAAATCCGACCTGAATTCAGAAATATTCATCCTCCACTTGGACTGATGGGGCTCCGAAGAAGTATGAGTTTTAATGGTGGGAGAGACGCTGGTTTTCATGGAATCTGGCAGCCAATGTCTTGGGCATGCTTAAAATCGGAGAGGTACTGGGTTCTGGGCCCAAGTTCTCAAACTTTATTTCTATAATTAGCCCCTATCTCCTTCCCCTAAAGCTCTTACTAGGTATATTAGTTTCCTGTGACTGCTTAATAAATTACCAGAAACTTGGTGGATTAAAACAACAGAAATGTATTCTTTCATATTTCTGAAGACTAGGAGTATGAAATCAGTATCATTGTGCTGAGTGAAGGTGTCTGCCAGGTCATGGTCCCTCCAGAGGCTCTAGGTCAGAATCTCTTCCTTGTCTCTTCCAGCTTCTGGTGGCTGCTGGTGTTCCTTGGTTTGTGACTGTATCACCTCAATCTCTGCCTCCGTGGTCACATCACCTTTTCTTTTTTGTCAAGCCTCCCTCTGCCTCTCCCTTATAAGGGTATTGTGATACATTTAGGGTCCCTCTTGATAATCTCCAGTACTCTTCCCATCTTAAGATCTTTAATGTAGTCACATCTGCAAAGAGTAAACCATTGTCAGTAACATTCACAGGCTCCAGGGATTATGTACTGACATCTTTGGGGAGCCACTATTCAGCCTCCTATACTAAAGCTACTAGATACTTGCAAAATAGACTGATTTACCATATCTCTGCTTAGCCATATATATTGTCCCCTAAAAGCCCACCAAACATAGGAGGGTTAGAGAGAGGAGGAATGTGGGATATTATGGACCCTCCCCTGGTAACCATAATATTAGTAACTTCCCTCCATTTCCCCAGGGATGTTGTGGAATCTGGATGGCACCAGAATTGTTTTGTGTGGAAATGTGAGCCCTGCTCAGAAGCTCTTTCTGTGTCTGCATAGAAGTGGGATGGAGCACATGTACCAGGTTCCTGACCTTGAAACACTTCTTTTTCTTCATAGAAGGTTGTCAATAAGTAGACACCCTATGGAAGGACACAGGCCAATCTCTAGCTTGTGCCATAGGATGCCTGCACACTTGGTGTTAGAAAATGTGTTTCTGGAGCTCTGCTTCCTGGGATTCAGCTGGGCCATTGGAAAGCTATAAAATCTGGGTTCAGCTCTTTTCACCTGGGCTTTGATGTGAAATCGTTCACTATGCTGAGATGTGTTATAAATGGATCTGTGAAACGGCCTTACAGAACCATTGCCAAATTTCCTGCAGGGTTGCTGTTGAGGGTGACAGTCTGTCTATCATTACGTCACACAATCCTTTTTAAGAGGCTCAAGAGAAATTTTCTGAAGTCTCAGTATCAGGATAGAGATTATTTTCCCCCAAGCACCTAGTTTGTTTTTGATTTTATGAATACTGTAAAGGACGTAAATGAAAACATTTCCCTCTTTGACTAAGAAATGTAGAATCAGATTTGCTGCTTTCTTCTCCAAAGTACACAGGACTCTATGGGTATATATTTTGTATGCTAATTCCAACTTCATCTTATTTGCTTTTACCTTAAATGTCCTCTTTATTTTTTTACTTCACCAATTTGTTATCAGTATATATTCAGTACACAACTGAATATGTTTTTCTAAATCACCTCAGATATTTCTGGAATTAAGGAAGTTGAGAAAGGTGCATGAGCTTTTGTCAGAATGATCTGTGGTTGAATTTCTCCCCTGCCACTTAAGACTTGTGTGACCATGTGTAAACTTATCTGACTTGTGTAAACTTGTGTAAAGTAACTTGTGTAAAGTAAACTTGTGTAAAGTAAACTTGTGTAAAGTGACCTTGTGTAAACTTATCTGACTTGTGTAAACTTGTGTAAAGACTTGTGTAAACTTATCTGACCTTCCTTAATCTCAGCATTCTCATCTGTAAAACAGGATAATGAAAGTAATAATTTTCTAAGGCTCTTCCAGGTAGCAAATGGAAAGCTTTTTAACATAGTGCCTGGCATATAGTAGATAATGAATCAATGCCATACTATCATTAGTATTAGAATTAGTGAGAGACTTAATACATGAATAAATTAATGTATCTCTTGGAGGAGAGAAAGTCAGTGTCATCCTGCTGGGCCATGTCATCTGCTCCCATTGGCTAAGGCAGCCTAGAGAATTAACTGCACAAACTCTAATAATGATGGCTGAAATCCCTGTGGAAGTTCAGAAACCCCAAGCCTCAGAGAGTAATGTTTTTTTATTTTTTATGTTTTAACTAGAAGAGAACTGAGAAAGGGTCATAAAATGTTAAAGTATATTACTGACTATATTACTGACCTATATTACTTTTTAACAGTAACTCCTAAAATTATTACCATCTCAAAAACAATTCTAATATTGTAGCTGGTGTGGAGTTTTCATCAATTGAGAGGGGTTATTGCTAGCTACTGGCCACATACCCCAAAACTTAAACAATAAAACAAAATGGAACCATAGATGATTAAAATATTCTAGATTTGGCTGGTAATATTACAGTGACTAAAAATCAAATGTATTTGAGAAAGGACAGTAATACTAAGGTAGTATCTTTATTAAGGTACTTTATAAACATGAGTATATTATTCCCCCAAGGAACTCTCTGAAACAGTATAAGCTCCAGATACCCGACTGAGAGCTCATTTTGGTCAGGATTTTATATGCTTAACTCACTTTTTACTTTGTTCCAGCACCCAGGATATGTGTGGCACAAATGTTTGTTGACAGAGCAAATGGATGAATAGGTTGCCTCAAGTTGTGCAAGGTCTCCACCAATGACTGGCCAATCTCTCTGGAGCCATCAAGACCAAAAGAAGCTCAGTGACTTGCGGGTTAATGATAAGCAACTAGAAGTCTTAAGCCCAGGAACATGAGAGCAGCGGTGGCATTAATTCACTCATTCATTTAACAAATTTTTACTAAGTCATTAGTATGGTCCTGAGGCTATGCTGGCCACAGTGGATATAAGACAAAGCAAATCTAGCCTCTGTCCTCCTGGCACTGACCTCACGGTAACAACACATGTGGCACAAGACAGTCCATGGGATGACAAAGGAAGGATACCAAATGAAGACTAGGAAGCAGTCAGGGAAAGCTTTCATGAAGAATGGGAATATGAGGGATGGCTGGAAGTCTTTCACCAGGTAAAGGGCAAAAGGGGGCGGGGGCAGGAATAGTCAGAAAATGAGAGAGTGCATGTTACATGACAGACACTGGCTATGCCAGGTCACTGTTGCTGGAGCAAAAATGATGTCCGGAAGATAGTGAGAGCCAAGGCTGACAAGGAAAGAAGAGGGGCCAGATCAGCAGGGCTTTGTCTTTTTTGATAAGGAATATTGCTTTACATGGAGAGCAATGGAAATGCATTGAAAGTTTTAAGCTGGAAATTTTTAAGATCACATCTGAGTTTAGAAATCTCACTCTGGAGGCCATGGAGAATGGATTTAGAGGATAGAGACTAGAAATAGGGAAACCACTCAGTAAAGAAGCTGTTATGTTGACTAGGAAATGGGATATATCTAAAAGCTACTTGGGCTTTCTTAATGATTGTTTGTGATTGGGGACTCAAGAGGAATAAGGGCCAAAGCTATCTACAAAAGAATTAAAGTCAGATTGGTGCTCACTTTGAATATTGGGTGGACAGTTTTCACTTCTAACTCTTTGCAAAAGCCACCTGTGACCCATGGGCTGGACAGTGAGATGTATATCCAATGTACAGGGCTCATCGCAAAATTTTTGGAGCTCCTCCTCTCACCTCATCCCCAATCTTATCATGATGGTGGCCTTGGAACTGCAATCACACTGGGAAGCTGTGGGGGCCTGAGGTCCCCTCTGATGGGATTTAGAGGCTTTATAATCATCTGACACTGCCTCCCACAGATGAATGGGGATTACAAACTACATATGAGGGCTTCATAGAAATAGAAAACAGGTGGAAATCAGTGATTTGGATACTCGAGGCATCGGGCTTCTTGGAGGCAGAAAACCTGCATCCAGGCTCCACTGGGGTGAGCTTAAAAAATTATTTAGGCTCCAACACTAAAGTGTCATTAAACATCAGCACTAAAAATTACAATGACTTACACAAATCCATGAGTCATTTATGCTCTATGAATTTCAGTTTTCTCTTTTATAAAATGAGAATTAAAATATCTGCTTGTATGTATTAATATCTTGAATGAAACAAATCACATGTGTACTAATGCTTTGGAAACTGCAATATGATTAACTGTGTACATGTTTGACATGTGTGTGGTTATGCCAGGTGGTGTATTGAGCATGGATGCTACAAGTCAGACAGACATGGATTTGAGTTTGGGATACACTATAAATTAGCTATTGGCAAGTGTGGTAGGCTGCTTCTAAAATGGCTTCCAGTGATCCCACTTCCTGATATTTATTCCTTTTTGTAAAACCCTCCTTTTGTGTGTGTGTAGGCTGGACCTAGGGACTCTAATGAATAGAATCTGGCGAAAGTGACGGGATGCCACTTTGGAGGTTAGGTTGTAAAAGTCTGTGAGTTCTGTCTTGCTTACACACTACATTCTCTCTGTCTCTCTGACTCTAATGAAGCAAGTTTGCATGTTGTGAGCTGCCCTACAAAGAGGCTCATGTAACAAGGGACTGAGGGCAGACTTCAGCCAAGTGGGGTGGAACTAGGGCCCTCAGACCAATGGCCCACGGGGAACTAGATTCTCCAACAGCCATGTGAGTGAACTCAAAAGCAGATCCTTCCTTGGGGAGCCTTGACATGATGGTGGTTCCAGCTGACACCTTAGTTGCAGCCTGTGAGAGACCCTCAGCCAAAGGATCCCTGCTAAGCTGTGCTGAGATCTGACCCACAACAACTGTAAGATAATAAAGGCTGTTTTCTCTTCTCTCTTTAGGAGATGATGGGTGTTAACTAAGCTTATTGTGGCCATCATTTCACAATATATGTAAGTCAAATAATTATGCTGTACACCTTAAATTTATACAGTGCTTTGTGTCAATTACATCTCAATTAAAAAAAAATTTAGAGTCTTTTATTTTTAAGCCTTCTTAAAAGTGCCAGATAATCCCATTGTTGAACTGCCCCTAAACTCATTTTATTTGGGAAAAAGCTATTGAAAATGTAACTCACTCTCATTCTTTTGTTCCTAATCACCAAACTTGTCGCAGGATGTTCACATTTCATTTTGTAATCACAATGGCAGGAGTAATTTTACATGCCTGCAATTGCCCTCCCATGGAAGCTGGAGACGGCTTGTACCAGCTCAGAAGAGCCAATTGTTAAATGTTCAGGAATTTTGTGAGCCAATTGTTAAATACAGCCATTTTAAATTACAAAAACTTAAAATTTAATAAATCATATTAAAAAACAAAGCTTTAATAAATATTCCAACCTCAAAAAAAAAATAAAATTGGACCGGCCCAGTGGCTCAGGTGGTTGGGGCTCCATGGTCCCAATGCCGAAGGCTGCCGGTTCAATTCCCACAAGGACCAGTGGGCTCTCAACCACAAGGTTGCTGGCTTGATTCCTCGACTCCCGCAAGGGATGGTGGGCTCCGCCCCCTGCAACTAAGATTGAACATGGCACCTTGAGCTGAGCTGCCGCTGAGCTCACGGATGGCTCAGTTGGTTGGAGCACATCCTTGCAACCACAAGGTTGCCGGTTGGCCTCCTGCAAGGAATGGTGGGCTGCGCCTCCAGCAACTAACAATGGCAACTGGACCTGGAGCTGAGCTGCGCCCTCCACAACTAAGACTAAAAGGACAACAACTTGACTTGGAAAAAGTCCTGGAAGTACACACTGTTCCCCAATAAAGTCCTGTTCCCCTTCCTCAATAATATCTTTTAAAAAATGTTGTTTTAAGCCAGTAAGTTTTGGAGGAACTTTTTATTTGGCAATACAAAACAAATACAGCAAATTACTCAATTGCTCTGAGTTCCAGTGTCCTCCTCTATAAAATGGCATCCTAATACCTCCTTGTAGGAATTACAGCAAGAACGCAATGAGATAATGTATCTAAGCAAAATGCAGTGCCTGGCCCATAGTAGTGCCTGGCACATAATGAGCACTTAGTGAATGGTTGTTGTTATTATCATATAGAGGCAACAAAGCCCAGGGAGAGTTCAATGGCACACACAACAGGGACATTGAGTTTAGGGAGGGCAGTGACTCCATGGCTGCCCTGTCATAGCATAACCACACTCTACTACTCATGTTTGTTTACTGTGTCTTCTCCAATTGGGTTTGAATTGGATGAGGGTGGGGATGAGTATCTTGTGTCACCACTTTATCTCCCGTGCCTAGCAACGTTCAGGGTTTGCTAAATGAGTAAATAATTGAATTAATGAGAGGGTTGAGAGATTCCTTGCCCCACCAGGATGTCTGGTACTTTAAGCAGCTGGCACTTGTCCCAGGAGATAGCAGGGGAGAGTGAAAAGCATGCTGGAGCTCAGTGTCAGGGTCAAGTCTGATGTTCAAGAGCAGACACTCAGCTGTGCTTGCTGCACTCAGGCAGCAAGTCACAATTTCTCCAGCCTCAGTTTTCTCAGGTATCAAGTGGGAATAATAGTCCTAACTTCCTAACCAGATCATTGTAAGTGTTAAGCAAAGTCATAAATACAAAAGTACTTTGTAAACTGCAAAACACGATACAGATATTTGCTATTAGGAATGTTGGTGGAAACCAGCCTTACGCCCAGCATTCTTTCAAGTGGACTATTAATCAGACATATTTTGACACAACATGCCTGATTTTCAAAATGTGTTTGGATTGTAAACAAAATTCATGAACTAATTTCATATAAAAAGCAACATTCTGACAAATTTTACTTTATTATTATATGGAACATGTATTCTTTTTCAAAGGGCTAGAATGCTTTGTTTTTCCTTTGAACTGTTTTTATTTACCTTTGTGATTGGCATGTTTGGATTTGCAAATGGGAAATGTGTCCTTTACAGATGAATTCTTTAGCAGTAGGGACCTGGTAGTTTTGCTTTTATGAATGCATTGTTGATTGGCTCCAAACATTTGTTTTGTGCCTATTGACATGTGGGTAAGCTAAAGAAAACAAAGGTTCTCAAGAGGGCTCTCCATCTGTATTCAAGCTGGGTTAAACCCCAAATAACCATGTTTTCTGCCTAATGTGAAATACGTCAGCAGGCCCTAAACAAGCAAGCATTTCTGCCTCAGAAACTCACAGAGAAGAAGGCTAAGACAACTGGAGCAGGTAATTTCCAGGTCTCTTCCCATCTCACCCCAACCTCCCTTTCCAAACACATCTTCCCTCTGCACAATAGATGTCGTTTCCTAGCATTTTAGAAATTGAGTTCAGGGAGATGGTCACCAGGTTGCTATAAATGAAGGCACCGTGCGACATGAACACAAGGTGGGGAAATAGCAAATGATAACTCCCTCTTGGAAAAGCACAATGCCCCTGTTAGGCAACTAACTTGAACAAGACTTAGGTCAAAATAAACACTATCAAGTCAGGGTTAATTCCTTCTTATGTTCTTTCTTCTATCTCTTTAATAACAATGATAACCTTTTTTTCTTACCTTTTAGTTATTGTGCACTTGTGTATCTCCCTGGTTACTCTAATATCTGGAGAGTACACACTAGCTTTTGCACGTCTGCATTTCTGCCAGACCCAACATAGTGCTATGAATGGAATAGGTTCTCAGTAAATATTTTTGAAACAAACTGGTAGAGCAATGAATGTTGAATCATCTAGAGTGGGCCAAGTAAGCAGAACTTAGAAGAAGAGGTACAGAGAGGCAAAATGAGTCATGTTTTTAATGAGCCAGAGTCAAACATTGGTAGGGTGAAAATTCCATTTCATGCAGCTGCTTCAGGCAAAGTCTGACATCAGTGGATTCTATGCAGTCATTGCTCCAAATAGATTTGGTCCTTTCTAACCACTTATTCAGTGCCATATGAGCATGGTTTATTCTTTCCTGCCTAGGGACATTTCTTCATCCACACAAATCACCTTTAATTTTTTCGAAACATGAGTTTGTTTACTGGGGGACAGTAATTTAGAAACTGCTCATCTTGATTTGCATTTCATGAAACCAAATACACCACCAATCTTAAATTACCAATAAGATAATTATCTCATAATAACATTGATAGTCTTTGGCCAGATACCAACTTAGGACATGCTTTTTAACATCTGTGTCACGAATCACTTTTTCTTATGCTGGGGGTACAAGGCAATCCTTGGAGCTTTGAATATACTTTCAGGTTCCCCTTTACTCATCAGGTTTCCCTTTGCTGTATGGATAAACACAAACAAGTAGAAAGAAAGACTTTGACTCAGACTGGCCCAAGAGTCAGGATAAAGTATTGATATCAGGTGCTAACTCTCTGTGAATTAACCAGTGCAGATATTGTCTTTCAGTACCTGGGGGTCTGTGTGAGAGAAAGAGATGACTCTTCAGACAGTAATGCTGGCTCCCAAAACATGGCAACTGCCAAAGGAAGGGGAGGCAGGAATGTACTGTGTTGTTTCATGGTTAAGTGAGACAAAATGTGGGAGTGAACGCAAGCTAAAGGTCTGCATTCTTAGTGCTAACACCAAAGATACATGGAAACTGTGGGGAATCCTTCAGTTTGGCCAAGACATAAGAAGCCTCAGGATATACCTGGGTCTGTTTTCTGAGACCCAGGTGTCATTCAGTGCTAAGTGAGGTGAACAAGCCCAGAGATATGACAGGAAGAATGACACCAATGGCCATTCAGAGAGCCCAGCTGGAAGAAGCAGAATTGGTAAAGATGATCTTCACTAAAAGTGACACCTGTTAAATTGCTAGTTATTGACAGGGATTCATAAAGCATGCCAAATGCATGCTTTATTATTGCCAGTCTGTTTTGACTCCAGAAGGTGGGGGTTGCAGGTGGGACATGGGCAGGGACATGGGCAGTGCTGGAGGACAGACAAGAAGGCTCAGAAACACTAAATGTCAGAAAAGAAGAGAGGGAAACAAGGTAAGAATAAAGGGAGGTCTCAGTGAGCCACACAGATAAACTAGGCAGAGAATTCCTCAGGCAAATGAATGAAGCACTGAATCATTTAATGTGAAATTGTGGTTGGAGTTACTGAAAGGTTTCTAGGGGGCAAGGCAGAAAATCACTAGCAGAAATTAATCATCCACTGCTTTCAACACTAAAAATTATACTGACCTCCACAAACCAAAAAGGCCACAGAAGAAGCCAGAAAGACTGCTCTGGGGCCTGAGGCTTCCTGAAGGGGGGCTGCTGTCCTGGCAGGCAGAGGAGACCTGCAACTGGAGTGAGGGTTAGTTTTTGATGTTCTGGAGGAAATAATGATATCACAGATCTGGGTGTAGTTGAGAGAGGGGAGGGTCCTGTACACAAATGGGAAGAGAAGGTCAGTACTAATAGAGGCCCAGCACCCCTTTGTGAGTAACGTCATTTCGATGAGCTCAGCTCCTGGCAAGGAGAGCTATTTGCTTTGGCCCCAGAAGAACCCTTGCAGAACATCATGGGTGGAGAAAGGGTATGCAACTGTGCAGTCTGGGAGACAGGCTGACCATGCCAGGGGGCACCATAACCCCAGGAGCTGGACAAGATAGGACAGCACTGTCTCCATGTGGGTCAGAGCCCAAGGCTGACCTGTGCCTTCCAGCGCATACAACCTCAGGTTTTTGGACTGTAGCTTTTCCATTAGGCAGCAGCTCCACCACAAGGACTTGTCTGATAAACACTTTTTCTCCTTCAAGGCTTGGGGAGGAGTGGGGTAGGAACTGATTGGGGTCTTGGCTGTCTTTCAGGACATCATGATGTTGGGATCACAACTGGCAAGAGGGTGGGGTGAATGAAGTGCAAAATGTAAGGAGCACTTTCTCTCAGCGTCATGAAGAAAGTGCACGGTTGGCACCTCCTTGCGTTTTGTGCCAAAGCATCTCACCCACCCCACCCTAGTGCTGGCTCTGGCTACAGCCAAGTGTTCTTGCTCAACATTTGATGGTAACCAAGGCAGTCTGCAGCCCATGTTTCTGACTGGTGTCTAGAGAAGCTGTGGACAAATGTCGAATGCATCAGGGTGGGAGGGGGTGTTTCATTCTCTGTAGCTTCCAGGCTCCTAGGAAGCTGTGGATGCTGTCGTGCGGGGTGTCCGGCGGGGCGGCCTGCGGGGCTCTCTGCTCCCACTCCCCACATAAGAATGCAGGACATGGTGAGGCTAAAAAGGAACACCCACAGAGCCATAGGTAGGGAAGTCATACCACTATGGTCTCACTGGAGGCTGCGTTTACACGACGTGCGACCTGCTGTCCGCTTTGCTGCCAACCGACCAACTGTCCTCGACTCTCCTTACTCTCCTTCAGTCTCCTCCTTCACTCTCCTCGGCTCCCCTCTGTAGCCAAGGCAGTTATATCAGTGACCAATGGCTTAATGGCTACAGCTGATGGCCAACCAGCCACAGCTGACGGCCATCCACTAAACTGCACTCCTGGCTCTGTCCTCACACATAGGAAGTAGGATCCACACGATCTGCAATCCACCATCCACGCTTGTTAACTCCACATGAGGCCGAGAGCCTGGAAACTGCTTTCTGGGGCTCTATCCCCACAGATGCCATTCAAGAATGGGCTGTTGGGACCCACTGGTATGGGTGCATAGAGCCTGTACAGCTGTACCTTCTCTGGGCAAAAAAATGTGAGAAATAAGAAGAGTTTTAACCAGCGTAAGCTAAAGGGAATCCCAAAAGGACATCGATTAACTTTAAAAACTAATTTAATTTTTTTCTGATTAGAAAAATTAATGCATTCTCATTTTAGATAGAATTAGAAAATATAAAGCTCCTATAATTCCAACACCCAAAGTGATCTGCTATTGCCATTGTCATGCGGGGCTGCCTGCAGGGTCTCAGCTCCCGCTCCCCACACAAAAACACAGGATATTGTGAGGCCAAAAAGGAACACCCACGGAGCCATAGATAGGGGGGTCAAACCAATATATTCTCACTGGCGGCTGGGTTGGAGATACAGGAAGCAGGAACCACACTATCCACAACCTGCCGTCCACTTCTCTCTGCCAACCAACCTCACTTGCTAACTGCAATCCGCCTCTCTGCAATCTGTAATCCACACTCTGCCGCTTCCTAGCTCAGCCACCATCTTCTTGCTAGCCCCCATTTGCTGCTAGCATAGCCACAGCAGTTATATTAGTGGTCAATGGCTCACTGGTTACAGCTGACGCCAACTAGCCACAGCTGATGGCCATCCCATCACAGTTGATGCCCGTTTACTACCTGAGCCAGCACCTTTCCACGTGAGGCCAAGAGCCTGGAAACTGCACTCCTGGCTCTGTCCCCACACTCCACTCCTACAGGGTCTCGCCTCACAATCTAGGCGACAAGCGTCTTCCGCGAGGGGCCCTGTGTGAGGAGCCTGGAGGTGAATGCAATATTCTGGACACAGCCAGGCTCTCTGGGCAGAGCCAGCGTTTCCCAGGGCACCACCAGTACTTCTGGGCATGGCCAGACTTCCTGGGCTTCTTAGGATACCACCAGTCTCCCCAGACACAGCCAGGGTTTCTCAGGGCACTGCCACTCTCTCTGGGCACAGCCAGACTTCTTGGACACAGCCAGTCTTTCTCATATATTCTCCATGGCTGCTGGTCGAGACACAAAAGCAAACATCTGCCAGTTCCACTATGTGATGGTATGTTCCCAAGCAAACAGTCAAGCGGTCCATTAAATTAGGGATGGAAGGCAATTCCCCATAGTTTATAGTCATTCTCCAGGGCTGTCTTGGGGGTGAGGGATGACGACCTCACCCTCATCTCCCACGAAGGACTCAGCAAGCTTTTCCTCCTGGGACAAGTCCCACATACCGGCTGCAAGAACTTCCCAGGCCACGGGCCACAATGACCATAGCTTTCTCCGGCCTATGCTGGTTGGGGAACCGTCCATGTCTTCCCACCCCTCCACGGAGGTCCAGTTCTCCAGCAGCTGCTCCTCCTGGTCTTCCTCAGACTCATGCACAAACTTCTCTACTGCACTTCAGAGAGCTTTGGCCAGCACCATACCCTGCTCACTGTGCCATTTTTCACGTGGGGTGGCCTGTGGGGTCTCTGGTCTTGCTCCCCACATAAGAAGACAGGATATGGTGAGGCCAAAACGGAACACCCACGGAGTCATAGATGGGGGAGTCATACCACTATATTCTTGCTGGCGGCTGGGTTAGAGACACAGGAAGCAGGAGCTACACTATCTGCAACTTGCCGTCCACTTCTCTCTGCCAACAAACCTCACTTGCTAACTGCAGTCTGCCTCTCTGCAATCCATAATCCACACTCCATCACTTGCTAGCTCAGCCACCATCTTCTTGCTAGCCCCCATTTGCTGCTAGTGTAGCCACAGCGGTTATATTAGTGACCAATGGCTTACTGGTTACAGCTGATGGCCAACTAGCCACAGCTGATGGCCATCCAATCCCATTTGATGGCCATTTACTACCTGGGTGAGCATCTTTCCACATGAGGCAGAGAGCTTGGAAACTGCACTCCTGGCTCTGTCCTCACACACAGGAAGTAGGATCCACACGATCTGCAATCCACCATCCACGCTTGTTAACCCCACTTGCTAGCTACAATCTGCCGTTTGCTTCTCTGCCAACCAACTAACCAACCAACCAACCAACCCATTAGTGTAGTCACTTAGTGTAGCCACAGGCAGTTATATTAGTGGCTAATTGCTAACAGGTAACAGCTCATGGCCACCCAGCCACAGTTGATGGGCATCTGATTGCAGCTGATGGCCATCTAATAACCCAGCCAGCACCTTTCCATGTGAGGTCAAGAACCTGGAAACTGCTCTTTGGGACTCTGTCCCCACAGTGACACAACAGGGAAGGGGCAGAGTTCGGATTAAAATCCATGCATACCTGACCTCATAGTTTGAGTGCAAGAAGATGGATTAGAGTCTCCCACCTCTTCCTGTCCCTGCTCCTCCTTTTATTCCTTCCCTGTCCACTTACAAAGGAAGCACAGGTGAAGATAAAACAGCACATCCTGTTTGGGAAGGTTTTTCACTTATCAGGAGTAAAATGATACTCCTCCAAATAAGAGGTGAATGCTGGTCTCTGCTGTCCATCCTACTCCAGGTTCTGCAGTGTTTCTTGAGCTCACACCACATAATTTACAAGTTTGAAATAAGAACTTAATTTCTTTTTGTGTTTGCATTTTGATTTTCTAGATTGTTTTGACTTTTTCTGGTGCTGTGTGAAGTTCAGACCAGTGGAAAAGACAGGGGGTCCATCGGAGGAGATTGTGTCCCCCTCACATTCAACACCTGCTCATATCAGACTTTCCCCATAGGTGTTTGAGGTCAGACACAGCGGTCATAAGAAGTAAGTTCTCTTTGTCCATACATGTTCTAGAATTATATAAAACACAGAATGCATGCAGATTAAAGATGGCTATAAATTATTTTACATTCCTCCTTTTGAGGGAGGGGGAGACTTTTTCTTCTCTTGAATCTGGGGGTGGCCTGTGACTGTTTTGACCAGTAGAATGTGGCAGTTCTGGTACTATGCCAGTTCTGAGCTTTTATGAGCAGCTTCCAACTTGGTCTCTCAGAATACACTCTGTTGGAGTCTTGAGCTACCTAAGGGTGTTTTGACTATCCTGAAATCACCATGCTATGAGGAAGTCCAAGCAAGCAACATGGAGAAACTGTGTGAGAAAGGAGGAAGAGGAGGAGTAACAAGAGGAGGAGAAAGGAGAGAGAGAGAGAGAGAGAGTGTGGGGACAAAACCCCAAAAAAACAGTTTCCAGGCTCTCGGCCTCACATAGAAAGGTGCTGGCTCGGGTAGTAAATGGCCATCAACTGTGATCAGATGCCAGCAGCTGTGGCTAGTTGGCCGTCAGCTGTAACCCGTAAGCCATTGGCCACTAATATAACTGCTGTGGCTACGCTAGCAGAGAGGAGAATGGGGGCTAGCAAGAAGATGGTGGCTGACAAGTGCGGACTGCTGTTAGGCAGATTATGTAGATCCTGCTTCCTGTGTCTCCAGCCCAGCCGCCAGCGAGAATATATTGGTTTGACTCCCCTACTTATGGCTCCATGGGTGTTCCTTTTTGGCCTTACCGTGTCCTGCGTTCTTGGGCGGGGAGTGGGAGCTGAGACCCTGCACGACAAATGGCGCAGCGAGCAGGGTTCCCTGCATGACACATGGCGTAGTCGGCAGGATACGGTGCTGGCCAAAGCTTTCCGAAGGGCAGTGGAGCAGTTTGTGCGTATGAAAGCTCAGTCTGCGGAAGACCAGGAGGAGCAGCTGCTGGAGAGCTCGATTCCCGTGGAGGGGTGGAAAGAGGTGGCTGGTTCCCCAACCAGCAGAGGCCGGAGAAAGCGGAGAAAGCGAAGGTTGTTGCCGCCCTGTGGGCTGGGAACTGCTTGCTGAGGCAGCCCGGATGCGGGACTTGTCCCAGGAGGAAATGCATGCTGAGTCCTCCGTGGGAGATGAGGGTGAGGTCAAGGTCATCCCTCACCCCCAGGACAGCCCTGGCGAATGACTATGGACTATGGGGAATTGCCTTCTATCCCTAATTTAATGGACGCTTGACTGTTTGGGAACATACCACCATGTAGTGGGACTGGTTTGATGTTTGCTTTTGTGTCTTGACTGGCCGCCATTAGATAATATGTAAGCACCTTGATGTGAGGCCCTGGCTGTGTCCAGGAAGTCTGGCTGTGCCCAGAGAGAGTGGCAGTGCCCTGAGAGGCCCTGGCTGTGTCCAGGAAGTCTGGCTGTGCCCAGAGAGAGTGGCAGTGCCCTGAGGCCCTGGCTGTGTCCAGGAAGTCTGGCTATGTCCAGAGAGAGTGGCAGTGCTCTGAGAAACTCTGGTTGTGCCCGGGGAGACAGGTGGTACCCTAAGAAGCCCAGGAAGTCTGGCTGTGACCAGAAGTACTGTGGTGGTGCCCTGAGAAACCTGGCTGTGCCCGGGGAGACTGGTGGTACCCTAAGAAGCCCAGGAAGTCTGGCTGTGCCCAGAAGTACTGTGGTGGTGCCCTGAGAAACCCTGGCTGTGCTCAGAGAGCCTGGCTGTGTCCAGGATATTGCATTCACATCCAGGCTCCTCGCACAGGGACCCTCGCAGAAGACGCTTGTCGCGTAGATTGTGAGGCGAGACCCTGTAGGGGTGGAGTGTGGGGACAAAACCCCAAAAAAACAGTTTCCAGGCTCTCGGCCTCACATAGAAAGGTGCTGGCTCGGGTAGTAAATGGCCATCAACTGTGATCAGATGCCAGCAGCTGTGGCTAGTTGGCCGTCAGCTGTAACCCGTAAGCCATTGGCCACTAATATAACTGCTGTGGCTACGCTAGCAGAGAGGAGAATGGGGGCTAGCAAGAAGATGGTGGCTGACAAGTGCGGACTGCTGTTAGGCAGATTATGTAGATCCTGCTTCCTGTGTCTCCAGCCCAGCCGCCAGCGAGAATATATTGGTTTGACTCCCCTACTTATGGCTCCATGGGTGTTCCTTTTTGGCCTTACCGTGTCCTGCGTTCTTGGGCGGGGAGTGGGAGCTGAGACCCTGCACAACAAATGGCGCAGCGAGCAGGGTTCCCTGCGTGACAGAGAGAGAGAGAGAGAGAAAGGCTAGTTAGCCTCTCAGACGTTCCTGCTCACAGCCATTCAGGTTATCCCACGTGAGACTTCAGACATCGTGGAGCAGAAATGAGCTGTCTGTCTGTGTCCTTTATGAAGTCTGATCAATAGAATCTTGAGATGCTCAGGAAAGCAAAGGGGGTACTGTCTTAGTTTCCTATGGCTCCCATAACAAAAGAGCACAAACTGTATGGCTTAAAACAAAAGAATTTATTGTCTCACAGTTCTGGGGGCCAGAAGTTGAAAATCAAGGTGTAAGTAGTTCGTGCTCCTTCTGAGACTCTGGGTAGAATCCTTCCTTGCCTCTTCATAGCTTCTGGGGTAGCCATCAATGCTTGGCATTTCTTAGCTAGTAGTTACATAACTTCAATATCATTTTCTGTTATTACATGGCATTCATCTTGTGTGTTTCTGTCTCTTCTCTTTATACAAGTTCTGATAATTACATTCGCAAACTCATTGCAATGATGTTGCTAACCTTTTTTGATATCAGAGGTATTATTCATTATGAATCTGTACCCACTGGACAAATAGTTAATCAAGTTTACTATTTGGAAGTGCTGAAAAGGCTGCATGAAAAAGTTAGACAACCTGAACTTTTCACCAATAATTCATGATTCTTGCATCACGACAAGGCACCAGCTCACACAGCACTGTCTGTGAGGGAGTTTTTAGCCAGTAAACAAATAACTGTATTGGAACACTCTCCCTACTCACCTGATCTGGCCCCCAATGACTTCTTTCTTTACCTGAAGATAAAGGAAATATTAAAGGAAGACATTTTGATGACATTCAGGACATCAAGGGTAATATGACGAAAGCGCTATCGGCCATTCCATAAAAGGAGTCCCAAAAATTGCTTTGGAGGGTGGACTAGGCACTAGCATCAGTACATAGCTTCCAAAGGGGAGTACTTTGAAGGTGATCATAGTGATACTCAGCAATGAGGTATGTAGCACTTTCTCTGGGATGAGTTAACAAACTTAATTGTCGGATCTTGTATAAAGACGCTGGTCGTATTGAAATAAGGGCTCACCCTACTCCAGGATGACCTCATCTCAACTTAATTAAGTACATCTGTAATGACTCTATTTCCAAATAAGGTCAAACTCTGAGGTACCAGAGGTCAGGACTTTAACATATCTTGGAAGGGACACAATGAAACCCGTAATAGCCAAAAGGCTGTTCTGGCAGTTAGCAGCCAAAAGGCTGTTCTCCTGGATAATAACTTTCCCTCTAACAGAGCTAAACAATTTGCTACTTTCTATTCCAGTTTTAGCTTTTTACTCTGGTTTGTAATTCAAGAAGTGAAAGCATCCGACATTCTATTGAGACTTTTATTTACAACTTTAATTGGAAATGTTTCATCGATGTACTTCAGGCATATTTGTATTGGTAAGGCTAGGGAAGACCACTCCATGTTGTTGCTTCCAATCTTATAAAAAGAAAACTGAGCAACCCTATGAGAAACTCTGTGACACAGAGTCACAAAGCTCAGAGTGTTCTCTAAAAAATAAGGCCCAGTCATAGACCTTTCATCCTGATGGGGCTGGTAGGAACCACATGGCAGTTTAGGCATGAGGATAGGCAGAGACTGGAGAAGTCTGAGAGCAAGAGCCCAGTGGGCACCATTCACTCAGTCATTCCCATTCTCATTCAACACCACAGCAGATGCACAGTGACTGTTAACTGAGTACTACTCTGTGAACTGGGAACCATCAGACAATAACACCAGTCATTATCAGCAAGTGGTTTTCAGCAACTAGGAATGTTCAGGAAGGTGGACGGTGAGGTAGTGGATGATCCAGATTAGAGAATCAATCAGGAAGCTGAGTGTGAGCCTTGGAAGAGATAGTGGTGTGTAGAGATTGGGGATGGTGGAATCAAGACAGATTTATTGTTACAATTGACAGTTCACTCTAGATGTTAAGATGAATCATGTTGACTTTACATTTTAGGTGGTCTTATCTAGTGATTAATTACTGCTTAAACTTTGGTGCCCAACCACTTGGAGTTTGAACGTCAGCTGGGTCCATTACCTGTTCTATTAGTTAGCTACGGCTGTCATAACAAAATACCACAGACTAGGTGGCTTAAACAACAGAAATGTATTTTTCTTTTGTTTTTTGTTTTTTAAATTAAAGTTTATTGGAGTGACAATTGTTAGTAAAGTTACATAGATTTCAGGTGTACAATTCTGTATTACATCATTTATAAATCTCATTGTGTGTTTACCACTCAGTCAGTTCTCCTTCCATTACCATATATTTGATCCCCTTTACTCTCATCAGCCACCCCCTCGCCCCTTACCCTCTGGTAACTACTAAACTATTGTCTGTGTCTATGAGGTTTTTTTTTTAATTTATTAATTGGGGTGACAATTGTTAATGAAATTACATAATTTCAGGTGTCCAATTCTGTAGAGTATTTTTTTTTCAAGGTATAGGGATTTTTTAATGGAATTAAGAAAAAATATCTTACACCTCAAGGGAAAACAATTTTAGAAGCTGACACATTTGAGCTGTTTCAGGAGAACACAAAAAAGAAGAAAGCCTTAATTTCTCCTTAGAGCACTAAGCTGTCTGTGACATACAAGTACTGATTTACAAAAAAGAAAAGAAAGAAATCCACCAATGTCTCTGACATAAGGGCAACCAAATGGTGTTGGCTCGCACATAATGCCTTATTTTAAAACTGTTATTTATTTGCTAAAATATGTGGGCACTGAACACCTGTCCTTTTTTTGATGATTTTCTTTTCTTTTCTTTCTTTCTTTCTTTCTTTCTTTCTTTCTTTCTTTCTTTCTTTCTTTCTTTCTTTCTTTCTTTCTTTCTTTCTTTCTTTCTTTCTTTCTTTCTTTCTTTCTTTCCTTTCTCTCTCTCTCTCTCTCTCTCTCTCTCTCTCTCTCTCTCTCTCTCTCTTTCTCTCTCTCCCTCCCTCCCTCCCTCCCTCCTTCCTTCTTTCTTTCCTTCCTTCCTTCCTCTTCCTTCCTTCCTTCTTGTCTCCTTCCTTATTTCCCCTCTACTTCCCCCCTTCCTTCCCCCTTTTTATCCTTCCTTCCTTCCTTCCTTCCTTCCTTCCTTCCTTCCTTCCTTCCTTCCTTCCTTCCTTCCTTCCTTCCTTCCTTCCTTCCTTTCATGACACTACATGATAGCGTGGTGGACAGACGCACAGTAAAAGTCCTTACTGGCCGGTGTCCGAGTCCCGCCTGATGGGGATCTGGCCTAGTGAGCATAATTTCACATGAAACACACTGTAGTAACATGGGGACAGGGAAGTGACGTAGCTGAGGGAGGGTGTAGAGTATTTTTTTTTAATTCTATTTATTTTTTTTTAATTTATTGGGGTGACAATTGTTAGTGAAATTACATAGATTTCAGGTGTACAATTCTGTATTACATAATCTATGTATCATATTGTGTGTTCACCACCCAGAGTCAGTTCTCCTTCCATCACCATATATCTGATCCCCCTTACCCTCATCTCCCATCCCCCAACCCCCTTACCCTCTGGTAATCACTAAACTATTGTCTGTGTCTATGAGTTTTTGTTTCACATTTGTTTGTCTTCTTCTTTTGTTGTTTTTGGCTTATATGACACATAAAGTGAAATCATATGGTTCTCTGCTTTTTCTATCTGACTTATTTCGCTTAGCAATATCTCAAGATCCATCCATGTTGTCACAAATGGTCCTATATCATCTTTTCTTACCGCCGAATAGTATTCCATTGTGTATATATACCACAACTTCTTTATCCATTCATCTATGGAAGGACATTTTGGTTCTTTCCATGTCTTGGCCACCGTAAATAAAGCTGCAATGAACATTGGACCACGCGTGTCTTCATGTACAAATGTTTTCAGATGTTTTGGGTATATACCCAGGGCAGGGATTGCTGGGTCAAATGGTAATTCTATTCATAATTTTTTGAGGAACCTCCACACTGCCTTCCATAACAGCTGCACCAGTCTGCATTCCCACCAACAGTGGATAAGTGTTCCTTTTTCTCCACAGCCTCTCCAACACTTGTTACTATTTGTCTTGTTGATGATAGCCATTCTCACTGGGGTGAGGTGATTTCTCATTGTGGTTTTTATTTGCATTTCTCTGATGATTAGTGATGTTGAGCATTTTTACATGTCTATTTGCCATTTGTATGTCCTCTTTGGAGAAGTGTCTCTTCAGGTCCTCTGCCCATTTTTCATTTGGGTTGTTTGTTTTTTTGTTGTTGAGTTTCATGAGTTCCTTGTATATGTTGGATATTAGCCCCTTATTGGAGGAATTGTTTGCAAAAACCTTCTCCCATTCAGTTGATTGTCTCTTTATTTTGTCAATGGTTTCTTTTGCTGTGCAGAAGCTTTTAAGTTTCATATAGTCCCATTCGTTTATTTTAGCTTTTACTTCCATTGCCTTTGGAGTCAAATTCATAAAATGCTCTTTGAACACAAGGTCCATAAGTTTAGTACCTATGTTTTCTTCAATGCAGTTTATTGTTTCAGGTCTGATGCTTAAGTCTTTGATCCATTTTGAATTAATTTTGGTATGTGGTGACAGATAGCAGTCCAGTTTCATACTTTTGCAAGTGGCTTTCCAATTCTGCCGAAACCATTTATCAAAGAGGCTATCTTTTCTCCATTGTATGTTTTTTGCTTCTTTGTCAAAAATTATCTGTCATATTTATGTGGTTTTATTTCTGGGTTCTCAATTCTTTTCCATTGGTTTACATGTCTGTTTTTCTGCCAATATCATGCCGTTTTGATTATTGTTGCCCTGTGGAACAAGCTAAAGTTGGTGAGTCTGATACCTCCAGCATTGTTCTTTTTCTTAAGACTGCTTTGGCTATTCAGGGTTTTTTGAGGTTCCAAACAAATCTGATGATTATTTGTTCTATTTCTTTAAAAAATGCCATCAGGATTTTGATGGAGATTGCATTAAATCTGTGTATTGCTTTGGGTAATATGGCCATTTTAACTATGTTGATTCTTCCAATCCATGAGCACGGAATGTCTTTTCATTTCTTTGTGTCTTCTTCAATGTCTTTTAAAAATGTCATAGGTTTCAGCCTATAGGTCTTTTCACATCCTTGGTTAAGTTTATTCCTAGGTATTTTATTCTTTTTGCTGCAATGACAAAAGGAATTTTTTTTAATTTCTTTTTTTGAGATTTCATTGCTAGTATATAGGAATGCAATGGGCTTTTGTACGTTGATTTTGTTGCCGGCAACTTTACTGTATTCCTTGATTGTTTCTAACAGCTTTTTGGTGGAGTCTTTAGGGTTTTCTATATATAGCATCATGTCATCTGCAAAGAGTGACAATTTAACTTCTTCATTCCCAATTTGGATGCCTTTTATTTCTTTCTCTTTTCTGATTGCTCTGGCAAGGACTTCCATGTTGAAAAGCAGAGGTGATAGGGGACAGCCTGTTGTGTTCCTGAATGTAGAGCAAAGGGCTTCAGTTTTTCACTGTTAATTATGAGATTAGCTGAGAGCTTGTCATATATGGCCTTTATTATGTTAAGATATTTTCCTTCTATACCTATTTTATTAAATGTTTTAATCATAAATGGATGTTGTATCTTGTCAAATGCTTTTTCTGCATCCATTGATATAATCATATGGTTTTTGTCCTTTATTTTGTTTATGTGACATATCACATTGATAGATTTGAGTTATCTTGAACCATCCTTGTGCCCGTGGGGTGAACCCTACTCAGTCGTGATGAACAATCTTTTAAATGCATTGTTGCATTCAATTAGCTAAAATTGTGTTTAGGATTTTTGCATCTGCATTTTTCAGAGATATTGGTCTGTAGTTCTTTTTGTGTTGTTCTTACCAGGTATTTGTATCAGGGTAATGTTGGCCTTATAGAATGAGTTAGAGAGTACTGTCTCTTCTTCAATTTTTGGAAGAGTTGAGCAGGATTGGTATTAGATCATCTTTAAAGGTTTGGTAGAATTCACTAGTGAAGCCATCTGGTCCAGGACTTATGCTTTTGGGAAGGTTTTGGATGACTGATTTAATTTCGTTACTGGTGATTGCTCTGTTTAGATTTTCCAGTTGTTCATGGTTCAGCCTTGGAAGGCTATATGTTTCTAAGAACTCGTCCATTTCTTCTAGGTTATTGAATTTGGTGGCATATAGTCCTTCATAGTATTCTTGCATGATCCTTTGTATTTCCGTGGTGTCCGTGGTAACTTCCCCTTTTTCATTTCTGATTTTGTTAATTAGTGTCTTCTCTCTTTTTATCTTAGTGAGCCTAGCCAAGGGTTTGTCAATTTTGTTAATCTTTTCGAAGAACCAGCTGTTTGTCACATTAAATTTTTGTCTTTTTGTCTCTATTTCATTTAGTTCTGCTCTGATTTTTCTTATTTTTCCTGCTGACCTTGGGTTTCATTTGTTCTTCTTTTTCTAGTTCTTTAAGGTGTAACGTGAGGTCATTTATTTGGGGTTTTTCTTGTTGTTTGAGATAGGCCTGTAATGATATAAATTTCCTTCTTAACACTGCTTTCACTGCATCCCAAACATTTTGGTAAGATGTATTTTCATTGTCATTTGTTTCTATGTATCTTTTGATCTCTCCTCTAATTTCTTTTTTGACCCAGTCGTTCTTTAAAAGTATATTGTTTAATCTCAATATATTTGTGGTTTTTCCTGCTTTCTTTTTTTCAGTTGATATCCAATTTCAAAGCCTTGTGATTGGAGAATGTGGTTGGTATGAATTCAATCTTCCTAAATTTGCTGAGGTTAGTTTTATGTCCCAATATATGGTCTATCTTTGAGAATGTTCCATGTACGGTAGGAAAAATGTATAGTCTGATGTTTTAGGATGAAGTGCCCTATATATGTCAGTTATGTCCATTTCATATAATGTGTCATTTAAAGCTGCTATTTCATTATTTATTTTCTGTTTGGATGATCTATCCATAGCTCTCAATGATGTATTTAAGTCCCCTAGTATAATTGTGTTTTTGTCAATTTCTCCCTTTAGTTCTGTTAGGAATTGCTTGGTATATTTCGATGCTCCCTGATTGGGGGCATAAATATTGATGACTGTTATGTATTCTTGTTGTATAGTCCCCTTTACCATTATGAAATGTCCATCTTTGTCTCTTGTTATCTTTTTCACCCTGAAGTCTGTTTCATCGGAAATCATTATGGCTACACCTGATTTTCTCTGGGTACCATTTGCTTGGAGATGTGTCTCTTGGAGACAGCATATGGTTGGGTTTAGTTTTTTGCTCTAATCCGCTACTCTGTGCCTTTTTATTGGTGAGTTCAGTCCATTTACATTTAGGATGATTATTGATATGTGAAGATTTCCTGTTATTCTATCTTTAGTTTTCTGGTAAGACTGTGTCTCTATTGTTTCTTTGCCTTTTTGTTGTTGTCTATTATTTCTGTGTGGTCGTATTCTATGATGTTTCCCTCTGTTTCTTCTTTTATTACAATATATATTTCAGTTCTGGATTATTTTTTTTCTTATGTAAAAGAAAGTTTGATATTTAGAGTATTCCATTTTCTTCAGCATGCTTACTTTCTCCATTCCCATATTCTGGTTCAGGCCTTTATTCTCTCCCTTTTTATGTTTTGGTTGCCACAAATTGTCCCTGTTGATGGTGGTCGAATAGCCTCCTTTAGTATTTCTTGTAGTGGAGGTCATGTATTAGAAAATTTCCTCAGCTTCTGTATGTCTGTAAAGGTCTTTATTCCTCCTTCATATCTAAAGGATATCTTTGCTGGGTATATTATTCCTGGCTCATAATTTCTCTTCTTCAATGGTTTAAATATTTGGTTCCACTCCCTCCTAGCTTGTAGAATTTCTGCTGAGATATCTGATGATAATCTAGTGGGCTTTCCTTTGTAAGTTTCCGTCTTCTTTTCCTTGACTGCCTTGAGGACTTTCTCTCTTTGTTGTTGATGTTTGACAGTTTCAATACTATGTGCCTTGGAGAAAACTTGTTAGGCTTGAGGTGATTAGGTCTTCTATTTGCTTTTTGGATTTGAGGATCCAGTTCGTTCCACAACTTTGGGAAGTTCTTATCAACTGTATGTTTGAATATGCTCTCTGTTTTTTTGTCTCTTTCTTCTCCTTCTGGTATGCCTGTTATTCTTGTATTGCTCTCTGATGGAGTCAGGAAGTTCTTGTAGAGTTCTTTCATTTCTTTTAAGTCTCAGATCTCTTTCTTCTTCCATCCATGTTATTTCCAGGTTTCTGTCTTCGATGTCACTGATTCTTTCCTCCATCTGGTCAACTGTACTACCTAAAATGGATATTTCATTCTTCTTTTTTTTTCTATTTAGTTCTTAATCTCCAGAAATTCTATTTGGTTCTCTTTTAAAATTTCAATCTCTTTCGTAAAATGCTCATGGTGTTCTTTGATTGTGTTTCTGAGTTTATTAAACTGCCTTTTTGTGTTTTTTTGCATCTCGTTGAGTTTTTTCAGAATTGCAACCTGGAATTCTCTGTCATTTAAGTCACATATTTCCATATCTTTAAGTTCATTTTCTTGAGACTTTTCACATTCTTTCTGAGGTGTCTTGATACCTTGGTTTTTCATGGCAATTAATGATTTATTATTTCTCTTCCTTGACATGTACAGGAGTGGGTTCTGCAACAGATTGACAGAAAGAAGTCTTTTGTTTACCAGTACATGTTTGTAGAATGTTTTATTTTCCTCCTGAGTGTAACCTCTTTTTCTTTCTCACACTGTAGTGTTATGTTTTCTCTGCACTATTCCAGCTTCTCACACAATGGGGGAATTCCCTGGAAGGTGGGCTTCTCCTCTGTGAACATTTCACCTGGGTCATAGGGCGCCGCATCCGTGTGGGGATGTGGAGAGCTTTTGGAGTTCCAGAGCTCTTCCTGCACCAGATTCATAGCCCGTGTGTTTTAGCAGCTCTGTTTACACCTGCAGGCATCTGCCTAGGAGGTGGGGACAGGGGTGGGTGAGTTGTGAGAATTGGCTCAGAGCAATGCAGCAACTACCACCACAGCCAGTCCTGCTTCCACAGCTCCTTCCCCTTTGCCAGAACTAGTTGGGGCTGCGATTCTATGTTTGCAGACCACAGTTCTCAGAAATTCAAATATTCTGTTCTTTTGTTCTGACACTGCTACTGTTTTGCTTCTAGCCCTGATTAAGTGAGGGTGGGGCAAGCTCTGGGACGGTAGGGAGCGAGTGGCTAGTCTCAGTGCCTAAGGCTTCCATTCTCTGTGGCCGTGAGGGCTAAACCACCGTTTTCAGCCTTCTTCCCTCATTCTTTGCTCCAAGGTCTCTGCCGTGAACATTGGGTTCAGCTGTTGTATTTGTTGTCTGCTCAGCCCTTGTGGGCCATAATCAGAGCCCTGGCATTCCGAGTTCTTCCCTTTCCTGCAGCTGCGGTAGTTCCCAGATGCAGCGAGCTCTTGGCACTGAGTTAGGTCTGCGTCCTGTGCCTGCGCGTCTCCGTCTCTGCACTTCTTCCTTACCTCCTCCCCTGCTCATGCAATTTGCCCACCTTTAGGTGAATTCAGTAGTGAGACTCTTCATCTTGCCTGTCTGCTGTGCAGCGAGTCTTTTGTGGAGTTATAGTTTTTCAGTTTGTTGTAAATTCCAGGGGAGATTTCCAGAGGCTCATCTTATGCCGCCATTTTGATGACATCTGTCCAGAAATCTATTTTTCTCACAATTCTGGAGGCTAGAAATCCAAGACCAAGGTTTCAGCAGTATTGATTTCTCCTGAGGCCTTCCTTGGCTTACAGATAGCTACCTTCTCTCTGTGTCCTCACATGTTCTTTCTTCTGTATGCACAAATCCTTAGTTTCTCTTTGTGTCCAAATTTTCTCTTTTTATAAAGATCCCAGCCACATTGGATAAGGACCCACCCTAACAGCCCCATTTTATCCTAATCTTTAAAGGCTCTATCTCCAAATATAGTCATATTCTGAGGTACTGGAAGTTAGGGCTTCAATATGTGAATTTGAGGAGTCACACAATTCAACTCATATCACCTTCTGTCCAGTATTGGTAGATTACTTTCTCTCTCCAAGACTTAGCTTCTGTACAACTGGAAAGATGTTAATAACTAACATGTATTAAATGTTTTCTATGTTTTGAATACTTTATATTCATAATCTCACTTAATTCTCACAATAGCCATATAAAATTGGTATTATTATAATACTAAATAAAAATACAGGATGCCCAGTTAAATTTGAATATCAGATAAGCAATGCTTTTTTTTTAGTGTATGTATGTCACATGCAATATTTGAGACATTTTAAAAATTATTCATTGTTTATCTGAAATTCAGATTTAGTCAAGTGTCCTGTAATTTATCTGACAAACTTATCCCTTGAAATCAGAATAGTAAAAAGTGTCAGGACTGCTTCCTTGGGAGAAGGCCTGATTATCTTGTCTTTTCTCTCCTCCTATGTGGAAGTTCTCTTCTCTTCTGGGGCACCAAGCTAAGGTCTCCTGGAAGGCATCCTAGACCAGCGTGGTTCCCAATTTTGGAAGGAATTTGCTTTCTCTCTCCTTTAGTTTCTCTTCTGTCACTGGCTGCTGTTGGCATGAATAAGCTATTCCTTGCATTTCAATGATAAGACCAGAGACATGTGCTACTGAGACCTACTTTGCATAGGAATAAAAGACTCCTCCATATTTTCTAGCTTTGTTCATCTAAGTCCTTCACTCAGTTTTGAACTCTATCTTAGCCAAGAGTAAAGTGTTATTTGCCTTACTTTGCTTTTCTTTATCTGGAGGCTTAGCTCTCCTTTGGGGACTTTGAGTAAAGGTTTAAGGAAAATTATTCAAAACTTGGAAATATGCAAAAGGATTACTCTATGACTTTTCAGTGTTTTCTAAGGCCATGTTACTCAAAGTGACACTGCTGACACATGGAAACTTGTTAAAGTGCAAATTCTCAGGCCCAGCTTGAGACCTACTGAATCAGAATTTCTGGGAGCAGGATGCAGAAATCTGTATTTTTGTACAGTATGAGAAGCATTGATCTAGAGAAGCTTGTCTAAGGATCCTGTCACTCTAGGGGAATGCAACAGAGTTTCTAACATTGGTTTGGGCTCAGATCTTTTACAAAACTAGTAAGATAGTAATGATTTTATTTTCCGTCCATTAGAGAAAACATCCCTCAATATTATGGTTTTACTATTCTCCTGGATATTAACCAGTTTTGTATCTGAATTTGCAATCTTACCTCAGCACTCTTTTTTTCCTGAACTGACTACTGAAGTCCTATTTTCTCATATTCTCTTTTGATCCAGCATTGTCATTCTCCTGGTTCCCTCATTAATGAACTGAATAAAACTCTGACATGTGTTACATACCTATCTATACAAAAATTAGGTTTTTAATATTTTGTGAGTTATTCTTTGTCAGAAGGTTAATTGAGGGAGTACAGCACTCACCTCTTCTTCAGATTCCTGGCCATATACTGTCATAACACTCTCTATCTCGATCAGGGCTTATTTGTTACAAACAACAGAAGCTAACTCAAATTAGTGTAAATAAGAAGGAATTTATTTACCTTACTCCAGTCAAAATAGCTATCATCAATAAATAAACAAACAACAAGTGCTGGTGAGGATATGAAGAAAAGGGAACCTTCATGCACTGTTGGTGGGATTGCAGATTGGTGCAGCCACTCTGGAAATCAATATGGAGTTATCTCAAAAAACTGGAAATGGAACTACCTTATGACCCAGCAATTCCATTCTTAGGTATCTATCTAGAGAAATCCAAAATGCTAATTCAAAAAAATATATGCACCTCTGTTTATTGCAGTGCTATTCACAATAGCCAAACATGGAAACAACTCAAATGTCCATTGGTAGACAACTGGATTAAGAAACTGTGGTACGTTTATACAATGGAGTATCACGTGGCCATAAAGAATGAAATCTTACCATTTGCAATGATATGGAGGGATCTAGAGAACATTATGCTAAGTGAAATAAATCAGATGGAGAAAGACTAATACCATATAAAGAAATGAAAAGAATGAAATCTTACCATTTGCAACGATATGGAGGGATCTAGAGAACATTATGCTAAGTGAAATAAATCAGATGGAGAAAAACTAATACCATATAATCTCACTTATATGTGGAATCTAAAAAACAGAATAAACGAGCAAACTAAACAGAAACAGTCTCAGAGATATAGAGAAAAAAACTGAAGGTTGCTAGATTGGAAGAGTGGTGGGGATGAGGGAAAAGGTGAGGGGATTAGAAAGTACAATCGGTAACCACAAGATTGCCACTGGGATAAGAAAGCCAGTGTGGGAAATATAATCAAAATGTTGTAAAGATTTTGTAGGGTGTCAGATGGGCATTTGTCTGATTAGGGAGACCAGTTCATGGATGGTGTAGATGCCTGACCACTGCAATGTACACCTGAAGCCGAAGTTGAATACTGAGTGACAACTATAATTTAATATATGTATATACAGTCACAGGATGTGGAGTACAGCATAGAGAATAGAGTCAGTGGAATTGTAACAGCTGTATACGATGTCAGAAGAGTAGTAGACTGGGGGTGATGGGTTATCACTTTGTAAGGGGTGTAAACGTTTATTGCATTGTTTTGTGCACCTGAATCTAATAAAAAAAGGAATTTATTGGAAGCTTATAGGCATCTCATGGTACTCATTTGTAGGAAGAATGCCTAGGTTTCCAAGGTAGTGGAAAACTGTCAGGTAGTCTCTTATATTCTCTCTCTCCAAATGCTCCCTGGCCCCCGATTTTCTCCAGATATAAGGACTGCTCCCTGCCTTCTTAATAGACCAGTTTTCTTATTTACTTATCAGCATGATTGTGGTTTAAAATGGATGCAAATGATCTTCCAGTCCTAGAATCTGATAAATCAAATAAATCAGCTAGATTTGTGTCGTATACCCACATAGCTTAAGAAAGGGTAAGGATCACACCTATCAGCTTGCACATTCACCAGAAGCTGAGGTTAGAGCAGATATTCTAAGTAGTACCAGTGAGCAGGGGTGGCAGATTTATCTCTGGTACTTTACCTTTTAATAGGACTGTATTAGAGATTAAAGACAGAAAGATGATGAGAGAGATGTTCTTCCCAGTGTTTCCTGCCTTGGCATGGGAATGGTCTTGGGACCACTTTGGCCTAACAAACAGGAAAGCCTCTTGGCTTCTGAAATGGGCAGGGTGAAAGCAGAAAAAAGAAAGGCTAATTTTCAATTAAAACTCTGAAATGGAACCTAATAAAAACCTCATTTTTAGGGGTTATACACTTAATTAATTGATCTTTGGGAAAATTGTGTCATATTGACATGCATTTTCACCCAAACATTTAAATTAGAATACCTCTGGCTACTCTAACAAATATATTCCTAAATTCCATTCGCATAGTACAATAGAAGTTTATTTTCTACCCACAGCAGTATGACTATAAAGTAAGTATTCCTGGTCAGTGGATAGGAATCCCTCAGTTTGTTTAGGTCTTCAAAGTTTTTTTGTCAGTAATACTTTGTACATTCTTTGTTAAATTTATAGATACTGAATGACTTGGATACTATTTTGAGAGTTATCTTTTTAAAAATTCCATTTTCTAATTATTTGTTGCCTGTGTTAGGCAATATAATTTTAAAAATATTGACCTTGATATATTCATCTAGCAATATGGCTAAATCCATTCATTCATTTTGATATTTTATATGTACATCCTTTTGCATTTTCTATGTATGCAATCATATTGTCAAAATACTTTTATTCCTCCTTTTCTAGTTCTTACGCCTTTTATTTCTTTTTCTTCTCTTACTGCACCAGTTAGGTCCTCCAGTATAATGTTTTGTAGATGGGATGTCAGCAGGTATCCCGGCTAATTCCCAGTCTTGGGGAGAAGATTTTAGTATTTTACCATTAAGTATTATATCAGTCAGGGTCAGTTAGAATACAGAAACCATACCAGTTATTTTAAGAAAGAGAATTTAATTTAAAGAATTGGCACTCATATTTTGGAGAAAAGGCAGAGAAGACACTAGGTATCAAAGAGATTATAACCACAAGAAGCAGCTACTACCCTGGAGCTGAAAAAAGAAATGGAAGAGGTTTCTATTAGTAAAACTTAAAATCTTAGGTGATGGTCTCCAGGGATTTGGATTGTAGATCCCTAGAGACAGGACATTGCTTGACAATCTCGAATAGGGCCCCTTGGATCTGGTATTTAGACCTGCGAGGAAGGGACAACTTAACTTCAGGGCTGGTATTGTTATCTCTGTGGAGGCTTGGCAAGACAGATTCTGGAAGCAGGAAAATACTGCAAACTGGAAACAAGTGTGGCTATTAGAAACAAATGTCACCACCAGGATGAAGAACTTCAGATGCATTAATACAAACAGAAACAGGAAGAAATGAAGTAGAAAGACCCTTTCTCCTCCAGCCTTGCAGCCTCTCTCTCATGCCATCTGTTGGAAGAGCCTAAGAGGGATCTTGCTGGCAAAGCGAAAACTGTGATTTGCAGAGTCCAGCCCCCAGAAACACAAAGTGAGGTAAAGAGTGATGTATTTGAAGCTTCTCAATCATCAAATAGGTTAATAATCTAAAAACAATGATGATACTAGCTGTAGGCTTTTTGTATATACCTTTATCAGATAAATTCACTTTATAGAAAATTCACATCTATGCCTAGTTATTGAGTTTTTGTAGTGAATGAGTATTGATTTTTAGTCAATTATTTCTCTGAATCAATTGAAATGAACATATAAATTTTCTCCTTTATTCTGTCAGTATAGTGAATGACAAGGATTCATTTGGAATGTGAAATCAACCTTCCAATCCTGAAGTAAATCTGACTTGATTATATTGTATTATACATTTTACCTATTGCTAAACATTTGCTAACATTTACTAACATGGATTTGCTAACATTATGTCTATGTTATGAGAGTGACTTTTGTCTCTAATTGTTTTCTGTCAGTTTTCTGTCATCCTGGCCTCATGACACAGGTTGTGCTATGTATACTACTTTTTCTTTTTTATTATCTGAAACAGTATCTATCACATTAATTTTATTTATTAAATGATTAGAAATATTTATTGGTGAAGCCACTGGGCATGTGTGTGTGTGTGTGTGTGTGTGTGTGTGTGTGTGTGTGTGTTTTAGTTGAAGGGTTTTATTGTGGACTCAATTTCTTTAATAAATATAGGGCCATTTATTTCTATTCTTTTATTTCTTTTTGGGTAAGTTAGTAAGTTAAAATTTTCAAGGACTTTGTCCATTTCATCCAGATTTCCACTTGTACTGGCATAAATTTTTTCATAATATACTCTCATTACCTTTTAAATATCTCTATAAGATCTGTAATGATGTCTCTCTTTTCATTGTTGATATTGGTGATTTCTGTTTTCTTTTTTTCCCCTTTCAACATTGCTATAGGTTTATAGAGTTTATAAAGTTATATTCAAAGAATCAACTTTTGTTTCTGTAAGTTTTCTCTATCGTATGTTTGTTTTCTATTTCATTAACTTCTGCTCCTTATGACTTCAAGAAAATTCTTGAGATGGATATTTAGATCATTAAATTTCAGCCTTTCTTCTTTTCCAATACATGCATTTAAGACTATATGTTTCTCTGTAAACACAGCTTTAGCTGCATCTCACAAGTTTTGATATACTGTATTTTGATTATTAATCAGTTAAAAGTTATTTTCCAATTTCCATGTTTATTTCTCTTGGACCTGATGGGCTATTTAGAAATACTTTTTAAATTTCTAAATATCTAGAGATATTCTAATTATATTTTTTATTGATTTATTACTTGCTTGTGCTTCAGTTAGAAAATATATTCTGTATAATTTCAATTCTTCAAAATTTATTGAACTTGCCTTTCAGCCTAGCTTACATCAATTTGGGTAAATGTTCCATATGCCCTTGAAAAATAAGAATAGTGTGAAATGTTGGGGTGTTCTATATGTGACATTTAAGTCAGATTAGTTAATTGTGTTGTTCAAAACTTTCATGTCTTTACTGATTCATTGTATGTTTGTTCTATGAATTACTAGAAGGGGTGTATTAAAATATCACTGTGATTGTAAATTTTTCTATTTATCTTTTAGGTTTTTAAATTTTGCTTTCTTTATTTTGAGGCTATGTTATTAGATGCATATACATTTAGAATTGTTATACTTTTTAGTGGATTCACAATTTTTTAAAATTAAAGTTTATTGGGGTGACAATTGTTAGTAAAGTTACATAGGTTTCAAGTATACAATTCTGTAATACATCATCTATATGTCGTCACATTGTGTGTTCACAACCCAGAGGGACTGACAATTTTATTATTATAAAATGTCACTGTTTACCTCTGATAATCTTTTTGCCTTAAAGTTTAACATTGTTAGACATTAAGAAAGCTACATGTGCTTCATTTATTTGTTTATTTATAGTTGAGTGTTTGCATGGTATATCTTCTTCTGTACTTTTACTCTCAAAATTATTCCTCCACTTAATGTGTATCTCTTGTCATCAGCATGTATTTTTTTTACAATACAGTCTGACAAGTTTTTAAATAAAACATTTCATATATTCACAATTAATGTGATTATTCATATATTTGTATTATTTGTCCTGTATATCTTACTATTTTTTTCTATTTGTCTCATATGTTATATGTTCCCTTTTTATTTTCTTTCTTATTTACCTATGGCCTAACCAGGTATATTTTAAAATTATTTTATTTCTTATTAGCTATGTATTTTCATTATTCTATTAATAATTACCTTATAGATTGCAACAAATTATCTTGATTTATTAGCTCATATTCTAAATTACTTTTTATCACTTTTCAGAGAATACAGGAAATTTAGTACTAATTATTTTTAACCCTTCCTACTTTTCATATTTTAATGCATTTTAATTATACATATATTTAAAACTGAACAAGGCATTATTATTATTGCTTTTTTCCAGTCAATGTTTATTTATATTTATCCATATAATTACTCTTTCCATTGATATTCAGTCTTTCCTGTATTTACATGTTCAATCTAGTATAATTTTCCTCTGCTCAAGAATTCTCTTTAGTATTTCTTTTAGAGTGGTCTTGTGACAACAGTTTCTCTCTTGCTCTTTCTCTGCCAAAAATGTTCATATTTTGCTTTCATTTTTGAAGGATATTTTCGCTGGATTTTGGCAGTTATTTTCATTTGGTAGGTTTTTTTTTTCATTAAAGTTTATTGGAGATAATAATTGTTAGTAAAGTTACATAGGTTTCATTTGGCATTTTTAAGATGTCTTTGCATTACCTTCTGGCTTCCATTTGATTCTATTAGGCAGTCTGCTGTAATTTATTATCTTGAAAGTATTGAACATAGTTATTTTAAAGTCTACATCTGATAACACTAACACCTATAGCATTTGTTCCCCAGAAGTGTGAGCATCCTAAAGATTCTGCTTAGCTGTTGCTTTGTGTATTGTATAAATTGAAAACCACAAATTCCTCAATGAGGAATATTGGGCCCACTTATCTGTAGTTTTCTTTTCGCCAGAATCGTAAGACTTCAGCTTCTGATTTACTGGTAACCTAAAACTCCAACTTTTATTTCTGTAGCCCTATGAAATTACCAAAAGCTCTGAGAAACTACTTTCTGCTTGTCCTCTTGACCCTACTTTATTTACAAATTGGCAGTGGAGAAGGTCAGGCTCACTGAAGTCCCCTCCTCTCTTTGGGGTCTTAGCCCATCAACTTTTGGCTGTCTTGATTGATTGACAATATCTTTAAGCAGCTGTTTTGAAAATATTTTATTAAGCATTTATAATTGTTTAAAGCAGGAGGAGTGGTCTGATAAAGGACACTCCATCATAGTTGGAAGTGAAAGTCCTCTCTAATCCATTTTTCAAAGGTTAAGATTTTTTAAATTTATATAATTGCAGGTTCAAATCAATGATGAGAGATAAATTTTTGATGCATGCTTCCAGGCATGACAACTTAAAATGTAATAAAGCAGTATGTGCAACAGGATTTGCTTTGGGGATGTAATGGTTGCACAAAGTTTTATGCTACTACCGTGTCTCCCCGAAAATAAGACCTAACTGGACAATTAACTCTAATGAGTCTTTTGGAGCAAAAATTAATATACGACCCAGTCTTATATTATATAATATTGTATTATATTATATTATACCTGGTATTATATTATATTACATTACATTACATTACATTACATTACATTACATTATATTATATTATATTATATTATATTACATCAGACCCGGTCTGATATTATAGTAAAATACGACTGGGTCTTATATTAATTTTTGCTCCAAAAGATGTATTAGAGCTGATTGTCTGGCTAGGTCTTATTGTTGGGGAAACACGGTAAGAAAATGGCAGGGATAACTTTTCATCGGAAACCATTTCCTAAATCACTTTGGGGAACACAAATGCTCTGTGCAGTTTTAACAAGTGTTCTGTAGAAAATGAATTTTTCGGTTAAATTATTTTGGAAGTGATAGTTAAACAGAATTCTTTCCTTCACAATGTCTCTGAGCCTTGGATGTGTTATATACTTTTTAAGTCTTCAAGAGAGAATAACAGTATGTCGAATTCCCTAAATATTAGGTTGGTGCGAAAACAATTGTTGTTTAAAAGGTTAAAACTAATTGCAAAAACCACAATTACTTTTGCACCAATCTAATATATTTGATCAAAGAACACTTTGGGGAGGAACTCATGGTGAAACTATTATTCCATATAGTACAGTTTGGGAGACACTGGTTTAAGAGGGAAAAATGCTAAGGTGGAAGTTAGATTATCTCTGGCTCTATGACATTTATTAGCTGTGTGATCTATTATATGACATTGCATCTCTGATGATTAATTTTTTGATTTATAAAATAAAGAGCCTTTACTTCAGATAGCTAAAGTCTAAGCTTTTCTCTTCTATGATTACCAAGCACATTGCCTGTATCACGCAATATTCTCCCACACCCAACTTCCATTGGTACCTAATTGTTTTGAAGTGGTGGTTTGATTATTGAAATGGGTATACTATCTTTGAATCTGAGTCAAATCACTAAACTAAAGAGATAATAGCAGATAAAATATTAATTCCGAATCAAAATGGCGGCGTGAGGTGAGCCTCTGTAACGCTCCCCTGGACTTTACAACGAATCGGACAACAATAACTCCACAAAGGACTCCTTGCACAGCAGACAGGCACGACGAAGAGGCCCACTACTGAATTCACCTCCAGGTGGGTGAATGGCGTGAGCGGGAGAGGAGGGAGAGGAAAAGTGCAGAGACGGAGCCGCGCGAGCGCAGGACACAGACCTAGCTCAGTGCTTGGAGCCCGCTGCTCCCGGATCTTCCGCAGCTGCGGGAGAGGGAAGGACTCGGACTGCTAGGGCTCCGCTTACGGCCCACAGGGCAGAGGGGGCAGCATACAGCACGGCTGAACCCAACGCTCCCGGCAGCACAGACTGAGGGAAGAGGGCTGAAATCGGCGGTTTAAGCCCTCACTGCCCAGCAGAGAACGGAAGCCTTAGGCACTGAGACTAGCTGCCCCCTCCCTACCCTCCCAGAGCTCGCCCCGCCCCCACCTGCCCGGTGCTAGAAGCGATAAAGTAGCATTGTCAGATCAAGGACAGAATATTTGCTGCTCTGAGAACTGTGGACCGCAGACACAGATTCGCAGCTCAACTAGTTCTGGCAAAGGGGAGGGAGCTGTGGAAGCAGGACTGGCTGTGGTGGTGGCCGCCGCCATTGCTCTGGGCCACCTCACACAACTCACCTTGCCCCTGGCCCCACCTATCTGGGCGGATCCCTGCAGGAGTAAACAGAACTGCTGAAACATACGGGCTCTGAATCTGGTGCTGAAAGAGCTTTGAAACTTCAAAAGCTCTTCGCATACCTATCAACCTGTTGCAGAAGCCACTCCTGTAGATGTCTAGGAAGAGAAATAGTAAATCAGTGATTGCCATGAATAACCAAGGCAACAAGATAGCTCAGAAAGAAAGTGAAAAGTCTCCAGAAAAGGAACTTAGAGATATGAAAATATGTGATTTAAATGACAGAGAATTCAAGATTGCAATTCTGAAAAAACTGAACGAGATGCAAGAAAACACAGAAAGGCAGTTTAATGAACCCAGAAACACAATCAAAGAACACCATGAGCATTTTACAAAAGAGATTGAAATTTTGAAAAAGAACCAAATAGAATTTCTGGAGATTAAGAACTCAATAGAAGAAATTAACAATAAAATATCCAGCTTAGGTAGTAGAGTTGACCAGATGGAGGAAAGAATCAGTGACATCGAAGATTGGAACCTGGAATTTACACAGATGGAAGAAGAAAGAGATTTGAGTCTTAAAAGAAATGAAAGAACTTTATAAGAGCTTTCTGACTCCATCAGAAAGAGCAATATAAGAATAATGGGCATACCAGAAGGAGAAGAAAGAGGGAAGGGAACAGAGAATATGTTCAAACATATCATCGATGAGAACTTCCCAAACTTGTGGAAAGAACTGGATTCTCGAATCAAAGAAGCAAATAGAACACCTAATTACCTCAATCCCAACAGGCCTTCACCAAGGCACATTGTATTGAAGCTGTCTAAAATCAATGACAAAGAAAGAATCCTCAAGGCAGCCAGGGAAAAGAAGACGGTAACTTACAAAAAAAAGCCCATTAGATTATCATCAGATTTTTCAGCAGAAACTCTAAAAGCCAGGATGGAATGGAACCAAATATTCAAACTATTGAAAGAGAGAAATTATGAGCCAAGAATAATATATCCAGCAAAGATCTCCTTTAGATATGAGGAGGAATAAAGACCTTTCCAGACATCCAGAAGCTGAGGGAATTTTCTAATACGCAACCTGCACCACAAGAAATACTAAAGGAGGCTATTAGACCACCATCAACAGGGACAACTTGTGGCAACCGAAACATAAAAAGGGGGAGCGTAAAGGCCTGACCTGGAATATGGGAATAGAGAAAGTAAGTGTGCTGGAGAAACTGGAATACTCTAAATATCAAACTTTCTTTTACATAAACTTAAGGGTAACCACTCAAAAAACACCCAGAACTGAAATATGTACTGTAATAAAAGAAGAAACAGAGGGAAACATCATAGAATACCACCACACAGAAATAATAGACAACAACAAAAAGGCAAAGAAACAATGGAGACACAGCCTTACCAGAAAACTAAAGATAGAATGACAGGAAATCCTCACATATCAATAATCACCCTAAATGTAAATGGATTGAAATCAACAATAAAGAGACACAGAGTAGGAGATTGGATCAAAAAACTAAACCCAACCATATACTGTCTACAAGAGACATACCTCAGCTACAAGGACAAGCATAGACTCAAAGTGAAAGGGTGGAAATTGACACTCCAGGCAAATGGTACCCAGAGAAAATCAGGTGTAGCCATAATGATTTCCGATGAAACAGACTTCAGGGTGAAAAAGATAACAAGAGACAAAGATGGACATTTCACAATGGTAAAGGGGACTATACAACAAGAAGACATAACAGTCATCAATATTTATGCCCCCAAGCAGCACTGAAATATACCAAGCAACTACTAACAGAACTAAAGGGAGAAATTGACCAAAACACAATTATACTAGGGGACTTAAATACATCATTGACAGCTATGGATAGATCATCCAAACAGAAGATAAATAACAAAATCGCAGCCCTAAATGACACATTAGATGAAATGGACATAATTGACATTTATACAGCACTTCATCCTAAAACATCAGACTATACATTCTTTTCTAGTGTACATGGAACATTCTCAAGGATAGACCATATATTGGGACACAATATCAGCCTCAGCAAATTGAAGAAGATTGAAATCATACCAAGCATATTCTCTGATCACAAAGGTTTGAAATTGGATATCAACTGCAAAAAGAAAGCAGGAAAAAACACAAATACATGGAGATTAAACAACATACTTTTAAAGAATGATTGGGTTAAAGAAGAAATTAGAGGAGAGCTCAAAAGATACATACAAACAAATGACAATGAAAATACATCCTACCAAAATTTTTGGGATGCCGCGAAAGCAGTTTTAAGAGGGAAATTTATATCATTACAGGCCTATCTCAAGAAACAAGAAAAATCCCAAATAAATAACCTCATGTTACACCTTAAAAAACTAGAAAAAGAAGAACAAGCGAAACCCAAGGTCAGCAGAAGAAAGGAAATAACAAAAATCAGAGCAGAACTAAATGAAATAGAGAACAAAAAGACAATAGAAAAAATTAATGTGACAAAGAGCTGGCTCTTTGAAAAGATTAACAAAATTGACAAACCCTTGGCTAGACTCACTAAGATAAAAAGAGAGAAGACACTAATTAACAAAATCAGAAATGTAAAAGGGGAAGTTATCACGGACACCACAGAAATACAAAGGATTATCCAAGAATACTATGAAGGACTATATGCCACCAAATTCAATAACTTAGAAGAAATGGACAAGTTCTTAGAAACATATAGCCTTCCAAGGCTGAATCATGAAGAACTGGAAAATCTTAACAGGCCGATCACCAGTAACGAAATTGAATCAGTCATCAAAAACCTCCCCAAAATCAAAAGTCCTGGACCAGACGGCTTCACCAGTGAATTCTACCAAACCTTCAAAGAGGATCTAATACCAATCCTGCTCAAACTCTTCCAAAAAATTGAAGAAGAGTCAGTACTCCCTAACTCATTCTATGAGGCCAACATTACCCTGATACCAAAACCTGATAAGAACAACACAAAAAAAGAAAGCTACAGACCTGCATCTCTGATGAATACAGATGCTAAAATCCTAAACAAAATTCTAGCAAATCGAATACAACAATGCATTAAAAAGATTATTCATCATGACCAAGTGGGGTTCATCCCTGGGGCACAAGGATGGTTCAACATTCGCAAATCCATCAATGTGATACATCACATACACAAAATAAAGGACAAAAATCATATGATTCTATCAATTGATGCAGAAAAAGCAATTGATAAGATACAACATCCATTTATGATTAAAACACTTACTAAAATTGGTATAGAAGGAAAATACCTCAACATAATAAAGGCCATATACGACAAGCCCTCAGCTAATCTCATAATTAATGGTGGAAAGCTGAAGCCCTTTGCTCTACGTTCAGGAACACGACAAGGTTGTCCCCTATCACCTCTGCTTTTCAACATAGTGTTGGAAGTCCTCCCCAGAGCTATCAGGCAAGAGAAAGAAATAAAAGGCATCCAAATTGGGAATGAAGAAGTTAAATTGTCACTCTTTGCAGATGACATGATGCTATATATAGAAAACCCTAAAGACTCCACCAAAAAGCTATTAGAAACAATCAATGAATACAGTAAAGTTGCTTGCTACAAAATCAACGTACAAAAGTCCATTGCTTTCCTATATACCAACAATGAAATCTCAGAAAAGGAGATAGAAAAAACAATTCCTTTTGCAATTGCAGCAAAAAGAATAAAATACCTAGGAATAAACTTAACCAAGGATGTGAAGGATTTATATGCTTAAAACTATAAGACATTTTTGAAAGAAATTGAAGAAGACACAAAGAAATGGAAAGACATCCGTGCTCATGATTTGGAAGAATCAACATAGTTAAAATGGCCATATTACCCAAAGCCATATACAGATTTAATGCAATCCCCATCAAAATCCCAATGGCATTTTTTAAAGAAATAGAACAAAAAATCATCAGATTTGTTTGGAACCACAAAAGACCCCGAATAGCCAAAGCAATATTTAAAAAAAAGAACAATACTGGAGGTATCACACTCCCTGATTTTTGCTTGTACTACAGGGCTACAATAATCAAAACAGCTTGGTATTGGCGGAAAAACAGACACATAGACCAATGGAATAGAATTGAGAACCCAGAAATAAAACCACATTAAATATGGACAGATAATTTTTGACAAAGAAGCTAAAAACATACAATGGAGGAAAGACAGCCTCTTCAATAAATGGTGCTGGCAGAATTGGATAGCTACGTGCAAAAGAATGAAACTGGACTGCTATCTGTCACCATGTACCAAAATTAATTCAAAATGGATCAAAGACTTAAGCATAAGACCTGACACAATAAACTGCATCGAAGAAAACATAGGTACTAAACTTATGGACCTTGGGTTCAAAGAGCATTTTATGAATTTGATTCCAAAGGCAATGGAATTAAAAACTAAAATAAATGAATGGGATTATATGAAACTTAAAAGCTTCTGCACAGCAAAAGAAACTATTGACAAAATAATGAGGCAACCAACTGAATGCGAGAAGATTTTTGCAAACTGTGCCTCTGATAAGGAGCTAATATCCAAAATATACAAGGAACTCATGAAACTCAACAACAAAAAAACAAACAACCCAATTTAAAAATGGATAGAGGACCTGAAGAGACATTTCTCCAAAGTGGATATACCAATGGCAAATAGACATATGAAAAAATGCTCAACGTGGCTAATCATCAGAGAAATGCAAATGAAAACCACAATGAGCTTTCACCTCACCCCAGTCAGAATGGCTTTCATCAATAAGACAAATAGTAACAAGTGTTGGAGAGGCTGTGGAGAAAAAGGAACCCTCATACACTGTTGGTGGGAATGCAGACTGGTGCAGCAGCTATGGAAGGCAGTGTGGAGGTTCCTCAAGAAATTACGAATAGAATTACCATATGACCCAGCAATCGCTCTCCTGGGTATCTACCCAAAAAATTTGAAAGCATTTCTCTATAGAGACACGTGTACTCCAATGTTCATTGTAGCTTTGTTTACGGTGGCCAAGACATGGAAACAACCAAAATGTCCTTCAATAGATGAATGGATAAAGAAGTTGTGGTATATATACACAATGGAATACTATTCCGCGTTAAGGAAAGATGATATAGGAGCATTTGTGGCAACATGGATGGATCTTGAGAGTATAATGCTAAGTGAAATAAGTCAGACAGACAAAGCAGAGAACACTATGATTTCACCGATATGTGGTATATAAACCAAAAAGAACAAGACAAACAAATGAGAAAGAAAAACTCATAGACACAGACAATAATTTAGTGGTTACCAGAGGGTAAGGGGGTGGGTGGTGGGTGATGAGGGTAAAGGGGATCAAATATATGGTGATGGAAGGAGAACTGACTCTGGGTGGTGATAACATAATGGGATTTATAGACGATGTAATACAGAATTGTACACCTGAAATCTATGTAAATTTACTAACAATTGTCACCCCAATAAATTTAATTAATAAAAAATGCAAAAAAAAAAAGGTAATAGCAGACATTCCCTCACCTCTTAAGGAATACAATACAGTAACTTGTAAAAGCACGGAATGACAAGAGGTGTATGATGTTTTATGTAGAGTTGCTGATCCTGGTGAACTTAATCTTAGTTTTTTCATAGACTCATAAGAAAAAGAGGCGAAAACTCAGGGTAAGGATATGGTGGGGAACTAATGCTCTGGTCTCTTCTTTCCTCTTATCTGAGACTGCAGAGGAAATTACTTGTCTCAAGACTTGGTGCAAACTAGAGGAAAAAGAAGTCCTTTCAGAATTTTTAGTCATAAGCTGTACCTCATGCTAATTTGAAGCCTGAATTTACATAGAATTGGCAACTAAAAAAACACTGAATGAAAAATTTCATTTAAAGTTAGACTTAAAATGGCAGTGCCTCCAGGAGCATTGGTAAAAGCCAATGTAAATCATCTCTGGAGGAACCCATTTTCCCAGGCCTTGAACAAGAGATAAATTGCCAAGAAAAAAAAAGAGCAGCTTATAGTAAATAAATCACAAGGAGACAAAGTACCAGCAGATGAAACAGATTTCAGAAACAGACCTATAAATACTCTAGATACTCTTAATTATAATTAACATAAGAAAAGCTTGAAAATAAGAGCATTGTAAAGCATCTATAAAGAACAGGCAAGCAAATATGAAATAATAAAGTAGAACTCAAAATTGTAAATATAATAATTGAAATGAACATACAAATTATATGTGTTTAATAATATATTAGGTATGGTTGAACATTAGATATTCACAATAGGAGGAAACATTAGATATTATCAATAAGAGACTACACTGACTTCAAAAGAATCTACCAAAAGCACTCCAACAGCAAACATCATAAGTAATGAAGAAGTATTGAAAACAGTCCCTTTAATATCAGGAATAAGACTAGAGGGCTGTGGGGACAGAGCCCCAGAGAGCAGTTTCTAGGCTGTCGTACTCACGTGGAAAGGTGCTGGCTCAGGTAGTAGATGGCCGTCAGCTGTGGCTAGTTGGCCGTCAGCTGTAACCCTTGAGCCATTGGCCACTAATATAACTTCCGTGGCTGAGTTGGGGAGTGGAGTCGAGGAGAGTAGGTCAGTTGGCAGAAAAGCGGACAGCAGGTCGCAGGTCGTGTGAATCCAGCCTCCAGTGAGACTATAGTGGTGTGACTCCCCTATCTATGGCTCCGTGGGTGTTCCTTTTTGGCCTAGCCACATCCTGCATTCTTATGTGGGGAGCGGGAGCAGAGACCCTGCAGGCGCCCCGCATGACAAATGACGCAGCCAGCAGGGTGTGGTGTCGGCCAAAACTTTCTATAATGTACTGGAGCAGTTTATACATATAAAAGCTCAGTTTCGTAAGCAGGGTACGGTGCCGGCCAAAACCTACCAAAGCATGGTGGAGCGGTTTGTGCGTGTGAGAGCCCAGCTTCGGGAGGCCCATGAGGAGCGACACCGGGAACGGGAGGCGTGGTCTGCCTGGGAGACTCAAGCCTCCAGCTGGCACACCACCCTCTTGGCCATGAAAGGCGTTGCCTTCATTTTGGTGATCTGCTGCGGCTTTAAGCTCTGAGGGTTGCGAACATCTTACACGGAGGCCACCCACTCAGACATCTGGTACAGTGAGCAAGATTCCGACCAGGTAGGAATGGAGTCTGACTCTGGGCAGGAGGACGTGTGGCCCCCACACAGTGTGTGGTGTCCACTGTTCTCAGGAGTTGGACCCCCAAGGAGGGGTGGGAGGACATGGATGGCTCTCTGGCCAGTGTGGAGAGGGCCCTGCAGGCTCTGGCTGAGCTGTTGCCAGAGGAGAAGGCTACAGCCGGCCGCGTGGGCTGGATGTTCCTCATGGCCTTGAGTCTCAACACGGAAAATGTGCTTAATGAAATGGCTCAGGTGCCGGACCAGGTGTCCCGGTTGGAAGCGCTGGAAGCTCGGTCTGCCTGTTAGAAGAGGGGCCCCACAGTGCAGACTCGGAGGCAGAGGCGGAGGCAGCGAGTGGAGACAATGTAGCTCCCAACCCTCAAGCCCGGCCATTGTTGAAGCAAAGGGTAAAAGGTGAGCAACCTCTGGGGGGGGGGGCGTTGCTGCAGGCAACCCAGCTGTGACTGAGTTCACAAACTACACCCCTTACACTCCCACTGAGTTGCAGGAGCTGGGGGTGCGTTACAGACAGAGCACTGGAGAGCCAGTCTCGGCTTGGCTACTATGTTTATGGGATGAGGGAACAGACAACATTCTCTGCTCCCCAGGCAAGATGGAAAAGCTAGCCTTCATGACACTGCAACCATCCCTGTGACAAAGGTTACAGAACTGCCATAGGTTGGCCCACGGCCAGGGCAAAGATTCTCTAATGGAGTGGCTCACGGCTGCGGTACGCACAGTATGGGGACAGGCTGGCGAGCTGCCAGACACTGTGAGTCAAGGGCAGTCATATACGGAACTTACTCAAATCATCCGTGAAATGGGTATGAGACATGCAATTTTCAACTTTAATATGCAGGGGCCGGATGACAAGCTTTTTACAGCCAGCATGAGAGATCTGGTTTTGGATACTGCACCTGTGAGTGCTTTTGGATCCTTGGTTGCCATTCTTACACCCTATGTGGGGCGATGGATCCATGAAGTTACAACTGCCATGGCCACCCTAGAGAATGTTGAAAGCTAGAGGCAAAGGAAGTTAAGACAGGAGGTCCGCGCAGTTGAGACCTGGAAGCCCAAATCAAAAGTAAAGGGGCGAGATTGCAGGCCTCAGAGAGTAACACGCGCACAGATGTGGTGTGATCTCGTGGCAGCAGGGGTCGATCGGAATAAAATAGACCGAAAACTCAATGCACTCCTGCTGGAACTTTGGAAACAGTTGCGTCTGGAACAGCAATTTCAGAGAAGCCTAAAAGAGAAGTCTGGGAAAGCGCGACCTGTGTCCCTCCAGGACTTCATGCGGCCTCTTGAGGCCAACTCCTTTCAGCTTGATTAGGGGTGGGGCCAAGGTATTCCATCAGAGGGGATGAGCAGGGACCAGAGGCCCCACGTGGAACTGTCCATACATTGGTCCCCTTCTAATGTGCAGAGGGTTTTGGCCCTAGTTGACACTGGCACAGACTGCAGTCTTGTTTATGGGAACCCAAAACTGATCCCCAGACCAGCAATCTGCATTGATGACTACGGGGGAAAGACTGTGACTGTGAAAGCCGTTTCCTTGCCACTGGGTATAGGAAGGCTTCCCCCTCGTACCTACAAGGTTTATGTCTCTCCCGTGTTGGAGTATATTCTAGGGGTGGACGTGCTACATGGCCTCAGCTTACAGACATCGGTAGGAGAGTTCCGTCTCCGGATCCGGGTGGTGAAAGCGGTGACACTCGGTCATGCTCACCACCTTCCTCAAGTGTTGCCATAGCCCTGGCACGTAGTTACAGTGCGACAGTACCACCTGCCAGGAGGGCAGAAGGAGATTGGTTGTACAATATTGGAATTGGAGAAGGCACATATTGTGAGGCCAATGCACAGTCCCTTTAACTCCCCAGTATGTCCTGTCAAGCAGCCAGATGGGACCTGGCAAATGACTGTGGATTATAGGGAGTTAAATAAGGTGACGCCACTCTTGCATGCTTCAGTGCCTTCAATACATGATTTGATGGATCGTCTGACTGTCTGCGTGGGGACATATCACTATGTAGTGAACTTGGCCAATGCTTTTTTCTCCATTGACATTGCACCCGAGTGTCAAAAGCAGTTTGCTTTTACTTGGGACAGGCGGCAGTGGACTTTTCAAGTCCTTCCGCAAGGATACTTGCACAGCCCCACTATCTGCCACGGGCTCGTGGCCCAGGATTTGGGACAGTGTGATCACCCGTCCTCTGTGGCCTTGTTTCATTATGTCGATGATATTCTATTAACATCAGATTCTCTTTCTAATTTGGAGCAAACAGCTCCCTCTCTTCTCCACCACCTGAAGTCACGAGGCTGGGTGGTGAATGAGGAAAAGGTCCAAGGCCCTGGCTTATCCGTCAAGTTTTTGGGTGTTGTGTAGTTGGGTAAGACAAAGGTCATACCTGAGGCGATTATTGATAAGATACAAGCCTTTCCCCGACCGACCAAGGTCTCCCAACTGCAGATGTATCTGGGTCTGCTAGGATATTGGCGGGCGTTTGTACCCCATTTAGCACAAACGACAAGACCCTTGTATAACATGATAAAAAAAGGGGGCTTCATGGGATTGGACAGAGGCTATAGAGCAAGGCTTTGTTGCCACAAAACGGGCAGTGCAGCAGGCACAGGCTCTGCAAGTAGTGGACCCTGGCTGCCCATTTGAACTTGATGTTCACATAACCCAAGAGGGGTACGGATGGGGCCTCTGGCAACGGGCAAGAGCGTCTCCGGTTGCCAGTGGGATTTTGGTCCCAATTATGGAAGGGAGTGGAGGTCCGCTACTCTCTAATAGAGAAAGAGCTGGCTGCTGTGTACGCAGCCCTAGTGGCCACAGAAGCCATCACAGGAACGGCAAGGTATTGGTTCAAACAACCTATCCCGTCAAGAGGTGGGTCCGTACGTCGACCCAGGGACCCAAAATGGGAGTGGCACAGACCACCACCCTCACCAAGTGGGGTGCCTACTTGGAGCAACATAGCACCCTTAGTTCAAGCCCTTTGAGCACAGAGCTACAAAAGGTCCTGGGGCCTGTGGAGCTTGTAGCCCAGGCTGAGCCAAGCGCTCTGCCTAGAGGGGAGGACTTGGAGCCCTCGCCCTACAAAGAAGGACAGTCCCCAGTACCTGAGGATGCCTGGTTTATCGATGGTTAGAACGGTCTCCTGCCACTGATGTGGCCCATTGGCTGCATAGGAAATTGCAGCACACTGGAAGCCGAACCATGTGGCCAGTGAGCAGACGCTGGGATCTGCCTTTGAAGTGGCAGGAGATAGCAGATGCCTGCTATGACTGTGCCATCTGTGCCCAGGACAGCTCCCAAAGGCGGAGGCTCCCCTGGGAGACATAGCAGATTATGCGAGGGAGGGTGCCCCTCACTCGCTGGAAGTGGATTACATTGGACCCCTGCCTAAGGCCCGCAATGCTATGAATGCGTTCACAACAGTGGACACTGCTACAGGGTTGATGTTTGCTTGGCTGTGTCCGGCTGCGAATCAGCGGCATACAGTTGTCGCTCTTACATGGCTGTGCGCCCTCTATGGTCACCCCCAAGTCATTAAAAGTGACAGGGGTACCCATTTTATGAGGCAAGAAGTACAGCGCTGGGCTGCCAGGATGGACGTGCAATGGTTGTTTCATGCTCCGTATAACTCACAAGCAGCTGGCATGATTGAATGCTACAACGGACTTTTGAAGCAAGGTCTCCGGGTGTCAAAACACCTTTTTGAAGCAAGGTCTCCGGGTGTCAAAACACAGCCTCATGTCTATGGGACGTCCTGAGAGTCCTGAATGAGAGACCACGGAAGGGAGGGCCCGCACCAGTAGAAGCTCTGCTACATCAAATAGACGTTCCCATTCAATTACAAGTTACCACAAGTGAGACTCTGTTAAAGCCAGGCTACGGCAGGAATGGAAACATTTTGCTGCCAGCACCCACATGCTTGAAAGCAGGGGAACGACAGCAATGGACTTGGCCCTGGCAGGTCAAAAGCCCCCATTGTCAGTGGTTGGGCCTGATAGCCCCATGGGAGGCCGGTTTGACTCATGATTTGCAAGTGACGCCAGGGGTGGTGGCTGAGTGGCCACCACAAGTGACTGTAGTATACGGAAGTCCTAATACCAGGATGATTTTGCAGGGAATCTATGTGCTCTCACTATGGCCTATTACGGGGTCCCCTGTAATATGCAAGTTCCCCTGAAACTATGCAAGGGATCCCAAGCACTGCCATAAAGGTCTGGTACCACAAACCGGGAAAGGTGCCAGTGGCAGCGACCCTCCTTTCCCAGGACAAAAAGCTAGCATGTATTCTCCCAGATGGAAGGCATTTGCCATTGTTGGTTCCTAAGACTGCTGTTTCTTTTCGTCCGTAGGTGCTGATAGGCTAATATGGAGCAGGGACCCTCGCGGAAAATGCTTGTTGCGTAGATTGTGAGGCAAGATCCTGTAGGGGTGGAGTGTGGGGACAGAGCCCCAAAGAGCAGTTTCTAGGCTCTCGGCCTCACGTGGAAAGGTGCTGACTCAGATAGATAGTAGCTGTAACCCTTGAGCCATTGGCCACTAATATAACTGCAGCAGCTGAGCTGGGGAGTGGAGTCGAGGAGAGTAGGTCAGTTGGCAGAAAAGCGGACAGCAGGTCGCACGTCATGTGAATCCAGCCCTCCAGTGAGACTATAGTGGTGTGACTCCCCTACCTATGGCTCCGTGGGTGTTCCTTTTTGGCCTAGCCACATCCTGCATTCTTATGTGGGGAGTGGGAGCAGAGACCCGGCAGGCCGCCCCGCATGACAAGGGCTTACCAACTCCACTTCTATGTCATGTGGTAGTAGTGGTCCTAACTAGTTCAGTAAAGGAAAGAAATAAGATCGACATGGATGGATCCTAAGAGTTATTCTAACAGAATATAATATTGTCTACATAGAAAACTCAGAGAAATCTACAGATAAATTATTAGAGTTAATAAGAAAGTTTAGCAAAGTGGTTGGATAAACAACCAACAAAAGCAAGAATAAGAACAAAAAAGCAATTGAATTTATATCAATCAGCAATACATTTTAAAAAATGAGATAAGGAAATCATAACAGCAATCCAAAATAAGAGGTACCTAGTAATAAATCCAAAAACTACAGAGGGTGTCAAAAAAAATGTATACGCATTTTAAGAAAGGAATAAACTGTATTTAAATTGTAATACAATGAATGACGCTAGCATTCATTTGATTAATGCCATCTTTTGAGTGAACATCATACCACACATTGCTACCATAATTCAATTCAACTTTGAAAAGTAATACATAGATAACATCTCTTAAAATGTGCACATTTTTTTGGCATCTCTGGTATATACAAAGATTTAGTGGAAAATAAAAATGTGTTGAAAGATAGTTAAAAAACCTAAAAATGGATACGGATTTGGACACACACACACACACACACACACGCACACACGCACACACACGCACACACACACCAGCTTGGGTCAGGGTGTCATATTAGCAGTTAGCACCGTTGGTGTCACCAAGGGTGACAGAATCCTCAAGCCTAGCCATTGTATACATTAAAAGGTTGCAAATAACACTGAAATCTGGCTGGAAAGGCTGCCAGGATTTGGAGGACAGCCTTGAGAAGTTAAATAGCTCTTTTATATTGTGTTATTTCAGCCTCTGAGCTATTCAAATCCCAAGACTTTACAGAATATTAGACAGCATCCAGACGTTAAATCTGGCTGGAGGAAAGTGGCTCTTTCCTTTCTAATAGAGAAAGAGATGCTCAGTCTTGGACAAATAGAAAATGATTTTGGAAGAGACACTTTATGTTAATAGCAGACCCCTTAGCCTTATGGCTTGCTATAACAAGGCTGAATAATTTGCAACGAGCTTCAAAACTTGAAGGCTTAGTCTTTACCTTCAATTACTGTCAGATCAGGCTTTATCAGGCTCCAGGTGCTTTGCTTCAAGCCATCCGTTGAAAAGAAATCATACTTCAGGAATGAAAAGGGGGCTAGCACAAGTACTAATTTAGTGAAATGTGGTGATTGTCAAGGGGGAACACAAACCTGGTTAAGGGCATGAAAGTCCTCCAGCGCCTTTGAATCCTTTTCCTATGTAGAAGTTACAAGCGTGTTATTATTACCCATTGAAAATCAACGGGGAAAAAAGCCAGGAGCCCAAAGCCCATTCAGACTAATCATCTCAGTGCATTCAATCACACAACTGTCAGCCTTAGTGTAATCACAGTCAGCACAGGCAGAAAATGGCATTTCAAAAATATTACTGTCAGGTCCTGCCTTCTTCCAGCCTCTGTGGCTTATTTCCTTCCACAGCTGACATGATTTGACCCACCAGCAGTGTCAGCCCCACAACATTTTCTAGGAGAAAGACTGCATATATGCCTGCCACTACTTCCCACTTTCCTACCCAAGATAGACATCACTAGTGGATTGCCACCCTCATTTCTGCTAAGCCCAGATAGCTGCAGCCTTAGAATCCTCAGTGTTCCAGGCAGCTAAGCGCCATGGCCTCGGACTGTTATTTGGGAGAAAACCTATTTGGCGTCCCTGCTCTTGGACCAATCTAGATGTAAAAGGCCATAAAGAGAACCAGTTTAGGACTCCAGCCCTCACATGAAGTCAGCCATTTCAATTAGTCTGTCCCTGACACTGTTTCTATTCTTATAACTGGGTTCTGCTTCATTCATTCATCCACCCATCCAACAAATGTTCACTTGCCCAAAGTCCTCCCTGCTGTGTGCAGTTGTGTAGCCTGATCCTTCACATTCAGACTAGTGTATGGGAAGATACTGCCTTCACTCAAGGTCTTTGAGAGAATGCCCCAGAAAGGAAAAGAAAAGAAAGGAAAAGAGAAAAGAATAAAAGGAAAAAAAAGGTAAGGAAAGGAAAGGAAAAGAAAAACCAAGAGAAAGACTTTCTTAACTCTGGTTCACGTGTACACACACACACACACACACACACACACACACACACACTCCCCTCTGCTTCCAAGACACTTGACTACTTCCTGCCCTCATCTTTCTTTCCCTGGCTGATCCCTGGGATGATCTGGTTTGGTTTTATTTGGCTGTGAGGATTCTGGAGGAAGAGGCTAAAGAGAAAAAAAACGATCAGGTCCTTTTTCGTGGTGATGCTCAGGTGGTCCTGTGCATTTTCATCTCTTCAAAGTGATTTGGTCCATCACTCGACTTGAGGCTGCAGGGACTATTATCCTGTCATGACAGATAAGCAAGTAAGAAGCAATGGACTTCTCCCTGCTCTCTCAACCTCCACACCTATATGGGAAGCATCCTCTGAATCTGTTCTGCCCTCGTCATGCTTCATCCTGCCTTAGCTCGGGCGCTGCTTGCCTCCTCCTGGGCTACAGTCACGGTTGGAGCCCATGGACCATGCATGTATCAGCCTGCTGCTGATGAGCTGTGGGAGTTCCTTCCCTTCTTTGTGCCCAGTCCCACAGCTTTCAAGGATCATTGAGATTACAGAAGATGTGAACCTACATATCCCCAAAAGGGTCTCAGAGAGTGTGCCCATCCCACTTTCCTTTTCTGCCTAGTCTACTCTCCACACTGATGCCACAGCAATCTTTCTGAAATGTGAACCCAATCAAGTTATTTTCTTTTCAGTACCCCTCCCATTCTCTCTCTATGCAATAGTTTATCATAGTTTATAAGCCTTTCCTGACCTGGCTCCCCCAACATTTCTGGCCTAATCTGTCATTTTGTCAAATACCGCTTTGCTTCTAACCGTATAAAATTACACAAAATTCTCCCTGAATGCGTTATTTCCCATTAACCCAAGCCTTTTCATGCACTATTACTCCTGCCTGGAATTTCTTCCTCTCTATTGTCCATTTGGTGAATTCTGGCCATTCTTAAAGAATCAGTACAAATGGGCCACATTCTGCAGAATCTCTCAAGCACTCATGCTTGCAGGCTCTGTCTTTAGTGGGCCGTTCTCACCATGCACACCTGCCTCCAGTACAGCAAATGCCATCCTGCATTGTATTGTTAGTTCATTGTCTCTCTCCCAGACTGGGAGCTCTCCAAGAGTGGCTGCCTGATCATGCTCTTCTGGTGTCCCCAGCACACACTTGGGACTAACTGATGGTTGTTGAATAATAAGATTGAATTGCTTAGGCTCATATAGCTAGTTAATGCATAGTGAGAAGAGTACAGACTTATGATAGTTTGACTTACTATTTTTCGAATTTACCACGCTACAAAAGCGATATGCATTCAGTAAAAAACCCATTTCAAATTTTAAATTTTGATCTTTTCCTGGGCTAGCAGTATGCAGTACAAAACTCTATCATGATGCTGGGCAGCAGCAGTGAGCCACATCTCCCAGCCAGGCATGCAATCAGGGGCGTAAACGACAGATACTCTACAGTGTAGTGCTGCACACGTTTTTTTGGATATTGTGTTCTGAGCACATTTAAGGTAGGCTAGGCTAAGCTGTGATATTCATAGATGTGTTCAATGCATTTATTACTGATTATATTTTCAATTTACACCAGGTTTATCAGGACTTTGTAAGTTGAGGAGCATCTGTATTGTTTCCTTTCTGTTATGGGTTGATTGTGTCATGCAAAAAAAAGTACGTTGAAGTTCTAAATCTCAGTACCTCAGAAGGTAACTTTATTTAAAATTAAGATTGTTGCAAGTGTAATTTTTAAAATAAAGTCATGCTGGATTATGCTGGGCCCCTAATCTAATATGACTGGTGTCCTTATATGAAGAGGAGAAAGGACACAGAGACAGACACACACCCAGGCCATGCAATATCAGAGGCAGAGACTAGAGTGAGACATCTATAAGTCAAGCATGCCAAGGATTTCTGGGAACTCCTAAAAGCTGGAACAGGCTAGGAAGGATTCTTCCCTAGAGCCACTGGAGAGAACATGGTACTGCTGACACCTTGATTTCAGACTGCCAGCCGCCAGAACCGTGAGACAATAAATTTCTGTTGTTTTATAGCATTTAGTTTGTGGTACTTTGTTAAAGCAACCCTACGAAACTAATACACTTTCCATCAGACCATATGGTCAATCCTTATCCTTAATAATGACCTTGCTGATTATCTCCCAGTCTTTGCACAGGGATGACAGAAAGGCCAGTATGCAGGTGACACAAGGACCATGAAACTCATAAAGGTTAAGCTTTAAGGGTCCGTCATAAATGAGGCCCATTCCAAGGGCATGGGAGGGTCTCCAGCTTTGTGTTCACATGATTATAAGTTTTTGTAAAATTTTCAAAATGATATTTTAACCACAATCAACTAAGGGCACTGTCTTTTTCCTTTCTAACTTTCCTTTAGGTCATGGGACTTCATATAGCCATGAACTTTTTGACATTCTGCTAAGAGGATATAAATTTGGAGATACATTTAGTTTGGTTTAGTGAGATATATGTACGTAGTTTTCAGTCACTTATGTGTATAGTGAAGTTATTACTAGCTCTCACATTTCTCCTCCCACTCACCATGTCAACTCAGCAAAGTGCCATGAAGTTGCAGGGCCAGAGGTCACACTGTATTATATGTGTCCTTTGGTGCCCAATCCTGAAACTAGGGGGGAAGTTATATCCACATACTAGTCTGTGAAGGATTCTTTGAATCACCAGATGTGTAAAGTGCAATTGGAAAATCTGGTGCTCATACCAACTCTTTGTCAAAATGGAAGGACTCTTCTGTCAGAAATATACTTCAATAATGTAGTGTATACAGTGATAAACACTCCTTACATTTTTATATTGTGATGGGAGTCTCATAAAAGAATTTAATCTGAATTTTTGTGTTTGAGAACACAAACCTGTAGCAATTGGACTCACAAACTGGTGAGTCCATTCTGAATGTAAAGCTGCATGTTTTTTGCATGCATATTAGATCATGTTTTAGTGAATCTAATATCTCTTGTACTGATGAAGTCTGGTGGTTCTGGAAGAAACAGCATGCAAGAAACAGCCTGGAGAAATAAGTGTTGCCCTGGACAAAACTCCTACACATATTCATCTTTGAACTGTTATGTAGCATAAGAGTAATTTGTTGTACAATTATGTTAGCTCATTACAATACAACAGCCATTTCAAAGTACATTTTTTTTCTGGTGAATGTGTGTCATGAATTCTAAAAGTATTAAGATTAGCCAAGAAATGCCCTGAAATCCTACAGCTAACTATGAAAGCAACTAGATAGAAATTTTCCGAGATTTGACAACTTTAAAAACGCAAAACCACTAATAAATTGTGAAGCCAATAACTTTTCAAACTATTATTAATACAAAACAACTTCTTTCTTTGCTAGAAGATTAAATTTTCTATTTTCTCTCCAGAACAGATCACACAATTGTTATTTTATAAAGAATTAATCACAGAGTATGGAGCCAAAACCTGTGGGGGAAGAAAGCATTATAGAGATCTGCCAGGCAATTGTTTAATAAGAATGTTATATTTATGGATTTTGAAATATTTTTGCTTTTAGTCAACTTTGTTATATTTGTAATTTGTTATACTTTCTCCTCTTAGTATAAAGAACTACTTTTGTACCAAATTTTATATTTCTCATTTTTCTTACAGAAGGCCCTCTTTCCAAATTATGTGTTAAGCGCCCCATAACTGGGGTCTGCCCATGCTAATACATAATCATGATTGACATGATTTGTTTATCAAGTTTTATTGAAAGCCAACTGCAGGCCGTGCAATGTGTTAGAGGCTTTATGGCATAGAGTTAAAGTGGGAAGAGACTTACGTTGGAGAAAAGGGTCCATGGGTCCAGTCCTAATTCTCCCAGAGATAGCTGTATGAGATTAGGCAAGTCCCTTCCTGTCTTTAAACTTGATTTCTTCTTCAGTTAAATAAAGTTTGTATAATATTAAATGAGTTCTAAAGCTAATCTTCACTTGAAATTTTTATGAACATGCATTTCAGAGTCAGCCCAAACCTCAATATAATTTCTGAATAACATTATCACCATCTAGCTGTTTCTGCTGTCTAGGAGTGTAGGGCTTACTGAGCCAGGGCTTGTCTTTGGTTTGTTGTGATAGGCAATGTTTGCTGGTAGTTCTGTTTCTTTGTTTCATAGGTTGGTTTACATCTTGGGGCAAATGAGTCCCATTTCTGATTGCTGAATTGTTGAAGTTGTGCCTGTTCCAGCAGGGATTACCACACCTAATAGCTAGATTGCATTTTGGTCTTATTGATCCTCTGACAAGTTCTGCCCAAGATAGACTCCTGCCTGCCAGTCTGGGGCATGATTCCATGACTTTGTTTTCATGGACCCTAACTTTTAATAAAACAGTTTATTTGATGTTTCAACTGTGCTGACTGTGTTCCAGAGTGCTGGCTATGATTTCTGCTACAGGGATAATGCTTAATTTCACGTGGGAAATCAACATTGCTCTGTAGTAGTTTGGTTTGCTAAGGAACCATCTTCCATATAGATGTCAACAATAAAATTTCCATCAACCAGTTAGTTAATGCTTATCCCATGTTAGAAAATTAGCAGCTTGTACTTCAGTCAACGCTTCTATTTTTATTTTCACACATAAATTAATCAATACCATTATATCATTATTCACTTGATTTGACTCACTTCCTCTTTTTTCCTATGAAGATTAGAGTTGGATTTCTTAATTCAACAGGGAATTCTGGCCACATCAAAATGTTACTTTTTAAACCTGGCAAGATCATAAATTGTACTTGGGTTTGATTTCGGTTTCCAAAGATAAGAAGGTGTCAGCAGGCCTTAATAAGGTCAGTTACATAAGCAGGTAATTAGTTTGAGAACAGAATGTCAACATTGATAAAAGCTGCTAATCTGATTATTTTTAAAGATGTTTCAGCTGTGGCACATATCTTTTAAACAAGAACTCCTGTCTGCTGACTGTTTTTGAAGATTACATAGAGTCAGCTAAATGATTCATTTACTAACTCCCTCAATAAATATTTGCTAAGGCACTGGATGAGAAACTGTTGGCCACTTTGCAGAGATGATGCAGTTCCACAAAGGGAGAGTTAGTATCAAGAAGATGAAAGTTATAGGTCAACTTGACTCAGAAAAAGAAACCCTGCCTTTGAAGTTTCACCTCAAAGATCAGAAATTGATAGATGGTGTTGATCTATGCTGGCTTGACAGAACACTGAGGGAGCAATAGAAAAAGAAGAGCTCAACCCCAGCATGGTCCTTTTGGGATCCAGGAGACATGTAGTCATTTGGTTGCTGCTGCAGAAGGTAACTAACCATAAGGCTGAGTCACAAAAACAATCAGACAATAGAAATTGCAGGGAGCAAATAGCACAAACTGGTCATATATCAGTCGATTTTTTTCTATCACTATGTAGATGGGTCAAATTATTAGAACCAATGCAACTATAGTTCTAGACTACGTGAAAAGTGTCCTGGGCATTTTACTAATTAATTAATTAATCAATAATTCAAACAATTTGTATTGAGTACCTGCTATAATAGGCTGTTGTTAGGTGTTGAGGAATCAAAGATAAAACAAGGCCTGACTGTATGGAGGTCAGTGTAAGGAGACAGATAAGGAAATCAACATTACAATGTAGTTTGGAAAGCATGATGACAGAGTACTTGAAAAGCACCTAATTCATTCTGGTGAGGGAGTGGTGACAATAGGTGAGGCCATATGGCCTAAATTGTAGGTAGCCTACCCAACCACCATTCCCGAATTCCTCCTTGCCAACAGAATCATATTTTTGTTCTGTATGAGGCAGAATGCACTCAAATACGACGAGCTTCTCCTTCAGTCATAGGTAAACCACAGTAATCCTTCTCCCTTTGCCAGTGATTGGTCTAGGGTGAGCTAGTGACCCAGACCTACCTAATGGGAACAGAGGGGAAGTCTGCTGGGAAAGATTTTCTTCTTGATGAAAAAGAGAGCTATCCAAGGGGAAGCCCTTATTTCTTTCCACTTTTGGATGTGGTTTTGTGCAGATCTGCGGTTTAGAGTCAAAGCATGTGTGGGGACAGAGTCCCAGAGAGCAGTTTCCAGGCTCTGGCCTCACATGGAAAGGTGCTGGCTTGGGTATTAGATGGCTGTCAGCTGTGGCTAGTTGGCCATCAACTGTAACCAGTTAGTCAATTAGCCACTGATATAACTGCCATGGCTGCACTGGTTGGTCAGTCAAGTGGGTCGGTTGGCAGGCAGAGAAGCAGACAGCAGGTTGCAGGTCGTGTGACTCCAGCCTTCAGTGAAACTCTAGTGCCTCAAGTGAGACTATAGTGGTATGACTCCCCTATCTATGGCTCCGTGGGTGTTCCTTTTTGATCTACCCATATCCTGTGTTCTTATGTGGGGAGCGGGACTAGAGGCCCCACAGGCTGGCCCGCACAACAAATTGCGCAGCGAGCAGGGTCTCCCGCATGACAGCATGCATTTTCAGACCATATGGGGAAAGCAAGACAAAGAAAAGGCAGCTTAGAGCTCAGACATCATCTAGCTGCTAACTTAACTAGTTCCAGAATTGGCTGGAACTATTATCTGTGCATTTCTTACTAGATAATAAATATCTATATTATACTATATTAAATATCTAGTTTAATATTTTGTTAGTTGAAGCTGAAAACATACAAACCAATGCAAAATTCTTCTTGAACGAAGTTCTAAGCTGAGTGTGGAAGACTGTGGAAGACTTAACAAGACAGAGAAGTGAGTGAAGGATGTTCTTGGCGGATACATGTACAAAGGCACTAAGCCAGACTGACAGTAGTACATTTGGGGAACTACTACAAGTACTTCAGCATAGTTAACCAAGAGATGGGGCTAGAGAGAAATGCAGGGCCTTGTATGCCATGAGAAGCAGCTTAATTGTATCCTAAAATAATCTCTTAGATTTGCCTATTGTAACGGCCACAGAGAGGACAGATCGGGGGTTTGGGATGAAACAGAGCACGTAGGATAATCCTGACAAGAAATGGAAAGGGTCATGGTGAAGGGGATGCAGAGGAGGGGTAGGCTTGGAAGATGTTAGGGAGGCAGACTCCACAGGTCTTGAAGGCTGACTGAATGTGGCAAGGAAGATATAGGGAGATGAAGACCAACTCTTGGGTTTCTGGTGGGTATCTAGGGAGATAGGAAATAAACAAGGTGGTTCTGAGGCTGGGGGAAATAGCTGGTAAGCATGAGATGGGATTGAAGTGCACAGTGATAATAAATTTAAATTGAATGCATTACATTTGAAAATTCTGAAGGACCATCAAGAAGGGATTTCTAGTGGGAAGATACACATGTAGGACTGAAGACAAGTGCTCTAAGGAGAGGCCTCACTTGGAGAGATCTGGGGGTCCTCAGCAGAGAGATGCTATCCAGGTACAATGAATAGACTGAAATAAGAAGGCTGTCTCTGGAAATACCCAAACTTTAGAAGCAAAAAAGTGGAAAAAGTAAGAAAAAGTGGGGCAAAGAAAGCAAAGAGGCATTGACCAGTGAAATAGAAAAACCAAGGGAAAATAGTGCAATGAAAGAAAAGATAAATTGTTTCAAGAAGAGGAGAGTCAGTACTGTCACATTCCAGAGAAATGCCAACTAAGATGGACACTGAGAAAAATCCAGGGGATTTTTCAAGAGGGAACTCATAACCACGTTTAACAAAATAGTTTCAGGGGAGTGGTGACTATAGAAACAGGTTTGCGCTATGGTGAGGAGGGAATGGGAGGTAAGGAAATGAAGACAGACATATAAATCATGGGTTCCCAAACTTGGCTGCACTTTGGAATTCCATGTCTCAGCCTTGGCAAGTTTAATTTAATTGGTCTAGGGACTGTCCTGGCCATGGGGAGTATTAAAGTTCCCCCCCACGTGATTCTATTGTGTATCAGAATTAGAGAACCATGGCTACAGACTACTCTTTGGCAAACTCAGCTTTGAGTAGGAGGAAGGCTTATATATTGGAAGAAGGAGGCTAGAATAAGGCATCCCATCTTCAGGGAGAAAGAAGAGATTGAGACTGAGACACAGATAAAGGATTCAGCTCTTGATGGGAAGAAATGCAGCTGGTCTTCTATGAGGGGAGTGGAAGCTGTAAGATGTGTAAAGGGGTTTGTAAAGAGCAAGTTGAGGGAGACCTCTCTTCTGGCTCTATTATTCTAGTGTTCCTTGTTGAGGCTTCTCAGGGGCCAGGGAGCTATCATTTGTGTGATGAGTTGACTGATGTTTGTTTTCTTGTTTACTTCTGACCCACCTACTACACTGCAAGCTCCGTGGGGGCAGGGACCTCATCCGTTTTGCTCACTATTGGATCTCCAATGACAAACTTACTGTCTGGACTCCAGTAGGTGCTCATTAAATTATCTGTTGAATGAATGAGTGGTTTATTTAACTTGGTGTACTCAGCAGTGATCACTAGGATGCTAAAAAATAAGTTGAAAAAAGTGAGAAGCCAGAGGCCTGCCACAACATCACACCACATCCAACTTCTTACTTTATCATCAAAACCACAGAGCCTAGAAACTGTAAATGAAGACCAGTGACCAAAGTGCAGCCCACACCCCATTGGGCAGACTGGTCACCTGGGCAACTCACTGGAGAAGGAAAGGAGTGTTGGAGTGGGAAGTAGCTGTTTGGGAATGTGAATGAATCAAGAATAATTCCAAATGGAGTGGGCACAACAGGTATTTACAAACAAGTTTTCCTATTTTTTTTTTTTTTGTCGACTGAACAGGCCAGCTGGCTCATACGATTGCACAAGCAGCAGATGAAGCAGATTAATAAAATCCAGTGTCTCTGTTCCCCTTATTGGGCTGGCATATGCTTTCTTGGAGGCAGATGGTCTGTCTCTCCCTAATAGAAAGGAAGCTTCATGAGGGCAGGGAATTTTGTCTGTTTCATTCTCTGATGTATCCTCAGCCCCTAAATCAGCATCTGGACCATGATAAATATTTATTGAACGAATGAAAGAACCTTCACATTGTGCTTTGGCTGTTATTCCAGGCCACTGTAGGATCCCAGCTTTCAACTCCTGGAGCACTTTCCCTCCCACTCTAGAATTTAACATCACCTGTTCTGTTATGATGCTGGCTGTGTACACATTCTCCAGATTCTGGATTCCATAGGGAAGACGTTTTGTCTAATCGCATTCTTGAATGCCCTTAGTACTTATCATAGTTCTGAGCATATAAGGAAGTATTAATTAAATGTTGAATTCATTCCTTTAAAAATATTGACTGAGTATTTCTAGTTCCTCGTGCAGTGATAAGTCATTGATAAACAAGAACCAATTCCTCACCTCAAGAGTTTACCATCCAGGGAGGAGGCAGACCTACAGGCAAGAAATCAAACCAGTGAGAAGTGCTGCAGTGGGGTCTGTACACAGGGCAATAGGAGGGCGCATTTCTGTCTGCCTGTGGGTTAGGGTGTGAGTGATTGGAAGGTGGGTCAGGGAAGGCTCCTCAGAGAGGTTCTGTTTGAGTAGGGAGATAGAAGGAAATGTAGGTTGGCAGGCATGGATGAGGAAGGCAAGGGCAAAAGGGTGGTGGCAATGTGAGAAGCATATTCGGCAGAGAGAAGAGTATGGACCATAAACACAAGGAGACATAAGAAAGCGGGAGTGTGTTCAGGGCTAGGAACGTCTGTCATGAAATGGAAAATAAATCAATGATTAATTATAATCAGAATCTGGGACTCAACTTACTACTACAGCAGCTGAAGGTAGACAAAGTCCTTTCTGCTCCTGGATGGAGGGAACCCTGACCCAGTGTGTAAATCCCAATAAATAAGAGAACCACACCAAAACTTGGCCTCTGATTTCTTTCTTTCTTTGTTTTTGCAATTAATACTCTGATTGTTAAGGTCTCATCTTTCTGTACTCTAAATCCTTCATTTTGAGTCTGATACTGATCTGTGTGATTACACTCTTCTCTTAATATTGACCTGCGTTTATGGCATGAGATATACTTTCAAATAATAAAACTTGTTTTTCTTTGAGATAAAAAGGGCTGGAAAAGAAAATGACTATAGTGTCTGTAGAAAGAGAAAGGAAATAAACATTTTGGGTTAAACATAAACATTTGAAGCCCCAAACATTTGATCTATTAGGGATATTTATATCCAAAAGAGAAATCTGTAGATAGTAGTAAACAGAAAATGCTTGGGCTTCAAATACTGAATGCTTCAGGGAGGACATAACTCTTAAAACAATCAAATTCAAAGGAAAGAGAATTGAAACTAAGTCCCATTCCTAATTTGTACTAAAAACTGTGTAGTCAAAGTGTGTGATTTATAAATGAAATTATCCTTGGACTATTGAACTGACGTGATAGACTTCCTCAATGAAAGGAGGAAAGAGAAAGAAGAACCGTTTTCTCAGAATGTATTTCCTCCCTGAGTGGGGCTCCTGTTTAATTGGTTTTGCCCTGATTTTTCTGTGAGCAGAAATGGAGAGAAAATTACAGGGTGGACCATTCAAGTCACAGCCCCCAGACTCCTGTCTCTTCAGAGGGAAGAGACAAAGTAGAAGGTATTTTGACATTTTGTTTTTATTTTTCTAATGTGGCTCAAGTAACCTACTTTTTTTTCATGATGTTATCCACAAGACAAATGCAATTTCTCTATATAGACATACCTCGTTTTATTGCTCTTTGCTTTATTGCACTATCACAGATATTGTGTTTTAACAAATTGAGGACAAGACCTCCACTAGCAAAAAGATTACGACTCATTTTATTGTGATACTCGCTTTATTGTGGTGGTCTGGAACCAAACCCACGATATCGCCAAGGTTTGCCTGTAATTCTTGTCAGAGACAAAATTAAATAAATAAATAAATTCCTCCAACTGCTTAAGAATGCAGTGGGCTGTAAGTACATAGACATATGTGGTATGAATTGAAAGGCTCCATGAAACTTTCTTTATAACCATAATACAAATAATTTCCATTATTCTGCCATTGTGCCTAGAGTTCCTATTTGATTCATTCCTTTAGGGGAAGATATGTCAGTATTTCAGATTACTCTGATTAAATAATGATACCCAATTAGATAGTTGGCTACTGGATGGCAGGGCTTTTTTGATGCTTCCTTAGTGTGCTCCCTTGGCCCAAGTGTAGTCCATACCTGTGTGGGTGTTCAGTAAGTACATGTGAAGAGCCAACACTAGGCATAGTCAACCATTAACACCATAATAGGATGGTTCATCTATAAAATAATTCTACAACTAAGAACACTGTAATCTATGCTTATTCAGATGAAGGAAAGTTAGGTTAGTTTGGGTGCTTTTGCAGACCAGATGTAGGAGAGGGTGCAGTGAGATGCCTGAGGCTCAGGGCTCTAGACTTGTATTAGAAATATAATGTGAACAACATATGTAATTTTAAAAACCTAGGAGCCACACTGAGAGAGGTAAAAAAAAAAGGTGAAATTAATTTTAAAATATTATATTTAACCCAATATATCAAAAATATTACCATTTCAACATGTAACCAAAACAAATTAGTGAATTATTATAAATTTTTTTCATGCTAAGTCTTCAAAATCCAGTGTGTATTTTAATCTAATAGTAAAGCTCAATTCAGACGAGCTGCATTTCAAGTGTCCAATAGCCACATGTGGCTACCACATTGGACAGCACAGAGAAGGGAAAGAAAGAGGGAGGGGCACTGCAGTGGGGGAGCCTTGGGGAAATAGGGGCAGTAGAAAGTGGTGGGAACAGGGGGTCGGGAAGGAGAGTTGTAAAGCAAGAAGGGATCAAGACAAATGTGCTTTGTATGTTTGCTGGGGCATCTTTGGTACCATGGCGGGAGCTATGCTGGTCAGGTATGTTTGATTCAGGCTGGACCAGAAGGATTCTGAGAGCCTGGGTGTAGGTGGGTTCCTTCAAGTGTAAGTTGTATGATTCCGTTGGTGCCTTTGAAGTGAATTAATCCAACCCAAAGTCTCTTAGTTTAATAAATTCAACGAATTAATAAAATACCCAAGATTATCAGTTATTTTCTTCTAGAGAAAATTATCATCTTCTAGAGAAACATAATCAAATGATCATCTTTAGCACAGGTATCCCTGGCCACATTTTATCTCTATAACTCTATATTTAATGCCATAGAGACAGTAGAGACTGTGAGGAAGAGGGCAACAGAGGAACTTTTGATTTCTCCTTTATCAGAATGCCATCCAGTTTATCCCGGGCACTTTTCCATGATCTAAAACGCCAATCTTTCTCCTCAGGAAATCTTTCTCTTCCTCCTGCTTAATCAAACCATCTTGTTTTATTTGTCTTTCATTCTCTCTCTGCCCACATTTAGATAATAAAACAGTAGTGTATTTTGACAGCAATCCGGTTCCAAAGTGAATTTCTGAGAAAACCTGCTTCCACATGCACTGTTTTAGGCTTAGGTCTTCTAAATTGCCTTCTTAGCTTTTGGGTTAATAATACTTTCACTGAGCTTTCTTGAGGGTGGGAGGTGTTTTATTTGTTTTCTTTATGTAAACCTAATAAGATGGAATACTCTTTATAAAACAATTGCTCTATTCCTTTTTTGATATATTCATAAGTGAAATCTACCACCCTTTGGGAATGCCATCAATGTTAGTGACCCTAAAATGTAAAGCTAGGGCAGAATTTATATAGTTAACAAATTCAGGACAAACTTGAGGCCTGCTGGTTGGGGGTTACTTGCATCTGTGGATCAGCCACCTATTTCCACATTTCTCTTCCCGGGGCCTGAATGCAGTTCCTAAGAACACAGAAAGAAACAGAATGTTGAATAGTTGATCTAGCACTGCCTGCCTAGGTTTGGCAAGAAACTCACACTGTTGCTATGCAGCCAAGAAGAACTTTATCTGCCTTTGTAATTTAAAGGCCTGGACTATAGAAATGTCTAAGAAATGTAATCCAAGCAGGAAAAAAAATTTCCTACCCAATGTCTAAAAAGCCAATTTTAGGATTAGCTTTAACAAGGTCTAAACTGTTCAATTTTTCCTAAAATCAAATTCATGCTGCAGTCATGCCTACTCAGACATAAAGGGCTCCAGAAGGGTCAGACCAAGGTCAGCCTCAGAAGCCATGATAGTCACTGTTTATTTTGGTAGGCAGAATTCTAAGATTCTGCACTGAAAATTCTTGCCCTCTGGTATATACACTCTGTATAGTCTTCTCCCCTTGGGTATGGGCAGGACCTGTGACTATGAGTGGATGTCACTGCTATGATTGGGTTCCTAATTAGTTGAGTTTAACCAAACGGGAGATTATCCTGGGTGGGCTAGATTTAAGTGAAAACCTCAAGAGCAAGAGATTCCCCTGCTAACCTAGGAGAAGCAAACAGCCACGTTTTGAACTGTCTATGGAGAGGCCTCTGCATAGATGGGAGCCATGGCCTCAGTCCTACAACCACAAGGATCTGAGTACTGTCAACAGGCACGTGAGCTTGAAAGATGACCTCAGGCCTCCCATGACACCACAGCTCTAGCCGACACCTTGGTTATGGCTCTAGGACGTCCTCTAGGATGTTAAGAGGTGCTGAGCTCGAGTCCTGAAAACAGTGAGATGATAAATGTTTGTTGTTTCAAATTGCTAAATTTGTGTTAATATTTTACATAGCAGTAGAAAGCTAATACACTTCAGAGATAGTCCCCCAGCAACAATAAAGTGTGCTGTTAATTTCCAATTTAAAAACATGCATCTTGCACATTCTGTACTTACTCAAGCACTTGCAAAGCCCAAAGCTTCTAGCATCCAATTGAGCTTTCTCAGCTTCAATCATTTCATGGATTATTTTCTCCCCAAGTAGCAATCCTTATGAATATAACAGCGAGGACCCTGGAACCAGACTGCCTGGGTTTGAGTTGCAGTTCCCACACTTCCAGGCTGTGAAATTGGACAAGTTATTTAACCACTATTCCCTGCTACAGTTTCCTCATCTGTAAGAGGGTGTGGTAATAATTGTGCCTTTCTTAGAAAATTGTGAGGATTCAAAGGAATTAATACCTGGAAAAGGCATAGAATTTTGGCAGGAACACAGTAAGTCATGTTAACTGTTATTATTTCTCATGGTTTCTTATTCATGTAATAATATATTGAAGTTTAAGAGGTTCACTAAAGAACATCTCTTTTCCCCCCTCCAAATTTAGGGTTCTTTGAAAAATAAGACACAGGAAACCAAGAAATGGAGATCAAATAACAGCTTTATCACTGACAATGCTGACTGGAGAGGTGGCTCAGATGTTCTGTCACCGTGGACCTCCTCGTACTTTTTTGAGAATTAAACTCCCCCACCCTTGGGCAAAGCTGGGAAGGCATAGTCCTCTCCCACAGGGGCAGACTGCTCCCCGCATGTGAAAGCAAGCAGAGTGCACCCTCTCTGTGGGAAGGAAGAACAGAACCAGAGATTCCAGGAGAGACTGAGCCCAAAATGCTCAATTCCTTTCTCCAGACCCACCAATTAGACATACATACTTTGGGGAGGGCAAATCATTAGGTGGGTCACTCCACCTAGAGGGCTGGGTTACAGCCAGAATCTGAATCAGTAAGTCTGGGGTATGGTCTGCGAATTTGCATTTCTACCAAGGTGGTGTTGATGCTGCTGGTCCACGGACCTCATTTTGAAAACCTCTGATCTCAAAGAAGGAAGGTCTCTTCAAGAGGAAGGTCAGTCATTCCTTGTCTAAACAAGCAAACTGCTTTCTTTCCCCGAAAATAAGACCTAGCCGGACAATCAACTCTAAAGCATCTTTCGGAGCAAAAATTAATATAAGACCCGGTGTTATGTTATGTTATATGTTATGTTATGTTATATGAAAGACCTAGTCTTATGTTATAATAAAATAAGACCGGGTCTTATATTAATTTTTGCTTCAAAAGACACACTTGAGCTGATTATCTGGCTACGTCTTATTTTCGGGGTAACACGATATTTGTCTTTGAGTGTCTTAGAGACGTGTGAGTGACAGAGAACAGGGGGTGCAGCCCCAATGGCTTTGCTTTATAGCAGACCAGGGAAGAGGTGACTAAACAAAATGACATTTACCATTCTGACACAGTCCTTCTTTACAAGGGGCGTTGGATTGATCTGTCAACACTATTATAGAACCATGGTGACATGTATTTTTTTCATGGAATTGACCCATTATTTCATTAAACTAAAAAAAATCACTTAAAAAAACAACAGCCTGAAATTGTTGGATAGCAAAACCTAAAGTAAGATTGGTAAACCTCGGGTTGTTTTTCTACACTCTCAAACAAAAACCAAGCATTTGAAAATCTTAGAGGCACATTTTTTTTTTTATTAATTTTATTGGGGTGACAATTGTTAGTAAATTTACATAGATTTCAGGTGTACAATTCTGTATTACATCGTCTATAAATCCCATTGCGTGTTCACCACCCAGAGTCAGTTCTCCTTCCATCACCATATATTTGATCCCCTTTACCCTCATCACCCACCCCCCACCCCCTTACCCTCTGGTAACCACTAAATTATTGTCTGTGTCTATGAGTTTTTGTTTCTCATTTGTTTGTCTTGTTCTTTTTGGTTTATATACCACATATCAGTGAAATCATAGGGTTCTCTGCTTTTTCTGTCTGACTTATTTCACTTAGCATTATTCTCTCGAGATCCATCCTTGTTGTCACAAATGCTCCTATATCATCTTTCCTTAACGCCGAATAGTATTCCATTGTGTATATGTACCACAACTTCTTTATCCATTCATCTATCGAAGGACATTTTGGTTGTTTCCATGTCTTGGCCACCGTAAACAAAGCTGCAATGAACATTGGAGTACACGTGTCTCTATAGAGACATGCTTTTATATTTTTGGGGTAGATACCCAGGAGAGCGATTGCTGGGTCATATGGTAATTCTATTCGTAATTTCTTGAGGAACCTCCACACTGCCTTCCATAGCGGCTGCACCAGTCTGCATTCCCACCAACAGTGTATGAGAGTTCCTTTTTCTCCACAGCCTCTCCAACACTTGTTACTATTTGTTTTGTTGATGAAAGCCATTCTGACTGGGGTGAGGTGAAATCTCATTGTGGTTTTCATTTGCATTTCTCTGATGATTAGCGATGTTGAGCATTTTTTCATATGTCTATTTGCCATTTGTATATCCTCTTTGGAGAAATGTCTCTTCAGGTAGAGGCACATTTTCAATTTAATTTCTCTTTATATTTTCATTGTCATCAATCAACATCAGCGTTGTCAGAAAGCAATTACTAAACCTGCTAATCATACTGGACACAGTGCTAGGATTTGTACCGAGCAAGACAGCATATGGACAGGGTCCGTCGTCATAACGTGGACTCTCAGAGATTGGACTAAGTGGCTTCTTGGTGCTCACAGTAAGGCCCCTGGAACAGCAGCACTGATGAGCACTGCAGAATCTCAGGTCCTAGCCCAGGCTTCTTATAAATAACAATGTGCGTTTTCACAAGACCACCAGGTGAGCAAATTCACTTTAATATTCAAGAAGCACTGGGCTAGTTATACTCTCCCTCCCTATCCTTTCTATGGCTCCTAGAATGCTGTTATGAAGATCCAAATCTAAACAACCTTTGCTTAAAATTCTTCAATCATAAAAGATTTAAATTTCATAGCTTTTGGAGACACAAGGGGTAAATAATAAAAATGATTCTAATAGAACAGTAGTAGGTAGACAGGAAAGTAGGAAGGGTTAGGTGCGACCTAGCTTAATGGTCTGAATGGTGTTTCTCTGGCTTTTCATCGTTTGGGGAGGCATCAGAGAAGCCCAGCTCATCTTAAATCTTCACCCTGAAAAAAATATTGCTGTGAAAAAGGAAAAACTTTGTGCGCTTATGACACTGCTCTTTTTTATGATGGTGGGTTTATACATCTGAGATCTGTGTAGGACAGGAAGATGTAACCACTGTGATTACCAAATCTAGACATACCAACTAGGGGGAAATTCTATCTGTTTCTACATGTTTGCAGCCATGCAATGGAAGGTGGAATGTGTCCTGAATCTGAAGAAGTTCAAACAATAGAAAAAGCACCAAGGAGCTCACTGATACTAGCTACCATTTACTGAGTGCTCACCATGCCACACACTGTGAGAAGAGCTTTACTGCTATTGTTTCATTTAATTTCCATAACAACCATTGAGGTAGGTATTGATAAAATCCACAGGGAAATTGATAGGGAAATAAGTATTAGAAAGGTTAAGCAACTAGTTCGTGTTTTTCAGCTAATGGGAGGTGAAACCAGGATTTAAAACGTCAGTGCTCTCAGCCTGGGCACTACGTTGTCTGCTCCTTAGAAGTCAGATCACATCCCTGCCTTTTCATTTAAATTAATATTCCTTGGACATGAATCTCAGGAAATTGCTTGCTGCCCTTTCCCACTATGCTTCCAGAACGTGTTTCCTTGCAAGTGATGAAGTGGAAATGACACCAATGAGTATGAATGAGTGGATGGAGGTGAAGGTGGGAATGGTGAAATAATGAGTCCTGTCCATGACAGACATCCATTTGCCCCACAGCCAAACTGTCTGCTTTTGGCTTCCGGGAAGCCAAACGGTCTACTACTGCAAGAGGGGCTGGAATTAAAAAATCAAGTAAAACAAAAACCAAACGCTTGTGCTGTTGTGGAAGACAAGGAACTATCACATGCCCGTTTCTGAATATTTCAGAGATTACTGCTGCCTGGGAATGGAATTCCAATGACTAGGAAGGCAGCGGTATGATTGCCTTAATGCACTGACCATAAAGTCTGTTCATCTTTTTCCTGAGGAGTTAATGAAGCTAGGACAGAAGCAATTGTTATTGCACCACCTAACGTCTACTATTAAAGCTAAAAGTAAAGCAAGAAGGAACATTCCCAAAGTCATAAAGGAAAATATTTTAAGCCAGAGAAGGAAATCTAAGGCAGGTTATTGTAAACCTTGATTTTCTATTCCATTATGGATGCAGATGGGCCTATAGAGCTCTTGAAATTTATTGCTTTTTCATGCAAATTTGAACCAAGCAAATTTGAAATTGTGGAATATGAAAATAATAATAAAGCCCCCCTTTAGGTATAACATTTGAGATAATTCAAATTCCCCTATTTGTCATAGTCCCAGCAGGAAATAAATGGCACACTTAAATTGGATGAAAGGACTATTTACAAAGCTGTGGGTAGAGTATAGGGAAACTGCAAAGAATAGTACAAATCTCCCCTCTAGACCCAAAGGGACAAGGGAGTGAGCAGTTACTGAACCCCTTGGGAGGGCAGCTGTGTAGAGCTGGGGGTCTTTGGTGGAGGGACACTGCTGACCCAGGGCAGCCTAGCAGAGGTAACCCTGGGAGTAGATGACCCAACCTCTTTCCTCTATGCTCCTGATTTCTTGTGGGTGCTGCCCATTGGTGGAACCTACCGGCAAGCCAAAGGGCAAGGAGAGTTGTTGATGTAGTCCATATAGATACACTTTCTTCAGGGATCAGGGTGGGGAAAGATCTAGGGGGCCCCCAAACTAAACCAAAACAGAATGAGACAAGAATCATCTAATTTCAAAGCAGCAGCAGGACAAATTGTTATTTCTGCTATTGTCCCCTTCTCCCCCAAACTATCCATGGTCAGGACTGATCTTGAATTGTGTGGATTTTGATTTATGAGATGCTTCTAAGGAACATGTCTTCCATTAAATTGAACCTCCCCAATTTGTCTTCTTCCCTAAAATACCACTTTGGTTTGGAGTCTTCTGTAAGAGATTTTAAGCCACAAATTAATTATCGGGCTACAGGAAGAATTCTGGCTTACCTCCCTCTATGCAGTTTCTGTGTTCTTGACATGCCACAATATTAAGGTTTTTCTAAATACAATTCTGTTTTTATTTTGAGGCGTGGGATATTCTCAGAATGATGTAGCCTTTTCTCTTACCATGGAATTGATTGGTGCTCCAAGAAACTAATTTTGAACAGAATTCACAGCTGTGTTTTCACTGTCACAATGGTTGTAGGAACTCTGGTTGCTGGACTATAAACTCCCTGAGGGTAGGGGCGGGGTTTCACTCAGCAATTTATCCCCAACTTCTGGCACAATACCTGGTTCTTAGAAAGCACTCAATAAATATTACTTTAATGAATTAACAAAGGTTTTAAAATTATGCATAGATCCATAACTGCATCATATCGGTTTCCAGCCATACTCCCTAAGTATGTGTTATTTAAACATCTATGGTTTGATCTATTTAAATATTTCAGAATCACTATAAATGATATTGTGAAGGTCGCCTGGTTTCTCCCTTCCACTGGGATGCTGGGAACCCACCAACTGAGAATTTAGTATCCAAGATTAGTCCTTGTGATATGGTTCAATCACTTTAGCCCTGCAATACTGTGATTTGCTTAGAAAGCTTATATTCTGGCATCTCTTAATGATGGTTTAATCTGAGGTATTTTTAACCCAGATTAAATCAAGCCACCCATTAAGAAGGTAATCATGCATTTGATTTCCATTAAGAGGGAGAGGGATGGATTTCTCCTCTTTCTATCTTCCTTTTGCCCTAATTTCCCTTTCACTTAAACTTCTCCTCTGCTTGCTGATGTCATTGTAGCTTTTAGTGCCTGGCAGGGGTGTGGGTGTGAGCAGCCCCCTTTGCAGCCACTGCTGATTCATCTGGGTGAATCATCTGCCTGGGGCCTTAAGGTTGGGAGAGAGTGACATCTCTGTACACCCACCTCCTCCTCCCCATCCTCCTCTTTAATTCTCTGCATGTTCACTACAGGCTTGCTCAGACGAGGCTGCCCAGGAGCCCGGGAACTCACTAAGCTTTCCAAACATCGGGTGATCCTGGGCAGGGAGCCCGCGGTTCTCACCAGTGCAGGGCTGAACTCCTTCACCCTGCTCACCATGAGGCCATTTATAGATTCGAATAGCTAGGAGGTGACCAAACTGACACATCCAAGGCAGCCAGATGTCCAGGAGTCAAGCTTCCCAGCCCTGCTCAGCCTTTCTTCAGTGGGGTAAATTATTATAAACTATCATTTTTGGAGGAATGCTCTTAATTCAACTGTTCTGTAAAGCATGGGTCTGTTTCTCAGCTATTAAAATTCAGAGCCTTCCAGATAACAGTAATCTATGGTTTGATCTTTCTTCCTCCCTTTTCATTTCTTTCTTCTTCTCTTCTTGAATTGCTTCCCCACCTCACTCCTAACTTAAGTTTCCAGCTGTGTATCATTTGGCTCTGTTTCCACTCCAGCTTTTTCTGTAATATGCAGCTGGACCCCTTCCAGGTCCCAGATGTGCTATTTATTTCTGCTGAAGCATCTGGGCCACGACACAATCCTGTTGCTGCAACGTGGCAACCCCACATAAAATCCAACTGGCAGCTAGCTAACGGGCTGCATCATCCTGACAGGCCAGAGAGGCGTTTCAAAGGAAAACAAAGCGAGGCCAAAGGAAGAGGTCTGAGGGTGATGGGAACCCAGGTGGAGCCAGAAGCTCACTCTCCCAAGCTGTGGCTTTTAGATGGTCCTAGTAACACTGGAAGAGGGTTTGGTTCCTTTCAAAGCAGGGTGGTTGTGGGGACAAAGCCCCAAAAAGCAGTTTCCAGGCTCTCGGCCTCACATAGAAAGGTGCTGGCTCGGGTAGTACATGGCCATCAACTGTGATCGGATGGCCATCAGCTGTGGCTAGTTGGCCGTCAGCTGTAACCCGTAAGCCATTGGCCACTAATATAACTGCTGTGGCTACGCTAGCAGAAAAGAATGGGGCTAGCAAGAGTGGATTGCAGAGACAGATGCCACCGGTGAGAATATAGTGATATGACTCCCCTACTTATAGCTCCATGGGTGTTCCTTTTTAGCCTCACCATGTCCTGCGTTCTTATGTGGGGAGCGGGAGCGGAGACCCTGCACGACAAATGGCACAGCGAGCAGTGTCCCCTGCACTACAGTGGTGCTGCTGCCAACTCAGCCTCCTCCATAAGTGAATAGCAAGCGAGGTTACCCAGTTAACAGATGAGGCTGTGAGCGCAGTGATGGTAGTCCAGAATCTGAGGAATGTAGAGCTGTAGGGGCGGGACACTGGACTGGGGGCCAAAGTCCTAATTCTAGTTCCAACTTCCTACTAGTTCTCTTCATGACCTTAGGCAAGCCTTTTCATCTGAGCACCCATTTCCTTTTCCATAAAATTGGAAGATTGGGTTAAATTGTGGGATTTCAAGCTTTTGTTTTAAAAATTCAAACTAAATCTTAAGTGGAAACCTTTTATGTATGTGCATTCACTACTGCTGTGAAAGGAAGTGATATAATAAGAGTGTTTTGTTAAACAGTCTTACTGGCAGCCATTCCAGAGCACACTGGATCCCACAGAGCTCAAACAGAGGTGGGGGTATGGAGGTGTGCCTTTCCAACATTCAACCATTCTCACCTCAAGTCACGGGGCTCGGCCACATGGCTACCCTTCTTGGTGGCACAGAGAACAAACCTCCCCCTTAACACCTTCTCTTATTTGTTCCTCTCCTGGACTGTCTCTTTAACTTTCTCCATCTCTCCTCCCTTTTATGTTCTCCTTAGCTTCCTGCAGTGATGGCCAGTCATTCAGTTCCATCTTTTCTGAATAGGTATGGCACAGTACGAACAGGTGAAACAAATATTTAGCACACAAATCTTGCAGATTACAAAAAAAGGAGCCTGCCTTAGGAGATTTTCTGTGTATCATTATATCAAAAGGAACTCTTCTCTCCTTTCACCTTGAGTCTCATTACTGAAAGCCCCATTTCATATCCTAGCCTTAGCTTGTGTGCCAACCCCCAGGAATGAGAGTAAGAGAATATATGGGTGTGTGTCCCTCTGTCTGGCCATTTCTGAGACAACTTTATGGAAACTCAAGAGCTCTGTGGAACACACTTTGAGGACCATTGCACAAGATTCAATCATCACTCCCAATCCTTGGGTCCTCAGAACTGTCCTCAGAGAAGAGTATACTTCTTCACCTGGACTAGAATCCTAGGAAGTCTTTGGACTAGACAGGACTTTTGGAGACAACCCCACTCTTTTTTACCTGCTACTTTGGGGAAGGTCTGCATCAATCTAGAGTCCTATGAGTTGGAAGAAATTCCCCTTGAAGAAAAATTCGTAACTCCTAGTACCACATAGCTATCTTCAGGTGGCATAACTTTCTCCCTAAGGTGGAGTGGTAGACACTTTGGGTACATGGATGAAGACAAAGTTCAATATCTCAGAATTTCCTTCCATACACGTGACTTCTTATATGTAGACCAGAAGTCTAGGCGGTCCAGAGATGAGTGCTGTGCTACCAGGGGAGGTCACACATCATCCTGACTCTTTGGATAGATAAAGTATTGCTTTTCCTCTTATCTTAAATGAGAGGTACAGCATCATACTTAAAGCTGTTATAGATTGTCTTATTCTTTCCAAATATTTGCTACCCTATTTGGTGATAGATTAGTATCTCCTGGCTACATGGATGTCAGGCTTAGTTGCTGATTTGCTTTGGCCAATGAAATGTGAGGAAGAGTGATGCATATCACTTCCTAGATAACACTCTGAAAGCTTATGTGAGGTTCTATCATATTTCTCCTTCCTCTCTTCTAACAAAGGGCAGTATCTGAGAAGGACAGTACCCCACCTAGGGGATGCTTCTTCAGTCTGGCTCTCAGATTCATGAGAATGTGGCTCTCAGATTCATGAGAATGAGAATTCATGAGAATGTGAAGACACAGGACACCCAAGATAGATATGTAGTGGATGTGGCCATGAGCAAGAAACACACCTTTGTTGACATAAGCCTCAGACTATTAGAGTTGTTTCTTATGGGTTAGGAGCAAGACATACCTAGCTTTGAATTTCAGCTATATAACCTTAACTTACTTAATTTCTCTAAGGCTCATTTTGCTCATTTATGAAATGGGGATGATGATGGCACTCATCTCACTGGATTGTTGAAATGATTAAATATGAAAATGCAAGTAAATTACTTAGCACTTATAAAACAATAAATGCTACTGATTATTATAAAATACATTTAGGGCATAGAATTAAAAGATGGGCATGTATGAAAGACATGAATAATTATGAAGCATAACAAATGATTATAAATCTTTTAGCACATCTTTTAGAAATAACACTCAGTAGTTTCTGGTCCTATGTTAAGCAGAATAATGGCCCCTAAAGATGTCCAAATCCTAATCCTCAGAACCTGTCAATATATTACCTTATGTCGCAAGAGAGATTTTGCAAATGTGATTAAGAATTTTGAGATGGGAATTTATCTCGGGTAATCTGGACAGGGCTGATGTAATAATATAAATGAAAGAGGAAGGCTGGAGAGTCAGTGAGAGATGTGAGTCTGGAAGCAGAGTTAGGAATGATACAATTGCTGGCGCGGAGACAGCCTCTGGAAGGTAGAGAAACCACTGGAATAGATTCTCGTCTGGAACCTCCATCAGAACACAGATCTCCAACACCTGGATTTTAGTCCATTGTGACCATTTGGGACTTTTGACATCCAGAACTATAAAATAATACATTTATGTTGTGTTAAGCCATTAAATCTGTGGTAATTTGTTATAGCAGCAATAGAAATCTAATTAAGGTCCCAATTTCGTTTTCTCTTACTTCAGCACTAGTGCTTCTTGTCAACAGGTGTTCTTGTTCTTTGAGTTCAAAATCATAAAAGTCTGGGTAGGATTTCTTTAGATCCCAATGCATGCTGATCATAAATTAGGCCCCTACCTGTGGCCACTCTTTCCTGCCAATTCCCTACCCCACCTTCCAGTATCCCACCCTATCCCATCCCACATACATAATCTCAAAATCATAAGAGAAATGTTCTGTTTTAATTTAAAAGTGACATTTTACATTGTTGACTGTGTGTAGTTTAGGAGTGGTTTGTAATTATTTTCCACTCACTACTGAATGATAAACTTAAGATCAGAACATTGGGCCCTTAGATAAACATAAATTATGCCAGCATAATTCTTTTTATTTAAATAATTTTATTTTTGGCATTTTGTATTGAAGTATAATTGACATGTTGACAAAAATTAACACACACTTAAAGTGTACCATCTGAAAGGTTTTGACACAAATATATATATCCATAAAACTATCACTGTAGTCAAGATCATGAACATATCCTTCACCCCCTCAAAGTTTCCTCATATTCCTTTGTAATCCCTCCCCAATCCCTGACGCCCCCTTCCCAGGCAAACTTTGATTATCTTTTCACCACAATAATTTTCATTTTTAAGAATTTTATATAAATGGAATTATGCAGTACGTACTGTGTTTTTGGTGGATATTTGAATTGTTTCCAGTGTTTGGCTATTACAAATAAAGCTGCCATGAATATTTGTGCACAAGTATCTGCATGAATGTGTAGTTTCTGTTCTTTTGGGTAAAAGCTAGAGTAGAATGATTGGATCATATGTAAGTATATTTTTTTATTTTAAAAAATTTTATTAAAATATAGCTAACATACAATATTATATTAGTTTCAGATATACATTATAGTTATTCAACCTTTATATACCTAAAGAAGTAATCATAATGGTAAGTTTAGTAACCATCTGACACTATATAATGTTATTACAATATTATTGACTATATTCCTATGCTGTACATTACATCACCACAACTTAATTATTTTATAACTGGAAATTAGAACATCTTATTCCCTTTCACCTTTCCCCCTTTATTTAACTTTTCAATTATAATTGATATTCAATAATATTTTATATTAGTTTCAGGTGTACAGTATAGTGGTTAAAAACTTATATATTTTACAAAGTGATACCTCCGATTAGTCTAGTACTCACCTGGCACTTTACATAGCTATTACAATATTATTGACTATATTCCCTATGCTGTACTTTACATCCCCATGACTGTTTGTAACTACCAATTTGGTCTTCTTAATCACTTCACCTTTCACCAAGACCCCCAAACCCCCTCCCATCTGGCAACCATCAATTGTTTTCTATATCTATGAGTCTGTTTCTGTTTTGTTTATTTTGTTGTTTAGATTCCATATATGTGAGATCATATGGTATTTTTCTTTCTATTTAACTTATTTCACTTAGCTTAATACCCTATTGGTCTACCCATGTTGTTGCAAATGGTAAGATTTCCTTCTTTTTTATGGCAGAGTTCTACTCCATTGTATATATGTACCACCTCTTCTTCACCCAATTGTCTACTGATGGGCTTGCATATCTTGGCTATTGTAAATAATGCTGCAATGAACATAGGAATGTATATATCTTTTCAAATTAGTATTTTGGATTTCTTTGGATAAACACCTAGAAGTGGAATTGCTGGGTCATATGGTAGTTCTATTTTTAATTTTTCTGAGGAATGTCAATACTGTTTTTTATAGTGGCTGCACCAATTTGCCATCCTACCAACAGTGGTTTTTCACGAGGGTTCCCTTTTCTCCACATCCTAGCCAACACTTTTTTTTTTGTGTGTGGATTTATTGATGAAAGGCATTCTGACAGGTGTGAAGTGATATCTCATTGTGGTTTTAATTTACATTTCTCTGATTAGTGATGCTGAGCATCTTTTCATATGTCTATTGGCCATCTGCATGTCCTCTTTGGAGAAATGTCTATGCAGGACCTCTGTCTATTTAATTGATTAGTAGTATTGTTGTTATTGTTATTGTTTTTGGTGTTAAGTTGCATGAGTTCTTTATAAATTTTGGAATATTAACCCCTTATTGGATCTATCATTGGCAAATATCTTCTCGTATTCAAGAGGTTGTCTTTTCATTTTGTTGATGATTTCCTTTGTTGTGCAAAAATTGTTTAGTTTGATGCAGTCCCATTTGTTTATTTTCTGTTTCCCTTTCCCAAGCAGATATATCATTAAAAATATTACTGATTCATTTCCAGTCAAGATGGTGCAGTAGGTAAACATTGTGCTTAACTTCTCTCACGACCACATCAAAATTACAACTCAGCTACAAAACAACCATCGAGAATCACCTAAAATCTGGATGAACCAAAGCCCTACAACTAAGGACACACAGAAGCCACCTTGAGACTGGTAGGAGGGGCAAAGACGTGAAACAGGCTGGTCCAACACCCATGTGTGACCATTAAAAAAGAAGGGATATCTCGGCTGTGAGGTCCCTTCAGAGAAGCAAGGGGTCCCAGCCCTTCCCCAACCCAGGATTCCACTGCTGGGGAGAGAAGACCCCATAATGTCAGGCTGTGAAAACCAGTGGAGATTATGATTGAGTGAGACGGAGGGCAGCTGCACTATAGGCATGCCTCTTAAAAGGACCACGTACAGGATTACTCACTGATGGAATCACTGTCTCTGAACTCCAGCACTGGGGCACAGCTGGAGAGGCGACAGGGACAAATAGGGGGAACTGAGTTGTTTGGCTTCAGGACAGGGGCTGTAGGGGAAGCTTTTGCCTGGATGGAGGGGCTGTCAGAAGCCATTGTGTGTTTATTGAGCCCTCCCCCTTCCTGGCTTGCAGATGCAGGTGGCCGCCCTATCTGAGTCTACATCAAGCTGGCTAACACCATTTGTTCACCGCACCCTAGTGATTTGAGATCCTGCCCTCCCAACTTTTGGTCACATCCAAGCCGCTTTTTTTGCAAGTGGCTTTTTTTGTGCAAACTGCTCATGCTGCAGACTTTCCTAGGGTCTCTCAAAGGTTTGCCAAACCCAGACATACAGCATCTGGCTTGAGCGTGTCTTGTACCTCTGGCTGAGCAGCCCTAAGCCAGACACTACTGACAGCTGGCCTTGGCTCACGGCTTGGCCTCTCAAGGTACTTCCAAACACAGCATGAGAGGTGGCCATCTGAGAGTTTCTTTTGGCTACTGCTGGGTGGATGGGGTAGGGCATAGGATGTGGCTGAACTTGATCTATAGTGGGTCCCCGCCCAGGTGACCTTGGGGATGGTGCCCCCAGTGGCTAGCTTTGAAACAAGTTGGAGCATCACCCAGCTGCCTCCAAGGACAACACACTCAAGGGGCAGATTGGGCAGGCACCAGAGCCCTGCTGAGCTGCCTCCAAGGACAACACACTCAAGGGGCAGATTGGGCAGGCACCAGAGCCCTGCTGAGGCAAATCCTGCTTTGTAGGGTCAGCCCCTGCACCATAGCTCCTCAAACTGTAGTCAAGGCCAGGCCTCACAACCAGTGAGCCTGAGGGTCAATCCCTCCCACTGATGTGCAAATAGCTCAACTACAAGAGGAGGACACACACAACCTACACCATAGACACACCTGGAGTGCACAGCTCAAGTGACCAGAAAGATATGCCACTGTGCCCCACAGCACACCTACTGTATAAGGCCACTCTATTAAGACAGGAAGACACAACAGCACTACATAATACATATAAACAAAAATGGGGAGACAGAGAAACATGTCCCAAATAAAAGAACAGAACAAAGCTCCAGAAAAAGAACTAAATAAAAATGGAGACAACCTACCAGACACAGAGTTCCAAACATTGGTTATAAGGATGCCCAATGATCTCAGGGAGAACTTCAAGGAAGACACAGGAAACATAAAAATGAAGATAGAAAATAATTAATAACCAGTCAGAAATAAAGAATACAATAACGGAAATGAAGACTATATTACACGGAATCAACAGATTAGAAGAAGCAGAGGATCAATCAGTGATTTAAAAGATAAGGTAGGAGAAAGCACCCAATCAGAACAGGAAAAAGAAAAAGGAATCCAAAATTTTGAGGTGGATTTGAGAGTGTAAGGGGCTTCTGAGACACTCTCAAGCATAACAACATTCACATTTTAGGGGCACCAAAGGGAGAAGAGAGAGAGCAATGAAATGAAAACCTATCTGAAGACGTAATGACAGAAAACTTCCCTAACCTGGCAAAGAAAATAAATAAACAAGCCCAAAAGCACAGAGTCCCAAACAAGATGAACCTAAACAGGCCAACACCAAGACACATCATAATTAAAATGCCAAAGGTTAAAGTGAAAGAGAGAATCTTAAAAGCAGCAAGAGAAAGGCTCCCATAAGACTATCAGTTGATTTCTCAACAGAAACTTTACAGGCCAGAAGGGATTGGCACAAAATATTCAATGTGATGAAAACCAAGGATCTACAACCAAGATTACCCAGGAAAGCTATAATTTAAAATTGAACAATGGAGAAAGAAATCCCCAGACAAGAAAAAGCTAAAGGAGTTCATCACCACCAAACCAGTATTACAAGGAATCTTGGAGGGACTTCTTTAAGATGAAAAAATAAAATAAAAAATATGAATAAAATGGCAATAACTACACACCTATCAACAATTACTTTCAATGGAAATCGATTAAATGCTCCAATCAAAAGATAGGGGAGCTGAATAGATAAGAAAACAAGACCCTTACATATGCCACCTACAACAGACTCACTTCAGATCAAAAGACACACACAGACTGAAAATAAAGGGGTGGAAAAAGATATTTCATGAAAATGGAAACAAACAAAAATCTGAAGTAGCAATACTTATACCAGACAAAATAGACTTTAAAATAAAGACTATAACAAGAGACAAAGATGGACCTAGTAATCCCACTTCTGGGTATTTATCTGAACACACGCAAAGTGCTACTTCAAGGAGAGGTGCTCATCCATATGTTCATTGCAGCATTATTTACATAAGCCAAGATATGAAGGCAACCTGGGTGTTCCTGAATGGATGAATGGATAAAGAAGAGTGGTACATATATACAGTGAACTATTACTCAGCTTTAAAAAAGAATGAAATCTTGCCATCGGTGACAACATGGATGGATCTAGAGGGTATTGTGCTGAGTGTAGTAAATCAGACAACAAAAGACAAATATCGTATGATTTCACTTATAAATGGAATCTAAAGAACAAAATAAACTAATGAAACAGAAACAAACTCTTAGATACAGAGAACATTTTGATGGTTGCCAGATGGGAGGAGGATTGGGAGTAGGTGGAAAGGGGAAGGGATTAAGAAGTACAAATTGGTTGTTACATAGTAGTCATGAGGATGTAGGGCATAGCATAAGGAATATAGTCAATAATATTGTAATAACTATGTATGGTGTCAGATGGGTGCTAGATCTATTGGGGTAATATATGGGAGGTTGGGGACAGGGTAAAAAAGGTGAATGGATTAAGAAATACAAATTGGTAGTTACAAAATAGTCCTGGGATATAAAGTATGGAAATATAATCAATAATATGGTAATAATATGTATAGTGCCAGGTGGCTACTAGTCAGGGTATCACTTCCTAAATTATATAAATGTCTAACAACTATGCTGTACACATGAAACTAGTATAAAATAATATTGAATGTCAACTCGAATTGAAAAATTAAAAGGGGGAAGAAGATAAAAAAGAATCAGAGGTTCAAATTTCCAGATATAAAACAAACAAGTCTTGGGGATGTAATATACAACATAGAAATATAGTCAATAATATTGTGATAATGTGGTACAGTGTCAATGGTTGCTGGACTTATCATGGTGATCACTTCTTTTGCATAGGAAATATAATCAATAATGTGGTAATAACTCTGCAAAGTGCCAGGTTGGTACTGCTGAATAACTATGATGTACATCTGAAACTAATATAATATTGTATATTAGCTATAATAAAAATCTTAAAAAAATAATACTAAGAGAAATGTCAGAGAGTTTACTGCGTATGTTTTCTTCTGGGAGTTTTATGGTTTTGGGTCTTACACTTAAGACTTTAATCTATTTTGAGTTTATTCTTGCATAGTGTAAGAAGGTGGTCTAGTTTTTTTTGTTTGTTTGTTTGCATTATCTGTCCAGTTTTCCCAACACAATTATTTTTATAGAGTGCCTTTACCCCATTGTATATTCTTGCCTCCTTTGTCATAGGTTAATTGACCTTTTAGGTGTGAGTTTATTTCTGGGCTATCTGTAATGTTCTATTGATCTTTGTGTCTGTTTTTATGCAAGTACCATGCTGTTTTGATTACTATAGCTTTGTAGTATAGTTTGATATCACATAGCATGATACATCCAACTTTGTTCTTTCTGAAGACTGCTGTGGCTATTCAAGTTCTTTTGTGGTGCCATATAAATTTTAGAATTATTTGTTTTAGTTCTGTGAAAAATGCCATTGGTAATTTGATAGGAATTGCACTGAATCAATAGATAGCTTTGGGTACTATAAACATTTTAACGATGTTAAGTCTTCCTATCCATGAGCATGGTACATGCTTCCATTTATTTTTATCTTCTTCAATTTCTTTCTTCAATGTCTTCTAACTTTGAGTACAAGTATTTTATCTCTAAAAACACCAATTAATTCCATTTCACCCAATGTGTCATTTAAGGCTGCTGTTTCCTTGTTGATTTTCTGTTTAGACCTAAATACTGACCTTTAATTCAGTCAATACATATGTATTTAGGTGCTGCTATGTTGGGTGCATAAATGTGTATAAGGTTTATATCCTCTTGTTGGATTGATCCCTTTATCATTATGAAATGTCCTTGTCTCTTATTATAGTTGTTTTAAAGTCTATTTTGTCTGATATACTCATAAGTATTGCTACCCCAGGTTTTTTTCCCCCTCATTTCCATTTGCATGAAATACCTTTTCCATCCCTTTACTTTCTGTTTCTGTGTGTCTTTTGATTGGAAGTGGTTTCCTGTGGACAGCATATGTATAGGTCTTGTTTTCTTATCCAGTAGCTACCCTATGTCTTTTGATTGGAGCATTTAATCCATTTACATTTAAAGTAATTATTGATAGGTATGTAGCTATTACCACTTTATTATTCACATTTATGTTCTTTTTCTTTTCTCTCTTCTCCTTAGAGAAGTCCCTTTAACATTTCTTGTAATATTGATTTGGTGGTGATGATCTCCATTAGCTTTTTCTTACCTGGGAAGCTCTTTATCTCTTCTTGAATTTTAAGTGACAGCCTTGCAAGGTAGTCCTGGTTGTAGATCCTTGCTTTTCATCACTTTGAAAATTTCATGCCAATTCTTTCTGGCCTGCAAAGTTTATGTTGAGAAATCAGCTGATAGTCTTATGGGAGTTCCCTCATAGGTAATACTGTGATTCCCTGAAAATAAGACCGAGTCTTATACCGTATTTCCCTAAAAATAAGACTGGGTGTTATATTAATTTTTGCTCCAAAAGATGCATTAGGGCATATTTTCAGGGGATGTCCTGTACAACAATCTACGTTTATTCAAATACAGTCATGTCATCTTCTTCTGGAACATCGTCATAATGTACTAAATGTGTCTTGTCTTGCTGACAGTCTTAATTGGGGCTTATTTTCCGGGTAGGTCTTATTTTGGGGGAAACAGAGGAATTGGCTTTCTCGTGCTGCTTTTAAGATTCTCTTTGTCGAAATAAAAGGCATCCAAATTGGTAAGGAGGAAGTAAAATTATCATTATATGCAGATGATATGATACTATATATAGAGAACCCTAAAGACTCCACCAAGAAATTATTAGAACTGATAGATGAATTTAGTAAAGTGGCAGGATATAAAATTAATGTTCGGAAATCAGTTGCATTTGTATATACCAATGATAAAATATCAGAAGGAGAAATTAAAAAAACAATTCCATTTACAATTGCTCCAAAGACTATAAAATATCTGGGAATAAATCTAACCAAAGATGTAAAAGATCTGTACTCAGAAAATTATACAACACTGAAGAAAGAAATGAAAGAAGACATAAAGAGATAGAAACACATTCCACGTTCATGGATAGGAAGAATTAATATAGTTAAAATGTCCATACTGCCTAAGGCAATATACATATTCAACGCAATTCCTATCAAACTACCAACGACGTTTTTCACAGAAATAGAACATATAATCCTAAAATTTATATGGGACCATAAAAGACCCCGGATAGCCTCAGCAATCTTGAGAAATAAGAACAAAGGGGGAGGTATAACGATACCTGATTTCAAACTATACTACAAGGCTACAGTAATCAAAACAGCATGGTACTGGCATAAAAATAGACACATAGATCAATGGAACAGACTAGAGAGTCCAGATGTAAATCCATGCCTATATGCCCATCTAATCTACGACAATGGAAGCAAGAATGTACGATGGGGTAAAGACAGTCTGTTCAATAAGTGGTGTTGGGAAACCTGGACAGACACATGCAAGAAAATGAAGCTGGACCACCTCCTTACACCATATACAAAAACAAATTCAAAATGGCTTAAAGACTTAAATGTAAAATCTGAAACCATAAAATATCTAGAAGAAAATATAGGAAGAAACTTCATGGACATTACCCGGAGTAAGATTTTCACTGATATATCCCCTCGCGCGAGGGAAGTAAGAGAAAAAATAAACATGTGGGATTACATCAAACTAAAAAGTTTTTTCACAGCAAAGAAAACCATCAATAAAACAAAATGGGATCCTACTGTATGGGAAAAGATATTTGCCAATGATATATCTGATAAGGGATTAATATCACAAATCTATAAAAAACTTACTCAACTCAACTCCAAAAAAACAAACAACCCAATTAAAAAATGTATTACGCAGCCATAAAGAAGAAAGAAATCTTATCATTTGCAGCAACATGGATGGATCTAGAGAACATTATGTTAAGTGAAATAAGTCAGAAAGAGAAAGACAAGTACCATATGATCTCACTAATATATGGAATCTAAAGAAAAGACTATGTGAATGAACTAATCAGAAACAGTTTTGGGGACACAAAGAAAAAACCGAGAGTTGTTAGATGGGTGTGGGGGGGGTTGGGGATAAGGGGAAAGGTGAAGGGATTTGGAAGCAGCTGGTAACCACAAGATGGCCTCAGGGTTTTTTTTTGAAAATTAATTTGGGGAAGGTATTCAATAATGTTGTAAAGATTTTGTTGGGTATCCGATGGACATGCGTCCTATTTGGGAGACCACCTCAGGGATACTGTGGATACCTGATCATGGCATTGTACACCAGAAGCTAAACATTAATGAATGCCAACTATAATTTTATATATATAATGTGATGGTTCAGTGTGAGGTCGGAGGGATAGTGGATGGGGGGAGGGGGGTTCACAGTGTGAGGGATATAAATGATGAACGTCTAAGTATTACCTTGTCTTGTACACCTGAAACTAATAAATTAATAAATAAGTAAAAAATAAAATAAAATAAAATATTCCTCATTGAGAAAAAAAAAATAAAGTGAGTTGCATGTGAGCACCTTAAAAAAAACCAAAAACTCTTTGTCTTTAACCTTTGGCATTTTAATTATGATTTGTCTTAGAATGGGCCTGTTTGAGTTCATCTTGTTTGGAACTCTCAGCACTTCCTGGGGCTTGTATGTCTATTTCTTTCATGAGGTTAGGGAAATTTTCAGTCATTATCTCTTCAAATAGGTGCTCAATTCCTTGTTCTCTCTCTTCTCCTTGTACCCCTATGATATGAATGTTGTTACACTTGATGTTGTCCCAGAGGTCCTTTCAACTACCTTAAAAAAAAATTCCTTTTCTTTTTGCTGTTCCAATTGGTTGTTTTCTGCTACCTTGTCTTCCAATTCAATCCTCTGCTTCATTTAATCTTGCTTTTGTTTCCTTCTAGTGTATTCTTCATTTTATTTATTGTACTTTTCATTTCTGACTGGTTCTTTTTTGTATGGTTTCTATGTGCTTACTTTTATGGTTTCTTTTTATGCTGACTATCTCTGTGTTGAAGTTCTAAGTTCCTCAAGCATCCTTAAAACCAGTGTTTTGAATTCTGTATCTGATAGATAGCTTGTCTCCATTGTTTATGTTTCTGGAGTTTTGTCCTGTTCTTTCATTTGGGACATGTTTCTTTATCTCTTCATTTTGGCTGCCTACTTGTGTTTGTTTCTATGTATTAGGTAGAGCTGGTATGTCTGCCAGTCTTGTCAAGGTGGCCTTATTTGGTAGGTGTCCTGTGGGACCCAGTGGCACAGTCTCCCTGGTCACCTGGGTTACAAACTCCAGCAGTGTCCCTTGTGTGGACATTTCCAGTACCATTCTTGCTGCTATGGTTCTTAGCTCCTCCACTGCTCCAGCAGGGGGTGGGAGTGGGCTTGGAGTTAAGAGAACACATCATATAGGGAAGCAGAAATCTCCTGGCCCCTCCAACTATAGGTCATATATTTAGCCACAAAATTGTAAATATTCTCTTTCTGTTCTAAACAATATAATACATCCATGTTCAAACTGCTACTTGCTTTGTTTCCCATTGGCTCCTAACTCACAGATCTCATACTGTGGGCATCATCCAGAAATCTCTTCAAGCATGATATGGTCTTTAGCTCTAGTTATTTTCTCCTATTAAAAGAGGGATGTAGCATGGGAGGGACATCCTCTTTAAGTCCTGGTCCCAGAAAAGAAATCTTTCATTTTTCCTTTGGTCTTGTATTTCTAAGTCTTTTCTCCCCCCATATTTTAGAGCTCATAGCTGTGAGGCGCTGTAAGTATCCAAACTCTTCCTCTCCTTGATATCTGGTCCTTGAAAAGGGGTGTCTAATTACTCGCCAGTGACCAACATCCCCCTCTCAGAGTACGTGTAAAATTTGAGTACACACGATATACTCACTGTTCTCGTGTTAGATTTTTACTATCACATTTCAGTCCAGATTCTTCAGTGGAAAACTTACTGTCATATAATTAACTTTTACTGAATATTTTGTCTAAATATGGTTACACCCATTTTTATCAGGATATTGTATCAATTAGTATTCAGTCATACCCAAGACCAGATGGAGTTGGCTTTTGCTTAGGAAAAAAAAAAAAAAAAGCCAGCTTGAGCAATTACCTGGGTGGTGCCCTAACTGTCTTAATGTGTGAATCAGAGGGGCCACATGGCCCACCTGATCAATTATGTGGATATTAAGAAGGGGAGGAAAAAATAATCTAGAAAGGCATAGTTAGTCACTCAAGTCTACCATTTATGTCAGAAGTGTGTTAGTCACTCAGTCAAGATTTGCAGATTTGGCTGCTGGGAACAGCCAGCAGTATGGATGTGTCTCTGAGTAGGTCTTGAAAATCCTTAATATTATAGGGAGATGAAAATGTTTTTGGAGTCTACATTACACATGTTAAGAAATCAGAGGTAGCACAGAGTCTTATGTATGAAAAAAACAAAACCAGTTAAAAACCATCATCATTTTGACGTTCAAAATGAAAAAGGATAAAAATCTTGCTTAACAAATCATCATTCCTTACTTGTGCCCATTTTGAGTGACAGATGTTTCCTAGCTGCCATAAATTCCTCACCTGCCTTAACAGCCAGTAGAGTCCTACCTTGAGTCATATTACCGCTCTTTATTTTCAAAGGCTCTTCTTGAGTGACAGGCACAAAAATCTCTCTTCTTTGGAGGAATTCATATGACTTCCAGACAGTAATTCATAATCTCATTTAAAAACTGTTTTAAAAAAACGATGCAGAACAGGGGTTGCAAAGTGCAGCCCATAAGCAGGATTGTTTTGTTTGGTTCTCACAAAGTTTTTAAAGTGAAAAATTTCACATAAAAATACAGATTTTTCTATGGCTATAGTCAACTGGAGTTGAGTGGCAAGTGCCAGCCTGAGATGAGCCCTCTTCAATTCTCTAAGGATGTGCACTGGGCCTGCTTCATTTACTTATACCACTTGCCTGATTCTGTACCTGAACTCTGACCTGAACAACCACCTCTGACACTATGGATAAACTGAGGTACAGAGTCACTCTGAGAGGAAAACACAGCTTAACTCCATAGGGACTCAGCTTAGTCTGTGTGAATGGGGGAGGACTTAAAGTGGGAAAGTTGTTTTTAAATATACTGGAATGGTTTCTCTAAATACGTAAGTCTTTGGGGGAAGCAAAGAAATGATATTGAGAGACAAAAAAAAAGAGATGAAGGAAAGGGAGAGGAGGGCATGGCTCTCAGGAAAGACCTGTACACATTTGGTAGCAGGAACAGAATGAAATTAACCAGTCTGTTGCTCACATGTCGTCGTCTACCACAGACAATATCCAGGCTCCTGGCACAATGTCAATCAAGAGAGGCCATACTTACAGAGGCTGACTTCGGGATATATGTCCACCTTCTCCTCTAAATTCTACAAACTCTTTGGATTAAGCCATTCTAGCTTTGGAACTGAACCATCATGCAAGTGCTTTTACAAAGTGGCTTTCTGTCTTGCTCACCAGCCTATAAAGTGTGTGGGATAGGAGATGCCCATGATGTTGGATTCAGGGTCAGGATACAACTGGCACTTTCAATCCTGATACTCATTTTTGGATTCAGTAATGAAAATAAATGTTTTCTCTGAAAACCTTATTTTAAAAAATATGACAAACATTATAAACATTATACCACATGTGATTTCTCTCTTTGCACTGATGCATCAAGCTCAGAATCAAGTCTGTGGCTAGCCTCTAGCAAGTATAGGAGACACAATGGAATGGGATGCATTTGGGCACCTGACTATTTTGCTTTTTAAAATTTTCCAGCCCTTAACTTTCCTTTGTTCTTTTTCTTGACTATTAATATTTAAGTGCTTTTAAAAATGTCTCATTGCGATCAGATATTACACAGAAAGAATAACCAAACTGGACATTCCACACGGCAAGCAGTATCTTCAGTCAAATTACAGGTAAAAGGAAATGGTACGATAAAACTTATGGATAGTAATTGATTGTAATATATAATTGAACATTTTAACTGCAAGATGTCTACCCATTAATTAAAAATTCAATTTAATTTTTGTTCATTTTCCCCATATCTTTGATGAAAATACCTACTTTCATGAAAACTGGTGACTTATTTGACAAGAGAGTCTTCTCATTGGTTTCTTTCACCACTATAATCACCTGGCGGGTGTCTGAGATGTGCTGGGTGATATGAGAGGATTCACTTCCCCACCCCCATGCCAGGACCCTAACTCCATGTAGACTGTGGTCATCCTCCATGAAGATCTTGGCCTTCTTCAATCCAGGACCTGGTATAATCCATGCAGGTTCTTAGATTATACGAAATGAAGGTGATTCCAGTTTCTTTTTCCATGTTACCCTTTTTCAATGACTTTTATATGGGATGTCCCAAGATTCATATCCCTGTTGGGATCTTTCCTCCCAATTAATCTTCCAAGTGAAAATTTCCAACCTCACTTCTTTCTTTAGAAAATTTCTGTACTATTAATGTGTTGTTGGGAAAGAAGAGAAGGAGTAAAGATATTGTATTGTGTGTACATATAGGAAAGGAAATAATAATGATAATAAAAATGATAGGTATGATATGATTAAAACATTTCTGAGTGGCATAAAAAGAGATGGGAGGGAAGAGAGAGACCTTGCATCCTAAGGGTCTCTGCACTAGGCAACACATGGTGGTGCTGACTGAGGACAGCTTGTTTTTGGTTTGGAAACTGATAAGGGTTGTTTGGTACAGAAATGGCTATGGTTAATTCAGGGGGTAAACATTATGCAGCTTATATATAAGGCAAGTTCAGCCATTGTAAGTCCCAGAGTTTCTAATCTGGTTGGAGACAAAGGCTTGCATATGCAACTCAACCAGAGAAGAAGTCAAGTATATGATAAATTATCAAGTATATGGTATCAAGTATATGATATATTAAAAGTAATAACTGCATTCATTGGGATACACCCAAATTTCTAAATTCAACCCATAACCAATCAATAGAAAACTCTTCTTAGAGAGCACTTAGTTTTGGTTTAGAAGTCCCTTTACTGAAGTGTAGTGAAAATGTTCATATTTCATGACTAGAATTTCATGGATTTGATTTTTGCACTCAAAACCATGTTTTATGAGGCTTTCTTTTAATACCTCATTTTTTCCCCTAAAACTATCAATGTCACTTATCTTCTAAGGAGTTTTAAGGTAACCTGTCTCGTTTCTTCAGTTTTGGTATTGCATGGCTAAACCCATTAAATGTTGGGTCTGGTCTAGGTAATACTACTGTAGTGACTACTTTCATAGTTGCAGCAATTTACAAAGTTCAGATGAATTTAAACATGGCATTCCAAGTAACTTGGTAAGTGAACACTGAAAATTTCAGTTTCTTATAGGTAAATACTTAATAATTTAGCATGTTCTCTGTTCCTTTTCTCATCTCTCCAGGGCTAAGGGTTCTCCATCTTCTCACTGATGGAGGAGGGTCTGGTGTGAATCTTGTTTTCTGTCTATGCTGGCCTCTGCTGAGGCTTAGCTGGACCTGCCTGGCATTTGGAATCTGCCTCTAGTCCCATTGTGTCCACTCATATACCGAGTCCTCCACAGTTTCTGGTTATCAAGTCCTTTATTCTGTATCTTTTTTGCTGACAATATAAGGCCCATTTGGATCCCCGAAATGCTCTTAGCCAACTTCCTTGCCTCTCTCTACTAGATACGGGGAATGAATGGTTGTTCTTGCACTCCATTTTAGGGCCATAAGAGATTGCGAGTAAGGAAGATGGAAGATGGGAAAGGCTATTTCAGAATTTCCTTTGGCAACACTTATCCTGCACATACTTTTGTACTCTCCTGGCTGCCCTGTGATACATGGAATGAGACCCTCTGAGAGGATTTCTTTTCTGACTTCCAGTTTTCAAGTTGGAAACTAGTCCTCCCTACTCTCAGATCTCTACCTTTTCCAGGGAGGATGGTCTCTACCAATTCCCCAAGGATTCTGACCCCTGGAGGGATGACTGTGAGAATCCCTTTCTTGAGATCCTGAACCAACTACCGTGTTTCCCTGAAAATAAGACCTAGTGTACCATCAGCTCTAATGCGTCTTTTGGAGCAAAAATTAATATAAGACTGGGTATTATATTATATTATATTATAGATCAGGTCTTATATTAAAATAAGACTGGGTCTTATATTAATTTTTGCTCCAAAAGACGCATTAGAGCTAATGGTCTGGCTAGGTCTTATTTTTGGGGAAACATGGTATACACTCTCTAAATTTTCTCCAAGCTCTTTAACCCCAGCCCAGAAAAGGTTCTTATCTCCCCTTTGTGTGGTGGAGATATGGCTTGTATACCATCACATGTTTTTCTTCCTCTATGGCTTATGTTATAAACTCTATGCTCTTAGTGCTCCAGGATTTGCCTTTGAAGAGTTATTTTTTTTTTCTCTTTCAATGCTATTGTATCTTCCCCTCTCAAGAGCCTATTTTGAAATTCAAAGTGAAGACTTTGATTTGCTGAATTCTGCTGGGTTCTTGGGTATTTTCCCTTCTCTAGGACAAAAGCCTCAGGTTAAAGATCTAATTTTAATGGTGAAAATATTGTAAGATAAAAAGTAAATGCCAAGAAGGAAGAATACAGCTGTCATATTTTAAAACACTTTACAGCTACTTATATGGTATGAACTGAATGACTTAGGTGGTCTACCATAAAATTTTGCCCTTTTGGTGGGAAGCTGGGAAGAAGCAAGGCACATTTCTCAAGATGCTAAGTTCAAATAGTTTTTGAAATTTACCATAGGAGGTTGATTTTTCTCTCACTCCTTGGCTTTGAAAATATTCCCTATGAAATCCCTTTCTTTCCCATGATCCTCCAGAACCTGGAAGGTAAGTTGGCAAAATTCCATGTAGTAAGCAATATTCACTGCCATCTAATAGACTGAACTATCTCCTTGGGGAAAGACAAAGCCTGTGGCTAAAAATGCCAAGTCTAGGATCTTAAAGCTGTACCAGAAAAACTGTGGGAAATATTGTTTTCTTGGATGGGGAATAAGTTGGATGACTGGAATGTCTTTTTCCCAGCTTGTTAATTTCTACGATTCAAGGAAACAGACCCTAAAAGAAATGGAGGAAATACAATTTTCAGAGAACAAAAGTGAGGACTAGTTATTCTAATATTTTGAAAAGTGTTGTATGAGTATTTGATAAATATTTGCTAATGATGAAATATCACATCTAAAATAATTAATTAAATGCTTATGTTATCATGGGGTTAAGCTCCTAATTATTGGGAAAAGGTCAAAACACTCCCAAATTTCTGAGTTCATGATTGTAAACTTGTGTTTTTTTCATAATATTCACAGAGTGCTTATGTCAAATGCAGTGCAAATGAAGATGCTTTATTCCCAATATGGACTGTTGAAACTAAACTCACTTATGTTGAGTGTTGCGATGGTTGGTGTATAACCCATAGAAAAATGATTCATGACTAAGTGATGTATGTATGTATATATGTATGTATAAATGTGTAAGTGTATGCATGTCTATGTATAATTATATATATGGTTTTTGAAAGTGAAAGGTATTTTTACCTCCTAGAGAGTTTGATATTTCAATCTCTCAAAAAATAATTTCATTTATGGGGTGTATCACTTTGTGAGGGGTGTAAATGTCTAACTATTACATTGCTTTGTACACCTGAAAGATATATATATATATATATATATATATATATATATATATATTTATATGAACAACATATATATAGAACAACATATATATGTAACATATATATATCTATATGTAATATAGAACGTATATATAACATATATAAGAACATATATATATGTATGTATGTATGTATATATATATATATACACATACACACATATATATATATGAAACAAATAAAAAATTATATCATGGAGTAGTAGTTAAGAATATGGGTGCTGGAGTCAGATTGCCTGGGCTAAAACCATTCATTAGCTGTGTGACCATGGGCAAGGTACTGAACCTTTTTGTATAGCAGTAACCTCATCTTAACTGCACCTGCCCCATGGAGTGGTTGTGGGGATTAAGTGAATTAGAACATGGCACTGTATAAGGTACAAAACAAATGTGAACTTTGATTATAATTACTAAAATGTGCAAGGCCCATGCTAGATGCTTCAGGGGATAAAAAAGAGATAGTCTCTACCTTTATATAGTTTACTATCTCAATGGGAACCCAAGCTACAGTCCAGTATAAAGTTAAACAATGCCTGAGAAGAAAACCAACAGTTCACTTGAGCAGCACAGATCAGTCTCTGAAATATAGAAGCCATGGGGGCTGGGTGACCTACATCAAGAGAAGTATCTTTATATAAGGTGTTAGTCTCATATTTATTTCCTTTCACTTGATGCTTATCTTTTTGACATGATAAAAAAAGGCTTACGGCAGATTATATAATAAACATCATTTGCAGTGGCCCAGCCTACATTAATCCTGCAGTGGTTTAGCCCTGGGTGTTAAGTGATGCCGATGCTGGATTAAGGCTCTTGACAACAAAGGTTGGTCAAGCTGTGAGTACTCTGAGAAGTGGGCCAGCCCATCATTGCTGCATTTTATAGAGAGATGGTGGTTGCTTCAGCTGATTTGTAAATTTTTCTGAGGTTTACAGAGAATTCCAGATTGTGGTTATCCACCTTCAGAAGCAATTCTATAAAAGGACTGGCACAAAACTGCATGTATAATTGCCAAAATGAATATTACAGTTAAGAAATTCTCCATGAGATCAAGGACAGGGCTGCTTATTATGGTCTGGGATGATCATGGAAGGACTTGGGGAAGAAGTGAATATGAAAGGGCCTTCAACAGGAACTTAAGGTAATCCTTGGATTAATCCCTTTTTAGTCAAATATGAATTCCCCTAACTTAATTTTTTAACTTATCACTCCGGAGTTTCACATAAAGACTGTCTTTGAATGGTACCCATAACAAAATATAACTTTTTGGTTAAATTATGTGTTTTTTAATAGGTTTCCAGTGTTGATCTGATTATATAACCTTCGTCTATAACATTGTTCCTGTGGGGAAAAAGGGGCATTCTGAATTTCAAACAATTAACTTATAAACCCATTTTCGAAAATTCTGGTTTGATTGGTTCTTTCACCAATTTATTAAGTGCTTTTCATGTATCAGACATTGTTGTGGGTACATATGAATAAAACAAAGATCCCTGCCCTCATGGAACTGACATTCTAGAGAGGAGAGACAATTAAACAATAAAATAAATAATTGGTATAGTATACTGAAAGGTGCTAAGTTCTATGGAAAAAAGAAAAATTAGAGCAGGGTAAGAGGGCTAAGGATGGGTGGTAATTTTGAATAGGATGGTCACTGAGAAGGTAACATTTAAGCAAAGTGTGAAGGGAGCCAGCCAAGATGACTGACTACATCTGCGTGAAGAGCACTTAAGGCAGAAGGAAGAGCCAGTGCAAAGGCCCTGAGGTAGGAGCTTACCTAGTGAGTTTGAGGAACAGCAACGACGTTGTTGGAGCGGTGGGAGAGAGAAGATGAGGTCAGAGAAGTAAGTTGGGTAGAGGTGGGGGTGGAACTTGCTACATCAGGTAGAGCCTTGCAAGCCTCACCAGGCTATACTACACAGCCTTCGAGAAAGTTAGCCTGTCTTAATGTAAGGCCTGCATATATCAAAATAATCACTCCTTTTCCTTGTCTCCTATACATCAACTTTAATGTGTATACAAATCACCTGAAACCTTGTTAAAATTGAAATTCTGATCAGCAGGTTTGGGATGGGGCCTGAAATTCTGCATTTTAAACAAGCATGCAGATGATGCCAGGCTACTGGTCTACAACATACATGAGTAATGAGAGTAAGATGTACTGAGCTCCCAGGGGCTTTGGGGCTTACCTCTGCATTAGCTGGTTGCAAGGAACTTCTCGTTCCCTTTGAGACTGAAAGGATAACATCAAAAGGCTTTTGTTCACACTTTTATATAGGTCATGGTCTCACCACTGGCCTATTTCATGGTCCTATCACCTGGCTAGTAAGAGCATGGTCTAGGGTTCCCTCCAGGAATATGCGATGGGTTGTCTGGCTGTTTCCATGCAGGTTCTAAAAAGTTTCTAGTGCCTCCTCACCACCACTATGGAGGCTCTGCTTCTGAACTTCAACCTGGGAAACCCTACTCTGCTCCTTCAATGATAATTAAACTCTGACCACATTCCTGTCTCACTACAATAACAGGAGTTCTGATTTGTGGCTTTCACTCCTAGCCCTATACTTTGAGTGATAGCTCAGCTCTGTAAACTAGGCCTGAGGCAGCTAGAGGGCTTGGGTGATGCTCCCAGACAGAAGTGCTCTGCTGATGCCTGTTTAACAGGCAAGGCTGGTGTTCTTAAGAGCTAGCAAGGTAACTGACAACTGAGCGGGCCTGAAAGGACTTGTGAATATATGAAGCATAGGTTATGAGTCAGCTAAGGTAGGCTGGGGTTTGAACTGTGCTTCCATCCCTTATTGTGTAATCTCAGAAATGTTCCTTGGAGTCCCTGGGCCACAGTTTTCTCCTGTGGAAACTGAGAATGATAACAGTATGTCCTTAATATATTGAGATAATGCATATAAAGCACTTACGTAGCAAAGTGCCTAATACATAATGAGACTCACAAAATACTAGCTGCTATTATTTTTATAATTACTATTAACATCCCACCACGCACCAAATCGCTTTGTGCCCTGGCATTATAGTACTCACCTTTTTATGCCCTTGGAGTTAAGGTACCAGGGCAAATCCCTCCGCAAAGGCTTTCAAAGATGAGACACTGAGGCCAATAGCAGTTTCACCATGATAGATGTCACAGGAAATAATTGAAGGAACTGAAGATGTTTAGTTTAGAAAGTAGATAACGGGGAGATAGACGAGATAATGGGGGGCTGCCTTCAGGTTGTCTTGTATGATGTATTACACATGTTCTGGAGACCCCCGAGGGCACAACAGAGACCAAAGAAAAGAAATTAAAGAGAAGCACATCCCTTTCTAAAGCAAAGTGAGTTAGGAAGAGAGAGGAAGAAGGGCGTACCTGACGGTCCTCTCCTGCGCAGCTGCGATGGCAGAGCCAATCACTGTGCGCAGCCCGTCCTCGCTCCGCGGTACAGTCGTACAGTCGTGACGACGTGGTTGCCATGGAGAGTACCGCTCACTTGGGACCGCGAGCTGGCGCCACAGGCAACCTGGTTGGAGTGTGCCTTTGAAGTCCGGCTGGCTACCACCATGAGCGGCCGAAGTCGGGGTAGAAAGTCCTCCCGCGCCAAAAGCCGGGGAAAAGGCCGTGCCAAAGCCCGAGTCCGCACAACTCCTGATGACGCCCCGCGTGAGCCGAATCCTCCGCAGTTCCAGAGGCTGGAGGAGGAAACCACGGCAGCACAGGTGCAGGCTGGCGAGGGTTGGGGTAGCCTGGAAACCGCTGCGCCGGTGCCGCTCTTCCGCGCGGGGGAAGAGGCTGCCTGCCGGCTCCCTCTGGATTGTGGCCTCGCGCTCCGGGCCCGAGCGGCAGGGGATCGCGGGCGGGCTGAGACCAGGCTCGGCCTGGGAAAGGCCACGTCCCTCTCGGAGCGACTGGCGACAGACACTGTCTTCGTAGGAACCGTGGGAACTGTGGGAAGGCCGAAAAATGGCCCCCGCGTTGGAAATCGGCGTGGGCCTGCTGGGAAGAAGGCCCCAGAAACCTGTAGCACCATGGGGAAGGTGTCTCAGGCCAAAGCTGGTGGGAAGCCGAAGAAAGGGACCTCTGGGGAGTGTATGTCCGTCCCAGTGGTAGAGGAAAATGAGGTGGAAAAGGATGCAGGCTCAGGGCCCCTGGCGTCGGATGGCAGCATGGATACACTGGAGACCGTCCAGCTGAAGCTGGAGACCATGAATGCCCAAGCAGACAGGGCCTACCTTAGGCTCTCCCGCAAGTTTGGGCAGCTGCGACTGCACCACCTAGAGCGTAGGAACCTCCTTATCCAGAATATCCCGGGCTTCTGGGGGCAAGCTTTTCAGAACCACCCTCAGCTGTCATCCTTTCTGAACAACCAAGATAAAGAAGTACTCAGTTACTTGAACAGCTTAGAGGTGGAAGAGCTTGGCCTCGCCAGATTGGGCTACAAAATCAAATTCTACTTCAGGCGCAATCCCTATTTTCAAAATAAGGTGCTCATCAAGGAATATGGGTGTGGTCCTTCAGGTCAGGTGGTGTCTCGTTCTACTCCAATCCAGTGGCTCCCAGGGCACGATCTCCAGTCCCTAAGCCAGGGGAACTCAGACAACAGCCGTAGCTTCTTTGGGTGGTTTTCAAACCACAGCTCCATTGAGTCTGACAAGATTGTCGAGATAATTAATGAGGAACTGTGGCCCAATCCCCTGCAGTACTACCTTATGAGTGAAGGGGCCCGTGTAGAGAAAGGAAAGGAGGGCAGGCAGGGCCCAGCAAGACAGCCAGTGGAGACCCCTGAGCCTGGGGTAAACAAATCCAGCTGATCTTGCACAAGTCTTGCTACTACCTCCTTGTGGACTGGTGCCTGGATGACCACATGTGTTTGGCTGTCTGCCTCCTCTCTTCATGTTGACTGCTGTGCATTCTGTCCCATCTGAATTTCAGTTACAAGAATATGACATGTATGATCATGTTCTTTTGCTTTCCCATGGCCTTGTTTTTTTACTAGTGTCACATATTATGTGATCCACTCCTACTGTTTATATGTTACGAACACATGCTTCAGATGTGTGCTGCCTTTATCTACATGCCTGGACTTTGTTGTTGGTTCGGGGCTTTCCCACCTGTCTTTAAAATGGACACTCATGAGTCATTCTCCAAGAGGACTAATGCATCCTTAAGCTCTGCTCCTTTAGGGCCATTGACTTGGTGGGCTTCGTGTTCATGCTGGTCATGCATGCCATGTATGACAAGATTTTCTGTTGCTACTGCAAATGAAGCTAGTGCACATGGTAACAGCCATCAGCCAGAACTGATTGTTCAGTAACTTGGGGTCACTGGCCAAGGTCCCTCCTACTGGATCTCTGACCAGGGGTCCATACTACCCTGCAGGACATACAGCAGAATGGTGCTTGACTGCTGTGCGTGGATGAGGTTAAGGGTGAGAGCAGTATGCCATGTGTTCTATACCATCATGCATCTCTTCCTGCCTCTGGGCCCTTCTACTGGTGAACCTTCACCAAGCTCTGCACTGTGCCCCATCACCATCAGACCATTGAGTTTTGTCTAGGTTGCTGTTGGCCCCAATTGGCTTCCTGTTCAACAAGGACCTCAAGAACTGCGCTGTGGACCCAGGCCTCCTGCCAGTGTATGAGACACACATCTACTCTCCCCAGCTTTCCAGGAACCCTATTGCCTGCCAGACTGATGGGTGGCCTGGTATGCATGGACATGTGATCACTGTCATCATGCTATGGCTCCAGATGATGGTGGGGGCTAGAACCACATAGATTGCAGGTACTTTTCTCAACTCTTTTTATCCCTTCCTCACACATGACCAGAGTGGAATAGTGGGGTTTCTGGGGAAGAGGTGTTCTGATAATGTGAGCCTGTGTCTACATCTCACAACTCGATACATCTTTACTCGCTTTTCCTTCTTTGCTTCTACCTTTGAACACCCATAGGAATAGTCTTTAAAGTCTCCAGTATGGGGCATCACAAGGTTTTCTCCTGGAGTTTGGGGACAAGGGTGGGCAGAATCTGTTCTGGATCTCCAAGACTCATTTCCTTGGGGTATAAAAGCTGAGCTGGGCCCTCCCTACCCAAGCTTGCTTTGTGTTTTATTTCCCCCTCTCATCCCTGAAGATGGGGAAGTAGGACTGTATCTATATTTGTCCTCCCCCTAACTTTCCTTTCCTTATGGAAGACCTCATTCTGAGATCCCAAAGGACTGGGGAGGACTTGACTCACAGTTGTAGAGAGGGTGTGCTAGGCAAGGGAGTTAGAGCAAAAGTGTAGTACAGAAATAAGTTTGGTGTGGAATGGGTCTGGAAAAGTAGGTGGAAATGGCTTGAGAAGCCTCAGGTAGAATATGCCTATCTCGGTGATGGAGGTGACATGGAAGGACTCCTGTGGGTGGGGATGTGAGAATTAAAGGGGTTGCAGGCGAATACAGAGTAACAGAGTGCATCCACAAAAGGAGAGGGTATGCCCAGAATTTTGTCTAGATTAGGATATGCCCAGAGTTTTGTCCAATCTCTATTTCATTATTAGTGTGTTTTATAAATAAGAGAAACAAACCAAAAATGGAATGATGTTATTTTGGATTCTTTTTCTTTTGTTCTAGGTATGGCCTTATGTATGTGGAAGATTAATGCTATACGCTGCTTATTTTGCCTCTACCACATTCCTCATTTTTGCCTAATGGGAAAATAGAACTTTAAGGGCTGCCTTTTTTTTTTTCTTTTCACTTTTTGCTCTTCATTATGGACATTTTCAGACATGCGCAGAAGTGAAGAGGATGGTCCCTGGACCCTTTGTGCCTATAACCTAGCTACATCATTTATTAATTGTGATCAACTTGGTTTCATCTGTATCTCTTTCTTGCCACCTGTATTGTTTATTGAAAGTCCAAGACACTGCACCAGTTCAACTGTGACTAGGAGATTGAGACTCCGTTTTGGTGGTGGTAGTGGTGGGGTACACTATCATTATTGCATCAGGTCTGTTTTTTGCTCCTAATGTTAACTAATGAAGTTCCAGAGATAGGCCTTAGAAATGGAAGTCTTCGGAATTAACAGGGAGTCTCAGAAAGAGACTCCTGCATCCACAAAAGGAGAGAGTGACTGTTCTGTTGTAAACTCTTTTGAAGACCAATAGAATACGGTGCTTACTTGAGACTCTTTACCAGAATATCAGTCTTTTCCTCTTGTGTAAGATGGAGACTCACGTGACTGTTAGAATTGTTTTCAGCTTGTCCTGGTTTCATAATATAGCTCTGGTCTTGGAATAATTTAGAAATTGTTGCTGTGTTCTGTGAAAATAACCTCCCAATAATAATCGATAACCGGTTGTTTTACTTGCTAATTTGACAGCCTGGTAATAATGCAATTATTTCTTTGTTCCTAAAGAGTATAAATAGTTGTAAGCTTTCATGCATGAGGAAAAAATAAAAGCCTGTATCTCTGTTATATTTTATTTTCGAAAAAGACTTAGAGGCTGGGTAGTTGAGGGGATGTGTGTACATTGGCCTCAATGAGGGATTCCTAAGCCTTGGGCCCTTGTACGACTAGCTGTATGACAATATATAAAATTGTGATTTCCAGACCTTTACCAGAGATTGAGATTCTGTGATTCTGGCAGGAAGCCAGGTAGTCTTTTTTTTCCCATAAGCTTTCCGGGTGATTCTAGTGGAAATCCAGTGCTTCTCAATTTTTTTAGTACATCTTATTTGTAGGGGGAATCTTGTTAAAATTCTGTTGAAGTACTGAATTTTGATTTCAGTACTCTGGAGTGGAACCTGAGATTCTGCATTTCTAACAAAAGGTGATACCAGAGCTGGTGTTTTGTGAACTGTAGGAAGGAAGGTGATCTTCAAGTCCGGCTCAGACTAGAGGAATGGTACTCAGCTCTGGCTTCACATTACAATTCTCTGGGAAGCTTAAAGAAATATACTGCTGGAGTTCCACACAAATACCAACTAAATCAGAATTGAGGGGGTAGGAAAGAAGGGGTTAGTTTAGGTATATTATTTTTAAAACATCCCAGGTGATTCTGATATCTAGGCAGAGTCGAGAACTAACCCTGATGTTGTTCATAACACGTCTATAACAAGGACCATGACCATTTTCCTTTGATCAGGAGAAGCAGCAGCCACATCAGGACAACCAAATGCCACATAAAGCGGCCCAGCAGAGAATGGGTGGAAAAAGATAGAAGTGGGTTGTTAAATGACAAGAGAATAAAATCGGTTTACATGATGAAGGACTTGAATCAATAAATGTGCAGTGTTCAGGACATAGTAGGTGCTCAAATTTTGAATGAATTTAAACATAATTTATATTCAGATGCCTCAGGGCTATGTTGATAATTAAATTTATAAAGACCAAATTTGTTTCATAAGGACATGCATTAACTTGTTAGGGTTTCCATAACAAAGTACCACAGACTGGATGGCTTAAACAATAGAAATGTATTATATTTATTTCCTCAGTTTGGGAGACTGTAAGTCTGAGATGGAGGTATCAGCAGGGTTAGTTTCTTGGTTTCCTCCCTGTGTGTCTGGGAGCAGTGGAAAGAGGTTGAGGTTACATGTAAATTTGGATGTTCTGCAATGCTAGATGGTGGTGTACCTGGGGGTAATGTAAGCCTAGTGTTGCTATGTCTTAAAAGAGGAATGGGGGGAATCAGGATCTTCATATAGAATCTCCCAATGTTGAATGGTTTCGAGAAAAAAAAAAAAAACACGCAAAAAAACATTTAAACACCCAGAGCCCTGCTGTTAGCAATATGTGGAGTACAAAAGGGTATGGAGAGAGCCTCTTCTTCAGGCTTGAGAAGCTCTCAGGATTCATGCAGAGTCCACTGGGGTAATGAATCTGGAAGTGCTCTCTGCCCAATTCAGCTCACCCACTTGCTTCCCTGCAGCAGAGCCTCCGTTTCCCAGCCCCCCCTTCTCTTCAGTTCCTTGGAGAACCTGTCTGATCTGGGATTTACCAGCTCCCCATGGGCTCATTCATTTATTGCCTGCTGAATGTGCATTAAAGATACAGTTACAAACACTTTTGAATTCTGCCCTCCTCCTAGGTTTCAACCTCTTCTCATCTTTTCCCTGGGATTGTCAGTTTCTTTTTCCTACATGGGGCTGGTGAGTGTTTTAGGTCCACATGAGGGTTAATGAAAGCCTCTTTTCATCCTTTGGCCTCTAGATCAGACTCCACAAGGCAATTAGGCTTTTAATAACCTGGAGAATGAGGGCTTCTTGGAGTAATACTTGTTATGCTGAGTCCTCGACCCTTTTCTCAAATTTGGGTTTTATTACAAAAGGCCTTCTGGTTTCTTGTTACTTACCGGGCTATTTTGGAAGTGTGGTGGGCTTGTGCTATGCCACAGGTGAGGGTGGAGAGGGAAAAAAATGAGCTTGCTTTTCTTAGCTTACTGGAAGCCTGTCAACTTGTGACTGCCCCTCCTTACACTTTGAGCTTCCTGTCGTGCGGGGTGTCCGAAGGGACGGCCTGCGGGGCGTCCTGCGGGGTCTCTGCTCCGGCTCCCCACATAAGAACGCAGGACATGGTGAGGCCAAAAAGGAACACCCACGGAGCTATAGGGAGGGAAGTCATACCACTATGGTCTCACTGGAGGCTGGGTTTACACGACGTGCGACCTGCTGTCCGCTTTGCTGCCAACCGACCAACCCTCCTCGACTCTCCTTACTCTCCTTCAGTCTCCTTCACTCTCCTCGGCTCCCCTCCGTAGCCGCGGCAGTTATATCAGTGACCAATGGCTTAATGGCTACAGCTGATGGCCAACCAGCCACAGCTGATGGCCATCCACCATCCGAGCCAGCACCTCTCCACATGAGGCCGAGAGCCTGGAAACTGCTTTCTGGGGCTCTGTCCTCACACTTCCTCTCTCTGGTCTGTTGCCCTGATTTGCAACAACAGAAAGAGGCACACTGCCCTGAGGTGGCCTCACCTCAGGAGGGAACTTTGCCCTTATTTGCCCCTCTGAAGATTTGGGAAACTCCTTCTGCCCTCTTACCCTTTGAGATCCTTAGTCTTGGAGAGCCCCTGTTACAGATGGGTGGGGCCATCTGCTTCAGGTTTTGGGACAGCACACACACAAAAAAGAGGTGGGGGGCGGGGAGAGAGAGCCCAGGCCATCCAGTCTATGATTTCTATTTCTCTTTGTCCTCAGCATCTTCACTTCTTTTGGAATCTTCTGCAACTGGATTTCACCATTCAGGCTCACAGCTCACTTCTCCTGATTTGCTTTCACCTGATACTCTGACCTTGGGTTAGTTCTGCTTCTGTACCCCATAGCAGGTGTTCAGTTACTGACTCTCCTAGCCTGGGACCTTGAATTCCTTCCTGTCTCTGTCTCCTATCAATGTGACCCTCAGTTGAGGTTTGACAAATATAAGACAAAATAGCTCCCAGCTGTGTGACACTTCATGGTTTACAGAGCACATTATTTTACATTATCTCAGTTATAACAACTGTCTCATAAAAAGGCTCAAAGAGGTTAAATGATGACCAAAAGCACAAAACCAGTAAGCAGTAGAGCCAGGACTCAAACTCAGGTCTTCTGATTCCAAACTCCATCCACACATGTGAGGGTGAACATGAAGCCCAAGCAGGTATGTGGCACTTCTTTCCAGAGAGCCTGTACTTAACCCTCTCACCGTGCATCAGGAGCCTCAGCACAACACACTAGTCAGTCACTGCCAATCAGAATTGATCATCCCAAACGGCAGCCTGCTGTCAGAGCTCAATTAGCAGCAGGACTGATTCAATGGGTGACTCAGAATGGTAGCTGAGGCTTCCTTTTAACTGCCTTATGCTAAGGTCAGGGTTGGTTTTAGACACATATGACTGCAGATGGAGGCTGAGTGAGGAGGTTTTTGCCGATAAGTATTAACATCTAAATATGAATGATTTGGAAAAAAGGTAATTTTTCTTCCATAACAAGAAGTCTCGTGATAAGAAGTTATAGGCTTGTTTCAGTGGCTCATTGGTATTAAGGTTCTGATTCCACCTCTCTGCTTCTCTTCTCTTGGCTTTCTCCTCATGGTTCCCAGCTGTAAGCATCACATCCTCCTCACTCAGCTGCAGGCAGGCAGGAGGGGGAGGGGATCTTTTCACATGTCTCTGTCCTCATCAGAGAAGAAAATCTTTGTCAGTAGTCCCTGGTGGGTTTCAGGAGACCTGAGTCAGGTCCCTTGGGCCAAAAATGGGTCACACTCGCACCTTCCAAGGAAATCTAGCACTTTTGAGCATCTCTCGTGGGAGTAGGTTTCTGCCATAGAGGAATAAGGAGAGACCAAGAATCTAGAGCTGATGGGGACTTTAGTCACTGTATGTCGTGCAGGGTCTCAGCTCCCACTCCCCGCCCAAGAACGCAGGACACGGTAAGGCCAAAAAGGAACACCCATGGAGCCATAAGTAGGGGAGTCAAACCAATATATTCTCGCTGGCGGCTGGGCTGGAGACACAGGAAGCAGGATCTACATAATCTGCCTAACAGCAGTCCGCGCTTGCCAGCCACCATCTTCTTGCTAGCCCCCATTCCTTTTCTGCTAGCGTAGCCACAGCCATTATATTAGTGGCCAATGGCCTACGGGTTACAGCTGACGGCCAACTAGCCACAGCTGCTGGCATCTGATCACAGTTGATGGCCATTTACTACCCGAGCCAGCACCTTTCTATGTGAGGCCGAGAGCCTGGAAACTGCTTTTTGGGGTTTTGTCCCCACACTCCACCCCTACAGGGTCTCGCCTCACAATCTACGCGACAAGCGTCTTCTGCGAGGGGCCCTGTGCAAGGAGCCTGGAGGTGAATGCACTATCCTGAACACAGCCAGGCTCTCTGGGCACAGCCAGGGTTTCTCAGGGCACCACCACAGTACTTCTGGGCACAGCCAGACATCCTGGGCTTCTTAGGGTACCACCTGTCTCCCCGGGCACAGCCAGGTTTTCTCAGGGGACCACCACAGTACTTCTGGTCACAGCCAGACTTCCTGGGCTTCTTAGGGTACCACCTGTCTCCCCGGGCACAGCCAGAGTTTCTCAGGGCACTGCCACTCTCTCTGGACACAGCCAGACTTCCTGGACTCAGCCAGGGCCTCAGGGCACTGCCACTCTCTCTGGGCACAGCCAGACTTCCTGGACACAGCCAGGGCCTCTCAGGGCACTGCCACTCTCTGGACACAGCCAGACTTCCTGGACACAGCCAGGGCCTCAGGGCACTGCCACTCTCTCTGGACACAGCCAGACTTCCTGGACACAGCCAGGGCCTCAGGGCACTGCCACTCTCTCTGGACACAGCCAGACTTCCTGGACACAGCCAGGGCCTCAGGGCACTGCCACTCTCTCTGGGCCTCTCGGGGTACTGTGCTGGAACAACAGCGGCTCACATCAAGGTGCTTACATATTATCAATGGCGGCCAGTCAAGACACAAAAGCAAACATTCTCGCCAGTCCCACTACATGGTGGTATGTTCCCAAACAGTCAAGCGTCCATTAAATTAGGGATAGAAGGCAATTCCCCATAGTCCATAGTCATTCGCCAGGGCTGTCCTGGGGGTGAGGGATGACCTTGACCTCACCCTCATCTCCCACGGAGGACTCAGCAAGCGTTTCCTCCTGGGACTAAAAGTCCTGCATCCGGGCTGCCTCAGCAAGCAGTTCCCAGCCCACAGGGCGGCAACAACCTTCGCTTTCTCCGCTTTCTCCGGCCTCTGCTGGTTGGGGAACCATCCACGTCTTCCCACCCCTCCACGGGAATCGAGCTCTCCGGCAGCTGCTCCTCCTGGTCTTCCTCAGACTGAGCTTTCATACGCACAAACTGCTCCACTGCCCTTCGGAAAGCTTTGGCCAGCACCGTATCCTGCCGACTACGCCATGTGTCACGCAGGGGACCCTGCTCGCTGCGCCATTTGTCGTGCAGGGTCTCAGCTCCCACTCCCCGCCCAAGAACGCAGGACACGGTAAGGCCAAAAAGGAACACCCATGGAGCCATAAGTAGGGGAGTCAAACCAATATATTCTCGCTGGCGGCTGGGCTGGAGACACAGGAAGCAGGATCTACATAATCTGCCTAACAGCAGTCCGCGCTTGCCAGCCACCATCTTCTTGCTAGCCCCCATTCCTTTTCTGCTAGCGTAGCCACAGCCATTATATTAGTGGCCAATGGCCTACGGGTTACAGCTGACGGCCAACTAGCCACAGCTGCTGGCATCTGATCACAGTTGATGGCCATTTACTACCCGAGCCAGCACCTTTCTATGTGAGGCCGAGAGCCTGGAAACTGCTTTTTGGGGTTTTGTCCCCACACTGTAGCTTCGTCTTTTCTGGGGTGATGTGTGGCTATGTTGGTTATGGAATACTACATAATACGTGGAGGCACTTCCCGTGTCCTGGCTCCCAGTCACCTCTGACGAAACTCTACCTGTGCTCCATGTTTTGTGCCTCATCTCCTCTATTACATGGTAAATGCTTTTCTGGCTAGGCAATGCCTTTCTGATTTTCCTGTCTCCCATAGCCCCTAGCTAAGTGTTCACTTAACATTTGATGTAGGTGGTCAATAAATGCTAGTTGCCTGCATGCATCAATAATCTTTCTAAAATGTAAATTTGATCATATCAATCGTCAGTTCAAAACCTTCCGGAGTAAGGTCCAAAATCCTAAGAAGCTCATAACAGTCCCTTCATTATCTGATCCTACATTTTTTTTTCTCTCAAACTTTATTCTGAAAAATTTCAAATATGCATAAAAGTTGACAGAAAAGTACAGTGATCACCTGTATACCTACCATTTAAGTTCAATGATTAACTTTGTGTGTGTGTGTGTGTGTGTGTGTGTGTGTATGTATTGCTGAACCATTTGAAAATAAGTTGCTTGATGCTTGACCCCTAAATACTTAGCATGCATCTCATAAAAAAGGGTACTTTCCTACATAATCACAAGACAGTTATCAGACTGCAGAAAATCACAATTCCCAATTATCATCAGTATACAGTCCATATTTAGATTTCTCCATTGTACCCGAGATTATCTTATCATATTAGTTATTTTTTTTGTGTGGGGGTAAAGGTCATGGGGTCTCAAATTAGTTTTAAAATCAAGATCTAATAATATTCAGGCATTACATTTAATTGTGATCCCTTTAGTCTTTTTAAAACAAAAATAATCCCCTTCCTTTTTTCTCCCATTGACTTTCTGAAGAAGTTAGGCCAATTATAGGATATCCCATGTTCTGGATTTGTCTGATTGCTTCTTCTTGGTGTAATTTAACTTTTTCCTCTGTCTCCTGTATTTCTTGTAAAATGATGTTTAGAGTGAAACACCTTTGGCAAGAATACTACACAAACGAGGCTGTGTACTTCACATGCATCACCTCAGGAGGCACAAGGATAGTTTGTCCCACTGTTGTACAGTATTAGTTTGAGTCTTGATTAAGATGGTGAACACTAGATCGCTCCTTTGTGAAGATTTGTTTTTCCCTTCCAATTAGCTGATAAACTCTGAGATGGTACTTTGTCACTGTGAGAATATCCTGTTGCTTTAAACTTTTCATCCCAAGCTTCCAGTAGCCATTGATGATATTTGCTCAAATCAGTTATTTCACTGTGGGTTACAAAATAGTGACTTTCTAATCTTGGCATTTCTTTTACATATTTATCTGGCCATGAACTATACTTTCTTCTGGAAAGGCAGTATAAATGCTTAACTTGTTTCCTTTAATTACCAATTTTCAACATCAGAAGTTGGTGTAATAATCATCTCTAATGTCTTAAATAAGGATGTTTTTCTTCTTGTCTCCTTACTATCACTGTGGGCTTGTGGGTTTTTATTTAATGTTACACAGTCAGTTACAGTTCTCTTTCTTTTGGCTGCTCAATTGGCCTGCATTTTGCTGCTAAGTAACTTTTACTAGACTCCTCTAATCTTTGTTCTCGATTTCCTCCCAATGCCCGCCGTGTCCTGTGCTCAAGCCACTGTGAGCCACTGCTGGGTCTCTGGTTACCCACTGAGCTTCTCACATTTGCACAAGCTGTTTGCTCAACGAGAAAGCCCTTATAGTTCCTCTTAGGTGCTCAGATACAGATCAGATATCCTTGTTCTGTGCTGTAGTTATTATTCTTTTAAGGCTGAATTAGTCCCTCCCTTCTCTTTATTTCCACAATATTTCATCCATACTTCACAGTACCTAACATAGTGACTTGTTCTTGTCTGTTTACTCTCTGTTCCCACCAGAGACTGAGATTCTTGAGGCTGCAGAATAATGAGCACATGTCTTAATCATTTTCCCATTCCTGTACTCAGAGCTTACACATTGTAGGTACTCTTTAAGCACTGAACAAGTGAGCAGATGAATGATCTCTAAAGATTCATGAAAGCATCGCTGACAAACTACAAAGAGGTTACAAGTGCCCAGGAGTAGAGAATGGGAATGATTTCAAGTGTGGGAGAAGCATGACCCTAGTACAAATGGATTAAAGGATGGTGGGGAGGGAAGCTATTACCTGCACAAAGCCTCAGGCAAAATACTTAATGGCACCAAATTGTTCTGCAAGGTATTGGAAGTCAAGTAGGAAAATGGAAGTGAGCAAGAAAGCAAATGAAGAATGTTGGAAATGTACCATGTATGCTGTGCTTCAGTAATCTTTCCCGGCACACGAGTCTATAATCGAAAACAAGAAAAAGCGGATGGGATTCTGGCAATGACTTTCCAGGGGATCTTTCTCTCTCTTTGTATATGGTTATGTATATATAGGCTGAGATATCTGAAGAGGCCCCTTGAATTTAAACGACTTCAAAAAATCAGGTTAGAACAAAGGCAATTTCTAAAAGAGATTTTTTTTTTTTTCGTCATTGCCAGAGCTCTTTATCTTCCATTCTGAGAACTGTTACTTCACTGAAAAGTAAGCTGGACAAGATTAAACCTGCAGAATGGAACATAGTGAATGTATCTAAGGAAAACTTAACCTTGAGCTTCAATAGTAAATAGCCCAAATTCCAGGATTAATGAGAAAATATGGCTATCAAAGCCCAGTGCTACATTGCCTAGTGCTACGTCACCAGATACATTATGAGAAAATTCTGAACACTTAGGGGGGTAAAGCGGCAAGACCAGGCCTTTGAAACTCAGTAACATTGTGGAGAAGATTATGATCACAGAACAGATTGTCCCTTAGGAAGTGAGGTTGTAGGGTCTGGTGTGTCATTGTGAGAGCACTTTATCTTCCACCCTGAAAACCCATCTTCCCAGCAGTGCTCCCTTTGGCTTGGGGAGGATTTATTCATCCAACTAGCATTTATGTGAGGAACACTGAGCTCTTACAAATTACATGTCATTCTCAGCAAGTGGGCTTATCTGACTCACTGATAAAATGATACTCCCACCCTCACTGCTCACTCTATTCCTTCTCACAGCTCCCTCTTCATGTCTATGGTTTTGCCTCTGAGTTTGTTTCTTCCTCTGGACTATAAGCTCTCAAGGATCTTTGTGCACTGTTGAATCCCAAGTGCATACACACAGGAAGTATTTGACCAATATTTTGGACTGGTGGAAGTGTTAGTCTTATGAGCTATGACCTGTCAAGATGGCAGGTAGCATGGGCCATACCTTGGAGCTGTCCTGTGGCAGGATGAGCTGTCTCTGCCTAAGTATGCATTGGGACTTGGAGAGATCATTTTATTGAGCACATACCACAAGCCAAACAAAATGCTAAGCACATTTAACCATATCATCACAATAATTGTATTGTTATCTTTATTTTCCATATGAGATAAAAGAACACGAGAGTGTAGGTAACTTGTTCAGTTATATAAATTGTAATTCCCAGATCTGGGATAGAGGCCCTTGACCACTATTCCGCCCTGTTTCTCAGGCTGGGATTTGCAGTATGAGTTGGTGAGTTAGACTAACATTATCTCCTAACTTCAGAAGGGAGGTAAAAGGATGTGTGGCTAAAGATATGCTTCCAGAGGATGGCTGCCAGTGTACCCTCTCATTAGGGAGGAGGTGCGTATGCAAGGTTTTATTTTGTTTTCTTTTTGTCAGTATGTATGTGTGTGTGGTAGTACACCTGGGTGTGTGTCCAGGGAGGGTGTGACAGTGGCCAACAAGTCAGCTTTGGGACAGCCTGCAGACTGCCTGCTGCTTGTCACCAGGCCCACAGCACATTGAGGCTGGCAGGGCAAGTGCGCTCACTGAGCAGTTGAGCCCACATTTTGAAGGCTCCCAGCTATACGTAGCTGGTGGGGAACAGAGACTTCTGGCCTGAAGCAGCTCAGAAGAAGGGGGCCTCTCTCGAGCCCCTGAGCAGATGGTTTCATGGTCTGACAGGGAGGCTGAGTTACAGATGGCAGAAGGCTCAACAAAAGGCCATCGCAGCTACTAAATGAGGGGATTTGTTTGTGTACAGACAACATGACTAGGCCTGCTGCCGTAAGCTGTTCTTTGAGCTGCAGCCTCCCACACAGATAGACATCCCTATCACTGCTATTTGTCTCCGAATAAAAGACACGGTGAAAATAATTTTCTTGACATTTCCATAGGGGTGTGCTTCCCTATTTATAAAAATTCACTGAAACTTCTACTTCACACAGGAATCACGTGGAGAGAAAGGAAGCAAGGCAGTTTACACTTATTGGGCACCTACTGCATACCAACCAGACTAAGTGATTTACATGGAAAATATTTTTTTAATTTCATTTTTTATAATAATAAGCTTATGAAGTCTTGTTATCCACATTTAACAGTTAATGATACCGAAACTCTAAAAGTTAAGAAACTTGCCCAGGGTTACTCAGCCAGAATTCTGACTGAGGGGAATGTCTGGTTACAAAACCTGTTTTCATTATACCATACTTCCCCTCCTAGAAGAAAGGAAATATAATTACTCCTAATTTTAATGAGAATGATATGAATCAATTAAAATGCTTTTAGCTGCAAGTAACAGAAACTCTGAGTAAATAGGGCCTAAGAGTAAGGACTGCTGTTGTTCCAATAATAAAGAATGTGGAGGCAAGTGAATCCACAATTAGTTTAGCTGTTCAGTTGTTTTATCAAGTCTCCAGATTCTTTCCATCATTCTAGTTCTTCTAATATCCTTGGCATAGACTCAGCAAGGACTTTTGTCTTCAAACTTGTCTCGTGGTCTCAAGATGATTGCTTCAGTTCCAGGCATCATAGTCTCAAAGACAGTGTCCAAAATAGGAAAGTAGGAAAGGGGCCAAACAGGGGCTTCTGTACAGCCCTCTCTCTCTTACCAGGGAAGAAAATGCTTTCTGAAGTTTAGTGTACTTCCTTCACATCTCATTCATCTCATTGGCCAAGTTAGTGTGTGTGTGTGTGTGTGTGTGTGTGTGTGTGTGTGTGTCCTCTTAGACCAGGGGTGTCCAAACTTTTTTCAATGTTTTTTGCCAAGGGCCATATGCGGTAAAATACACAAACAGCCGGGCCACTCACTCGAGGTGAAGTACATATTGCCTCACCTGGTTTATTTAAGTAAACTAAATATATTTTTGGAATTTGCTGTGGGCCAACAAAAAAATGGATTGCGGGCCGCAGTTGGCCCGTGGGCCGCAGTTTGGACACCCTTGTCTTAGACCAATTCTTGGCAAAGGCAAATGTTACTGCCATGCATAGCTTAGACCAACCAGGACTACTGTGTTTCCCCGAAAGTAAGACCTAGCTGGACAATCAGCTCTAACGCGTCTTTTGGAGCAAAAGTTAATATAAGACCCAGTATTATATTACATTATATTACATTACATTACATTATATTGTATTTATTATATTATAAGACCCAGTCTTATATTACTATAAAATAAGGCCGAGTCTTATATTAATTTTTGCTCCAAAAGATGCATTAGAGCTGATTATCTGGCTAGGTCTTATTTTCGGGGAAACATGGTAATTCCCCGGGGCTGGGTACATTGCCTGCAAGGAGGAAGGGAGTATGGCTGTTGGGTAGGACTTGCCACATGACACTAAAGTCAAGGGCTCATCAGGCTCTGTGACCACTAGAGCTGGAATGGAATACTTGGGATAACTGAGGACATTCACTATTTGTAGATTTAGATAGTATACTTGATTAGTAACCTCTCTGATCCCAGGTGTGAATTAGGCACTATGGTGGGTTTAAAGAACCATAGGATACAGGCTTACCTGTATTTTATAATCTAGAGGAGTTAAATAGCAGTGAACAATTAAACAAAAACATGAATCAAAAATTTAACAACAGCTAGCATATCTCTGTGTTAGTGGGCAATTCAGCAGATTCTTCTTGAAAGTATTTTGTGTTTCTTTGTCATATGCATAATTGGATGGAAGTACTTTTAAACTCCATCCTTTTTCAACCAGCAGGATTTATTTTTGTATTCTCTGCTGGTTTTTATTATTTCCTTCCAAAGAAAATACATAAATTTTTCAATGATTTGTGGATATTTTTGGCTAAGAAAATTATTTTTAGGTGTTAAATACAATGTTGCCAGTCTTCTAGAAAAAATATTTGCTTTTTTGACAAGAGAGCTAAACCAGTCATAAACTTAAGTATCAGTTCTGGTAGCTTTGCTATGTAAGGTCGACATTTTATGTTGTTGTTTTATTTTCCTTTTGTAGGGGTTCCCTGTGGATCTAAGCAATATTCAAATTAAGCATGAACATTCATTTCAACGGTTACATTAGAGGCATTTGAATACTGCTCAGCAAAAGGCCACAGCAGCAGGGAAAACTTTAATTTGGCCTCTGATTAAAGGTAATCTTCTCAATCTGGACTCAGGTTCCTAGAGTAATCCTTTGAACAGATTAAACACAAACACATACTTTGCTGATAATTATGTGTTGATTTTATAATAAATTGGTTAGGAGTAGTTGTCTTTTGATTATAAATGGTGATAAAAAATACAACTCTCATTTCTTTAGGCTTCCAGCTGGAGAACTTTCCCTGTCACCCAATGACTTTCCTAACATCACCATTTGAGAGACCACCCTCCCACCTTTTTATTTTTGGACTTTTGTTATATGATCCTCCTAGAAAAGCTTACCTTATTTGTTCCAGCCTCTTTTTGGTTGGGGGTTGGGAAGATCAGCAGGGCATTTCTCAGGCTCTTTTCAGGGACAGTTCTAATTACAGTGGGGTGTAAGGCTTTTGCCACCTTATCCCACCTTGTTGGGCATTTTAAATGCTCCTCAACCCTAATTGAGCTGAAGCCATGGTGACTCACAGCAATCTAAAAGGAGATTGTTTTGCCGAACAGTCATCCATGGATAGTTCTCTGCCCTCAGTGCTCCAGTAGCTTCTGGCCAACAAGCAATTGAAGAAAATGTGGGTCTCTTGACGAAAGGAAAAGGCTAAGATGCACACTGCAGAACATGTTCACCTTATAGCTGACTTGAGCTCTGCATTTGAAAACAGTGGTTTTCAAAACCAAAACTGGAACTCCAGTTGGAGCTAAGAGAGCAGTGGGTGTGGAATATAGTTTAAGAAAGGCTGGCTAGAGTCACTGGTTTGGGATACGTGGTCGTGATGTCGAATGTTCCAGAAGGGTTGACTGCTAAATGTTTACCAAAGTTAGGTCTGGGACCTAGAGAGTTGGGGAAAGGAATATAATGGGAGGTGATAGAGTATGGCAGCTAAGACTTGGAATAAAGCATATCTGGTTCATGTGCAAACTCTGAGTGTGTGCCACCTTAGTAGGTTGTTTGCCTTCACTAAGCTCCAGTTTTATTATTTGTAAAATAGAGAAATAGAGACAAAAGTTCTGAATTAGGTGGAAGTCATAAAAAACAAGACTCAAATTAACAGAATAAAAATATAATAAAAATTACTGAAAAATCCAGGGGTGATCTGGACCTCAGATAGGGCTTGATGCAGGGGCTCAGATGGTGAGCCCGTCAGCTTTCCTCTGTATTAAATGTATTTTCAGGCAGGTTCTTCCATCCTGGTGGTAAGTCTGCTACTTGATGCTCTATACCCACAAATCTTACCCTTTCAGCAACCCCAATGAAGAAAAACAGTTCCTTTCCAGTTCCAAAAAAAGTCCTGGGGTTGACTCTTGGTGCATTATGCACACTATAGCTCATTATGCACACTATAGCCAACTGCTAAGCACTGGCTGAATGCCCAGCCCTGGAGCCTGGAATAGGGTCAGCCCCATCCGAGCTGCAAGGAATGACACCAAGGAAGGGATGATTTTTCCAAATGAAAGGAAATCAGGGTGCCAGTCCTAGAGGAAGCAGGGATGAATGTTGGGCAGGCTAAAACAATAGGTGCCTACTGAACAGCAGTCCATTTCTGGGTCATCCTTGTTAACGAGGAAGTGGGAAGGGCAAGAACAAAAACATACTGCTATTTACCGTGTTTCTCTGAAAATATGACCTAGCCTGACAATCAGCTGTAATGTGTCTTTTGGAGCAAAAATTAATATACGACCCGGTATTATATTATAACGATATTATATTATTATATTATACCCGGTCTTATAGTAAAACAAGACCGGGTCTTATAGTAATTTTTGCTCCAAAAGACACGTTACAGCTGATTGTCAGGCTAGGTCTTATTTTCGGGGAAACACGGTACAAGGATCAAGTACTAACTCCCTACCTTGCCTTCACAGTATGACTGTCTTTATACGATAGAACTTTGGTTGCAACTTGAATGTGACATAGAACCCACATTGCTTTAGGCTCTCAAGGCATCAAGCCTTGTTTTTATTGTTATCTCTCGAGGTCTTGATAGGTTCTCTGCATTTTCTGATGTGCCTCTTGGCTATGGATAATCCAGACAGTGAAGCTGACTGTGATCATGTGAGGCTGGTGGCTGCTTCTGACAGATGAAGAGGGCTCCTTCAGAAGCAGAGGCTCAGTGCCTTTCATCTGAAGCCGTTCAGAGCCGGGTGATAAAGGTTTGTGCCTCAGAGTCTGGGGAAGGGATATGGGATTTCCTGGGAGCCATGGGACTTTCCGTCTACCTTAGAGAGGTTAAGGAGGTTTTCAGTCTGCCTCCCCAGGCCAGTGGCCTGCCCTTCATCCTCCTCATGGCTCCCACTCTGGGGCTTACCTTTCTGTAGCTCCCTCTTGTCTTCTGTTCACAATGGGTCTGTTCTTTAGCAGATAAACCATTACTGGTTGCCCCTCGTGATGGCAGGTGGTAGCGGAACACACAAGCAGGTGGGTGTCTTCCAACTCTGGACAGTGCCAGTTAAGGAATGGATGTAAGACTGCCACACAGGTGAAGTCCCTGAGGCTCAGGGATAGCAGGGTTTACCTTAGGATACAGAGCAGAACAGAATTAGAATGAATTCATAACAACGTGGAAAAGACTGTTCAGGAGAAGTGTTCCACACAAACTTACTACAGCAACGTCAGTCAGAGAAAGAGGTGGACTCCACCTGGTGGGAGTGGTGCGCTCTTCCCTCTGGGCTGGGCTGTGGTGAGGGAGGAGGCAAGAGAGGGAAGAGAATTATAGATGAGTTGCTCCAAACGTGGGACTAAGATAAAAGGAGGCGGGATGTAGACGGGGCACGGGGCTGACCGCTTGGGGTAGGTGAAGTCTAGATAATTTCAGCCACTGGTACAAGGGGAGCCTTGGGAGCCAGCGAGGAGGATGTTTGCCCCTTCAGCAATCAAAAGGAGTCCGGAGGACATACCTACATAGCCCTAGGCCACAGGGAGGAGGGAAGCTTTGCTCTAAGGATGAGGGTTTACAGTGGAGGCAGCAGCAACCATTCAGAAAGGGGAGCCTCTTCTGTCCCAGGCGGGGGACCCAGGGGATTGCACAGTTATCTTGGATGTGTGAATGCCTCTATTTCCTTCATCTGTGGTCACGCTTTGCTCTGTCCTTGAGCCAGCTGTGTGAGGACAGGTGTAGGATGATGTGATGATGATGTGATGCTGAGGGAGAACGCAGGGCCAGTGGGCGACGCCTGGGTGTCAGGACTGAGGCCTTTGACAGAGAAAGCTCCTTTTCCTCCTCATGCTGAGGTGGTGGTCGGTAGGTGTGAACTGGAGAACCATAAATGGTATTACAGGACAACCCCTGTAGGTCCTTCAGCCTTCTGGGGGGAGCTCAGCTGCCTATGGCTAGGGCAGAGTTTGTGTCCTGTTTCCTGCCCTGTGTGAAGGCCATTGTGAGATCATTCCCTCACCCTCCTTCCCTACCCACACACACATTTCTAAATCATAAAGCCCGCCAGGCTCCAGTCCAACCTAGAGGAACTATTTGTTCTCTTAAGTTTTATTCCAATTTCCATTGCACAAAAGAAAATTTAAGAAGTCCAAAACAAAAATTAAAACTATTTTCAACCACTAGGGGTTTTGTTTTGGTTATTTTGGGAAGGGTGTGTATGGAGGGGATGGGTGGGTCAGGGAGTTCTTCATCCCTGGAGAATCTAAATCAATGAAAAGTAAATTAAATTGGCTCCCAAAATTACACTGAAAAGTCTCAACTTAGAATAAACCCTGAAAGCTACATTTCAGCATGAAAAATGAGGGCTTTCTAATGGAAAGTTTGGCAGCTCCTGGCTCTGTGGCCCTAGTCCCGGGCAGTGCTGCGAAGCTGTTTATTTGAAGACGAGGGCCCAGCCCAGGAGTGACCCCTCTTGGGGAGTGTGGTCTTGGCAGTGCCTGGTTGCCCTGTGAGCCCCACCCTCCGACAGAGCTCTTGCTCTAAACTCCATTGCTAAAGGGCTCTTGCTGCAGATCAGTCCAGGGCATCTGCCATGAGCTCCCTTTTGCTTTCCACTTGCCTCTTCAGGGGCAATTTTCTATCTGCCTTCATGGGAGGGTGTGCAGTTGTGGGTGGGAAGGAAGCTGAGACTCATTCCATTCTGAGATCTCTGAATATATTTAAAGCTTACATTTCCCTGTTCTAAAGCCATGCAGCATAAAGGGTCCCAGCTTTCTATTCTATCACTCAGGATCTAAGAGGCATTTCAGTCGCAAGTCTGAGTTGCAGTAGATAATTAGAATGAGGGCTGTGGAAGGTTGTCCCAAGGATGGCCTTAATAAATCATGCCTCCTGGTGGTCACATCCTTTTGTAGTTTGTCTCTCACACTGGCTCTGGTCATGGCCAGGTGACTTGTTTTGACCAATGGGACATTAGCTAATGTAACACAAACAGAATACGTGCTGGAGCCCTGGGATTTGCTGAGGTTTGGATTCCTTGAGAATGAAAGACCAGGTGAAAAGAGGGGCCCCACCCTCCCAGCCAACCCTCCTGCTGAATGGAACCTAGGGGAAGCCAGCAAAGCCAGCTGACCGACAGAATCAAGAGAAATATTCAGTTGCTGTTATTTTTAATTGAGGTGAAATTCACATAACAATAAATTAGCCTAAAATAAGTGTACAGTTCAGTGGCATTTACTACATTCATGATGTGCAACCATCACCTCTTTCTAGTTCCAAACATTTTCATTACCCCAGAAGCAAATGCTATATCCATTAAACAGTCACTCCCCATCTCATCTCCCTTTAGCTCCTGGCAACCAACAAGCTGCTTTCTGTCTCTACAGATACAGACCTTTTGTGACTTCTTTTTTTATGGTTTCTTTCATTTATGATAATGTTTTCCATACTCATCCATGTTGTAACTGGTCTCAGTACTTCACTCCTTTTTGTACTAAAGCAAGTAGTTGTACAGGGATATTCTTTGCAGCATTATTCGTAATAGCAAAAAGGTGAAAACAACCTAAATGGATTGTGCATCAATGGATGAATGGATAAATAAATTGTGGTATATACATACAGTGGAATATTACTCATCCATAAATTGCTATTATTTTAAGCGATTAGGTTTTGGGATGGTTTGTTATTATAGTAATAGATGAAGTTTTTAAGGCAATTGGAGTAATGACAAGAACTGTCAATTCTTATGTGGTGTCTCCATGCCACGTACTGTGTGAAGCACTTCAAATGTATTATGCTTTCATCTCCACAAGAACCCTGTTGTTTAGGTACTAACATTCACCCCATTTTATAAATGGGAAAAATGAGAGATTAAATAATTTTCTTAGTTTAAGCCAGACAATCTGATTCCAGAGCTCATGCCTTGCCTACTCACTGTACAGCGCTAAACCCTATGCCTGCTCTGGAAGATGGAAGGGCATGAGCCCACCACAGTCTGTGGCTTTGCTAAGAAAGAGATATGACTCTGTTCTAGACAGCTCATAATGAATATCACTGGTGGAAATAATCAACAGAAATTAAAGCCAATAGTGTTTAAAATCTGTACAATGTGAAGCCTGACTCAGGAACATTGAACTTTGTAGAGGTAATACCTATAAAGTAAGTGTTCAAGGCAAAACTTACAATGAAAATGTTTAATGTAAACAAAGCACACTGAGAGATGGGTCAAAGCTTTAAAATTTGCATGTGAAAGATTCCAATGTAAATAACTTCTGTGAAATGTAATACAAATGAAAATGGAAAGAATTAGGATTTAACTGGGCAATTTAAAAAAATTGATCAAGGTATTAAATTGACTTAGTGGAGTTTTTGTTCCAGAAAATACTTTCCATGATGATATAATTGTGGTTTATTTATTTATTCTTTTATTTAATTTATTTATTTATTAGTTTCAGGTGTACAAAACAAGGCAATACTTAGACGTTCATCATCCACATCCCTCACACTGTGAATCCCCCCCCCCCATCCACTATCCCTCCGACCTCACACTGAACCATCACATTATATATATAAAATTATAGTTGGCATTCATTAATGTTTAGCTTCTGGTGTACAATGCCATGATCAGGTATCCACAGTATCCCTGAGGTGGTCTCCCAAATAGGACGCATGTCCATCGGATACCCAACAAAATCTTTACAACATTATAGAATACCTTCCCCAAATTAATTTTCAAAAAAACCCTGAGGCCGTCTTGTGGTTACCAGCTGCTTCCAAATCCCTTCACCTTTCCCCTTATCCCCAACCCCCTCCCACACACCCATCTAACCACTCTCGGTTTTTTCTCTGCGTCCCCAAAACTGTCTCTGATTAGTTCATTCACATAGTCTTTTCTTTAGATTCCATATATAAGTGAGATCATATGGTACTTGTCTTTCTCTTTCTGACTTATTTCACTTAACATAATGTTCTCTAGGTCCATCCATGTTGCTGCAAATGATAAGATTTCTTTCTACTTTATGGCTGCGTAATACTCCATTGTATAAATGTACCACAGCTTCTTAATCCAGTCATCTACCGATGGGCATTTTGGTTGTTTCCATATCTTGGCTATTGTGTAAAGTGCTGCAATAAACATAGGAGTGCATACAGATTTTTGAATTGGAGTTTTGGATTTCTCCGGGTAGATGCCTAGGAGTGGAATTACTGGATCATAGGGTAGTTCCATTTTCAGATTCCTGAGATACCTCCATACTGTTTTCCATAGTGGCTGCACTAATCTGCAGTCCCACCAACAGTGCACTAGCGTTCCCTTTTCTCCACATCCGCGCCAGCATTTGTTGTTTGTTGATTTATTGATAATAGCCATTTTGACTGGAGTGAGGTGGTATCTCATTGTGGTTTTTATTTGCATTTCTCTGATGGTTAGTGAGGTTGAGCATTTCTTCATATGTCTTCTTGCCTTCTGTATGTCCTTTTTAGAGAAATGTCTCCCCAAGTCCTCTGCCCATTTTTTAATTGGGTTGTTTGTTTTTTTGGAGTTGAGTTGAGTAAGTTTTTTATAGATTTGTGATATTAATCCCTTATCAGATATATCATTGGCAAATATCTTTTCCCATACAGTAGGATCCCTTTTTGTTTTATTGATGGTTTCCTTTGCTGTGAAAAAACTTTTTAGTTTGATGTAATCCCACATGTTTATTTTTTCTCTTACTTCGCTCACGCGAGGGGATATATCAGTGAAAATCTTACTCCGGGTAATGTCCATGAAGTTTCTTCCTATATTTTCTTCTAGATATTTTATGGTTTCAGATCTTACATTTAAGTCTTTAAGCCATTTTGAATTTGTTTTTGTATATGGTGTAAGGAGGTGGTCCAGCTTCATTTTCTTGCATGTGTCTGTCCAGGTTTCCCAACACCACTTATTGAACAGACTGTCTTTACCCCATCGTACATTCTTGCTTCCATTGTCGTAGATTAGATGGGCATATAGGCATGGATTTACATCTGGACTCTCTATTCTGTTCCATTGATCTATGTATCTATTTTTATGCCAGTACCATGTTGTTTTGATTACTGTAGCCTTGTAGTATAGTTTGAAATCAGGTATCGTTATACCTCCCACTTTGTTCTTATTTCTCAAGATTGCTGAGGCTATCCGGGGTCTTTTATGGTCCCATATAAATTTTAGGATTATATGTTCTATTTCTGTGAAAAACGTCGTTGGTAGTTTGATAGGAATTGCGTTGAATATGTATATTGCCTTAGGCAGTATGGACATTTTAACTATATTAATTCTTCCTATCCATGAACATGGAATGTGTTTCCATCTATTTATGTCTTCTTTCATTTCTTTCTTCAGTGTTGTATAATTTTCTGAGTACAGATCCTTTACATCTTTGGTTAGATTTATTCCCAGATATTTTATAGTCTTTGGAGCAATTGTAAATGGAATTGTTTTTTTAATTTCTCCTTCTGCTATTTTATCATTGGTATATACAAATGCAACTGATTTCCGAATATTAATTTTATATCCTGCTACTTTACTAAATTCATCTATCAGTTCTAATAGTTTCTTGGTGGAGTCTTTAGGGTTCTCTATATATAGTATCATATCATCTGCGTATAATGATAATTTTACTTCCTCCTTACCAATTTGGATGCCTTTTATTTCTTTCTCTTGTCTGATTGCTGTGGCTAGAACTTCCAGTACTATGTTGAATAGAAGTGGAGAAAGTGGGCAACCTTGTCTTGTTCCTGATCTTAGGGGGAATGGTTTTAGCTTTTCCCCATTGAGTATGATGTTAGCTGTGGGTTTGTCATATATGGCCTTTATTATGTTAAGATATGATCCCTCTATTCCCACTTTCTTAAGGGTTTTTATCATAAAAGGTTGCTGTATTTTATCAAATGCTTTTTCTGCATCTATTGATATGATCATGTGATTTTTATTTTTCATTTTGTTAATGTGGTGTATCACACTAATTGATTTGCGGATGTTGAACCACCCCTGCATACCAGGGATGAATCCCACTTGATCATGGTGTATGATCTTTTTAATGTATTGCTGAATTCTGTTTGCTAATAATTTGTTGAGAATTTTTGCATCTATGTTCATTAGAGATATCGGCCTGTAGTTTTCTTTCTTTGTGGTGTCTTTGTCTGCTTTTGGGATCAGGGTGATAGTGGCTTCGTAAAAAGTGTTTGGGAGTCTTCCTTCCTTCTGGATTTTTTGGAAGAGCTTGAGGAGAATAGGTGATAATTCTTTTTTGAACGTTTTGAAAAATTCACCTGTAAAGCCATCTGGTCCAGGGCTTTTGTTTGTTGGGAGATTATTGATTACTGATTCAATTTCACTGGTGGTAATCAGACTGTTCAGGCTTTCTGTTTCTTCTTGAGTTAGCCTTGGAAGGTTGTGCGCCTCTAGAAAATTATCCATTTCTTCAAGGTTGTCAAATTTGTTGGCATATAGTTGCTCATAGTAATTTCTTACAATTTTTTGTATTTCTGTGGTGTCTGTTGTCACTTCTTCTCTTTCATTTCTGATTTTATTAATTTGGGTCCTCTCTCTCCTATTTTGAATGAGTCTGGCTAAAGGTTTGTCAATTTTGTTTATCTTCTCTAAGAACCAACTCTTGGATTCATTGATCTTTTGTATTGTTTTTCTGGTTTCTATTTCATTTATTTCTGCTCTGATCCTTATTATCTCCTTCCTTGTGCTCCCTTTGGGTTTATTTTGCTGTTCTTTTTCCAGATCCCTTAAGTGTGAAGATAAACTGTCAATTAGTGATGTTTCTTGTTTCTTTAGGTAGGCCTGCAGTGCTATGAACTTCCCTCTTAGGACTGCTTTCGCAGCATCCCATAGATTTTGGGTCGTCGTGTTCTCATTCTCATTTGTCTCAAGATATCTTTTGATTTCTTCTTTGTTCTGCTGCTTGACCCATTCATTATTTAGCAACATGTTATTCAGCCTCCATGAATTGGTGTATCTTCCTGGTTAATTTCTCCTGTAGTTCATTTCTAATTTCATAGCACTGTGGTCAGAGAAGACAATTGGTATGATTTCAATTTTCTTAAATTTATCGAGGCTTGTCTTGTGTCCTAACATATGATCTATCTTAGAAAATGTTCCATGTGCACTTGAGAAGAACGTGTATTCTGCAGCATTGGGGTGAAATGCTCTGAAAATATCAATTAAATCCAACTGCTCCAAAGTATCATTTAAGGCTGTTGTTTCCATATTGATTTTCTGTCTGGAGGACCTGTCCCTTGTTGTCAGAGGTGTGTTGAAGTCCCCTACTATGATAGTGTTGCTGTTGATCTCTGTCTTTATGTCCATCAGTACCTGTTTTATATATTTAGGTGCTCCTATGTTAGGTGCATAGATGTTTACTAGGGTTATGTCCTCTTGTCGGATTGATCCCTTTATTATTATATAGTGCCCATCTTTGTCTTTTAATATGTTTTTCATTTTAAAGCCTATTTTGTCAGATATAAGTATGGCAACTCCAGCTTTTTTTTTGCTTCCATTTGCATGAAATATGTTACTCCAACCCTTCACTTTCAGCCTGTGTGTGTCTTTTGATCTGAAATGAGTCTCTTGTATACAGCATATACAAGGGTCTTGTTTCCTTATCCACTCAGCCACCCTATGTCTCTTGATTGGAGCGTTTAATCCATTTACATTTAAAGTGATTATTGATAGGTACATAGTTATTGCCATTTTTAGATTTGTAGTAAATTGTTTTCATCTTTCTTCTATTTACAGAAGTCCTTTTAGTATTTCTTACAATGCTGGCTTGGTTGTCATAAATTCTTTCAGTTTGTTCTTTTCTGGGAAGCTCTTTATCTCTCCATCAACTTTAAATGATAGCCTTGCTGGATAAAGCAATCTAGGTTGTAGGCCTTTGTGTTCCATCACTTTGAGTATCTCCTGCCACTCCCTCCTTGCCTTCAATGTTTCTGTAGAAAAGTCATTTGATAGTCTTATGGGAGTTCCCTTGTATGTAACCTTCTGCCTTTCTCTTGCTGCTTTCAAGATTCTCTCTTTGTCTTTAAGCTTTGCCATTTTAACTATAATGTGTCTTGGTGTGGGCCTGTTTGGGTTTATCCTGGTTGGAACTCTCTGCACTTCCTGGGCTTGTATGTTGGTTTCCTTCATCAGGTTAGGGAAGTTTTCGGACATTATTACCTCAAATATGTTCTCAATCCCTTGCTTCTTCTCTTCGCCTTCTGGTATTCCTATGATGCGCATGTTGTTGCGCTTGATGTTATCCCAGAGGTCTCTTAACCCATCTTCATTGTTTTTTATTCTTTTTTCTTTCTGTTGTTCAGTTTGAGTGATCTCTGCTAACTTGTCTTCTAAGTCGCTGATTCGATCCTCTGCTTCATCTAACCTGCTGGTCATTCCTTCAAGTGAGTTCTTAATTTTGGTAATTGTGTTCTTTAGTTCTAGCTGGTTGTTCGTTAAGATTTCTACATCCTTTTTTAGCTCTAACTGGTTGTTCTTTATGATTTCTATATCCTTCTTTATGTCTTCTCTAAGCTCCTTAAACATTCTTATCACCAGTGTTCTGAACTCTGTCTCTGACATGTTGGTTACCTCTGCTTCATTTGGTTCCAGTTGTGGAGGTTTCTTCTGTTCTTTTATTTGGGACATGTTTCTTTGTCTCCCCATTCCGACTGACTCTCTGTGTTTGCTTTGATGTATTAGGAAGATCCCCTAGAGCTCTTAGTTCTTGCTGGGTTATCTTATGTAGTATGTGTCCTTTATATTTGACCCTGACTACTTCGTTCTTCTCTGCATGTGCTCCACAGGTGGCTCGTGTGTTTAGGATATCGTCCTGTTCAAGAAGAACTTTAATTGCTTTTTGCTTGTGAGTAGGTGGGTTTAACTCCTAGGCCGTCTAGTTGTGAAACTTGGCTCTGCTCACCACAGGGTGTTCTGCTGGGTGAGGGTTAGCCACTTAAATGAGGTTTGGCCTCTATGGGCTCTTGTGCCTTCAGAGAATTCCCTCTGGGTGTGTGACTTGTAGGTCAAACTCGGTAGTACTCTGGTTTGGTCCAGAGTTGGCTTCTGGATATGTTGAATCTTGTGCCTCTTAAGCTGGGCCCTGGTAGGGCAGTTTCTGCACAAATCAAGTTACCAAGTACAACAACAACAACCACAACAACCAAGAAAACAGATCAAGTACATTCACATGTAAAATACAACCAACAATCCCCCCTCAACATAGGCAAAGATATCAAAGAAATAATGACAGAACAAAGCAAATCACAACAAGCAGAAAAAAAAAATAAAAAAAATAAAAAAAAATAAAAAGCACCAAGCAAAGCAAAACAGACAGCAGAACCAGTCTTGGCTTAAGCCCACCAAGTAATCTCCAGGTTGTCCTCCGCTGTGCCAAAGACTTCCCTGCCTATTGCGCAGGCAGCGCTGGTCACCTGGTGCCCAGAGTGAATTTGGGAGTGTAGATTTAAATGCGAGGGGCTGAGGGGTCTGGGTGACAGTTTTCAGAGAGACCATGCAGTTTCTGTCCTTTCCTGCACAAATGCACGCTGAGAGTAGCTCCACCAGCCCTGTGCTCAGTACTCCTGAGTCTTAGGGCCCTCCTTCCATGGGTGACTTGTAGGTCAAACCCGGTAGTACTCTGGTTTGGTCCAGAGTTGGCTTCTGGATATGTTGAATCTTGCCTCTTAAGCTGGGCCCTGGTAGGGCAGTTTCAGCACAAATAAAGTTACCAAGTACAACAACCACAACAACAACAAAGAAAACAAATCAAGTACATTCACAAATAAAATACAACCGACAATCCCCCCTCAACATAGGCAAAGATATCAAAGAAATAAAGACAGAACAAAGCAAATCACAACAAGCAGAAAAAAGAAAAAAAGAAGAGAAAGAAAGAAAAAAAAGAAAAAGAAAAGAAAGGAAAAAAGAGAAAAACAAAGCAAAACAACACAAAACAAAACAAAAACAAAAACAAAAGCAAAAAAAACAAAAAAACAAAACAAAAACGAAAACAAAAACAAAACAAAACAAACAAAAAAAAATCACCAAGCAAAGCAAAACAGAAAGCAGCATTAGTCTTGGCTTAAGCCCACCAGGTAATCTCCAGGTTGTCCTCCGCTGTGCCAAAGAGTTCCCTGCCTAGTGCACAGGCAGCGCTAGTCACCTGGTGCCCAGAGTGAATTTGGGAGTGTAGGTTTAAATGCGAGGGGCTGAGGGGTCTGTATGACAGTTTTCAGAGAGACCATGCAGTTTCTGTCCTTTCCTGCACAAATGCACGCTGAGAGTAGCTCCACCAGCCCTGTGCCCAGTACTCCTGAGTCTTAGGGCCCTCCTTCCATGGGTGACTTGTAGGTCAAACCCGGTAGTACTCTGGTTTGGTCCAGAGTTGGCTTCTGGATATGTTGAATCTTGTGCCTCTTAAGCTGGGCCCTGGTAGGGCAGTTTCAGCACAAATAAAGTTACCAAGTACAACAACAACAATAACAACAAAGAAAACAAATCAAGTACATTCACATGTAAAATACAACCGACAATCCCCACTCAACATAGGCAAAGATATCAAAGAAATAAAGACAGAACAAAGCAAATCACAACAAGCAGAAAAAAGAAAGAAAAAAAAAGAAGAGAAAGAAAGAAAAAAAAAGAAAAAGAAAAGAAAGGAAAAAAGAGAAAAACAAAGCAAAACAAAACAAAACAAAACAAAAACAAAAACAAAAGCAAAAAAAAAATAAATAAAATAAAATAAAATAAAAAAATAAAAATAAAAATTAAAAAAGATAATAATAATAAAACATAAAAAATAAAAAAAATAAAAACCACCAAGCAAAGCAAAACAGAAAGCAGCACCAGTCTTGGCTTAAGCCCACCAGGTGATCTCCAGGTCGTCCTCCGCTGTGCCAAAGAGTTCCCTGCCTAGTGCGCAGGCATCGCTAGTCACCTGGTGCCCAGAGTGAATTTGGGAGTGTAGATTTAAATGCGAGGGGCTGAGGGGTCTGGATGACAGTTTTCAGAGAGACCATGCAGTTTCTGTCCTTTCCTGCACAAATGCACGCTGAGAGTAGCTCCACCAGCCCTGTGCCCAGTACTCCTGAGTCTTAGGGCCCTCCTTCCATGGGTGAGTGGGAGGGGGCGGGCGGGAGATCTCTAAGCTGCTGAAAGCCGGGAGCTGCGCCTGCCGCTTACTGCTGAACTCAGGGAGTGCTTCCGCGGTTGCCCTTGCCCCGCCCCAGGCCAGCCAGAAAGGGTGGGGCCTGGGGATGGAGGGGTCTCCTCCCTCCCAGGCCAGCCACTAACACTCCTCCCGCAGGCCTGAAAAGGTGGTGGCTGGGGGTGTGGGAGTCTCCTCTCTCCTCGTCCAGCGAAAATCCCCTCCTCCCAGCCTCTTCCGAAGGTCAGAGCCGGCTGCCAATCTTCCCAGCGCCTGAGCGCAGACGCCCCTCTGTAATCTGACACTGCTCCTCAGTTTAGGGGTAGTTTACGTCTCTGGAAGGGCGGGGGGAGGATTCGAAAAGCGCGGTGAGGGGCCCAGGTGTGGCGTCTGAGTTCTTTGTCTGCCCTAGGGCCCACGAGCTGCCCGCCCCGGAGGGAGCGATCAGCTGTGGGATGCAGGGAAAGAGCCCACCTCCTGGACCCTATGCTCTCCGCTGCACCCTGGGCTCCCGTGGGACTCTAGAGCCCCGGTGCTTCCTTCCGCTGCTCCTGTGGGCACTCTCCTCCCCCGCTCGCCCAGCTAGTGCACCTCAAAGCAAACCTTCCGTGAGTCTCCGCTCAGTCCTGGGAGCCGCGCGCCGTGCAGCGGTTGTTGTAAGGCCTGGGCTCCACTGTGGGGGGGTTAGTGTTTTCACTTTGTGCCCCTCTCTCCTCCCCCGCTTGCCTAACTAGCGCACTCCAAAGCAAACCTTCCACGAGTCTGCGCTCCGTCGTCCTGGCGCCGCGGCGGCGGTTGCCGCTGGCCTCGGCTCCGCGGGGGTGGGGGTGGGGGGGCGCGCTTCCACTTCGCTGTCCTGCCTCCTCCCCTGCTTGCAATCCGCGCACACCTTCAGGTAAATTCCTCCACGAGTCTCCCCGCTGTTCTGTGTGTTCTATATCTCCCTGTGTCTTTAGAGCTGCGGTTTACCGCCGCAGCCGCCGCTGCCGGCTTGATTCCACCGCGAGACCGCGCGTTTCCTCTCCGCTCCCTTCTTTCTTCCCCTGCTCGCCCAATTTGCGCACCTTCAAGTAATCCTTACACGAGTCTCTTAGGAGTCTCTTAGCTGTTCTGCGTGATGAGCGAAGAGTTGTTTGATGGATTATATGTCCCGTTTGTAATAAAATCCGGAGGAGAACTCAGAAAATGTGCCCCGCTGCCGCCATTCCTATGACGTCACTCCTATAATTGTGGTTTAAATGGTAGTATTCTTAGGAGTAGAAATGTCTTCAGATCAGAACATCTTTCTGAATCAAACCATTTTTATCTTTCATAAGAATTCTTTGAAGAATATAAAATGGCATCAAAATGTACTGTGGGTCATTCTGGGATGCTGAGATAGATTTCTAAGATCCTTAGAAGAATAAGTGCATTGGGATTTAGTCAGACCCTAAGACAGTGGGCGTACTTATGATGCAAGGTGAGGAGGTGAAGGTAGGGTTTCCAGGCGGGAATTCCCACCAGTTCTCAGGAATTTTTTTTTGCTTTCTTGTTCCCAAATCCTGAGAAAAGTTGGCCAGGAAACCGGGAAAATCGGCTCCTTGAACTCAGGTGGTTAGTAGTATCGGCCGTCACTTTGTGGAAACGATTCATCGTGGAGAATAGAAAACAGTTTATATTTCAGGATTCGAGAACGAGAAAGCAAAAAAAATTCCTGAGAATGGGTGGGAATTCCCGCCTGGAAACCCTAGATGAAGAGTGCCCTAGGGAGTTTGGAATTCACCCCAATGCAGGGGAGAGTCAAGTGTTGGTGTCCCTCTTGAGACACAGGTTCTCAGCAGGGAGGAGAGTGGCACAGGGAGAAGCCACAGGAGTAACCTTGTGGCCCAATGTTTAGGGAACTTAATATAAACTCTCCATAAGAGGAAGCCTTAATTCTTAAAAGAAAATGAAGAGCAGCAACTCTTTGGGGTGTGGTCATATCAGGTAATCACAGAACCCAGCAAAGCAGAAATATGGATCCAGCAGCAATATCTACCTAATAGCCAGGATATGGGAGCAGAATTTACTTGGATCCATTAGAAAGGCATTTAGGGCTGGTTGGGGTAGTGTGGGGATGGGGGAGAAGTACAAGGCTGTTTATACATTAGTCCCCATATCTAGGCCTATCAGCTTTTCAGGTCTTGTAGAAATATTTATTAGCTATAAATATATAGAGAAAGTTCAAAGTTAAAATGAATAATTGTATATAAAATGTAATATTAGTTCATCTAATAATGGATTATCTATATGTCTCTTTAGTTATATATAAATATAAAAAAGCTTGGATCATAAAAATGAAACAATTTATTCAAAAACTCAAATTTATGAAAATTAAACATCCTTTCAAAATATTTATAGCAAAACAATATAAAATATATAATATAAATATATATAAACTATATCTATCTATCTGTATGTCTGTCCATCCATCCATCCATCCATCCATCCATCCATCCATCCATGCATGCATGAAAGCTGTGGGTGTTTTAATATATTTCACATGATATAGGGGTGGTCTAGGGCCTACAAAGGTCTTCATGTGACATGAGTGGGGATGGAGATATGACTTGAAGGTGAGGTAAGGTAGTTATCCTGTTAACAAAATTGGGAGGGGTCTGGAGCTAGTGACCTTGTTCATTAGCCCAAGGGTTTGACTTTTTCTTGAGGCTGGTGTGGTCTAGTAAACAAGAACTGTATATAATATTATTAGAATTTGAGCAGAAAAAAATATTGAGTACACTACACAGGTAACAAACGGAGCTAGATTTTAAGATTAAAAATGTAGGTTGTGGTTCAATGATGTACTAGTTGCCAAGGGGGCTTAAAAATAAAACCCCTAAACTATTAGGTTGGTGTAGAAGTAATTACAATTATTTTTAACCTTTCAAACCTCAATTACTTTTGCACCAACCTAATAATATATCCTGGGGCCTTTGTGTGAATGGAGCCCTTTGGAGTTGTGCAACATGGTGGCCCTACCACATCCCTTGGATTCAAAGACACATGAAAAGCAGATGGAACCATGGGGATTGTTCTTCCTGCATTCCGTTCAATGGGATCCTCCTCAAGATGTAATGGATGTATAGTCATCACAGGGAGAAGGAAAGAGAGCTCCTTTGGAGAAAGGAAACCCCCAGGCTGAGCCCCACACAAACCATCACATCTTCGTCCTTCCTTGGAGGATTGGGGCGTGGAGGCTTGGTGAAGACACAGCTCTCTCTTCCTAGAGAAGCTGAATAGTTCTGGGCAAATGGCCCTGGGCTGAGCAGACAGATTGAAATGCAGGGAGCACTAGTTTTTAGGAATCCCCAGAGCCCCTTCTGTCACCAGCCATTACTTACTTCGTAGAAGCTTTCCTTACAGGGCCTTCTCCCTCATGAACACATCCAGAAACTTACTGCCTTTGTTTTGGAAGGAGAGAGAGTGTAAGTGAAGGGCTATCTCGGTCGATCCGTGCTCTCCAAGCACTGCACACTGTCATTGTGCATCCTGTTGAATGCTGGCAGGTTGGCCTCTGGAGAAAACAATTAATTAGTACAACTCCACTTTTAGAGAGAACTTGAAAGTTCTCTGGATTCCCGGCCTCGGTGCTGGTTCACCTAAACCAGGAACCTCTCACCTTAATGCTTTAGAAGCCAGACTATTAAGGGAATAACTTCCCTGGTGGATACTGAGAAATGGATCCTTCACAAACACCACCCTCCTCAAATTCAAGGAAAGTTTGGATGGAATGCATTTGGCCAGTGTGTTCTTAGGATAATCTTGCAGTCACTTGTTGAGCATGGGTGGGAATTTGAATAAAAGATCTTCCTCCTCTTCGTTCTTGTACCAGCTTACTGTTCCAGCCCACTCTAACCTCACCCACCCCTCCATCTCTGCTTCTCCTGATTTAGAATCCTAGAATATTGGGATAAGAACATGGAATTGTCTTATCTAATCTCTCATTTTATTTCCCCTTTGGAGAAAGAAGGCCTAGAAGGATGAATAAAATAGCCAATAGTTATTCAACTTAGCCTCACCACTGCGGCTAAGTTCAGTTCATTGAAGGCAGGGCCATTTCCACTAGGGCTTAGGACTCGTGTCCCTTGTTTTTCACCTAAAGTAGGGGTGTCCAAACTACGGCCCATGGTCCAACTGCGGCTCGCAATCCATTTTTTATTGGCCCGCAGCAAATTCCAAAAATGTATTTAGTTTACTTAAATAAACCAGGTGAGGCAATATGTACTTCACCTCGAGTGAGTGGCCCGACTGTTTGTGTATTTTACCGCATATGGCCCTTGGTGAAAAACGTTAAAAAAAGTTTGGACACCCTTGACCTAAAGGAACCAGGCCAAAGACCCTTTGATGACACATTAATGAACCCCAGTCTCCTATTTGGAAATGTTTTTTTTTTTTTTTAACCATTAATATAAACAATATATAATTTATGGTTACAAACACAGGTGGAAAAGTACAAAGTAAAACAACAGGATGATTAATACAAAGCTCTGCACAGTGATTACACCTGAGGGGAGGAGAAGGGAGAACGCCCATAGGAAGGAACACTCAAGAGGCTTCTAAGGTACGAGTGACAGCCTATTGAATAGTGTGGGGAGTGGGAATATGAGTGCAAATGCTATTTATTATTCATCAAACTGCACATATTAGTGTTTTTTTTATATATCTATGATAATATTTAACATCCCATGAGAAAAACCTACTATAGGTGAGAATGTGGAGCAAAATAACTTCTTACTCCTTGCTGAATATAAGTGGGGAAAACCATTTTGGAGAGCACCTCGCAATGCCTTTCCTAGGTATTGTTAGGTGCCCTAAAGCAGTGGTTTTCAAACTTTCCAACAAACACTTCTTGTTAAGAAATACACTTCACATTACAACCAAGTACACAGTTTACACACAAACACACATACACATGGATGTATAACTGTATATAAAGTTGAAACCAAAATTTTGCAGAAAAGGAGATCCAAGATGGCAGAATACATAAATGCTGTGCTTATCTCACCCCATGAACACATCAAAATTACAACTAAATTATAGAACAATCAACTTGTAGAATGAGGAAATGTTTGAGAAAGAATTATATTCCAACCTCCAGGATACAGATTGACTAGGGCCGGGCTCCATTGGACACACAAGCCTTGCTTCGTGGACCAAATATGATACTGAAAGTTGTATATAATTTTTTTTTTAACAGTTGCATTTTATGAGCATCAAGACAGCTGACAATTTTAAGGAAATGTAAAGGAATCCCTTTGTGAAGCAAATTAGCATTTCTTAACCTTGCCTTTATGATAAATGTGGATTTTCAAAATCCATGAGAATCTGTATGTTTGGATGGCATATGAAACCTTGGATCAAGAAACCTCTCTGTGTCTTTCTTACCAATAACATGGTATTGATATTCCTCGTTATCCCCTGACAGGACTATTATGAGGTTATAACTCACCAGGCCATAAAGGAGATCTTAGTCCTGTTGCCTAGTACCAATATCATTAATAGTTTCCATTCTGTCCTTCACCTTTTGCTAATGTTAGTTGGAAAGCTCCTGTCCTGATACAGTGAGGATAGATTAGAATGTGTGTTTGAGGGCCTGCCAGGTGGTTCTCATGTCAGAGGAACTATGCACAGTTAAAAGAAGCCCAAACTGAGGGTGCGACATTCCATTTTAATTTAATTTGTGTATTGAGTACCTACTGTGTACCGAATGCAGTATTGTGCCTGGGGAATGGAGAGCTCAGTGACCAGTCCCTGACCTCAAGTGGTGGAGCAGGGCCAGGGTCCCTAAGGGAGGTCCCCAGGCAGAGACCTGCTTGGAGACAATTAAGAGGAACTCTACCTTTGACTCAGTTTGGCCCATTGAGGGCAGAGCCATTTTCCACCAATGTATTTTTGTTGTATTGAGATGGTCCCAGGAGAGTTAGTCAAATGTGTCCTAAAGAGTAAGGGAGGTAAGACATAGAGAAGAAAGGTATAGAAATACACGGTGATTTGAGCTGGAATTGTGTCCTGCTGAAGTCAAGAACCTTCTTTGGAAGAATTCTGATCCATCTTTCATTCTTCAAAGAAACTTCTTCCTTGCTTTCCTCCATCACTTGAAGCTGCAAGTTCTGAACGTGAGCTCAGGCCTTTATATCCCTCCCTTGGCTCCCACAACACTAGTAACCAGGAGAAGTTGGACATGGCCATGGCAACAACTAATTTTTTAGAAAAGCCAATCTGGAGCGCTTACCATGCTTAAAAGGAGCGTTGACAGATAAGTAGCCTTCAGGGTGCCGTTTCCAAACATCCTTCTCTAACAAGGCATAGCTAACAAAATGTGTACGGTGATTATTTATTCCACCACTGTGTCCCAAGGTGATGGAATCAGTTGCATGTGAAATTTGCTTTAACAAACTATCCCTGATGATGTAAGCCTTCTGCTGTGCTTGAGACCAAGGAGGTGCCACTATTGACTGAAGCTTCTGATCAACTCTTCCTGCAAGCAGCAGAATATAGATTGAAGTCATTGTCATGTCTTCAGTCATGCTCTGTTTCCTGGGACTGCAATCAGAGAAACAAGCTGATGAATGGTGGGAAGTATAGGGGACTGCAAGATATAGAGGAAAACACTATTGCTTTCCTGGGGAGAAGCCAGTTGCAACTTCTGTCGGAGATCAAAAAAGAGTAATATGTGCAGAGGCACAGAAACCTAAGTGATAGTGGTAGTGATTCCAGGGTTTCCAAGAACCTGTCAGGTCAGGGCTTTTTGTCTCTCAGCATGTGCCCAGTTTCAAAAAGTAAGAAATCATACCTACCCTGGAAATTCTGGAACTTCAGGCTGCCTGCAGTTTATCTGACATTGTCTGTTGATGTTTAGAAAGCAAAGTGTTGGAACTTTATGGGTTCAACTGTTTAGCATAAAGATGCGTACCATTTTCCTAGGATGGAGGAAGGGGCAAGTGGGTAGTTTACTATGATTCAAGATCGTAAAGTCTTGCTTGAAAATGCTCATAAATGTCGTATGATCTGTATCTGTTAGAATTAGATCCAACTGCTAGAAACAGAAATAAAAGTGGCTTCAATAATATGGAGGTTTATTTTCTCTCATATAAAATAAGTCCATATAACCAGAAGAAATTCAGAGCTTGTCTATAGGCCTCGAGCTTCCATGTCCTAACCTGGTTTATAGAGCACCAGCCATCACACCTGTGTTCTAAGCAGGAGAAGAAAGAATGGGGAAGAATGAAAAGAACTCCTCTTGATGCAATCCATTTCATTTAAAGGAGCCTCAAACAATGACTTCGTTTATTTTACTGGTCATCCTTAGTTGCAAGAGAAGCTGAGATATGTATTATTCTAGCTGGGCACATTTGCCACTCAGAATATATTGGGCAGGCAGGCTCTGCCGTGTCACGTACTAGGAGCAGCCTTTGATGCTTAGGTGGAAAGAATATTGCTTTAGAACCTAAACATGACTGCATTTGAGTCTCGGCTTCATTGCTTTTTACTGTGTGACAATGGACGATTTATTTTGATTTTCTGAATCTTATTTCCATAGCCACAAAAATGAAGATACTAATCTTACCAGATTGGGCTGTTACAAGGAGTAGAGGAAACAGTTCATGTAAAGCGCTCAGCACAGTGCCTGACATTTGAACAGTAAGTGCTCAATAAATGTTAGTGTCCTTTCATGTGCATTAGAATGGATTGTTTACCCGCATGGGGGCCTTGACCTCCAGGTCCTCAGCTGCAGCTCATCGTGCAGATTCCCTGGCAGAGTGCCTAAGAGAATGACAATCATATTGTTATAACTACAACCACAGCGGCAACAACAACAACAGGACTGGGCACAAATCCCCTGCCCCCTCTGCACCAGATCCTTGGGTCTCTTACTATAGCGATGCTTCCAATAGCTGGCACCTGTGACTCTTGTCAGAGGTCTGCCTGAGGGCTCCTGGGGCCACTTTGCCCGCAATGCAGAGACTGAGTATCTGGAGTTTACTGCACCCCAAGGCCGTCAGTCAGTGAGTGACCAGTACAGAAGCACGAAAGCCCAGCTCACTTGTGAAAGTTGGGACCCAAGTGCCCTGGACGATCAGCCTGTGAAACTATCTTGCTTGGACTTTTCCCATCCCTGCCTGCTTCCCCATCTCCCTTGGTGGGAGCATGTCCTAAATAAATCACCTGCACATAAATCTTCCTCTCGGGGAATAGACCTATTAGCAACACTCTTCCCATTTCACGGAAGAAAAATTGAAGTTTAAACAGATTAAGTAATTTGCCTGAGGTTACACCACTAGCAAGACAATAGAATTGTGATTTGAACTTGGGTTCACCTAGCAGCACCCTGAAATTATACCTTCAGCCTGCATATCTTTTCTGATTGGTGGCCTAGGACCTGCAGGGATAAAGTACCAAGGACCAATCTGTTGAATTCCTCAACCTGCTGGTCAGGTAGGGCCTTATTGTTTCCAAGGAGCACTGCTGAGTGCATCCAAGTTAAGTCCTCAATGAAGGGTCACCAAGAGTGTCCTGAAACCCCAACTCTTTTGTTGATGTTTGGTCCTCTTCAGTTTGGGGAGGGGCCAATGGAGCCACTGGAGAGGACATGGCATGCATTTGCCAGGCCAGCTGGAGTAGCCAAGTCTAGCCTGGTGGTCTGCGCGTACAGAGCCTGAGGCATTCACTCCTCACAGCCGGTCCCTGCCATGTCCTCTCCAAGTGCTTTCTGCACCTGTCTGGCATGCAGCATCAATGCTGCCCAGAAAATTGGTCTCCCTACTCAGTGGCTTGTTTCCAAACCATTTTGTCTTTATCTCTGAAAGAACCTTGGGCCTTGTCATTTCCAAAGAGCTTAAAAGCTCATTGCTTTCCCTCCCCTGGGCTTGACACTGTCAACATCGTTTCCATTGAGGGAGCCTGGGAAAAATAAAATTAGCAATAATTCAAAAATTATAAAAATCTTCTTTATCTGAGATCCTTGATATGAGAAGAAAAAAAAATACTACTTGAAAGTGATCCACTTAAAACATTGCCCAAAAGATCATGGTAAATAGTAAACAAAACAAAACAAAACAAAAGCCCCAAACACAACTAAACCATTGTTTGTGATTTTGTCTAGAAAATTAAATACTTTATAAAAACTTTTATAAAAATAAATTTATTTTCTGTTGAACAAACTTTAGGTCACAATACCAACTCTCAGCTAATTTTTAAAGAATTAATCACATTTTTAAAATTAGTTTCAGGTGTATAAAACAACATAGTGATTAAATATTTATATACCTCACAAAGTGATAACCCCAATAAGTCTATTACCCATAACATTTCTTTATATGTGAAAAATTTCCAAAAAATTACATGTGTACCTGATACTAAATTCTTCACATTTAATGTTTGTAGCACAGTCCAAAAAAAAAGAAGTAATTTTTGCAGAATACTTGAGGTTTTTATTTTGTTTTGTTTAAAAATCATTTTTGCTAAGAGCCCCTTGCTTTTCAAATGGTTTTCTTTGAAACATCACTAGCCTTCCTCTTTTTTTCTCTATTAGGTAACTGGCTACCTCTGTCCATACTCTTTGGTCAGTGGCTTAACTGACTGAATTGAGCAGTCTCCAATATCACTTTCATTAATCTCATGAAATCTCTCATTTATTGCAAGGTTTGCAATTTTATTTTGCCATCCATTTGCACTGCTTTTGCAAATATGGTCAGATATAGTGGGCATCAGACCATCAGGAAGGGGCAGACCTCCCTCTTCTGGTAGGAAGGGATGCTTATATTAATTGTAAGGAGGTTTGGAATAGGAACCAGTTTTTTAAGTACTGTACTTTAGCAGTGAATATTTTTGTGATATAAAACCTTTTGTTTTTTGGAGCCACTCTGTGTTTCAGGCACTTGCGTAATGAGTATTCAGATAACAGGGCCCTCTCTATGTATCTGTACAGTGTTTCAAAGTTTATGAAGCGCCATTGATGTTTCCTTTGATCCTCACAGCTGCCTGGTGAGGAACCCTCATCTTTTAGATGACCTTTGTGAGACCTGTAAAGGTTAAGTGACTTGCCCAAGGTCCCACAGATGCTTGAGAAGCAGAGCCATGCTAGGACCCAGCTGTGCTGGTTGCCAGTCCTGGCTCCTTCTCTCACTCAGTCACAGTGCTGGTTTCCCAAGACGGGAACTAAAATATCGTTTTTTAGAAGGAATTAGATATTTCTAAAAGATGCATTGAAGTTAGCATAGTAGAAAAAAAATCAGAACATCATTAGAATTCCTTGAATTAATTTTAAGGTTTACTACTATATTTACTATATTTAAATTACATATTGTGGTGGCACCAATTTTTTGGTGCTTACATTCTCTGGAAATTCTTCCTCTGGCCTGGGCAGCCATTAGAGTGACAGTAGATCCTGAATGGAGGCCTGGAATGCACAGGTCCCCTGATTCTGTCTTGGTCCCTTCCACTTATTAGGAATCTAACATATAGCACTCTTTCGATCTAGCTCTATATCCAATTTAAAAGCCCCATTAGCAAAGCTCATTTCTAACTTTGCCAAACCAAAGTTAGCTCTTCTGCTTACAGAAAGAAGAGCCTGCTGTTGGCAAGAAACTCTCTCTGGTCCAGAACTGCAATTTGGTTCACCTTGGCAACATCATTTCAATTAGGGTCAACAACCCTCTTAATTATGCACTATTCCTTAAGCAACAAGGTAAATGCTTCATTCATCAGAATTTTATCTCCTAGTTATACTGCTAAAAGTCCCTTTGGTCTACTCCACTCAAATTATCGACAAGAATAAATCTGTGAGTTCAATATTACTGCAGAGCCATCCATTCATCAGAGCTCATTTTATTAGTCTCCTGCAGCGTGGAGCTGCCAGGAAGTGGGCAGTCTGCTGCCATCGAAGGCTGAAATGTTACAACTGGCCACGAAGCCCATGGCCAGGCAGGCTCTGAGGCAGTTCAGGGGGAAAAGGGGTGGCCCTTGGGAAAGTCCTGGGGATGTGACCAGAGAGGTCAAGTACTCCCAAGAATCATCCTGTTTATTCCTCATTTTCTAAAGCTCTGGGCTCCCACATGCTGGCCTTGGACCAAGGAGGACTGAGGGGTTATTGCAGGAGGTCTAGGCAGTCATGAGTGCATCACACTATTTTTCAAATGTTTCCAGATGCCTCTAGGAAGAAGAAAAATTAAAATTCATTTAAGAGCTACAGAATTCATAGCAGTTGTATGAACAGCCTTTTGTAGGGCATCTCTCAGCCTCCAAGGACTTTTTTCTGAGGATTAAGTTTCTCCTCCCAGTAGAAATTGGCCCCTGGCCCTTGTTTGTAACACCTGAGCCCTCTTCTTCCCAGCTAATTGGACCTGGGTGGATGCCTGGCCTATGCTTTAGGTGATCAGAGTTCTCCCTTTTAGAACTTGAAATTAGGATTCAAAGATAGCCTTTGGGTGCAAGTGACTGGTCCAGAGGTGCTATGAACTGGGGACTATTGGGCAACATCATCTTCCTGTTTTACGTGTGGAAAGTGGGTATTTTGGGGGAGAAGTGTTGCAAACAAACAGAGAGACGCAAAAATTGAGGCAGCCACAGCTGGATCCCAACCACTCTCCAGGTCCAGCTTTCTCCTCCCAGAGAGTTGGATGCTTCTCGGACTTGGATCCCAGGAATCCTTCCAGTACATTAAAAATTGATCAATGTAACTTAAACCAAAGAAATGTTGACAAAATAGTGAGTTCTTGATAGTATGTATTTTCTCATACAACAGATACTAAATAAAACTGTTATTATGTAGGGATCCCAATTTTTCTATATTCTAAAGGTGCCTTAATTCTTAATAAGAATGTTTTAGAAGGATGGTGGTCTCTGCTTTATCTGAAAATTCTCTACAGAAGGAGATGCATCATTTACAGGAGAAAAATTCATGCAAAGTGCTTAGCTCAGCATCCTTCACAGACTTCGTGCTCAACAACAGTTAGCAATTATTTTCTTTATCACCCACAGACTCATGACCAATACTCACAACGACCAGGTCCAGAAATACCTTTCCAAAGTCTAATGGATGTTACTGAACTGTTATAATTAGAGCATGTCCCTCATCTTAAAGATCTTTGCAACAGCAGTGCACGGCCCTGCGTTTAGGAGCAGAATGAGCATGTGCAGGATTGGTTGTGGGTGTGGGCTGGTCTCAAAGCATCATCTGGAGAATGTGTTCAATTAAAATCCTCAGTCCCCACTCGAGACCTATGGGATAGAAGCTCCAGGGGAGGAACCTGAGGGCCTGCATCTTTAATAGCCCCAGATGATTCTCTGTCACCATGCAGCAGCCTAACCGTTTGTCTCCTTGTACCTTCCCCCAAAGAAAGGAACGTCTGTGCGATGGATCCTTTCAGGGACTTTGCTTAACTTTGTGTTTGCACCTCCAGTCTCCCTGTTTGGCCCCAAAAAGATGGCTGGTCAGCCAATGATGAGTAAGATTCCCCACGTGGGGGACAACTCAAGCCAGGTGCAGTTGAGTGGGGACCAACAGGAGAACCCACAGGGTTCCTATAGGTGGGCACAGCCCTCCACCTTCCCCAAGCTAAGGAAAGCCTCTGCCTCTGTGGCTGTATTCCTTCCCAAAACCTGCAGGGAAAGAGATTAAATGATGTGCTCTCCATCTATTCATATGCATATAGGTTTTGTCCCTTGGGGAAGTACTTATCCTGAGACTTATGGTGCAGCTGCCTGCAGGCCAGGGTGATTGGCTTGAATCAGTTTTCTATTATAGTGTATGGAATTCACAGATCTTGAGATTGACAAGCTTTATTTCCTTTGCTTCCCCATCTAACTAATAAAAGCTAATACGTTGGCCCGATTAGGTACCCCAACCCAGTCTTTGAGGCTGCCGGTCCCTTGGTCCTCACACTTTAACTCTATTCACAGCTACTGTCTTTTCTTCACCCTGCGCCGCCCTCCTTGCTCCCCACAACCCTCGTCCTGCTGGACGCCACGATTCTCATCATCAGGGAAGTGTGGAAGACACTGGTCTGTGGGGATTATAAAACTCTGTCTCTAAGTGGACAAGCCACAGGTCTGAGGAGATTTCTTAGATGCGAAAAATCATATCACCTTTTTTAACCTTGGGGAATTTTTGTTTTCACAATTACCCAACATCCAATTGCCCACCTTTTCTCTCCCTAATAGTACTGAGATTTACGTTCCATTTTATTCTCCTTCCCCACAAAGCCTGAATATTTCTGGGAAGTTGACCACCCAGGTCCAGGGGTAGACACTGATGAAATCAAGCCAATTTGTACATTTAACTTCCTGGTTCAAGCATGGGCATCTGACCCAAGCTGGTCTCATCAAAGGGGATTTCAGGACTGTTGCTTGGGAGAGTTTGTGTGGTATAAGGATGTGAGGCCTGAAACTGTTGCAGCTATTTTGCTACCATGAGAAAAATAACTTTCAGATGACTCTGACCCTGTGGAAAGTAGAATAGAAAAAAGAATCCAAGCCCTCACTGACATTATTTGTGTGTCAACATTCAACTTATGTCTGTACTTTCCATTTGTGGGGATCAAAGGTCCTTAGCTCCACCCCCTTCACTCTCCCAGTGTTTTGCTCACAATTCTCATGTCCTAGTTAGCTGTTTATGGGACTCCATTCCTAGACCGTGCATCCTCAGCTTAAATGATCTTCATTGTTTTGGGTATTTGGAACTTGCAACAAAGAGTGCTAATAAATATACTTCAGAAAATCTTTTTAAATACCAGTAAGTTTGTTTTATGTATTGATGAAAATTGGTCAAGGCATTAAATCCTTGGCCTGATCCCTAAACAAGGAGAAATGAATTTGAATTTCAGCAAGGGTGATTTGGGTTAGAAAGAAGAAAACTTTTCTTCCTATGAAGATTGTGAAGTATTTAAAGGGATTATCCAGGGAGGCTTTAAGAGTTTCCTATTCTGGAGATTTAAAAAAAAATAGCAAAATTTGTAGGATAATTTCAGTGTTGTCCTGCAGAACAGTGGAGGGGTAGATTAATTATCCTCACTTAGGATCTCTTCCGTTCCATGATTTCATAAAAACATCCAAACTTTATTCTGGACAAGGTTCCTGATTTCAGTTATGAAATTCATCATCCCAGCTCTGCTAGAGTTACTCGAATGACACTTCACAAACATTTTCAGGGGCAGACCCACCCAGAGGCCTTCTCCTAGGCTGCTGAGGAATGAAAGAGTTCATTCTCTCCCTCATCGTGACTGGCCCGATGTATCACTTGGCTAGCCAGGAATATTTTTATTGCAAACTATGCTGTTTCCACTGACCACAGTTCCAAATCTGTTAAGACAAAAACAGAAAAAAAAACTAATATTCTAGTTTGTTTGATTTTTCCGATGTGGACTTGATTAGGCAGACATTATTCCACTGTCTTAAATCTTTCCCACTAAAATATCCCACAGCGTCCAAAGCCTGCTAATTTATACAATGAATATAGCAGTAGAGATAATGTTGCCAAGAAAAAGATTTTGTTGCTTTTTCTATTCAGGGTGCAACAAGGACCAAAGTGCTCTTAGCATGTTTGTGAGACAGCACTGAGGGCCTAGCCCCAAGTTCATTCATTAATTTATTATTTATTATTCACTTATCATGTGAGGCATGAGGTACTCAGTGTTGAACGAGACAGTCCCCACTACTGACAAACTCACAGCCTAGTCAGTGAGTTCCACAAACTGCTAGCCAGGACATGAGAAGATTGAGCAAAGCACCCGGGGGAAGGAAAGGGGACGAGGTAAGGATCTGCCAGGGCCAGGTTTATGAGAGGAAGCCAATCTGCTTGGCTCCCAGCAAACACGGTTAGCTGAAGAAAACTGAAAATAACTCTTGTCTGGGATTAAAGCTATGGTCTTTTAGTCCCAACTCTGCTGTTTTTCACCTTAGGCCACTTAGTCATATTATCTGAACTTGTTTCCTCAACAGTCAAGCAGAGCTTATACACCTTCCTCACAGAGTTGGTGAACATGCTTTATAAACCATTGCATGTCGCTGCAGGTGGGCTACCCTTGTGAGGCTAGGAGGGGACAGTGCCAAGTTCCATCTTCCATGAAGAGAATGTGGGCTAAGGGGAAGCACCAAATGAGGGCAGTGAACTTATGGAGAGGTCAAGCAGATCCCTACGAGGCCTGACACCAGGAGCAAGCTTCAAGAATATAGATTGTTCCTGGTCTCTCCTTTCAGCTTAAAATAGCAGAAAATGCAGGTTCACTAGGGGCGGGAGTCAAAAATAAAATTTTCAATACCATCTCCCTGGCCTAGCAAAAGACTCAATTTGTCTTTTTGGTTGTTTTTCTACTCTCGGAAAGCTCAGTACTATTTGACCAATCAGGCTACATCACCATGAACACATGAACCTGCCAGGCACATCCGTGGGCAGGACAACACAGGCTTCCAGGATGCCTGACTCCCTGGCCTCATTTCAGACACCAGGAAGGCCTCCCTTGATCTCTTGCTTTCTCCAAGGCCCTCAGGGCTTACTTTGCACATTTTTTGGACCTGTTCACTAGTGTATACATTTCCTTTAATGAGGATAAAGCCTTTTGTTCCCTAATTTGTTATAAGGGCAAAGATTCCATTGTCCCCAGGGAGAGAAAAAGGTGATGTTCAAAAAGAGATAAAAATAATGTATGTGGTGTCCTTTGAGAAGGATGTTGGTAACTGGAAGCAGGTGAGAAGAGGGCCCATAAGTAATCAGCGTTTGGGAACCCAGAGAAGGGCCACATGGCAAAAAGAGAAAGGAGCAGAAAGGCTGCTACCAAAATGTTGCTTTCTTTACAATTTTCTCTAGGATTTGTCCTATTAATGGGCCTGAAATTTGTGGCTGCCACATTTCTTCTAGAATAATGGAGCAAATATCTCAATTTTCAAAACAGGAAAAAAAATGAATTTTAGGAAATACTGGGATGAATTTTGATCTTCACCTAAGTTCTGGAGCAGATTATTTGGTAGAGGTTTGTGAAACCCTTTCAAAAGAAAGTAATGATCTTTAGTTATAAGCAAAGACTCAGGAATTTATAGCCTATAGCCTATTTCCTTCCAGGCAAGTGCTGTATGCAAGGGAGGCGATGAATAAATATTTGTTAAATAAATGAAGGCAGATTTTACGTGGTCAATAATGATAAAAATATAACCTAAAATGGATAATTTAGAAATAAGAAAGAACAAATCTTAGAGAAACAGAAAAAAATAGATAAACAAAGAAAGAAAAAACGTAAATATTTTGGTATTTGGGCTTGTTGAACGATTTGAAAATGAGCATGAGATTTAGCTCCAAAGCAAAAGAATAATTGTTAGACCCTTATTTTCATCATGTTCGGCAAAAAAATCAAAACAAAACAAACAAACACACAAAAACAGAATTGTGCCTGAATAGACGTTTTTAAGTTTTCTTCTGGCAGTAAATTCTAGGTGAAATGTATTGCATGAAAATTGTATTTTACAAGGAACAGAAAGTAACACAATATGTTCCAATAGACACAGAACCATTCTTCAAATAGGCCTTTTAATACTGATTCTGTATAAACGCTGAAGACTTCCTATTGAATCATAACTCAGTTAAGACATTTTGCAGGGAACTATTAAAATACAGACCAGATAAATTTCTTTAGAGACCCTAAAGGAAATAAATAAATACTGTGTCCTTTGGTGCAGCTCTCTCAAATATTAGATATAAAGATGAAGGTCTAGATCATATAACACTAACAGATGCCAGAAAGGTCTATATTCTGTATTTGTGATGAGGGAGAAAGCTAAATACTTTAGATACCAGACATGCAAAGCAAAACCTTAGAAATTTGATTTAAAAAATTCCCACCTAGAGAAGTATTGTGGTACAGAAAAATAAGAGCTCAAGGTAACATTCAGATACACTAGGTTTTAAAACTTAGTTCAGCAATTACTACGTGACCACCTTGGCTGAGCTGCTTAATTTCTCCCAACCTCAGGATTCTATTTGCCAAAATGTGGAATACACACACACACACACACACACACACACGTATATAAATATACATATACAATATACATATATACAAATATATATATTTATATATATAAATATACATATATACAAATATAAATACATATATATATTTGTCAGCATCTAAAAGCTTTTTAATAACAAGGCAGGATCTGGGGTTAGTTTTTGTAGTCAGGCTGGCCCTTTGGCCTCTAGCATGCTCGAACTTCCGGCCCTTGGAGCACACATAGGGTTTGGCGTGGCTGTGCAGGATTACAGGGGCCATGCCAAAATGCCTGTATACCTTTCGGCCCTTGTGAGGACCAGAGAGCAGAACAGTGCCACAGCCCTTGGGGGAGTCCAGAGCCAGCCGGTTGAAGGCCCCCGGCCTTGAGGATGCAGCTCCGGGCACGGCTGCCCACACAAAGTGCACACACTTTCAGTTTGGGGACCTCCTGGTTATGGTCCCTACAACGACAACAGTTTTGCCCTCTCGGCCAGGAAGCGTCATCTTCCGGATCATCCGGGAAAGGGACAAAGGTGGCCAGCTGGTCCGACTCACGAACAATCTCTTCAGCACCACCTGGTTGAAGGTGAAGTTGGTTGGCTGGCCAGAAACCTGTATAGCTTGACCAGCAGCCTTATGTAGATGCCCTGGCTCTTGGACTCCTGGCGCCGAACTTTCAGTCTTTGTTGTGACGGATGTTGACTCTCATGACCGCCCTTCCTGCTCCACTGGTCTGGCAAGAACTAATATATCTTATTTTAAGGTTGAGTGAAAATTAGATGACATAGTGTGTTAGTTATTATTAGTTTCAGCTACAAGTAGCAAAACAACAAACAAAAACCCCAAATAAAACAAAACAGCAGTGACTCAAATAAGAAGATTATTTCTTGCTTATATTCTAGGTACCAGGCTCCTTCTAGCTTGTAGCTGAGTGGCTTCCATGTTTCAGATCACTTCACAGTCCAAAATGGCTGCTGGAGCCTGAGCATTGCCTTCACATTTCAGCAGGCAGGCAGGAAGCAGAAAGAGAGAGGCACACATTACTTCCTTTTAAAAATATTTTTATTTATATCCCTTTGGCCAGAATTTTGTCACATGGTCTCACCTAACTTGAAGGGAAACTAAGAAATACCATCTTTATTCAGGGAAGTCCAGTGCCAGATTTAACAGCAAAAAATTCAGGATACCCAGTAAAATTAGAATTTTGGATAAATAATAATTTTTTAGTATGTCTCATTCAGAATTTGAGGTAATACTCCTAATAAGAAAATTTTTACTGTTTATCTGGAATTCAAATTTATCTGAGAGTCCTATATTTTATCTGGCAATGCTAGCCCAGTTAAAAACCAAGGGTCCCGTTACTGGGAGGTAGGGGGAAAGAACAAATATTGGGAACAGCCAGCAGTCTCTGCCCCAGGGGCACGTATGAAAGTATGGAGAGTAGGTCTCCAATAAATGTTGGTCTTCTCTCCCTTCTCCCCCTTCTCTCCCTTTTCCCTAGGAGGCAACACAAAGCCAGAGGGCAGTCACAGGAATAACTGCTAGTAGAACTAAAATTTGTTTTTAAAATAGAACTTTAAGGCTAGTTTAAGCACATGAAATCACATGGACCTGGTTAAGACATCAGAGATCTGTGCTCTATGCATAAAAGGGACAATTTTGGCCTAAAAATTGTCCTTTTTAATCACAAAAATGCTCAGTCTCATCTCTGCAGAATGTTCATTTCTAAGATCTGTAAGCTAGTGGACCCACCAACTGAGTTGGCTGCAAGGACTGAAGAGAAGCCTGCAGGGTGTGTGTGTGATGGGGTATTCAGTCTGTTGCTTACCTACTCCATTGCAAATATTTTCACTGTAGTATAGCTCATGTGAGATTGTTCTTTCTGACTTTAGTTAAGCAAATGTTCTAGCTTCTTCTTAAGGAGACTCCAAGTTCCTGACCCTAAAACCACATCATCAGTATAAGGGAAGAAGTCCCCAAATGCTATGGCAGAGAGAGCATGAGTTCATTTCAGTTAACAGTAGAAGTAAATTATTTGGATTTAAGGTAAAATAAAGTGGAACTAGGACACAGTCATGTTTTACATTTAGAATTAGATTTGCTTTGTCAAAAGATTGTTCTTAGCAGTAATATAGTGTTACAGGTTTTGACAAAGAATTATTTTCCTGTAGTCCACTTTGAGAATGGCAAATTCATCCCATACTTAAGTTTTCAGATTGACTATAGCTCCTAAACTGGTTTTTCTGCTGCCACTCTATTTGCTCTCCCCCCAAACTCATTCTTCACAGAGCAGCAAGAGTGATCATTATAACACATACCTTAGTACAAGTACCCTGCCTGAGACTGCCCATGGCTTCTTGTTCCTAGCTATACCCCTTACTAGACTGAAAGGTCCTACCCAGTCTTTTTGCTTATTCTTTAACCACACTGTAGTGGGTTGAATGGTGGCTCCCAAAAGGTATATCTGCATACTAATCCCTGGGACCTGTAAATATTACCTTAAATGGGAAAAAAATGTGAGTATTACTTTATAAGGCAAAAATATGTGATTAAATTAAGGATCCAGACAGAAAGAAATTATCCTTGATTATCCAGGTGGGACTTAAATGCAATCACATGCAGTCTTATAGGACAGACATACAGAAAAGAAGATACATAGAGAAAAGGAGGAGGTAACGTGATCATGGTGGTAGAGATTGGAGTGATGTGGCCACAAGCCAAAGAATGCTGGAGCCACCAGAAGCTGGAAGAGTCAATGGACAAATTCGCCCTTAGAGCTTTCAGAGGGAGTATGGTCCTGCCACCTTGATTATGGACTTCTGGCTTCCAGAAGTGTGAGAGAATACATTTCTGTTGTTTCAAGCCACTCAATTTGTGGTAATTTGTTACAGCAGCCACAGGAAATGAAGACACTTGCCATGACTATTCCAACCAAGCCTGCTGGCTCTTTTTGTCATTGAAGGCTCAGCTTAAATGTCACCTCCTCAGATGTGTCCCCCAATCAATCAAGTCTTAAGTCAACTCCCTTTAACTGCTCATTCATTCTTTGGGTGTTTCCAGAAGGAGGGAGTGATGAAGCAATCACATGATACTACTAGAAAAAGTAAAATAAGTATTGAGAACTGAGGAAATGAGGCTCACAGAGGGAAAATAACTTGTCCATGTGGCATACTAAGTGGAGGGACCTGGGACTGAATCCATGCCATCCGACTCTAGAGCTTGTGCCCTTTTTCACCAAGCTGTACTGCTTCTCAGCTGATACTGCCAAAGGTTGTTTAAGCAGCATAGGGTATATTCTCTTATCCTTCAACATACTTAGAAAATTGCAGAGGCCCTTGTTGCATTCTATCCCTCTTATATTCCTCTCCAACAATCTCATCCTTCCTGTCATGCCTTTCTTTATACAGAAGCAGAGGAAACATAAGTGGGAAATGATCACTCACTTAAACCCACACAAGATAGCCACTCTGAAGGATGAAAACAGCAAAACAAGGCCGAAAGCTATTAACCATCAAAATGGATGGTGTATAAGGTGCATAATTGGACATAGACCTATACCGTGGTCTGCCACTTAGCAATGGTGATTAAATAAAGGTTGTAAATGTGTTTGATCTGGGCATTTTCCTCTTTGCTTCAGATTACTCACCCTAATTATTCCTGGAGAAACTGTCTAAAGAAAAGCAATATTCCTGATTCGGATTCCCCATGGGTGACTGTTTGACAGACATTGTCCATTTTGGCATTCTCGTGTCAAAGTTAACAGATGTTTTGCAGATATCAAGCTCAGATGAATGGCAAATCGAGTCCATGTATTTCTAGGATGTAAATATATTTTTGTAACATGAAGGACAACAATATGGCCTTGGGAGCAGGGTCAATGTCAATGTTTAGAGGAATGAATTACCAGGTATGCAGAGCTGACCCATAATTTTCATAGGCTATTACTTTTAATGAGGGGGCACATATTTTTTAATTTATTGGGGTGACAATTGTTAGTAAAATTACATAGATTTCAGGTGTACAACTCTGCACCACATCATCTGCAACACCCAGAGTCAGCTCTCCTTCCATCACCATATACTTGATCCCTCTTACCCTCATCTCCCACCCCCAAACCCCCTTACCCTCTGGTAACCACTAAACTATTGTCTGTGTCTATGAGTTTTTGTTTCGCATTTGTTTGTCTTGTTCTCTTCTTGTTTTTGGTTTATATACCACATATCAGTGAAATCATGGTTCTCTGCTTTTTCTGTCTGACTGATTTCGCTTAGCATCATACTCTCAAGATCCATCCATGTCGTCACAAATGTTCCTATTATCATCTTTTCTTACCGCTGAATAGTATTCCATTGTTTATATATACGACACTTCTTTATCCATTCATCTATCAAAGAACATTTTGGTTGTTTCCATGTTGGCCACCATAAACAAAACTGCAATGAACATTGGAACACACGTGTCTTTATGTATAAATGTTTTCAGATTTTGGGGGTAGATACCCAGGAGAGGGATTGCTGGGTCATATGGTAATTCTATTCATAATTTTTTTGAGGAAACTCCACACTACCTTCCATAGCTGCTGCACCAGTCTGCATTCCCACCAACAGTGTATGAGGGTTCCTTTTTCTCCACAGCCTCTCCAACACTTGTTACTATTTCTCTTGTTGGTGATAGCCATTCTAACTGGGGTGAGGTGATATCTCATTGTGGTTTTTATTTGAGTTTCTCTGATGATTAGTGATGTTGAGCATTTTTTTTTTTTTTACCAAAAATACTTGTATTTATTGACAACAGATGTTTAAATATTCCATCAAGCCCAACTCTGTAGGAACTGCCTTAGGTTCTGATGTGTTTTTCCTACAAATTTGATTATACTCTAGTCAGGAACAAAGCAGATGATGACTGGCTAGTAAATTTTGGGGAATATTTTCAAATGTCTATTTGCCATTTGTATGTCCTCTTTGGAGAAATGTCTCTTCAGGTCCTCTGCGCATTTTTCAATTAGGTTGTTTGTTTTTTTTGTTGTTGAGTTTCACGAGTTCCTTGTATATTTTGGGTATGAGCCCCTTATTGGAGGCACTGTTTGCAAAAATCTTCTCCCGTTCAGTTGGTTGCCTCTTTATTTTTGTTGATGGTTTCTTTTGCTGTGCAGAAGCTTTTAACTTTCATATAGTCCCATTCATTTATTTTAGCTTTTACTTCCATTGGCTTTAGAGTCAAATTCATAAAATGCTCTTTGAACCCAAGGTCCATAAGTTTAGTACCTACGTTTTCTTCCATGCAGTTTATTGTGTCAGGTCTTATGCTTAAGTCTTTGATCCATTTTGAATTAATTTTGGTACATGGTGACAGATAGCAGTCCAGTTTCATTCTTTTGCACATGGCTATCCAATTCTCCCAGCACCATTTATTGAAGAGGCTGTCTTTCTTCCATTGTATGTGTTTAGCTTGTTTGTCAAAAATTATCTGTCCATATTTATGTGGTTTTATTTCTGGGTTCTCAATTCTATTCCATTGGTCTATGTGTCTGTTTTTCTGCCAATACCATGCTGTTTTGATTATTGTAGCCCTGTAGTACAAGCCAAAGTCAGGCAGTGCAATACCTCCAGTATTGTTCTTTTTTCTTAAGATTGCTTTTGCTATTCGGGGTCTTTTGTGGTTCCAAAGAAATCTGATGATTTTTGTTCTATTTCTTTAAAAAGTACCATTGGGATTTTGATGGAGATTGCATTAAATCTGTATATTGCATTAAATCTGTATATTAAATCTGGTAATATGGCCATTTTAACTATGGTGATTCTTCAATCCATGAGCAGGGAATGTCTTTCCATTTCTTTGTGTTTTCTTCAGTTTCCTTCAAAAATGTCTTATAGTTTTCAGCATATAAATCCTTCACATCCTTGGTTAAGTTTATTCCTAGGTATTTTATTCTTTTTGCTGCAATTGTAAAGGGAATTGTTTTTTGTATTTCTTTTTCTGAGATTTCATTGTTAGTGTATAGGAATGCAATGGACTTTTGTACGTTGATTTTGTAGCCAGCAACTTTACAGTATTCGTTGATTGTTTCTAATAGCTTTTTGGTGGAGTCTTTAGGGTTTTCTATATATAGCATTATGTCATCTGCAAAGAGTGAAAAGTTAACTTCTTCACTTCCAATTTGGATGCCTTTTATTTCTTTCTCTTGCCTGATTGCTCTGGCAAGGACTTCCAACACTATGTTGAAAAGCAGAGGTGATAGGGGACAGCCCTGTGGTGTTCCTGAACGTAGAGCAAAGGGCTTCAGTTTTTCACCATTAATTATGAGATTAGCTGAGAGCTTGTCATGTACGGCCTTTATTATGTTAAGGTATTTTCCTTCTATACCAATTTTAGTAAGTGTTTTAATCATAAATGGATGTTGTATCTTGTCAAATGCTTTTTCTGCATCAATTGATGTAATCATATGATTTTTGTCCTTTATTTTGTTTATGTGATGTATCACATTGATGGATTTGCGAATGTTGAAACATCCTTGTGCCCCGGGGATGAACCCCACTTGGTCGTGATGAATAATCTTTTTAATGCATTGTTGTTTTCCATTTGCTAGTATTTTGTTTAGAATTTTTGCATCAGTATTCATCAGAGATATTGGTCTGTCGTTTTCTTTTTTTGTGTTGTCCTTACCAGGTTTTGGTATCAGGGTAATGCTGGCCTCATAAAATGAGTTAGGGAGTACTGTCTTTTCTTCAAATTTTTGGAAGAGTTTGAGCAGGATTGGTATTAGTTCCTGTTTGAAGGTTTGGTAGAATTCACTACTGAATCCATCTGGTCCTGGACTTTTTCTTTTGGGAAGGTTTTTGATGACTGATTCAATTTCGTTTCTGGTGATCGGTCTGTTTAGATATTCCAATTTTCCATGGTTCAACCTTGGAAGGCTATATGTTTCTAAGAACTTGTCCATTTCTTCTAGGTTATTGAATTTGTTGGCATATAGTCCTTCATAGTATTCTTGGATGATACTTTGTATTTCTGTGGTGTCCGTGACAACTTCCCCCGTTTCTTTTCTGATTTTGTTAATTAGTGTCTTCTCTCTTCTTATCTTACTGAGTCTAGCCAAGGGTTTGTCAATGTTCTTAATCTTTTCAAAGAACCAGCTCTTTGTCAATTAATTTTTTCTCTTGTCTTTTTGTTATCTATTTCATTTAGTTCTGCTCTGATTTTTGTTATTTCCTTTCTTCTGCTGACCTTGGGTCTCACTTGTTCTTCTTTTTCTAGTTCTTTAAGTTGTAACATGAGGTTATTTATTTGGGATTTTTCTTGTTTATTGAAATAGGCCTGTAATGATATAAATTTCCCTTATAAAACTGCTTTCGCTGCATCCCAAAAATTTTGGTAGGATGTATTTTCATTGTCATTTGTTTCTATGTATTTTGTGATCTCTCCTCTAATTTCTTCTTGACCCAATCGTTCTTTAAAACTATGTAGTTTAATCTCCATGTGTTTCTGTTTTCACCCTTATTTAAGTCCCCTCGTATAATTGTGTTTTGGTCAATTTCTCCCTTTAGTTCTGTTAGTAGTTGCTTATATTTCGGTGCTCTCTGATTGGGGGCATAAATATTGATGACTGTTATGTCTTCTTGTTGTATAGTCCCCTTTACCATTATGAAATGTGCATCTTTGTCTCTTGTTATCTTTTTCATCCTGAAGTCTGTTTTCATCTGATTTCGTTATGGCTACCCCTGATTTTCTCTGGATACCATTTGCTTGGAGTGTCAATTTCTACTCTTCTACTTTGAGTCTATGCTTGTCCTTGTAGCTGAGATGTGTCTCTTGGAGACAGCATATGGTTGGGTTTAGTTTTTTGATCCAATCTGCTACTCTGTGCCTTTTAATTGGTGAGCTGAGTCCATTTACATTTAGGGCGATTAGTGGTATGTGAGGATATCCTGTCATTCTATCTTTAGTTTTCTGGTTCTATCTTTTAGTTTCTTTGCCTTTTTGTTGTTGTCTGTTATTTCTGTGTGGTGGTATTCTATGATGTTTCCCTCTGTTTCTTCTTTTATTACAGTATATATTTCAGTTCTGGATTTTTTTTGAGTGGTTACCCTTAAGTTTATGTAAAAGAAAGTTTGATATATAGAGTATTACATTTTCTTCAGCACGCTTACTTTCTCAATTCCCATATTCCGGTTCAGGCCTTTACTCTCCCCCTTTTTATGTTTTGGTTGCCACAAATTGTCCCTGTTGGTGGTGGTCGAATAGCCTCCTTTAGTATTTCTTGTAGTGCAGGTCGAGTATTAGAAAATTCCTTCGGCTTCTGTGTGTCTGGAAAGGTCTTTATTCCTCCTTCATATCTAAAGGAGATCTTTGCTGGATATATTATTGTTGGCTCATTATTTCTCTCTTTCAATAGTTTGAATATTTGGTTCTACTCCCTCCTGGCTTGTAGAGTTTCTGCTGAAAAATCTGATGATAATCTAATGGGCTTTCCTTTGTAGGTTACCGTCTTCTTTTCCCTGGCTGCCTTGAGAATTCTTTCTTTGTCATTGATTTTAGACATTTTCAATACAATGTGTGTTGGAGAAGGCCTGTGGGGATTGAGGTAATTAGGTGTTCTATTTGCTTCTTGGATTCGAGGATCCAGTTGTGTACACAGTTTGGGAAGTTCTCATCGACAATTTTTTTGAATATATTCTCTGTTCCCTTCTCTGTTTCTTCTCCTTCTGGTATGCCTATTATTCTTATATTGCTCTTTCTGGTGGAATCAGAAAGTTCTTGTCAAGTTTTTTTCATTTCTTTTAAGTCTCAAGTCTCTTTCTTCTTCCATCTGTTTAATTTCCAGGTTTCTATCTTCGATATCACTGATTCTTTCCTCCATTTGGTCAACTCTACTATTTAAGTTGGTTATTTCATTCTTAATTTCTTCTATTGAGTTCTTAATCTCCAGAAATTCTATTTGGTTGTTTTTTAAAATTTCAATCTCTTTCGTAAAATGCTCATGGTGTTCTTTGATTGCATTTCTGAGTTCATTAAACTGCCTTTGTGTGTTTTCTTGCATCTCATTGAGTTTTTTCAGAACTGCAATCTTGAATTCTCTGTAATTTAAGCCACATATTTCCATATCTTTAAGTTCCTTTTCTGGAGATTTTTCACTTTCTTTTTGAACTATCTTGTTGTCTTGGTTATTCATGGCAATTACTGATTCATTATTTCTCTTCCTAGACATCTACAGGAGTGGCTTCTGCAACAGGTTGATAGGACGAGGTCTTTCTTTTGTTTTCCAGTACTTATTGGTAGTATGTTTTATTTTCTCTCGACTGCAGCCTTTTTTTCTCTCTCACACGGTAGTGCTATGTTTTCTCTGCACTATTACAGTTTCTCACAAAGTAGGGGGTTCCTTGGGTGACAGGCTTCTCCTCTGTTAATAGTTTGCCTGGGTCACAAGGTGCAGTGTCTGTGTGGGTATGCGGAGAGCTTTTGAACTTCCAAAGCTCTTTCTGCACTAGATTCAGAGCCCGTATGTTTCAGCAATTCTCTTTACTTCTGCATGGATCCACCTAGATAGGTGGATGTGAGTTGTGAGAGGTGGCCCAGAGCAATGGCGGCGACCACCACCACAGCTGGTCCTGCTTCCACCGCTCCCTCCCCTTTGCCAGAACTAGTTGGCCTGCGAATCTGTATCTGCGGACCACAGTTCTCAGAACAAATATTCTGTTCTTTTGATTTGACACTGCTACTGTTCTGCTTCTAGCACCGGGCAGGTGGGGGCGGGGCGAGCTCTGGGAGGGTAGGGAAGGGGCAGCTACTCTCAGTGCCTAAGGCTTCCATTCTCTGCTCGGCAGTGAGGGCTTAAACCACTGTTTTCAGCCTTCTTCCCTCAGTCTTTTCTCTGAGGTCTCTGCCCTGAGTGTTGGGTTCAGCAGATTTATATGCTGCCCCCTCTGCCCTGTGGGCCATAACCGAAGCCCTAGCAGTCCATGCTCTTCCCTCTCCCACAGCTTCAGTAGTTTCGGGATGCAGGGAGCTCGGCGCACTGAGCTAGGTCTGCGTCCTGCGCCCACGCTGCTCCGTTTCCGCACTTCTCCCTTCCCTCCTCCCCCACTCTCGGGATTCATCCACCTTTAGGTGAATTCAGTAGTGGGACTCTTCGTCTTGCCTGTCTGCTGTACAGGGAGCCCTTTGTGGAGCTATAGTTGTTCGATTAGTTTTAAATTCCAGAGGAGATTTACAGAGGCTCATCTCATGCCGCTGTTTTGATGACGTCTCTAGGGTGGACACAAATTTTAGAGATAAGGAGCTTTGTGGCAAATTAAATATGGTTACAAATTCTTTGACTCCCCTCTATTGAGAGATCAGATCCAGTTCCTCTCACTTGGAATCTGAGCTGGCCATAGTGTCTTGCTAGGCTCATAAAATATAGTGAACATGATGTTCTGGGACTTTTGAAATCAGATCATAAGAAGCATTGCAGTTTCTGTCTGCAGCTCCTGGAATACTCACTCTCAGAATGCTCCTTCTCAGAACCCGGTGCTATGTTGCCAGAAACCTGGCCATATGTAGACATTCCAATTGAGCTCCCAGCCCACAGCTAGCATCAGTTGCCAGCTATTTGTGTGAGCCATCGTGAATTTCCCACAGCCAAGCCTTTTGATAACTGCAACCCTAAATGACATCTGACTACAGTTGTATGAGAAACCACAAGTGAGAACCACCCAGCTGAGTTCAGTTAACCCATAAAGCCATGAGAAACAATAAATTGTCATTTTAAGCCACTAAGTTTTGGTGGCTTAAAATGACAATTTATTATTTGTATGCTATGCAGCAATAGATAATCAGAATAGAAATTGGTAGCTAGAAGTGGAATGCTGCCATTCTAAAAATTAAATCATGAGACATTACTTTTGGAGTCAAGCAGCAAGAAAAAGCCAGGACGTCCTTGAGAAAATTATGAATGAAATTATGAATTATGAATGAAAATTATGAAGGAAAAGGAGGAAATTGTTATTGGGGGCTGAAAAAGGGCATTCCTTGTTTTGTTATGATGGATAATTTAGTATACTGTTGTTTGTTGTAATGTGAAAAACATAAAATGTATCTATGAAATAGTAGATTTGGCTATGAAGAATTGTAGTCAGAATGTTGTAAGTGCCTACTTGGTTCTTTGAAGCAGGTCTAATAAGAGAGATGAGCCAAAAACTGACCTATTCCATTTCAAGCAAACTTAGATGAAATATAAAGAAACAGACTTTCTGTGTTTAGAAATAAAGCTGTTTCTCATTCCCAGGCTTCTTAGTTAGAAAAAGGTTCTCAAAGTAACACATGATCTGATGGGTACTGATCTTCTTGAAGGTATGGCTATAAGATACTTGTTGTGTTTTTAGAAAGTTTTAAAAGTGTGCCTAATACACCCTCTTAACTAGACAGAAAAGTTTTGAAGGAATTTGAAGGGCATTGTTCCACAGCAGCTGACTCAGTCCAAGGCAGAAAGGGTCCCACCTCAAAGAGATTTGTGGCTGTGTATTTTGACTGGCAGAGTGAACCCAAAACTGTCCTTAAGAAGCTCACGAACATTTAAGAGTACTGTGCGTGTGGTAGCATCATCAGCTGGGACTAAAAACGATAGAGACAGTTCAAAATACAAAGAGCCTTCTATGTGTAAGAAGGCTGTTAAGCTGCAAACATTGCCATTTCTTATGAAAAAGGAAGAATGATTCAGAGCACAGAATCAAACCCTCAGTGGGTGGAGCCAAGAGCCACAGAAAATCACATCTGGGAAGCAGGACTGGGCACTCACTAATCAAGTATCTGGCAACATGCTCCTGGCTGGATTTCAGAATTGCTATGGGTCAGTGACTGCTATATGCCTCTCATTTCTCCCCTTTTTGAAAGAGAATTTTAGTGAAGTTGTCTTATCCCTGTGTCACATTATATGTTGTACATATGTGGGAATGGGACAGATAATGGATCCCTTCATTTCCCAGATCTTCAGATTAAGAGGAATTATACTCAGGGAATTACTCAGGGAACTTTATCTGCATCGGAACATGATTTAGGTAATAAAATCCTGGTCCTCTAGCCTGAGCTGATGCTATAATGGAATGAGAATTTTGGGTCTTAGGAGAAGATGCATGCAATTTTCTTGTGGGAAGAATGTAAACAATAATGTGACCAGAGAGCAGATTGTGACAGCTTAAAGATGACTGCAAATTCTTTGAACCTTTTCCTATCGAGAGGTAGTGTCTAATCTCCCTCCTCTCAAATCTGAGCTGTCCTTAATGAATTGTTTGACCAATAGAGTATATAGGAATTTAAGTCCTGGGACTTCTGAGGTTGGAGCATAAGAAGCCTTGATGTTCCGGCCTGGGTGTCTTGGAACATTTACTCTTACAGCACTGATTTTCAGAATCTACTGCCATTCTGTGAGAAGCTGAAACCACATAGAGACCACATATACATGCTTAATCAGTAGCTCCAGAAGAGCTCCCAGCCCACAGCCAATATTGACTACTAGCCATATGAGTTGTCATCTTGGACATCCAGCCCACTTGAGCCTTCAGATGACTGCAGATCCCGCCACGATCTCACTGCAACCACATGAGAGACCATAAGTGAAAACTTCCCACTGAAGCCCTGTCAACCCACAAAACGATTAGAGATAATAGTAAATTGTTATTTTAAGTCATTAAATTTTGGAGGTGGTTTGTTATGTAGCAATAGATAATCAGACAAAGCTAAACACTCATGTTTTCAAATCTCGAGTCCCTCATTTATTAGCTATGTGACTGTGGACAAATCACCTAAAATCTCTAAGCTTCATTTCCCTCATCTGTAAAGTGAGAATCATAACAGGACCTACTTAATGTGTTTAGAGATAATGTATAAAAGCAACAAGCAGAGTGACAGGTTCTTAATGAATAGGTCAATACATAACTACTATAGTTGATAAATCAGTGTGAGTCCTCTGCTTTTTTCCAAAAAGTAGATAAGGAGCTTGGGGCGCGTGGGATGAATCAATTTAAGAGTCTGGTCTTTTGGTCTTTTCTAATAATCAGACAGAAAGATTAGGTCATTAACATCTTTGCATTTGCTTTCCATTTATTCTGCAAGCCAAGAGAGGATTTTGAGTCACTGAAGGAAAGTTCCAAAGAAATTTGGGGGTCAGAAGAAATATAACCACTTAGCTTTTGAAAATGTGACTGTTATAATTCCATAGGTGGCTCTTACCACCACCACATGAGCTGAGCAGGCCTGATTCATAAATGAGCAGTTGAGCAGATCTGGCTTTGTCACAGCAGATCTGTGGTCTTCCTAGTGTAGAGAAGAGGAAGAGGGCTCTAAAGTCCCCCGGAGGACTAGGATGGTGCTGTTGCCCAGTGTGTATGTGGGGGTGGGGGTGGGGTGTGGTGGTGGTGCTAGAATTTCAGAGTGGATTAAGGCAAGCTTAAAAAGGCTGGACTCCAGGAGACAGATCTAAAGGAACATCATACTGATGTTCAATCCATCATCATACTGATGTGTTTAAGCATGTGTGATCATTCATTCATTCATGTAGACATTCACTCATTCAACAACTATTTATTGCATAAATAAATATGTACTCAGACTCTGTGCAATGCTCTGGAGACCCATGGTGTATAAGAGACAGTTTCTCCCCAAGGGGCTCATAATCCAGTGGGGGAGTCATACAAGTAAACAGGGAGTATAACCAGAGGGGAAATACCACAGTATAGGTGATGAGAGAGCACAGAAGAGGCCCCAATCATGGCATCAAATCTGCACAACCTTGTGACAAAGTTCTAAAAGGAGCAGTGAGTGGAGCATAAGCTATCTAGAAAACAGGACAGGCTCAGGATTGAAAGAGTGAGTTGTAGGCCACAAAGAAACCAAAGGCACCAAAGAAGAATAAGGCCCACTGGCCTCCTGGGGGCCATAGACTGGCCCCTTCTGGGGCTCAGCCTCTGGAATCTGATGGGTCTGTTCCAAGCCTCCCATGGGGCCTGCAGAGAGGAAGAATCTCTCACAGGCATAGATGTAAAGCGAAGCATCTCAACTATGCCTTAGTTTTGGCTCCAAAAATGACTTCTGTGTGGGCAAATCTTTTTCTTTATGTATTCTGTTACTATTTATTGACCATGTTATGTTCTAAATATTTTTTTAAAAAAAAGCTAAAATAAACTTTCACAGAGTTCAAAATGGCAGACAGTGATTAGAGCCAATGTCCTTTTCCTTCCAATGTTGGCTTGTCTGCCAAGTGATCTCAAACATACTTGGTGAAACTATGTCTCCCCACTCCCACTTTTTCCTTTCTGTCACCTCCCCCAATGTCCACTCACATGAGGTTCTCATCAAATAAGCTGTGGTCGAAGGACAAGACCCAGGGTAAAGTATGCCCTGCTCTCTGTGGGGCTTGGCTGAGGAACTTCCTTATATTCCTACTTGGAAGCTGAGTTGCCTACGTGGGATAAGAACACACGATGACATTTCTGTCAGTGACAGTACAGAGCTCTCTTCTTCCTTCTCAACTGATTGTTTAGCCTGAGTTAGGAATTGACTTCTTGTTGGAGTAATAACACAATGTGGAGCAGTAGTCAGGTCCAAGCACTATCTCAGTGTCATGTTCATCAGCATCCGTTGGTGAGGGAACCAGTTCTGGTGTGAGAATCCCTGGAGGGCAGGAACCAGATCTTCTTTCCTCATTTTCCAACACCTAGCAAGCTCTCTGACATCTGGAAGAGACTCAGTCATGACTGTTGAATTTTACCTGGATACCAATCAGGCAGACAACAGTCCTCAGATTCATATTATTATGAGAAGGACTCTTCTATAGCCAAAAAAAAAAAAATTATGATAATGGTAATAAAAAAATAGCTAATACCATTTATTGAGCCCTAATGCTTTGTCACAAACTAGGACAAGCATCTTACATGTATGACCTCATTTGAACCTCCAGTGTGTAAGTATCATTATTTTATAGATGAAGAAATGGAATCTCAGAGTTGAGGCAATTTGCAACAGCCTGGTTGATGGGGCTTGAACCTGAACCTAGGATGGTCAGGTTTGAAGACTGACTCTTATCCATGACATTTTTTAGTGGATGCTGGGCTGAGACTACTGGAAGGGCATAACCCTGCAGGTACTAGGGGACAACTTGATATTAAGGGATGTTGTCAAGTGTCACCTTTGTTTGGGGTATACCCTCAACTTTCTGTCCCTATGGAGGCTCTGGGAAGCAAGAGCCAGGCTTATGCAGTGGGAGGGTGAGTTTTAGTGCTCAAGTAGCAAGAGAGAAATACCATCCGAATTCCCACTTAAAATAAGCAAACCAGCCCCAGGGCTCACATGGCCAGAGCAGCGGCTGAGGGATTCAGTAGTTCTGTTTATTCCAGTCTGTATTTGACCTTGCACTACATTTGGCAAGTGACTCCCACTGAATGCAGAAACCTGTCTTCTGCCTTGGGAACATTTCCGTACAACAGAAATATCGCACAGATGACAAAAATTAAGATGTACTCTCCAGGTTGCCTTCCTGTATTATTTAAAACAATTACTGTATGATTTTGCTTTCACATAGCCATGGAAACCCTGCTGAAAGGATTTAATACAATTTATTGTGTGAAGCTTAAGAAGAAATCTGTTTTCCCAGTGCTGTAAAACAAAGCAAGCCAATTTCTCCCCCATTTCCTTACAAGGTGTGATGGATGCAAATTGTGGACAAGTGACCTCACACGGCAGGCTACTGAGCTTTCTGGGAAAGCATTCTGGAGATAAGTGGACCTGTTCTTTTAGATGAATTGGAAAACAGAGTGGTGATAAAAAAAGGAATGATAATCTCTTTTGATGTGCCTGGAGCTGATTTACTATTTCAGAAAGGGAAGCACAGCTCTGAGTGGCAGGACCACAAAGCTCTGCAGTAAACACAACAGAGAAATCATTCCTGCCAGGTTACCCCCGCCTCTCCATTTACAGGCTCCTCTTACAGGTATCTCAGGCCTCTCAGTGATGGGGTCCATGAAGGAGGGTAGCTTGACATTGGGGTCTGATGAAGGCGGGCTCACTTCATAGTGTATCGATACCTATGGTGTAGAGTTACAGCAACCATTCTCAGCCCTGCCTGCATATTAGAACCCTCCCAAGGGGCTTGGAGAAATACAGATACTTAAGCCCCAGACCTTATGGATTAGATTAGAACCTGTAAGGCTTGGGGGGTAGGCACTTGTATTTAAAAGCCCACCAGGTGATTCGAATAGGCAGCCAGAGCTGTAAACCACTGTCCCAGGACTTGAATTTCTTCAGGCTGAACTCTTTTTACGATTCTTTCTCATTCCCCTCAAGAAAGCCTGCTGCTCTGTAAAACTAAAAGTCCTGCTCTAGCACAAAACTCCGGTCTCTACCATCCAGTTCTTTATCCCTAGTTTCATGGTGATGGGGAGAACGAATTGCAGCAGAAGTTGGGGAAGTTGGGCTTCTGTGTACTAGTTTTGAAACTTCCAGGGCATTTGTAATAATTTCAAGGGGAAATATTAAGCAAAAGTGTAGCTGAAGACTTGGGTTCAAATTCTGGATTTGTTACTTATTAGGTATGGGACTTAGGGAAATCATTTATTCTCTCTTGGCCTTTTCTTTTGAAAGATGAGGATAATGATATCTATATTTTGCATGATCAAAGGAGATAATAAAAATGTAAATTATAGACGTTAGCTGGAGTATCTTTGCCCCATGAGGGCTATATGAGACTGTTCAAATCCTTAATCTACAGATGGTGGAATTTCTTTTTTTTTTTAAATTTATTTATTGGGGTGACAGTTGTTAATGAAATTACATAATTTCAGGTGTACAATTCTGTATTACATCATCTATAAATCCCGTTGTGTGTTTACCACCCAGAGTCAGTTCTCCTTCCATCACCATATATTTGATCCCCCTTACCCTCATCTCCCTCCCCCCACCCCCCTTACCCTCTGGTAACCACTAAATTATTGTCTGTGTCTATGAGTTTTTGTTTCTCATTTGTTTGTCTTGTTCTTTTGTTGTTTTTGGTTTATATACCACATATCAGTGAATTCATAGGGTTCTCTGCTTTTTCTGTCTGACTTATTTCGCTTAGCATTATACTCTCAAGATCCATCCATGTTGTCACAAATGTTCCTATATCATCTTTCCTTAATGGCGAATAGTATTCCATTGTGTATATATACCACAACTTCTTTATCCATTCATCTATCGCAGGACATTTTGTTTGTTTCCATGTCTTGGCCACCGTAAACAAAGCTGCAGTGAACATTGGAGCACACGTGTCTTTATGTGTAAATGATTTCAAATTCTTTGGGTAGATACCCAGGAGAGGGATTGCTGGGTCATATGGTAATTCTATTTGTAATTTCTTGTGGAACCTCCACAATGCCTTCCATAGCGGCTGCACCAGTCTGCATTCAGATCGTGGAATTTCTCATGGGAATTTCTGAGCAACTCACAGCCTTGAGGTCACCTTAGATTGTGAGCACCTGCCTCCACTAAATTAGTCAGTTCAACCATTGTCTTACCACCCATGTTCAACCCAAATGTTCAACTCAGTCATTTTCGTTATCTTTCCCCAAACAAGCCTCTCACATGAGCACTTTTGAGTGTGACTTCACTGATGTTTTGGCAAGATGAGAGGAATAACACTGTAGCATCAAAAATGACTTACGACAGAAAGAGAAAGACAAGTACCATATGATCTCACTTATATATGGAATCTAAAGAAAAGACTATGCGAATGAACTAATCAGAGACAGTTTTGGGGACGCAGAGAAAAAACCGAGAGTGGTTAGATGGGTGTGTGGGAGGGGGTTGGGGATAAGGGGAAAGGTGAAGGGATTTGGAGGCAGCTGGTGACCACAAGATGGCCTCAGGGTTTTTTTGTTTTTTTTTGAAAATTAATTTGGGGAAGGTATTCTATAATGTTGTGGAGATTTTGTTGGGTATCCGATGGGCATGCGTCCTGTTTGGGAGACCACCTCAGGGATGCTGTGGATACCTGATCATGGCATTGGACACCAGAGGCTGGACATTAATGAATGCCAACTATAATTTTATATATATAATGTGATGGTTCGGTGTGGGGTCGGAGGGATGGTGGATGGGGGGAGGGGGGTTCACAGTGTGAGGGATATGGATGATGAACGTCTAAGTATTACCTTGTTTTGTACACCTGAAACTAATAAATAAATAAATTTATGAAAAAAAATAAATAAAAGTATAATGGAGGCAAAAAAAAAAAATGACTTACGACACAGTATCATGCAATCGTGTTTCTAAAGTTTCTTGGCCACCTCCATATTGTTTAATCCTCACCTTTCCTGCTCTGGTCTTCCTTCTTGTCTTTTTCCTACATCCCCAAGGTTCTGCATATTTCTAATGTGAAATATTAACCTATTGTGTTTGTTTCCTTGACTCTCATCTTCCTTCCAGAGATCTTATTAAAATATTTCCTGACACATCCAGCCCCTCCAAAGTGCCACAGAGCTACAGTAGGTCAACAAAAAGCCAGCCCCTGACTCTGGCCAGGTGTGATGGTAACAGCAGGACCATGGTACACAGGAGCCCCCAATCAGTGCCAGTCCCAGGAATGCCCAGGTGGCAGAAGTCGGAATGGTCTAACTCAAACTTTCTCTGCTTTTCCAGGTTTAGATCTGAAGACCACAGTCTTCAGGGATTCAACAATCCACTCTTCGAGCATTCCAAAATCCAGTCTTTTGGGGGAATATAAAAAGGGCTTATAGGGGCTTCTTCTATCTTGAATAAAGAATGACGCTTTGAGGAAAGCAAACAGTTCAGAAACCCAAGAATGAATGATATTTTGTCTGAAATACACAAGTTTACAAAAATTGAAGAAAAATGCATTGGGCAAAGTGCCCCTTCCCAAACCCCACATATTCAATGGGAATTTGGAGTCACGTTGTTGTCCACAGGCATCCAACCAGCAAGCCCCCCTGGGAGAGCCTCAGCCCCAGAGACCAGGAGGCGCTGGTGCCCTGCCCACATGTGGGCACAGAGCCAGGAGTGCAGTTTCCAGGCTCTCGGCCTCACGTGGAAAGGTGCTGGCTCAGGTAGTAAATGGCCATCAACTGTGATGGGATGGCCACAGCTGTGGCTAGTTGGCTGTCAGCTGTAACCAGTGAGCCATTGGCCTCTAATATAACTGCCATGGCTACGCTAGCAGAAAATGGGGGCTAGCAAGAAGATGGTGGCTGAGCTAGCAAGCGGCGGAGTGTGGATTGCGGATTGCAGAGAGGCAGATTGCAGCTAGCAAGTGAGGTTGGTTGGCAGAGAGAAGTGGACGGCAGGTTGCGGATCATGTGGCTCCTGCTTCCTGTGTCTCTAACCCAGCTGCCAGCCAGACGATAGTGGTATGACTCCCCTATCTATGGCTCCGTGGGTGTTCCTTTTTGGCCTCACCATGTCCTGCGTTCTTTTGTGGGGAGTGGGAGTTGAGACCCTGCAGGCTGCCCTGCAAGACACCACAGTTCCCCTATTTGTTCTCCTTCCTGGCTGATGATGGAAAACTAACAGTCTTAAAGCAGATAACTGAAAATAAAAGGGATCCAATTGGTTTCTGTCGTGCAGGGTCTCAGCTCCCACTCCCCACCCAAGAACGCAGGACACGGTAAGGCCAAAAAGGAACACCCATGGATCCATAAGTAGGGGAGTCAAACCAATATATTCTCGCTGGCGTCTGGGCTGGAGACACAGGGAGCAGGATCTACATAATCTGCCTAACAGCAGTCCGCGCTTGCCAGCCACCATCTTCTTGCTAGCCCCCATTCCCCTCTGCTAGGGTAGCCACAGCCGTTATATTAGTGGCCAATGGCCTACAGGTTACAGCTGACGGCCAACTAGCCACAGCTGCTGGCCATCTGATCACAGTTGATGGCCATTTACTACCCGAGCCAGCACCTTTCTATGTGAGGCCGAGAGCCTGGAAACTGTTTTTTGGGGTTTTGTCCCCACAGTTTCCACAGTGGAGGAACAGCTCCAGGAAGCCATCTCCCCTTCCCTTCCCTTGCAGATATTTCTCTGCATCCTGCAAGACCCAAGGTGGCCTTGCAAGGTATCCCTGAGAATCATCTCTTCTAGACAGAGTTGATCCGGCTTCCCACCATGCTGCCATGGACACTTTTCTTCCCTCCATCAGAATAGACTTCCCATTTGCTTTCATGTTGGGTCATTCTCTTCCCCCACCACCTGCACTAGGTGGTGAGGTCCTGAAAGGCAGGAAACACTTGCTTTCCAGCACATAACACAGTCTCTGGTGAGGAGAAGGCATTTGATAAACGGTTGCTCTAAGAATCAATGAATGAAGGAGGGCTCACCAAACAACAGTGCTGAGTTTGCTAGTGTTATTTATTTTAATATCATGCAAAATAGAGTGAGCATTATCTCCTGTTCCTCTTTTGTGATTAGTTAATCAACAAGTCATGCCTAAAGACAGCTGGAGCTTAAGACCCAGGTGAGAGGGAAGCAATGGTAAATACATTCTTCAAGAGGTTTATAATCAACTGTAAATAATAATGCTACATAACATTGTTAGAGCCATTCTTTAGCACTCAGCCTTCCTTTAGCACTCATAAAGTGCTTTGCTTAATTTAAAAATATCCTAGCAAGGATAAAGGATAGCACATTTTACAATGACTTGCCAGTAATTATCAGCTAGACTGATAGGGCAGGATTAAAATTCAGATAGAATTTCAGACTGTGCTCTTATATACTTTTCCTTGGAATAATTCATTTCTTGAGAGAGAAGGTAAATACTTCTAGCAGGCAGGGATGTGTCTCTTCACAGCATAAGGCAGGGCTCAGTTCCCAGCGGCCCCATGTCCTTCTTCCACTGGGATCCTCTGAACCTGGCCTGTGGCATATATGGAGTTCTTTGCTTCCAGGTCCATGCTGGCACTGGGGATGGAGATGGACAATTGCCAGGTGCTGAGACATTTTCAAACCTCAATGCTCAAGTTTATTGAGTGACATTAGATTGAGACAGCATAGACAGCATGACAGGCACTCATTTATACTTCATGGAATGTCAGTCCATGTATATTTACCTTCTGTGTGCAGGTACAATTCTAGAAGCTAAGGATTCCAAGGTGAACAGGAAAGTCATGGTCCCAACCCTGATGGTCTAGTAGAAAAAAATGACATTTAACAAAGAGTTGATTATAAATGTACAAATTGCTGTGAAGGAAAAGTGCAGTGCAAGTCAACTATACTATAATAGGAGTAGTGGAGGCTAAGAACAGGGTCTCCATTTGCTATTGTGCAAACTGTAGTCTATGTGAAGGGTGTCCCCTGCAGTTGTGTATTGCATAATCTAGCTGGTCAATATGGCAGTCCTGGCTGAGAGGGAGGAAATGACATGTAAACTGAAAAGGATTGGTCAGGTGAAGAGAGGAGGAAGAATCGACATGTGCAAAGACCCTGAGACAGAAAGAAGCTGAGTATGGCCAAAGAACTGAAGGAAGACTAGTGTGACAAAGACGAGGGCTAGGCACAGAGTAGTGGGCACTGTGCCTGGAGAAGGAGAAGGAGCCAGATCAGGCAAGGCCTCCTAGGCCATTGCAAGGAGTTTGGATACTGCAGTAGTGCCCCCTGATCCACAGCTTTTATTTTTTTGTGGCTTCAGTTGCCCACAGTCATTCACAGTCTTAAAATATTAAGTGGAAAATTCCAGAAATAAACAACTTATAAGTTTTAAATTATACACTATTCTGAGTAACGTAATGAAATCTCTTGCTGTTCTGCTCCGTCCTGCCCTGGATGTGAATGACTCCTTTGTCCATTGTATCCATGCTGCTTATGATCCTTGCCCATTAGTCACTTAGGAGCCATCAGATCAGTTGTGTGTGTGTGTGTGTGAGAGAGAGAGAGAGAGAGAGAGAGAGAGAGAGAGAGAGAGAGAGAGAGAGAGAGAGAGCATCCACATAACTTTTATTACAGTATATAGTTATAATTATTCATTTTATTATTATTTATTGTTGTTAATCTCTTACTGTGCCTAATTTATAAATTAAATTTTATCATAGGTATGTGGGTATAGGGAAAAAAAAAACAGTGTATGTATGTAGTGTTTGGTGCTATCTGCAGTTTCAGACATCCACTGGGGATCTTGGAACGTACTCCCCATGGATAAGCGGGACTACTGTATTTTAAGTGCCATGGGGAAACATTTTAAAGCTGGGAATGACATAATCTGATTTATATCATTTTGGCTACCGCTGCAGGATGGACTAGGGTTGGGGTTGCAAGATTGGAGGTGTAGAGAGCGCTACTGCGAGTCAATTTACACAGTGCCTGGTACACACTGGGTACACACTAAACCTTGGCTTCTTTATCCTACTCTCTCTTACAATTCTGACAAGATTTGCAATTCCCAAAGCACTTTTAATCCATTTTTTTGATCTGCTTAGTAGCCCTAGGAGGTGAGGTTGGTTTTATCAGCTCCCTTCACACCTGTAGTAACTGAGATTTAGAAACGGCTTTCCCAAGATCCAAAAGCCAGTAACTCCTGGAGCTGGTTCTCATATCAGGTCAAGGAACTTGACTGACCCCTTAATTCTACCATATCATGCAATGTGCATACTAAACATAATTACTTACTTTTTTAAACACTAAGGAGTAATTTAAAATTTCCAGGAGTTATGATTTACAAGCAGAAAAAGAAAGAAAAATACCAATGAAATCGCTGGCATTTTCCCTGGGAACAGCCTGGGTCATCCCAACTTCAGATTGAGTTAAGAACACTGTGTTTGATCTGCGTCACAATGGTTCTCTCTTCTTTTCATCTTTATTTACCCCAGTGTGGCCCACAAAAAGGGATCCAGTGTGCTCCAAGTCTCAGAAGATATATTTTTGCTCATTAATCACCAAACAGAGGTTAAGACATAAACAAATCAACATTATTTATACTGAATGAGGCAAACATTCCTTTCAAAGACTTTTGTTTCCTCTGGGAACATGGGCTACCTGAGCCCTAGCCACCAAAATATGTACTTAATTTCCCTTTTAAGGAAATGCCACCTCCTTGCCAAACCTCAAATACAACATCCCAAGTGGAAGAAGATGTTTCCAGTATAACAAGGAGAAAACTCAGATTGAAAAGAATCTCAGTTGTCTTCCTCTAGGGATTTCATCTACAGCTGTCTGTGGATAGTGTTTAATGTTTTGTAAATCTTCGATTGAAAAGAGATATTCATCACAATTGTATTATAATGTTTTTCCCCCAAATCACTCTTTGTCTAGGAGCAGCAGCTCAAATCTTGAACAAATCCTTCCCAGACCTTATTTCCAATGGCCTCATTAAGGAGGCATGCGTGAGGGAGGATCAGGCTTGTCTCACCTTTGTCCCTGATGCTGGGGAATGCTTCAGAAGTTGTGAGCTTTGGGTTTGAGGACTGTAATATGTGATTGGCCCTCTTCCCTGTTTTTTTGGACCAGAGTTTTGTCAGAGTTAATTTATTTGGATTTGTTGTTTTGCCCAAATCTCTATGGAAATTACTAATACTGAGCATTACAAGCATAGTCCCCAAGAAAGCATAAAACTTAAATGTGGAACAATATGGCCCTGTGTGAAATAGAGAATGGTAAACATGAAGAAGGGAGTTTTTCAGCAAGCTGGGTCGGGGGAGGGGTGGAAGATACTAGAACCCAAAGTTGCCATGGCCCGAAGGCGTGTTCAGTGGAAGGTTTGGACATAGAACTCAGGAGAGATGCTTATGAGAATCCAAGGCTGCAGAACACTCCGGTGCCCTCCTGGGCTTCATTGTCACCACTGAGAATCCCACTCCTTTTCCCAGGATACCTGCCCAAAGGTGGAGGAAAGGGATGGGTGCAGATTTTGTGCAGCTGCATTGTGGGGGTTGGATCTCAGTTCTGGGGAAGAACCTCAGGAGGCGGGGGGAAAGAGCTGATTGTGGCTATCATACAGAAGCAGCAGCAGAGGTGGCTCCTAGGACACTTGCAGAACCTACTGCAAGCTTCCTGGACCTTGGCCCCTACCACTCCCCACTAGCCCCCAGCACACATTTTTCTCTCTCAGAGGCTCTTGGCAATACCTTTAGCATTTACCACATCTGATTATTTGTACAAATTTGTATCCTTTAGGGTTCCTCTATCCCAAGTGACAGTGACTCGATTAGCCAGGAGAAAAGGGTTTATTGGGAAGTAGGTTAGGCACTCAGAATCCACAGCACTGCTGAAACACCAGGTGGGAAATAGACAGGAGGCAAGATGGCCCTGGGGGGCTAGAAAAGGGAAGCCCCTGGAGTCAAATTTTAGCAGGTCTGTGTTCTCAGGGTACCACCCTGGGGATAAGGGACTCTGACATCACAGCTGCTGGGATACCCACTCAAGACTCACAAGTGGAGGAAAGCATTTATTTTCTGAGCTTGGTCCTGCCTGGTCCCAGTGATATTGGGGCACTGAGGGAGGCTCTGGGGAAAGGAAGTTTTGATTTCTCTTTTCAGAGGGAAGGTGCCTAGATTTACTTTCCCACTAAGACCCAAACTGGAAGGAAATCATGGTGCTGTTAGGGAAGGTGCATGGGTGCTGTGAGGAGGATGAAGAACAGGTTCATTACACTGTCTCACTCTCCTTCTCGGGACTATGAGCCTTTCCAGGTAGAGTATCAGGTGGTGATTCTATCCCCCAAGCAGAGTCCCAAGTTTAATACAAATATCCCCAAACCGGAAGGGCCTTAGCTGGGCTCCCGGGAAGGAAGAACCTCGGAGCACGGTGAGAGGTGTCCACAAGCTCCTTCTCCTGAGTCACTGCTGGTGTGAATACTGCTCTCTGCAGGAGTTTAGGAAATGGATGACAGGCTCCAGGGACCTGGGAAGAGTCTGTCCCAAATCCTTGGTGGTTGCCAATCCTAGCTTTTCAAGCAAATCTCCGGATCAAGAGAAAGGCGGGAGTGAGTGCAGCTGAGGACTTTAGGAGAAAGCACATCAACTTTGCCTTTGCCTAGGGATCATGTACCATCCTAATGGCAAATGACGACTGCCTTTGTCCCCTCCTTTTCATCCTCTCTCACCAACTAGGACTCCAGACTGCATATATTTATTTCTGAAGCAATTAGAAAAAAATGCAGCACCTCATAATGAAGAGTATTTGAGTTATAATTTGAACCCAAACTGAAACTTCTGTTTTAATGAGAAGACCATTGGCTCTGTGATCTTGGGAAAGCCACATCATCTCCTTGGGCCCCTCTCTTCTCCGAAGTGGTAGGGGCAGAAGGGTGAGCTCAAAGTGTCTGCATTCTCAACAGTCCGCCATGCTAAATGAGCGACTCCACTGCTTAGCTAGGAGGCATATGAGCCTCATTTATTTGGGGCTGCACTCAGAATCGAGAGGAACAGCTGGTCTCCTACGTGACTGCCATGCAACACCACGGTAGTCTATTTCCTGTGCCTGTTTTCCCCTGTAAAGGGCTCTGATAAAAGATCCCAGAGGTCCTGTGGAGAAGCTGGGTGTTTTAATATACATGCAGTGACATTTAGGGGCATGTCAGCATCTGAAAGCCAAGCTGGCACAAACTTATAAGTCACAAGATGATGCCTTTGACTCATGTTTCGCATAAAAACAAAATACAAATCCTTTAGGAATTCTAAATATCCTTCAGCAGAAAAGGAGGAACAGGTGGTATAAGTCAGGTGTTGGGTGGGTAGGAAGAGAGATTATTACTGATACTCATCTTGGAGAGTCACATATTAGCATATTAAGGACTCCTCAAGGTCCTGATTGAAGAAAGAGGTTAACTTTTTATAACCTAGCATTTCCCAAACATATTTGAACATGAAATCTTTTCCTGGAATACTCATTAATTACTGGCAATTTTGCATTATCTATTTGTATATATACTTCTGTATAAGATGGGAACTTCCCATGTGCACTAACCCCAGGGGCTCTCCAGCTTCTCTGTAATAGGGTTGGGACATGCTTGTAAAGAAATAACCCAGTTAATAAAATCATTGAATAGTCTGAGTGCACTTGAATAAGGAGGTGTGTCCACCTTCCTCCTCCCTGCCAAACACCATAAGATGAGTACTTAAAAGCCACAGCAGAGGGAGAATCATGAGAAAGCTGATCCTGACTCACCCCTGCTCATGGTCCAGATCATGGGAACTAGAAATCCAGTCAACACTGGAGGGCCGGCAGGAGAACTATGAAACAAATATGAGATGGCATCAAGTCCTACTTCAGGAAACAAACAACATAATGGCTAAAAGTGGCAGAGTTTAGTTGCCTGCAGTTACTGAAGAAACAAAATTGTTTTATGTTTATGCCTAGCAAGTTAAGACTCTTCAATAATCTTTTAGATTAGGAAACTGAGGCTATCACATTCAGTTCTAAGGAAAATTAAATTGTGCATGGTTCTTGGCATATTACTAAGTGCTCTGCAGATCTTAGCTTTTATTATTTCAAACAGAGAGAAAAACATGGCAGGAAACAGCAGAAATTCTGTGCACCCTGCATTGTGTCCATTTCAGCAATTGTCATGAGCATTGAAAGTGGCGTTTTGCATGCCTACCTGCTACACCTGGCACATAAATGATGAATGAATAATTAATGCATGGGGTTAATAAATTAAATAATATTCCTTTTTCAATTGCAGGAGTTCGGAGGAGACTTGGGGAGGCTTATCTAAGACTGTTGGGACACTGAATAAAGACAGTGATAAACTTGAAATATTTTCTTTGAGATGTAGTTGGTAATAAACTTCAACATCCAGAGAAATGATCCTTGGCCACTCAGGATGCTGACTGCCTCATTGTAGTGATTCCTTTCTCCACCCCACCTCAATGCCTTGCTCCCATGGCCATGCGGTTGTGAGTGGCACCACAAAAATGAAAGGTGCAATAGTTGAGATCTTGTTCTCAAGTATCTTATTCAGACAATTATCTCGTTTACTCCCCCAAAATCCTTGGCTCCATGGGGACTGCCAATCCATGGACCCAGCTAGTTTTTCAGTTCCCACCAATTTCTTTGTGTTCTCAGTTCCTTTCTCTAGCTTAAAGTCTGTGGGAACATCTTATCCTTCTTGCCTCCCCCTCTCTCGGGCTTGATGAAATTTAAGTCTCCCTCTTCTCTGTGCCTGCCTAATAGCCCAACCTCCCTGGGTGGGATTCAAGGTCAATCCAAGCTCTGAGTGCTGGAAAAGTGGAGTTGCCATTTCTGGACATGAGAGAAAGACATTGGAAGGAATAGGTTTTGGAACGTGTTAGTAGGAGTTCAGTTCTGGATGAAGTGTGAGAAGGCTATCAGACAGTTGGACTTATGAATCTATAGTTAAGGGAAGAGCGGTCCAGGCAGGGGATATAAGTTTGGAAGTCAGCAGTACACATATAGTGTTTAAAACATTGGGACTCACTGAAGTCATCCACGGAGTGACTGTCATTGAGAGAAAAGAAAAGGTCTGATGCCTGAACCCTGGAACACTAACGTCATTCAGGGACATAAAGAGGAACCAGCAAGAGACCAAGAATGAAAAAAGGAGAACCCAGAAAGTGTGGTGTTCTGGAAGTCAGGGGAAAACATGCTGAAAGAGGAGAACATGATCATCTGGGGGGAAAGCTAAGGAGGGGTCAGACAAGATGAGGACCAAACATGGACTGATTGAGAGACTTAGATGTCATTAGGAAACAGTTTCAGTGGGATGGTGGGAGACACATGACTGAAGTGGGTTCAAGAATGAATGAGAAGGACCACCTCCTTATGCCATATACAAGAATGAATTCAAAACAGATTAAAGACTTAAATGTAAGATCTGAAACCATCAAACTCCTAGAAGAAATACAGGAAGTAAATTTGCATACATTACCCTTAGTAATATTTTTGCTGATATATCCCCTTGGGCAAGGGAAGTAAGACAAAAAATAAACATATGGGATTACATCAAATTAAAATGTTTTTTTTTTCACAGCAAAGGAAACCATCAATAAAACAAAAAGGCAGCCTACTGAATGGGAGAAGACATTTGTCAACAACAATACATCTGACAAGGGGTTAATATCCAAAATTTACAAAAAGAACTCATTTAATTCAACACCAAAAAACCAAACAACCCAATTAAAAAATTGGCAGAGGACATGATGAGGCATTTTTCTAAAGAGGACATACGGATGGCCAACAGACATATGAAAAAATTCTTAACCTCACTGATCATTAGAGAAATGCAAATAAAAACCACAATGAGATACCACCTCACTCCACTCAGAATGGCTAGCATCAATAAATCAGCAAACAACAAGTGCTGGCACGGATGTGGAGAAAAGGGAACCCTTGTGCATTGTTGGTGGGATTGTAGATTGGTGCAGCCACTATGGAAATCAGTATGGAGGTATCTCAAAAAACTGGAAATTGAATTAATTACCGTATGACCCAGCAATTCCACTCTTACCTATCTATCCAGAGAAATCCAAAATGCTAATTCGAAAAAATATATGCACCCCTATGTTTATTGCAGCACTGTACACAATAGCCAAGATATGGAAACAATTGAAATGCCCATCGGTAGACGACTGGATTAAGAAATTGGTACATTTTGGATGCCTTTTATTTCTTTCTCTTGCCTGATAGCTCTGGCGAGGACTTCCAACACTATGTTGAAAAGCAGAGGTGATAGGGGACAACCTTGTCGTGTTCCTGAACGTAGAGCAAAGGGCTTCAGCTTTTCACCATTAATTATGAGGTTAGCTGAGGGCTTGTCGTATATGGCCTTTATTATGTTGAGGTATTTTCCTTCTATACCAATTTTAGTAAGTGTTTTAATCATAAATGGATGAAGTTAAATTGTCACTCTTTGCAGATGACATGATGCTATATATAGAAAACCCTAAAGACTCCACCAAAAAGCTATTAGAAACAATCAATGAATATAGTAAAGTTGCTGGCTACAAAATCAACGTACAAAAGTCCATTGCTTTCCTATATACCAACAATGAAATCTCAGAAAAAGAGATAGAAAAAACAATTCCTTTTGCAATTGCAGCAAAAAGAATAAAATACCTAGGAATAAACTTAACCAAGGATGTGAAGGATTTATATGCTGAAAACTATAAGACATTTTTGAAAGAAATTGAAGAAGACACAAAGAAATGGAAAGACATTCCGTGCTCATGGATTGGAAGAATCAACATAGTTAAAATGGCCATATTACCCAAAGCCATATACAGATTTAATGCAATCCCCATTAAAATCCCAATGACATTTTTTAAAGAAATAGAACAAAAAATCATCAGATTTGTTTGGAACCACAAAAGACCCCGAATAGCCAAAGCAATATTAAAAAAAAAGAACAATACTGGAGGTATCACACTCCCTGATTTTTCCTTGTACTACAGGGCTACAATAATCAAAACAGCTTGGTATTGGCGGAAAAACAGACACATAGACCAATGGAATAGAATTGAGAACCCAGAAATAAAACCACATAAATATGGACAGATAATTTTCGACAAAGAAGCTAAAAACATACAATGGACGAAAGACAGCCTCTTCAATAAATGGTGCTGGCAGAATTGGATAGCTACGTGCAAAAGAATGAAACTGGACTGCTATCTGTCACCATGTACCAAAATTAATTCAAAATGGATCAAAGACTTAAGCATAAGACCTGACACAATAAACTGCATTGAAGAAAACATAGGTACTAAACTTATGGACCTTGGGTTCAAAGAGCATTTTATGAATTTGACTCCAAAGGCAATGGAAGTAAAAACTAAAATAAACAAATGGGATTATATGAAACTGAAAAGCTTCTGCACAGCAAAAGAAACTATTGACAAAATAATGAGGCAACCAACTGAATGGGAGAAGATTTTCGCAAACAGTTCCTCTGATAAGGGGCTAATATCCAAAATATACAAGGAACTCATGAAACTCAACAACAAAAAAACAAACAACCCAATTGAAAAATGGACAGAGGACCTGAAGAGACATTTCTCCAAAGAGGATATACAAATGGCAAATAGACATATGAAAAAATGCTCAACATCGCTAATCATCAGAGAAATGCAAATGAAAACCACAATGAGATATCACCTTACCCCAGTCAGAATGGCTTTCATCAACAAAACAAATAGTAACAAGTGTTGGAGAGGCTGTGGAGAAAAAGGAACTCTCATACACTGTTGGTGGGAATGCAGACTGGTGCAGCCGCTATGGAAGGCAGTGTGGAGGTTCCTCAAGAAATTACGAATAGAATTACCATATGACCCAGCAATCGCTCTCCTGGGTATCTACCCCAAAAATATAAAAGCATTTCTCTATAGAGACACGTGTACGCCAATGTTCATTGCAGCTTTGTTTACGGTGGCCAAGACATGGAAACAACCAAAATGTCCTTCGATAGATGAATGGATAAAGAAGTTGTGGTACATATACACAATGGAATACTATTCGGCGTTAAGGAAAGATGATATAGGAACATTTGTGACAACATGGATGGATCTCGAGAGAATAATGCTAAGTGAAACAAGTCAGACAGAAAAAGCAGAGAACCCTATGATTTCACTGATATGTGGTATATAAACCAAAAAGAACAAGACAAACAAATGAGAAACAAAAACTCATAGACACAGACAATAATTTAGTGGTTACCAGAGGGTAAGGGGGTGGGGGGTGGGTGATGAGGGTAAAGGGGATCAAATATATGGTGATGAAAGGAGAACTGACTCTGCGTGGTGAACACACAAAGGGATTTATAGACGATGTAATACAGAATTGTACACCTGAAATCTATGTAAATTTACTAACAATTGTCACCCCAATAAAATTAATAAAAAAAAAAAAAAAAAAAAAAAAAAAAAGAAATTGGTACATTTATACAATGGAGTGTTACTCAGCCATAAAAAAGAATGAAATCTTACCATTTGCAACGATATGGGTGGACCTAGAGAACATTATGCTAAGTGAAATAAGTCAGACGGAGAAAGACAAATACCACATGAACTCACTTATATATGGAATCTAAAGAATAGAATAAATGATCAAACTAATCAGAAATAGTCTCAGAGATATAGAGGGAAAACTGCGTGTTGCTAGATGAAAGTGGGTGGGGATGAGGGAGAAGGTGCGGGGCCTAAAAGCATAAATTGGTAATCACAAGATTGCCATGGATACAAAAGACAGTTTGGGAAGAATGAATGAGAAGGGAGGAATTGGAGACAGCCAGTAGAGATATTTCTAAAGAATTTTGCTGTAAAACAGAGAGCAGAGAAATGGGGTAATAGAGAGGGATGTGGATAAAGGGTGCTTTTTTTTTTTAATGGGAGAAATTATATTTGGGTGCTAATGGGAAACTTCCAGTGAAGAGTGAAAAATGAGTGATGCAGGAGAGCAATGAGCCAACTCCTGGAGGATGTGGCCTTGAGCAGGCCAGAAGGGGTGCCCAGGAGGGCACAGGTCTCAGGAGCAGGAGGATCATTCACAGTAATCTTGGTTGGGTGGGGGAGGGATCTCGAGCATCTGGGAAACCATGCTGTGGGGGTACATGGGGTGAGGAGAGAATGCACAATTTCTTTTTGGATTATTTCAATTTACTCAGTGGATTAGGAATCCATAAGTGAGGATAGGGAAGAGGTATTTGAGGAGGGAAGTGTGTGAAAGATTCATCTATGAGATGAATGGTATGAGTGTCCAGGGAAGTAATTCTTAGTTTGCTCTGGGAAGCTTTTAAGCAAAATATCAATGCCCAAGCAGGAGGGAGGGAGAAGAACTGGAGGAGGCAATCCTAAGCACGAAAGAACCCCTTTCCCAGCTCCATCCAGGGCTGATTGTGCCACAACGGTTGTGGGAGGGACAAGTGGCATCATGTGAGAGACCCTTGGAGGACATGGTGTCCTTGGGGACAGTGGTATTCAGTGAGAACGAGGGAAGACAGTGAGGACCAGGGATTTGCTGCCCAGGCACAAATGTGGCAGAGCCACCTCACCACCCACCACTCTCCATCCATTACCTTGCTCTATGCTCTTCCGAGTCCCATCACCACCTGCTGAAATGACTGTCTCTATTAATACATTTATCTCACCTGACTAGAATGACGGCCTCTTGAGGGCAGGGACGAAGGGCTGTCTATTGTTTTATTCTAGTGTCTTGGACACCACCTGCTGCTAGACCAGTGGTTCTCCAACTATTTACTCTCAGGACCCTTCTACACTCTTGAAAATGGGTTATATTTGCTAATATTTACCATATTGAGAACTAAAGCAGAAAATTTAAAAATATTTAGTTTAAAAATATTTTCATCAATTAAAAAAATAAACCCATTACAAGTTAACATAACCGATTTTTATGAAAAATGACTATATTTTCCCAGACCAAAACTATTTAATGAAGAGAATGGCCTGGTCTTACCATTTTGCAAAGATCTTTATGTCTGATTTAATAAAAGGATTTCACATCTGCTCGTGCCTTCAGTCTGTTGTGCTAGCCTTAGTCATGCAGCTTCTGGAAACCTCCACAGGACATGTGTGAGAGAATGAGGGTGGAAGAGACAAATAATGTCTTAGTAGTATTATGAACATAGTTTTGACCCCTTGGATACCTCTAAAAGGGTCTTGGGACCTCCCTAGGCTCCCCCTAGATCATACTTTGAGAACTGCTATATAGATAATCTTTAAATATTTGGGGATTGACTGGCTGACTGACTGAATGAATAAACAAATGAATGAATGTCTCTTTCATTACAATGTGTCAGTTTTCTAACTGGGTTTTTTGCTGCCACTCAGGTCTCTCCTCTAATCCACTTTCCATATTGTTGTAGTGACATTTCCATAGCACATTCTGCTACCTTCAGAGTCAAGTGCAATTTGGTAACATGACATCAATGGTCTCCAGGTCTGGCCCTACCCACCTCTTGGGTCTCTTCTTTTTATTCCCTGTGCCCCAGGCCCTTGCTAGCCTCCAGATGTACAAAACTGCTTCTACCTTTATTCATGTTGCTCCCACTGTCCAGAATATCTGTGTTCTTCTCTCCCCAACCCCTGCAACACATTATCTGGTAAACATGTACAGATCGTTCGGAATCTTATTAAAGTTCACCTGTCTAAAGCCTTGCGTGATGGCCTATCAACCTGACCCACAGATAGACAAAGAGACACTTAGTCCAGACCTGCTCGCACAGAACACAGAGAACTTCATGTTCATGGCTGATGCCTCACAGCAATCCTGTGAGGCAGACACTGTTCTACGGCTGCAGTTTGGCCAGGTTAGGATGGAGCCCAGGCCCCTTTAGGTCAAGGCTCTGGAATCAGGTATCCCTGAATCAAATACTGAGGAGCTTAGCCTGAAATGCCCCAGGTGCATGATGTTAGGCACATGGCTTAATATTACTAAGCCTCAGTACCCTCATCTATAAAATGGGATGCTTAGTGGACCTACCCAAAGGGTTTCGTCCATTTAAAACACATTACTCCATGACAGTTGTTTAATACAGACACCACCTGGCTCGTAGCAAGTGCTCAGTAACTGCTAGCTCTTATTGTTTATTGCCGTGTGATTATTAGTTCTTATCTTTGACACTTAAGTGTAGGTAGATATTTATGTCCCTTTTCTCTATTTGACTTTGAAGTCATAAAAGCAGGGGTTATGTCCTGTGTGTCTGTGTCTACACAGCATCCACCACAGTGCATGGCACCTAGTAGGTGCTCAATAAATAGCCCAAGAATGAAAGAAAGAATGAATAGCAAAGTTGCAGCCTAAATCAAGGGACATATATTTCATTTTACTAGACTCTATCTTGGTTAACTTTCTTCTCTGTCATGCAGGGACTCAGCTCCCGCTTCCCGCACAAGAACGCAGGATAAGGTGAGGCCAAAAAGGAACAACGATGGAGCCATAGATAGGGGAGTCATACCACTATATTCTCCATGGCAGCTGGTCAAGACACAAAAGCAAACGTCCGCCAGTACCCAAAGAGGTTTCTTCCTGTAGCCCAGTCTCGCTGGCAGCTGGGCGAGACACAGGAAGTAGGATCCACATGATCCTCAAGCTGCCATCCGCGCCTGCTAACCCCACTTGCTAAGTGTGTCATCCGCAATCCGTGCCTGCTAGCTCAGCTATGGCAGATATATTAGTGGTTAATGGCTAACTGGTTACAGCTGATGGCCAACTAGTCACAGCTGATGGCCATCCAATCACAGTTGATGGCCATTTACTACCTGAGCCAGCACCTTTCCATGTGAGGCCGAGAGCCTGGAAACTGCACTCCTGGCTCTGTCCCCACACTCTCTCATGTTGTCTTCTGAATTACACGTTCAAGTCAGTGTCTTGGGAAGGGCCTGTATGGTGCCTCCTTTCTTCAGGGGGACCAGATGAACTTCAGTAAAATCAGTTTTACTCAGACATTATTTCCTCAGAAGTAACCTGCAAAGTTGTGGGGACAGAACCAGGAGAGCAGTTTCTAGGCTCTCGACCTCACGTGGAAAGGTGCTGGCTCAGGTAGTAGATGGCTATCTATCAGCTGTGACTAGTTGGCCATCACCGGTTAGCCATTACCCACAGATATAACTGCCGTGGCTAAGCTAGCAAGTACAGATTGAAGTTAGCATGGGGGATTGCAACTAGCAAGTGAGGTTGGTTGGCAGAAAAACGGACGGCAGGTTATGGATCGTGTGGCTCCTGCTTCCTGTATCTCTAACCCAGCTACCAGAGAGAATATAGTGGTATGATTCCCCTATCTATGGCTCTGTGAGTGTTCCTTTTTGGCCTTACCATATCCTGCATTCTTATGCAGGAACTGGAGCTGAGACCCCGCATGACACCATGCATGACAGAAGTATAATTTGAGGAAAAGTGTTTGGTGCAGGCAGGCACTGAAACTACCTTTGAGGCATGCCATTTGAAACTATACACATTTTCAGATGCAGAAGCAGACCGAGGGTGCATGGTGGCTTCCAGGTGCAGACCCTCAGGCCTGCAGCTGTGCTCTCTGCTGATATAGTTCTGGTGGGCCCCTCTCATAGTGAACTTCCTGACAGGCCCTCTGACAGGCTCTGGGAAGGAAGGCTGGGGTTTGGTGGCCTTGGCTCTCATGTGCACTTGTCACACTGAGCTTCTCCAATCTTCTTTTTTGGGGATGGCTGGGGTGGGGCCTGACTGGGAGGAAGGATAGCTGGGTGTCAGGCCCTCCACACACTCAGTGTGTGCCCTTGCACACACCATTGTTTGTTATTGCTGTTATTATTGTCATTTTTAAGAGATTGTTACTGGAAGTCCATCCTTAGTCAGGAAGAAAACAGCCTATAGCCTGGACTGTGCTTCTTATGCTGGAAGGCAGTAAATCTTAATGATCAAGCATGACAGTTTTGGAGTCAGACAAAACTAAACACAATCCTCAACTCTGCTTCTTTCTCACTGTCTGAGATTTCATGTAACCTCCCAAAGCCTCAGCTTCCTCATCTGCAAAACACAGATTATGATATGCCCTCATGGAGCAATTGTGAGAGTTAAGTGAATTGGGATAGGTAAAGCTCTTAGAACGTTCCTCAGAAATTCTAGTTATTATTAGGACATAAGACCACAGTATAAACTGGGTACATTTGTTCTGGAAAATCAGTTTTACTCAAGAGTTGGGAAATTTTGAATTGTGATTATTTTAAGAGAGCAAGCACATGATGTGAATATTTGACAAATTTAAAGATAAAATGGAGGCTTTGGAGAAAATAAAATTATGCTTTTAATGTTTTAATTATGCTTTTAACGATTTGCTCTTTCTGAATTTGACTCCACGTCTCTGAGCCCAAGACCAGAAATTCACCTGCCACTGGTGTGGGGGGACTTTAAGTCTACACATTAGGGCCTTGTGGGGACAGAGCCAGGAGTGCAGTTTCCAGGTTCTTGCCCTCACGTGGAAAGGTTCTCACTCGGGTAATAAATGGCCATCAACTGTGGTTAGTTGGCCATCAGCTGTAACCAGTGAGCCATTGGCCACTAATATAACTGCCATGGCTATGCTAGCAGAGAAAGGGGGCTAGCAAGAAGATAGTGGCTGAGCTAGCAAGCATGATGGCGGAGTGTGGATTGCAGATTGCAGAGAGGTGGATTGCAGTTAGCAAGTGAGGTTGGTTGCCAGAGACAAGTGGACAGCGGGTTGTGGATCGTGTGGGTCCTGCTTCCTATGTCTCCAACCCAGCCGCCAGCAAGAATATAGATGTATGACTCCCCTAGCTATAGCTCCGTTGGTGTGGGGACAAAGTCCCAGAGAGCAGTTTCCAGGCTCTCGGCCTCACGTGGAGAGGTGCTGACTCGGGTAGTAGATGGCCATCAGTTATGGCTAATTGACCATCAGCTATAGCCAGTTATCCAATTAGCCACTGATATAACTGCCGCGGCTGTGTTAGTTGATCAGTCGGTTGGTTGGCAGGCAGAGAAGCGGACAGCAGGTTGCAGGTCATGTGGATCGAGCCTCCAGTGAGACTATAGTAGTGTGACGCCCCTATCTATGGTTCCATGGGTGTTCCTTTTTGGCTTCACCATATCCTGCGTTCTTATGCAGGAAGCAGGACTAGAGACCCCACATGACAACCCCCTGCATGACAGGCCCACTCTGGGCAGCTTTAACAAATGCAAATTCCTGGGCTCCTGGGCCCACTCAGAGGGATTGTCCCTCAGAACAGCAGTCCTTTTAGGCTATGGGGGAGGTGGGGTTAGGGGTGGTTTGCCTTCTCTTTTAGGGACTCCTAAACTGTCACAGGTGAAACTACAATTAATCTGCTGCTTTGGGCTAGACCTGAGCTGATCTGACAGAGAAGTGGAGGGGCAGTTTAATTCATTTCTCTACTCTGAAGTCCTTTAAAACCCCGACATTTTGTTATCCATAGAATCCATATTCTTATCATTTCCTACTTGTTTGAACGCACTTCAGGGCTTTGCATTGGCTGTCTGGAAAGGTGGGCAGGACTATTAAGAATGTGGCAATTCTGGATCTTAAGAATATCATGCGAAGCAAAATAAGTCAGAAGGAAAAAGCCAAGAAGCATATGATTTCACTCATATGTGGGATATAAAACTGAAAGCAACAAATGAACAAGACAAACAAAAACTCATAGATATAGACAACAATTCGGTGGTTACAAGAGGGAAAGGGGAGTAGGAGGCAGTAGAAGAGGTAAAGGGGATCAAATGTATGCTGACAGAAGGAGATTTGATGTTGAGTGGTGAGCACACAATGCAATATACAGATGATGTATTATAGAATTGTATACTTGAAACATTCATAATTTTATTAACAATGTTACCCTAGTAAACTTAATAATAATAAAGAATGTGGCAATTACCTCACTCTCCTCAGTGTCTCCTGCAAGATAATTAGACACTGAAAGACAAGTCAAATACATGGAGGCAGGTTGCATAGCTGCCCCATCACACATTTCTGCAGCTCATGGCTTTACTATGTGGGTCACGTGACGACTTGAGGTTTCTATGTCCCTGGGTTATCATAAGTCTGTTTAAGGTCAATTAGGACAAACTTTGAACAAAGGATTAATATAAAAAGTCTGACAAATCAGGTTAGGGAATGTATTTGTTTTGTCAGATTTCTTGAGTAGTAGCATTTCTTGGTTTAGGCTGAATGATGGCATTCAACATGCATACTTACTCATCTTGACAGCTAACAAGATAAACATGTCAGCATCTGATTTGCCAGATAGATTCCTATGAATTACAGATAGAAGTTGCCAACAGTGCACATTTTGGAAAAGGGATGAGTGTCACATTCAAGGTAGTGGCTGTAAAACAAATTTGTTTCTGCCTACTCTGCCCACGTATTTGGCTCTGACTGCACCAGCCATGCTTGTGCCAAGATGGTGAGCTCATGATGAAGCATTGTGTTAGAGGGCCAATGGCAGGGACCTGAGAGCCTAATCAGGGTGCTCTGTGGGTATAGGCAAAAGACACAGCTGATTTGCAGCTTAGGGCACTTGGCTTTTTCTGCAGCATTCACACAGCCACAGGTGTGCCAGGAGCTGTGGCACAAAGCACCTGGCACTGTCAAACTGCCTGAAGAGCACTGGAATCTGGCCCTGGGGAGGACCTCATGATCTCAGAAGGAAACTAAAAGATGGCTGGGGCCTGACAGCATAACAGACAGGGGTCCCAATTCAGGGTGTGGGGGCGCTCCCTATGATCCCTTGCTTTGCCCACCAGGCACTGGCTTGGTAGAGACTGCATCAACTCCTCATTTTTCTGGGGACCGTGCTGGCAAGACAGGGCACTTCTGGGTTAATTTGCTCCTTTAGCCCTGTCTGTGGTTCCTGTTGACAGGTGTCTTTGGACACAGTATCTTTCTAAGTTCAAGACACAGTGGAGCTGAATTTAGAGAACATCCTTTCACAAGAGGGCCATGCCAGTACCACAGAAGACTCGCCCTCCCCATCCCACTATCTCCTGTAGTCTGATAGTTTCCCACGCATGTGTGTGGCCTCCCGACTTACAATGCAAACTCCTGGACAGGAGGGGTCTTGCTTTCCTTCTAGTAGCCCCCACAATATCCAGATAGGCACTCAATGCATTCTTGTTGTTGACCAAGTTACTGAAGAGACTTTTTGTTTTGCTTTATTAGACAATAAAGCAATGTTCCATTTCTTCAATGAGAAGATTTCCCCAAAAGTGTTTTGTTTTTTGCCAATTTGATTATACAAACTCTAAGATATAAGTCTATTTACGTATGCAATCCATTAACTTGGAATATACATGTATTTAAAATCACACAGCACATGAAGTATTTTATTTTCACTAAAATATTTTATTGCACTACAGATGTTTTTGGCACCAGTGGACCACATGGAGATGTTGGAAACGTGTGGGGTGATTTGGGTTGTCACAATGACAGGAGGATACTACATGCACTTGGGATGCAGGTCAGAATGCTAATGCATGTGTAATACCATTAAGGACAAATTATCCTGCCAGAGTCCCAGTAGAGTCTCCACTGAGAAATGCTTGTCCATGCTTTAAAGGGACAGCAGGTGTAGTGGAAAGAGCACTGTCTGCCTTAGTGACTGACAACTTGAGTGGGAACCTCCACTCTGATACTTACTTGCTGGGTTGCCTTTTGCTAGCAACTTAACCTCTCTGAGCCTCAACTCTCATTTGCAAAATGAGAGTGAACATACCTCATAGGATCCCTGTGTGGCTTAATGAAGGTGTTTGGCTCTGGATAAGTCCTAGTGAATAACAGTTCTTATTCCAGATGGAGGGAGAAGATGCTCCATGTGCTGCATCCTCTCAAAGTGCTTGACTGTTGTATTTGAAGGAAACTGATGGTTACAGTCAAGTGGTGACCCTTTAACTGTGCCCGGACACTATCTTATGCTAAGAAGCAAGGCTGGCCTGCCAAGACTTTGAAATAGGTGTGTCTGTGAACTACGGCTGCACAGGTGGGAAGGGAGTTGGCAGGCAGAAGGGCTACATCAGCAAACATGGGTAGTGCCCACCCACATGTGCTGGCTTCGGCATCAGTTCCCTTAGCGGTGAGCTGTGGCTTCCTCTGCCCTAGCACAATCCTGCCTAGGTCAGATTGACTGATAATCATTGTCTTCTCCAGTGGGGCCATGGCCCCGTGGATTTCACCTGTGCATTCCAGACTCAGAGAGCTTCTGATACTTTTGTTTGATGAGCTGCTGGCAGCACCCCTGGTGGTACTCAATTACAATCTGACTCAACTGAGACCTTTTGCTCTCAGGTTATGAAACAAATACCCACTGAGCCCTGGATAACCGAGCTCTGAGGCCACAGAGATTTCACAACATCACTCTTGAAAAATGAAGTGACAAAGTTCCCATCTTATTTGGATTCTTATCACTCTCTTGTGTTATTGGATTCTTTCCTCCAGTTACTGCTTTTGGTGAATGATTCCTCATACCGTCCCCCACCTCCCATCCACTTGCATGTTCTCCCTGCATGAGACAGCATGCAGACCTGGGCTGCTAGAGACCGGAAGGGGCTGCATCTCGGTGTGATGTATATCATGGGGTGGTTGGATATATCCAGAACTTTACTGTCGCGCCGGGTGTCAGGCGGGGTCTCTGGTCCTGCTCCCCACATAGGAACGCAGGATATGGTGAGGCCAAAAAGGAACACCCACGGAGCCATAGATAGGGGAGTCAAACCAATATATTCTCGCTGGCGGCTGGGCTGGAGACACAGGACACATAATCTGCAGAGACACATAATCTGTAACCCGCCATCCTAACAGCAGTCTGCGCTTGCCAACCACCATCTTCTTGCTAGCCCCCATTTTTTCTGCTAGCGTAGCCACAGTAGTTATATTAGTGGCCAATGTCTCACTGGTTACAGCTGATGGCCAAGTAGCCACAGCTGACGGCCATCCAATCACAGTTGATGGCCATTTACTACCTGAACCAGCACCTTTCTATGTGAGGCCGAGAGCCTGGAAACTGCTTTCTGGGGTTCTGTCCCCACATTTACTGACAGGACATTTCTGTATTCCATCCTGTATAAAAGCCCATTTATCAAGAACGTTTCTGGCACTTGCTAATAAAGTTCTGTGATCTTGGTCTTCCTAAGGAGGCTCAGCTGAGTTAGGGTCAGCTAGCCAGCGGGATTGGGATTGACCTCTCTCCATTGAGACATGGAACAGGAAAGCTGTGTGTGGGGACAGAGTCCCAGAGAGCAGTTTCCAGGCTCTCATCCTCACGTGGAAAGATGCTGGCTCTGGTAGTAGATGGCCATCAGCTGTGACTAGTAGTTAGCCATCAGTTGTAACCAGTTAGCCATTAGCCACTGATATAACTGCCATGACTGCGTTGGTTGGTTGGTTGGCAGAAAAGCAGATGACAGATTGCAAATCGTGTGGATCCTACTTCGTGTGTCTCACCCGGCTGCCAGTGAGACTGGGGTACAGGAGGACCCCTTGTTGGGGTACTGGTGGATGTTTGCTCGGTGTGTCTCCATTTCAGCCACCAGCAAGAATATAGTAGTGTGACTCCTTTATCTATGGGTCCATTGCTGTTCCTTTTTGGCCTCACCATATCCTGTGTTCTTATGTGGGGAGCAGGAGCTGAGACCCCACCTATCACCCTGCATGACACATGGTGCAGTGAGCAGGGTATGGTGCCGGCCAGGATGCCCAGAGGGGTAATAGAGCAGTTTTTATACATGTGAAAGCTCAGTTTCAGAAGACCCATGAGGAGCTGCGCTGGGAACAGGAGGCGCGATCTGCCTGGGAGACTAGAGCCTCCAGATGGCACACCACCCTCTTGGCCATAGAAGCCGTCGCCTTCCTTTTGGTAATCCGCTGCTGCTGTAGGCTCCGAGGGTTGTGGACATCTTGCACTGAGTCCTCCACTGAATCAGATGCCTAGCTGTCATACGGGAGACCCTGCTCGCTGCGCCATTTGTCGTGTGGGGCAGCCTGCGGGGTCTCTAGCCCCGCTCCCCACATAAGAACGCAGGATATGCTAAGCCAAAAAGGAACGCCCACAGAGCCATAGGTAGGGGAGTTGTACCACTATAGTCTCACTGGAGGCTGGAGTCACACGACCTGCAACCTGCTGTCCGCTTTTCTGCTTGCCAACCAACCGACTTGACTCACTCTCGACTCGACTCTCCACTGCAGCTACGGCAGTTATATCAGGGGCTAATTGGCTAACTGGTTACAGCTCACGGTCAATTAGCCACAGCTGATGGTCATCTACTACCCGAGCCAGCACCTTTCCACGGGAGGCCGAGAGCCTGGAAACTGCTCCTGGGACTCTGTCACCACACTGACACAGCGAGCAGGATTCTGGCCAGGTAGAAATAGTGTCTGCCTTTGGGCAGGAAGACATGTGGCCCCACACAGTGTATGGTGTCCGGTGGCCACTGTTCTCAGGAGCTGGACCTCCAAGGAGGGTTGGAAAGGCATGGATGGCTCTCTGGCCAGTGTGGAGAGGGCCCTGCAGGTTCTAGCTGAGCAGCTGCCAGAGGAGATGAAGGGTACAGCCAATCATGTGGGCTGGATGTTCCTCACCGCATTGTGTCATAACATGGAGGAAGTGCTTAATGAAACAGCTCAGATGCAGGACCAGCAGCCCCGGGGGGAGGTGCTGGAAGCTGGGGTCCACCTGTTAGAGGATGATCCCCACAGTGGAGACTCTGAGGCAGAGGTAGACGATGCGAATGGAGACAATGTAGCTCCCGACACCCATGCCCGGCCCATTTGAAGCAAAAGGTAAAGCATGAACAACATTTGGGCCCCAGGGTCACTGCTCCTGGCAACCCAGCTGTGACTGAGTTCACAACCTACACCCCTTACACTCCCACTGAGTTGCATGAGCTGGGGAGGTGGCGCCAACAGCACCCTGGAGAGCCAATCTCGGCCTGGCTACTACATTTATGGGATGAGAGGGCCGACAGCATTCTCTTCCCCAGGCGAGATGGAAAAGCTAGCCTCCGTGATGATGCATCTGTCCCTGTGACAAAGGTTACAGAATTGCCATAGGTTGGCCCAAGACCAGGGCAACCACACTCTAATGGAGAGGCTCACTGCTGCGGTATGCACAGTATGGGGACAGGCTGGCGAGCTGCCAGACACTGAGTAAATGGCAGTCACATACGGAATTTACTCAAATCATCCGTGAAATGGGTATGAGACATGCTATTTTCAACCCTAATATGCAGGGGCCGATGACGAGCATTTTACAACCAACATGAGAGATCTGGTTTTGGATACTGCTCCTGCAAGTGCTTTTGGATGCTTGGTTGCCATTCTTATGCCCTACGTGGGGTGGCGGATCCATCAAATTACAATTGCCATGGCCACCCTGGCGTGTGTTGAAAGCTGGTGGCAAAGGAAGTTAAGACAGGAGGTCCGAGAAGTTAAGACCTGGAAGCCCAAGCCAAAAGTAAGGGGGTGAGTTCCCAGGCCTGAGAGAGTAACATGCATGCAGATGTGGTGTGATCTCGAGGCAGCAGGGGTTGATCGCAGAAAAATAAACCAACAACCCAAAAGCACTGTTGTTGGAACTTTGGAAACAGTTGCGCTCGGAACAGCAATTCTGGCAAAGCCTAAAGGAGAAGTCCAGGAAAGTGCTACCCGTGTCCCTCCAGCACTTCATGCAGCAGCTTGAGGGTGACTCCGTTCAGCTTGATTAGTGGTGGGGCCAAGGTACCTGGTCAGAGGGGATGAGCAGGGACAGGAGGCCCCATGTGGAACTGTCCATACATTGGTCCCCTTCTAATGTGCAGAGGGTTTTGGCCCTAGTTGACACCGACGCAGACTGCAGTCTTGTTTATGGAAACGTTGACTGTGCCCAGGAAGTCTGGCTGTGTCCAGAAAGTAGGTGGACATCGAGGGACACTCCCTGGGACATTACTTGAACTGGACTGAAACTTTTTCTCGTGAGCTGGGTTCCTGACACAGGGCCACTCGTGGAAGATGCTTGTTGCCTAGATTGTGAGGCGAGACCCTGTAGGGGTGGAGTGTGGGGACAGAGTCCCAGAGAGCAGTCTCGAGGCTCTCGGCCTCACATGGAAAGGTGCTGGCTCAGGTAGTAGATGGCCATCAGCTGTGACTGGTTGGCCATCAGCTGTAATCAGTTAGCCAATTAATCACTGATATAACTGCCGTGACTGTGTTGGTTGAATGGTTGGCAGGCAGAAAAGTGGACAGTGGATTGTGGATCGTGTGGATCCTACTTCGTGTTTCTTGCCCGGCTGCCAGCGAGACTGGGGTACAGGAAGACCCCTTGTTGGGGTATTAGCGGATGTTTTCTCCATGAGTCTCCAATTCAGCCACCAGCGAGAATGTAGTGGTATGATTCCCCTATCTATGGCTCCATTAGTGTTCCTTTTAGGCCTCACCATATCCTGCGTTCTTATGTGGGGAGTGGGAGCTGAGACCCCACATATCACCCTGCGTGACACTGTGCCTTCCCAGGACGTTGTCAGTTGGTGGCTGTAATGCAGGGACTCAGCTCCCATTCCCCGCACAAGAACACAGGATATGGTGAGGCCAAAAAGGAACAAGAACTTCTGTTGAGAGCAATCATTGAAGCTGATCTTCTTACAACTACAGGAGAAGTTGCTGAAGAACTCAACTTCGACCATTCTATGGCCGTTTGGCATTTGAAGCAAATTGGAAAGGTGAAAAAGCTCAATAAGTGGGTGCCTCATGAGCTGACCAAAAATCAAAATCGTTGTTTTGAAGTGTTATTCTTCTCTTTTTCTATGGAACAACAATGAACCGTTTCTTGATTGGATTGTGACGTGTGATGAAAAGTGGATTTTATACGACAACCGGCAATGACCAGCTCAGTGGTTGAACTGAAAAAAAGCTCCAAAGCACTTCCCAAAGCCAAACTTGCACCAAAAAAGGTCATGGTCACTGTTTCATGGTCTGCTGCCACCACATCCACTACAGCTCCACCACAGATCCACTACAGCTTTCTGAATCCCAGCGAAACCATTACATCTGAGAAATATGCTCAGCAAATCGATGAGATGCACCCATAGCTGCAATGCCTGCGTCCGGCATTGGTCAACAGAAAGGGCCCAATTCTTCTCCACGACAACACTGGACTGCACGTCGCACAACCAACACTTCAAAAGTTGAACGAATTGGGCTACGAAGTTTTGTCTCATCCATCATATTCACTTGATCTCTCACCAACCGACTACTACTTCTTCAAGCATCTTGACAACTTTTTGCAAGGAAAACGCTTCCACAACCAGCCGGATGCAGAAAATGCTTTCCAAGAGTTCGTCAAATCCCAAAGCATGGATTTTTACATTACAGGAATAAACAATTTTCTTTAACATTGGCAAAAATGTGTTGATTGTAATGGTTCCTATTTCGATGTGTTTGAGCCTAGTTATGATTTAAAATTCATGGTCTGAAACCGCAATTGCTTCACCATAAATAAAGGTGAAGAGAATTATCTCAATGTATGTCCCTTGGGCAGGTTTTCAGTTCTTGTGTATTAGCTTCCTTATCTGCAACAGAGGGCAAGACTACCTCATAGAGCTGTTTTGAGAATTAAATATATTTTGTAAAGTGCCAAGAACAATACCTTCTGCATACTCAGTGGTCTATAAAGGTTAGTGATGGTGGTGATGGTGATAATGATTATGACTCTTATTTTAGTAAATAGTGTTGTCTACCTAGTTACTCAGTCCAATCAATTCCCAAGACTTGTGAATTCTGACTATTTTGTTTTCTGTCTCCCTCCTGCTGCCACTACACTATTCAGGCCATCTCCCCTCTGTCTGTAGTCTTTCTCCCAAGTGGTCTCCTTGCCTTGAGTTCTGCCCCTTTCAATTCATTTTGCCTTTTGTGATCAAAGTGATCTTCCCAAGACAAAACTTTGAATAGGTAAATCCATTTCTATTCTTACTGGCATTGTTGGGAGTACCTACTTTTCAAACCTTCACTAATATTCTCTATAATTATTTTTAAAATGTTCTTTAAAATGGTATCATTTTATGTATTTCATTTTCTTGCAAAGGTTGAACTTTAAAAAACACATGCTTGCCATTTTTATTACTCCCATTGCATAATGCCTGCTCATGTCCTTTGCCCTAAAAAGCACGTATATTATGACACAGTAAATGCTATCTGTGTTATGGAGCTCAATTTTGGAACCAGACAACATTTGCCCTGACTGGCCTTGGCTCTGGGCTTAAGGCCATACAGAAAAGTCCCTTTTATTGTTGCCTCTCATGGTAGGATGTCATGTGCCCATCTGTTTTAATTTGGCACAGCCCATGAGGACTTGAGAACAGACCTTTTGAAGCACACAATAATCATTTACTCTAAGTGGTCTGTTCCTCATCCTCAGATCACTGTCTACATTTAGCTCCTTCTGGATGGCCATTTTTAGCCCAGACGACCATTTTGAAGCCTACTGCTTCTGGGGCTAAATATAATTTCTCTGGGAAAAGGGCCAACTGCAACAGTTTATTTCCTTTTGGCCTGCGTCTTGAGGCAAGACTGAATGTGAGAGGAAATATGGAGCCAGCATGAAGAAAGAGGGTGGCACTTCTGAGTGCCAACCAGCACTGCACACAGACATTCTAGTGACACGGGGAGCCAGAGGACAGCTGGGGTTTCCCATTTTTGAGCTCCCAGAGGGTATAGGCAACTTAGTTATGACATGTGACCAGGTTCTTTTGGTCTGAAATGAGAGAGGTGTTTGGGTGTGTGTACCTACTCAAATCTTATTGGATGGTTATACCTGAATTCTACTTCTCATTCTGATAATTCATGCTGCTTGGGATAACACAGAAAGCCTTCCATGATCTAATCCCTGATCTTATCAGTCTTGGCACTCCCCGCTAGACCACAGGGATCCCAATTACCATACTCACCTCTCTAGCCATGTTGAACAACTACAGTTCCCCAAGTGCATCATCCTATTTTATACCTCTATGCTTTTGCAGATAGTGTTTTCTCTACTTGGGTTAGAACTGGAAAACTACTACTCATTTTCAAAATTCAGACCCAATACCCTTGACTCACCTAAATAGAAGTAATTACTCACTCTTTGTTTCTGTATGGCTCTCATTTTATACCTTTGCTCTTCTAGCACTAAATTTTCCATGCTCGTGTCTCTATTATAGTGTGAAACTGCTGAGGGCAGAGATTATCTTCATCCATCCATCCATCCATCCATCCATCCATCCATCCATCCAATAAACATTTGTTGAGCACCTACGCTATGCTACATGATACTCTTACTTATCTCTGCATACCTTCTGCTGAGCGTGGCGCCAGAAAATAGAAAGTGCTCAAGAATGGGTGTTAGAATTGAGTTACTGAGAATGGGCACATAACCCATTCCCAGCATTGGAGAATTGCCCTCAGGTGCAGCATATTTAATTATCCTGGACAGTCACTCACGACTCACAGGTGGGGTTCTTAATGTGGTCTTGTATATTTTCATGTTTGGTTTTCCAGACTCTAGCGCCCCCGGCTCCTTCCTCCATCCAGTCCCTCTGCCCTCTGTCAGCTTGGTCTGTTTTCCTGACAGCTCCAAAAAGCCTCACCGAAGGAAACTGCCCTCTACCTGGTCTGTGATTAGAATTCACAATGGCCATTAGGCATAGACCACCATCCTGTAGCTATTACTTTTAGCTAATTATTTGTCTTGTAGGGTTTTGTGTGTGTGTGTGTCTTTTTTTTTGGGGGGGATAATTGTGTTTGACATATATTTTATGCTACTTCTTTAAAAAAAATAGATTAAGCCCTTCCCTAAAACAGTATGTGGTTCTATACTTCATTTTTCCCAAAAGAAACATTTATTATGTAAATTCCATAGAAACTGTTTCATTTTCTTTACTCTTATTTTAATGACTGATTTTGGAGTTAGTATGGTTTGAAATAAGATCTGAGAAACAGATTACATTTTTCCTATTTTTTATTGAAATAACATTTTATAACCTTAAATATGCTGTTTAGTTTTTACACTTCAAAATTTTAATATAATGTTTTGGAGCATTTGTACTAAAAGATGACTTTTAGTGTTTTTAAACAGAATTCTTATAGGGATGTTCTAAGGACCCAGAATCTTGCTTTAAATTGCTGTTTAAGAACAATAATTTTCTTCATAAAACTCAGTGTCTCATTTCAGATTCTTTGTAGGAATATTGGGCGGATCCGTCTGCCCTCGCCTCCGGGCCCATCCATCTCCCACTCCAGGCTAGCTTCCCACGTTCTCAGGCAGGCAGAGCAGGGCCTGCTCCAACAGGACACCCAGATCAGCACTGCTTCCCACACAGTGCGACTGGTCTCTTAATATGTCCTCTCATTTAATCAGAAATTCCCACATGGCAATCACGTCTTGGTGATGCTTTTCACTGTTTGGTGGTATCTCTAGGGAAAAGTCTCATCACAGTCAAATGTATTGGAGGGTCACTGAGCCACTCATTTTCAGGTTTGTTTCCAAATCCCAAGTGTGTGAGAAGTCAGACACTGGACATCTCAGGAGATAGAGCACACACTGGTAGATGTGAAATAAAAGTCCATTTAAGTTATCTACCCTTTTAGGTGTGATTATCCAACTGGAATGAAGTTCCCACAGCAGTGGAACTTCTTCCCACTCCATACTTGTGGTAAAGTGAAGAACAGATGAAAGCTCAGACTTTACCTAAAAATGTATGTTTTCCCCTCATTTCTTAGAATGAAATTCATATGTGAGGTAGTAGAATGTAATGGGTTGGATCAAGGACTCTTGAAATCAGAAAAACTCAATTTAAAATCTTAACTCCACACTTCTTAGCTGGGTGACCTTGGACATATTTTTTAACCTCTCTCAACCTCAGATTATTCACCCCTAAAATGGAGATAATGATACTGACCTCATAGGTCTGTTAAGAAGATTTAAGGAGACAAGTGTATTTAAGTGATACTTAGTACATAGGACTCAATAAACAGTAGGGAGGTAAAGAAATGAAGTAGCAGAGGCTTTTGAAAGATCTGGAATTTCCAAGACAGATTTTCAAATCTAATTTAGGCCTCGAGATTTCTTCTCTTGTTTTGTGCTTCCTCATGCTGTTCTCCTTATGTCCACAGCATGTGGAACCTCATCCGTGTGCATGGGGACATCAGTTCAAGGGTAGTAGGCTGCTTTATGCCAGCATCTGACCTTACTATTGACCTGGTTTTTTCTGTAGAAGGTTTAAGCTTTCTAAAAACTCCATTACATAAGGTAACCTGAAGACATTCTTTAGAGTTATAATAGCTTAAATAAAATATTGATCTAGATCCAGGGCTGGAAAACGTTTTCTTTAAAGGGCTAGATAGAAAATATTTTAGGCTTTGTTTCACATATTGTCTCTGTTGCAGTGACTTTACCTTTGTAGCATGAAAGCAGTCATAAACAATACATACATGAATGGGCTTGGCTGAATTCCAATAAAATTTTACTATGGACACTGACATTTCAATTTTATACAATTTTCACCTGTCACAAAAATATCCTTCTTTTAATTTCTTTTAAATGTGAGGAAAAAAATCCTTTAAAAATAGGTAGTGGACTATATTTATCCCATAGGCCATTTTGCTGACCCCTGATCTAGAATAATGTTTTGTCAAAGATAAAATCTGGAGGTGTGCTGGTTTGCTTTAGCTTTTCTCCTGTTAAATGTGTGTATTTATTGAATGTCGACTATGTGCCTGCATGTGTTAGGTTCTCCATATACATTATCAGAATTTCAAGAAGTCATAATGAAAGGTTTCAACACTACACTCTTCCCCGTAAGTGACCCATAAAGAAGATAACACTTTATCTCCTTTAATCTTCACTCAACACTGCAAGGTAGATTTTATTATCCCTATTTTACAGTTGAGGAAAGAGATTCAGAGTAGCTACTTAACTTGTCTAGGGTTACATGCTGTGGTAAAACTAAGATATAGCCTAGGATTATGTGATTTCAAAGCTCAGAAGTTTTGCATTGGCATTCGTGGTTTCCCATCACCGCCAATCATGTAATCATTTAGAAACTCATGAGGTAGCAGAAAAGAAGACCTGGAAAAGTGGGGACTGTGTTGAACAGTGACTTCAATTTTTAAAACCTAGGTCAAAGGTATTTCCAGAAATTTGGGTTCTGTTGGGGTGACACTGAGAAAGTTTGATGAAATGACCAGCAACTAAAATAACTATTTATATTTGGTTTTGGTTTTTTAATCACATGAGCAAACATTACTACTGTCCAGGTCAATGGCCGCACACGGTGAGAGACACCCAATAGTGGAGCAATAATTACTGAGGTCATATGTCACTTTGGGGCAAAGCTGACACAGGGGTCTTGTCACTGCTAGAAATGACATGCAAGTCAATGAGGCCGAGCCAGCCTAGACATACTTCAAGGCTGTCTGCATTAAAACGATGTCAATTAAATAGAAGAAAGTCAACAACAAAGATAAATAATAACAGCTTTGGAAAGGGTGGATTCAGGAAGCCCAGTTTGACAGTTGCAGTGGTGGCAAGTGATGATGGAAGGTTTCCTAGGAGAGCCATCTGCCTGTGTTTGGCTTCACAGTAGAGGAAGGAGGTCAAGCGATCAACTTGAATTGTTCTAGAGGTCAAAAACAGAGAGAGGGAGAGAACGGGGTGGGGGGAATGGGTGAAAAATGAGGAACAAGCAAACTAGCAAGAAAAACTTGAGGTTTACCATAAGGTGGCCTAGGAATAGACTCTGAAAGGAAGTCTGTGGGTGTTTGTTGTGGGAGAAACTAACCTATGGTGTAAAAATGAGATAATAAGCAAGCAGGAGGATCAGTATTTTCTGACAGAGAATAGTAAGGAAATGTGGGCCTACATCCATTGTCAAAGGGACCAGATTTCAGGATGTGCATCTGTAATAGCGTATAGGAAAGTTCGCTTCTCCAAGGCATCATGCCCATGGGCATGTGGAGAGCACAGTCAGTTCTAAATTGATGACAAGGGGATGTCTTAGCTTGGGCTTCTCCCAGAAGCAGAATCTGACACAAGAATTTGAGTGCAAGTAGCTTTTTTGAGAGGTGACTACAAGGAGCAATTAAGGGAGTGGGGAAATGAGACTAAGATGGAAAGGCAGCCAAATAAAGGGACATCATCAAGCAAGTTACCACTGTGAACAAGCTCACCAGGAATGCTGGGCACCAGTGTAGAATGTGAGCCTTGGTGTTATCCTGCCCAAGGAGAGAGGGAGCTGGAGTGTTTGTTCACCACCTCTCATGGTTGATCAAGGGCCTTTTCCCATTGACTTCTAGGGGCTTCCATGGGCACAGTAGGTACAGGGGGCTTTAGCAGTCAGAGACAGCTCTTGGACCAAGTGTCACAGGTGCTCACTGGAACTTGGAGTTGAGCTGGCACGTATGGCAATGGTGAATGTCTAGAGGATGTGGCCAGGGCACTGACAGCATCTATGGCAGTACACCCTCTGAAGCGTCATCTTGGAAGTGAAGACGTAAGGGTTATGGTTATACATGAACACATACCCTTGGCTAAACAAGAAGGGGCAGGGGTTCGGTGGGAGAGAAGAGAAAGAAAGATTAAAGCTGTAGAGAAGGAGAAGGACAACTATAGAGAAGTTCACGGGAGATTTAAGGTGTCATTGTGAGGACCAGAGCAAGAAAGATGAAGTCTGGAATTTTCTTGCCTGTTTGCCCATTTCCTTGAAAAGGATATTCTCAGTTAGGTTCAATAATTCAAGTACTCCATGTTTTCATGCCAAATATCATGCTGGTAGATATGAAGATAGATGTTCTTCTCCTTTTTGCAAGTGGACCTGGACATGGGAGAAGTTTGCTGTGTCGAAAAAGTTAAGCTGCTTTTGTTGGCCTGGAAAACTCCACAATTAGGGGATTAAAAAAAAACCCTGAATCTTCCTGTTAAGTGGTCTAGTAGTGAGACTGTGTTTCCCAAATGAATTCCTGGGCCAGTATAAACTTCTGCTGGGGTCGACTGCATTCTTCTCTCCACCCATTCCTCTAGAAGAATGAGTCCAGACAAGAGTCAGTATTGTGCAGGGCTGGGTGTGTCTCCATTCAGCAAACATGCCCCATTCACCCATTGGATCTTGGAGTGGGCTCTCTCAGGTACAACTTCTCTTCCTATAAGAGGGTCTCTGATTTTCACTGTTATCCAGGAAATGATATAAAGTCAAGGCATCAGCCCAGCCCAGAAGAGTTGAGCTGTAAGAGACCGGACAGTGACCCCTCAAAGATATTAATAAGGTCCTGATTCCTGGAACTCGTAAATGTTACTTTATTTGGAAAAACGGTCATTGTAGATGTAAGTTGCTCACATCCCCTGTACCTAGCATTCAATGGCTACTCAGTGTACATGTTTTGACTGACCATTGATGGGATTCTGAGAGATAGTCTTTCCTTTTCTCATTGAGCACAAACACAGAGAATCAAAGTGCCGGATGAATATGCTTGGTTTTTGAGAAGAAAGCTGTGTTTTTATTCAGCTGTGGCTGTATCATTCAACTTTTCACAGAAAAAAGGCAGTAAGCTTAGGAAGGTCCAGTGTGGTAGAAGTAGAATCTGGGAGGACACATATCCCCATCTGGAGGTACCTGTGAGTAGAGAATTGGAGTTTACTGAACCAGGCAGAACTGGAAAGCCCAGCAGCCAGGAGCCTGCCCATACACTCTCTCATCGTCCATTTCTCCTTTCAACCATTGTTTACAGCTTGCTTCCCTGATTCCACAGGGTCATTTTCACTCCCAAAGGAAAAAGAAGTGAAAGAGATTGACGGGGGTGCTTTCATGTGCATGAGAATTGCTATGCTTTTTCTGTGAGCTCTGTGGGAGTTGGCATTCTGAGAGCAGCTGCCATTATCCCAGAGAGAATCCCCATGGTCTGGTGTGTCCTCTCACTGAGAAGCCGCTCTTCCTCTCTCCTGGCAGAAAGTGAACAGAGTGATTCTTATCCTCAGAGATGTTAAGCTCTGAGAGTATGAATGTGACTGCCAGGTCTAACTGATGACAGGAGCTTGGGCTATCTCAGTTTCCTATTAATCTTGTCCCTGGTAAATGCATTTAGCAGGCCTTGCACTTGTCCAAGAGGCTGCAATTCACCTACCACTGACCACTACAGTATGACTGTGAGACGTCTGTAAAGCATACACTTAAAAAAAATAATTCTTCAATGCGAGAGATATACAATGCATTTTATCTTGCGTGTCTACTTTGATCATTTATTGGTAGCTGCCTGGGGCATTATGTTGAGAAGGATTCTAAAGTGCTGTGTTCACTTAATTATGGGCACCAGAAGACTTATAAAACTGTTTTATAAGAAATAAGCTAAAAACCAAAGTCTCAATAATGTGCATTTCTAAACTTTCCCAGGAAGAATTCTGCTGCTTCTCTAGAATGCTAAAGTGGGTATGGTCATTCCTCTCTTCTTTGTGTTAATAGCAAAATTTCCCTCCCCGTCATACTTCCTTATCACCAGACATGATATAGTTCATGGTATCATTGAATGTTAGAGTTGCATGATTCTTTAAACAGTATTTAGTCTAAACGTCTTGTTTTACAGAAGGTGAAAATGAGACCGTGAGCATTTGATTTTCACAAGTTCAAACAGCTAGTTAATATAGGTCTTCTATCTCCCATTTGTCTTCTTTTGGACCCTGTGCCTTCAAGGCAGAAAATCTGTCATTGCTTTGGTTCTCTACTAGTAAAAACTGTGGGGTTGTGTAAGATTGGACCAGCTGGGTATCTTGAGCTATAATAGTACCAATCTCTGTACCACATAGCCTGGCTCTCTCCTTGCTAGTTGAGTAACTATGAGTAAGTGGCTTAATCTTGCTAAGACTCAGTTTCTTCATCAGTAAATTGGGGATGAGAATTAAATGAGATAATGAGTATAGAGTACGTAGCACTGGACCTGGATCAATGAACTTTGGCTATTGTTATCATCCATAGACAATCTAGTTGGACTCAATGATTCCTTCCCTTTCTGAGAGCCTATGATTTGGAACATCAGCTGAAAATACATGAGATTATCCTTGAACTACCTGTGATGAGTCCCATGTTTTTATCAGGACTGTTCTGTCACAGGAGGTTATATGTGGAGAGTGAGTTTTTTGCTAACTACAGATCATTATTTATTGTTTATCTCAGATAACATTTATCATTATCATTAATACTACTACTATTAATAACTTTCAAGGTATATTTTATAAATATGACTCCGATTCCAATGACAATGACAAGTTTCAAATCCATGAAGGACGCTGAATTCTTTTTTTTTTTTCTTCAGTTGTTTCCTTTTTTATATATTAAATTTATTGGGGAGAAAATTGTTAGTAAATTTACATAGATTTCAGGTGTACAATTCTGTATTACATCATCTATAAATCCCATTGTGTGTTCACCACCCAGAGTCAGTTCTTCTTCCACCACCATATATTTGATCCCGCTTACCCTCATCACCCACCCCCACCCCCTTACCCTCTGGTAACCACTAAATTATTGTCTGTGTCTATGAGTTTTTCTTTCTCATTTGTTTGTCTTGTTCTTTTGTTGTTTTTGGTTTATATACCACATATCAGTGAAATCATAGGGTTCTCTGCTTTTTCTGTCTCACTTATTTCACTTAGCATTATACTCTCAAGATCCATCCATGTTGTCACAAATGTTCCTATATTATCTTTTCTTACTGCCAAATAGTATTCCATTGTGTATATATACCACAACTTCTTTATCCATTCATCTATCGAAGGACATTTTGTTTGTTTCCATGTTTTGGCCACCGTAAACAAAGCTGCAATGAACATTGGAGTACACGAGTCTTTATAGAGAAATGGTTTCAGATTTTTTGGGTAGATACCCAGGAGAGCGATTGCTGGGTCATATGGTAATTCTATTCGTAATTTCTTGAGAAACCTCCACACTGCCTTCCATAGCTGCTGCACCAGTCTGCATTCCCACCAACAGTGTATGAGGGTTCCTTTTTCTCCACAGCCTCTCTAACACTTGTTACTATTTGTCTTATTGATAAAAGCCATTCTGACTGGGGTGAGGTGAAATCTCATTGTGGTTTTCATTTGCATTTCTCTGATGATTAGCGATGTTGAGCATTTTTTCATATGTCTATTTGCCATTTGTATATCCTCTTTGGAGAAATGACTCTTCAAATCCTCTGTCCATTTTTCAATTGGGTTGTTTGTTTTTTTGTTGTTGAGTTTCATGAGTTCCTTGTATATTTTGGATATATTTTGGATATTAGCCCCTTATCAGAGGAACTGTTTGCAAAAATCTTCTCCCATTCAATTGGTTGCCTCATTATTTTGTCAATAGTTTCTTTTGCTGTGCAGAAGCTTTTCAGTTTCATATAATCCCATTCGTTTATTTTAGTTTTTACTTCCATTGCCTTTGGAATCAAATTCATAAAATGCTCTTTGAACCCAAGATCCATAAGTTTACTACCTATGTTTTCTTCTATGCAGTTTATTGTGTCAGGTCTTATGCTTAAGTCTTTGATCCATTTTGAATTAATTTTGGTACATGGTGACAGATAGCAGTCCAGTTTCATTCTTTTGCACGGAGCTATCCAATTCTGCCAGCATCATTTATTGAAGACGCTGTCTGTCTATATTTATGTGGTTTTATTTCTGGGTTCTCAATTCTATTCCATTGATCTATGTGTCTGTTTTTCCGCCAATACCAAGCTGTTTTGATTATTGTAGCCCTGTAGTACAAGCAAAAATAAGGGAGTGTGATACCTCCAGTATTGTTCTTTTTTTTAAATATTGGTTTGGCTATTCGGGGTCTTTTGTGGTTCCAAACAAATCTGATGATTTTTTGTTCTATTTCTTTAAAAAATGCCATTGGGATTTTGATGGGGATTGCATTAAATCTGTATATTGCTTTGGGTAATATGGCCATTTTAACTATGTTGATTCTTCCAATCCATGAGCACGGAATGTCTTTCCATTTCTTTGTGTCTTCTTCAATTTCTTTCAAAAATGTCTTATACTTTTCAGCATATAGGTCCTTCACATCCTTGGTTAAGTTTATTCCTAGGTATTTTATTCTTTTTGCTGCAATTGCAAAAGGAATTGTTTTTTCTATTTCTTTTTCTGAGATTTCATTGTTGGTATATAGGAAAGCAATGGACTTTTGTACGTTGCTTTTGTAGCCAGCAACTTTACTGTATTCGTTGATTGTTTCTAATAGCTTTTTGGTGGACTCTTTAGGGTTTTCTATATATAGCATCATGTCATCTGCAAAGAGTGACAATTTAACTTCTTCATTCCCAATTTGGATGCCTTTTATTTCTTTCTCTTGCCTGATAGCTCTGGCGAGGACTTCCAACACTATGTTGAAAAGCAGAGGTGATAGGGGACAACCTTGTCGTGTTCCTGAACGTAGAGCAAAGGGCTTCAGCTTTTCACCATTAATTATGAGATTAGCTAAGGGCTTGTCGTATACAGCCTTTATTATGTTGAGGTATTTTCCTTCTATACCAATTTTAGTAAGTGTTTTAATCATAAATGGATGTTGTATCTTATCAAAGGCTTTTTGTGCATCAATTGATATAATCATATGATTTTTGTCCTTTATTTTGTTTATGTGATGTATCACATTGATGGATTTGCGAATGTTGAACCATCCTTGTGCCCTGGGGATGAACCCCACTTGGTCGTGATGAATAATCTTTTTAATGCATTGTTGTATTTGATTTGCTAGAATTTTGTTTAGGATTTTTGCATCTGTATTCATCAGAGATATTGGTCTGTAGTTTTCTTTTTTTGTGTTGTCCTTACCAGGTTTTGGTATCAGGGTAATGTTGGCCTCATAAAATGAGTTAGGGAGTACTGACTCTTCTTCAATTTTTTGGAAGAGTTTGAGCAGGATTGGTATTAGATCCTCTTTGAAGGTTTTGTAGAATTCACTAGTGAAGCCATCTGGTCCAGGACTTTAGATTTTGGAAAGGTTTTAGATGACTGATTCAATTTCATTACTGGTGATCGGCCTGTTTAGATTTTTCAGTTCTTCATGATTCAGCCTTGGAAGGCTATATGTGTCTAAGAACTTGTCCATTTCTTCTAAGTTATTGAATTTGGTGGCATATGGTCCTTCATAGTATTCTTGGATAATCCTTTGTATTTCTGTGGTGTCCCTGATAACTTTCCCTTTTTCATTTCTGATTTTTTTAATTAGTGTCTTCTCTCTTTTTATCTTAGTGAGTCTAGCCAAGGGTTTGTCAATTTTGTTAATCTTTTCAAAGAACCATCTCTTTGTCACATTAATTTTTTCTCTTGTCTTTTTGTTGTCTATTTCATTTAGTTCTGCTCTGATTTTTGTTATCTCCTTTCTTCTGCCGACCTTGGGTTTCATTTGTTCTTCTTTTTCTAGTTCTTTAAGGTGTAACATGAGGTTATTTATTTGGGATTTTTCTTGCTTTTTGAGATAGGCCTGTAGTGATATAAATTTCCCTCATAAAACTGCTCTCGCTGCATCCCAAAAAGTTTGGTAGGATGTATTTTCATTGTCTTTTGTTTCTATGTATCTTTTGATCTCTCTAATTTCTTCTTTGACCCAGTCGTTCTTTAAAAGTATGTTGTTTAATCTCCATGTATTTGTGTTTTTTCCTGCTTTCTTTTTGCAGTTGATATCCAATTTCAAAGCCTTGTGATCAGAGAATATGCTTGGTATGATTTCAATCTTCTTCAATTTGCTGAGGCTGATTTTATGTCCCAATATATGGTCTATCCTTGAGAATGATCCATGTCCACTCGAAAAGAATGTATAGTCTGATGTTTTAGGATGAAGTGCTCTATATATGTCAATTATGTCCATTTCATCAATGTGTCAATTAGGGCTGCTATTTCGTTATTTATCTTCTGTTTGGATAATCTATCTATAGCTGTCAATGATGTATTTAAGTCCCCTAGTATAATTGTGTTTTGGTCAATTTCTCCCTTTAGTTCTGTTAGTAGTTGCTTGGTATATTTCGTTGCTCCCTAATTGGGGGCATAAATATTGATGACTGTTATGTCTTCTTGTTGTATAGTCCCCTTTACCATTGTGAAATGTCCATCTTTGTCTCTTGTTATCTTTTTCACCCTGAAGTCTGTTTCATCGGAAATCATTATGGCTACACCTGATTTTCTCTGGGTACCATTTGCCTGGAGTGTCAATTTCCACCCTTTCACTTTGAGTCTATGCTTGTCCTTGTAGCTGAGATATGTCTCTTGTAGACAGCATATGGTTGGGTTTAGTTTTTTGATCCAATCTCCTACTCTGTGTCTCTTTATTGTTGATTTCAGTCCATTTACATTTAGGGTGATTATTGATATGTGAGGATTTCCTGTCATTCTATCTTTAGTTTTCTGGTAAGGCTGTGTCTCCATTGTTTCTTTGCCTTTTTGTTGTTGTCTATTATTTCTGTGTGGTGGTATTCTATGATGTTTCCCTCTGTTTCTTCTTTTATTACAGTACATATTTCAGTTCTGGGTGTTTTTTGAGTGGTTACCCTTAAGTTTATGTAAAAGAAAGTTTGATATTTAGAGTATTCCAGTTTCTCCAGCACACTTACTTTCTCTATTCCCATATTCCAGTTCAGGCCTTTACTCTCCCCCTTTTTATGTTTTGGTTGCCACAAATTGTCCCTGTTGATGGTGGTCGAATAGCCTCCTTTAGTATTTCTTGCAGTGCAGGTCGTGTATTAGAAAATTCCCTCAGCTTCTGGATGTCTGGAAAAGTCTTTATTCCTCCTTCATATCTAAAGCAGATCTTTGCTTGATATATTATTCTTGGTTCATAATTTCTCTGTTTCCATAGTTTGAATATTTGGTTCCATTCCCTCCTAGCTTGTAGAGTTTCTGCTGAAAAATCTGATGATAATCTAATGGGCTTTCCTTTGTAAGTTACTGTCTTCTTTTCCCTGGCTGTCTTGAGGATTCTTTCTTTGTCATTGATTTTAGACAGTTTCAATACAATGTGTGTTGGAGAAGGCCTGTGGGGATTGAGGTAATTATGTGTTCTATTTGCTTCTTGGATTCGAGGATCCAGTTGTGTCCACAAGTTTGGGAAGTTCTCATCGACGATTTGTTTGAATGTATTCTCTGTTCCCTTCTCTGTTTCTTCTCCTTCTGGTATGCCCATTATTCTTATATTGCTCTTTCTGATGGAGTCAGAAAGTTCTTGTAGAGTTCTTTCATTTCTTTTAAGTGAATTCTCTTTCTTCTTTCATCTATGTAAATTCCAGGATCCTATCTTTGATGTCACTGATTCTTTCCTCCATTTGGTCAACTCTACTACCTAAGCTGGATATTTTATTGTTAATTTCTTCTATTGAGTTCTTAACCTCCAGAAATTCCATTTTTTTTTAAAATTTCAATCTCTTTTGTAAAATGCTCATGGTGTTCTTTGATTGTGTTTCTGAGTTCATTAAACTGCCTTTCTGTGTTTTCTTGCATCTGGTTCTGTTTTTTCAGAATTGCAATCTTGAATTCTCTGTCATTTAAATTACATATTTCCATTTCTCTAAGTTCCTTTTCTGGAGACTTTTCACTTTCTTTCTGAGCTGTCTTGTTGCCTTGGTTATTCATGGCAATCACTGATTTATTATGTCTCTTCCTAGACATCTACAGGAGTGGCTTCTGCAACAGTTTGATAGGTATGCGAAGAGCTTTTGAAGTTCTAAAGCTCTTTTTGCACCAGATTCAGACCCCTTATGTTTCAGCAGTTCTGTTTACTCTTGCAGGGATCCGCCCAGATAGGTGGGGCCAGGGGCGGGGTGAGTTGTGAGAGGTGGCCCAGAGCAATGGTGGCGACCACCACCACTGGCAATCCTGCTTCCACAGCTCCCTCCCCTTTGCTGGAACTGGTTGAGCTGTGAATCTGTGTGTGCGATCCACAGTTCTCAGAGCAGCAAATATTCTGTCCTTTGATCTGACACTGCTACTTTATTGCTTCCAGCACCAGGCAGGTGGGGGCGGGGCGAGCTCTGGGAGGGTAAGGAGGGGGCGGCTAGTCTCCGTGCCTAAGGCTTCCATTCTTCGCTCGGCAGTGAGGGCTTAAACCACCATTTTCAGCCTTCTTCCCTCAGTCTTTTCTCCGAGGTGTCTGCCGTGAGCGTTGCGTTCAGCAGATTTATATGCTGCCCCCTCAGCCCTGTGGGCCATAAGCGGAGCCCTAACTGTCCGAGTTCTTCCCTCTCCTGCAGCTGCGGTAGTTCCGGGAGCAGCGAGCTCGGGGCACTGAGCTAGGTCTGTGTCCTGAGCCCGCAGGGCTCGGTCTCCTCAGTTCTCTTCTCCCTCCTCCCCCGCTCATGCGATTCAAACACCTGGAGGTGAATTCAGTAGTGGGCCTCTTCGTCTTGCCTGTCTGCTGTGCAGGGAGTCCTTTGTGGAGTTATTGTTGTCCTATTTGTTGTAAATTCCAGGGGAGCACTACAGAGGGTCACCTCACGCCACCATTTTTTCCCCTCTTGTCGACTTTGAATTCTTAATCCTTTAAAGTACGAACTCTTTTTGCCAACCTTTATATTCTAACTTGTGTCTTTGAACTGTTTCTTCATCTGAAGGTGGTGGTTTTCGGCTGATCTTTTTTATCTTGCTACAGTTTTAATTAGTATCATATTTATATTTGCTTTTTATTGATGTCTTATTCCTGGGCTTGCATCTGTCATTTCATAAAGGGCACAATTAAAAAAACTAATAAATAGATAATAAGTGTGTGTGTATATATGGCTAGGGTTAAGTCAACACCAGCTTCTGAAGAGTGAGTGTCAGGTATTTGTGAAGGGGACTGGTGTCTCAAGGCAGAATCATCTCTTGTGCCTCAGGATGTTGTTTGGGCCCAATTCCCAAAACGTGTCATTTCTCTGCTAAACACATTAAGAGTTTGGTCTCCATCCCAAACTTGTAATTCTGATGCACACCATGTGTACCAGGAAATTGGCTGGGAAGTTGCCATTGACATGAACATACCTGATTTCCCACCATATGTTATTTGGAAGCACCAGTGAGTGCCCTGGGCCTGCACATCATCCTGTTGGAGATATTATCCATGTTCAGAATCCACTGGTGGGGCCTGGCAAGACCTAGCGAATCTTAAGTGTCCTTCATGGCTGAAGTTTATGGATATTTTAGGAAAAACTCACTGAACTTTAGGTCTATTATTTTTTCATAAAAAGAAGCCATAAAGATGATGTGAGAAAGTGAAGTCTTTGTGATCAGAGTACTTGGGTTAGAATCCTGGTGGGCCCTGCTGTGGCATTAACCATCTGACCCTAGGACTAGCTCCTGAATCTCCTCAGCGTCAGTTTTCCCATCTCTAAATTGGAGGAGGACTATACCACCACTGCTGACTTATGGGTTATTGAGAAGATCAAATGAAATAATAGATACAAAAGGGCTTGAACATTCTTAAGTCATTTTCAAAAATAAACTTTTCACAATAATTATAATAATTACAAAGAAGCAAAGAACGACCAGTCTTGCCTTAAAGTCCCAAGAGCAGAGAGTATGAGCAGGAGAGATATAGCAACAATGAAAGACACAGCCTGTGCTTTTAAAAAGCTGAGCATGTGGGTCCTGATGGCAAAACAGCAGTGAAGTGTGGAAGTCAGGGATTGGTCAGCCATTAGTGACGGAGACCACATCAGCATGGCTTCAGCAGACAGGAATTTATTGTCTCTCATCACAGACAAGATCACAGCTGGACCCAGAGGGTTAGTGTCATTGGGACCTAGTTTCTTTCATTAAATGCCTTGGCTCCACATTCCCCTTTGTTAGGTTTATTCTCAGGAAAAATAATCCATAGTTCTTTTATTGATCCCAGCAATAAAAGAAATTCTTATTCCCAACAAAAGTTTTAGAACTTGAATGGCTTGGATCATGTTGGTCATGTTTCCTAAAACAACCACCATGGCCAAGGGCACACAATATGCTGATTCATTCATTTGTTCAACACATATTTATTGAGTACCTACTGTGTTACTAGGACTTTTCTGAGAGCTGATGATATAGCAGTGAACAAAACAGACAAAGAATTAAATATATAAATAAAAAGGTAATTTCAGACACAGATTCAAAGTCAGAGGTTCTGGGTGGGGACAAGATTCTGCATTTTACGAAACTACCCAGTGAGCTGGACACCAGTGGTCCACATATCATCGGACAGTGTTGCCACGCAGCAGCCTACCTATTTGTCTCCTTGTACCTGCCCCTAAAGAAAGGAGAGTCTGTGAGATGGATCCTTTCAGGGACTTTGCTTCACCTTTGTGCTTATACCTTATGTCTCCCTGTTTGGCCCCAAAAATATGGCTGGCTTGTCAAAGACAGGTACAACTCCCCATCGCGGGCGGGCAATCCAAGCCAGACACAGCCATGTGGGGACCATTTGGGGAACTCACGGGTCTATAGAGGTGGGCACAGCCTCCCACCTTTCCCCTGGCTAAGGAGAGCCTCTGCCTCTGTGGCTGCATTCCTTCCCACAAACCTGCAGGGGAAGTGACTCAATCATGTGCTCTTCATCTATTCATATGCATAAAGGTTTTGTCCCTTGGGGAAGTACATACATCCTGAGACTTATGGTTCAGCTGCCTGCAGGCAAGGGTGATTGGCTTAAATCAGTTACCTATTGTAATGTGTGGGATTCACAAATCTTGAGATTGACAAGCTTTACTTTTTTTACTTCCACATCTAACTAATAAAAGCCATGTGTTGGCCGATTAGGGGCTCAGTCCTTGAGGCTGCAGTCCCTTGGCCCTGCTTGCACTCTATTCTTGTCTATTGTCTTTCTTAACCTTGTGCCGCCCTCCTCACTTCCCACAACTCTTGTCGCCTGGGACGAGACAGGACAGTATAAACACAGTGCAAAGAACATACCCCAAAGAAGCAGGAAGCAGTGTTCAGCAGTGTTCAGGGAAGTTTGCAGACATGAACAGAATGGACAGCAACACACCAGTCATTGCTTCAGGCTGGACAGGAAAACAATATGCTTGTATGACGGGCACGAGTGGGAACTATAATTGTCCAAGGCATCACTTCTCACCCTAGAAGTCTCCATCGCCAGCCCAAATTCAGATGTTTCTTGCAAATATCAAAATGAAATTTGTTTGCTTCCTCCCTTTCCAGTTTAACTATTTGTGAAGATTTGTGAAGAAGTCTGTGTGGGAACTAATCATTTTGTGTTCTAGATGCAGGTCTACATGTGTAGGGTCCAATCTTCATTTATTGTGGTTGATTATTATCCTGCTAGCTGTCCCTCCTCCTTCTCTCCACTCTTCCTTTCAGAAAAGCCTATTATATCTCATTTCCTTCCCTTTTACCTAGAAGGTAAATCTTTGTGGAAAAATGTTTCTATCTATGGTAGTCTAGAGGCTTGTTTCTTGGAGGCAAAAAGTGACAATTGCTTTGAAATCTGGTTTTACAAGCCTCCCGGTTTTACCAGAGGTAAAAAACCAAAGCTGAGACAGAACAAAGCCAGACAGCGCTTCTGGAACCTTTTTATGTAACGCTGTCCTGAGGTTATTTCAGTGAGCTTCTCTGACCCCTTTCCTAGCACGTCCTGTTTGCTTCCCAGGGAAAATTCTTAGGTTGTGTGAGTTCATTTTCTTCTGAACTTTGGAGCTTGCATTCCAGCCTTTGGTCACTATCTTTCCCTTCTGTGAAGGTCGGAGATGAGGGCCTTGCCATGCCATGTTTGTGGAAGTGCTCAATGGAGGTTTATCAAGCAAATGAGTGATTGCTACAGTTGTGTGTGGGGAGGAAAAGATAATTATAATGAGAGGCCCAAAAGGAAGGCAAAGCACAGTACCCAACTAGGGAAATAGGCAAGTAGCAAATCCTTAATGGATGCAACAGGTATTATATGTAGAGGAAGCAGCTGATGTGATGCCACTTCTGGACAGGAGGGCAGGAGAGGGTCCAGAGGATTCCCTCCTCTGGATCTATCACAGATCAGTCACTTAAACGGAAACACATTAAAAGTGGGGGCTTAGAACTCTAAGAAGGCAGAGTGGAGGGGCCTCAGAGCTGTCTCGCTCCTTGTACAGAAAAGGGAAGTGAGGCTAGCAAAGTGATATGACTTGCCTAAGGTCAGCCAGAACCTTTCAATGGCAAAGCTTTGCAAGTCATAGGCAGAAGCCAGGAGGCCAACGGCAGCTGAGATTCAGCTGAGCATAATTCTTAAAGTTTATCCAGTTATATAATGAAGAAAAAGTTGATATCATTTAGTCATTTATGGATAAAGGAATGGTACTAGTCAAATTTTGACTTTTCTCACAAATTCTTCTCTTGCTGGTAAGATGCTTGGTAAAGTGTGGACAGCTCCATTTGTAGAAGAGAATATTTGGAAATGAAATGGCAGCTCCTGATTTCTCTCTATAACTGAACAGCTTCCTGCCTGAAGACACCTGGTTTTTTGGGATCTGACAATTTCCTCTTTTTAAAGAGCATCATGAATAGAATTTAAATCCTAACTTATAAAATAATAAGATGAAGTATTAATTTAAATCACATGTCATTTCCTGCTTTCAGTCCTCCAATCCTCTTTCTTGGCAAAGTTTTTGTCTTTAACCAGTCTGCCCAGCTACCCTCTCACTTCGTCACCAGTCTGAGCTACTGGCTTCATTTTTTCTAAGACTAAGTTATGCACTGAAATTTATCAAATCTGGGGAAGTAGGTTATCTGTTTCTGTATGTGAGAAATTATCTCCTTTTTAATAATTTATTTTAAAAAGTCAGATGAATTGTTAGTAATAACACTTGGACTATGAGAGTTGAGTCCAAATGAAATGGATATGGAGGGGGGGGTGGGAGAGGAAAGAAGAAATATAGTTAGGCAGTCAAAAAATATTAGCTTGACCTTATGTATTAAGGTGATTGGGGTAGAAGTAAGTTTAGATGTGACATATGGGTCTGATAATTAAGTTCTCAAATTCATCCTGGAAAAAGTGCTACCTACCTCATTGCTGAATATCACTACAGTCACCTTTGAAGTACTCCCCTTGGGAAGCTAGGCACCGATGCCAGCACCTAGTCCACACTTCAAAGCAATCTTGGGACTCTTTTTCTGGAACGACCATCAGAGTTGTCATCATATTACCCTTGATGTCCTGAATGTCATCAAAATGTCTTCCTTTCAATATTTCCTTTATCTTCAGGTAAAGCAAGAAGTCATTGGGGGCCAGATCAGGTGAGTACGGAGGGTGTTCCAATACAGTTATTTGTTTACTGGTTAAAAACTCCCTCACAGACAGTGCCATGTGAGCTGGTGCATTGTCGTGATGCAAGAGCCATGAATTAGTTCAGGTCATCTAACTTTTTCATGCAGCCTTTCAGCACTTCCAAATAGTAAACTTGGTTAACTGTTTGTCCAGTTGGTACAAATTCATAATGAATAATCCCTCTGATATCACAAAAAGTTTAACAGCATCATTGCAACAAGTTTGCAAACTCGTACTTTCCTAAAAGTTCCAATTAAGATCACGTATCACATCACCTCCCTGATTTGCATGTGATAAGGCACAATTATGAACATAGCAGACTGTTTGCATGGCAAATTTTAAGGAGTAGCTTCTTTCTTCTGTCATCAAGACAGTATTTCAACCTTATTTATATTAAATTTGTAGGCCAGAAAGTCTTTGTTGCCATTAATTATTATCTGTTCAAAACTAAAACTAGTGGTGATAGATTGGTAATAAAGTGGGATGAGGCAGAAAATCTTGAAGAATACCTTAACAGCCGGAAGTGCTGGCAAAGGGCAGACTTGGAATTATCTGTGCTGAGAATCTAGCCCACCAGAAGGCAGGAGGAAGAAGCTGTCTTTCAAGGGTGGAAGATACCTTTTAGACACCTTTGTGTTGTGTCCTCTTCTCTTGCTCCCAGAGGGTCAAGCTCCTTCCACAGCTTTGGGAGCCATGTTTTCCCTCCATCCGTACCTGACATTAGTACATACCCCAGCCCCACCCTGCCACTATCATCATATTTTCTTGGTTCAGTTTAGCTGACAACACATTCAGGTAGATCCATCCCAGCCAAGATAAATACTTTGGTTCTCAAACTATCTGTACATGAAAATCATCTAGGGAGATATTAAAAATACCGATATCCATAACTTACCTTCTGGGAGCCTGATTTAAGTGGCCTGGGTGAAACCAGACCTTCAAGTTTTTGTTCTGTTTTGTTCTGTTCTGGGTTTTTTTATTGTTTGTTTGTTTGTTTGTTTAGCTTTCTACACTGATTCTAATGTATGGCTAGGGTAGACACTTCATGAATTGGAGAAAAGCAGAAACACTTCAGCGAAATGTGCTTGGCTAGCCTGGGAGCCCTTAAACCTGCCATTCCCCAGAAGCCAAAAGTGTGTTGGACGGAGGAGACCTAACTTCTGGGCTCCTAACCCCACTGGCCAAGGGCCTCAACCTCACTGCACTCAGGGTCCTCACAGATGAAATCAGGAGGGTGGGCTGAGTCTTCATTTCCTCCAGGTATCTGGGAGGTGACACCGCGACTGCTGCAGGATTTCTATTCCTTTGTCTGAGGTAGTTAGAAAAACAGCCCTCTTCCTTTGTGGCTCCTTTAGCCCAGTTTGGAAAGGTGACCCCACTTTGCCCTTTCTTCCCTCAGATTTCAGTTTTGGCATAACTTTAGGTTGGTGAATCACATTCTATAATCACATTTTCTTACATTCAACCCCCATTGGCTTGAGATGGCCATCACAGTTAGAATGTTAGGTCCTAGATGGCAATCGAGCTCCCCCACTACCAGAGGTAAAATGATGAATATAATACCTCAAAAGGTGCCTTGGACTTGAGGTCTCTAGCCTGGCAGCCCGAGTGCCCATGACACTTAGAAACTACTATGTTGAAAAAGGAACTTCGGTCTCTTGGAGGCAAAAAAAAAAAAAATCCCCACAAATCCTTGGTTTAAACACAAAAGACATAAACGCTGTTTAGCCATAGAAGACTGAAGCAGCCATATGAGTTAATGAAGAAAAGATGGGTTAATAAATCTTAAGGGCAAAATTGAAGTGCAGAAAAATTTAAAAAATGCAGATTACATTTTCCCTGAAATGGAGCGCACACTGAAAAATAAAATAAGACAGGAGTTTGGGGCTGAAATATGCTGAGGGCTCGCTGAACTCAAGCTGTGCATGAAAGCAGTTCAAGGTGCTTACGTGAGTGTGTGCATGGTTCTTTTTTTCTCTCTCTGAACCTGCTGCTGAAATCCATCATCCTGTCCTTTTTCATAACCTTCTCTGCAGGGTAGATGTACTCTCCCAACTGGGGTTCCATTTGCCCTGCCAAATCCCATTCTGAAAATCAACTTACGAAAGGGCAGTCTTAAGAGGACATGAATAAGGCTGAAAACCAGGGAGCAACCTAAAGGAAAGGCTTGAGTTTGGAAGTTAAAGAGCATCTGAGAAGCCCTGTGGAGTGAGCTCATGTTTCCTGAGGATCCTGCTGGCTTGTGCCAGTTGAGATGACTGGTCTCTCCAGATGGGACATGTGACTTTGTGCACTGGACTGTAATTGACCATGACAATTGCAGTCTTCTTATTGCATCAAGAAAAGGAGATATTTCAATAAAAGCAGCAACCAGAGAACCACACGATTTGAGGCAAATGTCCTATTAAAACTGTAATTGTCTCTGTTAGAGAAATTCCTCCCTATGTTCCCATTCTTTGTTTCCTGTACCTATTTTTCAGTAGTTTTCCTCCACCTACCTCCCTCAAATTTCCTGGTGTCTCTTTTGTGGAAAAGAACTAAAGGTATTGCTAACTTCTCTTACTGTTCGGATATGTAAAAAAGTATTTCCTTTTAAGTTTCTCATCATAGAGCCCCTTGCCTTGGGTATTGCATTTTCACATCCATTCATTCACCCATCCATGCACTCATCCAACTATCTATCCAATATTCATGCATTTGCTAAAACCTGTAAGAATATTGGTTGTTCCCAGAGTTGTTCCCTCTTGTTTTGGCAATAATCCCTTTTTTATTTTGGAGGAAAAGCCCTTCATTCGTTTTTAATCCATTTAGTTCAAGTGAGACTTGACCCCAGTAGCAAGGGTAGGTACGTGATCTAGGTCTGGTCACTGCCTCAGTGACTGGATTAATTGGGCAAATCAGAGTCAGTCTAACTCCTTGGTCTGTGGTTAGAACTCTTGGGACAGGGAATCTCTCACATAGCTGATATTGCCAAGCTATAGGAATGTCACCTTGGAGTTGCCCACAGCCATGATGGAAGAGTGAGGTCAGTAGAGAAGAAATGGAACTGAGAGGTGATGAGGGGGCAGCCAAGTACTGGCAGCTTGGTTGAGCTCCTGAGTCCAGCTGTTTCAAATTCTATCCTCTGAAATTTCCAGGTGTGTGAGTGTATAAATTTCCCTCTTCACATAAGACATTTTGAGCTGGATTTCTGTCACTTGCAAATGAAATAATTCGGTCTACTCTGTGCCAGGCCCTGAGACCAAAACAAACCAATTTCAGAACCAAAGCAGCCAAGTAGAGTGGTTAAGACTGTGAGATCTTCCAGCTGCTCTTGAATTCTGGCTTCACCACTGGCAAAGTGCCTGACCCCACACAAGTTCCTTTGTGCCTCCATTTACTCCTCTGAAAAATGGTGAAGATATACATGTACCTCCTTCCTAGTTTGCTGGGACTCAGGAATCTGCTTTCTTATGTTTCCTCTCCTCTCTATCCTACTGTATTCTTTCTCCTCCTCCCTATGACACTTATATACAATGTATTATTGTTCCTAATTCAGAACAAACCAGGGTGGTCGTAAGCATTGGTATTGTTTGCTCCTGTGACATATCTCTGCGGAAGCTGACAAATGTGTCACCTCTCTCTACCCAGCACAACAAATGATGAAGGCAGGACATGTCGGGTGGAATATTGTCTCCATGTACATGAAATGGTAGCCTCTAAATACACTATCAGGCAAGCTACTCCAGAAAGTCTCATGCAGTGTCTTGGAAATAAGTGCTTCTTATGTGAGTGTGTTTTAAGGCACAGCTAAATGCAGAATCATCAGAAATGGATGAGAGTAGGGAATAAGAAATGATAAAATGCTGTCTACACCTACTTTCTAATCCCAACGAATCAGGGAGCTGGCCCTGGGCAAAGTCTATTTGAGGTTTCACCAAGATCCTAGTTTTATAGAACGAGAAATTTTGCTGACTCTCATCAGCTCATCTTGCTCCTGCTTCTTTCCCGTCACTAGTTAATGATACCCATGGGCAATAATCCCCACAGCTAATGAACTCAAACACAAATAGGCCTCCCCACACAAGCCCAAACACTGCACATGGTATAAGACTCCCCAGTAAGAGGAGGGGGCTGTGGCCACCAAACGTGGCTTTCTGATTAGCCCCCTCATGGGGAGTCACTACAACTTCCTCAGTTTAGGCCATGGATTTCTCCTCATAATTAACCTCTCTTTTTATAGCTAATGGTTCTTACAGCTAGGTCTCTAATGTAGGGCAGCCAGTAATTCATCCTGAGGGCTTCTTTCCACGTATGAAACCAAAGCAGTTTTTAAAGAGTCTTTCTGCAGCACAGCAGCAGTCTGAAAGTTGCTTAGAAAGCTAATGGGAAAGGCCTTATTACTCTGAGGGTAGTCCCACTGGACTTGTGTTTGATTTCCTCATTTTCTTCCCCTTTATTTATTTTAAACCAAAAGAATCAAGTTTATTCCCATTTAAGTGTATTCTGTAATTGTGCCTCTTGTATTCCTGGGAATATCTGACTATAGGTTGCTGGAAGCTGGGATTTCAGAGAACTTCCAACCTGAGAGTGGTATTGTCCTTAGGAAGCTTTCAAAGATAGATAAGCTATACTGTCCACCTGTGAATTCAGGGGCACATATATTGAGGCTAAGGTAAAAGGGTTAGAATCTTCCAACAGAAAACCTGCTGAGAAATAATTTCCATAAGAATGCCAAATAAATAAATAAAAACAAAAACAAACTTACAAATGAACAAACAAAAATTCAAAGGTCCTGAAACAAGAAAGAAAATGAGTGTGACGTGTTCCAACTCTATTTGTTTAAGAGTAATCAGTTTGGTGATAATCATAATAAGAAGAGCTAACATTTATTGTCAGTTGAGGCCATGCCAGCCACCATCCTAAGCAATTGATAATTATACATAATGCTCAGGACAACCCTGTGAGGTAGATGCTATTATTCCTGTTTAACTGATGAGGACACTGAGGCGAACACACATGAAGCCAGAAACTGTTGGCATATAGCCATGAGCTGGCTCCTGGCCATGGTCCAGCCAAGATCATACAGCTGCATGTGTAAGGATGTCCTCTGGAGGTGAGCTGTTGACCTTCCTGGCTATATGTGGTAGCTGATGCTGCATTTTCTATTGCACAGCATTATAGCTCCAGGAAAGTTCTCCCTTCTAAGGCTACATCTCTAGGCTATTCTATCTGAGCCTCTCTTCAACCCAGTTAGTTTCTAGATACAAATCCTGCAGCCATGTGAAACCAGAGGGTGAGTAAGAGAGCATCATTCAACAGCATACACTGGATTCTTGTAATGTGTGGGGCTCCGAAACACACAGATGGAAAAGTCAAAGTCCTTGGATTCAAAGATTTCATAATATATGGTGGTGGAGATAGGTAAACAGACCCTTCCAATACATGTAACAAATGCTATTATAATAGATACAAATAACACTTAATTTTTACCAGGCAATGGTTTTAGCACTTTTCATAGATTTTTCTCCTTTAATCTTCATTGCAACCCCTTGAGTAGTTGCGGTTAACATTTTGCAGACAAGGAAGTGGAGGCACCCAGAGGCTATATGGTTTAGCTGCAAGTAGAACAGACAGGATTCTGAGTCTAAGCAGCCTGGCTATGACCCTGCATTTTTAACCAAGCTGCTCTGTGGTCTCTGTCCTGATGGAGGCAAACCCAGAAGACTGTGGGAGCACACTCCACCAGGCTTTGAAGGGCGTTTCCAGATGAGGAGACTCCCAAGTTGTGTGAGGTGATTCGTAGAACCCACTAGTCCATGATTGGACAAGACATGGGTTGGGGGGAAAGTAAAATGTGGTGTAGGCACATCATGGAGTATATGCTGTGGTCAGAAGTAATGGGCTAGCAACATGACAACATGGAGAGATCTTATGAACATAAGACTGAGTAGCAAAAGGGAGACAGAGGGGACCTATAGTCCAATGTCATACATGTAAATTAAAAATGCATGAACACAAAACAATACACATTATATAAGGACACATATAAAGAAAATAAAATGATTCCTATCAAACATAGTAGAATGGTTGGCTTTGGGGATGGAGAGGAGAATGGGAATGGAAAAGAGGTATAAGATAACATACATAAAGCAAGAGATGCATAATGGTGATAGTGTGCTGTGAAGTGCAGAGAATAATGAAGTCAACCTTGGACCATGAGAAAGGAGGAGGGGGAAGAGGAAGATGACTTTTATGAGTGTCTGCCAAGTGCTTCTTTGCTAAGATTTGCCCCTTCCTCCCTCCTTCCACAGAGTGTAGCAGGAGGATCAAGTTGTTTTCTACAGTGTGATCCCACCCCCTTCTTATTGTTAATTGGTTCAGGATTGGGCACCTAACTCAAGCCTGGCCAAGCAGTTCACTTCCTTTTACAGAGAACTTTAGTGTCCAATAGAGGCACTATAGCTGAGGGTAAAGGGAAAACTGGAAGCAAAATAGATTCAAACCTTGTCTCCATCACCATCTACTTCATCTTAGATACATAGTTTAGCTCCTAAGTATTAACACCTAGGTTTTCTTGTCTGTAAAATGGGAAAATATAATACCTGCCTTATAGGATAGTGTGAAGATTTAATAAAAGAATGAAATGCATGTATAGTGTTCAGAACAGTACCTGCCACACAACAGGGGTTCAACAAATACTGACCATGATTGTTTCCTAAGAACTTGGGAATTGGGAAACTAAAAGGCAGTATATGGGTGGCTGATCAGTATGCCAAGGAGTAAGTCACTTTCAATTGCATGGAGCAGCCTCATTATTTTATCCCCATGGGCCATAGAAATATTATAACTTTTGTGAGGTTAAAAGGTTGGGAAGCACTGCTGAGCAAAAATCAGTCTCTGGTTCAATTCTAGAAGCCTTGCTATACCAGAGACCTTGAGTTCACATGATACTTCAGTATTTTTCCATTCCATCACCTTTTTTTTAAAACTGAAATCAGTTTAAATGTATTTCTGTCACTTACCTATAGAATCTTGATTAAGACGGTCATAATGACAGTGAAGGCCCCAAAGCTCATCCTTTTAGGTCATCTCCACAAGTGGTAACTCCCACAGTATCTTTCACACCATGAAGAGTGACAGTCAACCTCGGTCCTTATTACTGAGTTAGAAATTGTTGAAAAACAAGTACAAAGTCATATATCTCCTACAGTTATGATCAACCTTCATTTCACACAAATGATAATGTATCAACCTCAGCACCCTGGATTTTACACAGAAATTTCTGGAGTAATAGCACATTTGGGATTTCATGAGCCTTACATATGTTGTTAAGAGAATCAGTTCCTGCCATTACTCATAGTTACCTCCATACTCGTAAGTTCTATTTACCATTTCTTAATAGAATGTTTATACAACTATTTAAAAAATAATCATTTTCAGTCTTTAAAAAAGTTGGCAAAATCTCTATTGGGATTCAAACTTGCATATCAAACCAACAAATGATAGATTTAAATTTCTTAGAGCAAAAGAACCTAGAGGATAATGTGAAATCATCTCTGGAAGAATGAACAAACAGAAAACCTTCCCTGACCTTTGGAAGTCAGAGGGTTTCAAAGAAGACTGATAATTTCTGTTTGTTCAGCCACCATTTGCAAGTGCAAAGATCAGGAACATCAAAAGCTTTATCTGAGCTTTTGAATGTGTTTGTGAAATTGCTAATATGTTATAGAGAAATTCTCAGAGATCTGCATTTTGGTGGTTTTTATCTGTCAGTTTGGCATTTGCCATATGATCAAGTGAGTGTCCTTTCCTGCATGCTAAACACCTTCCAAACGCCTTTCAAAGGCATCCAGAGAAAAAGGGAAACGGCCATTTCCTGTGATTAGGAGGAGTCAGAGGCAGCCAAAGTGGTCTATAATGACTTCCTGAGGATGTTTAGTCAATCACTGCTGTGGCTGAAAGTTTGTGCATGAAGCTTGTAGTCTGCACTGTACAAGTAGTAGTATTAATTCTTCAGAATCATAAAGAAGTCCAGTTGCTCTTCAGTAGAAAGAATGACTTCAATACAGTTTATCCGAGGGAGTCAGTCCAGACTGATATGGTACTCCACAGTAACAGGAACCCATACTCCTTCCTTTTGCTTCTCTACTCTATGTGAGTTCCATTCCCAAGTTGGCTTCATGGTCCAAGTCAGCTGTGGCTGCTTCAATCTTCCAATGGGAAAGAAGATAGGAGTAGAGCGTGCCCATTCCCCTAGTTCCCCTTAAGGAGATATCCTGGGAGTTTCTCATCCTACTTCCAGTTATAACCCATTAGCCAGAACGTAGTCACATGGCTATAACTAATTACAAGTTGGATGGTAGAACATAATCCAGCTAAAATTTAGGGGCTCTTTTACCTTTAAAAAGGTAGAATGGATTTTGAAGGACAACCTCTCTCTGCACCATCATCCCTCAGGACTCAGCTCAAATGTTCCCTCTTTAGAGAGACCATCTGAGCCCATCCTGTCAATAGGAAGCCTCTGCTACCACTCTCTATCACAGAACCTGTTCAGTTCTACCATAGGAATTATCTTGTTAGTTTTTGTTGTTGTTGTTGTTACTTTTTATGGTCTTGTTCTTCCACTAGAACAAATTTCCTAGAGTATAGGGACCTTATCTGTCTTACTGCTTACCATTGTACCCCTAGTGCCTTGCAATGCCTAACACATGGTAGAAATTTAATAAACATGTGGAATGAATGAACAAATTACGAATGAGGGCCCTTAACAGAGAAAACCAATGTGTCATTGAGGCTAAATACATAGCCTCTGGAGTTAGGTAGCCTTAATTAAAATCTTGGCTTGGCTCCACCTCTTACTAATAACGTGTTTATGGGCAAGTGAATTAACTTGTCTAAATCTTGACTTCTTTATTTGTAAAAATGGAGGGAGGGCTTTTGAGAGAATAAAGAGTTAATACATGTACTTACCTCTCTACCTGGTGGAGAGCAAACAATAGATGCTAGTATTTATTCATGACCATAAAAATAATGATTACTTTTGTTATTATTGGGATCTATCTAGTCCAAAGACTCAAAGGAGGCTTCCTGGAGGAATGGATTTAGGGGATGAGACCAATGGACAGGCAGAAGTTAACGAGACAAAGAAAAGGGTAAGGGAAGAACGTTATAAGGAGAAGGAACCACATGTGCATGGGTCTTAGGACAAGGTGGCAGTGCTGGGGGGAGGAATATGTTGGAAGAACTAGAACAATAGCCAGTGTGGCTAGAATGAAGAGAGGAGGAATGTATATAAATAAAGACTAGAAAAGAAGACAGGCCTAGAACATGCAGAGCTTTCCATATTATGAACTTCATCCCAAGTGCAAAGAGAGGCTACCGAAGGGCTCCAGGTAGGGGAATACATGATCAGATTTATAATGTGTAAATATCATCCTGGCTGCAGAGTAGGAAGGGGATTATCTCATTAGAGTAACTTCTCTAGATGAGAAGTCTACTGGATTTGCACTTTAAAACCAACCTCTCCCTAATGTTAGTATAATTCTGGGCAGGGAGAGCACAGAGCTGCAGGCCAGCCTGAGTTGGCTATTTTGGGCTTCCTGATTGTCAGAAAGAACCTTGAAATATACCTAAATATTTAAGTTATAAGGAAAAACTAACAAAATGTTAAACTAAATGTGTACTAGCATCCTGCTTTGACAAATATACATCCATAATGACTAAAAGTCAGAAAAAATATCAAAGGTAGTTGAATTTAATTATTATTGACCATGCCTAGGTGTTCTACATTGGGGCAGTAATGTTTGGAAGCATAATAAAGACATATGTAATTCATAATTTATTATATATGTACTCCATAAACTTTATTTTTCTTGTTTTCAATTCAGCAAAATCATAAATGGTGTTCTTATAGTCCAGATTTCAACATAATTTGTCTTCTGTTGACAGTAATCTTCTAAAGGACTAAAAAATGTATTTGTATTCAAAGTATTGAAAATTTGAATATATTTAGTACAAGTGTAAATTAAACTAAATGTAAACAATTGAAAATATTTTGTGTTTTCAAAAGAAGTTATTTTTCTTCTACAATATTCAAAATTAACTGTTGAAGCCAGAGCAACTAGCCAAGAAAAAAAAGCCATCCAAATTGGAAAGGAAGAAGTACAATTATCTGTTTACAGATGACATGATCTTATATGTAGAAAACCCTAAAGATTTCACAAATAAACTGTTAGAACTAATAAAGGAATTCAACAAAGTTGCAGGATACAAAATCAACACATAAAAGTCAGCTGCATTTCTGTACACTAAGAATGAACAATTTGAAAAGGACATTAAGAAAACAATTCCATTTACAATAGCATCAAAAATAATAAAATACTAAGGAATACACTTAACCAAGGAGATGAAAGACTTGTATACTGAAAACTACAAACTGTTGCTGAAATTGAAGACATAAATAAATATAAACCTATCTGTGATGGACTGATTGTTTATGTTCCCCCAATTTATATATTGAAGCCCTACTCTCCAACGTGATGGTATTTGGAGGTGGGGCCTTTGGAAAATAAATAGGGTTAGGCTAGGTCATGAGGGTGAGGGCCTCAAAATAAAATTAGTTGTCCTATAAAAAGAGGAAAAGAAACAATTTCTCTTCATCAACATACATTAAGGAAAGACCATGGGAACACACATCACAAAGGGATCTATATACAAGACAGGAACAGGATCCTCACCAAGAACCGAATCTGCATCTGCCGTCACGTTGATCTTACACTTCTCAGGACCCAAAACTGTGAAAAATAAATGCCTGTTTAAACTATCTAGTCTATGTTATTTTGTTATAGCAGCCTGACCTAAAATAACACCCATTATTTGTGGACTGGAAGACTTAATATTGCAAAAATGTCAACACTATGGAAAGTGACCTACAGAGTCAATATAATCTCTCTCAAAATTCCAGTAGTGTTTTTCACATAAATAGAAAAATTCACCCTAAAATTCATATGAAATCTCAAGGGACCCAGAATAGTCAAAAAATCTTGAAAAAGAAAAATGTTAAAGATCTTATACTTACTGATTTCAAACCTTATTATAATATTGTCATAAACAAAACAGTGTGGTACTATCATAAAGATAGACATATAGCTTAATGGAATAGAGAAGCTAGAATAAACCTCCATTATATATGTTCAAATGATTTTTGACAAGGATGCCTGTCGCGTCCAGCACTACACGGGCAGTGAGAGAACGAGAAAGGGTGGCGAAGGGTTAAGAAACAGAATTCAAGAGATTTATGCACTAGGGGCTAAAGGTTTCACAGCCTCAAAGGACTGAGAGCCCCGAATCGTGCCACCTTGCGGTTTTTATTGATGTACCAAGAAATCAACATTGAACAAGAAAGTAACATTGTTTTCTCCACGGTCTTTGAATTTCATACATTATACTAGGAAACTGATTCAAACCAACCACGCTTGCCTGCAAGCAGCCAGAACCGAAAGTCCCAGGATATCTTAGTAATTGTTGTATATACCTCCCCAAGGGACAAAACCTTTATGCTGAAACTTACTGGTATGAATAGATGGAGAACTGATGTTATCACACCATTGAATGTCTTCCCAAACAGGTTGTGGGAAGGAATATAGCCACAGAGGCAGAATGGCCCCTATGCAACTGTGCCTGGCTTAGGTTGTTCCTCCCTTGAGGAATCTTACCTGTCATTGACTAACCAGCCATCCTTTGGGGCCAAACAGGGAGACATAGGGTGTAAGCACAAAGGTAAAGCAAAGTCCCTGAAAGGATCAGTCTCACAGACTCTCCTTTCTTTAGGAGTAGGTACGAGGGGACAGGTGGGTAGGCTGCTGCATGACAACAGATGCCAAGACTATGCAATGGAAGGAAAATCGTCAATTCAACAAATGTAGTTAAAAAATTATATATCCACACTCAAAAGAATGAAGTTGGATCCTTACCTTATACTATTATATAAATATTAATGATATAAAAGACCTACATGTAAGAGCTAAACTCTTCAAAGAAAACATAGGGGGAAAGCTTAATGATTGGATTTGGCAATGATTTCTTGAATAAGACATGAGAGGAACAGGTAACAAAAGAAAACATAAACTGGACTACATCAAAATATAAAAAGTATTTGCATCAAAGGACATAATCAATAGTGCAAAAAGATAAGTCATGGAATGGGAGAAAGTATATACAAATCATGCCTCTGATATGGGGCTGACATCTAGAATATATCAAAAAGAATTCTTACAACTAAACAACAAAATCAAACAGCCCAATTCAAAAATGGGCAAAAAGCTGGAATAGATATTTCTCCAAAGAAGATATACAAATGACAAACATGTGAAAAGATGCTCAGTATCACTAATAATTAAGGAAATGCCAATTAAAATCACAATAAGATGGCTACTGGAAAAAAAAAAAAACACCAGCAAATAACAAGTGTTGGTGAGAATGTGGAGAATCAAAACTCTTTTGTGCCCTGTTGGTGGAAATGTAAAATGGTGCAGCCACTGTGGAATACAGTATTGCAGTTTCTCAAACAAATTAAAAATAGAATTACCATATCATCCAGCAATCCAACTTCTGGGTATAAGCAGTGTTTGAAAGGGATATTTGTATTTCCATGTTCACAGCAGCATTATTCACAATAGTGAAGGGGTGGAAACAACTCAAGTGTCCATCAACATCGATGGATGAATGGATAAACAAAGTGTAAAAATATACAATGAAGTATTATTGAGTTTTAAAAAGGAAGGAAATTCTGATATCCTACAGCACAGACAAACCTTGAGACCATTATACTAAGTGAAATGCCAGTCACAGGACAAATACTGTATGATTTCATTCACATAAAGTGCTTAGAGTAGTCAGATTCACAGAGACAGAAAGTAGAAGGATGGTTGCTAAGGGCTGGGGGCAGAAGGTAATGCGGTGTTATTGCTTAATTAGGGTTTATCAATTAATTAGAGTTTTGGTTTTGCAAGATGAAAAGAGTTCTGGAGATGGATGGTGGTGATGGTTGCACAAAAATGTGGATGTACTTAATGTCACTGAACTATTGTACACTTAAAAATGATTAAGACGGTAAATTTTATGTTATGTGCATTTTACAATTAAAAATAATTAGCAATTAACTGTTGACTTAAAGAGAAATATAACAGAATTAATGAATATACAATTTTTCAATAAAATATTTAATCAAAGTGAACATTTTTTATTTAAATTTTAAAATGTTTGTTAAATATTAATTTCACAAAGATTGCAAAACTATTTGCAATTCTAGCATGAAATGCCCATCTATTTGCCAATTTAAGTTATGGATATTAAATTTCAAAGCTGCTATGCCTAGACCAACAGATACTTAAATCTATGAGGAATACAAATTGTTTAATATCACAAATATTAAATAATGCAATATGCTACCATGTATGCATACAACTGTTGTGAATACCATGCCTATTCATAAGTATCTTCAGAACCACAAAGTGGAACTTGATGAGAATTAAGAAAATAGATGCTCAACAATTCTGGGAAACAATACCTCATTATGCAAGAATCTATCGCATTTATGCTCTCTGAGAGGAAAGATTTGACAAGTTAATGAATTTTTCTTTTCTTTGAGTAGTTTTACTCCTCAGATCTTCTTCATGCTCCAAGGCAGTTTTCTCTCAAAGGCAGGACCTGAGGAGTGTTTCTTTGGAGCCTAAATATTAGCCTGATCGTGCATGCTTTGAGTCTTGAGCCGTCTGTGCGAGTCCTGAACACCAGATTCCTGGTGACAGAAGCACCCATAATTCCCTTAATAAATTTATTTTTGGAGTGTGTGATACGTGGGAACCTCCAAGAGCACAAGGCCCCTCTTCCTTGGGCCAAAGCATGGCACTGTTCAAACTTCACTTTCTATTCCTTGAAATAAAAATGCACCAGTTAGACTGGATCTATCCACATGGTGAAGATTAGTCAGAGACTTAATGTTTGTCTCAGCGGGACATTTGAGTTTGAATTTTCTAGATTCCAGTCACATTTTATCAGCTCTGTGACCTTGGAAAAGTTGTTTATGAGCTGTATATCCAGGCTTTTTCGTCTCTAAAATGGGGATTAAAATAGGACTTATCTCATTACATCAGGTGAGGATTAAATGAAAAAATGCATAGTTCAAAATTTGTAGCAGCATAATTGGTCCAGGATGGGTATTAGTGATAATGGTGATGATGCTTTAGATGGCTACTTAGAGCTCGGGATAATTCACTTTCCATTACAATCTCTGGATTGACTGGTTGGTACTTATAATTAAGATAACTATTAATAATTGGACTAGGAAGTGACTTTAAAATCAAGATCTAAGGCACAGGTAAATGTTCTTTAAACCTGGAAAACAGAACAAGTCTTTCTGAATAGCATTTCCAGGTGGGAATTCCAACCCGTTCTCAGAAAATTATTTTGCTTTCCGTACCCAAATCCCGAGAGATAAACTGTTTTCTGTTCTCCACAATGAATCATTTCCACAAAGTGATGGCCGATAGTACCAACTACCTGGGTTCAAGGAGCCAATTTTCCCGATTTCCCAACCATCTTTTCTCAGGATTTGGGAATGGGAAAGCTAAAAACATTCCTGAGAACAGGCGAGAATTTCCGCCCGTTGGTTGGTAGTATCGGAAACCCTATTTCTGAGGTACCATCAAGCTCCTATGTAGTTGTATATTTGCTTGAGGAACCTATAATGGCCACCAATGATATTAAGGACTTGAGCACTCTTAGGATATGCTGCAAATACAAGAATGTTTATTTAACAAGTTTCAGGGCCACAGGGAGGCCCTAATGACCAAGGAAAAGGTTTTTGTTGGAAGACTTGATCAGAGGAGAGCTGAGTTCACCTACGCCATTTTGTGTACGAAGCTCCATTACACCATTCCTTTGTTGAATTGTGAATCATTTAAGGTAGAGAAAAGAAAATAAAACTTCAAAGGTAATTTCTCTGTTCCAAAAACAGTCTTAGGTTTTCTGGTTTAACAGAGAATTGAGAAGTAAGCATGCATCATTAATTTCTATGCAAAAAACATTCTTCACTTCAAATGGCAATTAGTGATAACATTTCTGTCTCATGTTGTGATGAGATTTTTATGCTAATCATCAAATAGCAGTAAATTAATCATTTGGGCACAGTTAGAGAGGATGTATATTTCATGAGACAGATATAGATATCAAGATCTGTTTGATATTTATTCAAGATAAATGGGAAGCATCTCAAATTATTATGAAGGGAGCATACTGAGCAAACAGGACTGCTTGGTCACAAATGCATGCAGTATAGAAGTGTGAGGATTGTCAAAACACTCTTGGTGTCATTTGTGTAATTACTGTGAAGAAGGTAGAACACTCAGGAAACTTAAAACTCCAGATCATTCACACACACACCAGAACCGTCAAAACCACATCTGAACAATGTGAAGGGCAAAATCAACAATCAACCTCCTTTCCCACGAATCCCCTCCTTGTTACAAAATTTACCCTTTACATATTATACAATATTTAAATGGGTTTCTCTTCTCCATTTGCACTTAATCTACTCAGGCAAATTAATCAGAAAAGGAACTTGACCTTATAGTCAAATTGGAAAGCTACTGCATGCACAGGAAATAGGCCACCACTCAAGTGATACGTCATTTCTTAGCAGACAAACAGTTCCTTTTACAATGATTTGTGGAAAATAAGAGAATTGTGCTTAAAAATGCCTATAGCTATAGCATGTGTGAGGCTCCAGAGGTAGCTGGTAGACTTAAGCAATTATGATGTGCACATAGAATTGTCATGAGAAAAACTCTATAGATCCCTTTCTTCATATTCCTCCTTCTACCCTTCTATTTTCCCAACTCCCATGCACTTCTCCATTTGTCTCCTACTCTTAGTGCTATTGATACGCATGCTCACCAACACACTCCCTGACTTGTACATATTCATATTTTCTCCTGACTCAGCTCCTAAATACGCCTCCAGTAAGGCAGCATTAAAAGACCCAGTTAAGAAAAGGGTGCTGTCTTCTCTGATTTGACAACCCCCTCTCTATTTTTTTTCCCCAGGGAAATAGACAACCTTATGGGGAAAGTCAAATAGATGAAATAAGATTCATTTCCTTAGAACCCCTTCTAGGATATAGGTAAAGGGGGTACAATCCCAAACCCTGTGCAGAAGGTGGGGATGGAGGTAAGATTTAGTTTCCTAGAAGGAATAGGCAGGTGTAGTGACTCAGAAGGCAGTTGGTGGGAGAGAAAAATGACTGCCAGATGGTGGGAATTAGAATCCAGAACACAACCTTGTGACAGATTTTTCTCTTTCAAAGTTGCTTTGAAGTTTAAAACTGGAGTGAGTGGGGAGGGTAGTAGTGGCAATGAGTGGAGAATACAAAATGGAACTTACTTTGGGCTCCACAATCTGTAGGGGCGATCTAAAGATGTTGCTGAGGGCTGAGAAGCAGAAAGCACCATAGCTCCAAGACGAAGGCGGTGGAGGTCCTGAGTGTGGCTGTGGTCCTATTGAGGAAGCCCTCTGCACGGATCTTAAAGGAAATGGAAGAAATTGGTCCAATAGGACATAAATGTCCCATTTTAGGAAAAAACAAAGATGTAACCAACACACCCATGAGTTTTTAGACCTAAATATAAAACATATATCCTTTGTTGAAAATAAGAATGATTACCAGATAAACAATAGATTATCCTTGGACTCTGATGATTCATAGATACCATCAATTTTAGCTTAGTCTTTGGACACTTCATAAAATCTCTTAGAATCTACAGTCCCAGTTGGAATCAGGTAGTGTGAAAAGAATGATTCAAAGTGTGCAAATGTTAAAAGAATATGGGTGTATACTTTGGACAAAAATTAGTGATGACATACATTTCTGACCAATTAGGAGTAACAGGGGTCAGACTTGTCTTTATGTATGAAACACTTAAAAATCCAAATAAAATGTATGAAACAACAGTTTCAAGAAATAAAGGACAATGGTGCCTAAGAGACAGAAAACAAAGGAAGTAAGCTCTTTGATGGCCTTAGCTTGCTGCCTTGAGAGAGTTTCCAGTTGCAGTTCAGGGAAGGGAAACCTAGACAGAACCCAGTAACCACCATGAGTTGAAGAGAGGAATCTTAATGCCCAGGGAAGCCAAGGCAGCTAGAATTCATGAGACACAGTCTTAGAGAGGAGAGAGCTTCACAGAGCAAAAATGCCAGAGATCTGTAGAGGCTCCCTCCACTCCTAAGTCTTCAGCTGAGTCCTGATCAATTCATGTGTTGGAAGAAACTGTCAGAGGGCGGGAAAAGAACCAGCTAAAAAGACTAGGAGAAACAGTACTAAGAGCTCAAACAGGAAAAAAAAAATAGTTTGCCCCCAGTTAGAGAGGAAGACTTTATAATTTATGGATTATCAAGTACTCAGAGGGGTTAGCCTCAGGAGGTGGGCAAAATTAACCCTAGACTAAATGCTGCTGTAGTTCTACCTCACAGAGCTTGTTTAAATAATCTGAATGGGCTACGTTTCTCAATACAGCATGAACTTGGTAGTGACTGGATTTTGGATTGAGTTGGAAGACATCCTCTGGTAAGCAGCATGGCCAACATTACTCAATCTCTTCAGGGCCATTATAATAGGAATTGTTGCCTATGTGGGTTACTGTGTGGTGTCTTCCAATTCAAGCCTCCATTTAGGCTACTTGTCTCCTTTTGTGACTATAGGATACAAATGGTACCACCTAAAGCACAACTTTGATGAAGACCTCCATCTTTGGCAGTGTCCATTTTTCTTGCTTAAGCCTATTATTCTCTCTTGAGAGAATTCCAGGACTTTTCTGCTGGCACTCAGGTTAACTCTCTCTTGACAAGACTCCATGCTGGGAATTTTCATCTTGTTTCTATCATTACGTCAAGGACGAGAAGAAGGGATAAATGGAAACTGAGAAACGGATTTGCTGAAAGATAGAAATAGCCTACATTTTGCAATCAGAGGACATTTATGATGGACCTACTATGTATTGGGCATTGTTCTTGGTGCTTTCAGATAGGCTTCAGGGAACTGTGCCCTTAAATTAGGGAAGTAATTAAATTACTTGTTTTCAAACTGTTTCCAACAAAAGATTTTACTATAGAGGACGTATGAGTCGAATATCATTGTTTACTTACAGATAATTGTTCTGTGTTTATTGAAATGTCTACTTTTTGTTCGCTGATCTTCTATACCAACCTGGCCATAAATTAAGTCTTCGTGTGTGTGCAGGTCTGGATCGGGATTCTACTGTGTCCCACTGGTCTATTTATCTGTCCTTGTACTAAAGCTGTGCTATCTTAAATACTACAGGTTGATAATAAGTCAGTATCTGGCAAGGTAAGATAAAACTAGTCAGAATCGGCTGTGCTAACAAATCTCCCACAGAATTATCAATGGCTTAATACTAATTTATTTCTTGGTCATGCTTTGTGTGTACTATGGGTGGACTGGAAGTTTTGCCATGCCTGGTTATCACTCTGGATATAGACTCCTGGAACAAGCAGAATCTGGAACACTGTCATTTGCCATGATAGGGAAAAAGAGAGAGTGTGGCATATCATACACTGGGCCTTAAAGTTTCCACCCAGAAGTAACCACTTATGCTCATATTTCTTTGGCAAAAGCACATGGTATTACCAAATACAAAGTGTCAAGTGCAATCTTTCCTGGAAAGAAAATAGAAAATATTTGGCAATCATATTACTGGTTAGTATGATCCCTACCTTAATTTCTCTTTTTAGAAATAATTGGCTAGTGTTGTTAGTCCTTTCATTCAACTACATTTTAGAATCAGTTTGACATATTAAACAAATTAAAATTGAGAATGCAAACACCAAAAATCCCAGTGTGAAATTTTAATTGAGATTGTATTGACGCTACAGATAAATTTGGGGAGAATGGACATCGTTATTATTGAGTCTTCCAAAACATGAACATGACAAATTTTTCCAATTATTTAGTTCTACCTTAATATAGTTCAATAAAGTTTTATAATCTTGCACATCTTATTGTAAAATTTATTTTTAGACATTTTATATTATTTGATTCTAATGTAAATGTTATCTTTTTGGTTGTATTTTCTAAGTATTTGTATAGAAATGCTTCTCACTATATTTATTGATTTCTTAAGCAAACTTGCTAAACTGTTTTTAATTCTGATTATTTTTGTAGATTCTTTTGAATTTTCTACATAGGCAATCATATTTATCTACAAATAAAAACAGTTTTCTTTTTTCCTTTTCACTTCCTATACTTCTCCCACCCCCACCTTTCTATAGTGGCTAAGACATCAAGGCACTATTGAATGAAAGTAGTTCCATTATCTTATTTCTTATCTTAAAGAAAACATGTTTAGTATTTCATGTATGACATTACTTTTTTGTACATTTTAAAAATCAGGTTAAAGATGTCCTCTTCAGTTTTTAACTTAAATGGATTTTGGATTTTATATGACACTTTTTCTGCATCTAGAGATGATGATAATTTTCCCCCTTTTATTTGTTAATGTGGTGAATTATATTAGTTGACATGTAATGATGAGCCAATCTTGCATATCTGGCATAAATTCAAATTTGTCATCATGTATTCTTCTTTTATTCAGTAATACAGTTGTTAATATTTTGCGTACGTTATTTTCGTCTATGATCCTGAGTGAACTGGCCTATGATTTTTTTTTCCATACTGTCTTTAATCAGATTTTTAGAGTCAAGATTATACTAGCCTCATAAAATGAGTTGAGAATTAAGCCTTCTTCTATACTCTGGAATAATTTTGTAAAATTGAAATTATTTATTTATGCAAAGTTTGGTAGAACATGCTTATAAAACTGTCTGGGCCAAAAAATTGGGGAGAAAAGGACATTTTAAACTAGTGATTCAATATACTTAATGTTTCTAGGGTTATTAAAACATGCAGTTTATTCATCAACTAACTTAGGTAATTTACATTTTTCTAGAAATAGGTCCATTTGTTCAAGGCTCCAAATTATTCATGTAAAGTTTTTCATATGTACTTTTATTAGTATTTTCAAAAAACCAACTCTTGGCTTTGTTATCCTAATAAATACTTATTGTCTATTTCACTGATTTGTACTCACATTTATTATTTATTTCCTAATTTTTTCTTTGGGTTTATTCTGCTATTCTTTTTTCCTCTGTAATTAGTTAGTTAATTATTTTGCCTCTTTATTTTTAGCATTTTGAACTTTAAATTTGCCTCCTGAAGGAATTGCTTACCTTTATTCTGCAAGTCTTGATATAGATGTGGTCTTTGTTCATTGTGGGTTTTCTTTTTTAATGTATTATTATTCAGTTGTAGAAATGTTTTAATTTCAATTATAATTTCTTCTGCGATACATGGGCTATGTAGTGGTCATTTCTTCATTTTATTAAGTCATTTCTTATTTTCCAAACTTATGAGAGTTTTTAAAAAGTTATATTTGCCATTGTGGTTGCTGAATATAGTATCGAATTTGTTGAGCTTTTTTTCTCATTCCATTATTTTTTGGGGGGAGGGGTGTTTTATTGTCATACTCAGCTTCTATTTTTTAAGGCTACCTTAGAAAATTTAACATTCATATTTAACTTAGCAAAGCCTACAGTTAGCAATAAAACTGAAAACAACAAAGGAACAAGACAAACAAACGAAGAAACAAAAACTCATAGACACAGACAATAGTTTTGTGGTTACCAGAGGGTAAGGGGGGAGAGAGATTGGTAGATGAGGGTAAATGGGATCAAGTATACAGTGATGGAATGCAGATATGTGTATGACTAGTTGACCCAAAGGGCCTGAGTCTTTGACTGAAACTGCCTCTGGAAAACTATATTGTACTGGCTGCTCAGCAAGCCTGGTGTGGGGAGGAGAGCTTTTCCTCATGAGGCCTGCCAGGCAAAGCCTTTGTAATTGCCTGTAGCTGGGCCTGAAAGGTCACACACAGATTTTTCCTAAAGCGAGGCTCTTCATTGCTTCTTGTCTATTAGTCTTAACTCTAGGATCATTTAACTTTTTAATTAACATTTACAGATTTCCTTTAGTAAAGTTCTGCTAGCAGTTTTTGTTTTTCTGAAAATATCATTTTTTTCTTGTTCTTGAAAGACATTTTTGCTGAGCATGGAATTTTTAGGTTGATAATTGTCTTATCATGTTGATAATTGTCTTATCAGAAATTTTATTATTTCTGGAAAGTTTTCATTGATGATTTCTTTAGATAATTTTTTGTTCCAATTTCTCTTTTTGGAATTCTGACTAAACTGTATCAGATGATATAACTCTTTCATATTTCTTAACCTCTCATTCAGATTTTCCTTTCTGTGCTAAATGCTCATTAATTTTTTCACTATTATCTTTCAGTTCATGAATTCTCTCATCTGCAGTTAAACTGGTTCTCTAATTTTTATTTTTTGTATTTTTTAAATATTTTTTATTGGGGAAGGGAAACAGGACTTTATTGGGGAACAGTGTGTACTTCCAGGACTTTTTGCCAAGTCAGTTGTTGTCCCCTCAATCTTAGTTGTGGAGGGTGCCATTAAGCTTCAAGTTGTTGTCCTTTCAGTCTTAGTTGCGGCGGGCACAGCTCAGCTCCAAGTCCAGTTGCCCTTGCCAGTTGCAGGGGGCACAGCCCACCGTCCCTTGCGGGAGTCGAACCGGCAACCTTGTGGTTGAGAGGACACATTCCAACCAACTGAGCCATCTGGGAGCTCAGCGGCAGCTCAGCTCAAGGTGCCGTGTTCAATCTTAGTTGCAGGGGGCACTGCCCACCATCCCTTGCGGGACTCCAGGAATTGAACTGGCAACAACCTTGTGGTTGAGAGCCCACTGGCCCATGTGGGAATCGAACCAGCAGCATTCTGAGTTAGGAGCACGAAGCTCCAACCACCTGAGCCACCGGGCCAGCCCCTGGTTCTCTAATTTTTAAATTTCACTTAATATAGTTTACATTTCTAGAATTTATGTTTCGTTCTTTTTACAATACGCTTGTCCAATTTTTATAGTATTTTGCTCTCTATTTTTGTGTTTAAAAGATTTTGTTGGGGAAGAGGAACAGGACTTTATTGGGGAACAGTGTGTGCTTCCAGGCCTTTTTTCCAAGTCAAGTTGTTGTCCCCTCAATCTTAGTTGTGGAAGGTGCCGTTCAGTTTCAAGTTGTTGTCCTTTCAGTCTTAGTTGTGGATGGCACAGCTAGTTCCAGGCCCAGTTGCCATTGCCAGTTGCAGGGGGCGCAGCCCACCATCCCTTGCAGGACTCAAGGAATCGAACTGGCAACCTTGTGATTGAGAGCCCACTGGCCCATGTGGGAATAAAACCTGCAGCCTTCGGAGTCAGGAGCACAGAGCTCGAACTGCCTGAGCCACCGGGCCAGTCCCTCTATTTTATTTTCAATTCCTTCTTTTAGTTTCAATGTCCAAAATCATGGACATTGTTTTAAAAAACTCTCGATCTAAAAATTCCAATATCAGAGGGCAGTTGTGGGTTATTTCTGCTATTTTCTTTTTTGGTTTGCTCTAGCTCAGAATGCTACGGGTCCTGTTTTTTCTTTTTATTTTTTCACTTTTAACTGTGAGTATATATTTCTTGTAATGTTACCTGTGCTAATTTCTTTGAACCTTCCACTCAGCACTTATTCAATAATGGTATCTTCCCTTGTGGTCCTCCAACTTATTTTTCATTTCACCATTTATTGAGGTATACTTTTGGGGGTCCCAATTTTATTGGGGTCCTGTAGTATCCCTAATGTGTCAGGCTCTGAGATTTGTCTATAGTCCCCTGGGCCCTAAAAGGCTGTGAAAATTGGATTTAAATTTACATTCTGCAAATTTTTTCAAAGAGAAAGATGGTTTGATGTTGTGCACTCTCTTCATGCCTCCACTTAGTTTTTTCCTGTCTAATATTCTTTACTTTGAACCTGTTAGTTCTTATGTTTAAGAAAGTGTTTCTAAGATGTTATTTAATGTTTTTAGTTTGCAGTATAAGGATCACTCAGTATTTGTCTGCGGCCTTGCCTGAAATGAAAAACTTTACAGTGTCCTTCAACCCTTTTAATAATTACCATTAATAAAACTGATACTTATCTTTTTCTTCTGGGAATTCAATTACATGTATATTAGATCACTTGATATCTAGTTACATGTATATTAGACCACATATATGTTAGCTCACAACTCTTAGATGAGCCACTTTTGTGTTTGTTTTCCTTTGCTCTTTCTTTTTTTAGTGTTTTAGTTTGGATAATTTTTATGGACCTGTTTCCAAGTTCACTGATTCTTTCCTGAAACTTTTTCTGTTCTGCTGATAAGCCAACAAGGAAGTTCCTCATCTCTGATGTTTTATATTTTAGCATTTGCATTTGACTCTAAAGTTTTCATCTCTCTATTAAAAATCTCCTTCTCTTCATGTATGTTGTCTACTTTTCCCACCAGGTCTTTTAACATATTAATCATAATTATGTTAAAGTCCCAATCTGATAGTTCCAACATCTAGCTTATCTCAGTCTAGCTCTCTTAATTGCTTTAATTCTTGACAATGAGTTTATTATTTATTTATTTATTGCATTTTTGGGTGTACCTTATAATTTCTTATTAAATACTGTACATTGAGTGTAGAAGAATAGTAGAGATTGTCCCCAGAGTGGATGGAGATCAACATTTTTACTCTAAAGGAACTTGTAAAAATTATTTAGTTTCTCTGAGTCTCAATACTTTTATCAGCAAAATGTGAATAAGCCCCAACTTCATAAAATATTATATGAAATATACAAAACATTAATGTAAAATAGTATTATCATTTATCTGCTGATAGACCTTAGTACTCTTGTTTAATATGGCAAACATACTTGATTTTTTAAAAAATTTTATTTACTTAAGTGTGTTTTTCCAGGACCCATCAGCTCCAAGTCAAGTAGTTATTTCAATCTAGTTGTGGAGAGTGCAGCTCACAGTGGCCCACGTGGTGATCTAAAAGGCAACATTGTTGTTAAGAGCATCCTGCTCTAATAAACTGAGCTAACCAGCCGACACTTGATTTTTTCCCCCCCTAAATGGTGACATCCTTTTTTACTTTTAATTGAAAATTCCAACTTAGTTTAAAAATCCTAATAAAAGTACAAATTATAAAGCCAAATGCCTCCGTACATTCAACTAAGACTGTTCTATAATTGTGCATTCCTCTACTCTTTCAATAAAAAACATAAAACCGAAATTAGTGTCACTATATTTGATTTAATGTTCATAAATACACAGATAAAAATTGGAGATCTTCCAAAGATTTACCCAGTATTTACTTTCAAAATAGTAACAATATTTTTTATAGAGGTGGTATAAAGAAATGCCCCCACTATGATTCCTACTGTATATTGATTCTATGTGGGGATTGAAATCATTCCTTAATCTACAAAGAATTTGGAAACTATCAAGAAAGATGATAATAATAGATAGTGTGAAAAAGTATGTGCTTAGAAAATGCATCAGATGAAATTGTTAGGTGAAGAAGGGTTTCCTGAAGGTGAAGACCCAGGATTTCTGGCCAGAAATGGCAAAAGTGCTTTCTTTCTTTTTCCTTTAGGATCTGGGCAACATTTCTTCCATGTCTGCAACGACGTAAGAGACAACAGCCCAAAGAGCGGCAGCAACATTCATCTGCTTTGGATCCATGACAGTAATGGTGTCTCCATGGGAGTGATGGAAGGAGAAATACTTATATAAGTCATCAAGTAGACTGGCTCCTGGGAAGAAAAGAGGAAGAATTCTTAATGAAGTATTTTGACAAACACTGCTGAATAGTTGCTCAGAAATCATTGTCACTCATTTCGACTTCATTCTTTCCTGCTCCTACTATATAGGCCACAAGGGCAGAATAGTTACTGTCCCAGCCTCTCTTGCACCAAGGAATGGCCATGTGACACCATTCTGACTAATAGTATATGAGTGGCAGGCCGTGAGAGAGTTCTATGTAAGTCTTTACTGACAAAAAACTAAGGAGAATACCCTAACGACACATTAAAGATAGATGAGAAGAAAAAGCTGCTGCTAAAAAGGTAGCTTGAGGTGAGCTTCTGTAAATCTACCCTGGAATTTACACCTAATCAAACAACAAACACTCCACAAAGGACTCCCTGCACAGCAGACAGGCAAGACGAACAGGCCCACTACTGAATACACCTAAAGGTGGGTGAATCGTGCGAGCAGGGGAGGAGGGAAGGGAGATGTGCAGAGACGGAGCCTCACGGGCGCAGGACGCAGACCTAGCTCAGTGCTCCCAGCTCACTGCATCCAGAAGCTACTGCAGCTGTGGGAGACGGAAAAACTCGGACTGCTAGGGCTCCACTTATGGCCCACAGGGCTGAGGGGGCAGCATATAACACGGCTGAACCCAACGCTCATGGCAGAGACCTCGGAGCAAAGACTAAGGGAAGAAGGTTGAAAATGGTGGTTTAAGCTCTCACTGCCGAGCAGAGACTGGAACCCTTAGGCAATAGACTAGCCACCCCCTCCCTACTCTCCCAGAGCTCGCCCTGCCCCCACCAGCTTGGTGCTAGAAGTGGAACAGTAGCAGTGTCAGATCAAAAGAACAGAATATTTGCTGTTCTGAGAACTGCTGACGCAGACATACATTTCCAGCCCAACTAGTTCTGGGAAAGGGGAGAAAAATGAGAAAGCAGGACAGGCTGTGGTGGTTGCCACCATTCTCTGGGCCACCTCGCACAACTCACCCCACCCGTGGCCCGACCTACTGGGTGGATCCCTACAGGAGTAAACAGAACTGCTGAAACATACGGGCTCTGAATCTGGTGCAGGAAAAGCTTTGGAACTTAAAAAGCTCTCTGCATACCCACATGGACACTGCGCCCTGTGACCCAGGCAAACTATTAATAGAGGAGAAGCCTGTCTCCCAGGGAATCCCCCCATTGTGTGAGAAGGTGGAATAGTGCAGAAAAAACATAGCACTACCGTGTGAGAGACAAATAAAGGCCTGCATGCAAAGAAAAAATAAAACATTCTACCAACGAGTACTGGAAAACAAAAGAAAGACCTCATCCTACCAACCTTGCAGAAGCCACTCCTGTAGATGTCTAGGAAAAGCAATAACAAATCACTAATTGCCATGAATAACCAACGCAACAAGACAGTTCAGAAAGAAAGTGAAAAGTCTCCAGAAAAGGAACTTAAAGATATGAAAATATGTGACATAAAAGACAGAGAATTCAAGATTGCAATTCTGAAAAAAACTCAACAAGATGCAAGAAAACACAGAAAGGTAGTTTAATGAACTCAGAAACACAATCGAAGAACAACATGAGCATTTTACAAAAGAGATTGGAATTTTAAAATAGAACCAAATGGAATTTCTGGAGATTAAGAACTCAATAGTAGATATCAAGAATGAAATAATCAGCTTAGGTAGTAGAGTTGACCAGATGGAGGAAAGAATCGGTGACATCGAAGATAGAAACCTGGAAATTACACAGATGGAAGAAGAAGGAGACTGGTGAGTTAAAATAAATGAAAGAACTCTACAAGAACTTTCTGACTCAATCAGAAAGAGCAATATAAGAATAATGGGCATACCAGAAGGAGAAGAAAGCGAGAAGGGAACAGAGAATATATTCAAACAAATTGTTGATGAGAATTGCCCAAACTTGTGGACAGAACTGGATCCTCAAATCCAAGAAGCAAATAGAACACATAATTACCTCAATCCCACAGGCCTTCTCCAAGAAACATTGTATTGAAGCTGTCTAAAATCAATGACAAAGAAAGAATTCTCAAAGCAGCCAGGGAAAAGAAGACGGTAACCTACAAAGGAAAGCCCATTCGATTATCATCAGATTTCTCAGCAGAAACTCTACAAGCCAGGAGGGAGTGGAACCAAATATTCAAAAGAAAAATTATTGAAAGAGAGAAATTATGAGCCAAGAATAATATACCCAGCAAAGAACTCCTTTAGATATGAAAGAGGAATAAAGACCGTTCCAGACATACAGAAGCTGAAGAAATTTTCTAATACATGACCTGCAATACAAGAAATACTAAAGGAGGCTATTCGACCACCATCAACAGGGACAATTTGTGGCAACCAAAACATAAAAAGGGGGAGAGTAAAGGCCAGAACTGGAATATGGGAATGGAGAAAGTAAGCATGCTGAAGAAAATGGAATACTTTAAATATCGAACTTTCTTTTACATAAACTTAAGGGTAACCACTCAAAAAAAGATCCAGAACTGAAATATATACTGTAATAAAAGAAGAAACAGAGGGAAACATCATAGATACAACCACACAGAAATAATAGACAACAACAAAAAGGCAAAGAAACAATGGAGACACAGCTTTACCAGAAAACTAAAGATAGAATGACAGGAAATCCTCACATATCAATAATCACCCTAAAGGTAAATGGACTGAACTCACCAATAAAAAGGCACACAGTAGCAAATTGGATCAAAAAGCTAAACCCCACCATATGCTGTCTCCAAGAGACAATTTTCAGCTACAAGGACGAGCGTAGACTCAAAGTGAAAGAGTGGAAATTGACACTCCAAGCAATGATACTAAGAGAAAATCAGGTGTAGCCATAATGATATCAGATGAAAAAGACTTCAGGGTGAAAAAGATAACAAGAGACAAAGATGGACATTTCATAATGGTAAAGGGGACTATACAACAAGAAGACATAACAGTCATCAATATTTATGCCCCCATTCAGGGAGCACTGAAATATAGCAAGAAACTACTAACAGAACTAAGTGGAGAAATTGACCAGAACACAATTGTACTAGGGGACATAAATACATCAATAACCGCTATGAATAGATCATCCAAACAAAAAATAAATAACGAAATAGCAACCCTAAACGACACATTAAATGAAATGGACATAATTGACATATATAGAGCTCTTCATCCTAAAACATCAGACTTTACATTCTTTTCTAGTGTACATGGAACAGTCTCAAGGATAGACCATATATTCGGACATAAAATCAGCCTCAGCAAATTTAAGACATTGAAATCATACCAAGCATATTCTCTGAACACAAGGCTTTGAAACTGGATATCAACTGCAAAAGAAAGCAGGAAAAACACAAATACATGGATATTAAAGAACATACTTTTAAAGAATGACTGGGTCAAAGAAGAAATTAGAGGACAGATCAAAAGATACATAGAAACAAATGATAATGAAAATACATCCTACCAAAATTTTTGGGATGCAGCGAAAGCAGTTTTACGAGGGAAATTTATATCATTACAGGCCTATCTCAAGAAATAAGAAAAATCCCAAATAAATAACCTCATGTTACACCTTCAAGAACTAGAAAAAGAAGAACAAGTGAAACCCAAGGTCAGCAGAATAAAGGAAATAACAAAAATCAGAGCAGAACTAAATGAAATAGAGAATAAAAAGACAATAGGAAAAATTAATGTGACAAAGAGCTAGTTCTTTGAAAAGAGTAACAAAATTGATAAATCCCTGGCTAGGCTCACTAAGATAAAAAGACAGAAGACACTAATTAACAAAATAAGAAATGAAAAAAGGGGAAGGTATCATGGAAGCCACAGAAATACAAAAGATCATCCAAGAGTACTATGAAGGACTATATGCCACCAAATTCAATAACCTAGAGAAATGGACAAGTGCTTAGAAACATATAGCCTTCCAAGACTGAACCATGAAGAACTGGAAAATCTAAACAGACCGATCACCAGTAACGAAATTAAATCAGTCATCAAAAACCTTCTCAAAGCAAAAGTCCGGGACTAGATGGCTTCACTAGTGAATGCTACCAAACCTTCAAAGAGGATCTAATACCAATCCTGCTCAAGCTCTTCCAAAAAATTGAAGAAGAGACAGTACTCTCTAACTCATTTTATGAGGCCAACATTACCCTGATAACAAAACCTGGTAAAGACAACACAAAAAAAGAAAACTACAGACCAATATCTCTGATGAATACAGATGCAAAAATCCTAAACAAAATTCTAGCAAATCGAATACAACAATGCATTAAAAAGATTATTCATCACAATCAAGTGGGGTTCATCCCCATGGCACAAGGATGGTTCAACATCCGCAAATTATCAATGTGATACATCACATAAAGAAAATAAAGGACAAAAATCATATGATTATATCTATTGATGCAGAAAAAGCATTTGACAAGCTAAAACATCCATTTATGATTAAAACACTTAATAAAATTGTATAGAAGGAAAATATCTTAACATGATAAAGGCCATATAAGACAAGCCCTCAGCTAATCTCAAAAATTAATGGTGAAAAACTGAAGCCCTTTGCTCTACGTTCAGGAACACGACAGGGCTGTCCCCTATCACCTCTGCTTTTCAACATAGTGTCGGAAATCCTTGCCAGAGCAATCAGACAACAGAAAGAAATAAAACGCATCTACATTGGGAATGAAGACGTTAAATTATCACTTTTTGCAGACTACATGCTATATATAGAAAACCCTGAAGACTCCACCAAAAAGCTACTAGAAACAATCAACGAATACAGTAAAGTTGCTGGCTACAAAATCAACGTACAAAAGTCCATTGCATTCCTATGTAATAACAACAAAATCTCCTAAAAAGAAATAGAAAAAACAATCCCTTTTGCAATTGCAGCAAAAAGAATAAAATACCTAGGAATAAACTTAACCAAGGATGTGAAGGATTTATATGCTGAAAACTATAAAACATTTTTGAAAGAAGTTGAAGAAGAAACAAAGAAATGGAAAGACATTCCGTGCTCATGGATTGGAAGAATCAACATAGTTAAAATGGCCATATTACCCTAAGCAATATACAGATTTAATGCAATCCCCATCAAAATCCCAATGGCATTTTTAAAAGAAATAGAACAAATAATCATCAGATTTGTTTAGAACCACAAAAGACCCCGAATAGCCAAAGCAATATTAAAAAAAAGAACAATACTGGAGGCATCACACTCCCTGACTTTAGCTTGTAGTACAGGGCTACAATAATCAAAACAGCATGGTATTGGCAGAAAAACAGACACATAGACCAATGGAATAGAATTGAGAACCCAGAAATAAAACCACGTAAATATGGAAAGATAATTTTTGACAAAGAAGCTAAACACATACAATGGAGGAAAGACAGTCTCTTCAATAAATGGTGCTGGGAGAATTGGATAGCCATGTGAAAAAGAATGAAACTAGACTGCTATCTGTCATCATGTAGCAAATTAATTCAAAATGGATTAAATACTTAAGCACAAGACCTGACACAATAAACTGTATAGAAGAAAACATAGGTACTAAAGTTATAGATCTTGGGTTCAAGGAGCATTTTATGACTCTGACTCCAAAGGCAATGGAAGTAAAAGCTAAAATAAATGAATGGGATTATATGAAACTTAGAAGCTTCTGCACAGCAAAAGAAACCATCGACAAAATAAAGAGGCAACCAACTGAATGGGAGAAGGTTTTTGCAAACAGTGCCTCCGATAAGGTGTTTGTATGCAAAATGCATAAGGAACTCATGAAACTCAACAACAAAAAAACCAAACAACCCAATTGAAAAATGGGCAGAGTTCCTGAAGAGACAGTTTTTCAAAGAGGACATACAAATGGCAAATAGACATATGAAAAAATGCTAACCATCACTAATCATCAGAGAAATGCAAAGAAAAACCACAAGGAGATATCACCTCACTCCAGTCAGAATGGCTTTCATCAACAAGACAAACAGCAACACGTGTTGGAGAGGCTATGGAGAAAAAGGAACCCTCATACACTGTTGGTAGGAATGCAGACTGGTGCAGCCGCTATGGAAGGCAGTGTGGAGGTTCCTCAAAAAATTATGAATAGAATTACCATACGACCTAGCAATCCTTCTCCTGGGTATCTACCCAAAAAATCTGAAAACATTTATCTATAAAGACACGTGTGCTCCAATGTTCGTTGCAGCTTTGTTTACGGTGGCCAAGACATGGAAACAACCAAAATGTCCTTCGATAGATGAATGGATAAAAAAGTTGTGGTATATACACACAATGGAATACTATTCGGTGGTAAGAAAAGATGATACAGGAATATTTGTGACAACATGGATGGGTCTTGAGAGTATGATGCTAAGTGAAATAAGTCAGACAGAAAAAGCAGAGAACCATATCATTACACTGATATAAACTCAAAACAACAAAAGAACAAGACAAACAAATGAGAAACAAAAACTCATAGACGCAGATAATAGTTTAGTGGTTACCAGAGGGTAAGGGAGGTGGCGATGGGTAATGAGGGTAAGGGGGATCAAATATATGGTGATGGAAACAGAACTGACTCTGGGTGGTGATCCCACAATGGGATTTATAAATGATGTAATACAGAATTGTACACCTGAAATCTATGTAATTTTACTAACAATTGTCACCCCAATAAATAAATAAATAAAATAGATAGATGAGAAGTTTGAAGCTATATGGGACAAAAAGCCCACACACTAAAAATGTCAGAGTGGAAAGACAGAAGGAGCTTGGATTTTGAAAATATTGCTAACTCAATGAACAAGCTCTGCACCTCCTACTTCTGAACTTCCTGCTAAAAGAGCTAAAATAAACCTTTATTTGTTTAAGTAGCTGATAGAAATGTCTTCATATTTATAAAAGAAGACAGTATCTTTTTTTGTATCTGCAAGAGTGCCAATTATGTATCTTCCTGTATACAAAGGGAGGTCAATGCTCCTTTACTAATTTTCCCCCTCAAATTGTTCATTTACTTCACATGAAATTCCCTGGCAACCTCCAAGGTCACCAGAAGGAGTCTCTCGTCCACTTAAAAGCTTTCTTCTCACTCTAGTGAAGTTTTTCTCTATAATAATTTCAGTCATGGATCAGAGACTCAGGGACCCTTCATTGTGTCACATCCATTCTTCAGAACCTACTGGGCCCATTTTATGGATTCCACCGTAGTTGTTTAGTCTATTGCCTTATTTATTTGTTTGAATACTTACTGTTTTATTGTGAAATATACCATACATACATAAGATTGTAGAGAATATAAATGTGTATTATCAAGGGTGACAATATAAAAACTATACATATGTCCAGAATTCATTGCAAGAGACTATCAGTCCCTTTGAAACCTATTTTATGAGCTATGCTCACCAGCCTCCTTTCCACCACTTGTAGATAGATACATTCCTCCTTTCAGAGGTCACCATCCTATTGTGAGTCTGTGTGACTTGCTTTTTGTACTCAAATAACAGTTTTCTGTTACATACTATCAGCATTCTCTAGGGTCTAAATGTAGGACTGAAATTGCTGAGTTATAGAGTATGAGTGTATTAAATTTATCAGGCAATTCCAAAATGTTTTCCTTTTCAATGTATATTTCTACTGTCACTATAAGAGACATTCTCTTGCTTTACATTCTCTCTGGCACTGGGTATTGTCAAGCAAATTTTTGCTAATCTGGTGGGTGTGAAATAACATCTCACTATGGCTTTAATTTTAATTTTTAAAATTATTGATGGGATTGGACATGTTTTCATATATGTATTTTTCTGTCATTTGTGTTTTCTCTTTTGTGAAATGCCTACTTGTGCCTTTTGCTGATTTTTCAATTGATTTGTTTGTCTTTTCTTACTGTTTTGTAGTTCTTGATATATTTTAGATACTAATCTTTTGTTGGTAGTGTGTATACATCATATCCAAATTTGTGGCTCTCTTTTCTGTTTATTATGTGTTTTGATGAATAGCCATTCTTACTTTTTTTTTTTTTTTTTTTTATTAATTAATTTATTTATTAGTTTCAGGTGTACAAAACAAGGTAATACTTAGACGTTCATCATTTATATCCCTCATACTGTGAACCCCCCTCCCCCCATCCACTATCCCTCCGACCTCACACTGAACCATCACATTATATATATAAAATTATAGTTGGCATTCATTAATGTTTAGCTTCTGATGTACAATGCCATGATCAGGTATCCACAGTATCCCTGAGGTGGTCTCCCAAATAGGACGCATGTCCATCGGATACCCAACAAAATCTTTACAACATTATAGAATACCTTCCCCAAATTAATTTTCAAAAGAAAAACCCTGAGGCCATCTTGTGGTTACCAGCTGCTTCCAAATCCCTTCACCTTTCCCCTTATCCCCAACCCCCTCTAAGAAGGACATACAGAAGGCAAGAAGACATATGAAGAAATGCTCAACCTCACTAACCATCAGAGAAATGCAAATAAAAACCACAATGAGATACCACCTCACTCCAGTCAAAATGGCTATTATCAATAAATCAACAAACAACAAATGCTGGCGCGGATGTGGAGAAAAGGGAACGCTAGTGCACTGTTGGTGGGACTGCAGATTAGTGCAGCCACTATGGAAAACAGTATGGAGGTATCTCAGGAATCTGAAAATGGAACTACCCTATGATCCAGTAATTCCACTCCTAGGCATCTACCCGGAGAAATCCAAAACTCCAATTCAAAAATCTGTATGCACTCCTATGTTTATTGCAGCCATTCTTACTTTGATACAGTTGAATTTATGAACTTTTTATGATTTTTACTTTTTACATCTTGTTTAAGAAATCCTTCCCTACTCTAATATCATAAAAATGCTCTCTGATGTACTAAAACTTTTAAAGTTGTGACTTTCATTTTTAAATTCTTCATCCATTTAGAATTGAAATTGATTTTTGTGTACAGTAGGCTTTATTTTTATTTGTCATTTGTCTCAGCAAAATTTATTGACTTAGTACATCCTCCTTTTCCACTGATCTGCAGTGTCAATTTTGCCATATATCAAGTTTCCTTATATGTGTGGGTGTATTTTGGAGCTTTCTAATTCCGTTCCACTGGTCTATTTGTCTATTCCTGTGGGAATACCACAGTATTTTAATTCCTGTTGCTTTCTAATCCTTGTTTCCAGACAGGGCAAGTTCCCTTACTTTCTCCTCTTCCTTCTTCAGAAGAAGGACCTTATTATTCTTGACCACTTGCTCTTCTAGAAAGTTTACAATCATTTTAAAATATTACAAAAATATTTTTGGATTTTGATGGGAATTATGTTAATCTCAATTTGGGGAAAACTCACATTTAATTAGGATGTTCTTATTCATGAAAATGGTGTGTTGATAAGTGTTTCTATTTATTTAAATTTTTTATAATGTCTTTAAAGTTTTATAATATAGTTTTGCATACCTTTTGTTACTTTTCTTGCCTCCATGGCTTATACTTTTTATTGCTAACTGTAAATTATAAATTTTTTTAAAAAGAGCATTTTCTGTTTGTAGCTATCCATTTTTAGCTTTAAAGATATCTGATTTATAAAATGCCAAGTGTCCATTTATCTTCCTACATTCTGGAATAGTTTGTATGAAATTAGAATGATTCATTTACCGGTTATTTTGTAGAACTTACAAAATCATCTAAGTCTGATGCTTTCTTTATGGTAAAAATTTTAACTAATGATTCAATATCTTTTCTGGTTATTGGCTTATTCAAGTTTTGTATTTCTTCTTGAATTCAGGTTGTGAGTATATATTTCTAGGAATTTGTGTTCTGCTCAAATATTCAAAATAATCATCAAAAAGTGGTAAATAATAACTTGTTTTTATCATTTTTTAATGTCTGCGGCATCTATAGGGATGCTCTTTTCATTCCCAATATTGGCTACTAGTTTCTTCTTTTTGTTCATCAATCTTGCCAGTAGTTTGTCAGGTGTATTAGTCTTTTGCACAAAAAAAGAAGTCAATTTTTTTTAATACTTTCTACTGTATAGTAGTTTTTCTCTCATTGATTTGTACTTGTATTTCTATTATTTCCCTCCTTCTTTCTTTGGGTTTATTCACTTTTCTAACTTCCTGAGGTGAATGCTCAGTCTATTACTTTGCAGACTTTCTTTATCTTTAGCATAAGAAATAAAGCTACAATCTTCCCCTCGATACAGCTTAACTATCGATATACTGCCAGTTCTGATGAGTATTTTCACAATCATTCAGTTTTAAATATTTACTAATTCCTACTTTGATTGTTATCTTTGATTCATGTGTTAGAATGTGTTTTTTTAATGAGCTTAATGACTAAGTCACTTCTCCAAATTATTAACATTTAGGTAAATTCATTTTTTCTTTTCTTTTCTTTTTTTAAAGATTTTATTGGGGAAGGGGAACAGTTCTTTATTGGGGAACAGTGTGTATTTCCAGGACTTTTTTGCAAGTCAAGTTGTTGTCCTTTCAATCTTAGTTGTGGTGCCATTCAGCTTCAAGTTGTTGTCCTTTCAGTCTTAGTTGTGGAGGGCGCAGCTCAGTTCCAGGTCAGGTTGCCGTTGCTAGTTGCAGGGGGCACAGCCCACCATCCCTTGCGGGAGTCGAACATGCAACCTTGTGGTTGAGAGGACGCACTCCAACCAACTGAACCATTCGGGAGCTCAGTGGCAGCTCAGCTCAAGGTGCCGTGTTCCATCTTAGTTGCAGGGGGCACTGCCCACCATCCCTTGTGGGACTCGAGGAATAGAACTGGCAACCTTGTGGTTGAGAGCCCACTGGCCCATGTGGGAATCGAACTGGCAGCCTTCAGAGTTAGGAGCACAGAGCTCTAACCACCTGAGCCACCAGGCCGGCCCCAAAGCATGGGGCTTCCCTAGTTATTTTTTCATTGTTGATTTCTAATTTAACTGTTAGAGAATGTGGGCTGTATGATATAGATTCTTGGAATTTTGTTTGGCCTTTTGTATGATTTATTATTATAAATGTTCCACGTGTTGAAAAGAATGTGTTTTCAGTGTATTGCATATGTCCATTAGATCAAGCTTGTTAATTGTGTTCTTTAAATCTTTTAACTCCTTATAGATTTATTGTCTATTTGATCTATTAATTTTGAAAGAGATGTATGAAAATGTCCCTCCGTGGTTTTGGTTGTGTTTATTTTTCTTACAGTTCTGACAACTTCTTTTTTACATATTTCAAAGTTATGCTATTAGGGGCACATAAATTTAGAATTATATCTTCCTGGTAAATTGAACATCTTTATTAACATGTAGTCTTCCTCTTCATTTGTAGTAATGCTTTTTGTCTTGAAGCCCAGTTTTTCCTAATATTCAATACAGCAACTCCTGTTTAACCTAGTATGTCTTTACTCATCATTTTAGTTGCAGTCTTCCTCTGTCCTTAAGTTTTTAGGGGTTTCTCTTATAAATAGTTTAAAATTGAAGTTTAAAAATCTAGTCTAAAAATCTTTGATTTTTAACTGGAGAATATACATAATTTATGTAGATAGTGATTATTATTAAATTCGATTCATTAGTTTTTGCTTTTGATTTGTTCATTTTGTTTTCTAGGTTTTTTTTCCCGTCTTTCTTGCCTTTTTTAATTTGATTCTTTTTTCCTCCTCTCATTTCTTTTTCTCCCCCCGCTCTACGAGTTTGAAACTTACACACGTTGTTCTAATTCTACCAGTAGAGACTTTAGAAATCATAGTTCATATATTTATCTTAATAAATCTAAAGTTAATCAATATCCTATATAAGGACACTAGGGCCCCATGTTTTGTCTCCTGTCCCACATGCACTCACTGTTCACTGTTCATTAAAACCTGCACTCTAATGAAACAGGGACTGGCTGAGAACCTCAGACAAATTTTAGGCTCCAAAATTTTCTTTTCCCTATAGATTCTCATATTATCATATTTCACCTCTAAGGAATTCTCTTACTTTGCCTCCTGCTAAGCCATGGGATTAGTATATCTATGAATTTCTGGTCTACCAAATTGCCAGAGCTCTCTTCTCCCAATCCTCTACTTCCTGTTCTGTGCATTAGATACTTCACTGTTCCTGAGCCCTTTGTTGCCTCAGGATGCTGTCTAAATTTCCTCTACCCCAACCCAAGTTTTAAAAACTTTGTGCCAAGGTTTTCCCCTACCTATCCCCCAAAATCCTTGCTCTGGAGCAGAATTTGGATTTACCGCCATTCATTTATATTTAACACTATGAATGTGTTAAATATTCACACATAAGTTCAGCCATAGTGCTATTAAACATAACATAGCCATTGGGCATAAAGGAAGTGTAATGTAAAGCTCAACTGTCAACTGTGACAATTAATGGCTCCAATGGCTGTCAGCAAATATCCAAAACAGGGTGTATTAAGCTACCAATACTGTCAAACCCTTCACACATGTTGAGGAGGGTTCTTGTTCTTCACTGATTTTTCTTTCTAAATAAGTAAAATATATTTTATGTTAGCCCAGTAGCTCAGAAACAATGGGATCTCACCATCACTCAGCCTGATAACATAAAACCTTCAGTGTGTGGGCCAGAGCCAAGGTCCACAAATGTTCAGAAGGTTCAATTCAATTCAGTTGGGTAAATACTTGAGTTCCTACAATATTTGAGGCAGTAGGCTAAAGACTGAGGTGGATATAAAGGTGAAAAAGACTCTACTCTCAGAAGCTTATTCTGCAGTAGAGGCAGAGAAAATGTGTCCACAGCAGTAATACCACAGTCAGAATATACTGAGTGCTATCAGGGAAGGCCAAAAAAGAATGGTGCATAGCTCATGTAGTTAGACCCCTGGACTAGGTTTCCTTGCTGTGTGCTCTCCATACTTCTCTTATCATAATCTTCACCATCCTTTGGTATAATTGATTGTTTCAATTCTGTTTTTTCTACTATGTTGCAAATTCCCTGAAGGCAAGGTCAGTGTTTTGTTCTCCATTTTGTCACCAATGCCTATAACGTAGCAGCAAATAGAAGATGAATGTATTTGCTGAGTGAATGAATGTATTTGAATGAATGTATTTGTTGAGTGAATGAATGAAATCAGCAAATTTTATGAATAAATTGGTCCTTGAGGGTACTATATCAGTCAGAGTACTTGTAGTAAACAGATGGAACACTACAGGAAAGTAATTTCGAGAATTTAATGAGAGAATTATTTACAAAGAGTAGTCAGAGTTAAATAAAAGCAGTAAGGAATGCTGAAGTGCCCCTGGGCAAGCAACAAGTACAGCCATTATCACTGGTAGATCTAAAAGGCAAAGAAGAAAGCAGCTAGAGCTGCAGCTGTGGGAGAGGGCAACCAGAGAACCTGTGTGTTTAAAGAAGCCAGGGAATCATCAGTCCCCTGCTGTGCCTCCCTTCTCCTATGGGGCCTCCCTTTGGCCAAATCCAATCATAAACCAGAGGTCAAGGCTGATTTGTTAATGCAGTCTATAATAGGTAGCCTCCAGGGGCACTGTATTGGGTAGGGAATGGGAAGGAATGATATGGAATGGTAAAAGAAAATATCCAGCACAAGTACTTAGGATAGCAACAGACCGAGATGGGGCACAGACATTCCAGGTGAATTGTGTATGTGAGTATTCCAGTTTGGGTGATATAGGGGGTTACTTGGATTAATTACTGGCAGTTAAAGTTGGCAAACAACTTTGGAAGGTCCTAAATATAAGGCTGAAAACAGACTAAATGTAACTGGGGAGCTCTTGGGAGCCAATAGGCAGGAAGGTGGGGAGACTGGACCTGCTCCTTAGGGAAATGCTCCAGAAAAATGTGGAAGTGGATTTGTGTGAATGACCATGGATATGAGGAGACAGCTGGGGAAGATAGTCTGGGGTACAGGTGACAAAGACCAAGACCAAATGATGACATTCCAACCTCTAAAATTCTCTGGAAAGCATATTAATGACTATAACCAAACTTCCCAATGGAAAGGCCAAAAATCCTTTTTAAAACTGGAAGACTATACCATGAGCTCACAGCAATCAACCAGGGGAGACAAATCTATGTATTTTCTTTTGGTAGTGACTGGAAGCATTTAAACAGAAACCATGACATTTTAGAATTAGTTGAAGCTGGTGGGGAGCATATGCTTTCTGGATCAGAGAGTAACAGGTGGGTGTCAAATTCATGTACAAATTAAGGATAAAATCAAGGAGTTTGAAGAATCTCGGAAGTCACCGAGAGAGAATGGAAGATGAATCAGAATTGTGGACGTCAGAAACAGGAAAGGACATTTCATTCCAGCAGACAGAATGCAGCTCGCTATTTTCCTCCCATTCCAAGCTTCCTAAAGACACTGTCTGGTGACTGACAGAAAAGTCTCCAAATTCCATATTGAAAAAATAAAGGCAAGAAATATTTGTGCATGCTCTCTCCAGGCCTCTGAAATTTCCTTTCTGTCTTAGACTAAAAGAACTTGACTGCCAGATTGGTGGGAATTTGGCTGCTTCCCCTTAGAATTAGTGACTTAAGGAAGACATTTCCTCAGACATCATCTAAATTCCTGTGAATATATTACAAAACCAAAACAACTCCAGAAAGTTTGACATCACCAATGAGAATGCTGATAACTGAAGGAGATACAAGGGTGGGCCTATCGGCTGCTTTGCAGCTTTTTCTTTGTGATTCCTAGGAGACATTTTAGCATTGACAGCTACTGATCTAAAAGACCAGCACTGAGGGAGAGCCTGCATTTCAATTTCTGAGAGTACCTGACATCTAGAGTAGGGTAAATGTCAATTATCTCTAGGGATAAACTGAACAGGGTCTTTTGACAGGTTTATGAGCTCTGAACAGGGAATCATCAAATGCGTTTTAGAAATAGAAAGTTGGCAAGAAGAAGCCTGCTCTGAAGGCCCAAATTTACCCTCTGGAAACAAAACTACAGCTTTATTAGAGCAGTTCAGTGTTAGAAAATTATTTCTTAGGGAAGTTTAGAATTTAAGGATGTGAAGACATATCCTTAGCATGTCAACCAAGAAGAAGTTGGACCTCGGCAGGGAAATACAACTAAGAGAAGATAGAACTGGGTTCAAATTCAAACTCTCTTTCTAAATAACTAGGTGACTTTGGGCAAATTATAGAAGGCAATTTAGAGTTATTTTCCTCACTCATGAAATAGAGCTAATGTTACTCAACATTCAAGATGCTGGTGAGGATACAGGTACTCAATTAATACTTTATTATAGATGATATATAACCACAAGGGTGACCCAACATATCCATAACAGCATGATCAATTAATTAATTTTGACTTGAAAGACTTAAAATTCTAATTTAACAAATCAAAGTTCTGATGATTGCGTATGACCTCGTTTTGACCCTGGTTTGGATTATTTTTCCTTCTCCTCCTTTCCTTCCCCCTTCTTCCCTCTCCTCTCTAAATCTTTTTTGTAAATATTCACTTCAGAAAATATTTTCCAGCTGTGTGACTGGGTGACGATGGTCCAATGAACATTGTAAGAAATATCCAACCTGCCCCATGTTGTTCTCGGCAGATTCCAGTCTTCACAGACAGATCCCAGTACTGACAGTGGTCGGTGTGGCACATGAGAACAAGACTGAATACCTGCTAATTCCTGGAGAGATGGATGGGTGCATACATAAGGGATTCTCATAGCCCCATTATTGTAGGTTGACTCTCATTCATTTGTAATTAGTGGGTTTTCCTGTACACAAATTAAGCAATTTGTATTATGTGAAGTTTTTAGCAGACATTTGAAAGCTTTGAAAGTTTGAAGTCTATTATTTCAGTGCATACATTGGCTGCTGCAGTGTTGCATGAAGAATGCACTCACAGGCAGGCAGCTGTGGAAAAGCCATTTCTCCTTTATAAACAGATCTTGAACAGTCTGAGGTATGCAATTTAATTGCAATGGAATGTATTACAGACATTCCCCTGATCATAATAATTATGGAGTTACAGAAGAACATTATGGTCTTAACTTATACCCTGTAGGATAATTTAGTCTCCCTAGAATCTATAAAATCTAAAAAATATATTTAAAATTTAATTAAAATTATTATTTCTTTCAGCAAAATTATAAAATGAAAAAACATCATTACCAAAACAACTAGAAAATAAATTCATGATATTTGTAGATATTTAATCTCTCTTTTCAAAAGGGGCCGTTTTATCCCTACTGTATTAAATCTCTTTGAAAATTAGAGTGAGAAATAGCTAATTAATAGCTTCGTAACTCATAGTTCTCCAGAGGAGAAATCAAGTTTTAAGAGGGAAAGAAAATAAATAGTAAAACAAAGGATAGGACAGGAAATGAAAAAAAAATCCCTGATGAAAATTCCATGAAAAGTATTATAATTTTCATTTCAAAACTCTCAACCTACCCAAGAATCTTCAGGCCTGTGTTAAAAAGTTTCAGGTGTGTCACTAAGCCTCTGCACCTACTAACTCTTTGGAAAACTTGGAGTAGGATAATTTGCTGGGATAACTTTTACTACATAGTTTAGGTCAACACCAACATACCTCGAGGACCTCCAGTTCTCATGTACCTAAGCTCTGTGATAATGATTCATCTTTCCATAAAGTTGAAGAACTGTATGGCAGTAGTAAGACTAATTCATCACTGCTACTTGAAGATGGTACTACAGACTATCCAAATGTGGGAATAACAAGAAGAATACTATTTTGTTGAGTGCTTCCTGTGTGCCTATGACTTTCTGAAGATTATTTTATTCAATTCTCCCCATGACCCCATGGGAAAGTGATCACATGTTATTAAAAAATGGAAAATAGATTTAACTTGTCTAAAGTTGTAGAGACAGGAGTCCAACCCAGGTGTCTCTGATCTAAAAACAATACTCCTAACCAGTTTTCTGTACCTTCTCTCACTGCCCTATCCCAGGAAATCTGTAAGCACTTTATCCTCAATGGAAAACCATTTGCTGCTCTGGTCCTCTATCCCCTTTTCTACCTCATGACAAGGAGATGAAAATTTGAGTTGGAGGCATCTTCGGCCATGAAACACAGTAAAGTCTTGGATTATGTTTATAGAGTGGGCTCAGGAAGCCTGGGACTATCTCTCAAAAGATGAACAGCAGAGCCCCATCCCTGCTCTTGCGAGGCAACACTCTGCAGGGTCTGCCAATCCTCCTGGGAGTTCATGGCCATTCTATCTAAAACCCCCTCCTTTTCTCTGATCACTTGTTATCCCACTTATACTGCTTTTTTTTTCTTTTTCTTTGCAGTATCCACTACCTAAAATTATATTATTCTTGTAATGCTTTTATTATTTGCTGCCTGTCTTTCCCATTAGAATGTAAGCTCCATAAAGGCAAGGACTTTGTCTTTGTCACCCCAGTCCCCACTGCCTGCTACATAGTAGGTGCTTAATAAATATCTGTGGAATCACTGAAGGAATAAATGAAAGAATTATTAAATATCTAATGGGACAAAAGGAAAGATGAACACAGGCTTCATTCTCCTTCCCTACAGCAACTTTTGGTAAGTGAATCCTACTGTCTGGGGATTCTACTCTATGCTCCTGCCTTGGAGAATGACAAGTAGGTTCTCTTTACCAAAAACACGGGATATTTCATATATAAGCTGAGATCGAAATGCTCTATGATATATTATGCAATAACGTCCTACAACTTTCACCACTGGTATGGAAATTATCTACAGCTTGAAATAATGCAAAAAGTTCGGCAGCACATCTTTTCAATGTCATTTAGTTGCAAAGTCCACTCAATGATTTCTAGGAGAATGTACTTAGATTGACTCACAGCTTACTATTGATTAAAGGTCCCAGACTTAGTGATGTAACATGTCAGTCCATAGATTTTTGTTTAGCAGAGATGAAAGGGATTTCTGTCCCATTGAATAGATAATCCCAAAGGTTAGTTGGCTTCTAAGACATTAACCAGCTTCTATCTAACCTAGCAATTTTATCCTAATATTTCTTTATTAAACTTAGTTTCTCAAATGCTCTGTAAGTTGGTGTTAATGTCTTACTGATTCTGTCATTAATTAATTAATTGAATAAATTATGCAATGTGTTCATTTTATATTTGCATGAAAATCATGATTTTACCTTCTAGAAAATTATAATTTAATACTTCTCACCTACAAACTTTAAAGAACAATCACATTTATGTTTCTTCTCAAAAGTGAAGTGATTCACAAAGCCACACTCTACGATTTTATCCAGGATTACACAAATAAACAAGAACACAGAAAACTGGCCACCAACAGAGGGCTGGCCTTCTGCCTTCTGCCTTCTTCCTGTATGGGAGTGCATATTCTCCAAGTATGAGAAGGATTGGGAGGAGGATAAGTATAAATTTTATACACATACATAGAGACACATGTGTAAATATAAATATAAATATATATGTATAATACTGGGCTTGTTGTCAACACCTACCTGCCCCTGAATATCTTATTTCTCTCCTGGCCTGACTCACACCTTTCACATAGGAGTCATGATTTTACGTTTTAGAAAATTATAATTTACTACCATCCAGCTACACACCTTAAAAGAACAATCACATTCATAAGCGGTAGGCCCTTATCTTTGAATTCATAATTTCATGTGTGTACATGTGTATTCATAGTTTCATATGGAGCTATAGAGAAACACCCATACCACTCTCTCCTTCCACCTGGTTTTGCAACACAAACTGATATTGACACTTTTTCCGAGAGGGGTAATTTTGAATCTTACTCACGTTTGTATATCAGCCTCAATTTATTACTCTCCCTTTGTCCATACAGAACTAATTGCCTACTCTTCTTTTATGGCCTGATGTCAATAAAGTTCCCACCTATCTGAGCCAGTGTGACTCCTTGTAAATGCCTTTCTGCAGTTCTCACCACACCTGGGAGATGATGCTCACTAAGAAAACATCAGTAAAAATTGTTTCTGACACAGCACACTGTGAGAATATTCAATGCATGTGGGTCTTTGACTTCAAAAGAGTGGGAAGATTGTTTTCAGTGTGGAAAGCCTTAAAGTCACCATGGTTTTTCTATAATTGTGTTCAAATTGACAGATTTTGATTTCTGCCTACATATACAAAAAAAGTTACAAAATTGTTGTGCAGTAAAAGGCAGGTGTTAACAGATATAAACCTTTGTATCTGCTTGCCATCTCCCATTCTTTTGGCAAGCAAATGCAAAGGATTTGACCAATTGGATGTATTACATGGACATGCTGTTCTAGACCTACTTCCCATACTAAGTAGTGATAATTCTGCAAGGCTGTTTAGCAGAAGTATTGCAGGAATGCCTGGGTGACATGGTAGAACTGGAGTCCCAATTTTGTCACCCACTGTTAAATGATTCTGGTAGTGGAAGCCAACTGGTGATAGGAATATGTTCATTCATGAGAGAGGTCACAAGGCCTCTGACCTCTGACTAGTGATTCTTGCTTCCACATGGCCAGGCATTAATGGATTATAAAGTCTAAGTTTGGTTATTAAGCACTTAAATACATAGTTAATAAGGGGAAAGAGATCATGGTTTTTGTAAGAGGAAGCTTTGGCTTGTTTTTACAATCTTTAAAAAGATAAACGAATGTTGTAAACAAAAAGAAGGGAGGGGTTTTACCTATTCAATGAAACTTTGATTAAACTATACTGACAGTCAAAAAGGTTGAGTTGCTGTAGGACTGAAGGGGAGGGAACCAACTGGCTATGAGACATTGAACAGAAACAATAAATATTTCTCTACCAGGAGGTCCACCTGACGTCTGGTATCATTTGGATAATCTTAAGAACCTGAAAGGCTCTCCCAGTTTTACGATGGAACTCCATTATCCCCCAACTCCCTCCATAAGTTGAACAGGTTAAAAATTGTCCATTTGAAGGGATCTAGTATAATTCACAGCTGACTAAACCACACTGGGTTACAAAGAGAAATGAGACTATTTTGAGAGGGTGCACCCAATTGAAGATGGAGCAAAGTTAGACGTTGACAATGGTGAAAAATCTAGTGAATGTTGGCTCAATTATTCTAATATGCTTTCATTTTATTTATGCAAATAGCCTTTTTCTTTCTTAGTCACCTGGCAGGTTCCCACTTGGCAGCTAAATGCAGCCCCTTTAATTGACTATCTGCTAAGGGGATGTGGGTTTTTTTGTTTTCTTTTGTTTTGTTTTTACACAAATTTTCTAAAATATGACCTAAAAATCATTATGCAGCAAGAGAAAAATAAGCTAAACATGAAAGGCTTTGTGAATGCCCAAACAAAGGAAACTAATGTATAAGAAAGAGCCTGGGAAATAAATATGCTTTTAATGCAAACACATTTCACTTAAACTAAAACATCAGTTCAAGAAATATCCACTAAATGCCAACGCTCATGAAAAGATCCTGGCCCGTGGCAATCCATTTATAGGGAATGGACAAGGCTGAGATGCAAATTTAACATTTAAATATAGCTAAATTCCCAATGCTATTATGGTTGACCCTCATTAATGCAATTTTTTTTGACAATCCTTGTAATGAAGAAACAGTGATTATTCTCAGTTGTCACCCAAAATATAATTGCAGTACATTTGATTAAATGCTTTTGTGGTGAGATAAACTGCAATTTACACAAGTCTGTGTGTTCTTTAAAAAAAAAGAAAAAAAAAGCCTGATGATGATAAAAGAGCTAATGTTACTTTGTGGGGTAACATGTCATTAGCTGTTCCATCATTTATACTCAAACTACAGAATTATGGGGTAAAGTAAATGGTGCTTGAGATTTGCTGCTACATACCCTGAAATAGTTTCCAGCACAGAGTTTATAAATAACACCAGGAGCTCTGCTGTTTCACTTCCTGAGTCATTTTTCTTGAAGCCTTTAGAATTTTTGAAAAAAGGTGAAAAGGAAAGTAAACTGCCCTTTACTAACTAATTAAATCAGTAAGAAGACCTCAACATGAATGACATGGAACATGAAGCATGAATTATTTCTTATTTATTTTCATACAGCTGAGAAATAATCTTCCAGTTGCTGTAAATAGGTTAAATGATTACTTAGGATGATCACAGCTATGTTTGCAATGCATTAACCTTGCACTCATTGCTGCATAGCAATGCAGCCACTAGAGATTCTGTCAAACATGACCTGTATATAAGACTTTTGGAAAAGAGATCATATTTATTCACCTAAAATCTATTGAGCTCCTACTAAATGCTAAGTACCTAGCTAGGCCTTGGGCCTAACTTACAGGTGTCTGCTCTCATGGAATTTCATGGAACTTTCAATCCAGAGTACATTTCTGTGGAAATGAATTTGACTGGAAAATAAAAAAAAATTAAAAAAAAATCACATACAAAACTCCTTGGGACTGCACAGATGAAGCTTAACAAGGAAAAGCTCCATTTTCCTCAAGTTTCTGATTTTAATGCAGTAAAGATTGTTTATATGAGCATGTTAGAGAACAGCACAGGTTGTTGGACATGGCATGGTAACGAGACTGTGAAATAACACTCCTACTTACTGCCTCTGGAGTACTGGTTATGTACAAGGACATATTGTTTAATGATGGAAAAGGTAAAAAAAAATTAATCATGATCATAGTTTGTAGAGGGTGGGTGCCTGTAAGGCACCATCACATGACTGAGAAGCATGAGATAGAGGAAGTTACTTGGGTCTTTAGATAACACCCACATTCTGTAGGGTATGTCCAGATGGCTTAAGACCGTTAGCCTGCGGCAACCATGCTTACGTTAATGCCCCTCCACCCAGCAAAAAAATGTATATAACCCATGATTGAGCTGGAATAAAGAGAGACTTGATCAGAACTACTGTCTTGTCTCCGGTCTTTGTGTCTCCCATTTTCCTCCCTTCTAGGTGCTTCGGGGTCCCTCGTGTAGTGTCCCGCGGGTCGGGACAATAGTTGGGATTTACTATGTGCCATGGCCTTAACTAAACATTTGACATGCATTGTCTTATCAAATCCTCAGTTATTCTATAATTATCACCACCCTCATTTTACAGATGAGTGAATTTAGGCTTAAATGTCATGATGATGATTATATGCAAAAGAGTCTGGTGGGTGAATCTGTAGACCTTTTGACCTTGTACTAAATTCCTCCCTTCACCTTAAAGACGAAGGCCACAGGAGTGGGGAGTCTTGGCCTCACAGAGTGGAGTGAAAGGGCAATTCTATGAATCTGCCATTCTCAGGTGACTCATGCCCACATCACCACCCATCTTTTCTTTCAAGGGGACTTCTTACATGAACCTTTGCTTTTTGAAATTCCTTCTATTAGATTTTATAATAGAATGTCTGACTTGTATATTTTCAAAATTATATTCTTCCCTTGCTTCTAATTCAACCTCACATGCTTGGTAATAGACAACTAATCCCACTCTGCTGGTAAACCCCACTCTGTCTGTAGTCATTGGATTGTCAGAATGGCTACTGTCCCTCCTAACTATTTGGGTCATTTCTCTTTGGGGAGAAATATCTTATCCCCTTGGAAGCTTTCCTTTCACAGAAATCAGAGATGGGAAAGAACTTCTCTAGTCCAACCATCATCTAACGTTTGAATCACTTTATAACATTCCTAATAAAGGGCTGTTCAGTCTTCTCCTGAACATCTCTATTGACAGGAAACTCAGGACTTCCCATCCCAATTGCTCTCCAGTGATGCATCATTTAACATGAGCTGAGAGGTAAGTTTTAAAGAACTGTGACAACAGTACCAAGCTTCGGACCTTGAGGAGGCCCAACTAGGGGCACTAGGATGTGCACAACAAGAGATAGAACATAAGGTCCAAAGTTCGATAAGAGCTCAGGGGACAGAAAGGTCAATTGCAATTGTGATGCTCAATTAGACCACCCATGTTAGTCTCCAAATTCTTAGATTAACTAAAGGAATTCATAGTACCGTATAGCCATGGGAAAGAGCTAGATAACAGTAAGTGCAAATATTGCTTATGTGAAAAACCATTACCTTTTATACATAATTCACATATTATAAAATGTACCCATTTTAAGTGTATATCAATCAAGTTTTGACAAATGTACACATGTATAACTATAGCAATCAAGATGTAGAACATTTTCATCATTCCTAAAATAGTTCCCTTGTGCCCTTTATGTCCATTCCTTCCCACCCTCAGCCTTAGGCAACCACTGATTTGCCTCTTATTGCTGTAGTTTAGATTTGCCTTTCCTAGACTTTCACATGAATGGGATTATACAGTATGTAATGTTTTGTGTTTGGCTTCCTTCACTTAGCATAATGATTCTGGAACTCACTCATACTGCTGTATAGGTTGTTGTTTTTTTCTGTTGCCATTTTAGTGAGTGTGTGACAATGTCTCATCTTGGTTTTAATTTGCATTTCCATTATGACTAATAATGTCAAGCATCTTTTCATGTAATTATTGGACATTCATGTATCTTTGTGAACGTAGTGTTAGAATATTTTGCCCATTTTTATTGAATTACAATTTCTTTGTCAGATATATGTATTATGAGCATTTTCTCATCTATGGCTTACCTTCTTCCTTTTCTTAATGATGTCTTCCAAAGACAGACATTTTTAATTTTGATGAAGTCCAATTTATCAATATTTTGTTTAGAGTTAATTTTTCTGTATTCTAAGAAATCTTTGCCTAACCTGAGGTCAAAGATTTTTCTCCTATATTTTCTTCTAGAATTCCCGTAGTTTTAGATTTTACATTTAGGTTTATGATCCATTTTTAGTTAATTTTTATGTATGGTGGGAGGTAAGGGTTAAGATTTATTTTTTTCCCCCTAAGGATACTTTTTTGTTTCATTACTATTTGTCTTAAAGACTATTCTTTCTTCATTAAATAACCTCGCACTTTTATAAAAATTATGTGACTATATATGTATAGATCTATTTTTGATTCCCTACTCTGTTCTTTTGATCTATTTGTCTATTGTTATGCCAATATACCACACTGCTTTGATTGTAGATGTTTCAAAATCACATGGTTAAGTATTTTCAAAATTGTTCTGAATATTCTAGGCCCATCACATTTCCAAATAGATTTTAGAATTAGTTTATCATTTTGTAAAGTTTCATGGACATTTTCATTGCAATTGCATAGATACTATGTATCCACTTGGGGGAGAATTTTAGCATTATGTGCTGCTAAAGTGAGCAATTTGGGGAAGAATTAACATTTTAACAATATTGAGTCTTTAATTCATAACCACTATATCTCTTCATTTATCTAGGTTTCCTTTAAACTCTCTGATAAATGTTTTGTAACTTTCAGCATATATAGCTTACATGTATTTTGTTAAATCTATTCCTGAGTATTTCATGTTCTTTGTTGCTATTCTTTTACATTTTATTTTCTAGTTGTTGTTAGTATATAGAAATACAATTGATGTTTATATATTGTAACCTTGCTAAATTTACTGATATTTTTGTAATATTCTTAGGATTTCCTTTGTACATAAATCATGTTATTTACTCATAACAATAATTTTGCTTCTTCCTTTCTAATCTGTAGCTTTTTATTTCTTTTCCTTGCCTAGTTGTGCTAGGTGGAACCTGCAGTATGATGTTGAACAGAAGTAGTGAGAATGGGAATTCTTGCCTTACTCCTCGTCTTAGGAGGAAAGCATTCACTTTCATCATTAAATATTATGTTGGCTGTAGGTTTTTCATACCTGCCTTTGATCAGATTGAGGAAGTTCCCTACTATTCTTAATTTGCCAAGAGATTTTTATTTATTTTTTAAAATCATGAATGGGTATTGAATTTTGTTCAATGCTGTTTGTGCATCTCCTGAAATTATATTTTTCTTTTCTATTCTGTTAATGTAATAAATTGTATTGATTGATTTTTAAATATTAAACCAACCTTAAATTCCTACAATAAATACCACTTAGACATAGTGTATTATGCTGTTTACATGTTGCTGAATTAAATTTGCTAATGTTTTGTTAAACATTTTGTATCTATGCTCATTAGGGATTTCAATCTGTAGTTTTCTTACAATATCTTTATCTTGTTTTGGTTTCAGTGTTATATTGGCCACATAAAATAAACTGGGATTTTTTCCCTCCTCCTCTGTTTTTTTAAAGTTGGTATAATATTGATATTATTTATTCCTTAAAAAAAGCCTAGAAAACCACCTGGGCTTGGAGTTTACATTGAGTAAAGGTTTTAATTTATGAATTCAATTCATTTGATTTATAGGGCTATTTAGGTCTTTTAATTTCTTCTTGAATAAATTTTGGTAATTTGTGTCTTTCAAGGAATGTCTGTGTCATCTAAGTTGTCAAATGTATTGGCATATGTTTGTTCATAATAGTCCCTTATTATCTTTTCAATGACATAATCTGTAGTGATGTGCCCTATTCGCTCCTGATATTGACAATTTGCATCATCTCTTTTTTATTGATCAATATGGTAGAAGTTTATCAATTTTATAATTGTTTTCATAATGCCAGTTTTAAAATTCATTGGTTTTCTCTATGGTTTGTTGTTTCTACTCTTTCTTATTTCCTTCCTTCTACTTACTTGGTTAATTTATTCTTTTTTTTTTTTTTTTTTTTTTTTTTTTTAGCTTCTTAATGTGAAAGCTACCAGTAGATCATTGATTTTAGAACTTCCTTTTTTTCTCATATAAGCATTTGAAACTCTAAATTTTCATCTAAGCATGACTATAGCTTCATCCCATACATTCTGACATATTGCATTTTTATTATCAAGAAGATTCAAAATAATTTCTAATTTTCTTTGCAATTTCTTCTTTGACCTATATGTGCTGTTTAATTTTCACATATTTGGCAATTTTCTAAATTACTACTTTTGGCTTATTTAACTCCATGGTGGTCAGCAAACATACTTCATATGATTTAAATCCTTTTAAATTCATTGAGTGTTTTTATGACCAAGCATATGCTATAACATGCACTTTAAAAAATGTACATTCTGCTATTGTTGAACACAGTATTCTATAATATCAATTTGACAAATGGGTTGATTGTGTAGTCTAAGTCTTCCATATCCATACTGACTTCCTATCTACTTGTTTTACCAATTACTGGAAACGAATGTTAAAATCTCCAACCACAACTATGTATTTGTCTATTCTTTCAATTATGTCAGTTTTTCTTCAAGTATTTTTGAAGCTCTGTAATTGAGTGCATTCACATTTAAGATTTCTATGTCTTACTTATGAATAGACTATTTTATTATTATAAAATGTCCCTTCTCCTCTATAATAATATTCTTCATTTTGATGCCTACTTTTATATATAGTACAATTCTTGTAGTTTTCATATGTTCATAACTTGCTTATATCTTTTATCCATATATTCTAACCCACTTTTGTCTTTATAGTTAAAGTGTGTTTTGGTAAATAACATGTAATTGAGTCTCACTTTTTTATTCAGTTTGATAATCTCTGTCTTTTAATGGAGTGTTTAGTCCATTTATGCTTAAGGTAACTATTAAGATGCTTGAGTTTCAGTTTACCATTTTGCTATTTGTTTCATTTATTGTTTTGTTCTATTCCTCCTTTCTTTCCTTTCTCTTATATAATTGAATTTTTTAAAAGTCCATTTTATCCCAATGGCATTTTCTGAAGAAATAACCATCAGAGATTTGTATGGAATCACAAAAGACTCTGAATAGCCAATGCAATCCTAAGAAAAAAAGAACACAGATGGAGGTGCCACATTCCCTGACTTCAATTTATACTACAAAGTGACAATAATCAAAATTGCATGATATCAACAATAAAAAAGACACATAGACCAATGGAATAGAATTGAGAACCCAGAAATAAACCCACATATATATGGGCAAATAACTTCAACAAAGGAGCTAAAACCATACAGTGGAGAAAAGAAAGCCTCTTCAATAAGTGGTGCTGGGAAAATTGGAAAGCCATGTGCAAAAAAATATGAAGCTATACTGCTGTCACTGTATACCAAAATAAACTTAAAATGGATCAAAGTCCAAAACATTAGATTTGAAACAATGAAGTGCTTAGACGTAAGCATAGGTACTAAACTCAGTGACCATAGGTTCAGAGATTTTATGAATTTGATTTCAAAGGCAAGAAAAATAAAAGCACAAATAAATGAATGGGATTATAGCAAACTAAGAAGCTTCTGCACTGCAAAAGAAACCATCAACAAAACAAAGAGGCAACCAACTGAGTACGAGAAGGTATTTGCAAACAACACTTCTGATAAAGGGCTAATATCCAAAATATATAAAGAACTCATACAACTCAACAACAAAAAAACAAACAATCCAATTAAAAAATGGGCAGAGCACGTAAACAGACAGTTCTCCCAAGAAGACATACAAACAGCCAACAGATATATGAAAAAGTGCTCAACGTCACTAGCTGTTAGGGAAATTAAAATCAAAACCACAATAAGATAACACCTCACACCTGTTAGACTGATGATACATCAACAAGACAAATAATAACAAGTGTTGGAGAGGCTGTGGGGAAAAAGGAACCCTCACACATTGCTGGTGGGAATGTAAGGGAATGTAAATTGGTACAACCACTATGGAAAACAATGTAGAAGTTCCTCAAAAAATTAAGAACAGAAGTACCATACGACCCAGCAATCCCTCTTCTGGGTATCTATCCCCAAAATCTGAAAACATTTATCCATAAATATATATGTACCCCTATGTTCACTGCAGTATTATTAATGGTGGCCAAGACATGGAAACAACCAAAGTGTCCTTCCATAAATGATTGGATAAAGAAGATGTGGTACAAATACACAATGGAATATTACTTGACCATAAGAAAAGATGAAATACTGACATTTGTGACAACATGGATGGATCTTGAGATTATCATACTAAGTGAAATAAACCAGAAAGAAAAAGTCGAGAACTATATGTCTTCACTCATATGTGGGATATAAAATTGAAAGCAACAAATGAAGAAGACAAAGAAAGAAACAAAAACTCAAAGACACAGACAACAGTTTAATGGTTATCAAAGGGAAAGTGGGGAGTGGTAGAAGAGGGTAAAGGGTGTCAAATATATGGTGATGGAAGGAGAACTGAGTATGGGTGGTGAACATACAATGCAATATAGAGAGAACATATTATAGAATTGTACATTTGAAACCTATATAATTTTTTTTTAGATATTTGAAATACAACTTTATTCTGATTCTAAATGAAAAGGAATGGGAATGACAGTAACAAACAAGATCCCCCCACTGAATATTGTGATGTGACTGTAGCAGTCTTATATTTGAAACTCAATAAGGAACCAACTGTGTTCCAAAACAGCTAAATATGCAGGTCCAAAAAAGGAAGGTATTTTTAACTGCCACACTCATTCATAAGCCCAAAATCTCCTTCAGCATCCCAAAGATTAAGCACATGTTCTGCTTCGCTATGTAATAAAACGTCAAACACGCTGCACCACTGACATTACAGGACAGTTGCCTATACAACTAGACTTCTGATGCTGGGCCCCAGCTTCACTTTCACAGGTCGTCATCCTCATCCAGGAAAGCAGTTGTCTGAGCAACCTCTAGACCATGCTCCTACTGTGCTGCCAATGTGGGATCCATGACAACCTTTGGTGGGGCCAGGGCAGGCATGGCAACAAACTCCAAGTTAGGATCTCCGATGAGTCTTCAAGCAGAAACATATATAATTTTACTAACCAATGTCAGCCCAATACACTTTTTAAAAAGTCAACTTTATCTCCTCTATGGATTATTAGTTATACCTCCCTTTTATTTTTTTAATGGTTGATGTAGAATTTACAACATGCATTTTAACTTATTACAGTATTCATTCAGAGAGTACTTCATATATTCAAGAATCTTATAACAGTATACCTATATTTCTTCTTTCCTGTCCTTTGTGCTATTGCTTTCATACATTTTACTTCCTCATATTGATAAACCCCACAATATATCATTATTAGTTTTGCTTTAAACAGTCAATTATCTTGTAAAGATAATTTTAAAACAGAAAGGACTTTTCTACTTACTCATATATTTACTATTTACACACTCTTCTCTTTTGTGCAAATCTGAATTTCCATTTGGTATCATTTTATTTCAGTTTGATATACTTTCTTTAACATTTCTTGTAGCACAGGTCTCCTGGGAAAGAATTTGCTCACCAATTTTTTCTGAAAATTAATTAATTCCATCCTCATTTTTGAAGGATTCTTTTCTTATTATAGAGTTCTAGGTTGGCAGGCTTTTGTTTGAGCACTTTAAAGATGTTATCCATTGTCTTCTTTGAGAAAATAAATTTACCCCCCAAATCAGTGATCATTCCTATTATTTTCCCTTTTATGTAATGTGTTTCTTCTCTCAGAAACTTTTAAGATTTTTTTTTTATTGCTGGTTTTCAGCAAGTTGATTATAATGATTTTCTTGTTATTTATCCTTCTTGGGTTTTATTGAGCTTTTGGATATATGAGTTTGTAGTGATTGCATTTTGAAAAACTTTAGTCATTAATTCTTTGATTGTTTTCTTCAGCCATTACTCTGCCATTTTCTGGGACTTCATTTATACATGTTAGTCTACTTGATATTATCCCATAGGTCACTGTCACTGAGACACTGTTCATTTTTATCAATCTTTTTTTTTTTTTTCTGTCTTCAGTTTGGATGGGCTCTATCATTATGTTTTCAAATTCACTGATTTTTTATTTGACAGTATCCAATCTGCTGTGGAGCCATTTTGTGAATTTTTTATTTCATATATTGTACTTTTCAGTTTTAGAATTCAATTTTTTTCATAGTTTCACCTCTCGTTATGTTTTTGATTTCCTTTAAATTCTTGAATATATTTATAATAGCTGTTTATATTTCTTGTCTGCCAATTTCATCATCATTATCACTCCTGGGCCTGTTTCTCTTGACTGAATATCCTTCTTGTTATGGGTCACATTTTCTTGCTTCTTTATACGTCTAATAAATCTTTGATTGGATGGTAGGCCTTGTAAATTTTACACTGTTGTCTGGATTTTCTTGCTTCCTTTAAAGACTGTTGAATATTGTTTTCACAGTTACAAATGTGCTTGATCCTTTCAAGGTTTGTTTTTAAGTTTGCTCAGAGGAGTCTAGTTTTCTTGATTCTAGGGCTAGTTTAGCCCTGTATTTAAAGTGAGACCCTTCTGTGGTTTCCATGAATGTACCACATACTCAACAAGTTTGTTCCATTTTTGCTCATCAGAATTCAAAATTTTCCTAGCCCTGTGGACTCTGAGAATTGTTCAGCCTTCAGCTCCCTGACAGCTGGTCTTTGCTGAGACTTGTGGAATTTTACCCTATACATGCTCAGCTTAGTATGCAGCAAAAGGCTTGAGGGTACCCTTATGCAGAGGTCTGAAGATATTTTTCTGGGTGGCTCCCTCCCTTCTGTTACTTTGTCTTTCAAAACATAGCTGCATCAAATTCCCTGAACTCTAATCTCTGTCTCTGTGATTGGGTGAGACTACTATGCTATGCCATGCCCTGAAATATACCTCTAGGCAGAAAACTGGGGCAATCATTGGGGTCTTTTGTTTTCTTTATCTCAGGGATCACAGTCCTCACCTTTCTGTTGCCCAATAGATGAATTAGTTGCTTGATATATCTTGTCTAGGTTTCTTTTCTTTACTCTTCTCTTCTCTTCTCTTCTCTTCTCTTCTCTTCTCTTCTCTTCTCTTCTCTTCTCTTCTCTTCTCTTCTCTTCTCTTTTCTTTTTTTCGTAAGAAAAGAAAAGTCTCACACCAGTTTCTTTCTTATGGCCTGAAGCAGATATTATTAGCTTCTACAAGGTAGAAAATATGTCATATGGTAGTCTTGGTGCTACATTTCAGCACCTGACAGTTGCTTTACCTGTCAATATAGCACAGTGGTTAATAGCACAACTTATAGAGCCAGCCTCACTAAGTTTGAATCGTGACCGTGCATGTGCCAGCTTGTGATGTGGGGAAGGAATTTTACTTCTTTGTGCCTTAATTTTCCAATTTATAATATAGGAACAATCATAATTGTAGCTAGCTTTTAGGTTTGTTTGAGTTTCAATGAGCTAATGAGTTAGAATACTCTTGGTATCTGATAATGCTCAGTATGGTAGTTATTGTTAATATTATTACGACTCATCATCAAAAGGCCAGTTAGCTTATTCCTGTATAACTGATCTTTCGTTTTTTTGAAATCTCATGCAGATAATCAGACTGAGTTAGTGAATGAAATCACATAATAGTGTTTCATTGTTGTTATATTAAAGATATATCCCATCTCTCTCAGTCAATCATAAGTAACAAGTAACATTAGGCGCCAAGTCTGAGAACAAAAAAGCCTGACAAAAGCCACATCTTAAGATCTAAGGGGAGCATAAGTGCACCCTGATCTTCATTTTTCTGTCCAGGTTAGCAATGAAAAAGCACATGTGTGCTGCATTTCTAACAATGAGATTTTATTGGAACTGCACTAGTGGCAATAGATCAGTAAAGGAACATGGCAACAAATCTGCTTATAAAGTGAAGATTCCTTTTATAGAACAAATGATTGCTCATTAATTTATCTATGCCATAAATCTGGAGTTTCGTATGTAGGGTCTGTAAATGGGCTGCACCTAGGCCAATGTTACTTTCAAAGACCGGGTTTTGTCTCCTTAGATGGCTGCTTTCAAACATAAAAGAGATGTTCCTTTAGGAAGGATGTTCCTTTGAGGGAGTTCTGGGGAACCAGGAGGTTCCAACATTTACATGTGTTAGGCAAGGTTTGTTAATCACTTGTATATGTGTGTAACCAGCCTGGATATCAGTCACGTGTCTAAGAGCCAAATAACAACAAAAGTTTTAACATAAACAAATATCTTTGGCATTTGCTCTGCAAACGACCCCATGTGCTTCCACTACCACTGTTCTTCTGTATTGGGAGTAGTCCTCCCTTGTGGTCCTGAGGGTCCCTCTCTCTTGGTCCTGGATTAAAATGGTCAGCTGTCAGGTGACCCCAGCAGAGTTGTTGGCATGATCTGAAGTTCATGTCTTAGAAATGTTTAATGATAATCTTCAGAGGATAAAGGGATAAAGAAACAATTAAAACTCACTCTCCTGACTGGATACTGTAGTTAAATTCGATTCTGGTGTATTACTTTAACTTTTGAGGTAGTACCATGGTGCAGGGGTCCATATGCTATTACTGATCTAAGTAACCCCCCACTGATGTACATGAGAGAGCTAACATCATAGAATAATAACACACCAGCTATCATTTCTTAATCATCTAATGGAGTCCACCTCATGAGTAATTCTTTGAATTTAAGTCATCTTTCCTTCAGAAAAGGTCAATACTTATGTTTTCTTAAGTATTTTAACACAATTTCTGTGAGGAAAGAAGCTGTCATGCAGGGTGTTGTGGGGACAGAGTCCCAGAGAGCACTTTCCAGGCTCTCGGCCTCATGTGGAAAGGTGTTGGCTCGGGTAGTAGATGGCCGTCAGCTGTGGCTAATTGACCATCAGCTGTTACTAGTTAGCCAATTAGCCCCTGATATAACTGCCCGTGGCTGCGTTAGTTGGTCAGTCGGTTGGGTGGCAGAAGAGAAGCGGACAGCAGGTTGCAGGTCGTGTGACTCCAGCCTCCAGTGAGACTATAATAGTATGACTCCCCTACCTATGGCTCCGTGCGTGTTCCATTTTGGCCTCACCATATCCTGCATTCTTTTGTGGGAAGTGGGACTAGAGGCCCCGCAGGCCGCCTCGCATGACAAATGGTGCTGCAAGCAGGGTCTCCCGCACGTGTATCATGTGGGGTCTCTGGTCCCGCTCCCCACATAAGAATGCAGGACATGGTGAGGCCAAAAAGGAACACCCACGGAGCCACAGATAGGGGAGTCATACCACTATATTCTTGCTGGAGGCATCTGCTTCTCTGCAATCTGCAATCCACAATCCACCCTTGCTAGCCCCCATTTTGCTGCTAGCATAGTCATGACAGTTATATTAGTGGCCAATGGCTCACTGGTTACAGCTGACGACCAATGAGCCACAGCTGATGGCCATGCAATCACAGTTGCTGGCCATTTACTACCTGAGCCAGCACCTTTCCACGTGAGGCCGAGAGCCTGGAAACTGCACTCCTGACTCTGTGCCCACAGAAGCTGTATTTGTATTCCCCTCTTATTAGAGTATAAGAACCAGAGAACCAGACAGAGTAAATCATTTGTTTGAGACCATACAGTGACACAGAACCTAAGAGAATCGCGCACCTTAGAACACCAATCTTACAACTTTCTGTAGATCAGAGTCAGCGGAGTATTTTGTAAGGGGCTCTAGAGACTAAATATCTTAGATTTGGTGGGCTATACAATCTCTGTTGCAATACAAGTCTTCAACTTCGCTGTTGTAGCATGAAAGCAACCGTAGTGTGTAAATGTAAATGAGTGAGCACAGCTGGTTATGATGATTTTCTCTCTCTCTCTCTCTCTCTCTCTCTCTCTCTCTCTCTCGGACTTTTACATTTTACATGAGGAAACTGAGAGGCTAACTCACTTGTCCAAGGCAACGTGGTTATAAATGAAGTGTGAAGACTGCAGCATGAGTCTCTTGACTTCTAATACTTCTCCTCTGCTAACTGTCGTGTCAGAAATTCTTACTTTCATTTTCAGATGAGGAAATGTTAGGACCTGGAGAGGTTGAATTACTTGTCTGGAGTCAATGGTATGATAGTGACTGAGCCGGGACTAGAACCACCATCTGTTGACTTGCAGGCTGGCCGTCTATGTCGTCACATTATTGTGAACACTTTCCAGAAAAAAACATGTAACTAGATAGAATAATATAACTAAATAGTATGTCCACTGTATTTAAGTCCTTAAACCTCCTGTAATGATACCATTTTATAAATGATCTCTTTATTGTACCAAACAGTATCCAGATGCAGAATGATTTTTTTATTCACTTTGTGTTTTGACTACATAATTTTCAAATCCAAGTCTGGATTATGCAACTCTTATTGGTACATTGCAGTGCCTTTTGTTTAATTTTGTTCTCTAATGCAGTCTGACAATTATATCTTCCATCATAGTACTTAACTGGAGGAGGAGATATCCTCCAATCCAGGGAATATGTGCATCAGAAGGAAAATAAACTGATAAAGAGGATTCCTCGGTTTTAACTAGCACTTTAAAATGAACTGGTAGGAATCATCCTGATTTTAAGGGTCTGTTCTAGTTCTATGAGAACATGATAGATGACAGGGTCACCAATTGTCCTGGTTTGCCTGAGACTCAGGGAATTTCTGGCATCTAGGGCTTTCAGTGCTGAGATCAGAAAAGGCCCAGGAAAACCATGATGAGTCCATCACCTGAGTGCTGCATAATATGCGTGAATGAATTGGCCAATAATCATAACTCTGCATGCCTGGAGGTGGTGATCCTCATCTGCAGCAGGTACTGGGGCCTGTGGACAAGAACAGGAGGGCTGGCTGGCCAGCTTCTTAGCAACACTTGAGGATGGTAAAGCCTTATGGTTTTGTAGAAAAATCAAACCTAACTATGTCAAAATATCATAGTGTACATATGAAAGAACAGCTCATTGACAAATATAAATCTGTCTGGATTATTATTGCTGCACTTCCCACTCATTGGTAAAAATAGTGTAATCTGTCACTTCCCCTAAGAAACATGTAAACAAAGAAGGCTTTTCGCTCCAACTGTAACAAAAGCCATCTGCTCAACATGGAAAACTCTCCACAAGCTGCTGGTGATTATCAATTCCTAGACTCAACAGAGCATCCAGTTGCCAGCACAGGATCCACACCAAGCCCAGGAGGTGGTGCCAAGTTTCCAGACTGTGGATCTGAGGACATAGGCCAAATGACATCTTCCTGAGATTTCTTTTAGGCCTCCTGCCATTTCTACCTTCCTCTGACAACTCTGGTTTTCCAAGTTTGGTTGGCTAAGACCTGCTTTGGGTTTCCCAGATTTGGGAAAAGGAGCTTCTGGTGGTCCCATTAGCACCCAAGCACCTTAAAGGTTCCTTTGTTACTAACAGAGTTAAAGTTCCTCTAAGGGGCTTTGTCTCCACTACAGGTGTCAGCCATTCTCCCTGCCCTGCAGAATGTCAAAAGTAAATACTAGAAGGATTCACACCGTCCAGCTATGGAACACTTGTGAACACACGAACCAGGGTTAAAAACGGCAAATGACTAAAACCTTTGGAAAAAGCAACGTGAACGGTTTTCAGACTTTTCCTATAGAAACACCACTGAAAGCCTTATTCTAATTTTCAGTTCCATCTGGTGACTGTTTATTTAAGACCTCGGTTAGAAAATTCACTTTAAATATGCATCAGTGAATTGGTTGCCACTGCAGGCTGGCCAGACCCAGTATTATGTCTGGCTGGCTCTTATTTCAGAGTCTTAATTAGGATATGCAGGGATGGTAGGTCTCCCTGACTGTCAGACTGTCCTAAGGAATTCAGATTGTAACTTCGTTAGGGACGGAGCTAGCCCCTCTCTATGTTCTCCCAGGCCACAAGTAACCTGCAATTCTTGAGCCCTGGCATCATGCAGGGTCTCTGGTCCCGCTTCCCGCATAAGAATGCAGGATATGGGGCCAGCCCGGTGGCTCAGGCAGTTAGAGCTCCATGCTCCTAACTCCGAAGGCTGCCGGTTCGATTCCCACATGGGCCAGTGGGCTCTCAACCACAAGGCTGCCAGTCCAATAACTCGAGTCCTGCAAGGGATGGTGGGCAGCGCCCCCTGCAACTAAGATTGAATATGTCACCTTGAGCTGAGCTGCCTCTGAGCTCCCAGATGGCTCAATTAGTTGGAGCACAGGTTCTCAACCACAAGGTTGCCGATTTGACTCCAGCAAGGGATGGTGGACTGTGCCCCCTGCAACTAGCAACGGCAACTGGACCTGGAGCTGAGCTGCGCCCTCCACAACTAAGACTGAAAGGACAACTTGAAGCTGAACGGCACTCTCCACAATTAAGATTGAAAGGACAACAACTTGACTTGGAAAAAAAAAGTCCTGGAAGTACACACTGTTCCACAATAAAGTCCTGTTCCCCTTCCTCAATTAAGAAAAAAAAAAAAAAAGGATAGCATTAGCTTGTTTAAAAAAGAAAAAAGAATGCAGGATATGGTGAGGCCAAAAAGGAACACCAACGGAGCCATAGATAGAGGAGTCGTACTACTATATTCTTACCGGCTGCTGGTCGAGACACAAAAGCAAACATCCACCAGTACCCCAATGAGGGGTCTTCCTGCACCACCATCTCACTGGTGCCCGGGTGAGACACAGGAAGCAGGATCAACATGATCTGCAGTCCACCATCCACACTTCTAACCACACTTGCTAGCTGCAATCCACAGTCCACTTCTCTGTCAACCAACTAACCAACCCCCTAGCGTAGCCACAGCAGTTACACTAGTGGCCAGTGGCTAACCAGTAACAGTCTATGGCCAACTAGTCACAGCTGATGGCTATCTACTACCCCAGCCAGCACCTTTAGACATGAGGCCGAGAGCATGGAAACTGCTCTCTGGGACTCTGTCCCCACACCTGGATGTCTCTGATTTTTTTCTCCATGATTCTTACTTTGGCCTTCACTTTTTCTATTTCCTTCATTGAGTCCATTACTCAAATCTGCATCATTTCTTTTCCTGTCTCCTTTTTCCACTTCTGCTTCTTCCTTGACCCTTTATCCCTTTCCAATTTATTTCCTGTCAACCTCATCTACTTTTCTTTACTATTTTACTATCTTCTTTTAGTCGTCCGTGTCTTTATTACCTAACTTCTCTTCCTGTTTTGCAACGTGTTCCTTGTTTTCCACTTGGAATTTCTTTAAGCATTTTAAAAAGCCAATTATCACCATGTTGCTTAATTTTTAATAAACCTGATTTTTAAAATGGAAATTCCATTTTCTTAGTGTGCTATGGCAGACAGGTAAAGGCATAAATTAACCAGAGCTGATTGAAATAGGGAAAAGAAAGCCAGTCTATAGCTCTATGCCAGAATGAATATGAAGTAGGTGGCAAGGGGTATGAATATGTACCTATATCCAGCTTAGAACACACTGTACTCACCAAATGTATACAGCCTGTGCATGCCAAAAAAAAAAATCAATTTCTCCTCATTGAATGCCAAATGATGGCTGTGGAAGTCAGGTACTGATCAACTATTTAAAGAGAACAAATTCTATTTAAAGAGAACTATTAAAAGAGAACTATTTAAAGAGAACAGAGCTTTTTGAAAGAGCTATGAAATCCAGTTTCAAAACAGGAATACCTGAGTTAGGTGAGGATATTCCTATAGGGTGATTGATGTCTGCGCATTGGTCAGAGTGTTCTGGTAAATTCTCCAGATCCCCAAACATTCTAACATAAAATCAGAGCAACACAGGCCCACTAGCTAGAGTAAAATTGCTTCAGGTTGAAAGCCTTCAGTTGCTTCTCTGAGTTATCAGCAGGCACAGACTCACACCTGCCAATATAGCTTTTGATTACAGAACACAACAGTTGGGCAGTGTAGTAACAATAATTATCTTGGTAATTAGATTCTGTCATACATTGTATACTCAGGACCTTGGGCTTCAGTGGAAACAGAAGACGCACCGGAATATATTTAGAGCACTTGGTCTCTTCTAGTGAACAGGTCGCTAATAAGCTCTTCCTAAAACAATGAGAAAGCAGATTGCCTCTTCTTTCATACCTTCTTTCTCTACTTTCGGTTCAGCAAACTTGAGTTGTGTTGCAGGATGGGAAAGAGGGAGAAAACTGTCAACAAGGAGGGGGGATGGAAACTGTCCAGGAAGAAATCCCGTTTGTGTCTTGTCCTCTGTGCATTTCAAAATGGAAATGCTACACTCATTAAAGTGTCCATTAAGCAAACAATACAGGGAAACAAGATGGTGTTTGGGAGGTAGGGAAGGAGGAGAAGAGGCAGGTCAGAGAGAGGAAACAAGATGAGGGCATTGTTTTTAAAGGAGACTGCAAAATGTTCAACCAGGGAAAGAAAATACCTGCAGACATTTCATTGAAGAATGAAGGAATACATCATTTCAGTACTGACGACTGTTAATAACATCTCTATTGCAGCCACACAGAAATCTGCTGGTGTCTATCAAAACAGTGGAGAGAGAGTAAATAACAGTGTGACTTCCATGAGTGAGTTTAATGCATCAAGAGGAGGTGTGACTAAATACATGGCATGTTGACTTGATGTGAAAAAGAAGATCAGATCTGTGAGAGTAAACATGGTTACCTAGTAGTAAAAATCAGGGAAACAGAGACAGGAGAAGAAAAAACACTGAATGCCTACTGTGTGCTAAGCACTACCACATATATTGTCATTTAATCCCTAAAACATATGAATGCCATGGGTATTATCAGGCTTCATTTACAGATGAGAAAAAAGGCTCAAGAAGATATGTATGGGATTGCAAATTGGTGCAGCCACTATGGAAAACAGTATGGCGGTTCCTCAAGAAATTAAAAATAGAACTACTTTATGACCCAGCAATTCCACTTCTGGGTATTTATCCAAAGAAATCCAAAACACTAATTCAAAAAAATATGTGCACCCTTTTTTTTTTTTATTGCAGAGCTACTCACAATAGCCAAGATATGGACAAAACCGAGATGCCCATAAACAGACAATTGGATAAAGAAATTGTGGTACATTTATATAATGGAGTATTACTCTGCCATAAAAATGAATGAAATCTTACCATTTGCAACAACAGGGATGGAGTAGAGGATATTATGCTAAGTTAAATAAGTCAGACTGAGAAAGACAAATACCGTATGATCTCATTTATATGTGGAATCTAAAGAACAGAATAAACAAAACAGAACTAGACTCATACATACAGAGAACAAATTGATGGTTCCTAGATGGGAGGGGCATTTGGGGAATGGGTGAGAAAGATGAAGGGATTAGGAAGTACAAATTGGTAGTCACAAAATAGTCATGGGGATGTGAAATAAAGTATGGGGAAAATAGTCAATAATGTGAAAACTATGTATGGTATCAGATGGGTACTAGACTTATCAGGGGGATCAGTTCATAAATTATATATATACCTAACTACTGCGCTGTACACATGAAACTAACATAAACTAATACTGAATGTCAACTATAATTCATATATATACATGTATATATATAAGTACATATATATATATACACATATATATGTATATATGTATATATATATGGTCACAGGATGTAAAGTACAGCAAAGGGAATATAGTCAATGATACGTAATAGCTATGTATGGTGTCAGATGGGAAGTAGATTTGGGGTTGTCACGTTGTTAGGTATGTAAATGTGTAAACATTATGTTGTTTTGTACACAAGAAACTAGTAATAAAAAATATGAAATTGTAAAAAAAAAATTAGACATGTAAATTAGCCCAAGTTCCTACAGCTGCTAAACAAGAGAGCCAATTTTTTTCTTAATTTATTGGGGTGACAATTGTTAGTAAAATTACACAGATTTCAGGTGTACAATTTTGTATTACATCATCTATAAATCCCATTGTGTGTTCACCACACAGAGTCAGTTCTCCTTCCACCACCATATATTTGATCCCCCTTACCCTCATCTACCACCCCTCACACCCCTTACCCTCTGGTAACCACTAAACTATTGTCTGTGTCTATGAGTTTTTGTTTCTCATTTGTTTGTCTTGATCTTTTCTTGTTTTTGGTTTATATACCACATATCAGTGAAATCATAGGGTTCTCTGCTTTTTCTGTCTGACTTATTTCGCTTAGCATCATACTCTCAAGATCCATCCATGTTGTCACTAATGTTCCTATATCATATTTTATTACCACCGAATAGTATTCCATTGTGTATACATACCACAACTTCTTTATCTATTCATCTACCAAAGAACATTTTGGTTGTTTCCATGTCTTCGCTACCGTAAACACAGCTGCAACGAACATTGGAGCACACGTGTCTTTATGGATAAATGTTGTCAGATTTTTTGGGTAGATACACAGGAGAGGGATTACGGAGTCATATGGTAATTCTATTCATAATTTTGTGAGGAACCTCCACACTGCCTTCCATAATGGCTGCACCAGTCTGCATACCCACCAACAGTGTATGAAGGTTCCTTATTCTCCACAGCCTCTCCAACACTTGTTACTATTCGTCTTGTTGAGGATAGCCATTCTGACTGGGATGAGGTGATATCTCATTGTGGATTTTCTTTGCATTTCTCTGATGATTAACGATGTTGAGCATTTTTTCATATATCTATTTGCCATTTGTATGTCCTCTTTGGAGAAATGTCTCTTCAGGTCCTCTGCCCATATTTCAATTGGGTTGTTTGTTTTTTTGTTGTTGAGTTGCATGAGTTCCTTGTATATTTTGAACATTAGCCCCTTATCAGAGGCACTGTTTGCAAAAACCTTATCCCATTCAGTTGGTTGGCTCTTTATTTTGTCGATGGTTTCTTTTGCTGTGCAGAAGCTTTTAAGTTTCATATAGTCCCATTTGTTTATTTTTGCTTTTACTTCCAATGCCTTTGGAGTCAAATTCATAAAATACTCTTTGAACCCAAGGTCCATAAGTTTAGTGCCTATGTTTTCTTCTATGCAGTTTATTGTGTCAGGTCTTATGCTTAAGTCTTTGATCCATTTTGAATTAATTTTGGTACATGGTGACAGATAGCAGTCCAGTTTCATTCTTTTGCACGTGGCTATCCAATTCTGCCAGCACCATTTATTGAAGAGGCTGTCGTTCCTCCATTGTATGTTTTTAGCTTCTTTGTCAAAAATTATCTGTCCGCATTTATGTGGTTTTATTTCTGGATTCTCAATTCTATTCCATTGGTCTATGTGTCTGTTTTTCCGCCAATACCAAGCTGTTTTGATTATTGTAGCCCTGTAGTACAAGGAAAAATCAGGGAGTGTGATACCTCCAGTATTGTTCTTTTTTTTAAATATTGCTTTGGCTATTCAGGATCTTTTGTAGTTCCAAACAAATCTGATGATTTTTTGTTCTATTTCTTTAAAAAATGCCATTGGGATTTTAATGGGGATTGCATTAAATCTGTATATGGCTTTGGGTAATATGGCCATTTTAACTATGTTGATTCTTCCAATCCATGAGCACGGAATGTCTTTCCATTTCTTTGTGTCTTCTTCAATTTCTTTCAAAAATGTCTTATAGTTTTCAGCATATAAATCCTTCACATCCTTGGTTAAGTTTATTCCTAGGTATTTTATTCTTTTTGCTGCAATTGCAAAAGGAATTGTTTTTTCTATCTCTTTTTCTGAGATTTCATTGTTGGTATATAGGAAAGCAATGGACTTTTGTACGTTGATTTTGTAGCCAGCAACTTTACTGTATTCATTGATTGTTTCTAATAGCTTTTCGGTGGAGTCTTTAGGGTTTTCTATATATAGCATCATGTCATCTGCAAAGAGTGACAATTTAACTTCTTCATTCCCAATTTGGATGCCTTTTATTTCTTTCTCTTTCCTGATAGCTCTGGCGAGGACTTCCAACACTATGTTGAAAAGCAGAGGTGATAGGGGACAACCTTGTCGTGTTCCTGAACGTAGAGCAAAGGGCTTCAGCTTTGCACCATTAATTATGAGATTAGCTGAGGGCTTGTCGTATATGGCCTTTATTATGTTGAGGTATTTTCCTTCTATACCAATTTTAGTAAGTGTTTTAATCATAAATGGATGTTGTATCTTATCAAATGCTTTTTCTGCATCAATTGATAGAATCATATGATTTTTGTCCTTTATTTTGTTTATGTGATGTATCACATTGATGGATTTGCGAATGTTGAACCATCCATGTGCCACGGGGATGAACCCCACTTGGTCGTGATGAATAATCTTTTTAATGCATTGTTGTATTCGATTTGCTAGAATTTTGTTTAGGATTTTAGCATCTGTATTCATCAGAGATATAGGTCTGTAGTTTTCTTTTTTTGTGTTGTCCTTACCAGGTTTTGGTATCAGGGTAATGTTGGCCTCATAAAATGAGTTAGGGAGCACTGACTCTTCTTCAATTTTTTGGAAGAGTTTGAGCAGGATTGGTATTAGATCCTCTTTGAAGGTTTGGTAGAATTCACTGGTGAAGCCATCTGGGCCTGGACTTTTGATTTTGGGAAGGTTTTTGATGACTGATTCAATTTTGTTACTGGTGATCGGCCTGTTAAGATTTTCCAGTTCTTCATGATTCAGCCTTGGAAGGCTATATGTTTCTAAGAACTTGTCCATTTCTTCTAGGTTATTGAATTTGGTGGCATATAGCCCTCCATAGTATTCTTGCATGATCCTTTGTATTTCTGTGGTGTCCGGCATAACTTCCCCTTTTTCATTTCTGTTTTTGTTAATTAGTGTTTCTCTCTTTTTATCTCAGTGAGTCTAGCCAAGGGTTTGTCAATTTTGTTACTCTTTTCAAAGAACCAGCTCTTTGTCACATTAATTTTTCCTGTTGTCTTTTTGTTCACTATTTCATTTAGTTCTGCCCTGATTTTTGTTCTTTCCTTTCTTCTGCTGTTCTTGGGTTTCACTTGTTCTTCTTTTTCTAGTTCTTGAAGGCGTAACATGAAGTTATTTAGTTGGGATTTTTCTTGTTTCTTGAGATAAGCCTGTAATGATATAAATTTTCCTCTTAAAAGTGCTTTAGCTGCATCCCCCAAATTTTGGTAGGATGTATTTTCATTGTCATTTGTTTCTATGTATCTTTTGATCTCTCCTCTAATTTCTTCTTTGACCCAGTCATTCTTTAAAAGTATGTTGTTTAATCTCCATGTATTTGTGTTTTTTCCTGCTTTCTTTTTGCAGTTGATATCCAGTTTCAAAGCCTTGTGATCAGAGAATATGCTTAGTATTATTTCAATCTTCTTAAATTTTCTGAGGCTTATTTTATGTCCCAATATATGGTCTATCCTTGAGAATGTTCCATGTACACTAGAAAAGAATGTATAGTCTGATGTTTTAGGATGAAGTGCTCTATATATGTGAATTATGTCCATTTCATCTAATGTTCATTTAGGGCTGCTATTTTGTTATTTATTTTCTGTTTGGATGATCTATCCATAGCTGTCAATGATGTATTTAAGTCCCCTAGTGTAATTGTGTTTTGGTCAATTTCTCCCTTTAGTTCTGTCAGTAGTTGCTTGGTATATTTCGTTGCTCCCTAATTGGGGGCATAAATATTGATGACTGTTATGTCTTCTTGTTGTATAGTCCCCTTTACCGTTATGAAATATCCATCTTTGTCTCTTATTATCTTTTTCACCCTGAAGTCTGTGTCATCTGATATCATTATGGCTATACCTAATTTTCTTTTGGTACCATTTGGTTGGAGTGTCAATTTCCACCCTTTCACTTTGAGTCTAAGCTTGTCCTTGTAGCTGAGATGTGTCTCTTGGAGACAGCATATGATTCGGTTTTGTTTTTTGATCCTATCTGCCACTCTGTGCCTTTTTATCATTGAGTTCAGTCCATTTACACTTAGGGTGATTATTGATATGTGAGGATTTCCTGTCATTCTATCTTTTGTTTTATGGTAAGGCTGCGTGTCCATTGTTTCTTTGCCTTTTTGTTGTTGTCTATTACTTCTGTGTGGTGGTATTCTATGATGTTTCCCTCCGTTTCTTTTTTTATTATAGTATATATTTCAGTTCTGGATTTTTCTTGAGTGGTTACCCTTAAGTTTATGTAAAAGAAAGTTTGATTTTTAAAGTATTCCTTTTTCTTCAGCACGCTTACTTTCTCCATTCCCATATTCCGGTTTAAACCTTTACTCTCCCCCTTTTAATGTTTCGGTTGCCACAAATTGTCTTTTTTGATGGTGGTCGAATAGACTTTTTTTGTATTTCTTGTAGTAGGTCGTGTATTAGAAAATTCCCTTAGCTTCTGTATGTCTGGAAAGGTCTCTATTCCTCCTTCATATCTGAAGGATATCTTTGCTGGGTATATTATTCTTGGCTCATAATTTCTCTCTTTCAATAGTTTGAATATTTGGTTCCACTGCCTCCTGGCTTGTAGAGTTTCTGCTGAAAAATCTGATGATAATCTAATGGGCTTTCCTTTGTAGGTTACCATCTTCTTTTCCCTGGCTGTCTCGAGGATACTTTCTTTGTCGTTGATTTTAGACAGCTTCAATACAATGTGCCTCGGAGAAGGCCTTTTGGGTTTGAGGTAATTAGGTGTTCTATTTGCTTCTTGGATTTGAGGATCCAGTTCCGTACACAAGTTTAGGAAGTTCTCATTGACAATTTGTTTGAATATATTCTCTGTTCCCTTCTCTCTTTCTTCTCCTTCTGGTATGCCCATTATTCTTATATTGCTCTTTCTGATAGAGTCAGAATGTTCTTGTAGAGTTCTTTCAATTTTTTTAAGTCTCAAGTCTCTTTCTTCTTCCATCTGTGTAATTTCTAGGTTTCTATCTTCGATGTCACTAATTCTTACCCCATCTGGTCAACTCTACTACCTAAGCTGGTTATTTCATTCTTAATTTTCTTGAGTTCTTAATCTCCAGAAATTCTATTGGGTTTTTTTTTTTAAATTTCAATTGTCTTTTGTAAAATGCTCATGTTGTTCTTTTATTGTTTTTCTGAGTTCAATAAGCTGCCTCTCTGTGTTTTCTTGCATCTTGTTGAGTTTTTTCAGAACTGCAATCTTGAATTTTCTGTCATTTAAGTCACTGTGGGGACAGAGCCCCAGAAAGCAGTTTCCAGGCTCTCGGCCTCATGTGGAGAGGTGCTGGCTCGGATAGTGGATGGCCGTCAGCTGTGGCTGTTTGGTCATCAGCGTAGCCATTAAGGGATTGGCCACTGATATAACTGCCGCAGCAACGGAGGAGAGCCGAGGAGAGTGAAGGAGGAGACTGAAGGTGAGTGAAGGAGAGTCGAGGAGAGTTGGTCGGTTGGCAGCAAAGCGGACAGCATGTTGCATGTTGTGTAAACCCAGCCTCCAGTGAGACCATAGTGGTATGACTTCCCTACCTATGGCTCCGTGGGTGTTCCTTTTTGGCCTCACCATGTCCTGCGTTCTTATGTGGGGAGCGGAAGCAGAGACCTCGCAGGCCGCCCCGCCGTATGCCCTGCACGACAGTCACATTTTTCCATATCTTTAAATTTCTTTTCTGGAGACTTTTCACTTTCTTTCTGAGCTGTCTTGTTGCCTTGGTTATTCACGGCAATTACTGATTTATTATTTCTCTTCCTAGACATCTACAGGAGTGGCTTCTGCAACAGGTTGATAGGAAGAGGTCTTTCTTTTGTTTTCCAGTACTTGTTGGTAGAATGTTTTATTTTCTCTCCAACTGCAGCCTTTTTGTCTCTCTCACATGGTAGTGCTATGTTTTCTCTGCAGTTTCCAGCTTCTCACACAATGGGGGGATTCCCTGGGAGATGGGCTTCTCCTCTGTTAATAGTTCACCTGGGTCACAGGGTGCAGTGTCCTGAGGGTATGCGGAGAGCTTTTGCAATTCCAAAGCTTTTCCTGCACCAGATTCAGAGCCAGTATATTTCAGCAGTTCTGTTTACTCCTGTAGGGATTCTCCCAGGTAGGTGGGGCCAGGGGTGGGGTGAGTTGTGAGAGGTGGCCCAGAGCAATGGCGGAGACCACCACCACAACTTGGCCTGCTTTCACAGCTCTCTCCCCTTTGCCAGATCTAGTTGGGCTGTGAATCTGTGTCTTCTGTCTACAGTTCTCAGAACAGCAAATATTCTGTTCTTTTGATCTGGCACTCCTACTGTTCCACTTCTGGCACCAAGCAGGTGGGGGTGGGGCGAGCTCTGGGAGAGTAGGGAGAGGGCGGCTCATCTAGATCCTCAGGCTTCCGTTCTGTGCTTGGCAGTGAGAGCTTAAACCATCGTTTTGAGCCTTCTGCACTCAGTTTTTTCTCTGAGGTCTCTGCCATGAGCGTTGGGTTCAGCCGTGTTATATGCTGTCCCCTCAGCCCTGTGGGCCTTGAACGGATCCCTAGCAGTCTGAGTTCTTCCCTCTCCCGCAGCTGCGCTAGTTCCTGGATGCAGCGAGCTCGGAGTCTGAGCTAGGTCTGCATCCTGCGCTCGATTGGCTCTGTCTCCACACTTCTCCCTTCCCTCCTCCCCTGCTGGCGTGATTCGCCCACCTGGAGGTGAATTCAGTAGTGGGCCTCTTCGTCTTGACTGTCTGCTGTGCAGGGAGTTATTTATGGAGTTATTGTTGTTTGATTAGTTGTAAATTCCAGGGGAGCTTTACAGAGGCTCACCTTATGCCGCCATTTTGATGACGTCTCTAAGAGAGCCAAAATTTGAGGGCAAATCCTGTAGGGCTTCCACTCTGTCATGCTACCTTAGGAGAACACAATCTAGTCTCAGTATCTTCCAGGAAACTACCTTTCAACACTTGTGGATCACCGACCAGCTACTTTGAAATATACTCTCACATTCTTCATTCCCTACAATATGAATTCCACAAACATGCAGATGATTTGACAGACAAAGATTATGGGTCATCTTCAAAAGACAATTCAAATCCCCACCACTGCAATTACACAAATCTGGTGCCTGGGTTTGGGAGTTTTGTGAAAGCCCCATCATTTGGCACCCCTCCTGAAAATAGAGAAATTTCACTAGAAAACCAGAGGAAAGGCTTTTGAATCAAACAGAGTAGGAACCCCAAAGAGACTTCTCTCAGCTATGTGCTTACTGATTTCGTGACGGACACTTCTATTACCTCCGCAGCAGCCAAGCAATACAAACTTTAAGCGTTTCTGCAGACAGAATGGGTCCAGCTCTAGACAACAGGTCTGATTTTCAACAATTTAGAAAACAATGGTAAAAAGACATGTTTTTCAGTATATTTCGCAGCCTGGGTGGGAAGTGGCAAGATAAGCTATTTTCTTGGAACTTTCAACTTCAGCAGATAATTATAGCTAACATCTATTAAGCACTTGCTACTGTGTGCCAGGCATTGGTTTGACAATTAAGTTTGTGAACTTTGTTGCAACGTTTGCTAAACTTTTTTGATATCGGAGGGATGATTCATTATGAATTTGTACCAACTGGACAAACAGTTAACCAAGTTTGCTATTTGGAAGTGCTAAAAAGGCTGCAGGAAGAAGTTAGATGACCTCGACTTTTCGCCAACAATTCATGGCTCTTGCATCACGACAATGCACCAGCTCACATGACACTGTCTGTGAGGGAGTTTTTAGCCAGTAAACAAAGAACCGTATTGGAACACCCTCCCTACTCACCTGATCTGGCCCCCGATGACTTCCTTCTTTCCCCGAAGATAAAGGAAATATTGAAAAGAAGACATTTTGATGACATTCAGGACATCAAGGGTAATACGAGGACAGCTCTGATGTCCAGTCCAGAAAAAGAGTTCCAAAATTGCTTTGAAGGGTGGACTAGGTGCTGGCGTTGGTGCATAGTTTCTCAAGGGGAGTACTTCAAAGGTGACTGTAGTGATATTCAGCAATAAGGTATGTAGCACTTTTTCTAGGATGAGTTTGTGCACTTAATTGTCCGACCTTCATAAGGCTTATTAAATTGCAGAATAATCTAGAGGTGGGTGTGATTATGTTCACTTCGGGTAGAGAAATGAGGTTACTTGTTCAAGGCCACCCTCAGCTGGGAATGGACCTGCTTCTACCACAAGGAACTCAATTTGCTATCCCTTTTGCAAATTGAGGATTCAGCCCACCATCAGATAACTTTTTGTTATCAAGAAAATATAGTGCTTATGTTCTTTCACCTGTTATTTGCTTTATTTCCTGCAACTGCTTCCCACCAGAGATTTCATTTATTCACCTCTCTACCTCATTGTAAAATATATTTTAAAATTCTTTACCCTATACTCTCCTCTAGCTATTGTTCTGTCTCTTTCCTTTAAAGCCAAATCTCTTGAGTGATTTCCTTTTCTTGCCATCTTTATTTCCTCATTTCCCACTAACCTTTCAATCTATGTCACTTCCACTCTTCCTCTGAAACTGCACTTGCCCAACTCACCTTTCTGGTTGTAACATTCAATGAATATATAGTGACTTTCTGGGATATTGGACCTGGTTGATCATCTGTTCATGAAAGACTACCCTTGGCACCTGTCACAGTGATTCCCTTCTCCTGGTTTGCCCCATTTCTTGGAGGCCCCTTTTCAGTCTTCTCTATATGTTTCTCTTAGTATCCTCAGTCCTCCACTTCTTCTAGGCTGTCTAACTGACTCTTGTGTGAGCATGACCGTTGAGTTCTGATGATTTATACCCCCTCTAGCCCAGGCCACTTCTGAGGCCCAGATGCATATCAAACTACCTAAAGGATGTCTTGTCTCTGAACCCTAACCTGAAACTCTTATGTTCTCTGCCTCTGTGAATGCACCACTATAATCCAAGCCTGAAACTTGTCCTCATCCTTTACCCTTCCCTCTTCCTCAACTCTCACATCTTATCACCAGGCTATGCCATCATTAGTCTTCTCCATCTTCTCCATCCATCCTGCCATGCTCCTTCTTGAGGCTGTCATCATCTCTTGTCTGGTCTTTCTCCCTGTTCCATCTTTGCCCTTCCAATCATGCTATCAAAGCTACTGCCAGAGTGACCTTTCCTGACACAAAAGGTGTCCTCTCACTTCCTTACCTAAGTTTTGGAATGGCTCCCCTTTGCTACAAGAAGTCCCTTCTGCTTATTAGAATTTACATGAAAGGCACATTATAATACTGCCCTTGCTTATCTTTTAGCTTAATTTTTCATCAGTCTCTCTTACATTCTGCTTTCCAAACACACCATACTTCTTTCTGTACCTTATTGTGCCACACTTCTAGTTTCTGGGTGTTCCCACACATGTCCTTTATGTGAAGCCCCCACCCTCAAATATTTGCACTCACTTCTGGGTAACTCTTACTAGCTTAAATGCCACCTCTTCTTTGAAGCCTTCCCAGACTTCCTGAGACCAGACTCAGTGCTCCTCCCATGTGTCCCTACAGCCCCCTGTACTTTTAATAATATATATGGCAGTCAGGACACAGTTCTGTGGTTGTCTACTTGTGTATCTATATATCCTAGTAAACGTAAGCTCCAAAAGTAAGCACAGTTTCTATCTTGACTATTGCTGGACTTCTAACTTCTACCATAGTGTCTAGTGAAAGAATTCAAAAATTCAAAAAAGGAATGAAATATTTTTGAATGAATAAGCATATTTTGTAGGGACTAGAAGGTGAGGAGAAAAATGGAGTACTATAACCTGGTGGGCAACCAAAAGGGCAACTAAGGAAGCATGGGAAGGTAACATCACTACACACTCCAGCTCTCATTTCCCAGTAATAAGTATGAAGGATTTCTTTGGAATCCAGTGTAGACAATGTGAATTGAAGGAGAAGACTCTGTTTTCCAGGCTGCCTTTCAGGAGGACATCTGGGATAACTAAATGCCTGGAGTGTGTGAGGGAACAGACAAGATGGTTGTTTGTTTTGAGAGAGAGCAACAGAGAACAGAGCAAAGAAAACATACAGGGTTGTTAGGCTCTCTCTCTTGCGTTGTTCAAGATATTTGCCAAATTTAAGCTGACTATTTCTATGTCTCCCTTGGAAAATGAGCAGCCTGTATTGGCAATCTTAGGTAGAGCCATATTATTCAGTGCTTTCTCACATACCCAGAGGACTGAATGCTTTAGTATGTGATCTTGAATGCAACTCAAGCTCTACGCTGACTGGTGAGTGATGAAACATAGTCTGAAGCAATTTATTAATTCAAGATGATGGCAGGAGGCAGACAGTGCTGGCTAGAAGTAGAGTGGCTTTTTGAGCAAGAGATGTCAAAGGAGAGGTTCTGCATAGCAGCTGGCCCTTTGGAATATGGCCACAGATATCTGGGGTACACTTATCATTTAGGGAGCTCGCTTTTGCCCTGGGATGCCTTTATTAACCCAGGAGCCCTGGAAACTAGGATGGGGGCCATCATCCTATCCTGGGAAGGTTAAAATTATTCATAGGAGAGAATAATTACTGAAGGATGAAGCAGCTGGGAAAGTTTCATAGAGATACTGGCATTTGTGCCAGACCTTCAAGATCTAGTTTCTAAGATGAAAAAAGGGAGGGCAAGCCAAGTAAGAGTTTTCCCCATACTGTGGGAAAAGGCACAGAAGAGGATATAAACAGGATATGCCCAGGGAATAATGATTAGACCAGCTGAGCTGGAGAGGTGCACTTCCGTAAGAGAATATTGAAAGTTAAGACAGAACAAAAATACCCTGTGGTGTTCCACAGGTAAGATCAATGGCTCATTTACCCAGCTTCAAAAGGCTACAAATAGCTATTTTTTTTTTTTATGTTGGGAAAGAAATCCAATAATTGGTATCACTTGCTGCTATGAATCTGGTAAAAAGCCTTTCCTCAAGACTGTAGCAAATGGCCATATGAGCCCTGCATCCAGGCTGCAATATTGTAATACACTGCCGGGAGAGTTAGATCATATTGATTTTGTTGGGCCACTGGGCTGTCTGTACAAAATTCTCAGAGTCCCTAGCTCCTTCACTGGGCTCCATTTTGTTCTGTTTTGTATAGATTTAGAGAGAGCCAGTTCTGAAGAAGGCTTGACTGTGGCTGTGCAAAGATGACTAAGGCACAATTGAAATCTTGCTCTAGTAGAGATAAGATGCTCTAACAATGCAGGGCAACATGTCGAAGGAAAGCATGAATAAGGACACAAAAGTAAGGAAACAAATTGATGTGGAACAACTGGAACTCTCATATACTGCTGTTGGGAATGTAAAACCAGTTTGGAAAACAGTTTGGCAGCTTGTTACAAAGTTAAACATACATCTACCTCCGACCCAGTAATTCCACTCCTAGATGTTTTCCCAAGAAAAGAAATAAAACATATAGCCACATAAAATTTGAATAAGAATGTACATAGTAACTTTAAGCATAAATGCCCAAAGAACTGAACAAAAGCTAAACGTAAATTTAATAAGAAAATGAATAAAGAAATTGTGGCCTATTCATATAATGGAATGTACTCAGCAATCAAAAAGAATGAACTATTGACAAATGCAACAACGTGGATGAATCTCAATAACAGGATGTAGTGCGAAAGAAATATGACACAGTACTCTGTGTTATTCCATTTATATGAAGTTCAAGCATGGGCAAAACTAAACTCTGGTGATAGAAATCATCCCCTTTGGAGATGAGGGAAGGTTGGGGGTTGACTCGAAAGGAGGACGAGGACACTTGTCTGAGATGGAAATGTTATATCTTAATTTGGGTGGTGGTGACACAGGTGTAGATGATTATTAAAACTTATCAAGCTGGGTGCATTTTACTCTATGTCAATTACATCTCAGTAAAGAACTGGAAAAAAAAAGATATTGGCTAAAGGACAGCATGGCTTCATGGAAATGCTGTCTTGAGCAGACTTCAAAGTGACCTTTAATGAATGGCGGGGGAAAGGCAATTCAGGGAGATGAAACAGGAAGATAAAAGGTAGGGGGTTGGGAAAGTGTATTGTGGGTCTCAGGAAGGGCTATTTCGGGCGTGGGAGTTGAGGCCAGAAAGGTAGTCCAGGTCATCACAGTGGATGGGGTGGTAGGAACAAAACCACTGATTATGTATCCTATAAAATTCACCAAGAAAAAGAAGGGAAATAGAAAATTCATTTATAGGAATTAAAAAGCCTATGGAATTTTTGTTTATTTGTAGCACGTTTGTAGGTCAAAAGGCAGAATCATTGAAGAGAGGCGATCATTCACAGAAGAAGGTTCTGGTAAACATGGATGGTTCACCCTTAGAAATGAGGAGTAACATGTGTCCTCTCTGTGAGAAGAGAAGATGGAGAACTGAGTGAAATTGTGAATGGTGGGGGAAAGAAAATCATGAGAGCTCATGATGGATGTCCTCTAACATCTGAATACAGAGAGAGGACAAACCTTCAATGAAAATGACAAAGAAGCCAGGCTGAGACTGGAGGAATTGCAAATGGTTCTGAACAAGGTGCTATAGAGAGTTTGAAAGAGGGTTTTCCTGACATGGATGGAAAAATTCTGAGAGTGAAATAGCATGGATTTATAATGGAAATAATTGCCTAGGCTGGGGACTGGCAAGGTATGGAGAATAAAAGGGTATAGTAGCTATTGAGAATGCACTTGAAATGGGTCATGGCTAGATGTGGGGATGTAAAAGGGCAGAGCCAATGGAGATTATGAAAGGGTGAAGAATTTGGGAGTCAGGAGGAAAAGGGGCAGGTTCAGGAGGCATAAGAAATGTGATACGTATAAGGCAGTGTTGATCAGTGAAGGTGGTTTTATGGATCAAGATGTTTGGAGGAGAGCAGTTCTTGAATGATGAGTTCCAAGGCATGCTGATGGATGGGTTGGTTGAATGGTGATGACATTCAGCATTGGAAGTTGGAATCACTAAGGATGAAGGCAGAAGATGTGTAGGGAGAGAGGATGAGGCAAAGGCTGAAGTCTTTGAGAAAATGTGGTGGAGTGTCACCTCTTAAAAGTTTTACTCTTTCCCTAGGTGAACTAGAAGTTGACCTGAACTTTGGTTACAAAATACTATTTTAAATACTATGTTATTGGCTATATGTAACTTCTTTTAGTCTATTAAGTTGAAAATGCTTCAGGGTATGTTTTAAAGTTGATCTTAATCAATTCTCTATGAGTAACACAAAAGTGGGTTTTATTTTCCTTTTACAAATGAGGAGCCTTACTTCAGTTCTTCATTCTACTATCCCTCCCCAAATCCTTCCTTCCAATTGGGGTAAAACTGGGGTGGCACAGAAGATATTGCTAAAATCACTTGACTATTCAGAAAGTTATTGCATTAGACAAAGGGCATAAAAGGTCATAGATTTCAGTATCTGAAAAGAAATCACACGTTTTGACACTCAAAAAATAAAATTTATGAAAAGAAAGTAGCTTGTTTTTATTTATATTTTTAGTTTTTTTTATTGATTTCTTTATTGAAATAATTGCTTTAAGCTTTTAAAATCAGAATTCTAATTAGAGAACTCCCAGAATCCTATATCAAGGAATATGAGGTTGGGCATCTACATCACCCATGAAGTGGACTCCCTAATAAGAGGGGGAGTGGGGTTATTACTTTGTGAGGGTGTAAATGTCTAACTATTACATTGTTTTGTACACCTGAAACTAATAGAAAAGAAAATGTGAAAAAAAAGAAATATAAGGTCGAACAATTAAATTTCCAAACTCATCCTAGAAAAAGTGCTACATACCTCATTGCTGAATATCACTACAGTCACCTTCGAAGTACTTCCCTTGGGAAGCTATGCACCGATGCCAGCACCTAGTCCACCCTTCAAAGCAATTTTGGAGCTCTTTTTCTGGAACGACCATCAGAGTTGTCATCGTATTACCCTTGATGTCCTGAATGTCATCAAAATGTCTTCCTTTCAATATTTCCTTTATCTTCAGGTAAAGAAAGAAGTCATCGAGGGCCAGATGAGGTGAGTGTGTGTGTGTGGGGGGATGTTCCAATACAGTTATTTGTTTACTGGCTAAAAACTCCCTCATAGACAGTGCTATGTGAGCTGGTGCATTGTCGTGATGCAAGAGCCCTGAATTGTTGGTGAAAAGTTCAGGTCGTCAAACTTTTTCATGAAGCCTTTTCAGCACTTCCAAATAGCAAGCTTGGCTAACTGTTTGTTTGTCCAGTTGGTACAAATTCATAATGAATAATCCCTCTGACATTAAAAATGATTAGCAACATGTTGCAACAAGTTCATGAACTTAATTGTCAGACCGTGTATATTCAAACATCTAGTGGGAGTTTCTTGGTATCATGAGTCAGAAGGAAATGGCAACAGAATTGTTTCTATCACTTACTGATTGTGTATCTCTTGACAATATATTGCCCCTCTGCACCTTGTTTTCTTCATGGAGAAATTGTGAAAGTGAAAGAGTTATACAATGTGGAATATAAGTATTGAATAGATTTTAAAAACTGAATCATCAATGAATCCTTAAATCGAAATAAATTTAATTAAAAAAATAAATAAATTAAAAAAAAAAGAAATTACATTAATCAAAAAAGTCAAACTTGACCTGAAAGAGCATTCTGGCAAGGCATTCGTATTCAGGGATCCTCTGGAAATGAGTCTAATAAATGAGAACTTGCACACCCTCCGACCACCATATCTTCCTCACCAACATCAGCACCCACGTACTCTGCCTTCCCACCTGTTACTGTAGAATGTATCTGCTTAGCTAACATCCTCATTTCCTTCAAGTTTATTTAAATCTCACCTCTCAGAAACAGTTACCCTGACCACCATGTTAATACTAAAACTTCTCTCCAACCACTTCCAGCTCTCCTAATTCCCCTTACACATCTCTACTTTTCTCTTTTCCATAGCACTTATTACCTTTTATCACTCTATAGTTTACTTATTTATTATGTATTTCCTATATCATCATCCAATAGAACTTTTTGTGATGATGGAATTGCTCTATATCTTTGTTGTCCAGTATAGTAGCCACCAGTCACAGGTGGCTATTAAGTACTTCAAATGTGGCTAGTGCAACTGAAGAAATGAATTTTTAATTTTAGTTTTAATTAATTTAAATTTACATTTTAATTTGAATAGCCACAGGTGGCTAGGAGCTACCGTATCAGGAACAGCTTTAGAATCTGAGCTCCATGAGAGCAAGGAACTTTGATTCACTCACCAAGTCTCCTAAGTCTCTGGCAGAGTGCCTGACAGAGTAGGTGCTCAATAAAAATGTGTTAATAAATGTACCATCAAAGTCCAAGGTTGACTTTTCCAAGGCCTTGCAGTCTATCACTGGAAGCAACAGGGACATGACACAAGAACTCATCATTTAGGAAACCCATCTGTTTCCCAGCATATCAAGGATAAACAGATTAATGGATAACAGGTCCAGAAGTCTAGTCAGATGTTTTCTGGCAGGTATCTAGTATAAGTAAGTACAGTACCTGGTCCTTGATTTTCCTGATTTTCAAACATATATGCTCACACAAACAATCCCTCCTGCACAGAATCCAAACCCTCCTATCTCTGCCAATATGTAAGCACTATGTTCATTTGTGGCCATCATCATAATTCAGGGCAGAGCCTCTGTATAATCGTGGTCTTGCAGAGGGACGTTAATATAAATCTATGAAGTATTGCACCATTCCACTGGTGTGGGAGGTGAGGGTACATTTCAGCATTCACTGATCAAAAGGTTGAGGTCACAGAATATAATATTTTATACTACTGCATCTGGAAATCACACAGAATTACCAAAGAGCTATGTAAATTTATGTGATTTTAGAATGAAAGCACTGTATAGGAAATTAAAAAACTACAGGTTGAGTGATATTTCAAAAGCTATTTTGGAGATGAAATATAAAATCAATCTTATGATAACAAATCAAGAGTTTTAAACTGTCTCCTTCCAAAATCTTATTTTGAAGATCTGTAAGAGCAGTGTTTTCAGTTGTACTAAGGTATCAAAGAAGTTACAAGTGCGTTTCTGCACTGTAATAACACTAAGGATTAGGCAATATTCTGCTTGTATTACCTGCTGAGTTCCTTAGATTCCTACTAAAACTACAAGATGGCTATGTCTGTAATTTACTTAAAAATACTTCAGCATATATTTGTGCACCAATGTTCATAGCAGCATTATTAACAGTAGCCAAAACATGGAACCAACTCAAATGCCCACTGATGGATAAACAAAATATGTTTTATACACACAATGGAATATACTTCAGCCTTAAAAAGAAATGAAATTCTGACACATGCTAAAACATGAATGATCTTTGAAGACAATATGCTAAGTAAAATAAGTCAGTCACAAAAGGAAAAATATTGTATGATTCCGCTCATATGACGGACCTAGAAAAGTCAAATTCATGGAGACAGAGAGGGGAGAGGGGAGAAGGGAAATTATTATTCTTGTTTTATCGGTACAGAGTTCAGAGTTTCAGTTTGCGGAGCTAAAAAAGTTCTGGAGATGGATGGTGGTAACAGACAACAATGTGAATGTACTTCATGCCACAGAACAGTAAAAAATGGTTAAAATGATAAGTTTTATGTTACGTATAATTTACGACAATTAAAAAAATGCATCTGCATGTGCGGGTTGATACTATGCGGCCGTTACTTAGGTTAAGCTATAAACCTGGGTGCTGTCTGCATGCTAATTAAGAAAGGACAATGCAGGGGTGGTCTTTCCAATTAGCTACCACAGGTTTCTGTTTTCTGTATCTTAATTCACAAGCTATGCTTTGCCAATTAACATACTGAAAGTCAGAAATGTTTTCTTTTTTTTATTGATGTAATTAGTAGTCTGTTTTGTAGCATGATGAATGTTAGAAATGGGCTCTCATTAGTGAAATTGGAGGTATTCCTTATATTTATATGTGGATTAGCAGAAATAGTTCAGAGATACTCCTCATGTTTGTTCCACAAGGGCATAGGAATCCAATTAGGCCTATGGCCGTTAGCCTCATTCATGATGCTAAAGCTAGGCTAAATCCCTAAGTACTCCCATGCCCAGACAGGATCACTGGATGATCCTGGATCACTGATGCTAGCCACAAAGGTGATGAAATGCTGCCCCTGGAATCTTTATGATGACATTCAGTGAATGTTTTGTGCAAGATGGGGGTTACAGCACTTAAAAATAAGGAGCTGGAACGTGATTAAGTTGATAGAACAGGTCACATGAATGGCATGTGTGTGTCTTCTTGCTAATAACATGTCTACTGAAAGAATGCTTTATATGTGACAGTACTGGCTTAAGATTTTTGTTCATTATAAGTTAATAATGTAGTTGTCAGGTAAGTAGAAAACCCTTACCTCCAAACTTCTTCAGGAGCTACCATGATTTATCAAAAATAACCTAGGAGACACACATGATCATATCAGCCCAAGTAAGTTCACAGTCACCAGCATAGAGACCAGAGGGATTTCTAGTGCCAAAGGACATGGGAAACCAGACTATGAACAATCAGATTATTAGTCCTGGGAATATGCAATATGCAATGAGATGGTTTGGTTTGCCCTCATCACTGATTTTAGAGTTAAAAAAATGGGGGCTCAGAAATGTCAAGTGACCTTCCCAAGTATAAACGAATTTCATAAGCAGAAACTAAAGGGAAATCTTTGATATCATTCTTTAAGAGCTACCAGTTATCAAGCCAGTTATTATTTGTTTTTTACTAGGTGCTTTAATATGTGATCACTAATTTTCACAAAGTCCCTGTAAAATGAATACTATTGTCCTTGGTTTTCAGAGGGACTGAAGTTCAGAGAGGTCATACCAGCAGATGCTGTCAGTGCCCCACTCACAGCCAGCCCCATGGCACTCAACTTCCTCACTAGACATGGGCATCCTACTGCACTCTCCCAGAGAGCAGAGCAGGCTGGAAATGCTGGAAATAATGTCCATGGGATCAGCCGTTGGCCAATGATGAAAGCTTTCTCTCCTCAGGTTGGGTACCTGAGGTGTGTTCTACACTGTCTTCCAGATTCCAGAGGTCACCCAGTGGCCCACAGCAGTAACCTGCTCAATTATATAGTGCTTCTTAGCCTCCTTCCATTCTCTGACTCATTTCCTCACTCCCTATCAGTGCTTCCTGGGATCACCTTTCAAATAAACTCCCTGCCTTAAATCCTTGTTTCAGAGAATGTTTTGGGGGGAATACAACCTAAGGCAAGCGTGTAATTTTCCCAAGGTAACCCAGCCAGCCACCGGGTTACAGAGTAGAACTGTGAATTCATCCCTGCTGAACTCAAATCACTCTGGTCCTCACCTGATTTTCCTGTCACAGAGCCTCTTCTCCAGTTCCCCTCTATGTTTCTGGGAAAGGGCGGCTTCATCCAAACAGTACTGCGGGTTGGATGGGAGTAATTTAGTAATTAGGTGTTTTGGTTTCTAAAGTCTTCTTACCTTCTATTAGGTTGGTGAAAAGTAATTGTGGTTTTGCAATTATTTTTAACTTTTTAAACTGCAATAACTTTTGCACCCACCTAATAGCTTGTAGTATTACAATTAAGCCAACAAGAAATTCCCCCAGGAGCTATCTTGATATCAGGAATAAACGATTCCTTTTAACTTTGTTTTTCAGTTTGTGTGCGTTTTCATTTTTAAAACAAATAGAAAGCTCAAATGATCACATTCATTTTTAAAAGCAGCAGGATTTGACTGGTTCATATAGCTAGATCTTACCTCCCTCACGATACCATACTGTGTACTTGTCCAGAGCAGGAAGTAGATCTGATATATCTTGTTCTCTCCCATTAGCACCCAATGTAAGGTGAGAGAGAGAGAGAGAGAGATTTCACCCACCAGTCAAATGAATCAATAACGAAGGGCCAAATAAATGAAGAAAGCAATACATGGGAAGGGGGATTGAGACGTTACTTTCATATAAGTCCTGTATCTATGTATTTGAATTATATGCACTTACACATTGCAGGCCATAAACAGTGACAAAGGGTTTTCTTTGTTTGAACTTTGTAGAGACATCCTTTAGGATAGTAGGCAGATTTTATTTTGCCTATGCCAACTCTGACCTACTGGTACTGGCTTCTAGAACTCTATATGGCAAAGAGAATGACTAGCTAAATGAATGTGTGATTGATTTGTAATATCTGTTTTGGGCTCAGAATAGGGAAGTTGGTAGGAGTTCTGTTCATTTGCTGAAACCATCTATACAGTCTGATCAACTATGAGCAGAACATACTGTCTACATTTGTCTTAAGACAATGCCATCATCGCTGAAACTATCTCTACTCCATGAATATGCAGTTTTCACTTCAGCTTCTTCAATAGTTTCTTTAACTGATACCCAGCAAATCTTACTTTTTGCTCCTAGGCATACTTAGAAATAATAACTTTAATTTGAGAATATATTTGAAAAGAAGTTTAAATCAATGTTTGTCAAGTTCTCTGAAGATAAGAAATATTATACTGGCCGAGAATCATTAAAAACAATAAAGCTTTGTCTAACATTCTTAAACAATACAAATGTGGCTCATTTAACTGACTCAGTGAATGAATGAATCTTTACACATAATAACTTTGTGAAATTAATGTGTATTCAATTCGTAGAAAATTAAATTAATTACACAAATTTAACTTCAATATCACTTATAACACTTACTTAGGAATCTTAAAAGAATTTTCTCGCTTATCCTGTTTTGAAATCATTAGATTTCATTTTTTAACTATTTCTTCCCAGACATACATCCTAGGGTCATTCTATGAACCATTTTCCCTCTGAGAAAACCAGTAGAAGCAAAAGGCCACCCAGAACATTGTTTTCATCAATAATAGCAATAATAATACCATCTTCTAAGCAGCTAAAGTTTACAACTTTTTCATCACTCATATCTTCTTGATTTCTATTTAATAAATGTCCTATGGTGTTATTCCCATATAGATACTAAATGAGGCTAAAATAGGTCATGAATAAGTGGTAGAGCTAGGACACAAACCCAGATGTTATGCCTAAGTCCATACTCCCATGCTGATCTGCCTGGTTTCTATTACATCCCCATGTGACTCCTCTGACTTGAGTGAAGCCCATTTCCTCACTGCGCCATGGCAATTCCCTCCTCTATTCTGTCTCTCTTTTCCCTGTCTGGTCTGCCCACTTCTCTCTCCTCCACTTCTCTAAAGTCTGTAACTCTTCATGGCTCTGCTTTACTCTACCATCTTCATCCATGTTCACTATTGTTGCTGAACGCCTTCCAATCTTACATTTTTAGTACCTGATGATAAATTCCTTTATGCTGTTTGATCTCCATTCATTCAACAAATAATTCTTGAGGGTCTATCATATGCCAAGACCTATTCAGGCACTGGGGATACAGCAGTGGATACAGCTGTCTCTTGTGGAGTTTACATTACAGCTGGGGCTCCTGCTGCAAGTGTCCACATCTGGATTTTAAGCTCCTTTACAATAGTAACTGTGCTGGTATATTTTCTGTTTATGAAGGAGCAGTGTAATTTCACGGCTGTATACTTTATCACTAAATTAATAAAGAGGTTGTCCTGCTGGTTCAGTATAGCTAGCTAATGCCACGGGACAAGGCAAGTAAACTTACTTGATATACCAGCTTACTCCATTCACCCATAATTTTCTAACTCTGGGAATCTACATTACTATTGAGTAAGATACTTTAGGAGTTCTCTAGGAGGGAACATGTAAAGGAATTATAAGGAGGAACTACAGGAGACTGATTTCCTGTGCATGCTAAAACAAGATCCAAAATATTGATTTCTCAGAGATAGGACCAGAAAGTCTTATCACACTTGGGAACAATTTAAGAGGTTTTGAATTATTGTGCTCTTTAACATGTTTTTCCTTCCTTTGTTGTTTTCCTTGAGGACAACTAAAGTTGCTCTTACAATACTTCAGGAATGGTGAGAATTTAGCACTAAGGGGAGAAACCACTTGCTCAGAAAAACACATTTTAAGACGTTTTACTATAACCAAAATGAACAACAGTGGAGTTGAACCCACTCAAACAAAACACCCTTCCCTCGCAAGTTAGATAGGAAGTGATCAGAGAGGGAGTTTAGGACTTCTTCCAAAGAATTCATTTTGGGAAATTTGGCATCTTGAATGTTAAAAAATACTTGGTTGCTGTGTTAAATTAAACTTAAATTAAATAGGCCTAAGGCAGTTTTCCCCACAAAATTTCTCCCTGAATTTTGTACACACACACACACACACACACACACACACAGACTTTTTATATAATTTAATTCACATGTATGTCTCCCTTGAGAAATCATGGCATAACAGTAGCTGTTTCTGAGACCTGCTTTGCATAAATACCCTCTTTTCCTTATGGGAAGACACATGAAGGGGAACTTGGAACTATCTCCAATTCTTCTAGCTACCTAAGATCCAATGTCCTCTAGAGGCACGTGATGCAATACCTAGGACAGCTCGGTCACTCACATAGTATGAGAGCTCACCTTGGATCAGGGAACACAGTGAATTTGTGTCATGTCTTAGGACACAATCTAGAGAATCTTAGTAATCAGCAGGGGTATGACACTGAGTTATGCTAAATAGACTTATTTCTCAAAATTAATTCTAGGGATGTTTGTAGAAAGTTTTTGTAGACACAGAGTGTCCCTGGAGGAACAAGTCGGGCTTCTGTAAGAGAGCTGTTGTCTAGAGCTGGTGTGGAGAGAGCAATATGCCTTCTTTCTGAAGAACCTACAAGAAGTTTGAGAAGGAGAAATACATTGGAGAAAGCCTTTTAGAGTTGATGTTAGGACATAATACAGTAGGGCTGGCGCCCCACTAGACTGAGCATTTTGAGAGTAGAGACTGTCTTGTTTGTTCTTAATTCCCCAGGATGTAGGATAGTGATTGGCTCATGGTAGGTCCTCAATTACGCTTTTTAACTGAACTAAATAGGAAGCAGCTGCAGAAAGCCATGATCAAGGAAAAAGTGGGTAGTGCAATGTTGGGAAGACTGTATTATTTGTGTATTCCCAGCTCTCTCCACCAACCTATTACGAAACTCCATTGATATCTGAGAGATAGGAGTGGGGTTAGGGGAGCTTTGAAACTTTCAAAATACTCAGAATAATTGGCATAATGAAGAAGATAAAGGCTATGATACAGACATTGCTATGTGTTTACCAAATCATTTCTTTTTTACCATCCATTTCTTTTCCCTCTAGATACACAGGAAGGCTATATTTCATAACTTCCTTGTACCTAGATGTAACTTGTTATGGCCAATGGGATTTTGGCAGAGGTCAGGTTTGTTATGTCCAGGTCTGGCTTCAAAAAACTCTCTTGTAATCTCTCATGTTCCCATTTCTCTCTCTCAATCTGCACCCCCTTCCCTTCTTCCCTCCCTCTATCTCCTTTCCTCTCTCCCTCTTTGTCTGTTTGACAAGATGCAGAGATTTCAGCAGAAGACTTCAAGGGTCTGAGGCCTTAGGACACAGCAAGGCCAGTAGAAGGAAGGAGTCTGGGTACCTGAATAACTGTATGGTGCACAACATCTCTTCCCAAACTGTGATCCCCACTGGATGATGATATGAGTGAGAACTACATGTTTGTTACTCCACCGAGAGGGGGTTGTTTTATGCCAGCATTACTTACTTTGACTAATACAGAGGCCATTGTCAGTCATTGGAACCTTGAGTCCTCTCATTCCTGACAGAGAGTAGGGCTAAAAAATGGGTGTTACAATCATGTATATGAGAATATATTTCTACACATGTACACGGAATCTGTACACTGAATATGTACATAAAACAATTTACAAAGCATTTTCCATAGGCAAGTGATCAAATAAATAGTAAGCCAAGCATTTCAAAATGATTCTTTGTGTACTCATAAATTAAAAGAAGAGAGTCTAAGGTTGACATATTCATCGAGTAGTCATGTCAGAATTGGCCCTCACAAACTTCATGTTGCTTATGATCATTAGTTATTTTCCCTAAGAAAGTGCATCCAAAAAATAGTTCTTTACTAAAAAAAAAAAACAAACTCATTGAATAAAAGTACTTGCAGTCTCTTGACAAATCCACAGTGTAGAAGAGCCAAGCTTACTGAGCTGCTTTCTGGGCAGGAGCAACATAAGTCGATGGAACTTTCTCCAGTCTAGAACCACGCTGTTCAAATATGAGGCCTCAGGATAACTCAATTCTCTCCTGGGATATTAAGCTACCATTCAAAAAAAACCCTCAACTCTGCCCAGCGAAGTAGGTACAGATAAAAGGCACTAACTAATAAAGGAATTACTGAGTTTTAGGGGGGAAGCCTATGGTGAACTTCCATCATGCCTGCCTGGCAGCAATCAAGGAATTCTGAGGTATGAGTGAGTACAATCCTCTATTCTGCCTCTTTTATATTTTTGCCATACAGCAAGGTAATAAAAGGTTGTTGTTGTATTCCCTACAACTACCCTTTAAATCCCATCCACTCTTCATCCCGTGGCCATCTTCACCCATTAGGCTCAATTACTCAGGCACATATCAAATGAAACCTCCTCCAAAAAGACTTTTTGAGTTTTTTTAGACCAGATTTTTTCTTTACTGTGTGTCTGCTTCCAGACTAGAAGCAGCTAAAGCGAACGCTTAGCACACTCTCAAGGAAGCACAGTTCTGCCGTCACCAGTGCCAGACACCACCAGAACAGTGATGGAGGCAACTGGAGGAAGAAGACATGACATTACTCTCCCAGCAGTGTAACACCATCACAGGAATGGTTCTGTCCAGACAGCTGGCTACTGCTGGAGTCTCAACCAGATTTAACTTTCTTTCTTTCTTCCCCCCCCCACCTTCTGCCTCTCCCCCACCCCCGACCCCTCTGGTTCAAGCCACTGTTTCTCAGTCTAGTTGTGTAGGACACAGCTCCCTGGCCCATGCTGGTATTATGAGCCTTTTGCTCCCCCTGGCTGAGGCAGTCAGTTGCCGGTCAACTGCTCACAGAAACTCATGGCAGCTCTGGCTGGCTGCCGGCCGCTCACGCTGGCCATCCACCACCTGAGCCACCGGGCTGGCCCTTAACTTTCTTTCTTTTCAAATTCAATAGCTCTTGTAAGTTCTACTAGTGCTATTTATAATATTTTGCCTAATTATTGAGGTATGTTCCTATCTTATTTCCCTTTTTAGGTGGTAAACTTTAGGGAAGAACTGTATTTTATTCAAAAACCCAATTCAATCACAAAGTAGGTGTATGATAAATATTTTGAATTGCCTTTCTGGGCTCTCTCTCTCTCTCTCTCTCTCTCTCTCTCTCTCTCTCTCTCTCTCTCTCTTAGAGTTATAGGATGCACTAAGATTAGTATCAGGGTATGGAAAACATTTTCCCTGTCCTTTCTGTGCTCTGGACTACTACTGCATGTGGTCAGATCTGGACTCCACTACTTATAAGCTGCATGACTTGGCTAAGGTATTTACCTCTCTTATTTTTGGTTTTCTCACCCATTACATGAGATTTATAATAAGATTATATATGTAAAACATTTAGAAATTGCCTAGCATATAGTAAGAACTCAATAAATGTAATTACCACCATTACCAAGACCACCATAATACAGTTTCATTAGAAAATTGTTGATAATCTTTGTTACAGTGGTACCTTGGTTTTCGAACATAATTCGTTCCATAAAACCATTTCAATTCTGAAATGTTTGAAAACGAGGCTTGGTTTCCTCATAGAAAGTAATGCAAAATGGATTAATCCATTCCAGACCATTAAAATCACCCCCAAAACTGCAAATTTAGCATGAAATTTACTATCTAATGATACCACAGATCCATAAAATTTACAGCGTTCGTAAACTGAAATGTTAGTCAACGGAAAGCTTCGAAAACCGAGGTACCACTGTATTTTAAACGGGGATAACAAACCCAAACAGCTTTGGGGTCCAAGCAAGTAATGTAAGTGATTAAAGTAAAATGGTTGAAGTTCAGAACTAGGTGATGATAAAAACAAGGAGCCAATTACTATATGTATGTAATAGTATGATCGATGCTATGCTGTAGGTTTACTATGAGACGGCAGAGGAGAGATACACACTAAAAGAGGCATAATAACAAAAACAGAAATAATAATGATTGCTAACACTTCTTTAGTAAGTGTTTGAAGATGTTATTAGGTAACAGATGAGCCTTAAAAGATAAGTAGGAGGATTAGAATGGAAGAAGCATAAGGAAAACATAGAAAAAGGGGAATTTGATGTTTTAAAGGAACTTCTAGTGGGATGTTATGAGCAGAGTGAAGATTCATGTAGAAAACTGGTTAACAGACCAGGTTGGAGAGTTTGGCAGGTGTCAGGTATAAAGTACCTTATATGCTGCTCAAGAATTTGCCTAGAAAGAAATGGGAAGCTACATTTCAGAAAGGTAACTAGAAACAACGTAGTAATGAGAAATTTTGAGTGCCTTAACTAAAGCAACAACATAATGAATAGAGAGTCTTCATTTAGAAGGTAGAATTGGCATATCTTTGGGCTTGATTGAATGGAGAAGGCTGAATGAGGAAGAGAGGTCTAAGTTAATGCAAAGCTTTCAGCTTTAAATGACCAGAATGATAATTTGCTGTTCCCACAGATGGGTTGAAGAGAGAATGAAATAGAAATTCAGGCATGTCCAGTTTAAGTACCTATAGGGCATCCAAGTACAGTAGTAATGTTGGCCACATGGATTTCAACACGTGGGGATTAGATTTAGGAATCTGTAGTTATCTTCTAGAAGCAGTGAAATGAATAAGAGTCCAAAAATGAGACTGTAGCACATACTAACTCTTAAGAGACCAGTATAAGGAGAGGAACCTGAAAAAGAATGGGGAAAAGGGAGGTGCAAAACCAGGGAAGAGAAGTGCACAAAAGCTAAGGAAGTAAAGAGTTTCAAGATGGGGGTGGTGGTCAACTGTGCCAATGTTTCAGAAAAATCAAGTAAGGAAAGGACTAGAATAGGCCCATTCAATTTGGCCTAAAGGAGAACGATTGAGTCCTTGGAAGTGTAGTCTTAGTGGATTGCTTCAGGTGAAATTCAGACTGCCGTGTGAAAAATGGGAAGAGACAAGAGTGGATGCAGGAGTGGGACGAAGAGGAGGAAGAGGAGGGAGAGAAGGAGGAAGAGGAAAAGGAGTAGGAGGAGGAAGAGAAGAAGAAGAGGAGGAGGAGAAGGAAGGAGAAGAAAAAGAAAGAGCTGGAGGGCCATGGAGTTGTGTGAAGGTGTTTATATTTAAAAAAAAATGGAAAAGACTTGAGAATATTTTATATTCTGAAGGGAAAACATTGGAGAAGAGAGAAAATTGAAGCTATAGGACAGAAATAATCATCAGTTTGAAGTGCCTGAGGGGTAGAAGTGTAAAAGATCCAAAACAGAGTCTTGGATAAGAAAAGGGATGCAAATCCTATTGTATACAAAAGAACAAGTGGGAATGTATGGATAATGGACTGCCCTTTGCTGGGTTAGGGAGGAAATGGAGACTAGGAGAATGGATCAGTGATGACAGTTTGGCAGAATAACTGACTGAAGACATGTAGCAGGAGTATGAGGCATCACTGAGGTTCTAGCTATGGTTGGAAGTCATAAATTTGCAGTGGCACCAAGTTAGTGTAGATGTGATTTTCTCAAGTAGCTCTTGGTTGTCCAGTATAGATGAGGCAAAGAAGGCAGATGAATGAATTGATCCAAGATGTATAGACATCTGGGAAAAAAGCTCATGTTCATGAACTGTTTAGCGATTTCCTCAGCCTGAGATTTCATTATGCGCCTGAACAATTTGAAACCTGCAAATCATCTGAGATTTCCCCAAACCTGTGTTGAATATTAATTCATCTAGATAGACAGTGTAACTTGCAAGGGAATTAGAGACTTTAAACTCAATTCTCTCTTGACACTTGAGAAATGAATGGAAAACTATGTGTCCAATTCTTAATCCTGAGAGAGCCAAGCAAAATAGTATTTTGTGAAAGTTATCAGAGGAGAGTTTTGTTCTCAGAATGCTCATTCTGGGGGGGGAGGGGAGGAAAGAAAACAGAAAAAGGAGCAAGGAAGCTTTCACATACCCCTAAAGGAAAAGCAGGCACTTAACAAGGGCATTCCATACCTTTGTGGGTGAAGCCTCATACATTATGGTGGCAGAGAATCTGGTACTGGCAATCACAAGATTTAAGGCAAAAAGATAGTAGGTAAATGGTTTCCTTAAAAGACTTCATATTCTTTTTTTTTAAATTTATTTATGGGGTGACATTTGTTAGTAAAATTACTTAGATTTCAGGTGTATAATTCTGTATTATATCATCTATAAATCCCATTGTGGGTTCACCACACAGGGTCAGTTCTCCTTCCATCACCATACATTTGATCCCCCTTACCCTCATCTTCCACCCCCGACCCCACCTTACCCTCTGGTAACCACTAAACTATTGTCTGTGTCTATGAGTTTTTGTTTCTCATTTGTTTGTCTTGTTCTTTTGTTGTTTTGGGTTTATATACCACATATCAGTGAAATCATAGGGTTCTCTGCTTTTTCTGTCTGACATTTAACGTAGCATTATACTCTCAAGATCCATCCATGTTGTCACAAATGTTCCTATATCATCTTTTCTTATCACGGAATAGTATTCCATTGTGTACATATGCCATAACTTCTATATCCATTCACCGATCGAAGGACATTTTGGTTGTTTCCATGTCTTGGCTACCATAAACAAAGCTGCAGTATACATTGGAGCACACGTGTCTTTATGGATAAATGTTGTCAGATGTTTTGGGTAGACACCCAGGAGAGAGATTGCTGGGTCATATGGTAATTCTATTCGTAATTTCTTGAGGAACCTCCACACTGCCTTCCATAACGGCTGCACCAGTCTGCATTCCCACCAACAGTGTATGAGGGTTCCTTTTTCTCCACAGCCTCTCCAACACTTGTAACTATTTGTCTTGTTGATGATAGCCATTCTGACTGAGGTGAGGTGATATCTCATTGTGTTTTTTCTTTGCATTTCTCTGATGATTAGTGATGTTGAGCATTTTTTCATATGTCTATTTGCCATTTGTATATCCTCTTTGGAGAGACGTCTCTTCAGGTCCTCTGTCCATTTTTCAATTGGGTTGTTTGTTTTTTGTTGTTGAGTTTCACGAATTCCTTGTATATTTTGAACATTAGCCCCTGATGGGAGGCACTGTTTCCAAAAATCTTCTCCCATTCAGTTGGTTGCCTCTTTATTTTGTTGATGGTATCTTTTGCTGTACGGAAGCTTTTAAGTTTCATATAGTCCCATTTGTTTATTTTAGCTTTTACTTCCAATGCCTTTGGAGTCAAATTCATAAAACGCTCTTTGAACCCAAGGTCCATAAGTTTAGTACCTATGTTTTCTTCTATGCAGTTTAATGTGTCAGGTCTTATGCTTAAGTCTTAGATCTATTTTGAATTAATTTTGGTACATGGTGACAGATAGCAGTCCAGTTTCATTCTTTTGCATGGGCTATCCAGTTCTCCCAGCACCATTTATTAAAGAGGCTGTCTTTCCTCCATTGTCTGTGTTTAGCTTGTTTGTCAAAAATTATCTGTCCATATTTATGTGGTTTTATTTCTGGGTTCTCAATTCTATTCCATTGATCTACGTGTCAGTTTTTCTGCCAATACCATGCTGTTTTGATTATTGTAGCTCTGTAGTACAAGCTAAAGTCAGGGAGTGCGATACCTCCAGTATTGTTCTTTTTTCTTAAGATTGCTTTGGCTATTCGGGGTCTTTTGTGGTTGCAAACAAATCTGAAGATTTTTTGTTCTATTTCTTTAAAAACTGCCATTGGGATTTTGATAGGGATTGCATTAAATCTGTATATTGCTTTGGGTAATATGGCCATTTTAACTATGTTGATTCTTCCAATCTATGAGCATGGAATGTCTTTCTATTTCTTTGTGTCTTCTTCAATTTCCTTCAAAAATATCTTATAGTTTTCAGCATATAGGTCCTTCATATCCTTGGTTAAGTTTCTTCCTAGGTATTTTATTCTTTTTGCTGCAATTGCAAAGGAAATTGTTTTTTGTATTTCTTTTATCTGAGAGTTCATTGTTAGTATATAGGAATGCAATGGACTTTTGTACGTTGATTTTGTAGCCAGCAACTTTACTGTATTCATTGATTGTTTCTAACAGCTTTTTGGTGGAGTCTTTAGGGTTTTCTATATATAGCATCATGTCATCTGCAAAGAGTGACAATTTAACTTCTTCATTCCCAATTTGGATTCCTTTTATTTCTTTCTCTTGCCTGATTGCTCCTACAAGGACTTCCAACACTATGTTGAAAAGCAGTGGTGATAGGGGACATCCCTGTCGTGTTCCTGAATGTAGAGCAAGGGGCTTCAGTTTTTCACCATTAATTATGAGATTAGCTGAGGGCTTGTCATGTATGGCCTTTATTATGTTAAGGTATTTTCCTTTTATACCTATTTTATTAAGTGTTTTAATCAAAAATGGATGTTGTATCTTGTCAAATGCCTTTTCTGCATCAATTGATATAATCATATGATTTTTGTCCTTTATGTTGTTTATCTGATGTATCACATTGGTGTATTTGCGAATGTTGAACCATCCTTGTGCCCAGAAGATGAACCCCACTTGGTCGTGGTGAATAATCTTTTTAATGCATTGTTGTATTCGATTTGCTAGAATTTTATTTAGGAATTTTGCATCAGTATTCATCAGAGATATTGGTCTGTAGTTTTCTTTTTTTGTGTTGTCCTTACCAGGTTTTGGTATCAGGTTAATATTGGCCTCATAAAATGAGTCAGGGAGTACTGTCTCTTCTTCAATTTTTTGGATGAGTTTGAGCAGGATGGGTATTAGATCCTGTTTGAAATTTCGTAGAATTCACTAGTGAAGCCATCTGGTCCTGGAGTTTTGCTTTTGGGAAGGTTTTGGATGACTGATTCAATTTTGTTACTGGTGATCGGTCTGTTTAGATTTTCCAGTTCTTCATGGTTCAGCCTTGGAAGGTTATATGTTTCTAAGAACTTGTCCATTTCTTCTAGGTTATTGAATTTGGTGGCATATAGCCCTTCATGGTATTCTTGCATGATCCTTTGTATTTCTGTGGTGTCCGGGATAACTTCCCCTTTTTCATTTCTGATTTTGTTAATTAGTGTTTCTCTCTTCTTATCTCAGTGAGTCTAGCCAAGGGTTTGTCAATTTTGTTACTCTTTTCAAAGAACCAGCTCTTTGTCACATTAATTTTTCCTGTTGTCTTTTTGTTCACTATTTCATTTAGTTCTGCCCTGATTTTTGTTCTTTCCTTTCTTCTGTTGACTTTGGGTTTCACTTGTTCTTCTTTTTCTAGTTCTTGAAGGCGTAACATGAAGTTATTTATTTGGGATTTTTCTTGTTTCTTGAGATAGGCCTGTAATGACATAAATTTTCCTCTGAAAAGTGCTTTAGCTGCATCCCCCAAATTTTGGTAGGATGTATTTTCATTGTCATTTGTTTCTATGTATCTTTTGATCTCTCCTCTAATTTCTTCTTTGACCCAGTCATTCTTTAAAAGTATGTTGTTTAATCTCCATGTATTTGTGTTTTTTCCTGCTTTCTTTTTGCAGTTGATATCCAATTTCAAAGCCTTATGATCAGAGAATATGCTTGGTATGATTTCAATATTTCTTAAATTTGCTAAGGCTGATTTTATGTCCCAATATATAGTTTATCCTTGAGAATGTTCCAGGTACAGTCGAAAGAATGTATAGTCTGACGTTTTAGGATGCAGGGCTCTATATATGTCAATTATGTCCTTTTCATCTAATGTGTCATTTAGGGCTGCTATTTCGTTATTTATTTTCTTTTGAATGATCTATCCATAGCTGTCAATGATGTATTTAAGTCCCCTAGTATAATTTATTTTGGTCAATTTCTCCATTTAGTTCTGTTAGTAGTTGCTTGGTATATTTTGTGCTCCCTGATGGGGAAATAAATATTGAGGACTGTTATGTCTTCTTGTTGTATTGTCTCCCTTACCATTATGGAATGTCCATCTTTGTCTCTTTTTATCTGTTTCATCTTAAGTCTGTTTTATCTTATATCTTTATGGCTACACCTGATTTTCTCTGGGTACCATTTGCTTGGAGTGTCAATTTCCACCCTTTTACTTTGAGTCTATGCTTGTCCTTGTAGCTTAGATGTGTCTCTTAGAGACAGCATATGGTTGGGTTTACTTTTATGATCCAATCTGCTACTCGGTGCCTTTTTATTGGTGAGTTCAGTCCATTTACATTAGGGTGTTTATTAATGCATAAGGATTTCCTGTCATTCTATCTTTAATTTTCTGGGAAGGCTGTGTGTCCATTGTTTCTTTGCCTTTTTGTTGTTGTCTATTATTTCTGTGTGGTGGTATTCTATGATGTTTCCCTCTGTTTCTTCTTTTATTACAGTATATATTTCAGTTCTGGATTTTTTTTAGTGGTTACCCTTAAGTTTATGTAAAAGAAAGTTTGATATTTAGAGTATTCCATTTTCTTCTGCACGCTTACTTTTCCATTCCCATATTCCGGTTTAGGCCTTTACTCTCCCCCTTTTTATGTTGCCACTAATTGTCCCTGTTGATTGTGATCGAATAGCCTTCTTTAGTATTTCTTGTAATGCAGGTTATGTATTAGAGAATTCCCTCTGCTTCTGTATGCCTGGAAAGGTCTTTATTCCTCCTTCATATCTAAAGGATATCTTTGCTGGATATATTAGTCTTGGCTCATAATTTCTCTCTTTCAATAGTTTGAATATTTGGTTCTACTCCCTCCTGGCTTGTAGAGTTTCTGCTGAAAAATCTCATGATGATTGAATGGGCTTTCCTTTGTAGGTTACCATCTTCTTTTCCCTGGCTGCCTTGAGGATTCTTTCTTTGGTGTTAATTTTAGACAGCTTCAATACAATGTGTTTTGGAGGCGGCCTGTTGGGATTGAGGTAATTAGATGTTCTATTTGCTTCTTGGATTCGAGGATCCAGTTCTGTCCACAAGTTTGGGAAGTTCTCATCGACAATTTGTTTGAATATATTCTCTGTTCCCTTCTCTCTTTCTTCTCCTTCTGGTATGTCCATTATTCTTATATTGCTCTTTCTGATAGAGTCAGAAAGTTACTGTAGAGTTCTTTCATTTGTTTTAAATCTCAAGTCTCTTAGTTCTTCCATCTGTGTAATTTCCAGGTTTCTATCTTCGATGTCACTGATTCTTTCCTCCATCTGGTCAACTCTACTACCTAAGCTGGTTATTTCATTCTTCATTTCTTCTATTGAGTTTTTAATCTCCAGAAATTCCATTTGGTTCTTTTTAAAAATTTCAATCTCTTTCGTTAAATGCTCATGTTGTTCTTTGATTGTGTTTCTGAGTTCATTAAACTGCCTTTTTGTGTTTTCTTACATCTTGTTGAGTTTTTTCAGAACTGCAATCTTGAATTTTCTGTCATGTAAGTCACATATTTCCATGTCTTTAAGTTCCTTTTCTGGAGACTTTTCACTTTCTTTCTGCGCTGTCTTGTTGCCTTGGTTATTCATGACAATTACTGATTTATGATTTCTCTTCATAGACATCTACAGGAGTGTCTTCTGCAACAGGTTGATAAGAAGATGTCTTTCTTTTGTTTTCCAGTACTCGTTGGTAGAATGTTTTATTTTCTCTGCAACTGCAGCCTTTTTTTCCTCTCTCACACAGTAGTGCTATGTTTTCTCTGCACTATTCAGCTTCTCACGCAATGGGGGGATTCCCTGGGTGAAGGACTTCTCCTCTAAAACAGTTCACCTTGGTCATAGGGCCTCTTGTCCCTGTGGGGATGCAGAGAGCTTTTGAAATTCCAAAGCTCTTCCTGTACCAGGTTCAGAGCCCGTATGTTCCAGCAGTTCTTTTCCTGCAGGGATCCACACAGATAGGTGTGGCCAGGGGCAGGGTGAGTTGTGAGAGGTGTCCCAGAGCCATGGCGGCGACCACCACCACAGACAGTCCAGCTTCCACAGCTCCCCATTCTTTGCCGAAATTAGTTGGGCTGCGAATCTGTGTCTGTGGTTCACAGTTCTCAGAACAGCAAATATTCTGTTCTTTTGATCTGACACTGCTTCTGTTCTGCTTCTCGCACCGAGCAGGTGAGAGCAGGTCGAGCCCTGGGTCGGTAGGGAGGGGGCGGCAGTCTCAGTGCCTAAGGCTTCATTCTCTGCTCGGGGCAGTGAGGTCTTAAACCACCGTTTTCTGCCTTTTTCCCTCAGTCTTTTCACCAAGGTCTCTGCCATGAGAGTTGGGTTCAGCTGTGTTATATGCTGTCCCCTCAGCCCTGTGGGCCATAAGTGGAGCCCTAGCAATCTGAGTTCTTCACTCTCCGGCAGCTGCGGTAGTTCTGGGATGCAACGAGCTCAGAGCACTGAGCTAGGTCTGCGTCCTGCACCCGCTGGCTCTGTTTCCGCACTTCTCCCTTCACGCCTCCCCTGCTCCCTCGATTCTCCCACCTTTAGGTGAATTCAGTAGTGGACCTGTTCACCTTGCCTGTCTTCTGTGCAGGGAGTCCTTTGTAGAGTTATTGTTGTTTGATTAGTTGTAAATTCCAGGGAAGCTTTACAGAGGCTCACCTCACGCCGCCATTTTGATGGCGTCTCATCAAGACTTCATATTCTAATTGGTGGTTTAACCTCTCAGTAGGCTTAGTCCTTACAAAGAATACAGAAAGTAAGAGGGGCCACTGTCCTCTCTGCCCAGGTTAAGAAGGATGAAGTATGAATCCAATCTCTACCATTATCTGTGCCACTCATGTGGCTCAGCTGGGTTCTTTCCCACACCTCTTAAGGAAGGATTTCTCACTACTGTTTCTGCAGAAGTACCTGTTGAAAAAGGAAGGTATGCCCCCAACCCCTCTGATTCCATTCTATGTTTACATGAAAAGGAATATTTCATAGGTTTTAAACCTTGTGATTCTAAGAATAACCACAGTTGACAAGAGATTTCTGACAGATTTCAAAGGTAATGGGTTTAAAACTAAATGTTGCACATAGTTTTCTACCGAGTTTTCATCTTACCTATTTTCCCCTTAGTTATGAAGAAAACTTTCTGGAACATTTGCTCTTTTCCTCCATAATTTTAGCAGCCCATAATTGCAGTATTATGCATCAATATGAGGTGTAATACATACATATGTATGAGTATGTACATACATGAATATATACATACATATATAATAAAATAGTAGAAATCATGTGCTTTGTTGTTTATTTGTACTAGAGGTATTCAGGACCATTGCAGCTTATCTGGTGTGGTAAGAAGTTCAGATGGGCCTGACATTTTATATCCATCCATCCATTCATCCATCCCTCACTTGAGTAGACTTTGGTAACCATTTCATTCACCTTGCTCTTCCTGATAATTTCCCTGCTGGCCCACTGCTTCATGTGGAGGAGCCTCTCTTCACTTTTCTTACAATTCCTACATGTCCCTAATGTGTAAGTTTCTAAATGCTAGGAAAATGCAACTCGAGATCAAATAAACTGATCATAGACAAACAATGGCAAAACTGAAGATTAAAATAACGGCAAACAGAATCTGAAATGTTCATAACACACTCAAATATCATACTACTCTAAAACAGATACTATAGTACAAGGACATTGATATGAAAAAGAAGGCAGCTCCTGACACTTATAGGTAGGTGTCAGGTATGTTAAAGAAGTCAGGCCATCTTGTTCTCCTGCTGACACATAATGAATCTCAGAGAACACTAGCATCAGACAAGGGCATTTTGTGACTGTGATGAAGTGAGCCAAAACAAGCCATTTCATAATTTTGTGTAAGCCCAGACTAAAACAAAGTCACTGTGCAAACCATAAAATACTAAACATCCCCCTTTTCTGAGTAATATGAGTGGCTGCTGCTTCTTTACCCATTACAACTTTAGTCTTCATCTGGTCTGCCCTCCTTACAGATAAGATGTATTAAGATACTCAGTCATAGAATTGTCCCCCTTCCAGAAAGCACTGAATCTAGAGTAAACTTCTCCTTCCTTAGACCCTCCCTAAACCCTCCCCTAACCAAAACCCAAATCCTCCAGGTCCTTTCTAACACCCTTTGACTGAGATGCCTCATGATTCCTCATGGTGTGTGTCCTCCCTCACTGCAGTGCATAGTCAACCTGCGTTGTTCAACCACAGGCATCTTCCTGGTCTTCGATAAAGCAGAGGTTACAGGGACTCTTGCCATACTGCTCTGATGGGAAGCTCACCTAGTGTTTGGAAAGGATGAGGTGGGTAACACAATGAGAGAGCTTTCTCTAATGAGGGTAGGCAAGGACACATCCTTTCAACAATTCCAATTCCAAAGAACCACTTGAGAGCTTTCCCCCACTCAGCAACTTCTCTCTTGCAAGTAGTCTTATATTGAGGCACACATACACTGACTCATGATTGAAAGGCTTTTGTGGTTGAACCTGACTTTTATCCCATACAATATCCCAGGCTAGTTCAGCAGCTGTTTGTTATTTTCAATGAGTCAAATATGGTTGACCTCCTAGGTTCTGAGTGTGGGAACTGTAAGATTTCCAAGGGCACCACTTAGAAGGGGGTTTAGAAATGTGACATGTAATGTGGGATCTCAAAATCTTTATGGAAATGAATTGAGACAGGATGAAGGTAAAGTAGAACACTATAGAGAAAGTCTCCGAGAAAGTGGTTTTACAAACCATCATCTAAAACTGAGGAAAATTATTATAAAACGTAAGGAAAATGCTGGGTTTTCTCTGGGTGTTTGGTTTCTGGAAATCTGCTACTTATGTAACTACACTACAGTGTAGAAATTAGTTTATTTTTATAAGTTGTACCTCACCATTTGTCAGAGCATTGGTATTATGTGGGTAGAAGGCAAACATGAATATCTCCATTCATACACTAGGAAACTGAGTTGTGGTAATTCACTCAGCATTGCCAAAACTTCATCAGCAGGGGCCTGGAACTCACCCAGGTCTTCCCACGCCAGAGCACTCTCAGTACCCACCAAACTGCTGTTCATGCCAAGTAGCCTAGTTGTGATCCCTTTGGTTCTGAACCTGATAACAGGGCTAAACCTGGGAAAACACTGCCTAGAGATCATGCAGTTCTTCGGTGGTTACAATTGCTGTGTGAGCACAAGAGCAAGGACTCAGAACTCATCTTGTCCCTCAAAGATCGTTCCCCGACAACCCGTATCTTAACCACCAGGGAAACTTAAGAAAAATGAAGATTCTGGGTCCCACCCCAGACTTACTTCATTAGTGTTTCTGGGTATGAGCCTCAGGAATCTGCACTTTCAACAAGTTTTACAAGAGATTCTTAATTACATTGTTTGAATACTACTGGTCCAGGGTAAGTTAAGTGTTTCCAAAAGGCCACTCAAAGTTAAAGAAGGGATCAACCCCCTAACCCCCACCCTAAGTTGAGTTCAATGCACATAAGGGATAGTGTTGAGAAGGAAAAAGTAGCAAATGTTCTATTTAGGATCACCAAGCAAACATTTCAGAAGGGGCCCTCTTAGTTTGTATTGATCACAAAATAAACAGATCTCCATAAGAAAAGGGTTCAGAGTTTTTTTAGATCATCTTGTAACAGCTGCTGTTCTGATGCTCATAAAAAGGGAGGGATCCTGTACTAATAGCAGATGAAAAGGAACTAGCAGACTATTCTTATGCTAGCAGAATCTGTGGCCTTAGGTCTGGTCTTGATTGAAGTGGAGACTGTGGACTATATTTTAGAGCATTATAATAACTTCTAGACCTCTGCTTTTGGGAAAAAAGGAAACACACAGTGGGGGAGATAGAAGCAATGCAATTTTCTTAATAAAAATGGCTGCCGAGGTGTCATGCAGGGGACCCTGCTCGCTGCGCCATTTGTCGTGCAGGGTCTCAGCTCCCGCTCCCCACCCAAGAACGCAGGACACGGTAAGGCCAAAAAGGAACACCCACGGAGCCATAAGTAGGGGAGTCAAACCAATATATTCTCGCTGGCGGCTGGGCTGGAGACACAGGAAGCAGGATCTACATAATCTGCCTAACAGCAGTCCGCGCTTGCCAGCCACCATCTTCTCGCTAGCCCCCATTCCATTCCTTGCTAGCATAGCCACAGCCGTTATATTAGTGGCCAATGGCCTACGGGTTACAGCTGACGGCCAACTAGCCACAGCTGCTGGCCATCTGATCACAGTTGATGGCCATTTACTACCCGAGCCAGCACCTTTCTATGTGAGGCCGAGAGCCTGGAAACTGTTTTTTGGGGGTTTTGTCCCCACACTCCACCCCTACAGGGTCTCGCCTCACAATCTACGCGACAAGCGTCTTCTGCCAGGGGCCCTGTGCAAGGAGCCTGAAGGTGAATGCACTATCCTGAACACAGCCAGGCTCTCTGGGCACAGCCAGGGTTTCTCAGGGCACCACCAGTACTTCTGGGCACAGCCAGACTTCCTGGGCTTCTTAAGGTACCACCAGTCTCCCCGGGCACAGCCAGGTTTTCTCAGGGGACCACCACAGTACTTCTGGTCACAGCCAGACATCCTGGGCTTCTTAGGGTACCACCTGTTTCCCCGGGCACAGCCAGGTTTTCTCAGGGCACCACCACAGTACTTCTGGGCACAGCCAGACTTCCTGGGCTTCTTAGGGTACCATCAGTCTCCCCGGGCACAGCCAGAGTTTCTCAGGGCACGGCCACTCTCTCTGGACACAGCCAGACTTCCTGGACACAACCAGGGCCTCTCAGGGCACTGCCACTCTCTCTGGGCACAGCCAGACTTCCTGGACACAGCCAGGGCTCTCAGGGCACTGCCACTCTCTCTCTGGGCTTCTCGGGGTACTGTGCTGGAACAACAGCAGCTCACATCAAGGTGCTTACATATTATCAATGGCGGCCAGTCAAGACACAAAAGCAAACATTCTCGCCAGTCCCACTACATGGTGGTATGTTCCCAAACAGTCAAGCGTCCAATAAATTAGGGATGGAAGGCAATTCCCCATAGTCCATAGTCATTCGCCAGGGCTGTCCTGGGGTAAGGGATGACCTTGACCTCACCCTCATCTCCCACGGAGGACTCAGCAAGCGTTTCCTCCTGGGACAAGTCCCGCATCCAGGCTGCCTCAGCAAGCAGTTCCCAGCCCACAGGGCAGCAACAACCTCCGCTTTCTCCGCTTTCTCCGGCCTCTGCTGGTTGGGGAACCATCCACATCTTTCCACCCCTCCACGGGAATCGAGCTCTCTGGCAGCTGCTCCTCCTGGTCTTCCGCAGACTGAGCTTTCATACGCACAAACTGCTCCACTGCCCTTCGGAAAGCTTTGGCCAGCACCGTATCCTGCCGACTACGCCATGTGTCGTGCAGGAGACCCTGCTCGCTGCGCCATTTGTCGTGCAGGGTCTCAGCTCCCGCTCCCCGCCCAAGAACGCAGGACACGGTAAGGCCAAAAAGGAACACCCACGGAGCCATAAGTAGGGGAGTCAAACCAATATATTCTCGCTGGCGGCTGGGCTGGAGACACAGGAAGCAGGATCTACATAATCTGCCTAACAGCAGTCCGCGCTTGCCAGCCACCATCTTCTCGCTAGCCCCCATTCCATTCCTTGCTAGCATAGCCACAGCCGTTATATTAGTGGCCAATGGCCTACGGGTTACAGCTGACGGCCAACTAGCCACAGCTGCTGGCCATCTGATCACAGTTGATGGCCATTTACTACCCGAGCCAGCACCTTTCTATGTAAGGCCGAGAGCCTGGAAACTGTTTTTTGGGGGTTTTGTCCCCACACGAGGTATTTGGGGAGTGGTATTATAAATTATTATTAATTTTTAAATAAAAGGGTCATCTATAAAAGTTATTTCAAGCATAGCTTGGACTTTACATTTTATATTATAGCTGAACTATAGGCAATTTATTGTTTTTCTTCCTATTTGTAGTAGTTTAAATCAAGGTGTTCTTTTAAGCTATCCATAGCTAAAATTAACCAAGTTCGATAAAAACATAATGTTACAAATCAGTTTGTTACCCTAAAGTAGCATTTTTTTTTAACTAGGCCCTCTGTTCTGAATGCAAAAATTTCTGACTGATAAAGACAACACAAGGGAGTAACGGGGTTCTCTGGTAACCGGACTAAGAGAAGCACTCAGCCTCTAGCACTTAACTTCAATTGTTCTCATTGACTTGAAACTGATAAGTTTTAGTTCTTCAGCAAACATCTGAAAACTCACAGTAACATCACATTTTGGTCTTTTAGAAGCCATTCTAGGTTATACAGTTTTTAATAAGGTAAGCAAAGTGTGTAAAATTTCTCTTTATAAAAGTCTCATTTGGGACTTGAATGCAGTATATAGAATTAAACAATGGGTATTAAAAGAAGCCATGAACCTTTTAGCTTCTTTGTTTCCAAATGATCGTCTTGAACACAGATGTTTAAAATGTGCTACAGATGTATAAATCAAGGTATATAGCTATTTATAAAATTAAAAGTCTAGTGATCAAAGATGCAGTATTTACATTTTTACCCCAGCTTGGCAACTAGTTTGGTGAAAATGAACTATACTTACATGAGATTTATTAGCACTGATTAAATTTTTTACCACTGTTTTCATCACTACCATTTTTTCTTAACCATTTTTTCTTAACCAACAATTATTTTTAGGGCAAACACAACTTGTGAAACATTGCCGAAGTAAGTACTTCCTGTGTTTTTTTTTTTTTAATTCCCGCCCCCCTACTCCTGGTCAAGCCATTTTTTCTCAATCTAGTAGCGTAGGACACAGCTGTCTGGCCCATGTTATTATGAGCCTTGTGTTCGACCTGGCTGAGGCAGTAAGTCGTGGGCAGCAGCCCAGCTCCAGGTCCAGCCATTGTTAACAATCTTAGCTGTAGAGGGCGCAGCTCCCTGGCCCATGTGGGAATTGAACCCGCTACCCTTGGCGTTAGGAGCACAGCACTCCAACCACCTGAGCCCCGGACCTCTGGGCCGGCCCAGTACTTCCTGTTTTGAAATCATATTATGAGGAAACGGGTACAAAAATAACTCATTTTCTCTCTTCTTCCTCTTTGCTTTTAAATTCTTCTTGGATGTAGAATGCTTAATAACTAGAAGTCAAATATCCTTTGATGACAAAAGAAGTTTCCAATGTTTTATAAACTGTGCTTGTATATCACCAGAACAAAATAATAACTGTTTAAAACAATAACAGTTTAAAATTTGATCAAGTGATCTAATTATATAATTTCTTCTTAAACCAGGTACTGCTAAAAGGCATTTTTAAAACCCGGTACAGACTATGAATATAAACTATCCCATGTTAGCAATAACCTTTTGTGTTTTTAGTGAGATCTTTTCAAATTAATCTTTCAATACTCATATTGAGAAATCCCAGTTCTTGTCATTTCTCAAATTAATGACAGCTTTTGCATTTGTGATGGTGGGGATTAGAATGAGGTAACGAATACACAAATGTGGCTAATTTAGGTTACCTTCAGTCCACAAAATTAACGCAGCTGGATTCCTAGTGGAAAAAGCTTTTTAAATTCAAAATTCTGTTTTGGATTTCTTAATTTACTATTCAAGATGTAATGCTAATACCATTATAACAAAAGATTAAAATAAAGAGAAGATCCCAGTATTCTTTGGGGTGGTGGGGACTTGCTGAGGAAGGACTGCTCCTTGGGAAGGGGTGAAAGAACATGACCTCAGTTGCCAGGACTTGGGAGAGGAGTACTCAGCGAGGCAGCTGACTGCCCAGCCAGGAGCCACAGGCTGTCTTGTTTCTCCTTCATTTTTTTTTTTTCACAGTGCAAGGCCATTTCTTCTGTCCTGTGTAATTTGCAGCCATTATCATAGATATTAGATGTGGAGAGACTTGGCAGGTCACCTAATTCCCCAGCCCTTCCCACAGAATGCCCCTGTTGAATATTTATGAGGCCGTTGTTAGCAGGAGCCTGTGGAAGCCAGCCTATTAGCAGTTATGGTCATTTACAACCACCTGGGGGGTGAACAACATCAAAAGAGCTTTAAAACATAACCATAAGTGGAAAAATAAATAATAAAGGAATGCTGGATTCTAGACATTTGACTAATTGTCAAATAATGAGGTTTATTAAAAATTTCCATAGAAGCTAGATTCCTCTTATGTTTGGGGATTAGTTGAAAGGGTTCTGAACAATACTTGGTGATAACTTTCTTTCCATTTGTGTAGGAGAATTTCCAAATGGGCTCTTCCCAGGGCAGAGGCAGAGCACGCTTCAAAAGCCAATCTGAAGTATTCTTGATTTAAGTAGCATAAATTTAATTAATACGAGATAGCACAGCATATATTTGATTAACATAAGACAACATTCTTAGTATTCCTCTGGGACAACCAGAATTTTGAGACATTTTAAGCTGGCTACAAAGGAGAAACTGAAGAGAGGATCTAGCATTATTTGATATATTGGATAATTTAGACACAAATCCAGATAAATCAGGCCTCAAGTGGATTTGTGTGTGTCAGGCTGAGTGTGTGTCTTTGGTGGATCAGGCTGCACTGATTGCAGAGCCTATGTGAACAAAGAAGCTGCCACTCTTCACTGTTTTCAACATAATCTTGGGGCTGTAAAGACAGCAGAGAAGGAGAACAGGCTTTGCAATCAGAGCTGCTTTTCAATGGCACTGCACCTCATACCAGTTTGGTAAGTGCTCCTAGCCGGTGTTAGCCTCAGTTTCCTCATGTGTATAGCAGAAACAGCAATATCTACTCACAATGGATATTAAGAGGAATAGATGAAAGAATGAATGTAGTACTGTGTGGACAAAACCCCAAAAAACAGTTTCCAGGCTCTCGGCCTCACATAGAAAGGTGCTGGCTCGGGTAGTAAATGGCCATCAACTGTGATCAGATGGCCAGCAGCTGTGGCTAGTTGGCCGTCAGCTGTAACCCGTAGGCCATTGGCCACTAATATAACGGCTGTGGCTACGCTAGCAGAAAGGGGAATGGGGGCTAGCAAGAAGATGGTGGCTGGCAAGCGTGGACTGCTGTTAGGCAGATTATGTAGATCCTGCTTCCTGTGTCTCCAGCCCAGCCGCCAGCGAGAATATATTGGTTTGACTCCCCTATCTATGGCTCCGTGGGTGTTCCTTTTTGGCCTTACCGTGTCCTGCGTTCTTGGGCGGGGAGTGGGAGCTGAGACCCTGCACGACAAATGGCGCAGCGAGCAGGGTTCCCTGCGCGACACATGGCGTAGTCGGCAGGATACGGTGCTGGCCAAAGCTTTCCGAAGGGCAGTGGAGCAGTTTGTGCGTATGAAAGCTCAGTCTGAGGAAGACCAGGAGGAGCAGCTGCCGGAGAGCTCGATTCCCATGGAGGGGTGGAAAGAAGTGGATGGTTCCCCAACCAGCAGAGGCCGGAGAAAGCGGAGAAAGCGAAGGTTGTTGCTGCCCTGTGGGCTGGGAACTGCTTGCTGAGGCAGCCCGGATGCAGGACTTTTAGTCCCAGGAGGAAACGCTTGCTGAGTCCTCCTTGGGAGATGAGGGTGAGGTCAAGGTCATCCCTCACCCCCAGGACAACACTGGCGAATGACTATGGACTATGGGGAATTGCCTTCTATCCCTAATTTAATGGACGCTTGACTGTTTGGGAACATACCATCATGTAGTGGGACTGGTTGATGTTTGCTTTTGTGTCTTGACTGGCCGCCATTGATAATATGTAAGCACCTTGATGTGAGCCGCTGTTGTTCCAGCACGGTACCCCGAGAGGCACAGAGAGAGAGTGGCAGTGCCCTGAGAGCCCTGGCTGTGTCCAGGAAGTCTGGCTGTGTCCAGAGAGTGGCAGTGCCCTGAGAGGCCCTGGCTGTGTCCAGGAAGTCTGGCTGTGCCCAGAGAGAGTGGCAGTGCCCTGAGGCCCTGGCTGAGTCCAGGAAGTCTGGCTGTGTCCAGAGAGAGTGGCAGTGCCCTGAGAAACTCTGGCTGTGCCCGGGGAGACTGGTGGTACCCTAAGAAGCCCAGGATGTCTGGCTGTGCCCAGAAGTACTGGTGGTGCCCTGAGAAACCCTGGCTGTGCCCAGAAAGCCTGGCTGTGTTCAGGATAGTGCATTCACCTCCAGGCTCCTTGCACAGGGCCCCTCGCAGAAGACGCTTGTTGCGTAGATTGTGAGGCGAGACCCTGTAGGGGTGGAGTGTGTGGACAAAACCCCAAAAAACAGTTTCCAGGCTCTCGGCCTCACATAGAAAGGTGCTGGCTCGGGTAGTAAATGGCCATCAACTGTGATCAGATGGCCAGCAGCTGTGGCTAGTTGGCCGTCAGCTGTAACCCGTAGGCCATTGGCCACTAATATAACGGCTGTGGCTACGCTAGCAGAAAGGGGAATGGGGGCTAGCAAGAAGATGGTGGCTGGCAAGCGTGGACTGCTGTTAGGCAGATTATGTAGATCCTGCTTCCTGTGTCTCCAGCCCAGCCGCCAGCGAGAATATATTGGTTTGACTCCCCTATCTATGGCTCCGTGGGTGTTCCTTTTTGGCCTTACCGTGTCCTGCGTTCTTGGGCGGGGAGTGGGAGCTGAGACCCTGCACGACAAGTACATTTGGCACAATGTAGGTCCTCAATAAACATTAGCTTCCCTTTCCCCTCTGAGCATTCTATAGTTGCATTTAAATGACAAATTATTTGGGTGTACAGCAAAAATATATTACAGGTAAATTTGCATCGCTCAAAATGTAATTAGATTTTCAAAATATTTCTAACCCATTGAACAGTGAAGCAGGCTGTTTTTTAAAGTACCAAGCAATTAAAATTGCTTCCTTCACTTATCCTTGAGTTTAACATCAAATTGGTGCAAAATTCAATGCAGAGAAGAGGCACGCTCATGAATCCTGTTTTCCCTGTTTGAAGGGTGTAATAGCTGAGGACCTAACAGCTTCCTCTCTTCTGTAGAATTAATTCTCAAAACTCCTCAAGCTTCATGAGTTCCTTGTATATTTTGGATATTAGCCCCTTATCAGAGGCCCTGTTTGCAAAAATCTTCTCCCAATCAGTTGGTTGCCTCATTATTTTGTCAATAGTTTCTTTTGCTGTACAGAAGATTTTCAGTTTCATATAATCCCATTCGTTTATTTTAGCTTTTATTTTCCATTGCCTTTGGAGTCAAATTCATAAAATGCTCTTTGAACCCAAGGTCCATAAGTTTAGTACCTATGTTTTCTTCTATGCAGTTTATTGTGTCAGGTCTTATGCTTAAGTCTTTGATCCATTTTGAATTAATTTTGGTACATGGTGACAGATAGCAGTCCAGTTTCATTCTTTTGCATGTGGCTATCCAATTCTGCCAGCACCATTTATTGAAGAGGCTGTCTTTCCTCCATTGTATGTTTTAAGCTTATTTGTCAAAAATTATCTGTCCATATTTATGTGGTTTTATTTCTGGGTTCTCAATTCTATTCCATTGGTCTATGTGTCTGTTTTTCTGCCAATACCAAGCTGTTTTAATTATTGTAGCCCTGTAGTAAGGGCAAAAATCAGGGAGTGTGATACCTCCATCCAGTATTGTTCTTTTTTTTAAATATTGCTTTGGCTATTCAGGGGAAACTCAACAACAAAAAAAACAAACAACCCAATTGAAAAATGGACAGAAGACCAGAAGAGACATTTCTCCAAAGAGCATATACAAATGGCAAATAGACATATGAAAAAGTGCTCAACATCACTAATCATCAGAGAAATGCAAATGAAAACCACAATGAGATATCACCTCACCCCAGTCAGAATGGCTTTCATCAACAAGACAAATAGTAACAAGTGTTGGGGAGGCTGTGGAGAAAAAGGAACCCTCATACACTGTTGGTGGGAATGCAGACTGGTGCAGCTCCTATGGAAGGCAGTGTGGAGGTTTCTCAAGAAATGACGAATAGAATTACCATATGACCCAGCAATCGCTCTCCTGGGTATCTACGCAAAAAATCTGAAAACATTTCTCTATAAAGACACGTGTACTCCAATGTTCATTGCAGCTTTGTTTACGGTGGCCAAGACATGGAAACAACCAAAATGTCCTTCGATAGAAGAATGGATAAAGAAGTTGTGGTATATATATATATACGATGGAATACTATTCGGCATTAACGAAAGATGATATAGGAGCATTTGTGACAACATGGATGGATCTTGAGAGTATAATGCTAAGTGAAATAAGTCAGACAGAAAAAGCAGAGAACCCTATGATTTCACTGATATGTGGTATATAAACCAAAAACAACAAAAGAACAAGACAAACAAATGAGAAAGAAAAACTCATAGACACAGACAATAATTTAGTGGTTACCAGAGGGTAAGGGGGTGGGGGGTGGGTAATGAAGGTAAGGGGGATCAAATATATGGCTATGGAAGGAGAACTGACTCTGTGTGGTGAACACACAATGGGATTTATGGATGATGTAATACAGAATTGTACACCTGAAATCTATGTAAATTTACTAACAATTGTCACCCCAATACATTTAATTAAAAAAAAAAAACTCCTCAAGCTTCTCCTCTTCAATAAACACTAAAGAATTTGTAGGTCATTTCCCCTTTTCTCTTATATGGTGGTAATTCATTCAGATATTTTAACAATGGAAACACCATTAACCACCACGTATGAAAGTACCATTGAATTTAACCTCGGTCTCAACTTCTTTCCCTCATAGTTCTTCTTTTGGCCATTAAATAACTCCTTCAGGTTGCTCTTCTACTAGAATTCATGTGATTGTTTGTAACATTAGTAAGAGATACTCACAATGTCCAAAAGCACTACCTCTCTTTTAAATGAAAAACAAATTGTTATTAGGGTTATGGATACCCAATGTTAAATATTTGAATGAGAGCACGAAAAAAAGGTCAATATTTTGGATATTGCCATAAATTCCAGGTGTTAAGATTAGAGAAACAAAATACCTGCATAGATGACTTTTAGAATCAGTTGTGCTTTTCTAGGTTCTGTGTACTTTCTGAATAATATGATTTATAGAATGAAAAACACGATATGCTTACAGGTTAGGAAGAGATCCAAAATAAAGAGGACGTAAATCCAGAGAGGATCCCTGTGACTTATAATTACATAAATCATATTAAAAAAAAATCTGACCCAAATCGTGACTAAGAACATGAGGAAATGAAATTAGAAATCCCTGAGAAGCCAAGAAATATGCTATTAACAAAAGAATGAATAAAATTAAAAGCCGTAATTTACAAGAAGAGTGAATAAAAAATAAAAGCAGCAATTTACAAAGTTGATGGATATTTAAAAGAAAGTCTTTATGCTCATCACCTGGCATGGTTCTTCTTTGGTGGAAACACACACACGCCACATAATAAGGGAAAGCAAAGGGAATGACTAGGTCCTTTCTAAGGTACATAAACTCATTCTCAGGAAAAATTAGACTCTTTAGTTCCAGGACAGTTAAAAAGCATACATTTTGTAAATGTCTCTGAGGGCTTGTGAGCCAAGGCACAGGGAAGCACATGCCATGATATGAATGGCATCATATGTGTCTCTGTAATTGTCAACAGATGTGGCATGCTGACAGATTAGCAACACAGCTTCCACTTAACACATGCTTTTGGTGACTGACAGGATGGGAGTCTTAGAAAACTAAAGGTTTGATGAATGAGGCACCCTGCTTAATTGTGCTAAACTGTTTAGTTCAAATTTTAGTAAATAGATTCAACAGTTGAGAAACAGAAAACCTTTTTCTGATTCTCTCAAGAAAAAAATAGGAGAGGGTAGGAAGGAAATGAAAGAGAAAAGCATAAGATCATGTTGCCATGGGATATTTAAACTGTATAAATCAGGCAGTTATGTGGTAATATTAGCAGAAATTGAAATAAAATTGGTACCAAGATCAGATATTAAAAAAAAAATTAAGAAAATGTACTCTTTCAATACCAAAATATTCTCATCAATTTGCTTCCTATATTTTAGTGATGTTTAAGTACCTATCTTTTAAACAATTTAAAATCCATAGTTGACCTTTATTTGTTTTCATTTGATATAGACAATTCTATGCTATTTCATCTCTTGCTCCTAAAAGGTTCATGAGTAGACTGCTTCTTCATTCAAAACACCCATTTTATATAAAAATAAATTTTCATTTCTGGAACAAGATGGGCTTTCGGTTGTAGAGTCTTAACACCAGAAGAGGCTCACAAAGGTAATTCCTCATTTTCAGGTCAGAGGAGATGCATACTATCTATATTTTTAATGCATACTATCTTAATATCACTGTCTGGGATGAGACTCCATGCCAAGAGAGAATACCTGGTCAGTCCATGATATATAATCTAGAACTTGATGTTGCCCATGGGAATCAGCTAGAGTGCCACCTGTGTTCTTGGCCATAAGCCAGTTAGCTTTTATACATACACTCATACAATCCTCCCATCAATTCTTATCAAGCCATAATCAGTTTACTGTGGGTGAATAAAAAATGCAAAGAGACCTCAAAATCTCCAAAATCATCATTTGACATAGAAGTGCTAGTAAGGCTATTAATATTTGACTTTTTTCTTCATTGCTTCCTTCTCTGAAGTGTTGTACTCTGTTATGGTGAAGTGAATCAGGTGCTTTTCTAAATAATGCCACTGAACTATTAAAGTAGCAGGGTGATGTGAAGTGAATGGCAGCAGCTTCATCACTCATTTATGTAACCACAAAGTGTGTGTGTTAAGACACAAAGGTCAGTGAATACCAAAAATACTTTTGCAGCATTTCCTAGTATATTCAAGTACATGCCCAGTCATCCTCTCTACTGTATCTAAATACATGAATGCATATTATAGCAAAGTCCTCTTCAGTAATTTCTTTAAATACAGAACTATTCTCAAAACCTTGCAAGCACTTATTGAAGGTCAATGGTATAGAGCGTAATTGACTTTTGAATACATTATCACTTATCAAATATATTCAATTTCCACAATACTCCTGTGAAATATTATTGCCCTCATTTTACAGATCAGGACACTGAAGCTCCAAAAGTTAGATGGCTTGTCTAAAGCACATTGCTATAAAGCAATAAATCCTGTTCCTCTTTCACGACACTGCTGCCTCTTCACCACAAGTGTTAGGTAAGTGGCTGTTAAAGGGTGTCTGGGCCTTTCGTGATTGTTTTTCCTCATTGCCTTATTCTATTATGTACTATGGACTGACCAGGTATTCTTTGTTGACATGAAGCCTCATTCCAGACAGTGATATTAAAACAGTATGCATAAAAAATGTAGACAGTATGCATCTCCTCTGCATACACAGTAGAGATGCTGTAGAGTGTGTTCCCATAAATAACTCTCTTAAGCTTTCCCACTTGTATAGATACAGAGACACTGTGGGGTGGGAGTGGGTGATATTACATAAAGCAGATTAGATAATGCCAGTTGCTGGAAGTGTGACCTCAACTTATCCAACTCCTCATCTGCCTGTGCACATGAATGTCTCAGGTAAACTGGACCAGAGTGGGCAAGGAATTTTTTTGTTGTCCTAAACTCATCTTAGGGGTGATTATTATATGAGGTCTGCCAATCAAATTTGTGAACTTGCCACCGTGTGCTTACATTGGCAGCACTGTACAAACAGCTCAGTAACACTTCCTAATGTTGGTATATCAGTGTCTCACAGCTGTGTTCGTGTTAACGTGTGGTGGAGTCTTGCTGAGTGGTGTTCATTATTGTTGTTGTATGTTTTTGTGTACCATTGTGAGACTGTCTGAGCTTGAATTAGAACAAACATTAAATTTATTGTTAAACTGGCAAGAGTGGAAGTGAAATCAGGGACATGTTAGTCCAAGTTTATGGGGATAATGCCATGAAGAAAATGGCAGTGTACAAATGGATTAAACATTTTTCTGAGGGGCGAGAGCATGTCACTCATGAAGAGAGGTCAGGGTGGCCAATAACAAGCAGAACTGATGAAAATATTGCAAACATTCGTCAAATTGTGTATCAAAATCATCAGCTGACTGTGAGAAGCATAGCAAACCAAGTAAACATCAAGAGAGAAACAGTTAGGAAAACCTTAACTGAAAATCTTGGCATGAGAAAGGTGTGTGTAAAAATGGTTCCAAAGGAGCTCACCGATGAACAAAAGCAAAGAAGAGTCCAAGTTTGTCAAGACCTTTTGGAGAGGCAAGATGATGTTTTGGGCGTGTTATCACTGTTAATGAAACATGGGTTTACCAATATGACCCTGAAACAAAGCATTGAAGTGCACAATGGAAGTCAGACAATTCTCCACAACCAAAAAAGCTCCATCAGTCCAAATCAAGAATCAAAACAATATTGCTAACCCTTCTTGATATCAGAGAAATTATTCATTATGAATTTGTACCAACTAGACAGTTAACCAAGTTTGCTATTTGGAAGTGCTGAAAAGGCTGTGTGAAAAAATTAGATGAAAACGACCTGAAATTTTCTCCAATAATACGTGGCTCTTGCATCATGACAATGCATCAGCTCACACAGCACTGTCTGTAAGGGAGTTTTTAGCCAGTAAACAAATAACTGTATTGGAACACCCTTTCTACTCACCTGATCTGGCCCCCAATAACTTCTTTCTTTATCCAAAAATAAAGGAAACATTGAAAGGAAGACATTTTGATGACATTCAGGACATCAAAGGTAATACGACGACAGCTTTAATGGCCATTCCAGAAAAAGAGAGTTCCAAAATTGCTTTGAAGGGTGCACTAGGCACTGGCATCAGTGTACAGCTTCCCAAGGGGAGTACTTCGAAGGTGACCATAGTGATATTCAGCAATGAGGTATGTTGCACTTCTTTTAGGATGTGTTCACGAACTTAATTGTCAGACCTCAAATACAGGTCATGAAGAACAGAGAAACTAGGTGTTTTAAATTCAAGGTATTTCTTTATTGCTTCCGGGAAATTACCTTTATACTTCTTTATCTGCTAATAGATACTAGTATGGAAGGGGTTTTATGTATTTTATATGAATCAGGTCTCAAAAGTGAAAATAAAGATGGTTACCATGTTCATCTACACATTATTCTTTCTTCCCTATTTAAGAACTACACATCTTGACCACAGGGATGGACATAGGAGGCTGTGATTTTCCCAACTGAGTTGGATATGATGAATACTTGGCTCTTCTGTGTTTAGGAGGCTGTAAAGATGTAAGTCTTGAGCTATCTATGGTCATAGTTTAGCATCTGAGGAGACAGCTGGCTTGAGAGAATGAAGGCACCATAAAGGAAGTTGGAATAAGCACCAGAGAGATAGAATATGTGTCATAATAGCATTCAAATGCCAGAATCCATGAGACCAAATCCAACCCTACATTGTTATGGCTTGCTTAAATTCCCCATTTTTTCTTCAGGTCATCTAAGTTGGATTTCTGTCAGTACTGAAGGACTCTGGACTAATACAGAAATCTTGCTTTAATATCTGAAATAATATAATGGCTTCTTGAGCATTAACTTTGTGCCAAGCATTTCACATATTATTATTTTATCTTCAATATAATCACATGAGGTAGGTATTATCCTTTTATTTATGAATAACTTGAGGATCCGAGAAGTTAAACGACTTTCCTAAGGTCATACAGCTAGAGAGTAGTAGAGTGAGACTTTGAATCCATTTCTCCATGGTTCCTAAATCTACACTCTTAATGTCTAAGTTATTTCATACCGGCATACTTTGTTTCATTGCACTTTGCTTTATTGTGCTTCACAGAAATTGGGTTTTTCACACCCTGGGAGAGGTAAGACCCTCCCCCAGCAAAAAGATTACAACTCACTTTATTGTGATCACTGCTGTATTGTGGTGGTCTGGAACTCAACCCGCAGTATCTCCAAAGTGTGCCTCTGCCTTAAAATGGCTGCATACTGGAATCACTTGGGGAGCTTCTGAAAACAGGTGTGCTTAGGCCCTCTCTCTAGGCCTCTAAATTTGCACAAGTACAGCAGGCATCATTCACATTGGATACAATGGACTTGCGCTCTAGGAGGTTGGGGTACTCAGTAAATGGCACTCCCTGGACGGTGCAACTATTGTGGCCCTACAGCCAGACCAACTAAATCTGAATATTTAAGAATGGGGTCCCAGTGTGGATACATTTTCAAAACCTACCCAGGTGATTTTAAAGTGCAGTCAAGGGTGTGAACCACAACTGTAATCTAAAAACATATCTTGGGTTTATATGGGCTTTGGCTCAGTCTACACTAGCATAAAATGAAAAATTAAAACTTAAGGTGGGACAATTGAAGCTCACTAATATGCCAAGTGACTACAATTATCATGGTATTTCAGATAAAATCTTCTGTCAGGAATAGTGAGTGTGGAATCACTGGCCCCTCTAGACAATGGCTCTATTTCTGTACTACACTTTGCAGTATAGCACCAATTAAAGATATTAAAATGATATCCAATAGTGCCTTAATTCTTTAAACAGGACATCAACAATAATTAATGAACTATTTCTGCAAACAATGTGACTTTTTTTTTTTTTAAGATTTTATTGGGTAAGGGGAACAGGACTTTATTGAGGGACAGTATGTACTTCCAGGACTTTTTTCCAAGTCAAGTTGTTGCCCTTTCAGTCTTAGTTGTGGAGGGCGCAGCTCAGCGCCAGGTCATTGTTAGTTGCAGGGGGCGCAGCCCACCATGCCTTGTGGGAGTCCAACCAACAACCTTGTGGTTGAGAGCCCAGTGGCCCATGTGGGAATCGAACCAGCAGCCTTCGGAGTTAGGAGCATGGAGCTCCAACCACCTGAGCCACCGGGCCGGCCCCAACAATGTGACTTTTGTGATGATGATGTGTCCAGCAAACATTTTCATCTAGGTTTAAACCTTCCATAACTGGATAGTTGGGGGTGTTGATGAAGGCCACGCCTTATCTCTATGTAACATTCTGTTGTCTCACCTGCGAGGATACTATTTCAGCCATTACCATGAAAAATAAAGAAATAAAGAAAAGAAAGAACACTGAGAAAGCACCCAATAACTAATCCTATTATAGGCAACAGCTCCCTCAGATTTTGAAAGAGCCATAACCACTGTAACTAATAGATTTCATAGAGCTCTACCATATTTGATTTATGCATTATAAATTGGAAGGACAATTAAGACAGCAAATGGCGTATTATAATGGAAAGTTTAGTTACCATGAGTTATGTAATCTCACACTTTCTTATGAAAATGGGATAATAGGGAGACTTAATTTACTGTATTAGAAATCTCCATGGTGGGAATGTACAAGAAGATCAGGTTAAGTGGTCATTTTTGAATTTTAATCCTGAGCTAAGGGAGGCTCTTAAGCCAATGAAATTACCCAAACTAAGGAGTCTATTGTATACAAGTGACGTATAACTCATTTCTATATTTAAAAAGTCCTTACCCAATCCGAAGTCAATTTTACCAAAATCTCCTGAATTTTGATTTTTTTCCCTGCAGTTTCCATAATCCCATACTTATTAATTAAATTCTTCTTTACAGGAAAAAAAATACCATTTCCTAATTCTATCCACTGAAAAGACCTAGAAACAATGACCAACCCAGTAGCAATGAGCATACTTAATATTCAGACTGTGGCCTTGTTATACCATGACCTAGTAGACGAAACTTGGCTCTTTAGAGAAATAGCTGATTCCATATCTGGGACAGTAAATGTATAAGATGGCTTGGACATTTTGTCACATGTCCAGAAAGCAAGGACACTGCCAATGATTATGAGAGTCATATCAAAAGGACTTAGGAACCAGCTTAAAGGGGCTCTCACTAGCTAATCATGGGACAATTTGAGCATTAATAAGAATAATTACTGCAACAGAATGAAGCACATCAAATATATTTAAGTCCATCAGTAAATAATGATAGTAAAAAAAAAGCAAGCCAATTAGTCAGTTTGGAGGGTACTGGGAACTAACTAATAAGTTTCAAAATAAGTAAACAAAGGGAAAGAATGAAAAATTCCTTCTGCTTTTCTTCTGCAAAAATACCCCATGATAACCAAATAGTCAATGAAGAGAAAGTTCTGTTTTATAGAATTATTTCAACTAATAAGCAAGGATACCATTTTGCAATCTCTAGTGAAATGAAGTATACAGGCAATAATTTTCAATGATTGCTAACATAAATAGGAAACATATGCTGAAACATATGGGCTCTGAATCTGGTGCAGAAAGAGACTTGGAACTTCAAAAGCTCTCCAAATAACAACACGGAAACTGCGACCTGTGACCTAGGTGAACTATTACAAGAGGAGAAGCCTTTCTCCCAATGAATCCCCCCCCCCCATTGTGGAGAAGCAGGAATAGTGCAGAGAAAACATAGCACTACATATGAGAGAGGGAAAAAAAAAGGCTGCAGTCAGAGAAAAAATAAAACATTATACCAGCAAGTAGTGGAAAACAAAAGAAAGACCTCTTCCTATCAACCTGTTGCAGAAGCCACTCCAGTAGATGTCTAGGAAGAGAAACAGTAAATCAGTGATTGCCATGAAAACCAAGGCAACAAGACAGCTCAGAAAGAAAGTAAAAAGTCTCCAGAAAAAAAAGTTAAAGATATGGAAATATGTGACTTAAATGACAGAGAATTCAAGATTGCAGTTCTGAAAAAACTCAACGAGATGCAAGAAAACACAGAAAGGCAGTTTAATGAACTCAGAAACACAATCAAAGAACACCATGAGCATTTAACGAAAGAGATTGAAATTTTTAAAAAGAACCAAATAGAATCTCTGGAGATTAAGAACTCAATAGAAGAAATGAAGAATGAAATAACCAGCTTAGGTAGTAGAGTTGATCAGATGGAGGAAAGAATCAGTGACATCGAAGATAGAAACCTGGAAATTACACAGAGGAAAGAAGAAAGAGACTGCGACTTAAAAGAAATAAAAGAACTCTACAAGAACTTTCTGACTCCATCAGAAAGAGCAGTAAGAATAATGGGCATACCAGAAGGAAAAGAAAGAGAGAAGGGAACAGAAAATATATTCAAACAAATTGTCGATGAGAACTTCCCAAACTTGTGGACAGAAGTGGATCCTCGAATCCAAGAAGCAAATAGAACACCTAATTACCTCAATCCCAACAGGCCTTCTCCAAGGCACATGTTATTGAAGCTGTCTAAATCAACGACAAAGAAAGAATCCTCAAGGCAGCCTGGGGAAAGACGGTAACATACAAAGGAAAGCCCATTCGATCATCATGAGATTTTTCAGCAGAAGCTCTACAAGCCAGGAGGGAGTGGAACCAAATATTCAAACTATTGAAAGAGAGAAATTGTGGGCCAAGAATGATATATCCAGCAAAGACATCCTTTAGGTATGAAGGAGGAATAAAGACCTTTCCAGACATACAGAGCTGAGGGAATTTTCTAATACATGACCTGCACGATAAGAAATACAAAAGGAGGCTATTCGACCACCATCAACACGGACAATTTGTGGCAAACAAAACACAAAAAGGGGGAGAGTAAAGGCCTGAACTGGAATATGGGAATAGAGAAAGTAAGCGTGCTGAGGAAACTGGAATACTCTAAATATCAAACTTTCTTTTACATAAAGTTAAAGGTAACCACTCAAAAAAAAGAAAAAATCCAGAACATAAATACATACTGTAATAAAAGAAGAAACAGAGCAAAACATCATACAATACCATCACACAGAAATAATAGACAACAACAAAAAGGCAAAGAAACAATGGAGACACAGCCTTACCAGAAAACTAAAGATAGAATGACAGGAAACCGTCATGTATCAATAATCACGCTAAATGTCAATGGACTGAACTCACCAATAAAAAGGCACTGAGTAGCAGATTGGATCAAAAAACTAAACCCAACCATATGCTGTCTCTAAGAGACACATCTAAGCTACAAGGACAAGCATAGACCTAAAGTGAAAGGGTGGAAATTGACACTCCAAGCAAATGGTACCCAGACAAAATCAGGTGTAGCCATAATGACATCAGATGAAACAGACTTCAGGGTGAAAAAGACAACAAGAGACAAAGATGGACATTTCATAATGGTAAAGGGGACTATACAAGAAGACATAACAGTCATCAATATTTATCTCTCCATCAGGGAGCACCAAAATATACCAAGCAACTACTAACGGAACTAAATGGAGAAATTGACCAAAACAAATTATACTAGGGGACGTAAACACATCATTGACATCTATGGATAGATCATCCAAACAGAAAATAAATAACGAAATAGCAGCCCTAAATGACACATTAGATGAAATGGACATAATTGACATATATAGAGCACTTCACGCTATAACATCACAATATACATTCTTTTCGAGTGTACATGGATCATTCTCAAGGATACAACATATTGGTACATAAAATGAGCCTCAGCAAATTTAAGAAGATTGAAATCATACCACGCATATTCTCTGATCACAAGGCTTTGAAATTGGATATCAACTGCGAAAAGAAACCAGGAAAAAACACAAATACATGGAGATTAAACAACATATATTTAAAGAATGACTGGGTGAAAAAAGAAATTTGAGGAGAGATTAAAAGATACATAGAAACAAATGACATTGAAAATACATCCTAACAAAATTTTTGGGATGCAGTGAAAGCAGTTTTAAGAGGGAAATTTATATCATTACAGGCCTATATCAAGAAACAAGAAAAATCCTAAATAAATAACCTCATGTTACACCTTAAAGAACTAGACAAAGAAGAACAAGTGAAACCTAAGGTTAGCAGAAGAAACCTAAGGTCAGCAGAAGAAAGGAAATAACAAAAATCAGAGCAGATATAAATGAAATCGAGAACAAAAATACAATAGAAAAAATTAATGTGACAAAGAGCTAGTTTTTGAAAACAGTAACAAAATTGACAAACCCTTGGCTAGACTCAATAGATAAAAAGAGAGAGGACACTAATTAACAAATTCAGAAATGAAAAAGGAGAAGTTATCACGGATACCACAGAAATACAAAGGATCATGCAAGAATACTATGAAGGAATATATACCACTAAACTCAATAACCTAGAAGAAATAAACAAGTTCTTAGAAACATATAACCTTCCAATGCTGAACCATGAAGAACGGGAAAATCTAAACAGACCGATCACCAGGAACGAAATTGAATCAGTCATCCAAAAGCTTCCCAAAAGCAAAAGTCCGGGACAAGATGGCTTCACTAGTGAATTTCACGAAACCTTCAAAGAGGATCTAATACCACTCTGCTCAAACTCTTCCAAAAAATTGAAGAAGAGACAGTACTCCCTAACTCATTTTATGAGGCCAACATTACCCTGATACCAAAACCTGGTAAGGACAACACAAAAAAAGAAAACAACAGACCAATATCTCTGATGAATACTGATGCAAAAATCCTAAACAAAATTCTAGCAAATCGAATACAGCAATGCATTAAAAAGATTATTCATCACGACCAAGTGGGGTTCATCCCCCGGGCACAAGGATGGTTCAACATCTGCAAATAGATCAATGTGATACATCACATAAACAAAATAAAGGACAAAAATCATATGATTATATCAATTGATGCAGAAAAAGCATTTGACAAGATACAAAATCCATTTATGATTAAACACTTAATAAAATAGGTATAGAAGGAAAATACCTTAACATAATATAGACCATACATGACAAGCCCTCAGCTAATCTCATAATTAATGGTGAAAAACTGAAGCCCTTTGCTCTACGTTCAGGAACACGACAGGGTTGTCCCCTATCACCTCTGCTTTTCAACATAGTGTTGGAAGTCCTTGTCAGAGCAATCAGGCAAGAGAAAGAAATAAAAGGCATCCAAATTGGGAATGAAGAAGTTAAATTGTCACTCTTTGCAGATGACATGATGCTATATATAGAAAACCCTAAAGATTCCACGAAAAACCTGTTAGAAACAGTCAACGAATACTGTAAAGTTGCTGGCTACAAAATCAACGTACAAAAGTCCATTGCATTCCTATACACTGACAATGAAATCTCAGAAAAAGAAATACAGAAAACAATTCCCTTTGCAATTGCAGCAAAAAGAATAAAATATCTAGGAAGAAACTTAACCAAGGATGTGAAGGATCTATATGCTGAAAACTATAAGACATTTTTGAAAGAAATTGAAGATGCCACAAAGAAATGGAAAGACATGCTCATGGATTGGAAGAATCAACATAGTTAAATTGGCATTATTACCCAAAGCAGTATACAGATTTAATGCAATCCCCATCAAAATCCCAGTGGCATTTTTTAAAGAAATAGAACAAAAAATCATCAGATTTGTTTGCAACCACAAAAACCCTGAATAGCCAAAACAATCTTAAGAAAAAAGAACAATACTGGAGGTATCGCACTCTTTGACTTTACCTTGTACTACAGGGCTACAATAATCGAAACAGCATGTTACTGGCAGAAAAACAGACACATAGACCAATGGAATCGAATTGAGAACACAGAAATAAAACCACATAAATATGGACAGATAATTTTTGACAAAGAAGCTACAACATACAATGCAGGAAAGATAGCCTCTTCAATAAACGGTGCTGGCAGAATTGGATAGCCACATGCAAAAGAATGAAACTGGACTGCTATCTGTCACGATGTACCAAAATTAATTCAAAATGGATCAAAGACTTAAGCATAAGACCTGACAAAATAAACTGCATAGAAGAAATCATAGGTACTAAACTTATGGACCTTGGGTTCAAAGAGCATTTTATGAATTTGACTCCAAAGGCATTGGAAGTAAAAGCTAAAATAAACAAATGGGACTATATATGATACTTAAAAGCTTCTGCACATTGAAAGAAACCATTGCCAAACTAAAGAGGCAACCAACTGAATGGGAGAAGATTTTTGCAAAAAGTGCCTCCGATAAGGGGCTAATATCCAAAATATACAAAGAACTCATGAAGTTCAACAACAAAAAAAGAAAACCCATTGAAAAATGGGCAAAGGACCTGAAGAGACATTTCTCCAAAGAGGATATAGAAATGGAAAATAGACATATGAAAAAATGCTAAACATCGCTAATCGTCAGAGAAATGCAAAGAAAAACCACAATGAGATATCACCTCACCTCAGTCAGAATGGCTTTCATCAACAAGACAAATAGTTACAAGTGTTGGAGAGGCTGTGGAGAAAAAAGAACCCTCATACACTGTTGGTGGGAATGCAGACTGGTGCAGCCGTTATGGAAGGCAGTGTGGAGGTTCCTCAAAAAATTACGAATAGAATTACCATATGACCCAGCAATCTCTCTGCTGGGTATCTATCCAAAAAATCTGAAAACATTATCCATAAAGACACGTGTGCTCCAATATTCATTGCAGCTTTCTTTACGGTGGCCAAGACATGGAAACAACCAAAATGTCCTTCGATAGGTGAATGGATAAAGAAGTTGTGGTATATATACACAATGGAATACTATTCGACGGTAAGGAAAGATGATATAGGAACATTTGTGACAACATGGATGGATCTTGAGAGTATAATGTAAGCGAAATAAGTCAGACAGAAAAAGCAGAGAACTCTATGATTTCACTGATATGTGGTATATAAACCCAAAACAACAAAAGAACAAGACAAACAAATGAGAAACAAAAACTTATAGACACAGATAATAGTTTAGTGATTACCAGTAGGTAAAGGGTGTGTGGGGTGGGAGATGAGGGAAGGGGGATCAAATATATGGTTGATGGAAGGAGAACTGAGTTTGCATGGTGAACACACAATGGGATTTATAAGATGATGTAATGCAGAATTGTACACCTGAAATCTAAGTAATTTCACTAATAATTGTAACCCCAATACATTTAAAAAATCATATAATATGACACGCTATATTGAATTTACAGTCTCTAATCACTTAAAGTAAGTATGGACAAAGTTCACATAACTGACATGAGGAAACATAGTTTGAAATACTGCTTCCATGCACTCTACTGGCTGTCATGTAATTTTTAGATTTGTTTCTTAGAAATTTCAATATAGCTGTATTTAGTTTTTCATGATGAAGTTTTTCTTTTTGTTTTCATGATTTGTAAGTCAACCAAATTACAGTCTTAGATTGTGAGCTCCTGGGGGAAAGAGGCCATATCTTATTTCTGTATCCTCCGTAATTTATATATATTTGTAAAATATTAAGTGAAATGATGGAAAGTCAAATGCGGAACTAACCTTGAGATCCTGAAAGGGGCAGTTAGAGAAGTGAAACTTTTCTAGGCTACATTGTCAGAAGGCATGGGAAATAGTAGATAGAGATATTAAGTCATAGATTTTTGGGGGTCTTTATAAGTGCAGAAAATAGAGCAATAATTTAGTGTTAGCCTCTGATTTTCTAAAATAATTGTTTCTAACGCTGTGCCACTTCCTCAAGCTCCCTTTTCACTCTAGGTCCTTTTACTGTGAACCTCGTCCATTTGTGTAATGGGATATCCCTTGGCAGGAGTTTCATGGACTCCCTCCCTAAAATACTCCTCTGATCAATTTCTTCTGCTGAAGACTTCGGGTGACTTTGCATTAACTACAAGAGTTTTCTACCTGAAATTTATGGCTCTTCTTCATCTGGCTGAAAGAAACTCAAGTATTCTTCCCACCCACTATTCTCCAAGGTGAGCCCTCAACCCAGTGAAGTCACTCTCCTAACCATCCCCAATAGGGACATCTGCCTTTGTTTATATTATTTCTGTCACCAAGAATGCCCTTCTCTACCCATTTTTTCCATTCTGATATGATGTCACTAAATCCCAGCTCAGGTTCATGTCTTCCATCTCTTCTGTCTTCCATTCTATGAGCTCCAGCAGTTATTCTGCATGTGTTATTTATCTTGATATTATACCGGAAACTTCCTTTATATTGTTACTTAACTTTTTTTGTGTTCATCTTCAAATCAATACTTGTTGTAATCAGCAAATATTTACTGGATACCTATTGTGTACCAGGTAATAATGAGTGTTGTGGGTATATAAGCATGAATAAAATAACTCTCTTGGTCCTCGATCCAATTTAAGAAGATAAAATACAAAGTACATTAACTTTAAAAGTGTGTGCTTTAAATCACTGTTCAAGGAAATAATTGAAGAGACTTCATAAGGCATTGCAAAACTTACTGCTCAATGGCATAAGCAATGCCTTTTCCTTCTGGGCTATAGTTATACTATAGGACCTGAGCCAGGGATGCTTTGCTAAAGATACTTAATGGCTTCTGTCCATCTGAAGCAGGTCTACTGCAAGGGGGAAGAACAGAAGCAGCTTATCAGCTGTTCTGATGAGTAATTTTCAGTAGTGTGATATTGATGTGGTTATTATACATATCTATCTAGCACATAGCAGTCAAGGAATATTAAAGCAAGATTGCTGACTTACTCAAGTTAAAGAGGTAAGAGGCAGCCACCCCCTATAACTCCCAGGATAGACTTTATCACTCTCGAATGTTTTTCTCCATTCTTGATTTCTTTGTTACAGTCTGTCTCCTCCTACTGCCCTCTTTCCCTCCCCCACTAACTGTAAACTCCACCTGAGCAGAGACATGGAAAGTCTTTTTCATATTCTATTTTCACTGTCTAGAATGCCTGGTTTATAGTAGGCACTCAAGATATGCTTGTTAGATGAATGAAAATATCTGCCTATTTAAATGAGGGCTATGGTCACAAACCAGAGAGTGCCTTTTCCATGTTTCCAGTGGGGTGAGGTCTGCTTCCTATGCAGCATCGATCTCTCCAAACATCACTGGCACAGAGTGCTTTCACCATAAAGGAGTCACCTTTTTATTAGGGACAACAGAGAACATAGAACTGCTGGGCTGCACTATTCCGTCTCGTGATTGGAAAATGTATGAGTCCTGGGTCCAGAGGCTGAACCTTCAATTTACTTTATATTTCCATTCCTACTTGTGTCCTGATGTTTTCTTTTGGAATATTTTAGAAGGTCTTTGGAAATATAGAAATGGAAAGTTTTGATTTAGTTCTGCTTAATGCCATGAGGTATTGGACAGAAATAAGCAAGAAAGAAAAGATGTGAAATTCTGAGTAATTTGTATATTTGGTACTTTTAGTATAGAGCCTGAACTATTATAGAAAAGATGAAAGGAATAAACATGTGATTTTAAAAACAATTCAATATGTAAGGAAAGAGGAGAGTTCAATGAAGCAGTTACTACTAAAGTAATCTTAACTATGGTTATGGCATTACTGCTTACAAACCTCTCTTACATTATCTTTTTTTAAAAATTAAACTTATTGGGATGACAATGGTTAGTAAAATTCCATAGGTTTCAAGTGTACATTTCTATAAATACATCATCTATACGTCACATTGTGTGCTCACCACTCTCACATTATCTTACTCTTCTTAAAAATCTAGATCTTACTTATTTAGCATTTGATTCATGGGCATTTTATCAAGGGTCAGGCACTTCTTCTCAGGCACTAGGAATATTGAGGAATTCACAATCAATCACAATTATAAGAAAAGTTTAAGTGGTGAGCAGAAGAGGTGAGCGCTGGGCGTTGTGGGCATAGGCAACGGATACTTCTCTCACCCAGACTGGTAGAGATCAAAGAAGATTTGTGAGAGGAGAAAAACAAAAAGCTGAATCATGGATAAGTAGGAATTACCTGGTGAAGAGCACAGAATAAGGCAGGTCTGATGGCAAAGAAGTGTGAGAACACAGGGTGTATCAGGGACTTCAACTAGACCTGTATGAATGAGAAATGGATAGAAAGGAGTGGAGGAGCCATGAGAGAAGGGACTGCATACCAGCCAGAGGGAAGAACAAGAAGAGACTTGAATCCATGCTAAGTAAAGGCATGACACTCTGAAGACAATGGGGAGAAAATGAAGGATTTCAACTGAGGAAGATGATCAGTTATTGCAGCTACTCTTAGTTGCTTTCCCAGTGAAAATCCTCCTCCTCTTCCTAAAGAATCCCAATTTTTGCTCATACATCAGGAGGCTACATTTTTCAATGCAGACAGCCCTACCCTAGGACAAGGAAGTACAATTTGACCAGTATAACCAAATATTGGTAATTCCACTGCATTGTCACTGACTGATTTAGCCACAGGCATGTGTCACAATTCTGGCCGGTGAGACTGAGGGGCTTCTGGAAAAGAGTCTCTCACTCTTAAAAGGGATGCCTATTATGGACATTCTTTCTTCTGCTATTGAGCAATGTGTGAAAATTTGTTGCTTAAAACAACTGCAGCCATCTTGGGATCATGAAGAAAAAAGCCTGAAGACGAAAGTCAACATGCTGAGGATAGAAAAGTGGAAAGATGTAAGGAACAAAGGGCCTTGATGTGGTGGATGACTAAGTTAAGCATTCTGTAACCACCCACTTCAGAGTTCTTTTTTTAAAAAAAAAAATCCCCTTACTTCCCTTCTGAGTTGGTTCTACTGTTTTATTTTGCAGCCCAAAGCATCCCAATTGATAGACTGATTTTCATTTTGGAAAGTTCAGTGTGGTAGCAGTGAGCCAGTTAGGTGAAAGGGGACTAAAAATGTAGGTTGGGATTGTTAGGCATGGCCAAAGGAATGAGTGGTGGGAGACCAAGATTTGTCTATTAGAATTTATTTGGCGTATTTGAGCTGTGGGAGCTCAGGCTAGAAAAGACCATAACCTCCCCGAGTAAAGAAGGGTATGGAGTTTTATTGGAGGGTAAAGGAGGCTGATCCCCTTTCAATGCTTCAGGGGTTTTTCATTGACAAAGGGTTTTAGAGGATGACCACACCCTGGCCCCAGGTCACCTTCGCACCATCCAAACCCCTAGGAGATAAAACAAGACAGGATCAAGACGACATGGCTTTTAATATAAGGTTTCTGCCTGGAGGGACACATGCAAGAAAATGAAGCTGGACCACCTCCTCACACCATATACAAAAATAAATTCGAAATGGCTTAAAGACTTAAATGTAAGATCTGAAACCATAAAATATCTAGAAGAAAATATAGGAAGAAACTTCATGGACATTACCCGGAGTAAGATTTTCACTGATATATCCCCTTGCGCGAGGGAAGTAAGAGAAAAAATAAACATGTGGGATTACATCAAACTAAAAAGTTTTTTCACAGCAAAGGAAACCATCAATAAAACAAAAAGGGATCCTACTGAATGGGAAAAGATATTTGCCAATGATATATCTGATAAGGGATTAATATCACAAATCTATAAAAAACTTACTCAACTCAACTCCAAAAAAACAAACAACCCAATTAAAAAATGGGCAGAGGACTTGAGGAGACATTTTTCTAAAAAGGACATACAGAAGGCAAGAAGACATATGAAGAAATGCTCAACCTCACTAACCATCAGAGAAATGCAAATAAAAAGCAAAATGAGATACCACCTCACCCCAGTCAAAATGGCTATCATCAATAAATCAACAAACAACAAATGCTGGCGGGGATGTGGAGAAAAGGAGACGCTAGTGCACTGTTGGTGGGATTGCAGATTAGTGCAGCCACTATGGAAAACAGTATGGAGGTATCTCAGGAATCTGAAGATAGGACTACCCTATGATCCAGTAATTCCACTCCTAGGCATCTACCTGGAGAAATCCAAAACTCCAATTCAAAAATCTGTATGCATTCCTATGTTTATTGCAGCACTTTACACAATAGCCAAGATATGGAAACAACCGAAATGCCCATCGGTAGATGACTGGATTAAGAAGCTGTGGTACATTTATACAATGAAGTACTACGCAGCCATAAAGAAAAAAGAAATCTTATCATTTGCAACAACATGGATGGATCTAGAGAACTTTATGTTAAGTGAAATAAGTCAGAAAGAGAAAGACAAGTACCATATGATCTCACTTATATGCGGAATCTAAAGAAAAGAATATGTGTATGAACTAATCAGAAACAGTTTTGGGGACACAAAAAACCGAGAGTTGTTAGATGGGCGGGGGGGAGAGGTTGGGGATGGGGGGAAGGGTGAAGGGATTGGGGGGTGGCTGGTGACCACAGGATGGCCTCAGGGTTTTTTGAGAATTACTTTGGGGAACTTATTCAATAGTGTTTGGGGATTTTGTTGGGTGTCCGATGGACATGTGTCCTGTCTGGGACACCACCTCAGGGATGCTGTGGATGCCTGGTCATGGCATTGTACACCAGAGACTGGACATTAATGAATGCCAACTATAATTTTATGTGTATAATGTGATGGCTCGGTGTGAGGTCAGGATGGTGGTGGATGGAGGTAGGGGGGTTCACGGTGTGAGGGATGTAAAAATAAAATAAAAAATAAAATATAAAATAAAAGATAAGGTTTCTGCTCCTGTCCTAAATATGGCTTAACAGGGATGTTAGTAAGAGGCTGCTGTAGAAATCAGTGAACACTAAGAAGACAAAGTCGGGGGTGGTAGGGGGTAGGTGTGGGACGTGGGGATAGGTTTAAGAAATAGAAGGGATTTTGGACAGTACAATCAAAATGGTGGCGTGAGGTGAGCCTCTGTAAAGCTCTCCTGGAATTTACAACTAATCGGACAATAATAACTCCACAAAGGACTCCCTGCACAACAGACAGGCAAGACGAACAGGGCCACTACTGAATTCACCTCCAGGTGGGCGAATCGCACGAGCGGGGGAGGAGGGAAGGGAGAAGTACAGACACGGAGACGTGCAGGGATGGAGCCGCACGGGCGCAGGACGCAGACCTAGCTCAGTGCTCTGAGCTCGCTGCATCCCGTAACTACCGCAGCTGTGGGAGAGGGAAGAACTCGGACTGCTAGGGCTCCGCTTACGGCCCACAGGGCTGAGGGGGCAGCATATAACACGGCTGAACCTAATGCTCACTGCAGAGACCTCGGAGCAAAGACTGAGGGAAGAAGGCTGAAAACTGTGGTTTAAGCCCTCACTGCAGAGTGGAGAACGGAAGCCTTAGGCACTGAGACTAGCCGCCCCTCCATACCCTCCTAGAGCTCGCCCCATCCCCACCTGCCCGGTGCTAGAAGCGATAAAGTAGCAGTGTCAGATCAAAAGAACAGGAGTTTTGAGTTCTGAGAACTTTGGACTGCAGAAACAGATTCGCAGTCCAACTAGTTCCAGCAAAGGGGAGGGAGCTGTGGAAGCAGGACCGGCTGTGGTGGTGGTCGCCGCCATTGCTCTGGGCAACATCTCACAACTTTCCCCGCCCCTGACCCCACCTATCTGGGCGGATCCCTGCAGGAGTAAACAGAACTGCTGAAACATACAGGCTCTGAATCAGGTGCAGAAAGAGCTTTGGAACTTCAAAAGCTCTCTGCACCCCCTCAGGGACGTGGCACCCTATGACCCAGGTGAACTGTTAACAGAGAGGCTCGTCTCCCAGGGAATCCCCCATTGTGTGAGAAGCTGGAAAAGTGCTGAGAAAATATAGCACTACTGTGTCAGAGAGAAAAGAAAAAAGGATGCAGTCAGAGAGAAAATAAAACATTCTTCCAACAAGTATGGAAAACAAAAGAAAGACCTCTTCCTAGCAACCTGTTGCAGAAGCCACTCCTGTAGATGTCTAAGAAGAGAAATAATAAATCAGTAATTGCCATGAATAACCAAGGCAACAAGACAGCTCAGAAAGAAAGTGAAAAATTTCCAGAAAAGGAACTTAAAGATATAGAAATATGTGACTTAAATGATAGAGAATTCAAGATTGCAGTTCTGAAAAAACTCAAAGAGATGCAAGAAAACACAGAAAGTCAATTTAATGAACTCAGAAATGCAATCAAAGAACAACATGAGCATTTTACAAAGAGATTGAAATTATAAAAAAAAAAAAACAAATGGAATTTCTAGAGATTAAGAACTCACTAGAAGAAATGAAGAATGAAATAACCAGCTTAGATAGTACAGTTGATCAGATGGAGGAAAGAATCAGTGACATCGAAGATAGAAACCTGGAAATTACACAGATGGAAGAAGAAAGAGACTTGAGACTTAAATGAAATGAAAGAAATCTACAAGAACTTTCTGACTATATCAGAAAGAGCAATATAAGAATAATGGGCATACCAGAAGAAGAAGAAAGAGAAAAGGGAACAGAGAATATACTCAAAGAAATTGTTAATGAGAACTTCCCAAATTTGTGGACAGAACTGGATCCTCGAATCCAAGAAGCAAATAGAACACCTAATTACCTCAATCCCAACAGGCCTTCTCCAAGGCACATTGTATTGAAGCTATCTAAAATTAACACCAAAGAAAGAATCCTCAAGACAGCCAGGGAAAAGAAGACGGTAACCTACAAAGGAAAGCCAATTAGATTATCAGCAGATTTTTCAGCAGAAACTCTACAAGCCAGGAGGGAGTGGAACCAAATATTCAAACTATTGAAAGAGAGAAATCATGAGCCAAGAATAATATATCCAGCAAAGATATCCTTTAGATATAAAGGAGGAATAAAGACCTTTCCAGACATACAGAAGCTGAAGAAATTTTCTGATACACGACCTGCACTACAAGAAATACTAAAGGAGGATATTCAACCACCATCAACAGGGACAATTTGTGGCAACCAAAACATAAAAAGAGGGAGCGTAAAGGCCTGAACTGGAATATGGGAATGGAGAAAGTAAGTGTGCTCAAGAAAATGGAATACTCTAAATATCAAACTTTCTTTTACATAATCTTAAGGGTAACCATTCAAGAAAAATCCAGAACTGAAATATATACTGTAATAAAAGAAGAAACAGAGGGAAACATCATAGAATACCACCACAAAGAAAAAATAGACAACAACAAAAGTGCAAAGAAACAATGGTGACACAGCCTTACCAGAAAACTAAAGATAGAATGACAGGAAATCCTCACATATCAATAATCACCCTAAATGTAAATGGACTGAACTCACCAATAAAAAGGCACCGAGTAGTAGATTAGATAAAAAAGCTAAACCCCACCATATGCTGTCTCCAAGAGACACATCTCGGGCTACAAGGACAGGCATAGACTCAAAGTGAAAGAGTGGAAATTGACACTCCAAGCAAATGATACAAAGAGAAGATCAGGTGCAGCCATAATGATATTAGATGAAACAGACTTCAGGGTGAAAAAGATAACAAGAGACAAAGATGGACATTTCATAATGGTAAAGAGGACTATACAACAAGAAGACATAACAGTCATCAATATTTATCCCCCAATCAGGGAGCACCAAAATATACCAAGCAGCTACTAACAGAACTAAAGGGAGAAATTGACCAAAATACAATTATACTAGGGGACTTAAATACTTCATTGACAGCTATGGGTAGATCATCCAAACAGAAAATAAATAACGAAATAGCAGCCCTAAATGACACATTAAATGAAATGGACTTCATTGACATATATAGAGCACTTCATCCTAAAACATCAGACTATACATTCTTTTCGAGTGTACATGGAACATTCTCAAAGATAGACCATATATTGGGGCATAAAAGCAGATTCAGCAAATTTAAGAAGATTGAAATCATACCAAGCATATTCTCTGATCACAAGGCTTTGAAATTGGATATCAACTGTGAAAAGAAAGCAGGAAAAAACACAAATACATGGAGATTAAACAACATACTTTTAAAGAACGACTGGGTCAAAGAAGAAATTAGAGGAGAGATCTAAAGATATATAGAAACAAATGACAATGAAAATACATCCTACCAAAATTTTTGGTATGCGGTGAAAGCAGGTTTAAGAGGGAAATTTATATGATTACAGGCCTATCTCAAGAAACAAGAATAATCCCAAATAAATAACCTCATGTTACACTTCAAGGAACTTGAAAAAGAAGAACAAGTGAAACCCAAGATCAGCAGAAGAAAGGAAAGGACGAAAATCAGAGCAGAGCTTAATGAAATAGTAAACAAAAATAAAAAGAAAAAAATAATGTGACAAAGAGCTTGTTCTTTGAAAAAATTAATAAAATCGACAAACCCTTGGCTAGAATCACTAAGATAAAAAGAGAGAAGACACTAATTAATAAAATCAGAAATGAGAAAGGGGAAGTTATCACGGACACCACAGACATACAAAGGATCATTCAAGAATACTGTGAAGGACTATATGCCACCAAATTTAATAACTTAGAAGAAATGGACAAGTTCTTAGAAACCTATAGCCTTCCAAGGCGGAACCATGAAGAACTGAAAAATCTAAACAGACCGATCACCAATAAAGAAATGGAATCAGTCATCCAAAACCTTCCCAAAACCAAAAGTCCGGGACCAGATGGCTTCACTAGTGAATTCTTCAAACCTTCAAAGAGGATCTAATACCAATGCTGCTCAAACTCTTCCAAAAAATTGAAGAAGAGACAGTACTCCCTCTCTCATTTTATGAGGCCAACATTACCCTGATACCAAAACCTAGTAAGGACAACACAAAAAAAGAAAACTACAGACCTATATCTCTGATGAATACTGATGCAAAAATCCTAAACAAAATTTTAGCAAATCAAATACAACAATGCATTGAAAAGATTATTCATCATGACCAAGTGGGGTTCATCCCTGGGGCACAAGGATGGTTCAACATCCGCAAATCCATCAATGCGATACATCACATAAAAAAATGAAGGACAAAACTCATATGATTATATCAATTGATGCAGAAAAAGCATTTGACAAGATACAACATCCATTTATGATTAAAACTGTTAATAAAATAGGTATAGAAGGAAAATACCTTAACATAATAAGGCCATACATTACAAGCCCTCAGCTAATCTCATAATTAATGGTGAAAAACCAAAGCCCTTTGCTCTACGTTCAGGAACACGACAGGGGTGTCCCCTATCACCTCTGCTTTTCAACATAGTGTTGGAAGTCCTTGTCAGAGCCATCAGGCAAGAGAAAGAAATAAAAGGCATCCAAATTCGGAATGAAGAAGTTAAAATATCACTCTTTGCAGATGACATGATGCTATATATAGAAAACCCTAAAGACTCCACCAAAAAGCTGTTAGAAACAATCAATGAATACAGTAAAGTTGCTGGCTACAAATCAACATACAAAAGTCCATTACATCCTATATACTAACAATGACATCTCACAAAAAGAAATACAAAAAACAATTCCCTTTGCAATTGCAGCAAAAAGAATAAAATACCTAGGAATAAACTTAACCAAGGATGTGAAGGATTTATATGCTGAAAACTATAAGATATTTTTGAAAGAAATTGAAGATGCCACAAAGAAATGGAAAGACATGCCATGCTCATGGATTGGAAGAATCAACATAGTTAAAATGGTCATATTACCCATAGCAATATACAGATTTAATGCAATCCCCATCAAAATCCCAGTGGCATTTTTTAAAGAAATAGAACAAAAAATCATCAGATTTGTTTGGAACCACAAAAGACCCCGAATAGCCAAAGCAATAATAAGAAAAAAGAACAGTGCTGGAGGTATCACACTGCCTGACTTTAGCTTGTACTACAGGTACAAGCTACCTGTCAAAACAGCATGGTATTGCAGAAAAACAGACACATAGACCAATGGAATAGAATTGAGAACCCAGAAATAAAACCACATAAATATGGACAGATAATTTTTGATAAAGAAGCTAAACACATACAATGGAGGAAAGACAACCTCTTCAATAAACTGTGCTGGGAGAATTGGATAGCCACGTGCAAAAGAATGAAACTGGACTGTTATCTATCACCATGTACCAAAATTAATTCAAAATGGATCAAAGACTTAAGCATAAGACCCGACACAATAAACTGCATAGAAGAATACATAGGTACTAAACTTATGGATCTTGGGTTCAAAGAGCATTTTATGAATTTGACTCCAAAGGCAATGGAAGTAAAAGCTAAAATAAACAAATGGGTCTATATGAAACTTAAAAGTTTCTGCACAGCAAAAGAAACCATCGACAAAATAAAGAGGCAACCGACTGAATGGGAGAAGATTTTTACAAACAGTTCCTCCAATAAGGGTCTAATATCCAAAATATACAAGGAAGTCATGAAACTCAACAACAAAAAAACAAACAACCCAATTGAAAAATGGGCAGAGGACCTGAAGAGACATTTCTCCAAAGAGGACATACAAATGGCAAATAGACATATGAAAAAATGCTCAACATCATAATCATCAGAGAAACCAAATAAAAACCCCAATGAGATATCACCTCATCCCAGTCAGAATGGCTATCATCAACAATGCAAATAGCGACAAGTGTTGGAGAGGCTGTGGAGCAAAAGGAACCCTCATGCACTGTTGGTGGGAATGCAGACTGGTGCAGCCGCTATGGAAGGCAGTGTGGAGGTTCCTCAAAAAATTACAAATAGAATTACCATAGGACTCAGCAATCCCTCTCCTGGGTATCTACCCAAAGAATTTGAAATCATTTATACATAAAGACACGTGTGCTCCAGTGTTCATTGCAGTTTTGTTTACGGTGGCCAAGACATGGAAACAACCAAATGTCCTTCGATAGATGAATGGATAAAGAAGTTGTGGTATATGTACACAATGGAATACTATTCGGCGTTAAGAAAAGATGATATAGGAACATTTGTGACAACATGGATGGATCTTGAGAGTATAATGCTAAGCGAAATAAGTCAGACGGAAAAAGCAGAGAACCCTATGAATTCACTGATATGTGGTATATAAACACAAAACAACAAAAGAACAAGACAAACAAATGAGAAACAAAAATTTATAGACACAGACAATAGTTTAGTGGTTATCAGAGTGTAAGGTGGTTGGGGGAAGGGAGATGATGGTAAGGGGATCAAATATGTGCTGATGGAAGGAGAACTGACTCTGGGTGGTGAACACACAATGGGATTTATAGATGATGTAATACAGAATTGTACACCTGAAATAATGTATTTCATTAACAATTGTCACCCCAATAAATAAATTTTAAAAAAAAAGAATAGTTACACCCCCCCCAAAAAAAAAATAGAAGGGATTTTGAATAAACTGGATTTGGAGACAATCTTTTATGTCCTAGATGATTATGCTGTTTTTGGATGGTGGTAGCGGTCAAGGAGAAAATGGACAGAAGAGGAAGAACATAAGTGGGGACTTTATGGAAATGATGGCATATAGGCTACCATATCCATTTTGCAGATGAAATAACCAAGTGTCACTCACTAAACTGTATAGTCTATGAAGATAAGGATCCTGTCTATCTTCTGTACTACTGATTCCTTTTTGCCCTACAGTAGATGATTAATAAGGATGCTTAATACCGTGTTTCCCAGAAAATAAGACCTAGGCGGACAATCAGCTCTAATGCATATTTTGGAGCAAAAATTAATATAAGACCTGGTCTTATTTTACTACAATGTAAGACCGGGTCTTATATAACATAACATAACATAACATAACATAACATAACATAACATAACATAACATAACATAACATAACATAACATACCGGGTCTTTTATTAATTTTTGTTCTAAAAGACACATTAGAGCTGATTGTCTGGCTAGGTCTTATTTTTGGGGAAACACAGTAATAAATGATTGAGGCCTAAAGAAAGATAGCACATGAAGTTAGAAGTTGTGAAGCTAGAACGCACACTCAAAGCCTCTTAATTCTTTTCAGCACACTGTCTACTATATGCCAACAATATCAGGAAAAGGTGGGCTCTCAGATTCTGAAGCAGAAGAGGTAACTCTTATTGGTAGATATGAATAGAGATGAACCTCATCCCTATAGGGATTAGGTCACAGTAAGAGAGTATCTAATTTTTTTTCCATTAATGTATATTTTATAGAAGAGTTTCTTAAAGATGTTCAAGAAAGTTGTATTTAAGGACATCTGAGAACCATGGATTTTATCTCATTACTGACACACTCAGAATGAAACAGACTCCTCTCATTCTAACCAGGAGCCCATAATTGGAAAATTAGGCAAAAATTTAAGACTTAAAGCCTCTCCACTATCTGAGTGAATAGAAACTAACCCAAATCACTCAGAGACTACTTTAAGCATGCTGTTGTATTGTCTTTGAAAGAGGCAGGGAACAACTGTTTACCATTTTATGTACAAGAATCATTAAAGTACTAGAAGATATTATTTAATATATCTCGGTCTTTACTCCGTTAAGAGAAATAATGCTAATTGCTCTAGCCTCCCTAATTTGTATCATTCTTTCAATATTTTTTCTATCTTTATGTCTCTTTTCTCAGCATCCTTTATTTTCTCTATACTCTTAAGCTGAGGGACCCAAAGCTTTTTGAGAAAATAGTTATTTCTATATTTTTGTTTCTTCTCTTATGTCAGATTTAAAAGAATGTAAATGTTTTCCAAAATCAAACTAAGAGATACAGATGAGGGAAAGAAGTAGAAACCATTGACCTTAATCTCAAAGAATTGATCACTGATGGTGGAAATGTTAATTAGTACAACCACTATGAAAAACAGTATGGAAGTTCATCAAATATTAAGAATAGAATTACCATATGACACAGCAATTCCTCTTTTGTGTATCTACCAAAAAAATCTGAAAAGAAATTATCCATAAAGATATATGCACCCCTATATTCATTACAACATTATTCACAGTGTCCAAGACCTGGAAATAACCCAAATGTCCTTCGACAGATGCCTGGAAAAAGAAGATGAGGTACATATATACAACGGAATGTTTGTTGGCCAGAAGAAAAGATGAAATAGTGCCATTTGCGACAACATGGATAAATCTTGAGATTATTATGCTAGGTGAGTTAGACAGAAAAAGTCAAGAACCATACGACTTCATTCATATGTGGGATATAAAACTGAAAGCAACCAATGAACAAGACAAACAAATATACAAACAAACAAAAAATCATATTCACAGACAACAGTTTAGTGGTTACCAGAGGGTAAGGAAGGAAGAAGGTGGTAGAAGAGGGTAAAGGGGGCAAATATATGGTGATGGAAGGAGGACTGACTAGGGGTGGTTACCACATGATGCAATATATAGATAATGTATTATAGAATTGTACACTTGAAGCCTATATGATTTTACTTACCAATGTCACCCCAATAAATTTAACAAAAATGCAAAAAATAAAGAAAAAGAAATAAAAAATTGATCACTGGGTATTGGAAGCAGGATGTACATAAACTCCTAGTGATCCAAGAAACATGTTAGTATAAAATTACAAGGGCCAGATTGCACACTGTAGAAGTGTTTTAGACATTTAGAAAAGCAATAGAATATCAGGGGCTGTTAAGAAAGAATTCATGGACACTAATAAACATATTAGTGTGAGACTTAAAGAGCAACTAGGATTTAGACGGGAAGAACAGGAAGGAGTATGAAAGGAGGTAAAAAGGAGAGGAGGCTGGAGTATAAAGACATCTGGAACATCTGGAACAGAGCGTTTATGTGGAAAATACATCTAAGATACCTATTTTTAAAAAATATTCCTCCCATAAAGCCTTATATTTATGTTGATAATCATCCTGTCCATTATGGACATCATCTATTAATAGATAAAGGGCATCATATTTTCTCCTCAAAGATGATCCTTTCATAAATTAATGTATTTAGCTTCGATAATGAATAAAAATAATGTTGACTTTTAATTCTATCTGTACTTTTAATTAGCATTTCAATATTGAGTATACATGGAACATTAAAATAATTGGGGCCTAGTCATCAGACTACAGAAATTTGATAGGCCATGGTAGGGGTTTAATATTTATTTAATCAATGGAAAAAAGGAAAGGAAAAGAGAAACAAGAAAGGAAAGATGGAGTTTGGAAATATTTCTCTTAAATTTTTCAAAAGTTACATAAGCAATTATTTAAATCATAACTTAATTAGTATTTTGAATCCTATCTTTAGGTTTAATTCATTATAATTTGCCATATCTTCAAGAATACAGGGTACATATTGGTATATGTGTATTTTCTTTTTTCGGATTAACTATGGTTCTTCATATTTTCCTAATGTTCCTAAATTTTCAATAGGTGACAAGAATTATAACATAAGTAGTTCCATTATTTCTTGAGAAATAGCCCAAACTTGAAATATCAAAAGACAGCTCAAGAGTAATAGGGAAAACAGCAATAATTTGGTTCAATCTTACAATACTTTAAAGAAAATAAAAAAAGAATTCCAGGAAACTAGTTGCAGTGTAAATGAACCACCGACTTTATTTATATAAACTTTCCTGAGTGACAGAGGTAGAGGGGGGAATAGAACAAAGAATGTGAGAAGAAATAAGTAGTTATTTACAATAACAAACTCCTTTCCCCAGGGATAAGTTATTCTGGAGCAGGAATGAACCGAAATCCTTTGCATAAGCAAGAAATGAGTAAGATAAACATTTCAGACACTGTCATAGATTTGGAAACTATCTCAGCATTCCAGACTTCCCTTTGTTGTATATTGTGGGAAAAAGGCCACCAGCCTTGAAACCAAAGGGGCCTGTTCTCAGGGTGACATCTGCATTTAAGAGCAGGATAGCCCTGGGCAAGTCATTTAGTCCTTCTGAGTCTGTTTCTTCATCTGCAAAATAGGGATAATCTTACCTAATTCTTAGGATGGTTGTACTGATAAAAAAAGACAGTGTCTGCAAAAAGCCTGCCTGTCTAGTAAATAGGAGCTCAATAAATGGTAATTTGTATTAATTTTTAAGTCACCATAATGGGGCTCAAATTCCCCCTCTTCATTGTGGCAAGAGGGAAAGGCCTTACCTTAGTGAAGACAATCAAACCAACTTGTTAATTCCAAACAGAACCATTCTTATGGAGTAGCTACATGGAAAGAATAAAGCTAAAGCCAATTCTCAATTATCCAATGCAACAAAAGCAAGACATACAGTAGTCCCCTTTCATCCAGTTTTACTTTCTATGGTTTAAGTTACCCGAGGTCAACTGTAGTCCAAAAACATTAAATGAAAAATGTAAGGATCAGGAAAAAATCTAAAATTCAAATAAATCATTCCATACAACATAAGGGGCAAACTCTCTCCCCCTATACCTGGACCATGACATATGTAGAAAGTCTCAGATCTGTCCACATGTTGCACGGCACTATAAATGGAAATGTTTTAAGATATTTCAAAATATGGCTAAAATATACACAAACCACTGGAGAGTTTGGTTCTTTATATTAGAATACAGGAAAGCTCTTTCTAGTTTTTAGTTAAGTAAAATTATTATAAACCTTAAAATCTAAAATGTTTTAAAAATGTACACTATATCAAGAGTAAGACTGTAAAAAAATCTCAAATCCATGTAGAATGCTATTGGTGAAATCTATTTTGCAGGCTGAAGATAGAAAAGCTAGAATTGGGGGTGGCTGGTTAGCTCAGTTGGTTAGAGCACGATGCTGGTAACAACACAGTTGCCGGTTCAATCCCCGCCGGGGTGACTGTGACCAGTGCCCTCCACAACTAGATTGAAACAACTAGAGACTTCTTTTTAAACCTGCGAAGTGCTTTGTAGCCACAGAAATGGTTCTGTAAACAGTAATATTAAAACTTTTCGAAAGCTGAATATCCTATTTGCATAACACAAATACAGAACAATTTGCAAATGGATCCTTTAACAATGTTTTTGGTTATGGATATAATGGTGTTGAGGGAACAAACTCAGGTCATAGATGCTGAATATCACCCACAACCCTTTCACATGGCCAGTCTAGGAGAAGTTTGTGAAAAAGTATAGTTTGTCTTTAAGGTTGTTCCACTTTCTAACCTGTAACCTCCCCAGGCCTACTCCTATTACATTATTTCATCCCTTGTCTTAAAAATACCAACCTTATAAATCACTGATCAGGGTAAATTAGTTTATGTCTGAACTCTTACATGAGTCTTTGCATTAAAAAAAGTGATTATCAGGAAGTATCCTACCCTCAAAGAACAAATCTCTAATGGTAAAATTTCAGACATCGCTGTATTTAGGTAGGGGATTCTTTGAGTCAGAAAAGATTTCCTAGCACAGGACTAGAACTGGAATTATATTAGTTGTAATAATTGCCTTCTAATCTATTTCTCAAATTTTGATCGTGAGTTTACTTGTACTACAATCACCAAAGATACCCATTAAAAAAAGAGAGAGAGAGAGAGAGAGAGAGAAATTTCTAGGCCCAGTCCCAGAATCATTAAATCAGAATCTCTGGGAATGAGACCTTAGAATTTAGAAAGAGAAGACAAATGGGCAATCAAATACCAAATACAAATGAGTGTTATTATCCCAAGTTTGGAAATCATCAGAGTATACCTTATAGACAAAAGCTTAGGGTTTCCATGCATTGATTGGCCTATCAATATTCACTGTGGCATGCAAGAATAGAAACTGTTTTAAATTGGTAGCAACATATAAGGAACCCAAATTTTATCTTTTGGTCTTACCAGGCACTCCAGCTTGGATCCAGAAGTTGATGTCTGTCCCTTCTCCATCACTAAAGATCTGTGTGATGTTGATGGGCTGCAGCAGGTTCATGACCTCCTTCATGATGGCCCTGGCCTTTTCACTGCCAGTGAATTGCAGCCCAGAGGGGAAGAAGGTTCCTGAGTCAGATTCCATCACGAGGCTATATTTGGAAGAATTTGCCTAAACAAAAGAGAAAAGTGTTTGGTTTATTTCTGTTGCTTCTTTGCTTTCTCCTTGGGAACTATAAACAACAATAATCAAATACTTCATCTCTTCACCAGTTCTTGCCAAAACACATGTTACTCTGACTGACTTAGGGTCTGGTCTGCCTATTACCTAATTGTTCTGAGATGCACAATTTTTCATCCTGGGATTTGCCAAATTCGAGTTGACTTGGGAGGATTAAAAAATGTAATGAAAAGAAATACAAAGCCCCATATTAAAAGTATTCAATTATTGCTACTAGCCATTAATAGTCTTTGAACCAATTTTCTTAAGTGCCTACTGCGTACCAGGATGCAAATCCTTCTGTACGGCGGGGGATATCCAGATGTTAAAAAAAAAAAAAGAAGGTATGCTTTGTGGACTGATTTCTCTGTACCTCTTTCCTCTAAACAGATATTCCATCTTACTATAATTGTGAGTTCTGCTCAATCTTAAAGGCATCAAACTAACAAGTTTGTCCTGGGTTTCTGATGTTGTTATTGTTCCATCTCCAGGGAGGCAGGTAACAGAACAACACATGAAACAGTGCTCTTTCTGGTGTGCAACACTAGCACTCCAAACCCTGGCAACTCTGCCAGACTGCTAGTTTGCAAACTCTTTCCAAATAAAGTCTGGTAAAAAAGCACACAGTGATTTCATGTAGCCAATATCATCACTGTAAGAGCTTATAATATAAGAAGCTCTTACCAGGTTGTACAGCTAAATTGCCACATTGACCTAAGACTTGCAAGTCTAAGGTCTTTCAAACTGCCTTGGCCATCTGCTTGTAAGGAGCCATCCACTTCTTCAAGACTGACCAACTACTATCAACAACTACTCGGTTAAGTTATTCCCAAGCTTCTTGGATGGTACTGTATTTGTTCCTCATTATTTACTTAGCAAAAATCAATAATAACATTTGTACAGTGTTTCCAGAGAGCTTTCACATTCGTAATCTCCTTTGATCTTCTTCCATAGCCCATAAAGTACACAAAGCAGCTTTATGGTTGATGCTATTTTATAGAAAAGGAACTGAGGATCAGAGGGGTCAAGTGATTTGCTCAAAGTCACACAGTTGGCAAATGGTAGAACTGGGTCTGAAATCCCATGCTTTCCAAAACTCCACACTGCCATCACCAGAATGAGATAGAGTGATAAGTAACACTTGTTCTAAATTAGAATGACTTTTTCACTTACATGACAATTTGAGGGTTGCATAATTTTTTTTCTAAAACAGATTCTAATACAATGATTTCCTAACTATTCCCATGGAGTGTAGTGTTGTCACAAGGGCAAAAGCAGTGCTGAGTTCCAGAGCAGGATGTTGTCAACATTAACAGCACTGAACAGGATGGCCCTGGAATAACAATATTTTGCTGCTGTTAATGATGAAGAAGTTAACAAAGCAGAAGTTTGCTTATATTTCCACTTTCACATTTAAGGAATTTCTGTCTTCATGGTGATTTTCAGAGAAAGACCCAAGGCATTTATAATAAAAAGTGCCACCTCAGTTTGCCACTGTGGCTACTCCTCAATGGAAGCATCATTAATAATATGCAAAATTGGACAGCTGGATGGCACAGTTGGTCAGAGCACGAGCTCTTAACAAGGTTGCTGATTCTATTCCCACATGGGATGGTGGGCTGTGCCCCCTGCAACTAGACTGAAAATGGTGACAGGACTTGCAGCTGAGCTGTGCCCACCACAACTAGACTGAAGGACAACGACTTGACTTGGAACTAATGGGTCCTTGAAAAAACACACTGTTACCCAATAAAATTTTTTAAAAAAGCAAAATATTTGCATTAATGCCTTATATACAGGGCTCATTTAACTAGCACCTTGATGCCAGGTCAGCAGGTTGACATGTCCTAACCCTTCCCCGACCCCAAGCTCTCTCTCTCCCCTGTAAAGAGGAGAATAGAAACATCACAACTGTGGGGACAGAGCCAAGAGTGCAGTTTCCAGGCTCTCGGCCTCACATGGAAAGGTGCTGGCTCAGGTAGTAAATGGCCATCAACTGTGATTGGATGGCCATCAGCTGTGGGTAGTTGGCCGTCAGCTGTAACCAGTGAGCCATTGGCCACTAATATAACTGCCATGGCTACATTAGCAAACAATGGGGGCTAGCAAGAAGATGGTGGCTGAGCTAGCAAGTGGTGGAGTGTGGATTGTGGATTGCAGAGAGGAGGATTGCAGCTAGCAAGTGAGGTTGGTTGGCAGACAGAAGTGGATGGCAGGTTGCGGATCGTGTGGCTCCTGCTTCCTGTGTCTCCAACCTAGCCACCAGCAAGAAAATAGTGGTATGACTCCCCTATCTATGGCTCCCTGGATGTTCCTTTTTGACCTTACCACATCCTGCATTCTTATGTGAGGAGAGGGTGTCGTGCAGGGTCTCAGCTCCCACTCCCCGCCCAAGAACGCAGGACACGGTAAGGCCAAAAAGGAACACCCATGGAGCCATAAGTAGGGGAGTCAAACCAATATATTCTCGCTGGCGTCTGGGCTGGAGACACAGGGAGCAGGATCTACATAATCTGCCTAACAGCAGTCCACGCTTGCCAGCCACCATCTTCTTGCTAGCCCCCATTTCTATTCCTGCTAGCGTAGCCACAGCCGTTATATTAGTGGCCAATGGCCTACGGGTTACAGCTGACAGCCAACTAGCCACAGCTGCTGGCATCTGATCACAGTTGATGGCCATTTACTACCCGAGCCAGCACCTTTCTATGTGAGGCCGAGAGCCTGGAAACTGTTTTTTGGGGTTTTGTCCCCACAGCGGGACTAGAGACCATGCATGACACCCTGCATGACACATGGCACAGAGAGCAGGGTCCCCTGCATGAAAAATGGCGCAGCAAGCAGGGTGTGGTGCTGGCCAAGGCCTACTGAAGGATGGTGGAGCAGTTTGTGCGTGTAAAAGCTCAGCTTCAGGTGGCCCGTGAGGAGCGACACCAGGAACAGGAGGCGTGGTCTGCCTGGGAGACTCAAACCTCCAGATGGCACGCTGCCCTGTTGGCCAGAGCAAATGTCGTCTTCCTTTTGGTGATCTGCTGCTGCCGTGGGCTCCTAGAGTTGCAGACATCTTACACGGAGGCCTCCACCCACTCAGACACCTGGCACAGCGAGCAAGATTCCGACCAGGTAGGAATGGAGTCTGACTCTGGGCAGGAGGACGTGTGGCCCCCACACAGTGTGTGGTGTCCGGTGGCCACTGTTCTCAGGAGTTGGACCCCCAAGGAGGGATGGGAGGACATGGATGGCTCTCTGGCCAGAGTGGAGAGGGCCCTGCAGGCTCTGGCTGAGCGGTTGCCGTAGGAGGAGAAGGCTACAGACGGCCACGTGGGCTGGAAGTTCCTCATGGCCTTGAGTCTCAACACGGAAAGTGCGCTTAATGAAATGACCCAGGGGCCGGACCAGGTGTCCCGGTTGGAAGTGCTGGAAGCTTGGGTCCGCCTGTTAGAAGAGGGGCCCCAAGATGGAGAATCTGAGGCAGAGGTGGAGGAAGCAAGTGGAGACAATGTAGCTCCCAACACCCAAGCCCAGCCAATCTTGAAGCAAAGGGTAAAACGTGAGCAACCTTTGGGTCTCGGGGGCGTTGTTGCAGGCAACCCAGCTGTGACTGACTTCAAAACCTACACCCCTTACACTCCCACTGAGTTGCAGGAGCTGGGGAGGCGGTGCCCACAGCACCCTCGAGAGCCAGTCTTGGCTTGGCTACTACGTTAATGGGATGAGGGAGCAGACAACATTCTCTGCTCCTCAGGTGAGATGGAAAAGCTAGCCTTCATGACACTGCAACCATCCCTGTGACAAAGGTTACAGAACTGCCATAGGTTGGCCCACAGCCAGGGCAACCACTCTCTAATGGAGTGGCTCACTGCTGCGGTATGCACAGTATGGGGACAGGCTGGCGAGCTGCCAGACACTGTGAGTCAATGTCAGTCATATACAGAACTTACTCAAATCATCCGTGAAATGGGTATGAGACATGCTATTTTCAACCCTAATATGCAGGGGCCGGATGACAAGCTTTTTACAGCCAGCATGAGAGATCTGGTTTTGGATACTGCACCTGAGAGTGCTTTTGGATCCTTGGTTGCTATTCTAACACCTTATGTGGGGCGGCGGATCCATGAAGTTACAACTGCCATGGCCACCCTAGGGGATGTTGAAAGCTGGAGGCGAAAGAAGTTAAGACAGGAGGTCCGAGCAGTTGAGACCCGGAAGACAAAATCAAAAGTAAAGAGGTGAGGTCGGATGTGGCGTGATCTCATGCAGCAGGGGTCAATTGGGAGAAAACAGACCGACAACCCAATGCACTGTTGTTGGAACTCTGGAAACAGTTGTGTCCAGAACAGCAATTCTGGAGAAGCCTAAAGGAGAAATCTGGGAAAGCACAACTTGTGTCCCTCCAGGACTTCATGAGGCTGCTTGAGGCCGACTCCTTTCAGCTTGATTAGGGGTGGGGCCAAGGTACCCAGTTAGAGGGGACGAGCAGGGATCAGAGGCCCCACGTGGAACTGTCCATACATTGGTCCCCTTCTAATGTGCAGAGGCCAACTAGAGTTTTGGCGCAAGTTGACACTGGCACAGACTGCAGTCTTGTTTATGAGAACCCAGAACTGTTTCCCAGACCAGCAATCTGCATTGATGGCTATGGGGGAAAGACTGTGATTATAAAAGCTGTTTCCTTACCACAGGGTATAGGAAGGCTTCCCCCTCATACCTACAAGGTTTATGTCTCCCCCGTTCCAGAGAATATTCTAGGGGTGGCCGTGCTACATGGCCTCAGCTTACAGACGTCGATAGGAGAGTTCTGTCTCTGGATCCAGGTGGTGAAAGCGGTGACACACGGGCATGCTCACCACCCTCCTCAAGTGTTGCCACAGCCCCGGCACGTGGTTACAGTGTGACAGTACCGCCTGCCAGGAGGGCAGGAGGAGATTGGTCGTACAATATTGGAATTGGAGAAGGCACATATTGTGAGGCCAACGCACAGTCCCTTTAACTCCCCAGTATGGCCTGTCAAGAAGCCAGATGGGACCTGGAGAATGACTGTGGACGATAGGGAGTTAAATAAGGTGACACCACCCTTGCACGCTGCAGTGCCTTCAGTACATGATTTAATGGATCATCTGACTATCAGCCTGGGGACATATCACTATGTAGTGGACTTGGCCATATCCTGCGTTCTTATGTGGAGAGCGGGAGCTGAGGCCCTGCAGGCCACCCCGCACTACACATGGTGCAGCGAGCAGGGTCCCCTGCATGACACAACCTATAGGCAAATGAAAACAGAATTAGGTAATCTTATATGTGAGAGTGCCTATACTGCAGACAGAGCCCATCCTTCCAACAAGAAAATTAAGCAAAGTGCTCCTTATTACGTACTATTAAAAGTGGAGCAAGGTAGCAGTTTGGCTGTCAGACCCAACACTAATGAGTAGTGAGGTGGACATGTGCTAGGCCAGCTCTATTCTATTGCGGACTCAGCAACTGACATGCTGGCTCCTGAGGAAGATGACTGGCTTTCTCCCTCTGTCCCCATGTCATGTTACCTTGGCCTTTAGCTTCTTCATCTGTAAGTTGGGACAAATGCTCTTTTCCAAAGCTTGAATAATGAGCCTGTGCATATGGAACTTTGAAGGCCTTCAAAGAAAAGACTTTTGTAGGCCAAAATGAAAGTGATTGTGTGAGTTGAACTTGCCAGTGTGCCTAATAAAATATGCATTAAGGGCTTCTTGGCCCTCTTCAACTGCAAATGAATGGATGTCCTAGGGACAGGGGACTCCACAGTTTGTGAATGCCCGTGCAATGTCACAGGATGGTGATAGGAACAGAGAATAACATAGATAAAGGAGCTTTGAAAAGTGCCGTGTGTTATATAATCATATGTGGCAGCCAGTTTAGCGGAGAGATGAAAAGTTTGAGGTTTGGAATTATTCAGACTGCATTTGACCCTCAGATTTACCAGTCATTGGCTTTGTGGCTTTGGCCAGTCTGGGTAACCTCTCAGTTCTTCCTCCATGAAGTGGTTGTGATAATGGCAGCCAGTTCATGGAGTGGTAAGAAAGAATGCATTGTAAAGCCTGGCACATAATTAACACTTGATAAACAGTTGTTGTTTGGGGTCTTACCACCAAGTATCTGTACCTCTCAAATTTTCAAGGTTGGTCTCCATTTAAACCATTCCGCTAGTTGCTTGTAATGATGATAGGCAGCGTTTTGTGGTGCTTCCTGCACGCCAGATGCTGTGTGAAATGCTTTATAGCTTACCCCAAATATGCTCACATTCTGTAAGTGCTGTTATATTTATCGCTTTATGGGTGAAGCAACTAGGTTTACTCAGGTTAACTAGCTTTCCCAGGGTTACCTAGTTAGTAAATGGGGCAGCCAGAACTCAAATGCAGAGGTCTGGCCCTACCTGCCTGTGCTCTGCACCCCTCCCCACCATTGCCCTGTCTCTGGAAGCTTAGTTCCATGTGTCAGACCACAAGTCCTCACTTTTAATGTAAAACACAGAGACTGTAGTTACACAAATATATAAAGTTGAAGCTTTTTTATGATCATAACACAAGGTCTACTTGCACAGAATTTATTGCCTTTGCTAATTGTCATGTGGGGTCTCTATTGCTCTATAATTTCCTTCCAACTAGGAATAATAAGCCTGAAATAATAAAACATCTTTTCAAGCCGAATTAGACAGGATGTGCAGATGTCAGTAAACCGGAATTCTGGTGTAGGTAGAGACATGTTTGATTTCTATTCATGTAGAATTTTATTAGCTACTGTTAATGTGATGGCAGCATTCTATTATTTTCTATTTGTATATAAACATCTCCGTATGTTTTCAATAAAGAATAAGAAAACAAACCACCCACCGTCCATGACACTGCTTTTTCCTCCTCATTTATGGGTAGTCATTGTTTAATTATTACCACATGACAAAGAAGTTGGGAAAATAAAACATCCCTGAACAAAGAAACTGGAATAAATAAGCTGGGTCATTGGGCTCCTAGACCTGCTGTGTCATGCAGGGTGCATGCGGGGTGTCTAGTCCCGCTCCCTGCATAAGAACGCAGGATAGGGTGAGGCCAAAAAGGAACACCCACGGAGCCATAGATAGGGGAGTCATACCACTATATTCTCGCTAGCAGCTGGGTTGGAGATACAGGAAGCAGGAGTGTCACGCAGGGAACCCTGCTTGCTGCGCCATTTGTCGTGCAGGGCGTCCGGCGGGGCCTCTTCTCCCACTCCCCTCATAAGAACGCAGGACACGGTAAGGCCAAAAAGGAACACCCACGGAGCCATAAGTAGGGGAGTCAAACCAATATATTCTCGCTGGTGGCTGGGCTGGAGACACAGGAAGCAGGATCTACATAATCTGCCTAACAGCAGTCCGCGCTTGCCAGCCACCATCTTCTTGCTAGCCCCCATTCCTTTCTGCTAGCATAGCCACAGATGTTATATTAGTGGCCAATGGCCTACGGGTTACAGCTGACGGCCAACTAGCCACAGCTGCTGGCCATCTGATCACAGTTGATGGCCATTTACTACCCGAGCCAGCACCTTTCTATTGTGAGGCCGAGAGCCTGGAAACTGTTTTTTTGGGTTTTGTCCCCACAAGGAGTCACATGATCCGCAACCCGCCATCCACTTGTCTCTGCCAACCAACCTCATTTACTAACTGCAATCCGCCTCTGCAATCCGCAATCCATATTTGACCCCTTGCCAGCTTAGCCATGGCAGTTATATCAGTGGCTAATGGCTAACCAGTAACAGATGATGGCCAACTAGTCACAGCTGATGACCATCTACTACCCGAGCCAACACCCCTCCATGTGAGGCTGAGAGCCTTGAAACTGTTCTCTGGGGCTCTGTCCCCACAGCTGCTTCTCAGAAACGTGTTGTCATAAACATCCATGTTCCTTACTATGCCATGAGTTGTTGAGGAAACACTCAGTGTAGACTTGAAAAGCTGATTATAGCTAGTGACTGTGGAGCAGATCCATGGTTGCTTCACTCAACCCATTTTAGCACATAACAAGACATTTGTTCTCCTGTTTACAGGGTGTAGGAAGAAACCTCCTTCTAGAGAGTGAATGCTTTATTGCTGAAATAAGCAGCACCAGTTGAGACAAGCTGAGGCTTATTGATGAGGAGGCTGAGCAGCTCAAAGATAAACCCCACTTTGCTCTCTCAATAAAGAGACACATTGCTTTATTAGGAGCCATGGGAATTGTCTTTCATTGCCAAGTCATGTACATAATGCATTGTAGAGAAATGCTTCCAGGTAACCTCCTCTGTTGGGATCACTGGATTAGTTAATATCTGCTCAAAGTTGAGCATTCATACTGTTTTGTGCTAGAACCACATCCTATTACACTTATTTTCTTTTTTTAAAGGTCAGTTCACTTTGCCAAAGAACAATTTGTTAACCATTAGCATTCTTTGGGCAAGATTAAACAGAAGCAAAGTTCTTAAAATACATACTGCATGTTTTAAAATGCTTATTCCCTAGTATAAACACAAAGATGATGTTTGTGTTGTTTGCTTTTAATTCCAGGCAATTCTTCTTCAGAAATATAGACCCAAATTAAACATCTCCTCTTCCTCCAAATTTGGCTTCCTCTTTGTTTTAAAGTTTTATTTTCTCATAACCTAGGTGACAGATCTTTGGTTTTGATCTAAATGACATTGCAGTCCCAAAATCAAAGGAAGAGAAAAAGAGACTCCTAATTATTTGAATTAATCATGTAGCCTCCTCAATTCAACCTTCAAAGAAGTAAACTCCGCCTGACACTGGGCAATCAGTCACGGGAACACTGTCCAGCCCCAGTAAATGTAATATTTTACAGATGATGGTGGTGATGCTGTTTGGTCAGGTGGTGGACTCAAAACAAGTTCTCAGAAGCAAATCATCTAATGGTACCATGGGCTGAGTAGTTGCAATTATTTCCTCCAGCTGTGCCAATGACCCTGGATTTCCTAGTTCAAGGAATGAAGCTGGGGTGGAGCGTTACAGAGCTTCAGTGCAAATAACTATCACGATTAGGTAATAGGTGAAGAGGAATATGCATGCTGTGCAAAGCTAAGAATAGGTTTTAGTTTCTGGTCAGGTGTACCCTGGAGCTCAGACTTTTATTTCTGAAAGTCTCCCTCCTTCAGTTTTGAACACCCTTGGGTCCCCAAGGGAGAGCCAGGAAAGGGATGATGACAAAGTGGAGAGCCATAAGTTATTTTTATTTGACAACTAAACTGGCTGCAGCTTGAGGAAATGGGCATTCTTGGATAAGTTACTTTAGTACTAAAATTGCAGACACCTATTAAAGTGTACCACCATTCTGCCTAGAGATGGAAACAAAATAAATGACTTCTGGAGATCTCTTACCAGCCCTATCATTCTCTTTGTGTGTACAGAAGGATTCTGTTGTTAGGTGAACCTGTGTTTTCAGGCAATCCAATTTTTACAGTGTTATCCAAAGCACTCTGAATCTCAGTGAATTCTCCCATTGAGCCTGTTAAAATCCATAGATAGCTCTTAAACTTACTGAAAACACATGATCCCTCTATAAATGTCACTATGGAAATGCTAGTGAGCCAGAGGCTGACAATGTGGCATAAACATAGGCTTAGAAGAAGTAAGAATTGGGGAGACCTCATCAAAATGGCAGCGAGAGGTGAACCGCTGTAAATCTCCCCTGGAATTTATAACTAATCGAACAACTATAACTCCACAAAACACTCCCTGCACAACAGACAGGCAAGACCAAGAGGCCCACTACTGAATTCACCTAAAGGTGGGCGAATCTCACGAGCAGGGGAAGAGGGAAGGGAGAAGTGCGGAGATGGAGACCAGCAGGCACAGGACGCAGACCTAGCTCAGTGCTCCGAGCTCGCTGCATCTCAAAACTAGAGCAGCTGTGGAAGACGGAAGAACTCGGACTGCTAGGGCTCCATTTATGGCTCACAGGGCTGAGGGGGCAGAACACGGCTGAACCCAACACTCATGGCAGAGACCTTGGAGAACTGACTGAGGAAGAAGGCTAAAAACAGTGGTATAAGCCCTCACTGCCGAGAGGAGAACGGAAGGCTTACGCACTGAGACTAGCCGCCCCTTCCGTACCCTCTGGGAGAATCACTCCGCCCTCAACTGCCCGGTGCTAGAGGCGTAACAGTAGCAGTGTCAGATCAAAAGAACAGAATATTTGCTGTTCTGAGAACTGTGGACCGCAGACACAGATTCGCAGCCCAACTAGTTCCAGCAAAGGGGAGGGAGCTGTGGAAGCAGGACTGGCTGTGGTGGTGGTCGCCATCATTGCTCTGGGCCACCTCTCACAACTCACCCCATCCCTGGCCCCACCTATCTGGGCAGATCCCTGCAGGAGTAAACATAACTGCTGAAACACATAGGCTCTGAATCTGGTGCAGGAAGAGCTTTGGAACTTCAAAAGCTCTCCGCATACCCACACAGACACAGCTCCCTGTGACCCAGGCGAACTATTAACAGAGGAGAAGCCATCTCCCAGGGAATCCCCCCATTGTGTGAGAAGCTGGAAGAGTGCAGAGAAAACATAGCATTACTGTGTAAGAGAGAGAGAAAAAGGCTATAGTCGGAGAGAAAATAAAACATTCTATCAACAAGTACTGGAAAACAAAAGAAAGACCTCTTCCTTTCAACCTGTTGCAGTAGCCACTCCTGTGATGTCTAGGAAGAGAAATAATAAATCATTAATTGACATTAATAACCAAGGCACAAGACTGCTCAGAAAGAAAGTGAAAAGTCTCCAGAAAAGGAACATAAAGATATGGAAATATGTGACTTAAATGACAGAAAAGTCAAGATTGCAGTTCTGAAAAAACTCAACAAATTGCAAGAAAACAAAGAAAGGCAATTTAATGAACTCAGAAAAATAATCAAAGAACAACATGAGCATGTTACAAAAGAGATTGAAATTTTCAAAAAGAACCAAATAGAATTTCTGGAGATTAAGAACTCAATAGAAGAAATTAAGAATGAAATAGCCAGTTTAGGTAACAGAGTTGACCAGATGGAGGAAAGAATCAGTGACATCGAAGATAGAAACCTGGAATTTACACAAATGGAAGAAGAAAGAGATTTGAGACTTACAAGAAATGAAAGAACTCTACAAGAACTTTCTACTCCATCAGAAAGAGCAATATAAGAATAATGGGCATACCAGAAGGAGAAGAAACAGAGAAGGAAACAGAGAATACATTCAAACAAATTGTTGATGAAAACTTCCCGAACTTGTGCACAGAACTGTATCCTTGAATCCAAGAAGCAAATAGAACACCTAATTACCTCAATCCCAACAGGCCTTCTCCAACGCACATTGTATTGAAGCTGTCTAAAATCAATGACAAAGAAAGAATCCTCAAGGCAGCCAGGGAAAAGAAGAAGGTAACCTACAAAGGAAAGCCCATTAGATTATCATCAGATTTTTCAGCAGAAACTCTACAAGCCAGGAGGGAGTGGAACCAAATATTCAAACTATTGAAAGAGAGAAATTATGAGCCAAGAATAATATATCCAGCAAAGATATCCTTTAGATATGAAGGAGGAATAAAGATCTTTCCAGACATACAGTAGCTGAGGGAAATTTCTAATACACGACCTAAACTACAAGAAATACTACAGGAGGCTATTCAACCACATCAACAGGGACAATTTGTGGCAACCAAAACATAAAAAGGGGGAGAGTAAAGGCCTGAACCAGAATAGTCCATTGCATTCGTATATATAAACAATGAAATCTCAGAAAAAGAAATACAAAAACAATGTCTTTTGCTATTGCAGCAAAAAGAATAAAATACCTAGGAATAAACTTATCTAAGGATGTGAAAGACCTATATGCTGAAAAGTATAAGACATTTTTAAAAGAAACTGAAGAAGACACAAAGAAACGGTAAGACATTCCGTGTTCATGGATTGGAAGAATCAACATAGTTAAAATGCCATATTACCCAAAGAAATATACAGATTTAATGCAATCCCCATCAAAATCCCAATATAATTTTTTAAAGAAATAGAACAAAAAAATAAAATCAGATTTGTTTGGAATCATAAAAGACCCCGAATAACAAAAGCAATCTTAAGAAAAAAGAACAATACTGGAGGTATTGCACTCCCTGACTTTAGCTTGTACTGCAGGGCTACAATAATCAAAAAAGCATATCATTGGCAGATAAACAGACACATAGACCAATGGAATAGAATTGAGAACCCAGAAATAAAACCTCATTAATATGGACAGATTTTTTTGACAAAGAAGCTGAAAACATGCAATGGAGAAAAGACAGCCTCTTCAATAAATGGTGCTGGGAGAATTAGATAGCCACGTGCAAAAGAATGAAACTGGACTGTTATCTGTCACCATGTACCAAAATTAATTCAAAATGGATCAGAGACTTACGCATAAGATCTGCCACAATAAACTGCATAGAAGAAAACTTATGGACATTGGGTTCAAAGAGCACTTTATGAATTTTACACCAAAGGCAATGGAAGTAAAAGCTAAAATAAATGAATGAGACTATATGAAACTTAAAAGTTTCTGCACAGCAAAAGAAACCATCGACAAAATAAAGAGGCAACTAACTGAATGGGAGAAGGTTTTTGCAAACAGTGCCTCCGATAAGGGGCTGATATCTAAAATATACAAGGAACTCATGAAACTCAACAACAAAGAACAAACAACCCAATTGAAAATTGGGCAGAGGATCTGAAGAGATATTTCTGCAAAGAGGACATACAAATGGCAAATAGACATATGAAAAACTGCTCAGCATCACTAAGCATCAGAGAAATGCAAATAAAAACCACAATGAGATATCACCTCACCCCAGTCAGAATGGCTATCATCAACAAGACAAACAGTAACAAGTGTCGGAGAGGCTGTGGAGAAAAAGGAACCCTCATTCACTGTTGGTGGGAATGCAGACTGATGCAGCCACTATGGAAGGCATTCTGGAGTTTCCTCAAAAAATCACGAATAGAATTACCATATGACCCAGCAATCCCTCTCCTGTGTATCTACCCAAGAAATCTGAAAACATTTATCCATAAAGACACGTGTGCTCCAATGTACACTGCAGCTTTTTTACGTGGCCAAGACATGGAAACAACCAAAATGTCCTTCAATAGATGAATAGATAAAGAAGGTGTGGTATATATATACGATGGAATACTATTCGGCGGTAAGAAAAGACGATATAGGAACATTTGTGACAACATGGATGGATCTTGAGAGTATAATGCTAAGTGAAATAAGTCAGACAGAAAAAGCAGAGAACCCTATGATTTCACTGATATGTGGTATATAAACCAAAAACAACAAAAGAACAAGACAAACAAATGAGAAACAAAAACTCATAGACACAGAGAATAGTTTAGTGGTTACTAGAGGGTAAGGGTGATGGAGGTGGGAGATGAGGGTAAGGGGGATCAAATATATAGTGATGGAAGGAGAACTGACTCTGGGTGGTGAACACACAATGGGATTTATAGATGATGTAATACAGAATTGTACACCTGAAATCTATGTAATTTCACTAACAATTGTCACCCCAATATATTTTAAACAAAAGAAATAAGAATTTTATTTATATTATCTAAGAAATATGACTGCATTCACATTTTTTTTTTTTAGGAAAAAAGGAACACTCTATCAAAGGTATTTGGTAGATAAACTTTAAAAAGGTTTATATGACAAGTTAATGTCTGTTTTCATTTTATGCTCGCATTTTGAAGTAACATAATCAATAGTTAAAATCAGTTGGACTCAACGGTTCCACAGTTAAATTTTGCTTCCTTCAATGTATTTCATTGGTCTAATTTTCATGGTACTAGTTTCATATGCATTTCAATATTGCAGTTGTAGAAATCTGCAGTACCGCTAGCTTTGTGTAAGCAGCCTTCTCTGCCGTTTTCATTCTCTGTCATCTCAACCCTCTCCCCCTCATGCCAGTCTATCTTCTTCTTTGCCACTGTTACATTCTAAATAAGCATAAAGACATGTTTCTTGTTTTTGGTGGGGCTGTTTTACCAGCCAAGACAGTGGCTTACTTCTAATCTCATTGTCTTGTCTAGGAAGACTACAGCAACTTCTTTAAGTCCCTTTCTAAGGTTATAACAGACGGCTGAGTTCATCTTACAAGTACAGTGGTCAGGTTATTTGTTTTAAAAATACAGTACTTATTTTCTTGTCCTGCAAAAATAGGCTACTCTATAGTTGAAAACTGAAATATTCACTCAATCCTAGGGCATATCCTATTAAATTACAATAATTAATTCTTTTTCTTTATAGCCTGCCTACAGACAAGCACTTATAGCATTTTTGGATTATGGCAATATCCCCATTTGCTTTACTTGATCAAGTACTCTTTACTGACATTTGTAAAGATTCTAAGCGCAGTTTTAGAAGTGATTTTATTTTCTTCAGTATGCCTTTCCTTCTTCTCTCTCCGAAACAATAGTGGGAATAAAACATCATGAAAAACAATAATACACATGTATGAGTTTCAAGGCTCTTGGTCTACTCAAGTGATTTCATGCTCTATCTCTCCCCTAGCATCCCATGTCTAACACACCACACCCTTATTTAATATGCTAGGTTGTTGCACTTTATTCAATCTGTTTTTTTATCCCTACCTTGCTCTTGAAAGAATTCAAGCCATCCTGTAAGAAAAGATCTTTCATATCATATTTTGAAAGCATATAAACTCTCAAGAACCAAGAAAATGCTGTGAAGGCAGTCGTCAAATCTGTGTGTCTCTCTGTCATATCGCCAGCTTAAATAACAGAGCTCAGCACATAGTAGGTGATCAATAAATGTTTGAGGAAAAAGAAAGGCACACCAGGAAATTTAACATGATACCCCAACAGCAACTTGAGGATATAAGTTAGCTCCACCTGATAGCACAGGCTGTCAGGTAAGAGGAAAGATTGATGTATCACATAGCTCTCAATACCAAGGAAAAGAAAGCATACCATATGACCAGCTTCCTGAAAAAAAACAACAATTCTCCCAGAATTCAATTTGAAGAGGCATTGTTATGTGGTTCTTTATATGAGGAACATTGAACAAAATAATGGAGAGAGTCTCCAATAACAAAAGAAGCAGAAACCCCTACTTTTCCTAATACTATTTTCTACATATTGATACTCAATTAAAGCAAAAAACAAAATATTAAGTCATATTTCAGTAAATACATTTGTTTCTTCAGGAAGTAAACTGTATTTATTCAACAGTTATTGAAATAGAAACAGAGGAATAGGATGACAATTTGTCCCTGATTATCCTGGGCAGTGCTGGTTTATATCCTTTGTCTTGGGATGGCCATTACGAGTGCCTCCTTTCTCTCATAAATGTTTCTTGGTTTTAATTATAAACCATACTATTGGCCATCGATATGTCCTCTTTGGAGATATCTATTCAGGTCCACGTATGGTACCAGGTGGGTACTAGACTAATCAGTGGGAATCACTTCATAAATTATATAAATGTCTAACCAGTATGATGTACACCTGAACTAATATAAAATAATATTAAATGTCAACTGTGGTTGAAAAATAAAAAAATAAACTACATAGTCCTCAAAAAAAAAAAAAGAATAAACCATACTGCCAACCTACCTATGATGGCATTTGTACATAAAGAGGATGAACATAGGACTGGTTCCTTGTGAAAGGGCAGAGTTTAACAGCAGAGGTAGTAACTGGCTGTTATATTAAATGTGATGCATTTCATGAAAGAGACATGTCAAAAGAAGGGGTGGGGGCAACTACTGGAAAAGTGGGGAGAGATTGCTAGAGAGGCAATGTTTTGCCTGAGTGAATGTCCTCCATCGGAAGTTCTCCAATGAGAACAGAGGTCTTGTTAGTTCATTAGTGTATCCCCAGGGCCTAGCCAAGAAGCATTTGCTCATACTTGTCAAATGAATAAATGATACTATTCTAAACATCCAAATAATGTTGTCGACATATGTAGCTTTCCAAGATAGGACCAGAGCTTAGGCAATCTCTAAAAGAATAAAAATAAACATGATCTATAGAGTATCCCACTCTTAAATATCAATTGTCCCTCTCAGATTTTTGTAGAAATTCGCAAAAAATTCAAGATTGAGATCACTAATGAGCATTAATTGGCAAATATTTGATGGAGCTGCATTCTACACTTTCTTCCATTGGCTTCTGGGACCTCACACTGTTGGTTTTCCTCATGCCTCACTGGATTCTCCTTCTCATTTTCCTTGGTTAGGGTTCTTATATACCTGATGTTGGGGTGGTCAAAACAATCTAAGGCCTCTTCTTTCCTCTATCCTCACTCTCTATTGGTGCTTTCATCTATCCTATGGTTTTGAATAAATCTATGAGTTCCCATCCATATTTCCATGCCCCTTTCCTGAACTCCAGACTCATATCCAACACTACTCAGCATTTCCACTTAAATATCTTATAGTGTATTAGTTTCCTATTGCTGTGACAAATTACCACAAATTTAGTGGCTTCAAACAACACAAATGTATTCTTATAGTTCTGGAGGTCAGAAGACTGAAATGAGTCTTACAGGACTAAAATCAAGGTGTTGGCAGAGCAAGTTCCCTCTGGAGGGTCTAAGAGAGAATAGGTTTCCTTGCCTTTCCTGGTTTTTAGAAGCTTCCCCCATTCTTTGGCTCATGGCTCTTCATCATAGTCCCTTTTCTCTTCCTGCTTCTGTCATCACATTGTCTTCTTCTACCTGAGGGTCTTATTCAGTAAATAGCAAATCCACCCTTACAGTTGCTGAGTCTAAACATTTTGGGAGCCCCAAATTCTTGACTCCTTTCTTGTTTTTACAACCACAATGCAATCTTTCAGCAAATCCTGTTGGCTTGATTTTCAAATAGATGTACTCTCCAAAAACTTCGCAGCAACTCATGTTCTCACCTGGCCCAAACTACTGTCATCCCTTGCCTGCAGTACTGCAATAGCTTCCTAATTGTCTCCATTTCAACCCTTGCCATACTTCAGCCTATTCTCTACACAGAGGCCATAGTAATCCTGTTCAAAAATCTAAGTCAAATAATGCTGCTCCTCTTTTTGAACCCTCTACATTGCTTTCATCTCATTCAGGCTAAAAAGCAAAGACCTTATATTCACCTGTGAGGCTGTAGATATAGGGCCTGACCTTCCATAGCTTCTCTGACCTCATTTCTTACTAATATCAACTTCACTTTCACTGTTCCGACTACCTTCAATTCCTCAGTAATGCTTGGGTCCTGGAGGTTTTGCACTTGCTACTTCCTCTGTTACAGTCTTCCTCTGGATATCTCTCACTGCCTCAGGGCTCTGCTGAAATATCCTCTTCTTAGGGTATTCTTCCTGATCACCTTAAATAAAAGAAGACTTCTCCCAAAACTCCGAATAGTACTCCCTAAGCCCCGTATTCTGTTTTAGTTTTCTCCTGTGTATCAAAAACAAGTGTTTATTTTTATTATCTGTTTCCCCTGGAAGAATATATTGTTCCTGACTGTAGGGACTTTTCTGTTGTGTTTATTATTGTCATAGATAATTTAATGTCTATAAGCCCTCCCTTCCCTGTATGTATGCCCCTTTGCAATGTGAATTTGCCAATCCTTTCACCACAAGGTGCAATCTCTTTCCCCACCCTCTGAATTTGGCCCTGTGACTTTCTTTAACCAAGAGACCCTGGAAAAAGTGACCATATGTGATATCAGAGCATGGGCCACAAGAAGCCCTAGAGCTGTCACCTTGTTATTTTACTGCTCTAAGACTGATATGTAAGGAAGCCTGCGCTAGCCTCCTTGAGGTTGGAGTACCACATGGGTAGAGCAGCCCAGCTGACTGCCAGCCCATACATATATGTATTCCATACATATAGGTGCAACCATCTTTGACCATCCAGCCCAGTCAAACTGCTAGATGACCACAGACTCAGTAACTAGATAACATGCAGGATGCCCAGTTCAATTTGAAGTTTAGATCAATACTTTTTTTTTAGCATAAGAATATCCTATGTGATATTTAGAAGCATGTAGACTCCCTAATAACAGGGACCTCCCTAATGACAGGGTGCCTGGAACACCACTGAGAATATGTAACAAGCACTCACTAAATATTTGTTGCATGAGTTAACATTCTATAAGATTGATTCAGAGGAAATTTATGTTTTTATATATAACCTGGGTATGTGGGAAAGTTGGAATTTTATCATTAAAAAAGTTAAAGAGTCTGATTTGTCATCTCTCCTCTGCTGAAGTGGGTTCAGAAGTACATACATGAGTAAAGCCAAAACTGTTTTCAACAAGCACCTTAGTATCTGGTAAAATGACATATTTGCTCAGTTGAATTCTTTACCAAAAGAATGGAAAAGGATATTCTTGGCCAGGAAGAATCTGGGGTCAGGAGTTACTAATTATTTGGTTTTATGATTAAAGAAACCTCAAGTTGTCTATAGAATATTGAATTGAATCTAAAAGAAGGCTGAACAAGTTAGCTACAAAACCATCCCATCAAATAAAATCAATTGATTTGTTGAATGGATTAGTGATGCATTCAATGACATTTAGGGCCTGATGGCTACAACAGCCATAGCGGAAAGAAAGGTCAGAGAGAGACATCAGGAGCAGGGAGAAAACGGCTCAGAGATAAGGACTTTGAGTGAGGCACACGAGGTTGGGATGGAGGAGGCCTGTGGCCTCATCTTTCACTTGAGTTATTGCCAGTTCTACTCCCCTTTAAGTCTATTCTCAAACCAACTTCTGATTTCAGATAGTTAATTCAGATCATGTTAGTCCTCTGCTCAAATGCTTCCAATGGTGCCAGGAGTTCCAGTCTCACTCAGAGAAAGTGGCCCATGAGACCTGACTTGATCTGGACTCTTTTATATTGATGACCCCTTGTCCTACTACTTTTCCTTCACTACCGCACTTCAGGCACATTGGCTCCCTTGCTATTTCCTGAATGCCAAGCACACTCACCTTCAGTACCTTCACAGCAACTCGACTTTGTCTAGAATGTTCTCTTCCAGACATCCATGTAACTATCTTCTTCAGGTCTTTACTCAAACCTTATCACCCCAGTGAAGTCTTATTTGCCCCCCACCCAACAAAAATTCAAAACACTCCCTCCCCGCATACCCTATCTCTGTTCCCTGTCTTATTTTCTCTCTCTCTCTCTCTCTCTCTCTCTCTCTCTCTCTCTCTATATATATATATATATATATAGATAGATAGATAGATAGATAGATATATCTATATAGATATAGATATATATATATATATCTATATATATATATATCTATATCTATATAGATATATCTATCTATCTATCTATCTATATCTATATATATATCTATATATCTATATATCTATATATATCCATCTGCAAGGATGTAACTAGGTGCTATTTGAGATGACAGTGATAGTGGTGAAGATAACGATGATGATGATGTTGTAGCTGGTGTTGGTGATAAGACATCAATTTTTCACAATCTTTTTTTAATCTTCTCAAGAAAGCACAGGGTTCAACAACTATACAAACTGAAACTTTAGTGCATATTTTATAAAGTTCTTAAAAATGTACACATTTTTACAACACCCACTATAAATGCTAAAAACAAATACTTCCAAGAAGGCTATATAGAATGATAGAAAAAAAAGGCCTTTAATTATCTAAATATAAGTAAAACTTATAAGGTTCCTTCAATAATGGGATAATAAGATACTCTTATTCTGGAAGCTACAGCAAAGTTGTCTCCTTAGGTCAAAACAGAGCTGAATGCATCCTTGGCAGAGCCCATTGTCATTATTTTGCCATCAAATATGAGAACCCTCAACATGTGAGACTTGCCAAAATAAAATGGCCATCATTCATAGGGGAAGGGGTGAACAATAACAACTGAACTGCCAAGTGGGCATTTTAAAAGAAGTATAAAATTGATTATTTTTTAAATTTATTTTTATTTTTAATTTTTTAAATTAAAGTTTATTGGGGTGACAATTGTTAGCAAAGTTACATATGTTTCAGGTTTTTTCAAAATAAAACCCTAAGGTTTGTTATGCAATAGTTAGTATATGAGGCTAATAATACATGGTGTAATCAGTAAGACTCAGTTACAGAAACTAATAAATTCATCCTGGGACTATTGAGAGTGTTAATAACTGCTTCCCACACTTTGTAAATTTTAAAGTAATAAGACAAAATGAAGGACAATAATAAACAGAGGAGGCAATTTAGCTTTGCGAAGAGTTAAGATAACTTAATAGGTATAGTTTAGATAAAAGAAGGCTAAGGAATTTGGCGATTACAGAAAAAAAATACAAACAGGTACCTGTATTGAGCTAACGGATGTGTAGAAAAACAATTTCCCTCATCTGAGAATACTAATAAGCAGCAGTAATCACTGAAAGGTAGAAGAAGAAAATAGCTACTGTAGAAAACAGCAAACATGTTGGAAATGATGGTCATTCTGGGAAGCCACCTGAGGGCCACTTAGGAGATACTGAACACTAGAAAGGCTCAACACAGTCAGGCACACAGACCTCTCCCCAAATTTCTCTCTGGATATCTGCATTCTTCATCAAGGGTTTCATTGGTGTGTGAAGGACATACAGGTGATTCAGGTAACAATTCTGAGGGGGTTGTCAATCTCAGAGTGGGGTAGATACTGCAATTCCCACTTTAATAGTGACTGCCACTGGGGAGTTAGAGGAGGTGATGTACAGAAGTGTGTCATTTGACACACTTCTTGGCTATTAGGTGAAAAATATTAGGAAAGTTACTTAATTACTCTGGGCCTCAGTTATTCATTTGTAATATGGGGATAATAATAGTTATTTTTCAGATTTACTCTAAGGCAGGAGTTCTTAATCTTGGCATCCCTTAGGGTTCATAGACTTGGAGGTGGTCTGTGAACTTGAATTGGAAAAAAAAATATGTTTTTATTTTCATTAACCTCTAAATGAAATTTAGAATTGCCTTCAGTTATGAATGTAAGTAACAAACCACTGTAACATTAGCAGAACTTGTTGCTTCATTGCCAATAGAAATCACAGATATTTTCATGTCACATTAGATTTGTTGTAGAAATCTCAAAATAACCTTTATGTTAATTACTATTTTGAAATTATAGTAATAATTAGATAATACTACAGGGTCTTATTATTTTATGAATTTTTTAAAAGCATACGATTATATCACGTATTTAGTTTTAAAATTTTGAAACTATATTTTAATAAAAATAATCTTATAATACTATGCATTTTATTTTATGCATTCAGAAATATTATTTGAGAAGATGTCCATAGGCTTTACCAGACTGCAAAAGTGGTCCATGGCACAAATAATGGTTACAAACCCCTCCTAGGTAAGTGGTAGCTTCATTATTACAGTAATAATGGTGATGATCATGATAATCATCCTATTATGATTATTACTAAGCCCACTAGAATAAGTATGCTCTGGAAATTTGGATTGGAGTCCTGATTCTGTCACATAATAGCTAAATGACCTTAGCAGAACATTTAATCTTAGTGAGTTTCAGGACCAAAGGAAAGACTTATTAGTAGGGTTTTTCTGAGGATTATATGAAATTATTATATGTATTCAAAGTTACATTATATATCAAACTATTCAGTTCTCCTATGATTTAATGTTATTATCACCAACAAGAGTGGATAATAAGTAGAATGGCCATATAAATTATCACTCAAGCCAGGACATTTTTGAGAGTGAAAGATCAATAATTATGGCAGAACAATGTACAGAAACTGAACTACTGCAGGTTAAATCAGGAACCAATAAGCTACTTAAATATTACTCTTCTGATTTCTTTTATTAATATCTCCTATTTCTGCCACTGTAAAATTCAAAACACCAAATTTCCCTGATTATAAGAATCATAATTTTCTCCTACTTTAGCATTTTGGAAATCAGAATGAATCTTGCTATTGATATATTCCATAAGATACTTGTCAAATAGCAGGCAAAGAAACAAATGGTGCCATATATGAGGTGTGATAAAAAATTATGGTGAATGTTTAACTTAAAAAAAAAAATTATTACAGTAAAAGATACATTGTCATTAATCCCCCTCAAAATACTCCCTTGCTTCAAACACACTTATCCCATCATTCTTGCCACTTCCTGAAGTGGAAGTCCTCTTTCTGGACTTCTCTTTCTGGAAGTTCTCTTTCATGAGTGAGTGTCTTTAGTTGCACTGTTGTGGCTGCCTTGATGTCCTGAATCGATTCAAAACGTTTTCCTTTCATGGTGATTTGCACTTTGGAGAAGAGCCAGAAGTCACATGGTGTCAGATCTGGTGAATAAGGTGAATGAGGATAAACTGTAATGTTTTTATTTGACAGAAATCGCTGTATACCAGAAGCGATGTGTGACATGGAGTGTTGCCATGAAGGAGGATGAAGTAAAGACACTCATGAAAGAGGACTTCCAGAACTGCTTCAGAAAGTGGCAAGAATGATGGGATAAGTGTGTTCGAAGCAAGGAGGAGTATTTTGAGGGTGATTAATGACAATGTATCTTTTACTGTAATAACTTTTTAAAATGTAAACATTTGCCGTATCTTTTGATCACACCTCGTAATAGTTGTCACTGCTTGTCCATGTGCAAACTTCATCACACAGAAAGGGCCTCTGGTAATCCATTTTACATCTCAGTTATTTACATTAATATCAACATAGACCACTAACTTTTAAATTGGAGTCCCTGATTATTGATTAACATTATTCATAAAGTTTTGTTGCACACAGAAGGTGGATTTCCACATGTGAGTCAACACAATCAAAGGAAGCAAAATTAGCCAGATCTTCCTAATAGATCCCAGAGTGTTCAAGGTTAGCAAAGACTACTGTAACCAAAAATGCATCACGGAGGTCTCCATTGGGTACTAAACATTTGTGGAAAGCTTCCTTAGACTTGCAGAAGGAGAAGCTGTATGGCTTTTAGAAAAAGTAAAATTAAAAATAAAATGACAAAAAGAAACTTAGCCAAGTTGGAATGCAGAGGAGAACCTGTATTCAATATGCCTCATATTCAGGCTGTCAACACTAATGATGCATCTTTAGCTCCTTGTCAAAACAAAAAGCACGGGTTACACAATGTGCCTTTCACACTTTCGCTGAGGCCTCACTACTAATGACCAGAAGGCATTCAGTGATCTTTAGACTCGAATGGACTTTCATTCAAACAATCAAAGAGTGAGGTGTTTTATGCTTAGTGTCAGTTAAAAAGCTATACATTTAATGTAGTTTCATTTTTCCTGAAAAGCTTTATTAATTCTAATCACACTCCTTATATTTCATAATCCTTAAACCAAAAAAGTAGAGATTGAATCTCTTCCAACCAATCTCACGAAGTCACTCTTAAGTTTCTCCTCTCCCCTCCCTCAGGCTTCACCATTATTTTCTAGTTTAAATTTGAGATTACAGTATTTGACATTTTGTTGTTCCAGCTGAAAAAGTGTGAATGGTTCTGTTTTTTAAAAGTAAAAGGAAGTTTCTTTCACCATTACTAACCCATCAAATACTTGAAGCATGTTTCAGAAAAGAGGTATAGGATTCGGACATCATCAAAATGGCTGTGTGAAGTGAGCCTCTGTAAAGCTCCCCTGGAATTTACAACTAATCGAACAACAACAACTCCACAAAGGACTCCCTGCACAGCAGACAGGCAAGACGAACAGGCCCACTACTGTTCGTCTAAAGGTGGGAGAATCGCGCGAGCAGGGGAGGAGGGTAGAGAGAAGTGCTGAGACGGGGCCCCGTGGCCACAGGAAGCAGGATGCAGACCTAGCTCAGTGCTCCGAGCTCGCTGCATCCCGGAACTACCGCAGCTGCAGGAGAGGGAAGAACTTGGACTGCTAGGGCTCCGCTTATGGCCGCAGGGCTGAGGGGGCAGCATATAACATGGCTGAACCCAACACTCACAGATTAGACTATGGAGAAAAGACTGAGGGAAGAGAAGGCTGAAAATGGTGGTTTAAGCCCTCACTGCCGAGCAAAGAATGAAAGCCTTAGGCACAGACTCTAGACGCCCCCTCCCTACACTCCCAGAGCTCGCCCCACCCCCACCTGCCCAGTGCTAGAAATGGAACAGTAGCAGTGTCAGATCTGTTCTTTTGAACAGAATATTTGCTGTTCTAAGAACTGTGGACCGCAGACACAGATTCGTAGCCCAACTAGTTCCGGCAAAGGGGAGGGAGCTGTGGAAGCAGGACAGGATGTGGTGGTGGTTGCCACCATTGCTCTAGGCCACCTCTCACAACTCACCCTGCCCCTGAACTGACCTATGTGGGCGGATCCCTGCAGGAGTAAACAGAACTGCTGAAACATACGGGCTCTGAATCTGGTGCAGGAAGACCTTTGGATCTTGAAAAGTTCTCCGCATACCCACACTGACACTGAGCCCTGTGACCCAGATGAACTATTAACAGAGGAGAAGCCCGTCTCTGAGGAAATCCCCTCATTGTGTGACAAGCTTGAATAGTGCAGAGAAAACATAGCACTACCGTGTAAGAGAGGGAAAAAAAAAAAGCTGCAGTTGGAGAGAAAATAAAACATTCTACCAACAAATACTGGAAAACAAAAGAAAGACCTTTTCCTATCAACTTGTTGCAGAAGCCACTCCTGTAGATGTCTAGGAAGAGAAATAATACATCAGTGATTGCCATGAATAACCAAGGCAACAAGACAGCTCAGAAAGAAAGTGAAACGTCTCGAAAAAGGAACTTAAAGATATGGAAATAATTGACTTACATGACAGAGAATTCAAGATTGCAGTTCTGAAAAAACTCAACGAGATGCTAGAAAACACAGAAAGGCAGTTTAATGAACTCAGAAACACAATCAACGAACAACATGAGTATTTTACAAAAGACATTGAAATTTTAAAAAAAGAACCAAAGAGAATTTCTGGAGATTAAGAACTCAGTAAAAGAAATTAAGAATTAAATAACCAGCTTAGGTAGTAGAGTTGACCAGATGGAGAAAGAATCATTGACATCAAAGATAGAAACCTGGAAATTACGCAGATGGAAGAAGAGACTTGAGACTTAAAAGAAATGAAAGAACTCTACAAGAACATTCTGACTCCATCAGAAAGAGCAATACAAGAATAATGGGCATACCAGAAGGAGAAGAAAGAGAGAAGGAAAAGAGAATATATTTAAATAAACTGTTGATGAGAACTTCCCAAACTTGTGGACAGAACTGGATCCTCGAATCCAAGTGGCAAATACAACACCTAATTACCTCAATCCCAACAGGCCTTCTCCAAGGCACATTGTATTGAAGCTGTCTAAAATCAACGACAAAGAAAGAACCCTCGAGGCAGCAAGGGAAAAGAAGACGGTAACCTACAAAGGAAAGCCCATTAGATTATTATCAGATTTTCAGCAGAAACTCTACAAGCCAGGAGGGAGTGGAACCAAATATTCAAACTATTGAAAGAGAGGAATTATAAGCCAAGTATAATATATCCAGCAAAGGTATCCTTTAGATATGAAGGAGGAATAGAGACCTTTCCAGACATACAGAAGTTGAGGGAATTTCTAATACACTACCTGCCAGAAGAAATACTAAAGGAGGCTATTCGACCACATCAACAGGGACAATTTGTGGCAAGTGACACATAAAAAGGGGGAGAGTAAAGGCCTGAACCGGAATATGGGATTGGAGAAAGTAAGCGTGCTGAAGAAAATGAAATACTCTAAATATCAAAATTTCTTTTACATAAACTTAAGGGTAGCCACTCAAAAAAAAATCCAGAACTGAAATATGTACTGTAATAAAAGAAAAAACAGAGGGAAACATCATAGAATACCACCACACAGAAATAATAGACAACAACAAAAAGGCAAAGAAACAATGGAGACACAGCCTTACCAGAAAACTAAAGATAGAATGACAGGAAATCCTCACATATCAATAATCACCCTAAATGTAAATGGACTGAACTCATCAGTAAAAAGGCAGAGTAGAAGATTGGATCAAAAAACTAAACCCAACCATATGCTGTCTCCAAGAAACACATCTCAGCTACAAGGACAAGCATAGACTCAAAGTGAAAGGGTGGAAATTGACACTCCAAGCAAATGGTACCCAGACAAAATCAGGTGAACCATAATGATATCAGATGAAACAGACTTCAGGGTGAAAAGATAATACGGGACAAGGTGGACTTTTATAATGATAAAGGGGACTAAACAACAAGAAGACATAAAAGTCATCAATATTTATGCCCCCAATCAGGGAGCACCGAAATATACTAAGCAACTACTAACAGAACTTAAAGGAGAAATTGACCAAATACAATTATACTAGGGGACTTAGATACATCATTGCAGCTATAGATAGATCATCCAAACAGAAAATAAATAACAAAATAGATGCCCCAAATGACACCTTAGATGAAATGGACATAACTGTCATATATAGAGTACTTCATCCTAAAACATCAGACTATACATTCTTTTCGAGTGTACCTGGAACAGTCTCAAGGATAGACCATATATTGGGACATACAATCAGCCTAAACAAATTTAAAAAGATTGAAATCATACCAAGCATTCTCTGATCACAAGGCTTTGAAATTGGATATCAACTGCGAAAAGAAAGCAGGAAAACACACAAACACATGGAGATTAAACAACATCCTTTTAAAGAACGACTGGGTGAAAGAAGAAATTTGAGGAGGGATCAAAAGATACAAAGAGACAAATGACAACGAAAATACATCCTACCAAAATTTTGGGGATGCAGTGAAAGCAGTTTTAAGAGGGAAATTTATATCATTACAGGCCTATCTCAAGAAATAAGAAAAATCCCAAATAATAACCACATGTTACACCATAAAGAACTAGAAAAAGAAGAACAAGTGAAACCCAAGGTCATCAGAAGAAAGGAAATAACAAAAATCAGAGTAGAAAGAAGTGAAATAGAGCACAAAATGACAATAGAAAAAAATTAATGTGACAAAGATCTGGTTCTCTGAAAAGATTAACAAAATTGACAAACCCTTGGCTAGACTCACTAAGATAAAAAGAGAGAGGACACTAATTAACACAATCAGAAATGAAAAAGGAGAAGTTATCACGGACACCACAGAAATACAAAGGATCATCCAAGAATACTATGAAGGACTATATGCCACCAAATTCAATAACCTAGAAGAAATGGACAAGTTCTTAGAAACATATAGCCTTCCAAGGCTGAACCATGAAGAACTGGAAAATCTAAACAGACTGATCATCAGTAATGAAATTAAATCAGTCATCCAAAACCTTCCCAAAAGCAAAAGTCTGAGACCAGATGGCTTCACTAGTGAATTCTACCAAACCTTCAAAGAGGATCTAATACCAATCCTGCTCAAACTCTTCCAAAAAATTGAAGAAGAGAAAGTACTCTCTAACTCATTTTATGAGGCCAACATTACCCTGATACCAAAACCTCGTAAGGATAACACAAAAAAAGAAAACTACAGACCAATATCTCTGATGAATACTGATGCAAAAATACTAAACAAAAGTCTAGCAAATCGAATACAACAATGCATTAAAAAGATTATTCATCACCACCAAGTGGGGTTCATTCCCGGGGCACAAGGATGGTTCAACATCCGCAAATACATCAATGTGATACATCACATAAACAAAATAAAGGACAAAAATCATATGATTCTATCAATTGATGCAGAAAAAGCATTTGACAAGATACAACATCCATTTATGATTAAAACACTTAATAACATTGGTATAGAAGGAAAATACCTTAACATAATAAACGCCATATATGAGAAGCCTTCAGCTAATCTCATAATTAATGGTGAAAACTGAAGCCCTTTGCTCTACATTCAGGAACACGACAGGACTATCCCCTATTACCTCTGCTTTTCAACATAGTGTTGGAAGTCTTTACCGGAGCAATCAGGTAAGAGAAATAAATAAAAGGCATCCAAATTCGGAATGAAGAAGTTAAATTATCACTCTTTGCAGATGATATGAGGCTATATATAAAAAACCCTAAAGACTCTACCAAAAAGCTATTAGAAATAATCAACGAATACAGTAAAGTTGCTGGCTGCAAATCAACATACAAAAGTCCATTGCATTCCTATATACTAACAATGAAATCTCAGAAAAAGAAATACTGTAAACAATTCCGTTTCTAATTGTAGCAAAAAGAATAAAATACCTAGAAATAAACTTAACCAAGGATGTGAAGGATTTATATGCTGAAAAGTATAAGACATTTTTGAAAGAAATTGAAGAAGACACAAAAAAATGGAAAGACATTCCATGCTCATGGATTGGAAGAATCAACATAGTTGAAATGCCATATTACATAAAGCAGTATACATATTTAATGCAATCCTCATCAAAATCCCAATGGCATTTTTTAAAGAAATAGAACAAACAATCGTCAGATTTGTTTGGATCCACAAAAGACTCCGAATAGCCAAAGCAATCTTAAGAAAAAAGAACAATACTGGAGGTATTGCATTCCCTAACTAAATTGTACTACAGGGCTACAATAATCAAAACAGCATGGTATTGGCAGAAAAACAGACACATAGACCAATGGAATAGAATTGAGAATCCAGAAATAAAACCACATAAATATGGACAGATAAGTTTTGACAAACAAGCTAAACACAGACAATGGAGAAAAGACAGCCTCTTCAATAAATGGTGCTGGGAGAACTGGATAGCCACGTGCAAAAGAATGAAACTGGACCTCTATGTATCACCATGTACCATAATTAATTCAAAGTGGATCAAAGACTTAAGCATAAGATCTGACACAATAAACTGCATAGAAGGAAACATTTTACCAATTAAAGTACTTACAAACTTACAAACTGAGCTCTCAATTATGAAGAAAAGAACACGTTAAAGGTTATAAATTGTTTTATCATACCACCAAGGAATGACTAAATTAGAGTCCACTTTCTTAAAAATAAACAAAAAAGAAATAAAAAAAGTGTTAAATCATTTTTTCTTTGAGTTTAGATTGCAAATAATGTTTAAATATCTCTTTTGCAATTCACAGTTCATACACCTGGTTTCACACAAAAAATACTAAGGCACGTAGGATTAAGGTACACTGATGTTTGGAAACCTCACCTTTTATAATTGTTCCTTCAGTATTCAAAGTGGCATTTTTAAATTTTTTTTTAAATTTATTACTTTCAGGTGTACAAGACAAGGTAACACTTAGACGTTCATCATTTATGTCCCTCACACTGTGAAACCCCCTCCCCCCATTCACTATCCCTCCGACCTCACACTAAGCCATCACATTATATATATAAAATTATAGTTGGCACTCATTAATGTTTAGCTTCTGGTGTACAATGCCATGATCAGACATCCACAGTATCCCTGAGGTGGTCTCCCAAATAAAACGCATGTCCATCGGATACCCAACAAAATCTTTACAACATTATTGAATACCTTCCCCAAATTAATTTTCAAAAAACCCTGAGGCCATCTTGTGGTTACCAGATGCTTCCTAATCCTTTCACCTTTCCCCTTATCCCCAACCCACCCCTGCCCATCTAACAACTCTCCGTTTTTTCTGTGTCCCCAAAACTGTTTCTGATTAGTTCATTCACATATTCTTTTCTTTAGATTCCGCATATCAGTGAGATCATATGGTACTTGTGTTTCTCTTTCTGACTTATTTCACTTAACATAATGTTCTCTAGACCCATCCATGTTGTTGCAAATGATAAGATTTCTTTCTTCTTTATGGCTGCGTAATACTCCATTGTATAAATGTACCACAGCTTCTTAATCCAGTCATCTACCGATGGGCATTTCGGTTGTTTCCATATCTTGGCTATTGTGTAAAGTGCTGCAATAAACGTAGGAGTGCATACTGATTTTTGAATTGGAGGTTTGGATTTCTCCGGGTAGATGCCTAGGGGTGGAATTACTGGATCATAGGGTAGTTCGATTTTCAGATTCCTGAGATACCTCCATACTGTTTTCCATAGTGGCTGCACTAATCTGCAATCCCACCAACAGTGCACTAGCGTTCCATTTTCTCCACATCCGCGCCAGCATTTGTTGTTTGTTGACTTATTGATGATAGCCATTTTGACTGGAGTGAGGTGGTATCTCATTTTGCTTTTTATTTGCATTTCTCTGATGGTTAGTGAGTGTGAGCATTTCGTCATGTCTTCTTGCCTTCTGTATGTCCTTTTTAGAAAAATGTCTCCTCAAGTCCTCTGCCCATTTTTTAATTGGGTTGTTTGTTTTTTTGGAGTTGAGTTGAGTAAGTTTTTCATGGATTTGTGATATTAATCCCTTATCAGATATATCATTGGCAAATATCTTTTCCCATTCAGTAGGATCCCTTTTTGTTTTATTGATGGTTTCCTTTGCTGTGAAAAAACTTTTTAGTTTGATGTAATCCCACATGTTTATTTTTTCTCTTACTTCCCTCGCGTGAGGCGATATATCAGTCAAAATCTTACTCCAGGTAATGTCCATGAAGTTTCTTCCTATATTTTCTTCCAGATATTTTATGGTTTCAGATCTTACATTTAAGTCTGTAAGCCATTTTGAATTTATTTTTGTATATGGTGTTAAAGAGGTGGTCCAGCTTCATTTTCTTGCATGTGTCTGTCCAGGTTTCCCAACCACATTTATTGAACAGGCTGTCTTTACTCCATCGTACATTCTTGCTTCCATTGTCGTAGATTAGATGGGCATATAGGCATGGATTTACTTCTGGACTCTCTATTCTGTTCCATTAATCTATGTGTCTATTTTTATGCCAGTACCATGCTGTTTTGATTACTGTAGCCTTGTAGTATAGTTTGAAATCAGGTATCGTTATACCTCCCACTTTGTTCGTATTTCCCAAGATTGCTGAGGCTATTCGGGGTCTTTTATGTTCCCATATAAATTTTAGGATTATATGTTCTATTTCTGTGAAAAACATTGTTGGTAGTTTGATAGGAATTGCGTTGAATCTGTATATTGCCTTAGGCAGTATGGACATTTTAACTATATAAATTCTTCCTATCCATGAACATGGAATGTGTTTCCATCTATTTATGTCTTCTTTCATTTTTTTCTTCAGTGTTGTATAATTTTCTGAGTATAGATCTTTTACATCTTTGGTTAGATTTATTCCCAGATATTTTATAGTGTTTGGAGCAATTTTAAATGGAATTGTTTTTTTTAATTTCTCCTTCTGATATTTTATCATTGGTATATACAAATGCAACTGATTTCCGAATATTAATTTTATATCCTGCTACTTTACAAAATTCATCTATCAGTTCTAATAGTTTCTTGGTGGAGTCTTTAGGGTTCTCTCTATATAGTATCATATCACCTGCATATAATGATAATTTTACTTCCTCCTTACCAATTTGGATGCCTGTTTCTTTTTCCTGTAGTTCATTTCTTATTTCTTTCTCTTGTCTGATTGCTGTGGCTAGAACTTCAAGCACTATGTTGAATAGAAGTGGAGAAAGTGGGCAACCTTGTCTTGTTCCTGATCTTAGGGGGAATGGTTTTAGCTTTTCCCCATTGAGTATGATGTTAGATGTGGGTTTGTCATATATGGCCTTTATTATGTTAAGATATGATCCCTTTATTCCCACTTTCTTAAGGGTTTTTATCATAAAAGGTTGCTGTATTTTATCAAATGCTTTTTCTGCATCTATTGATATGATCATGTAATTTTTATTTTTCATTTTGTTAATGTGGTGTATCACATTAATTGATTTGCGCATGTTGAACCACCCCTGCATACCAGGGATGAATCCCACTTGATCATGGTGTATGATCTTTTTAATGTATTGCTGAATTCTGTTCGCTAACATTTTGTTGAGAATTTTTGCATCTATGTTCATAAGAGATATCGGCCTGTAGTTTTCTTTTTTTGTGGTGTCTTTGTCTGCTTTCGGGATCAGGGTGATAGTGGCTTCGTAAAAAGTGTTTGGGAGTCTTCCTTCCTTCTGGATTTTTTGGAAGAGCTTGAGGAGAATAGGTGATAATTCTTTTTGAACGTTTTCAAAAATTCCCCTGTAAAGCCATCTGGTCCAGGGCTTTTGTTTGTTGGGAGATTAATGATTACTGATTCAATTTCCCTGGTGGTAATCAGACTGTTCAGGCTTTCTCTTTCTTCTTGAGTTAGCCTTGGAAGGTTGTGCGCCTTTAGAAAATTGTCCATTTCTTCCAGATTGTCAAATTTGTTGGCATATAGTTGCTCATAGTAATTTCTTAAAATTTTTTGTATTTCTGTGGTGTCTGTTGTCACTTCTCCTCTTACATTTCTGATTTTATTAATTTGGGTACTCTCTCCTTTTTTTAATGAATCTGGCTAAAGGTTTGTCAATTTTGTTTATTTTCTCTAACAACCAACTCTTCGAATCATTGATCTTTTTTATTGTTTTTCTGGTTCCTATTTCATTTATTTCTGCTCTGATCCTTATTATCTCCTTCCTTGTGCTCCCTTTGGGCTTATTTTGCTGTTCTTTTTCCAGATCCCTGAAGTATGAAGCTAAACTGTCAATTAGTGATGTTTCTTGTTTCTTTAGGTAGGCCTGCAGTGCTATGAACTTCCCTCTTAGGACTGCTTTCACGGCATCCCATAGATTTTGGGTCGTCGTGTTCTCATTCTCATTTGTCCTGAGATATCTTTTGATTTCTTCTTTGATCTGCTGCTTGACCCATTCATTATTTAGTAACATGTTATTCAGCTTCCATGAATTGGTGTGTCTTCCTGGTTTTTTTTTTCCCTGTAGTTCATTTCTAATTTTATAGCACTGTGGTCAGAGAAGACAATTGATATGATTTCAATTTTCTTAAATTTATCAAGGCTTGTTTTGTGGCCTAACATATGATCTATCTTGGAAAATGTTCCATGTGCACTTGAGAAGAACGTGTATTCTGCAGCATTGGGGTGAAATGCTCTGAAAATATCGATTAAATCCAAGTGGTCCAAAGTATCATTTAAGGCTGTTGTTTCCATATTGATTTTCTGTCTGGAGGACCTGTCCCTTGTTGTCAGAGGTGTGTTGAAATCCCCTACTATGATAGTGTTGCTGTTGATCTCTGTCTTTATGTCCATCAGTACCTGTTTTATATATTTAGGTGCTCCTATGTTAGGTGCATAGATGTTTACTAGGGTTATGTCCTCTTGTCAGATTGATCCCTTTATTATTATGTAGTGCCCATCTTTGTCTTTTAATATGTTCTTCATTTTAAAGTCTATTTTGTCAGATATAAGTATTGCAACTCCAGCTTTTTTTTTGCTTCCATTTGCATGAAATATGTTACTCCAACTCTTCACTTTCAGCCTGTGTGTGTCTTTTGGTCTGAAATGAGTCTCTTGTATACAGCATATACAAGGGTCTTGCTTCCTTATCCACTCAGCCACCCTATGTCTCTTGATTGGAGCATTTAATCTGTTTATATTTAAAGTGATTATTGATAGGTACATAGTTATTGCCATATTTAAATTTGTAGTAAATTGTTTTCATCTTTCTTCTATTTACAAAAGTTCTTTTAGTATTTCTTGCAATGCTGGCTTGGTTGTAATAAATTCTTTCAGTTTGTTCTTTTCTGGGAAGCTCTTTATCTCTCCATCAACTTTAATTGATAGCCTTGCTGGATAAAGCAATCTAGGTTGTAGGCCTTTGTGTTCCATCACTTTGAGTATCTCCTGCCACTCCCTCCTGGCCTTCAATGTTTCTGTAGAAAAGTCATTTGATAGTCTTATGGGAGTTCCCTTGTATGTAACCTTCTGCCTTTCTCTTGCTGCTTTTAAGATTCTCTCTTTGTCTTTAAGCTATGCCATTTTAACTATAATGTGTCTTAGTATGGGCCTGTTTGGGTTTATCCTGGTTGGAACTCTCTGCACTTCCTGGGCTTGTATGTTGGTTTCCTTCATCAGGTTAGGGAAGTTTTCGGACATTATTACCTCAAATATGTTCTCAATCCCTTGCTTCCTCTCTTTGCCTTCTGGTATTCCTATGATGCACATGTTGTTGCGCTTGATGTTATCCCAGAGGTCTCTCAACCCATCTTCATGTTTTTTATTCTTTTTTCTTTCTGTTGTTCAGTTTGAGTGATCTCTGCTAACTTGTCTTCTAAGACGCTGATTCGATCCTCTGCTTCCTCTAACCTGCTGGTCATTCCTTCAAGTGAGTTCTTTATTTCGGTAATTGTGTTCTTTAGTTCTAGCTGATTGTTCGTTAAGATTTCTACATCCTTTTTTAGTTCTAACTGGTTGTTCTTTATGATTTCTATATCATTCTTTATGTCTTCTCTAAGCTCCTTAAACATTCTTATCACCAGTGTTCTGAACTCTGTCTCTGACAGGTTGGTTACCTCTGCTTCATTTGGTTCCAGTTGTGGAGGTTTCTTCTGTTCTTTTATTTGGGACATCTTTCTTTGTCTCCCCATTCTGACTGACTCTCTGTGTTTGCTTTGATGTATTAGGAAGATCTTTTAGAGCTCTTAGTTCTTGCTGGGTTATCTTATGTAGTATGTGTCCTTTATATTTGACTTGGACTATTTCGTTCTTCTCCTCTGCATGTGCTCCACAGGTGGCTCGTGTGTTTAGTATATTGTCCTGTTCAAGAAGAACTTTAATTGCTTTTTGTTTGTGAGTAGGTGGGTTTAACTCCTAGGCTGTCTAGTTGTGAGACTTGGCTCTGCCCACCGCAGGTGTTCTGCTGGGTGAGGGTCGGCCACTTAAATGAGGTTTGGCCTCTATGGGCTCTTGTGCCTTCAGAGAATTCCCTCTGGGTGTGTGACTTGTAGGTCAAACCCGGTAGTACTCTGGTTTGGCCCAGTGCTGGCTTCTGGATATGTTGAATCTTGTGCCTCTTAAGCTGGGCCCTGTTAGGGCAGTTTCAGCACAAATCAAGTTACCAAGTACAACAACAACAACAACAAAGAAACAAATCAAGTACATTCACATGTAAAATACAACCGACAATCCCCACTTAACATAGGCAAAGATATCAAAGAAATAAAGACAGAACAATGCAAATCACAACAAGCAGAAAAAAAAAAAGAACACCAAGCAAAGCAAAACAGAAAGCAGCACCAGTCTTGGCTTAAGCCCACCAAGTAATCTCCAGGTTGTCCTCCACTGTGCCAAAGAGTTCTCTGCCTATTGAGCAGGCAGCGCTGGTCACCTGGTGCCCAGAGTGAATTTGGGAGTGTAGATTTAAATGCGAGGGGTTGAGGGGTCTGGATGACAGTTTGCAGAGAGACCGTGCAGTTTCTGTCCTTTTCTGCACAAATGCACGCTGAGAGTAGCTCCACCAGCCCTGTGCCCAGTACTCCTGAGTCTAAGGGCACTCCTTCCGTGGGTGTGTGGGATGGGGCGGGCGGGAGATCTCTAAGCTGCTGAAAGCCGGGAGCTGCGCCTGCCGCTTACTGCTGAACTCAGGGAGTGCTTCTGCGGTTGCACTTGCCCCGCCCAGGCCAGCCAGAAAGGGTGGGGGCTGGGGATGGAGGGGTCTTCTCTCTCCCAGGCCAGCCATGTCACACTCCTCCCGCAGGCCAGAAAAGGTGGTGGCTGGGGGTGTGGGAGTCTCCTCTCTCCTCGTCCAGCAAAAATCCCCTCCTCCCAGCCTCTTCCAAAGGTCAGAGCTGGCTGCGGTGCGTTTCCTCTTGTCCTCCTCGCTTCTTCCCCGCTCGCCCAACTAGTGCACCCCAAAGCAAACCTTTCATGAGTCTCCACTCCATCCTGGGAGCTCCGCAGCGCAGCGGTTGCTGTCCAGCCTGGGCTTGCCGTGGGGGGGTGGCGAGCTTCCACTTCGCTGTCATGCCTCCTCCTCTGCTCGCAATCAGCGCGCACCTTCAAGTATTTCCTCCTGGAGGTGAATTCAGTAGTGGCCCTGTTCATCTTGCCTATCTGCTGTGCAGGGAGTCCTTTGTTGAGTTATTGTTGTCCGATTAGGTGTAAATTCCAGGAGAGCCTACAGAGGCTCACCTCATGCCGCCATTTTGATCCGGAACCAAAGTGGCATTCTTAAAGTAAGACATTGCTAAGTGGACATGGCCTGGGATATACCATTGTCTGATACTGTTAAAAAAAATTGACACAGGTGAAATCTCTGTCCTTGGAAATCATTAAAAATAGCAAAAGAAGGGCTCCATCCTGGTGTATCCCTGTTCTTGGTATATCAGGCAGAGTTACCCTAGAAGAGGGAAGCTGGACTCGATTTGTGGCTGGTCCTGATATATTTTCCTAGGTGTCTAAGCACCACAGATGCAGAAAAAATGTAAACAGATTAATACATATACTATTCCCATCTCTCAAAGAAAGACTCAAGTTTTGTTCTCATTTTTCTTTTAAGATTAGAGGCAGGGGGGTATGCCCTAAAGTGCTATCTGGGAAGCCTCTGGTCTGAAGACAATCTTTTAAATAGTGGGATGATCTTAACATTTATTCGTGTGCAAAGGAGTTTCATATCACTAAAAGTTCTTTTCGAATGTTTTCTGATTTTATCTACTGTCCAGCTAAAACTTTACTTAGAAAATGCCTCAAACTAAGAGACAATTACAGTGAAGACAATTTTTTTTTATTACTATAGCAGGATTTAGAGAGTTAACTTCATGAACAAATATATGTGTGTGTGTGTGTGTGTGTGTGCGCGCGTGTGTGTGTGTGTGGGGGTGGGTGTGTAGACACACACATACACACACACATATATATTTATACTCACTAGAGAAAAATGCATATATAAAACTCTAAGATTTATTGGTGACAGCTGATGTCTACATGATTATACATTATCCCTTGTCCCTATCCTCCAAAATGTTGTAGAATATGATTCTGTGCTATATGTGTTTTAAGCTAAGCACTTTGAAGTGACTTCTCCATTCATCCTTTCATGTATTACTGCATTTATTGGTATGCATGTACTTCACACTATGACAAGTGGATAGATGTGTATCCAGTCAACCCTTAACATGCTTTAAGCAGTGTAGGTCTACATAAATATAATTTTTTTTCAATAAATACTTTAAATGTATTTTCTATTCCATATAATTTTATTAATAACATTTTCTATTCTCTAGCTCACTTTTTTGTAGGAATAGAATATATAAGACATGTAACATACAAAATATGTGTTAATTGACTGTTTATGTTATTGGTAAGGCTTCCAGCCAACAGTAGACTATTAGTAGATAAGTTTTGGCAGAGTCAAAAGTATATGTAGATTTTCGACTGCGTTGGGGTCAGTGCCCCTAACCCCTATATTGTTCAAGGGTCAACTGTACAAAATCAGGTAAATGCTATATTTAAGATGAGTGGCAGAGAAGTACATGATCATAGACTTCATTATGGCTGAAGTCAGAGACAGAAAAGCTAGGTTCAAGCTCAGCCTGTGTACCTCTTAGCTATGCTGTGCAACCTTGAGTGCATTCTTTACCTCTCTGAGCCTCTTTCTTTTATGTATAAAATAAGGAAAACAGTATGTGGCCTGACAATGACCAGGGCCATTACTATTATCAATGTCTATGAAAGAGTACTCTTATTTGTAAATGATTATATTGATGCAAGAGATTACAATGACATCCTATAAATAATAAGAACTTGTTACGTATTTGTTTTGGGAAATGGGAACTTTCAAAATATTTTTTTCTTTTTTTATTAAAATTTATTGGTCAAAATTTTATTAAAATTTATTGTAGTCAACAAAACTACATAGGTTTCAAGTGTATGTATTTCATTCTGTGCTCACCACCCAGAGTCAGTTCTCCTTCCATTACAATATATTTGGCCTCCTTTACCCTATTCTACCACCCCCTCCCCCCTTTCCCTCTGGTAACCACTAAATTGTGTGTATATGAGTTTTTGTTTCTTTATTTGCTTGTCTTGTTCCTTTGTTGCTTTCAGTTTTATATCCCACATATGAGTGAAGTCATATTGTTCTCAACTTTTTCTGTTTGACTTACTTTACTTAGCATTATAATCTCAAGATCCATCCATGTTGTCACAAATGGCAATATTTCATCTAATTCTTGATGGTTTCTTTTCCTTTTATAATTGTACACAAAATATTTCTAGTACTGGATTTTCACATCTATTGAAAAGAACAAATTATTTTCCCTTACATGGAAAAATGGACAATTTTTACAAAGCACTTTTCCCTCTATCTCCTATTACATTTTCTTCCATTTGACCTTTCTTAATTCAAATGACGAAATAGTTTGATTGCCTCCCATTTGGCTCTGTGGGGCATAATGAACTATTTTCCAGAGTTTTGGAGGGGGAAAATGTCATCTAGTTATGTCAGTGAGCGGGGAAGGATGCATGCCATACATTCTCCCAGCCTTCAGTTAATACCTGGAGAGCTTCCTGAAACACATAAGTATTTACATAGTATTGCCTCTGTTTTCATGGAATGGTGCCTTTCATTGGATGAGTTTTATTAAATTAAGCTATAGAAATATATAAAAGCAAACTATACTCCTATTTTAACTAGTAATGGAAATTCTGTATAATCTCAAAATAACTCACATTATAAAACCAGTTTAAACCTTTGTTGAAAGCCTTTTTAAGCTTTTAAAATTTGAATTGTTATTTATATGTTTTGCTCTGTGGGGTATAAAACCTCTTTGGAAATTGATTCTGAGAACTCTCCATTAAGAGAACTCTGAAAGTTTAGAGGAACTGCTGGTTACTACGGGTCACCTCAGCTTCTAGAATAAATAATTGTAAATGTAGGACAAGCATTTAATAAGGGCATATAAGAGTGAGATTTTCTGATAGAAAATAAAGAGTAAAAGTTCTAATTTTTTGGTTAAGAAAAAAATATGCCTTTATGTTTTTCACATAAGTAGATGAGTCAAAAGGAATGTGTCCTAATTGATAAGGAAGTTAGAAAGCCAGACCAAGATCAACTCTATCAGGAAACAAGTGGGACATTTAAGACACTACAGGACTTGAGTTAATACTTACAGGAATTGCCTATTAGGACGAGTTCCAGAGAGAAAGACTGAAACGTACTCAAGTTGTACTCACAAATGAGTCCCACAATTCTGCTTTTCAGTTCCTTTTTTGATTTTCGGCCCTGAAAGTAATACAGTTTTAGTACTACCTATTCTGGCTTCTGGACACTGCTTCTCAGAGCACAAAGCAAGCTCACCACCCAGTAGCTGCTTTCTAGCATTGACCTTGTCGGAAACCCGGCTAGTTTTATTCTGCCCCCTCATTCCTCAAGCTATCTTCAACAGACCATTCTTTCTTTGATGGTTATGTATTAGTCTAGCAGAAATACACAAAAACCACAGCAGTCAGAAGTAGGAAACGATCTTCCAGCAGGGCTACCAATTATCGAAGGACATGATGTTCTTAGCGTCTCCTGAGAAAAGCCTTTCTCCCAGAAAACAATTCAGGTCTAAAAAAGAAATACTGTAGGCAAATCTATGAATAAAACTAGAACGTGGTTAAATGGCGAATGACAAGTATTAAGAATTAGTATGAAAGTTGCCAAGTTGTATTGGAGTGTTCATTTCTTTAAAAGACCCTTCAATATGTATAGACTTTAAAAATATATATGCTCTTTAAAATATATTTTTAAATATATTTTAAATATATTTTAAAATATTATTACTGCTTTAAGAAATATTGGGAAAGGATGTTAACCCCTTCCTCCAAGCAGGTTACTATGCCTGTTTTGTAGCTCACTGGGAGGCAGGATAAGTAGCCTAGGAAATTAATCACCCCCTCTAGGATACAACCTGAGGTGCCTCACTGGTTATACAAGTAACAAGTGACTGTATCCAATACCTGCAGCTGGAGAAAAACAAACCAGCATCATACAGGTCAGCGAATCCCTCTGATCAGGACCTGACCTTTAATTATAATGTCACTGACATTGCGGTTACTACAACTTCCATCATGCATCGGGAGCCATGAGAGTTCTGGAGGAACCAAATAAGGAAGAAAAACAGGAAAGCTGAGGATCATACCTACTGGGACGAAACTGATGAGGCACATCAATGGGATGTCACCAATTTCAGCCCCTAAGGGGATAAATAACTATGTTGGGACTTTCTCAGCATGACTTACTCTCTGAGTTCACCCACACTCCCCTTTCAAGTGTGTACTATGTTCGTTTCAGTGAACTTCTTGTGCTTTCTTGCATCTGTCTTGCTCTATGAGAAAGAAGTCTCATAGGGAGACAATAACTTGTTCACCACTGCTCTGGGTTGAGTCCTCTGTTGCACATACCTGTGAGCCTCTGGCTATGACTGGGCTAAAATTAAGGCAACAGACTTACCTGGGAATAGTGTGTTCTGTTGGCCAACACTTAAGACGAAACAATTATAATCTCTCAAGTGCTGAGTTTATTAACAACATTTGTATTAAGCCTACCGTGACACAGCTAAATGTTTGACAAAAGACACTCTAAATGATAGAATTCCACTATGTGCTATCAACCTCTCCCATCAAAAGGTGTGACTGTGAGATTGGAAAAGACTTCAGAAGACAGTTCTCTAAACTTCTTCCCAATAAGGATTTGAAACAGGAGTCAGCAAACTATGGCCAGAGTGAAAAAATCTGTATAGTATTGTCTCTACTTTTGCACTACAATGATAGAGTTGAGAAGGAAGAACATATGGCCTGAAGGCCTAAAATATTTATTATTTTGAACTTAAAAAAAAAAGTTTTCCAATCCCTCATTTAGAAGATGGAGGAAAAAAGCCAGTCTTAGGCAAATTATAATAGTGTTGGTGATTCAAAAATGGTTTGCTGACTCTGTAATTTAGTAAGGCCCAAGTGCACATGATGGGACAATTTTGCCCCAAAGGCTCTGACCCATGTAGGTCACTTATAAGCCTAAGTTATGACACCTCAATTCAGATTTGTGTATCTTGGTGTGCCAACCTGATTTCCTTAAAAATTTCATGAACTAAATATGCTATGGGTCCTTCCATGCCAGATCATAACCTGGTTAATAATAGGGAGGCACTGAGACAGAAATTATTTGTGCCTCATAGGTACCCTGTAGTAAGGTGGTAAAACAGGATGTATATAAACTGAAGTTCTTCTTCATGGGTTCAGGAATAGAGAATAAATGAGACAAGATGCTAACTACAATAATTCCCAATAAACCTCAGTGCTTTGGCACTATGTTCTCAGATCCAAACTTGAAAGGCAGTTGTCTTATTTGGATTAGTAATAGTAGAATAGAAGTTGAGACATTGTTCTTTACATGTATTGGGTTGCAACCAACACTCAAGCCAAACATCACTATGATCTGAAACCATAAGGCATTATATGATAAATATTGCCCCACAACTGTAGGCAAGGTCTCGCCATCTTAGGAACATGGAATATTCCATTCTACTTGTTACAGCCAGTCTTTTTCTTTTAAATGATTTACTTTCTCTTATGTGGAAAAATAATAATAAAACAAGTTAAGAAGGACCCCTTCTAAAGAGAGATAAAGGAAAGAGGTGAGTCAGAGTCTACTCATGTTCATTCACAAGGTGGCAAGATGTGATTATCCTAAAATCCAAGGGCTATCTCTGCATAGGCTCATGTATATATATGTATATGTATGTATATATATATATATATATATATATGTATATATAATATGTGTATATATACATATATATAAATTTATATATATATTTATAAAAATATTTATATATTATATATAAATATATATATATGAGCCTATGCAGAAATATATATATATATATATATATATATATATATATATATATATAAATGTATTTATATATATAAACATTTATATATATATAAAATGTATTCCCTACATACAGATGATTCTGAAGTCTGATATTCATAATGGAATTCTACACAGGAGAAAGCAAACAAATGTAAAAGACAGCCCTTTCTTAAAAAGAAAAAAACAACACAAAACAAAAAAACCCAATAAGCCCACAAATTCTAATAAAACCCCAAAGAGCTCCCAGGTGTGCTGTAGAAATTATGTGAATGATGGAACTACAAGGGGCTCCAGACCAAGAATACACTGAGATAAATAAAATTTAAATGAATTTTGTGATGTGCTTGACAGACTAATGCAAATATCTAGGCACTGACAGAAAAACACAGCATACATAAAAGCCCAGCAGTGATGACTGAGACAATAACCTCTGATTAGTGCATCTATACTGCAAGGAATATCAACAATATAAGGCAGCTCTGGAGACATAGTCCAGACATATTATGCTGAATGAATATTTCAGGGCTATTATTTTTATAACTAGAGCTGCAGATGAGTACAAAACTGTTCTCACTCTAGCAGTGTCACTACAGCTAAATTAACATTATGAAGAGGCAATGGGTTGGTGAAATAAAAATGCCTAAGAAAACCGTTTACCCCGATAACATAAAGAAGTCTCTCTCACAACATTTCTAAAATACTCCTTTTTTTCCTTTTTTTTTTTTTTTTTCCAGAGTGAAGCATGAACCTAATGTGGGTTGGGGAGTTGGCAAGAACTTCACTACTAAAAAAAGCTACAATTTTTTTATATTTACGTAAGTAAAGAGAAATTTTGTTCCTCGGCATGGCAACACAAGAAATTCTGACAAAATATCATACATATTCACTTAAAATTTTTCTGTTTTAGAGTTGGCTAAAGTTAGGGTAAATGGATGTATTTAGAGTGATCATACATTCCATCCTTCATTTAATAAAGCCTATTTATAATATTGCCTTTATTAATGGCTACCAGAAAACAGTAGTGTTCATAATCCCTGAAATTCAATTGCCAGTAGTTTGTTCAATAAATCAGGAAAAGGTTAAAATATTTTTCATGCCAGATAGAACATATCAATCTATTTTATTTGATTACCTTGTGTAATAAGGCTTTCTCAAGGCCAGATTACCTTACTTGTTATAATTATGCCAGATCATAATTTTGCGTAAAATGGAAAAGATGAAAAAATGCTAGCAATCCAGTTGAAACTATTCTAGGTTGTTTTTCCTCCTTTATACATTTTAGGACATGAGAAATGACACCCTGCTCTCTTTCCAAGAGTAGAGAAGAAAGTAACATTGTTCCCATGAAAAGCAGATTATACAAATGGCATCTGGACAACACTCATTTTATTCACTGATTTGAAAATTCAATAAAATCATTTATAGTATTTTTTTAATTCCAAAGTTAAATTCTGCTCAGATAAGTAAAATCTTAAAAATCACTAGAGCACAATAATATCCTCCTATATGTGGTGACATTTCCTTGTTAGTGAATGTAAGTTGAATTCAAGAACTCATATATTTATAAAATAATTTCATCAATAAAGAATAACACAAAGGCATTTTTTGTCACCTTCCCACCAGCCCCCTTTCTAGAATAATCTCTTCTCTGGTCATAAGAGAAATCTCCTTCTCCAAATCCTTTTGGGGATCACTCTCTACTTAGGCTGAGTTCCAATAGCCCCCGGCCTCCATGTAAAGTCTGCTCCAGGAAGTCAGCTGTGGTTATGAGCAGGATGGCATTTCTATATCCTGCTCTTCCAAAATGTTCCTCCATATTGAAATAAGGTCAATCTAACCATTAACAGCCCCACCCTCATGCAGGGTAAAATAGCCTTCAGTCTTCATTAAATTATAAAGCAGAACACAGAATGAAGGTGGTGGTTTTAAGGCAATAAAGCAAGAAAGAGAAAAGAATGATGACCATTAGAAGTGGAGGCATAATTTTTGTGAAACTTCAAGAGAGTACCTTGAAAAATATGATGATATTGCTCCCACAAGAATGGCCAGAAATAAAAAGTCTAGCAATACAATGTATTGGGAAGGATGGGGAGCAATGAGGACTCTGATTATGTTGCTAGTGGGAATGTAAATTGGTACAATCTTATCACTGGGTTGTGCCACCATATTACTAGCTAATCCTTAAACTTCTATAAACTTTCTTGTCTTCTCTCATTCTCCACTGCATCCCCTGACGAAAGAGGATGAACTTGTCAGGAAATGGCAGAAATTCCATAGTGAGCTAATCCTGCCAGCAAGGATCAGATAAGAGACTCAAGGACCACAGCTAAGAAACCACTTTGCACTGGAAGATCCAAGATGGTGCCCTAAGCCCCTTCCCAAGTGACCTTTTGATGAACTTTCCTCCATTAGCATACTAAAAATAATGTCCAGGGGTGGAGACTTAACACTAAAATGAGTCATGCAATGTATAGCCAGGAATGTTCCAAGTAGAATATGTTCCAGGTTTAGACACTGCACATGTTCCATCACAACTCACAGAACTCTCTACCTTTTTCTTGGAAATCCCTACTCCTGAACCTACCTACCTTCCATAAATCCTTTAAGACTCTCCTAATTTCCTCAAATCAGAGAGAAAGTATCTTTAGAGTGGAAGTTAGTCCTTCTCCATTCTTTGATCTAAAAATTAAGTTTCTGCTTTGCTTTACCAAAGATAGTCTCATTCTATTGGTGTGAACAACACTGGGCAAAAAGGACCTTATTTTGTGGTCCCTGACCCATAAGCATTGGTGATAGTCTCCTACTTCTTTGGTAGTTTCTAACAAACAATAAGCACAAACAATATACATATAAATAATTCTCAAGTTTATGTGCCAATGTGAAGAAAAAGAATCAGTGTAAAGAATTTTATAACTAGGAAAGTTTTACAACTTGTCAAAATATGTAAGTAGTATATTTTTAAATATGAGAAAAATGAATACACTTCCTTTATGGAACTTTCTGGTATGAATTGTTAAGGACATGATCGAACAACCCCAGGAATGACTTCTATTCTAGTTGATTTCAAAATTAGTGAAAAACTCAGTATTCCCTGTTTGAATTATTTTACTTTGTAACTGCAACCAAAATACTTATAAACCTTTTTAAGAAAAAGTGTTTCTTGGAAAGAGTATTTTAGACATAATAAAGATGCACATAAGTTGCAAAACTTATACAAAAACCACAAATAGCCTCATATTTCACAACAATTAAGGAAGGTGAACAATTATTATAATAACATTTCATAATTACAAAGTCAGGGTTGCTAGTAATCTAAATAAAATTTTGAAAATTAGTTGGGAATAAGTTTTACCATACAATTTTTAATCACTTTACTTTTATGTTTTCTATGAATATATTAATAAAAGTAAACTGTAAATAAAGATATATTTACTAAGAAAAGGATAATAAGTGCTAATGTTAATTTTATTTTCACAAAAGTTTAGCTATCTGAGTTAATCAAAATAGCCTTTATAGAACTTTCACTGTTGAAGAGATTCTTCAAGGGAAGAAAGGATACACTCAGCACAACAAAAAGAAGAAATAGTAATTTTCTACATAATGTTTTTCTCCATAACTTAAGCTATATAAGTATAACCAACTTTACTATTAAACTCTACTAAATAAGAATGTACTGGAGTTAAGGAAGGTCCAAGATGGCAGATTAGATAAATGCTTTGCCTCCCAGGATCACATCAAAATTTAAACTAAATTGTAGAACAATCAACCTACAATTTCTTCTAAATTGAAGAAGAATCATCTGAAAATTAGGTGAACAGAACTCCTATAACTAAGGATATAAGAAAGAGGCCATACCAAGACTGGTAGGGCAGGCAGAGACACAGAAAGGGCTGGTCCCACACCTACACATGGTGGTTAAAAATCAGAAGGATATCCCTTTGAGGAGTAAGCAGTCCCAATCCAACACCAGTGCCTTGAAGAGAAGTCCCCACAACTTATGTCTGTGAAAATCAGGGGAGATTGTGGTGGCTGAGTGAGATGGAGGGCCACTGGCGTGCTAGGCATCCTTCTTAAAAAACCCATGTACAGAGTTACAGGATGATGCACTCACTCATTCTGAGCTCCAGTGCTGGGGCAGAAGTTTGAAAAGTGCTAGGGATATACAGGGATGAAGTGAACTGAATTGTCTGGCTTCAATGAGAGGGCTGGAGTGACAGCTTTCTTTCAGACAGAAGTTCTGGCAGAAGCCACTGTCCTTGCATTGAGCCCTCCCCCAACCCAGTGAGCCTAAACAGGTAGCCACCATATCTAAGTCTTCATCAACCTAGCTAATACTGTTCGCGTCTCCCTGATGATTCCCTGAGACCCTGCCTCAACCAACTTGTGGGCCCTCCCAAGCTGCTTCCAGTGGCTTTTTGATACAAATGGCCTGTCTTGGCTCATGCTATAGAATGTCTTAAAACCTCTCAAAGATTCAGTAATCCTAAACCAGCAGCATCTACCTTAGTGTGCCCGCACCTCTTGCTAAGGAACCCCAAGCCTGGCACTGGGGGCATCCGGCTTCAATTCACTACTCAGCCTCTCGCAGGCACTTCCAAGACCAGTGCAGGTGGCAACCATCTGCAGATCACATTGTACCTCATAGAAAGTGGCCCCTGGAAGAACATAGGCAATGGCTGACCTTCGTCTGCACCAGAGACACTTCCAAACCCAGAAGCAACATAACCAGTAGCCAGCTTCAGACCACATCAGAGCACCACCAAACCACCTCTACAAACAACATATCCAGAGGGCAGACTGGGCAGGCACCAGAGACACTCAAGCACATCCTGCTCTGTAGGATCTGCCCCTGCACAACAGCTCCTCCACAGTAGTCATAGCTAGTCCTTACAACCAATTAGTCAATCCCTCCCATTGACATGCAAACAGCAACCAATGGTCAACTAAAACAGGAAGGCACACAACGCACACAAGGGACACACCTGGAGCACCCATCTCAGGTGACCAGGGAGACTGTGCCACTGGGCCTCACAGGATACCTACCACATAAGTCCACTCTGTCAAGACCAGGAGACATAGTCTATCCAATATATAAAAATAAACATACAGAAGCAGCCAAAATGAGGAGACAAAAAAAATGTCCCAAGTGAGAGATAAGAACAAAGCTACAGAAAAAGAACTAAACAAAATGGAGATAAGCAATCTACCAGATGCAGACTTCAAAACAGTGATCTCAGTGAGAATTTCAACAAAGAGATAGGAAACAACAATGGCACAGAAAAATAAAAAAGAACCAGTGAGAAATGAAGAATACAATAACTGAAATGAAGAATATGCTAGAAGGAACCAATAGATCAAGCAGAGGATTCACTCAGTAATTTGGAAGACAGGTAGCAGAAAATACCCAACCAGAACATCAACAACAACAAAAAAATAATAAAAAAATGAGGATAATTTAAGGGGCTTCTGGAACAACATCAAATGTAACAACACTTGCATCATAGGGGTAGAGAAAAAGAAAAGAGAGCAAGGAATTGCAAATCTATTTGAAGAAAATATGACAGAAAACTTCCCCCACCTGGCAAAGAAAATAGACATAGAAGTACAGGAAGAGCAGAGAGTCCCAAACAAGACTAACCCAAAGAAGCACACACCAGGACACATCATAATTAATATGCCATAATTAAAGATAAAGAAAGAATCTTAAAAACAGCAAGAGAAAAGCAGTTAGTTTCCTACAATGGAGCTCCCATAATACAGTCAGCTGATTTCTCAACAGAAACGTTACAGACCAAAACGGATTGGCATGGAATATACACAGTAATAAAAGCAAGACCTACAACTAAGATTACTCCACCCAGCAAAGCTGTCATTTAGAATCAAAGGACATATAAAGAGCCTCTCAAACAGGGAAAAGCTAAAGAAGTTCATCACCACCAAACCAGTATTACAAGAACTGTTAAAGGGATTTCTTTAAGAAGAAAAAAAAGAGATAAGAAATATGAATGATAACATGGCAATAACTTCATATCTATCAACAATTACTTTAAATGTAAATGGATTGAATGCTCCAATCACAGAACATAAGGTCGCTGAAAGGATAAGAAAAGAATACCCTTACATATGCTGTCTACAACAAACTCATTTCAGATCAAAAGACACACAGACTGAAAGTAAAGAGATAGAAACAGATATTTCATGAAAAAAGGAAATTTAAAAAAATCTAGAGTAGCAATACTTATACCGGACAAAATAGACTTTAAAACAAAGGCTATAGCAAGAGACAAAGAGAGACCCAGTAATCCCACTTCTGGGTATTTACCCGAAGAAACCCCAAACACTAATTCAAACATATGTATCTATATGTTCATTGCAGCATTATTTACAGTAGCCATTATATGGAAGCAACATAAATGTCCATCAATAGATGAACAGATAAAAAGAAGTGGTACATATATACAATGAAACATTACTCGGACATAAAAAAAGAATGAAATCTTGCCATCTGCAAAAAAGTGGATGGACCTAGAAGGTATTATGCTGAGTAAAGTAAGTCAGACTGAGAAAAACAAATACCATATGATCTCATCAATAAAGAAATTATTGTATGAAAATAACAATAAAAATATTTTATGATTTTTATCACATACATTAAGGATCAGCAAATTTTTTCTGTAAAACGTCTGATATGTAATATTTTAGGTTTTGCAGGTGACATACAATCTTTGTCTCAAAGTCAGTGAAAATGTAAAAATCATTCTAAGCTTGAGGTCTGTACATAAACAGGTAGCCAGCTGGATTTGGTACATAGGCTATAACTTAATTATCCCTGGTATAGATAGCTAATAACCACAACAGTACCATAAAAATACTCGCAGAGTTTTCTTATTTATGTATTTTCTATTATATTAATTTCAGGTGTACAACATAATTTGACATCTGTGTACACTACAAAGTGATCATCTCCAGTTTAGTTACCATCCGTCACCATACAATGACTCCCCTCCACGCCTTTCACTTTTATTTTAAAAGTTCAAATATTTTATTTTTAAAATCACAAAAATAAGTCCACCCCAAGTAGAAGTCCTTTTCCTGTTTGGTATCACCCATGCTGATGCAAAAGGCATACCTTGGGACTCAGTTCTCATCAATATGAAGGAGAGTATCTTTCCCTTTTCTCCGTTCCTGATTACTCTCTGAATTCCACTTATCCCTCAAGGATTAGATCCTGACCTTTCCTCATGACTAACATGTCATAGCCATTTATCCCTTTTCTAACTCCTTTACATTTATTGTATTAAGCATTTGCACTACTCTTATCCTGTCAATGATAGTCTTTCACAAAAGCAAGACACTTTTAGGAAATAATTTAGAACCTCATTATATATTACTTACTATACTAAATTTCTTATGTTTAAAGTTAAGTTTGTGTGTTTAAAGTTAAATTTTAAGTAGAATGCAAGGTCCTTATGGCCAAATACTGTAATTTCTTTTTTTTTCAGCTTTCCTTCCTTCTTCCTCTGCCCGTCTTCCCTTCCCTTCACTCCCTCCCTTCTTCCCCTCCATACCTCTTTTACCTCCCTCCCTTCCTCACTTCCTTCCTTCTTTCCTTCCTTCCTTCCTTCCTTCCTTTCTTCCTTCCATCTTTCCTTCCTTCCTATAAATCAGAAAGTGTTCCACATCCTTAGAAATGCCTAGATAAGTTATTACATTAGTTTCAAGGATAGGGAGATTATGTTTAATCAGGGTTTGGAGAGTTAGTCAGAGAATGTTCTATGGGAAAGAAGGCATTTGATTTCATCTTTGAAGAATATGCAGAGATGGGAAGGAAGGGAATTCAAGGAAAAGAAACGGTCTGATTAATGACACACAAAAATGGCTAATGTGTGATGTGTAAAGAGCTCCTCATTTTTATCAGACTAGAGGACATGGAGGAGAATAGTGAGAAATCATGGCATGGGGGACCACAAGGGCCAAGAAGCTAAGGAGTTTGAACTAGATTGTATTAGTGCTGGAAAACAACTGAATGCGCTTGGGGGCAGAGAGTGTATTGGGTTTGAGCTGGGCTTCAGGAAGATTAACTTGATATGGTGGGTATCATGCAAAGCCTGAATTAGAGAAACAACAGCGAACCTTGAAGTGAAGGATACATCTAAAGTGATAGAATATAGAATCAATAGCACTTTACTGTTTATTAGATGTGGGGCACAAAGAAGAGAATGGAGGAAGAATGTCAGCAACATTTTGATATATGGCGGTGGGGAGGATGATGATGTTATTAATAGAAATAATGACTAGAGAAGGAGGAACAAATGTGACAGAGATCATGGATTGAACTTCTTTCAGGCTGGAGTGGCTATTATAGAGTAAATTTTCAATAATAGTAGTTTACTGATCTATAGCTGTACTGCTGAAGATAATACTGCCTTTGTTTTCTCACAGACAATCATACTACAACTTAGAATAGCATTTTTAACTGCACATTTTAATTGTAATTAATATTACAACTTATGTTTTCAATAGAGTAAAGCATAATGATTACCTGGGATTCTCTCTGCATTGTGAGGGTTGAGAGGGGGACACAAACTTTAGTAAGTTGAGATGAGAAAAATGAGTCTTTGAGAGGCTGAGGGACCTCACTGTTGATGCCTAATATCAAGTTAGTGGCAGAATGAAGACTAGAACCAGTTCTCCTGATGGCCGGTTGTGTGTTTAGTTTCTTTTCTTTTTCTTTTTTCTTTCCCCCCCGTTTTCTGCCTCCCTGGCCACCACTCTGGTTCAAGCCGTTGTTTCTCAGTCTAGTGTAGGACATAGCTCCCTGGCCCATGCTGGTATTGTGAGTCTTGTGCTCCCCCCACCAAGCAGTCAGTCGCCACTCAACCATCGGCTGCTCACAGCAGCTGACAGCAGCTCTTGGCTGCGGGCCGCTCATGATGGCTGCCCGCCACTCACACTGGCTGCTGCCCGCCACTCACACTGGCTGCTGCCCACTCACGCTGGCCATTGGCTGCTCATGACAGCACACAGCAGCCCACAGCAGCCCACAGCAGCACACACCAACTTCCGGCTGCTCACTGGCAGCCCAGATCCAGAGAGAGCTGTTTTTCACAATCTTAGTTGTAGAGGGCGCAGCTCACTGGCTCATGTGGGAATCGAACCGGCAACCTCTGCGTTAGGAGTGCTGCACTCCAATCACCCAAACTAGGGCCAGTCCTAGTTTCTTATTTGAAGAGAGAAGGCAAAATGAAGGCCTGAAAAACTCAGATGTGGTAACAGTTCTATGCTTGTACTTTAAGTGCTTTGGTGAGTATTTGTTGGAGAGGGAAGGATATATTCCTTTCCCTGCCATTTGTGATTTATAAGATAGAACATTCTCTTTAAAATGAAATAAAAAACTTTTGTCAAATAAATGCTTACTGATGTCCCTGTTCTTTCAATTTTTCTTTTCACTATAAAAATATTTTTATTTCATGAAAATTAATACAATACAGTTACATAACTCACTGTATTCACCTAATCCTAGTTTTTTCTTAGAGATAACCATGGTTAATGGTAGATGAAGTTCCTTTCAGACTTCAGCTCAGCAAACATAAACTCTCTCTTTGTCTCTCCATGTCCACCTCCAGAAGTGTCCCATGAAAACCTCCCACTCTCTCCCTGACTAACAGCTGCATATTGATGCTCAAGGCCATATTAAAAGCCATGTTGCTGAAGAGTCTATCAACCTGGATCTCTGAATGGCTATGTGAAACAGAGCCCTCCTGCAGACTAGATGTTAAGTGAGAAAAAAAAAATATATGATATTAAACCACTGAAAATTTATGGCTTATTTGTTTCAGCAGTTATCATACCTTATTTAGAACAGAGGCTCTCTGTGTTGTGACTGTAGTAAATTGGACATTGACTATTTTCTAACTTTAAATAAATCTATAGAGAAGTCTAAGACAATCTGATTTGTCCTCCCTGGTTTGTGACTTGCTTATTATATTCACTTAAAGTTAAAGTCAGCCACGGCAGAAATAATTATGCTCATGACAATGCTTCTATCAATATGCTAATCATAAGAATACAGAATAAGTCCTTTAAAAGTGTCCAATCTCTGGGCATTTTAAAATCAAGTCATCTCTGATTTCACCCATATATTTTAGTAGGCTACTATGAATTTCAAAAACTTATAGAGAAATAAACATTCTTTCTTCACATCTATAAAAATTCAGTTGTTGACTAAATTTCAAGCCTGATCCATTGCAGTTTAATTGCAATGTATTTTTTCTTGGAGTACAATAGATTGAGAATAAACATGCTGCAAAACAATTCTTTGGGTATTTTGTTTTTTATAGGGTCCAAGATGTATAGAATCTAAAAGTTCCTCCTTAAAAATAATTCAGTTATTCTTCTTGCATCAGGATGAAGTACAAATTTATAAACATGATTTATATGTTCTTGTTCACCTCTCTACTCTATGCTCCTAGCATGATGTATCTTATAATTTATGCACCAGTCACTCCAGTCTCTTCAGTGTGCTGTGCTCTCTTCACCTCCAGCCTTTACACGTACAGTTCTTGCTACGAAGTACTTACCACCTCCCTGCCAAATCCTCTTCCTTAGCTTACTTGCATTCAGTCTTCAGGTCTCCACTTAGGTGTCATTTCTTCTATGTAGCCTATGATGATGACTTCCCAAGGCCAGGTTAGGGGAGGTTCCTGTCTCTGCCACCATACTTTATTTTTTAACAGAACACTTTATAATCGAAGTTCAGTCATTGGTGTCCTTCTTTAGGTTGCAGTTTCCAAGAAGTCAGGGTTTATGACGTTTTTTTTTGTTGTTGTTCTTTCTTATTTTTTTAATTTACTGGGGTGACAACTGTTAGTGAAATTACATAGATTTCAGGTGTACAATTATGTATTACATCATCTATAAATCCCATTGTGTGTTCACCACCCAGAGTCAGTTCGCCTTCCATCACCATATATTTGATCCCCCTTACCCTCATCTCCCACCCCCCACCCCACTTACCCTCTGGTAACCACTAAACTATTGTCTGTGTCTATGAGTTTTTGGTTCTCATTTGTTTGTCTTGTTCTTTTGTTGTTTTTGGTTTATATACCACATATCAGTGAAATCATAGGGTTCTCGGCTTTTTCTGGACGACTTATTTCGCTTAGCATTATATTCTCAAGATCTATCCATGTTGTCACAAATATTCCCATATCATCTTTTCTTAGCGCCAAATAGTATTCCATTGTGTATATATACCACAACTTCTTTATCCATTCATCTATCGAAGGACATTTTGGTTGTTTCCTTGTCTTGGCCACCGTAAACAAAGCTGCAAGGAACATTGGAGCACACGTGTCCTTATGGATAAATGTTTTCAGATTTTTTTGGGTAGATACCCAGGAGAGGGATTGCAGGTCATATGGTAATTCTATTCGTAATTTCTTGAGGACCCTCCACACTGCCTTCCATAGCGGCTGCACCAGTATGCATTCCCACCAAAAGTGCATGAGGGTTCCTTTTCTCCACAGCCTCCCCAACACTTGTTACTATTTGTCTTGTTGATGAAAGCCATTCTGACTGGGGTGAGGTGATATATCTTTGTGGTTTTTATTTGCATTTCTCTGATGCTTAATGATGCTGAGCATTTTTTCATATGTCTATTTGCCATTTGTATGTCCTCTTTGGAGAAATGTCTCTTCAGGTCCTCTGCCCATTTTTCAATGGGATTGTTTGGTTTTTTGCTGTTGAGTTTCATGAGTTCCTTGTATATTTTGCATATTAGCCCCTTATCAGAGGCACTGTTTGCAAACATCTTCTCCCATTCAGTTGGTTGCCTCTTTATTTTGTCAATAGTTTCTTTAGCTGTGCAGAAGCTTTTCTGTTTCATATAATCCCATTCATTTATTTTAGTTTTTACTTCCATTGCCTTTGGAGTCAAATTCATAAAATGCTCTTTGAACCCAAGATCCATAAGTTTAGTACCTATGTTTTCTTCCATGCAGTTTATTGTGTCAGGTCTTATGCTTAAGTCTTTGATCCACTTTGAATTAATATTGGTACATGGTGACAGATGACAGCAATCCAGTTTCATTCTTTTGCACGTGGCTATGCAATTCTACCAGTACCATTTATTGAAGAGGCTGTCTTTCCTCCATTGTATGTTTTTAGCTTTTTTGTCAAAAATTATCTGTCCATATTTATGCGATTTCATTTCTGGGTTCTCAATTCTATTCCATTGGTCTATGTGTCTGTTTTTCTGCCAATACCATGCTATTTTGATTATTGTAGCCCTGTAGTACAATTTAAAGTCGGGGAGTGGAATACATCCAGTATTGTTCTTTTTTCTTAAGATTGCTTTGGCTATTCGAGGTCTGTTGTGATTCCAAACATATCTGACGATTTTTTGTTCTATTTCTTTAAAAAATGCCACTGGGAATTTGATGGGGATTGCATTAAATCTGTATACTGCTTTAGGTAATATTGCCATTTGAACTATGTTGATTCTTCCATTCCATGAGCACGGAATGTGCTTAAATTTCTTTTTGCCTTCTTCCATTTCTTTCAAAAATGTCTTACAATTTTCAGCATATAAATCCTTCACATCCGTCATTAAGTTTATTCCTAGGTATTTTATTCTTTTTGTTGCAATTGCAAAGGGAATTGTTTTTTGTATTTCTTTTTCTGAGATTTCATTGTTAGTATGTAGGAATGCAATGGACTTGTGTACGTTGATTTTGTAGCCAGCAACTTTACTGTATTTGTTGATTGTTTCTAACAGCTTTTTGGTGGAGTCTTTAGGGTTTTCTATATATAACCTCATATCATCTGCAAAGAGTGATAATTTAACTTCTTCATTCCCACTTTAGATGCCTTTTACGTCTTTCTCTTGCCTGATTGCTCTGGCAAGGACTTCCAACAGTATGTTGAAAAGCAGAGTTGATAGGGAACAACCTTGTCGTGTTCCTGAACGTACAGCAATGGGCTTCAGTTTTTCACCATTAATTATGAGATTAGCTGAGGGCTTGTCATAGATGGCTTTTATTATGTTAAGGTATTTTCCTTCTATACCAATTTTAGGAAGTGTTTTAATCATAAATGGATGTTGTATCTTATCAAATGCTTTTTCTGCATCAATTGATAGAATCATATGATTTTTGTCCTTTATTTTGTTTATGTGATGTATCACAATAATGGATTTGCGAATGTTGAACCATACTTGTGCCCCGGGGATGAACCCCACTTGGTCGTGATGAATAATCTTTTTAATGCATTGTTGTATTCGATTTGCTAGAAATTTGTATAGGATTTTAGCATCTGTATTCATCAGAGATATAGGTCTGTAGTTTTCTTTTTTTGTGTTGTCCTTACCAGGTTTTGGTATCAGGGTAATGTTGGCCTCATAAAATGAGTTAGGGAGTACTGACTCTTCTTCAATTTTTTGGAAGAGTTTGAGCAGGATTGGTATTAGATCCTCTTTGAAGGTTTGGTAGAATTCACTGGTGAAGCCATCTGGTCCAGGACTTTTGATTTTGGGAAGGTTTTTGATGACTGATTCAATTTCGTTACTGGTGATCGGCCTGTTAAGATTTTCCAGTTCTTCATGATTCAGCCTTGGAAGGCTATATGTTTCTAGGAACGTGTCCATTTCTTCTAAGTTATTAAATTTGGCGGCATATAGTCTTTCATAGTATTCTTGGATAATCCTTTGTATTTCTGTGGTGTCCGTGATAACTTCCCCTTTTTCATTTCTGATTTTGTTAATTAGTGTCTTCTCTCTTTTTATCTTAGTGAGTCTAGCCAAGGGTTTGTCGATTTTGTTAATCTTTTCAAAGAACCAGCTTTTTGTCACATTAATTTTTTCTATTGTCTTTTTGTTCTCTATTTCATTTAGTTCTGCTCTGAGTTTTGTTATTTCCTTTCTTCTGCTGACCTTGGGTTTCGCTTGTTCTTCTTTTTCTAGTTTTTTAAGGTGTAACATGAGGTTATTTATTTGGGATTTTACTTGTTTCTTGAGATAGGCCTGTAATGATATAAATTTCCCTCTTAAAACTGCCTTCCGGCATCCCAAAAATTTTTCGTAGGATGTATTTTCATTGTCATTTGTTTCTATGTATCTTTTGAGCTCTCCTCTAATTTCTTCTTTGACCCAGTCGTTCTTTAAAAGTATGTTGTTTAATCTCCATGTATTTGTGTTTTTTCCTGCTTTCTTTTTGCAGTTGATATCCAATTTCAAAGCTTTGTGATCAGAGAATATGCTTGGTATGATTTCAATCTTCTTAAATTTGCTGAGGCTGATTTTGTGTCCCAATATATGGTCTATCCTTGAGAATGTTCCATGTACACTAGAAAAGAATGTATAGTCTGATGTTTTAGGATGAAGTGCTCTATATATGTCAATTATGTCCAATTCATCTAATGTGTCATTTAGGGCTGCGATTTTGTTATTTATCTTCTGTTTGGATGATCTATCCATAGCTGTCAATGATGTATTTAAGTCCCCTAGTATAATTGTGTTTTGGTCAATTTCTCCCTTTAGTTCCGTTAGTAGTTGCTTGGTATATTTCGGTGCTCCCTGATTGGGGGCATAAATATTGATGACTGTTATTTCTTCTTGTTGTATAGTCCCCTTTACCATTATGAAATGTCCATCTTTGTCTCTTGTTATCTTTTTCACCCTGAAGTCTGTTTCATCGGAAATCATTATGGCTACACCTGATTTTTTCTGGGTACCATTTGCTTGGAGTGTCAATTTCCACCCTTTAACTTTGAGTCTATGCTTGTCCTTGTAGCTGAGATGTGTCTCTTGTAGGAAGCATATGGTTGGGTTTAGTTTTTTGATCCAATCTGCTACTCTGTGTCTCTTTATTGGTGAGTTCAGTCCATTTACATTTAGGGTGACTATTGATATGTGAGGATTTCCTGTCATTCTGTCTTTAGTTTTCTGGTAAGGCTGTGTCTCCATTGTTTCTTTGCCTTTTTGTTGTTGTCTGTTATTTCTGTGTGGTGGTATTCTATGATGTTTCCCTCTGTTTCTTCTTTTTTTACAGTATATATTTCAGTTCTGGATTTTTTTTGAGTGGTTACCCTTAAGTTTATGTAAAAGAAAGTTTGATATTTAGAGTATTCCAGTTTCTTCAGCACGCTTACTTTCTCTATTCCCATATTCCAGTTCAGGCCTTTACGCTCCCCCTTTTTATGTTTCTGTTGCCACAAGTTGTCCCTGTTGATGGTGGTCTAATAGCCTCCTTTAGTATTTCTTGTAGTGCAGGTCGTGTATTAGAAAATTCCCTCAGCTTCTGGATGTCTGGAAAGGTCTTTATTCCTCCTTCATATCTGAAAGAGATCTTTGCTGGATATATTATTCTTGGCTCATGATTTCTCTCTTTGAATAGTTTGAATATTTGGTTCCATTCCCTCCTAGCTTGTAGAGTTTCTGCTGAAAAATCTGATGATAATCTAATGGGCTTTCCTTTGTAAGTTACCGTCTTCTTTTCCCTGGCTGTCTTGAGGATTCTTTCTTTGTCATTGATTTTAGACAGCTTCAATACAATGTGCCTTGGTGAAGGCCTGTTGGGATTGAGGTAATTAGGTGTTCTATTTGCTTCTTGGATTCGAGGATCCAGTTCTGTCCACAAGTTTGGGAAGTTCTCCTCGACGATTTGTTTGAATATATTCTCTGTTCCCTTTCCTCTTTCTTCTCCTTCTGGTATGCCCATTATTCTTATATTGCTCTTTCTGATGGAGTCAGAAAGTTCTTGTAGAGTTCTTTCATTTCTTTTAAGTCTCAAGTCTCTTTTTTCTTCCCTCTGTGTAAATTCCAGGTTCCTATCTTCGATGTCACTGATTCTTTCCTCCATCTGGTCAACTCTACTACCTAAGCTGGATATTTTATTGTTAATTTCTTCTATTGAGTTCTTAATCTCCAGAAATTGTATTTGGTTCTTTTTCAAGATTTCAATCTCTTTTGTAAAATGCTCATGGTGTTCTTTGATTTTGTTTCTGAGTTCATTAAACTGCCTTTCTGTGTTTTCTTGCATCTCGTTCAGTTTTTTCAGAATTGCGATCTTGAATTCTCTGTCATTTAAATCACAAAGGTCCATATCTCTAAGTTCCTTTTCTGGAGACTTTTCACTTTCATTCTGAGCTATCTTGTTGCCTTGGTTATTCATGGCAATCACTGATTTACTATTTCTCTTCCTAGACATCTACAGGAGTGTCTTCTGCAACAGGTTGATAGGTATGCGAAGAGCTTTTGGAGTTCCAAATCTCTTTCTGCACCAGATTCAGAGCCCGTTTGTTTCAGCAGTTCTGTTTACTCCTGCAGGGATCCGCCCAGATAGGTGGGGCCAGGGGCGGGGTGAGTTGTGAGAGGTGGCCCAGAGCAATGGCGGCGACCACCACCACAGCCAGTCCTGCTTCCACAGCTCCCTCCGCTTTGCCGGAACTAGTTGAGCTGCGTATCTGTGTCTGCGGTCCACAGTTCTCAGAGCAGCAAATATTCTGTGCTTTGATCCGACACTGCTACTTTATCGCTTCTAGCACCGGGCAGGTGGGGGCGGGGCGAGCTCTGGGAGGGTAGGGAGGGGGCGGCTAGTCTCCGTGCCTAAGGCTTCCGTTCTCCGCTCGGCAGTGAGGGCTTAAACCACCGATTTCAGCCCTCTTCCCTCAGTCTTTGCTCCGAGGTCTGCCGTGAGCGAGCGTTGGGTTCAGCGGTTTTGTATGCTGCCCCCTCAGCCCTGTGGGCCGTAAGCGGAGCCCTAGCAGTCCGAGTCCTTCCCTCTCCCGCAGCTGCGGAAGATCCGGGAGCAGCGGGCTCCGAGCACTGAGCTAGGTCTGTGTCCTGCGCCCGCGCGGCTCCGTCTCCGCAGTTCTCCTCTCCCTCCTCCCCCGCTCGCGCGATTCACCCACCTGGAGGTGAATTCAGTAGTCGGCCTCTTCGTCGTGCCTGTCTGCTGTGCAGGGAGTCCTTTGTGGAGTTATTGTTGTCTGATTCGTTGTAAATTCCAGGGGAGCGTTACAGAGGCTCACCTCATGCCGCCATTTTTTTTCAGTTCCTCCACATTAATATTTTCAATTCTCTTTGTTCTCTATTTAATTTAGTTCTGCTCTGATTTTTGTTATCTCCTTTCTTCTGCTGACCTTGGGTTTCGCTTGTTCTTCTTTTTCTAGTTCTTTAAGATGTAACATGAGGTTATTTTTGGGATTTTTCTTGTTTCTTGAGATACGCCTGTAGTGATATAAATTTCCCTCTTAAAACTGCTTTCGCGGCATCTGAAATATTTTGGTAGGATGTATTTCCCTTGTCATATTTATCTATGTATCTTTGATCTCTCCTCTAATTTCTTATTTGACCCAGTCGTTCTTTAAAAGTATGTTGTTTAATCTCCATGTATTTGTGATTTTTCCTGCTTTCTTTTCACAGTTGATAACCAATTTCAAAGCCTTGTGATCAGAGAATATGCTTGGTATGATCTCAGTCTTCTTAAATTTGCTGAGGCTGATTTTATGTCCCAATATATGGTCTATCCTTGAGAATGTTCCATGTACACTCGAAAAGAATGTATAGTCTGATGTTTTAGGATGAAGTGCTCTATATGTCAATTATGTCCATTTCATCTAATGTGCCATTTAAGGCTGCTATTTTGTTATTTATCTTCTGTTTGGATGATCTATCCATAGCTGTCAATTATGTATTTAAGTCCCCTAGTATAATTGTGGTTTGGTCAATTTCTCCCTTTAGTTCTGTTAGTAGTTGTTTGGTATATTTTGGTGCTCCCTGTTTGGGGGCATAAATATTGATAACTAACGTCTTCTTGTTGTATAGTCCCCTTTACCATTATGAAACGTCCATCTTTGTCTCTTATTATCTTTACCACCCTGAAGTCTGTTTCATAGGAAATCATTAAGGCTTCACCTGATTTTCTCTGGGTACCATTTGCTTGGAGTGTCAATTTCCACCCTTTAACTTTGAGTCTATGCTTGTTCTTGTAGCTGAGATGTGTAGCTTGGAGACAGGATATGGTTGGGTTTAGTTTTTTGATCCAATCTGCTACTCTGTGTCTCTTTATTGGTGAGTTCAGTCCATTTACATTTAGGGTGACTATTGATATGTGAGGATTTCCTGTCATTCTGTCTTTAGTTTTCTGGTAAGGCTGTGTCTCCATTGTTTCTTTGCCTTTTTGTTGTTGTCTGTTATTTCTGTGTGGTGGTATTCTATGATGTTTCCCTCTGTTTCTTCTTTTATTACAGTATATATTTCAGTTCTGGATTTTTTTTGAGTGGTTACCCTTAAGTTTATGTAAAAGAAAGTTTGATATTTAGAGTATTCCAGTTTCTTCAGCACACTTACTTTCTCTATTCCCATATTTCAGTTCAGGCCTCTACTCTCCCCCTTTTTATGTTTTGTTTGCCAGAAGTTGTCCCTGTGGATGGTGGTCTAATAGCCTCCTTTAGTATTTCTTGTAGTGCAGGTCATGTATTAGACAATTCCATCAGCTTCTGTGTGTCTGGAAAGGTCTTTATTCCTCCTTCATATCTAAAGAGATCTTTGCTGGATATATTATTCTTGGCTCATAATTTCTCTCTTTCAATAGTTTGAATATTTGGTTCCATTCCCTCCTGGCTTGTAGAGATTCTGCTGAAAAATCTGATGATAATCTAATGGGTTTTCCTTTGTAAGTTACCGTCTTCTTTTCCCTGGCTGCCTTGAGGGTTCTTTCTTTGTCATTGATTTTAGACAGCTTCAATACAATGAGCCTTGGTGAAGGCCTTTTGGGATTGAGGTAATTAAGTTTTCTATTTGCTTCTTGGATTCGAGGATCCAGTTCTTTCCACAAGTTTGGGAAGTTGTCGTCGACGAATTGTTTGAATATATTCTCTGTTACCTTCTCTCTTTCTTCTTCTTCTGGTATGCCCATTATTCTTATATTGCTCTTTCTGATAGAGTCAGAAAGTTCTTGTAGAGTTCTTTCATTTCTTTTAAGTCTCAAGTCTCTTCCTTCTTCCATCTCTGTAAATTCCAGGTTCCTATCTTCGATGTCACTGATTCTTTCCTCCGTCTGGTCAATTCTACTACCTAAGCTGGATATTTTATTGTAAATTTCTTCTACTGAGTTCTTAATCTCCAGAAATTCTATTTGGTTCTTTTCAAAATTTCAATCTCTTTTGTAAAATGCTCATGGTGTTCTTTGATTGTGTTTCTGAGTTCATTAAACTGCTTTTCTGTGTTTTCTTGCATCTCGTTCAGTTTTTTTCAGGATTGCAATCTTGAATTCTCTGTCATTTAAGTCACATATTTCCATATCTTTAAGTACCTTTTCTGGAGACTTTTCACTTTCTTACTGAGCTATCTTGTTGCCTTGGTTATTCATGGTAATCACTGATTTACTATTTCTCTTCCTAGACATCTACGGGAGTGGCTTCTGCAACAGGTTGATAAGTATGCGAAGTGCTTTTGAAGTTCCAAAGCTCTTTCTGCACCAGATTCAGAGCCCGAATGTTTCAGCAGTTCTCTTTACTCCTGTAGGGATCCTCCCAGATAGGTGGGGCCAGGGGGGGGGTGAGTTGTGAGAGGTGGCCCAGAGCAATGGCAGCGACCACCACCACAGCCAGTCCTGCTCCACAGCTCCCTCCTCTTTGCTGGAACTATTTGAGCTGTGAATCTGTGTCTGCGGTCCACAGTTTACAGAGCAGCATATATTCTATCCTTTGATCTGACACTGCTACTTTATTGCTTCTAGAACCGGGCAGGTGGGGGTTGGGGTGAGCTCTGGGAGGGTATGGAGGGGGTGGCTAGTCTCCGTGCCTAAGGCTTCCATTCTCCGCTCCGCTTGAGGGCTTAAACCACTGATTTCAGCCCTCTTCCCTCAGTCTTTGCTCCGAGGTCTGCCGTGAGCGAGCGTTGGGTTCAGCCGTGTCATATGCTGCCCCCTCAGTCCTATGGGCTGTAAGCGGAGCCTTAGCAGTCCGAGTCCTTCCCTCTCCCGCAGCTGCGGTACTTCTGGGAGCAGGAGCTCTGAGCAGTGAGCTAGGTCTGCGTCCTGCGCCCGCGGGGCTCCCTCTCCGCAGTTCTCCTCTCCCTTCTCCCAGGCTTGCGCGATTCACCCATTTGGATGTGAATTCAGTAATGGGCCTCTTCGTCTTGCCTGTCTGCTGTGCAGGGAGTCCTTTGTGGACTTATTGTTGTCCGATTTGTTGTAAATTCCAGGGGAGCTTTACAGAGGTTCACCTTTTGCTGCCATTTTGATCAGATGTTTATCATTTATATCCCTCACACTGTGTGAATCTCCTTCCCCCTATCCACTATTTCTCTGACATTGCACAGAGCCATTACATTTCCACTTTCTCTATTCCTAATGCTGTACTCTGCTTCTTGTAAGTATACACATACATATATATATATATATATATACATATATATATATATACATATATTATTATACTTGGCATTCATTATTGTTCAGCTTCAACTTCAGGTGGACAGTGCAGTGATCAGGCAGATTTTCATAATTTAAGCTTGCAAGATCTTTTCCTTCTAATCTGGAGATGCAGCAGCAGCAGCACGTGACGAGACCCCACTCCTCAGCCCAACTACTGCTGCTCCGCAGCACACCTACTGACTTGGGAATCCTCCTTGAACCAACACTGGATTTGATCCAGAGTGTTTTTGAGCTTGTATACTTTCTCCTCTCTGAAAGGTTGTTGTTGACATTAATATCCCTGTCCCCATCTTAAATGTGGTCTCATATTTCTAATTATGATCTTCTACTATCACCTTCTTGCTTCAAGCTTCACTTTTGTCTTATTATAGTCATTGTCAAACCAAGCAATCCTCCACATGCCCAGCTCTGGGACCTCTGGCTGCTGCCATTCCGGCCACTATTATCAATGCTCCTGGCTGACTCAAGACCTCAGGCCTTGGTTCTTAAACACCAGTTCTCCCAGGAGGGCTTAAGGCATCGAAGTATGCAAGTAGACTCCGTGGGGAGAGGGAATGTTTACCTATTATTACTTCTCTAGCATACATGAGTGTACCAGAATGAGAGAGCTTTTAAGAAAGTGGCAGTGTGGCAGTGGGGCATTTTCTAAGGTCACAGACGGATGGAGAAAGAGAGAAGCCCTTGGCTCCACACCACAGCACTGTCAGCTCACCAGTGCATTCTCCTCTATGGGGCTGGATGAGGAAGACTTTTCCAAGGGGCGTTTGCTGGGGTCAGCCTACCACAAACCATTGTTGAGTGTCTTCAGGACAAAAGACAGAATTTACACGGACAGCACATGTGCAAATGCCCAGCAATCCATGGCTGTTTTCTCACCTTGTGTAACTGATAATACTGGAAAGCACCGATTCCACCTTGTTCCTCTGCAGTCCAGAGCACTAAACGTAGAGTCCTCTTTGGACGCAGCCCTGAGAAAAATAATAAAATAAAATAAGTAATTCTTCAGTTGATTTTAATTTAAAAAAAAAATGGCAAAGCCCCTCATCTGCATTTTGGAGGCGGGAGGGAACCAGAGAAATACATATTCATCTTTTGCTGGTGTAGCTACCTGATTCAGAGTGTGGCTGACACAGCAAATGAATACCCTCAGACCTGATCTCCAGGGCAGGTTAATGTGGTTGTACAAATGCTACCTGTAGGCCATGAAGTGAGAGCCTGTAATCATAACTCTTACTAGACAACCTGCCCCACAAGACCCAATGGGTGGCCAAGTTCAGTGGGATGTTAGATATGTACAGAAGATGCAGTTAGGAGGAACCTAGGCAGTTCACGGGGCCTTCCAGTGATTAATTGAAACCAAATCATTTGGCTTTACTTTAAGATAAGATGCATAGGTCATTGCTTCTTCCTCTAAATCCACAAGTATAGCCAGCTGCCCATGCTATCTTCAGTAGAATAAAGACTGAGAAGCAGATGCAACGTTTATGTTTACTCATGGTCAATTTCTTCTCCTACATAGAAATACAAGGTCAGTCGCTTAAGGTCAATGAAAATTAACGGAAAGAAGATGACATTTTATTCACCTTATTGCTGTATAAACAGCTCGGTGGCAATTTGATTGACTTGGGAAGTACAAATTTCTATCATGGAGTTATTAAAGTTACTGGTAGAGATGACATATGTAGAACCATTTTTGAGTGACAATGTCTGCTTGGTAAAAGTAACTACAAGGAAGCTGTGTTACTCAAACTTTAAAAAATGGGACCACAATACACGAAAAGTCCCACTTTGTGACCAAGAATTAAAACCTGTTCTGATTTGGACCTCATAATATTGTTTCAGAGAAATAACACACAGAGAAATAATACAGGCAGGAAAACATAAAGCTGTGCCTAAATCTTATTAAGAGGATCTATCCTCCTACCTCTCCCCAGGGGAGCTATAGGGAAAGGCTTTGAGTAGCTCTGAGATGGACACACTGCAAATTGCCAATATAATCACACAGGTGCTGCCACGCAAGCAAGTGGCCTTCCAGGGAGCAGGCTGATTGACAGCAGCCTGGAGAGTAAATGTTCCTGGAAAATGGAGCTCTGTCTTGCTTCCTTTGGCACCAACAAGTATTCTTATTTCATTAGCCTAGTGCTAAGGAGCTGAAAAGGATCTGTTTTCCACTAAATTGGATATTGTTGTGAAGCCACTTTATACTTGAGCATTTTAACAAAATTAAAAAAGCACAGGTTTAGGATGCAGGCTGACTTGAATTCCAATTAAAGCCTGGATGAGCCATTTCCACATCCAGTTGCTCAGTAAATTCCATTGGTGGTTTCTTCTAAGTCTATCTAGAATCAGGCTTCTCCCGGCTGTGACTCTGGTCCAAGCCCCACTACTCTTTGGTCTGGATTGTTGCAGTCCTCCTAATAGCTCTCCCTGCCACAGTCCTCACCCCTCTGCAGGTGATGCTCCACACTGTAGCCAGTAGGACCCTAGGTGAACTTAAACCTTGTCATTTCTCTGCTCAAAACCTTCAATAGCCTGAATGTAAGCTTCTGGAAGGCAGGGGGTCTGTGCTTTTTGATTTGCTGTTGTGCCACCAGTGCCTAGACTGTTCAGCATACATTAGGTGCCCAATCAATAGGTACTGAATGAATAAATGAATCCAAAGCTTGGTGTCTCACTTAGAATAAAATTGAAAGCTCCCCACAACTTTCCTAGTCTCATCTCAACTTTCCTAGTCTCACCTAAAACTCTTCAGCTAGTTCACTCCCAGGCAAGCTGTTCTAAGTTGAAAAAGGCAGACAGATCTGGCGTGACCTGCTTTCTTCAGGCACCTGCTGTGTAACCACTGGGAAATTGATCTACCTGAACTTCAGCCTCCAATTCTGAAAAGTGGAAAGAATACGCTATGCCTATTCCATAACTGTTTTCACAGGGTGGCTGTGAGGATTAAATGAGATGTGATAATGTATGCAAGACAATCCTGGGCCTGGCATGTAATAGACATTTGATGAATGAACTATAAAACTACATAATAAACATCTAGGCATAGAGCACACACTTTTACTCCTAGAGAGAAGGGGCATCTGAGTATTCGGAGAAGAAGTTTTTCCAAAGGTATTCAAGTAAATATATTCATTTTCCATATAAATGTGATAGTTCATAAATCCACTTATTGTCCAGCTCTCTTTTATCAACAGTTCAAAAGAGAGTGCCTACACTTAGAGATTTCTATTCCTGCAATAAATTTGATGAATATAAGTGTAGTAGCGGAGTTATAGAATAAATAATAACATATTAGCATATAAACTGAATGAGACGAGGCAGTAAGCATAGTGGTTAACACATGGATTTGGGGGTTGAGAACTATTTCCACCTTGGTCAAGTTACATAATTTGTCACTTAATATATAAACACATTTTCATACTTTTTAAAAATAGGGGGCATGGTTAGACAAACATTAATTATTTTACAGAAGTAATTGCTACTTCTTTTTATAGGCAGAAACAGAAAATTACTTTGAAGAAAATTGTCCTTAGAAGAATCATCTAGTAGCTTTCTTTTTTTATTTTTTATATATATTTTTATTGAATGTATTCTCTATGCTGTACTTTACATCCCCATGAGTATTTTTTAACTACCAATTTGTGTTTTTTTTAAAGATTTTTATTAAAATATAGCTAACATACAATATTATATTAGTCTCCAGTGTACATCGTAGTCAATCAACACTTATAATTTATATACCTAAAGATGTGATCACCATGATAAGTCTAGCAACCATCTGACATAATACCAGGCTATCACAATATTATTGACTATATTCCTTATGTTCTATATTACATCCCCCAGACTTAATTGTTTTATACCTGAAAAATTGAACCTCTTATTGCTCATCACTTCTCCTCACCCATTTTTAACTTTTCAATTACAGTTGACATTTGATACCGTTTTATATTAATTTCAGGTGTACAGCATAGTGGTTAGACAAAATATTAAGAAGTGATCCGCCTAAATAGTCTAGTACCCACCTTGTACGATATGTATAGTTATCACCATATTACTGACTATATTCCCTATGCTTTACTTTACATCCCCATCACTATTTTGTAACTACCAATTTGTATTTCTTAATCCGTTCACCTTTTTCACCCTGTTCCCAACTCTCCTTCCATCTATCACCCTGATAAATCTAGTACCACCATCTGCCACCATACGTAGTTATTACAATATTGTTGACTATATTCCTTATAGTATACGCTACATCCCCATCACTACTGTATAACGACCAATTTGTACTTCTTAATCCCTTCCCCTTTTTCACCCACTTCCCAAGCCCCATCCCATCTGGCAACAATCAAAATATTCTTTGCATCCACGAGTTTCTTTCTGTTTCATTACTTCATTTTGTTCTTTAGATCCCACTTATAAGTGAACTTAGGTGAAATTTGTCTTTCTATGTCTGACTTACTACACTTAGCAATATTCATTAAACTGTTTTACTCAGCCAATCAACCCCAGGAAACCATTAGTTTTTTCTGTGTCTATGAGTCTGTTTCTGTTTTGTTTGTTCATTTATTTTATTCTTTACATTTCGCATGTAAGTGAGATCATAGGGTATTTGTCTTGCTCAGTCTGACTTATTTCACTTAGCATAATACCCGCTAGGCCGATCCATGTTGTTGCAAATGCTAAGATTTCATTCTTTTTTATATGGCCAAGTAATATTCCGTTGTGTATATGGACTGCCTCTTCTTTATCCAGTTGTCTACTGATAGATACTTGGGTTGCTTCCATATCTTGGCTATTGTAAATAGTGTTACAATAAACATAGGGGGTCATACAAGGTCGAACAGTTATGTTCGTGAACTTGTTGCAGCGATGTTGCTAAACTTTTTTTGATATCAGAGGGATTATTTATTATGAATTTGTGCCAACTGGACAAACAGTTAACAAAGTTTACTATTTGGAAGTGCTGAAAACACTGCATGAATAAGTTAGATGACCTGAACTTTTTGCCAACACTTCATGGCTCTTGCATCACGACAATGCACCAGCTCACACGGCACTGTCTGTGAGGGAGTTTTTAAGCCAGTAAACAAATATCTGTATTGGGACACCCTCCATACTCACCTGATGTGGCCCCCAATGACTCCTTTCTTTACCAAAAGATAAAGGAAATATTGAAAGGAAGACATTTTGATGACATTCAGGACATCAAGGGTCACATGAAGACAGCTCTGATGGCCATTCCAGAAAAAAAGAGTTCCAAAATTGCTTTGAAGTGTGGATTAGGTGCTTGTGTTGGTGCATGGCTACCCAAAGGGAGCACTTGGAAGTTGAACGTAGTGATATTCAGAATGAGGTATGTAGCAATTTTTCTAGGATGAGTTTGTGAACTTAATTGTCCTACCTCGTATATATTTTTGAATTAGTGTTTTGGATTTCTTCAGATAAATACCCAGAAGTGGAATTGCTGGGTTATAAGGTAATCCTTAATTTTTTGAGGAACCTCCAAGCCATTTTCCATAGTAGCTGCACTAATTTGCAATCCCACCATTCCCCTTTCTCCATATCCTCGCCAACACTTGTTGTTTGCTGATTTATTGATGATAGACATTCTGACAGGTGTAAAGTGATTTTAATTTGCATTTCTCTGATGATTAGTGACGTTGAGCGTCATTTCATATGTCTATTGTGTATGTCCTTTTTGAGGAAATGTCTATTCAGGTCCTCTGCCTTTTTTTTAAATTGGGTTTTTCGTTTTTTTCAGTGTTGAGCTGTGTGAGTTCTTTATAAATTATGGATAGTAACTCCTTATCAGATGTATCATTGGCTAATGTCTTCTCCCATTCAGTAGGCTGTCTTTTTGTTTTGTTAGTGGTTTCCTTTGCTGTGCAAAACCTTTTTAGTTTGATGTAGTTTCATTTGTTTATTGTTTCTTTTATTTCCAAAAGAGATATATTAGAAAAAATATTATCAAGAACAGTGTCAGGGAGTTTACTACCAATGTTTTCTTCTAGGAGTTTTATGGTTTGGGGGTCATATATTTAAGTCTTTAATCCATTTTGAGTTTATTCTTATATATGGTGTAAGAAGGTGGTTCAGTTTAATTTTATTCCATGCATTTGTCCAGTTTTTCCAACATCATTTTTTGAATAAACTGTCTTTACCCTACTATATATTCTTGTCTCCTTGGTCAAGATATAGGCATGGGTTTATTTCTGGGTTCATTAACCTATATGTCAGTTTTTATGCCAGTACCACGGTGTTCTGATTACTATGGCCTCACAGTATAGTTTGATATCAAGCAGCATGATACATCCAATTTTGTTCTTTCTCAAGATGGATGTTTCTATTCGGGTCTTTTGTGATTTCATATAAATTTAAAGATTATTTATTCTAGTTCTGTGATAAATTCCACTGGTATTTTTATAGGACAGCACTGAATCTATAGATTGCTTTGTGCAGTATTGAGATTTTAATGATGTTAATTCTTCCTATTTATGAGTGTGGTATATACTTCCATTTATTTGTATCTTCTTCAATTTCTTTCTTCAGAGTCTTACAGTTTTCTGAGTACAGGTCTTTTACAGTCTTGGTTAAATTTATTCCCAGGGTTTGTTTTTTTTTCTCCATACAATTGTAAATGAGATTGTTCTCTTAATTTCTCTTTCTGACAATTCATTATTGGTGTATAAAAATTCAACCAATTTCTGAATATTAACTCTGTATCCTGCTACTTTACTTAATTAATTTATCAGTTCTAATAGCTTTTGTGGAATCTTTTGGATTCTTTATATATAGTATCATGTCATCTGTAAATAATGAGAGTTTTACTTCTTTTCCAGTTTGAATGCTTTTTTATTTTTTATTTTTCTTGTCTGATTGCTGTGGCTAGAGCTTCCAATACTATGTTGAATAAAAGTGGTGAAAGTGGACATTCTTGTCTTCTTCCTGATCTTAAGGAGAACAATTTGAGCTTTTCCAGGTTGAGTATGATGTTAGTTGTGGGTTTGTTATACATGACATTTATTATGTTAAGATATGTTCCCTCTATTATGACTTTGCTGAGAGTTTTTATCATAAATCTATGCTGGATTTTGTCAAATGCTATTTCAGCATCTATTGATATGATCATATTATTTTTATCTTTCATTTTCTTTAACGTGGTGTATCATGTTAATTGATTTTCAAATATTGAATCAACCCTTTCTTTCATCCCAGGAATAAATCCCACTTGATCATGGTGTATGATATTTTTAATGTATTGCTGAATATGGTTTGTTAACATTTTGTTGAGGATTTTTGTACCTATGTTCATCAGGGATACTGGCCTATAATTTCCATTTTTTGTAATGTCTTTTTATGGTTTGGGAATCAGGGTACGTGTGGCATCATAAAATGAGTTTGGGAGCTTTCCCGTCTCTTGAATATTTTGAATAGTTTGAGAAGAATAGATGTTAATTCTTTGACTGTTTGGTAAAATTCACCTATGAAACCATCCAGTACAGGACTTTTGTTTGTTGGGAGTTTTTTGATTATTGATTCAATTTCATTAGTAGTAATCAGTTTGTCAAGATTTTCTGTTTCTTCTTGATTCTGTCTTGGAAGTTTTTATGTTTCTAGGAATTCATCAATTTCTTCCAGATTGTCCAACTTTCTCACACATAATTGTTCATAATATTTTCTCATAATCCTTTGTATTTCTGTGGTGTCAGTTGCCACTTTTCCTCTTAAATTTCTGATTTTATTTATTTGGGTCCTCTCTCTTTCTGGATGAGTCTGGTTAAAGGAATATCAATTTTTTTGAAAAATATCTTTTCAAATAATCAGCTCTTGGTTTCATTGAGCTTTTGTGTTGTTTTCTTAGACTCTATTTCACTTATTTCTGCTGTGATCTTTGTTATTTTCTTTCTTCTACTCACTTTGGGCTTTGTTTGCTGTTCTTTTTCTAGTTCCTTTAGGTGTAAAGTTAGATTATTAATTTGGGATTCATTTTGTTTCTTGAAGTAGGCCTGTATTGCTATGAATTTCCTTCTTAGACTACTTTTGCTGTATCCCAATATTTTTGCTCATAATATTTTCATTTTTATTTGTCTCAAGGTATCTTTCGATTTTTCCTTGATCTCATTGTTAGCCCATTAATTATTTAGTAGCACGTTGTTTAGCTTAATTTGTATGTTTTTCAATTTTTTTTCTTGTAATTGATAATTAGCTTCATACTATTGTGGTCAGAAAACACACTTGATATTATTTTAATCTTCTTAATTTTATTGAGACTTGCTTTGTTGCCTACCATATAGAGTATCTTGGAAAATGTTCCATGTACACTTGAAAAGAGTGTATGTTCTGATGCTTTGGTGTGAAATACTCTAAAAATATCAATTAAGTCCATCTTGTCTAGTGTGTCACTTAAGGGCACTGTTTCCTTGTTGATTTCTGTCTGGAAGATCGCTCTATTGTTGTCAATGAGATGTTAAAGTCCCCTACTATGATTGTATTACTGTCAATCTATCCCTTTTTGTTGGTAAACGTTTGCTTTATATATTTAGGTGCTCCTATATTTGGTGCATAAATGTTTACAAGGTTTATATCCTCATGCTGTATTGATCACTTTATGAATGTGTAATATCCCTCTTTGTCTCTTATTATAGCTATTGTTTTAAAGTCTATTTTGTCTGTTATAAGTATTACTACCCTACTTTTTTTTTTTTCATTCATGTGAAATATCTTTTTCCACCCCTTTACTTTCAGTCAATGTGTATCTTTCTATCTGAATTGGGTCTCTTGTAGACAGCATATGCATGAGTCTTGTTTTCTTATTCATTCAGCTACCCTATGTCTTTTGATTGCAGCATTTAACCCATTTACATTTAAAGTAATTGTTGATAGATACATAGTTATTGCCATTTTGTTATTCATCTTTATGTTCTCTCCCCCTGTCCCCTTCTTCTTAAAGAAGTCCTTTTAACATTTCTTTATTTGGTGGTATGAACTCATTTTGCTTTTTCTTATCTGGGAAGCTATTTATCTCTCTCTCAATTTTAAATGATAGCCTTGCTGGATAGAGTAGCATTGGTTGTAGGTGCTTGCTTTTCATCACTTTGAATAATTCATGCCAATCCCTTCGTATCTGCAAAGTTTCTGCTGAGAAATCAGATGGCAATCTTATGAAAGCTCCCTTGTAAGTAACTAGTTGCCTTTCTCTTGTTGCTTTCAGGATTCTCTCTTTGTTCTTAACCTTCGCCATTTTAATTATAATGTGTCTTGATGTGGGACCTTTTGGTTTCGTCTTTTTTGGGACTCTCTGCACTTCTTGTATGTCTATTTCCTTCTCCAGATTAGGAAAGTTTTCAGTCATTATTTCTTCAAGTAGGTTCTCAATCCTTTGCTTTCTTTTTTCTCCTTCTGGTACCCTATGATGCGAATATTGTTACACTTGATGTCCAAGAGATCTCTTAAACTGTCCTCATTTTTTTGGATTCTTTTTTCTTTTTGCTGTTCTGATTGGGTGTTTCCTGCTACCTTGTCTTCCAAGTCACTGATTTGATCCTCTGTTTCATCTGTTCTGTTGTTTTTTCCTAATAGTGCATTCTTCATTTCAGTTATTGTAATAATTCTTTGTTTCCGAATTTTGCCTGCCTCTCAGTGTTTGTTTCTATGTAATAGGTGATCTGCTACATCTCCCAGTCTTGACCAGGTGGACTTATGTAGTATGTCCACTGTAGGGCTCAGAGGGGTACTCTCCCTGTTTTCCTGTGCTGGGTGCTCCAGGAGTGGCCCTAGTGTGGGCTGTGTATGCCCTTCTGTTATAGTTGATCTTTGATTGTTACTAACACATCAGTGGGTGGGAGTGGCCCTCATGCTGACTGGCTGTTGGGTTTGGCCACATGCAGGGCTTATAGGATGTTGTGCGGTGGGCTTACTCTGTGGGCTCTGATGTCTGCTTAGACTGTCCTTTGTGTGTGCCACTTGTGGGGTTAACTGGGTAGTTCTCTGCTGTGGTCTGAAGCTGACTTCCAGGTACATTGGTTGTGGGGCCTCTACAGAGGAGCTCCGGGCAGGCCAAGATCAGCCACTGTTGTAACCAGCCGGGGACTATCTGGTAGGAGCTACAAGGCGATCCATGGTTGGTCATTACCTGTGCTGGATTTGGACATGTGGTAGAGGCCATGCTGGGAAACAAGGACAGCGGCCACAAGTACCAAGCCTGGGGTAACTCAGCAAAAATCTTAGGACACCTTGAGGTCTGCTGCCACCTGTGGACTCCCATAAGACTCAGTTGCTGATAGAGCCTTGTGCAGTATGTGAAGTCAGTCATGCAGGGGTCTCAGGGAATCAGCAGGGTGGGACAAGTGGTGGTCACCAGATTAATGTAGATTATGGTTTGGTGCCAGTGCTCAGCTTGGAGCTACTTAGCAAAGTCTCAGAACACACAGAGGCCAGTGACCACCCACCTCAGACCCTAGAGTCAGAGTTATTCAAGAAAGAGTGCAATGTGGTGATGGCTGGGATATTTCTTTAGGCATTTCATGATTTGGGTGGGGCAGGGTCCCAGCAAGTCACCAGGGTGGAGTAAGGGGAGTTCACCAGGTCAATTCAGATTCAGATTTGGCAGTGAGAGGGAGGTTTTACCACAGGAAAGATGGCATCTGCCTACTGGCTGCAAGTGAGAAGGACCCCACACAGGGAAAATGGCAACTGTCCCTCCAAGTCCTTGCTCTGAGCAACACAACTCAGTCTCTCCCTGTATGTTTCTATGCCCCCTGAGTCACTGTCCCTCCGTTGGAACCCAGAGTGAGTTCCTAAGGGTGAATCTGTGTGCAGGTACTTTAAAAGGATGTCTGGGTTTCCTACATCCTTCCATCTTACTGGGACGGTTGGAATCCCCACTGTTTTTCACAGATGTTGTGGAGGATCCTCTTGCTGGCACTGGTACTCTCGACTGGGAAGTTCAGTGTGTAGCTAGGGTCCCTTGATCCTTTGGGGGAACCTCAGTGACTGAGACATCCCTCCTGATTCTCAACTGCCACACCCAGGTATGGGGACATCCTATTTTGTGTCTCTGCCCCTCCTACCAGTCTTGAGGTGGCTTCCTCTCTATATCTTTACTTATAGGACTTATGTTCATCTAGACTTCAGATGGTTCTCCAGGTTGATTGTTCTATAATTTAGCTGTAATTTTAAGGTGGTCATGGAAGGAGGCAAGAACAGCATTGATCTACTCCACTCTCTTGGATCTTTTGGTATCTTTCTTAGTTATATACATATAAAGTTATTAGACAGTTGTAGGTCACAGTGGGTCACTGTGGCAGGGCAACAAACTTTTTTTAAACTCAATCTCATAAGCTGCTACCTCTTAGGCCATCTGAAGACACAATCTGGACAAAAGGTGAATCAGTGGGCAGGAGGCAAATCAGTGTGTAAAAGGAGTCCAGTGCCTTCTAGAAGGAAGGCACTCCCCTTGCTTCCTTGGATTGAGGGCTGGAAATGAGAGAAATGTTGGGTGAGGGTGACAATGACTAAGGTAACAGACAGGGAGGGTACTGGAAACCACTAAAATAATGTGACCCTGATGAAGGGGAGTCTGGGCTATTGACCTGAGCTCAACAGAGTGGCCTAAGATTCTAGGAGAAGGGCTAATTTCAGCATATCATGTGGCCAACTCCAGAAACTCCTCTAGATCCAGACACCCTGGTACAGAGTTTATGATTTAGAGAACAATAGTTGAAGAAGAGAAAGTAAACAAAGGGATTTGTGACCTTGTTGCCCCAAATGGGCACCACTGTGACTTAGGGATCCAGCTACAGGTTTCTGGATGAGGACTGACCTATTCAGCCTGAGTAAAGTTCCAGGATTCCTGGATAATTCAGAGGCAGTGGGAGGGACCTCAAGAGGAGATAATAGATATCCTGTTCATAAGGCCAAGGCCAGTGGAAGCTTGGATGATTAACTATAAAGTAATTAAACAGATGTGATCGTATGTATTGCCTGCATTTGTGGAATAGGTCATAGCAGTTATAATTTCAATAATTCAAAGGGAACAGTCTTACCTTATTATAATGATTAGGATTCTATTAGCCAGACAGATCACAATTAATCTTTGCTAAAGTAGAAACCCTGTGACTACCAGCATGTGAAGGCCATTTCTGGTCCTAACCTAGTTTTCTATTCTTATATCCTGCTTCTGCCTCCCATCCTAAGCTCCCGCCATATTACATTTCCTACCAGTCCCTGAACATGCTATGCTACCTCAGTGTTTTGGTCCTTTGTATTTGCTCTTCTTCCTATTTAGAATGTCCCTTCACCTTTTCCACCTAGCAAACTCCTATTCACTCAACAAAGCCCATCTCTAACATCAGTTACTCTGGGAAGGTTTTCCCAACTTTATGGTGAAGTTGGCTACCCTTTTCTCAGTGTAGCCTTTACTCTAGAACTTCATACATACCTCTATTTTCATTTTCAACCACACTTAAATGTTGATCTCCCCACTAGACCATTAATTTTCTGAGACTTAGTCATTTCTCTTTTTCATAATCCTGGCCTAGTACCTGACATTTTATAAGTGCTGAGTAAATGTTTATTGATGTCTGACTGACTGACTGAATATATTCACATAAGTATAAATAAAAGTTATGGCCTTTTCATTTAATCTAAAACATATTAGTGCCTTATCAGTTCAGAAAGTTGGCAAGATATGCTCTTTTTGTGAAACTAAAGACCAAATAACATAGGTGAAAACATCCCAATAGCCTAGATAATTAGATGTGCTTTAACTTCAGCATTTTGCTTCAGTTGCTATTATATGTACCTACTTTTGTAGCATAGACGAGTCTAGTCAAAGTTGAGTACATCAACAACTCTTGTTGATCAAGTCATTAAATATTATATTATGCTCACAGAAATCTTTCCATCAGCTAATTGTATTAAGTATAGGTATTTGCATTTTAAACTCTGACTGCTCTCTATAATTTTTTACTTTGATATTTTTTCTGACTATGAAAATAATATATATATCATTATAAAATTGAAAACTGAGGAAAACTATACAAAATTAGGAAGCAAAAACAACCTATAAGCATATTATTATATTTCCTTATAATTTATGCATGCATATATTTGTGTGTGTATATGTATATACATATACATATACATATATATATACACACACAGTGACATTTTATGTATAGTTTTACACTGTTTTTTTTTTCACGGTATAGATAGCCTTTATCTATTATAATCAATAATCTTCAAGAAAATGATTTTTTGCTTTTGCCATTCCCTTATTATTGGACATTTAAGATTTTTAAATAGTATAAACATGGGCAGCTGGTTGGCTCAGTTGGTTAGAGTATAATGCTCATAACATCAAGGTCGCAGTTTCGATCCCCACAAGGGCCAGTGAGCTGCGCCCTCTTCAACTAGATTGAAAACAACGAGTTGACTTGGATCTGATGGGTCCTGGAAAAACACACTGTTCCCCAATATTGTCCAATATAAATTTTTAAAAAATTCCTAATATAATAAAAATAAAAACAAACTTGTCCTTTAAAAAAATAGTATGAACATTTTTCAGGCTCTTGAAACATGTTATTTATGCCCTAAAGAAAGGTTACCAACTTATATTCCCAACAGCAATTTTTAAGAATATTCACTTCTACTTAATGTGGAACTTTTAATCTTATTTCCTTTTTTTGATGTGTGCCAATATCCTATATTTATTTTTCTACACTACATTCTACTCATTTTCAGTCAAAATAAATACACACATACACATGCACTCTCAATCTGTAATCTTTTTTTAGCTTGCTTGAGACAAATGTTAAGTTTATATTTGATGCCTGACTAGAATTAAAATATGTTAATTTGTTTTTCTTATTTAAATTGCCTGATAGTAGGGTTCTTTCATCAACACATTTTGAAGATAATGTTAGTTTCATGTAGGGATCAGAAGTTTGATCTAGTTGGCATTTTAAAACATACTATTTCTTCTTCCCTACCATTATTTAGAGTGTTTTTTATCTGCAAGAAGAAATTGAGAAGCCTGGTTAATGATAGATTTGAACTCTCTGAATCACACTTTCATTATGAGTTCTAAGTTGCAAAAACATTAAATGGGGAGACTTAAACAGTACAATTTTTAACAAAATGATGGTAAATCAAGTACAAGTACCAAGGCTTCTCATACAAATTCACATTCACCAATATGGTTCTTTAAATTTTATTTCTTGTGAAGATCACATTGTGTGAGGAAGAATGAATGTATTTGTACTTGAATCAATGGTTATCAGAAAGTAATACATCTCCAACAAGCAACTGAGATGAGAAAATTTCTGGGATCCCTTTTCAATGCCAAAAAGCAGATACGAAACATAAATTGTGTTATAATTCAGGTGTTATCATTACACTGCTCCATTAACTCTTTCAGGGCTCCCTTTTAGGGTTATGATGGAGAAGCTGTTATCAACGTTTTAAAAATATTTTTCTTGTGTATAAAATTAGTTTTATATATATATATATGCAAAATTTGTAAAGAATTTTGAAAAGAATAAATATTTTCTTGTATCCAAATGATATTCCTAAGTGCCTGGCTTTGGAGGCCACTGGTCTATAGCATAAAGTCCATCCTCCTTAGTATGTCATTCGATGCCCTTTGCAGACTGGTTCCAATCTGCTCCTCCAGACTTGCCTCCAACTACACCCCTTCTCAAAGCCTCATTTCCAGGTAAATTGGTCTCTTCATTTTCTTTCTATCTCTGTGCTTTTCCTCACACCATTCATGCCATACCACTTGCCCTTCATTTTTCTCTTGACTTACCCATATTCCAAACATTTTATAAAACCAAATTTCAATTCCTCCTTCTCTACTCTCTCCTTCCTCTGAACATCAAAGATGTTATTTTGTGTTCTACCCATTTGATGATTACTCATGAATAATGTACTTTTTGCTTTTGGTTTCCACATGCAGCTCCTGGTAAATCAAAGAGCCCTGTACATATTTGTTAATGAATGGATTAGCACACTGAATAGAAATTATTTTAAGTTGCAACAAAACAGATATAGATTTCTAAAAAGAACTTTTGGGCAGAGGATATTTTAAAATACGAAATCAATTATCAGTTGTATTCTAAGGGAGAATAAAGCCTGGAAACAAGGCTGGGCTTGGGTAGGTGGGGAACATAGAAATAGGCTGGCATCTTCAAATCTCTGTTAGATCCAGAGTATTATAACTGATGACTCTGCAAATACTGAACCCTACCCATATGAATATGGAAGAGGCATTTTCTCAAAAGAAGTTTTTGGCCTTTCAGGAAAAGTACTGTTTATCTCAAACATTTTCATTCTTCAATTATAGAAAGTATGTGACACATTTGTATTCTCCAGATAATTTCAATGCTTCAAAATGTATAAACCTTACATTGCCAAGGTAATGGATTATCTGACCTTATGGAGCTTTTGCTTTTTCAGGTTATTATGTCACATCTTATTTATAAAAGCTGTTAAGGTAAGGGAGAAATTTTATATAGTTTGTTAAAAGTATTAATAGGAGCTTATAAAAATTTACCTCAAACCTGAGGGGATAGTCATCTTAGAAAGACTCCCCAAGTTCATCTGCTGCCCTCCTAGGGTCTAACTTAGAGGGGTATGTTCAGAGTCTGTGAACACTTCACTTTTGAAATGAAACCAAACCCATGCAGAGTTATGTGCTTAGTGTGGGAAGGAATGTGATGCCTCCATTCTCAGAACTTTTCCCAGGACCCCTGTCCTCAAATCTTAAAATCAACCTACTAGATTTTTTTTCCTTTTATGTAAATGCTAACATTTCAAGAACATTATTTCCTGTCCTGTTCTAACTTATTTATGTTCAATTGCCGCATTTAATGCTGATTAAAATACAACATCATTGTCCATCTTTGGATGTAGAAGCATAGATTTAAGAATTCTATTCCATAAAAAGAAACTAAAATTCTGTAATAAGAGGAGTGAACATATAAATCACAAATACTGATTTGTACTAACTGTGCAGAAATCCTAAAGATAATGGCCCAATCAGAGGTACTTGAAATATCAGACTCATTCATTCAACAACTATTCCTAGTCTAGGGACTGCAGGATTTATGGTTGAAGAAGATAGTCATGCTTTTTGGACTTATGGAAATTATATCTAAAAGACAAAAAGAGTAAGAAGTTTGTCGATTAAAGCTATTGTATATGTCCCTATTACTCAGAGGTTCACATTAGCACCTCCAAATTCCATCTAAAAGTATCCAATTTCAAAGAGACAAAGTGACAAGAATATGGCCTATAAACAGTTGGTTGAGTAAATGTGTTGGGCAGTAGGGGTGAGATCTGGAACCAATGTAAAGAAGGACCTTTTCTAAGCTGATGGAGATAAGCAATCAGACCATAAGGCATCTAGAAGCTGAACAACACTGGAATGTCCAGATTTATAGCAACAGGAATGACAAAAGTCTTGAACTACTGGGCCTGAAAATCATCACTAACTTGAAATAAGTGGGAGACAGAAGGGTTGCTAAAGACTCACTGTATTCTGAGAACCGAGCTCCAGAAATTTTCAAATAATCGAAAAAATTATAAGCCTTGCATCCACTTGGACAAATCAACAAAATACATTCTCTGTACACAAAAATCAGGAAAATATTACTGTCAAGATTATTGAGAAAAATAAGCTCCAAACATAAATACATTCATTTTTGTGTTAACAATAAATCCTGTTGTAAAATAAAAATTCACGAAAACATTGCAGGCGTTTTAAGTTTTCTATGGAAAAATGATTTTTTAAACATCAAGTTTTCACTGTTTTCTACAGAGAGGGAGATTATACCAGAGGGAGAGTCGTAATTGAGTTTAGGAATAACTCGGGAGGGAGGGCAGAACGGTGATCAAGCAGCAGATTGGTGGAGGGCAATTACATAATAATGAAAGTATTTACAGTCCCACTGATGCTGTGTTAGAGACAGCTGGCTAACTGGTTGGGAGGTGAGGCGGGGGAGAGAAGGAAGCAGTATTTACTGGGTACTTATCATTATGCCAGACACTATGCTGAATTCTTGCTAGACATTAGATCACTTAATTTTTACAATAATCCCATAATACTGAGAGTATTGTAATACCTGAGGGTATTATCCCCAAGGTACAGATAAGGAAAGAATGGGTTAAAAAATGTAAGTGATTATTCACACAATGTTACAAAGCTAGTAAGTGCTAGAGGCTAGATATAAATCCAGATTTTTTTTTTACCCCCATGTCCACGCCTTTTCAACTGGACTACCCTGACTCAGGCCCCTTTATGTTGAGAACATTCTCTGACACATAAATGACAAAAATCAATTTAGGACATGCACTAAAACGCATAGGTAGACCGTGGAGGCTGGGCTTCAATAACAGTAAAGAAGTAACTGAGCTGCTAATGTATTCTTAAGTCAGCCATGTATGGAGTCATCCATGTTAAGTCACCAGGCATCATTACAGTGGAGGACAGGGCCTGTTTTCAAGTCTTTCTATTCATTTCCAATAGGACCTCACCTTCTAACTCCTCCTCAGATTTCCAGTGCAATCTTCCCCAGGAAAATGAGGACTGAGACAGACACAAAGTACAGGGAAGAAGAGCAGTATAAAGGCAGACAGAAAGCATAACACAGTGAATCAAATACCACCAGCTTGCTACTTGAAAAAATCACAGAAATTATACAAATCACATTGTGAGCTGCAGACCTGGAGGAACCACCATCCCCATGCTCCCATTATATGCCGTGCACAGCACTCTGATAAAAGTCTCACCCTTCTGTTATAATTCAGCAGGGCTTATTCCCTCATCTAGCTTAATGAATCGATGAGTGATGGAAGGAAGGAAGGAAAGAAGGGAAGAAGGAAAGAAGGAAGAAAGGAAATTAATTGAGAATTAAGAAAATCCTGAGAGCAAAATGACTAGAATATAGATGATACAGATATTTTAAATGCAGATATTTCCCATTTTAAATGGTGAAAGCCACATGGTAACCTGTGCTTCCTTTTAAAGAATATACAGAATAAAAACTTTTTTTTCCCAGTAGACAAATTATTCATTAAGTAAAAATGGGTGACCATAAATGGCACTGTCATATATTCAAGAAAAGATGTGGACACCTTACTCTGTTTCTTCCTGCACCTCCTCTCAACACCACTCTGGTGGGGGCAGCTCTCAGCAAACTACACTCATGACTTCGGGCCTGCACCCACCCTCTGCGATATGGAAAAATCAGATGTGACATGGAGGAAATGAGGTGGAAAGTATCTAGAACAAAGTAGAAGGAATGCTGGAACCTGTCAAACATAGAATCCAAGAATCCGGATATGAAGGTGTCCGTCTGGCCTGGTTCTCTAAGGCATCAGAACGTGCACTGTAGTTGCTAGAGACTAGCACAGGGCTGGCACAAGTGCAGAGCAAGTGGCCAGGGGCTGATCTGCCAGGACCTATGCACTCAGCTGTGCAGAGACGGCCAATGCAGAGTAAGTGGGAGGGTTCCACTTTGGAGGGTAAACACGTGTTGTGCATAGGACCGGATGATCTCCAAAGCCAGGGGACATGAAAAGGACAGTATGCAGCCCACACCTCAGCCAAACAGATCAGCATGTGAAGAAGGAGTCATGTGAGAAATACAAAACAGACTTCTGTGGAGTCATGCTGACTTGACAACTGATGTGAACAGAACACTAATTAGAGAATAGAGATGTTTGCTCACGAGGTAAAGTAAAAAGGAAGCTAGTATTAGTGAGTACCTATTATGGGCTAAGGCAATACATTAAACACTTTATGTACATTAGTTCCTTTAATTTTTCGCAACTGCTCCTCACTGAAACACAAGGATGTAGGTATTATTATTTTTCCTATTTTACAGATCAGAGAACTGAGGCTTAGGAAGGTAAAGCAACTCATTCATGGTCACATATATAATATGAGCAGAAGCAAAACTTGAACCCAGATCCATTTGATCCAGAAACCCATGGTTTAAGCCTATACTCCTGCACATGGGTCTCCTCGGTCAGCCCAGCAGGCTGGGGCTGACTCACTGGGAGATTAGTCCTGTAGGAGGCAGGCATAGGCATCTGATGAAGATGATAATACGATACCAACAGATACAAACTCATAAGACTCCAATAAGAAAAGTACATTCTCGGCCAGTCATAAAAATGAAAAGTGAGGAACCTAGTCTGATGGAAGAGCTATTCTCCTGGTACTGGATTCGTCTTGGCCACAGGTTGAGACACACTTGTACATAGAGCCTAAAGTGTCCAAGCATACATCGACACATTATTATAGAGTTTACTGGGCTACCAATCCCAGCTTCTCGACAATCCTTGGCTTGACTCACCACCATGCTGCTTAAATATATTTCTGTGTACAGGGGGGTCAGTAATATAAAATATCAAATTGTTCTGAGAAAATAATTTTGTCTTAAATTCTTCAAATCACAACTGGTATTAAAGAGGTTTTTTTGTTTGTTTGTTTGTTGTTGTTTTTTTTAAAAGAGATGTTAGGCCATTTCCTCAAAGGCTTGAACGTCACAAAGACTTAAAGAGAAAGGATGGTGGTCAATACCCCACCACCTCCACCATACATGTGAGTATGTTCAAATGTTCTGTATGGTCACAATGTTGATTTATTCATTTTTGAGTCTTAAACCTGAGGTATTTTGAGTCAACTGCCTATTCTAATCTTAGCTGGACTATTTTACTGTTCCAGCATTAAATAACAGTACCAGACTGAATCTCTTCATGCCTAACAGACCATGGGCATTAAATGTTGAATAAATAAGACTTACCCCAGTGTTTCACAGCCCACTCCTTTGTAGTATTAAAACTATTGTTTCGTCCCCTGGAGGTTCTCATATAAGAAAAACAGCCTGTTCTTTATTATAAGCAATAACAATTTCCCCTCCTATTTAGAAAATGAATGCCACTGCTCAGAATAAAGTTTATTTCAAGAATTAGATTACCTTAGACTGTAAAGCATAACTGTGTTCTGGCTGCCTGTGTTTTTCGGAGAAATCACAATCCACTTTGAAAATTTACACACACTTGTCATTTTAGAAATAATTCTTTGTCTTCTGAGTAAGCAAAGGATTTTTCTAAGGGCAATGTCAAAAAGCCCCCATAATTACTCCCATTTGGTATATTAATCATTATTGCCCATTACCAGGCTACAGACATGGTCAGTTTTGAAAACAGTCTATTATGGAAAATAAAATATGATTTAGAAGGCAAACAAGTTCTCAGTGGCATTTGCATGTGTGTGTCATTTCATTGTAGGCAGCACCTTGTGATATTTCTGCAGGGTGGGCCTGCTTTCATCAGCTGCCAAGGGCATCATGGGAAGACACCAGCACTCAAAGATCTGGCTGAAGAAACACCACACAGCTTCTGTTAAAACAGTCTGATGCCAAAAATCAAGCCACACAGAAAACTGTTGTGTGAAACTCCAAATGAAATGGAGGATTCTGTCTCTTAATAGAAGCCCCTCTCATTCTAGAACCAGCTGTTAAAGACATTGGTATACTTGGGGCCTGTGTGGAGTTCTACAGAAGAAACTCTTCAAACAAGTAAATTTTGGCAGGGGAGAGGCAGGATTGGGAGCAGGAGTGTGCTTTTTAATGACTGAGGCTGAATATGCTTTCCTCTGTTTTTTTTTTTTTTTTACGTTTCTTCATAAAGAATTTTTCATTCTTTCCTGATATTTTGTAGTGGCTTTTTTTTCCTAATAAACTTAGGTTGCTAAACTAAATAAACAAACAAACAAACAAATAAATAAATAAATAAATAAAAATCAATAAATAAAAATCTGTGCCCCTCATGTACTCTATTTAGTAGAACAAGTTTCAACTATTGCTCACAGGAGAATGAGCCAGCAACATGTTATAGAAGAGAGGTAACAAAAGGCTCCCTCAGAGCCTGTCAATTTTTTAGGCCCTGCTGCTCTGTGACCAGATAAGTCTGTTCCCTGTGCACCTGGGTCCTCCTGGGCTGCCAGCAAGGTTGTTGACATAAGACATCAGTGATCCAGCTGCTGTATTTATACTTTTATTTTGTTTTTATTACTTTTTCATGTTCGTTCTTACGGATTGTAAGAAAGGGAGACACACAATAATAACCAACTTACATAGTAGGATAGAATTAGCTGAACTGAAATTTGGACTAAGAAATCAGAGCTGGAATTTTTCAAATAGAACAAATATTTAGAAGGTGACAAATGTGCTTTGCATCAGTTTTATTTCTCTTGCACCTTTTGTATACAGAGCAATTCCCTGCCATCCTATTTACTCACCATAACAGGTGTAGTGGCATAATAGGCCCCTATGAAAGTGTCTGCTGGATTCAAGCTCCAGACACCTTTTTGGGGGGTCAGGTTTGGGTAATCCAAGGAATAGCAAAACAGGTACATGGGAAGGAATTCAGAAAAGGCAATTCAGTTTTTATATTCTTCATCCATATTCGATCCCACTTCTATCCCTTATGCAAAGTGCAATGGTCTTCTTTGCTTCAAAACTGCTTCCTTGCTTTTAATGAAATTCTGAGTCGTTTTTATGACAACCACAAATAACTTCTCAAAAAACCACCAATACAAGATTTCAGACCAGTTGACAGACTCAGCTGCCTGAAACTAAAAGTCCTCTATTAGGGCACTGTCAGACTTATTCATATTAGACTTTGCTTCCCTCACCATACATTTTTCGGGAAAGTATTCAAGACTCTAAACTGCAGAGGGTACCTGGGATACTAGTGGTTATTGTCAACACGTTTTATGGACTGTGTGAAATAGGCAAAGATCTTTTTTATTTTAACTTCCCCATTACTCAGTGCAGCAATGTGTGCACACATGGAGTATATGTACCTCTGGAATGGGGAGATTAGTCCTGAAGGACTATAAGCTAACATTTAACATTTAGAACAAAAAAGTGAAAGCACAACTCTGTATGTTCACACTCACATATTTAGATTTCACTCCATTAAACTGATAATCTCTTCAACGAAGAGGTAAGGTTCCTTTGTAATTAGTATCATTTATATACAGTTAACATGTCAAAGACTGTGAAAAAGCTACTTAGCATAGTTCAGGATCTAAGCTATGATAAAACTTTTCTTGCCATCTACTTCACACTCTTGAATGTTAGTTTAGGAGAAGTTGCCTTTGCTGGTTATTCTAACAGATTTTAAATCAATCCATACAAAATGATCAAAAATACAATACAAAAGTCCAAGATGGCAGATTAGGTAAACGCTGCCTACTGCACCCCAGGATCACACCAAAACTATGAATAAATTATAGAACAATTAACCTCAAGAATCACCTGAAGACTAGCTGAACAGAACTCTTAAAACTAAGTCTATAAAGAAGAGGCCATATCAAGACTGGTAGGAGAGGCAGAAATGTGAAATGGGCTGACCTCAAACCCACAGATGGTGGTTTAACGCCAGGAGGGACACCTCGGTGGCAGAGGTACCACCCTGAAGAGGAAGGGGTCCCAGCCCCACGCTGAGATCCCCAGTCCAGGTGTCCTGTGCCCTTCCAGAAGAGAAGTTCCCATGACATCTGGTGGTGAAAATCAGTGAGGACTCTGTCTGCCCTTCCTAATCGGGAAGAAAGTGACTGGAAACCCAGATGCTGTCTTGTAGAATTGCCACATACACCCACTTGCTTGTGGGCATTCACCTAGTCTCTGGTGGAGAGGCAGCAGTTCGCAAGGCCCAGGGATGTATAGGGAAGAACTGAGTTGTATGGCTTCGGTGTGGGAGCTGGATGGAGCCATTTTGTCCTTGTGAGGAGACTGACACATGTGTGACCTACATGAGGGCACCATCTTTTAGTATAAATCCCTCCCACAAAGGGACACGTTCGGGAACACATTGATCTGGTGGAATCCATGTGTGTGCACTGCCTTGGTGATGCCCTTGGTCTTTGCCCTCCTTCCTGCCCCCACATACAGAGCTGGTGCTACATACCAGGAAACTTTTGACTTCTAGGCTGCTGGCCCTACTCCACAGGCTGCAGAAATCTGTTTGAAGTGGGCAGAGGAAACATTTGCTGGAAGGCAGTAACCTAAGACCTGTGCTGCAGCATCTCTTGGGCAGCTCTCAGGAACCTGAGGGCCTGATATGGGCGGTGGCTGACCATAGTGTTCTTGGGGCACTTTTGTAGGGTAGTCACAGGCCTAGCATTGGTGTGGGAACCGAGACTGCATTGACTTTGTAGAAACCACTTAGCCCCTTAGCTCCTTGGAACGCTGTCCCACCCACCAGGAGCTGCATTGCCAGGGGCATCTGGGCTCCTGGGAGGCTGGCCCCACACCAAAGCTTCAGAGGCATTTTACAGCACTGGACAATCCACAATGGCCCTGGGAGATTTTGGTGGTGGACAGTGACCTAAAACCTGCACGGCAGCCACTCTGGGGCAGCTCTTAGGAATTTGCAAGCCTGAGGCAGTGGCTGGCTGCAGTGTTCTTGGGGGCACTGTGCAAAGTGGTCACAGGGTAGGCACTGGTGTAAGAACTGAATATGCAGTAACTTCATAAAAACCACCAGCCACTCCTCAGTGACTCCCTTGAACTCTACCCCACCAAGCTAATGCTTCATCATGGACGGCACTCTCAACACTGGGTCAACCAGCCTGGCACCCATTCTTAAGGAGCCTCTTTCAATGGCTGGACCTTACGGGCAGCTGGTGGGTGGCACTAGGCCTAGGAGGCCCTCGGACATTTGTTAAGCTGACTCTAGCCCATTATTGGTGGCAGCCAACTTCAGTTCACAGTGAAGCCACCCACACATGTCTCCAGGTCTAGCACAGCCAACCATGTACAGCTTTGTAACCATGTATAGCCAACCATATATAGCTCTTATCAGGTAGCTGTGGGCTGGTAACAGGCAAGGCTGAAATTGCCCTGCACAGGAGTCCCTCCCAAGAGACACGAGAAACAACACACCCAGAGACCAACTTCAGACCATACCAGAGCATTAGCTGATTAGTCCTACAAGTGGCACACCCAAAGGGGGGGTTTCTCAAAATGCACAAGAGCCTGCAGGAGTGAACCCTCCTCTGAGGAGTCAGCCCTCACTCAGAAGCGCATACACTGTGGGCAAGCCAACTCTCACATTTAGTCAGTCTGGGAGTCAATCCTACCCACTGACACTCCAAAAGCAATCAAGGCTCAACTACAAAATGACAACACACACAACACACAAGGGGCATTCCTGGAACACACATGCAAGAGATTAGGGAGACTGTATAATAGGACTACATAGTACACATACTACATAAGACCACCAAGCAAAGACTGAGAGACATAGGAGATCTACCTAATAATACATAGAAGCAAATACAGAGCAGCAGCCAGGAAGAAGAAACACAAAAACATGTTCCAAGTAAAAGAACAGCACAAACCTCCAGAAGTGGAAGTAAATAAAACAGAGGCAGCCAACCTATCAGAGACAGAGTTTAAAACACTGATTATAAGATTCTTAAGGAGCTTAATGAGAATTTCAACAAAGAGATAGGAAGCATAAAGAAGGACATAAGAACCATAAAAAAGAACAAGTCAGAAAAGATTCTTTTATAGACATTTATAATAACTGAAATGAAGACTACTCTAGAAGGAATCGCCAGCAGATTAGATAAAGAAGAGGGTTGAATCAGCGATTTAGAAGAAAATGTGGCAGAATACACCCAATTGGAAGAAAAAAAAAGAATAAAAAAACAATGAAATTAGTTTAAGGGACTTATGGGACAACATCAAGCATAATAACATTCTCATCATAAAAGTACCAGAAGGAAAAGAGAGGACACAAGGGATCAAGAACCTATTTGAAGAAATAATGACCAAAAACTTCCCTAACCTGGTGAAGGAAATAGACATACAAGCTCAGGAAGCCCAGAGAGTCCCAAACAAGATGAACCCAAACAGACCCACAAGGCACATCATAATTAAAATGGCAAAGGTTAAAAACAAAGAGAGAATCCTAATAGCAGCACGAGAAAGACAAATAGTACTTACAAAAGAGATCCCATAAGACTATCAGTGGATTTCTCAACAGAAAATTTGCAGGCCAGAAGGCAGCAGCAGGAAATATTCAAAGTGATCAAAAACAAAGGCCTACAACCAAAGACTACTCTACCCAGCAATGCTGTCATTTAAAAATGAAGGAGGGCTAGAGCTTCCCAGATAAGCAAAAGCTAAAGGAATTCATTACCACAAAGCCAGTATTACAGGAAATGTTAAAAGGACTTCTTGAAGCAGAAGAAAGGAGAATACAAACAAACTAATAAAGATAAAAAATATGAATAATAAAATGGCAATACCTATGTACCTATCAATAATCACTTTAAATGTAAATGGATTAAATGCTCCAATCAAAAGACATAGGACAGCTGAGTAGATAAGAAAACAAGACCCATACATATGCTGTCTTCAATAGACTCACCTCAGATTGAAAGAAACACAAAGACTGAAAGTAAAGGGGTAGAAAAAGATATTTTATGAAAATGGAAATGAGAAAAATTCTGGGGTAGCAATACTTATATCACACAAAATAGACTTTAAAATGAAGACTCTAATAAGAGACAATGAAGAACATTACATAATAATAAAGGGACCAATCCAACAAGAGGACACAACTCTAGTAAACATCTATACACCCAATGTAGGTGCACCAAAATATATAAAACAAATATTGACAGACATAAAGACGAGATGAACAGTAATACAATCATAGTGGGGGACTTTAACACTCTACATACGCCAATGGAGAGATCTTCTAGACAGAAAAGCAACGAAAGCATTAGAATGGATGGATTTAGTTGATATTTTTAGAGTATTTCACCCCAAAGCTGCAGAATATACACTGTTTTCAAGTGCACATGGAACATTTTCCAAGATAGACAACATGTTAGGCCACAAAACAAGTCTCAGTAAATTTCAGAAGATTGAAATCATATCAAGCATCTTTCTCTGACCACAGTGGTAAGAAACTAGAAATCAGTTACAAGAAAAAAACTGAAAAACACACAAAAACATGGAGACTAAATAATGAATGGGTCAAAAATGAGATCAAGGAAGAAATAAAAAGATACATTGAGACACATGAATATGAAAACACAATGACCCAAAATCTATAGAGTCCTAAGATTTTGACTCAGTTCTAAGAGAGAAATTCATAACAATGCAGGCTGACCTGAACAAACAAGAAAAATCTAAAATCAACAGCCTATCTTTATACCTAAGGGAACTGGAAAAAGAAAGCAAAATATGCCCAGAATAAAAGGAAGGAAATAATAAAGATCAGAGCAGAAGTAAGCAAAATAGAAACAAAAGCAAGCAAACAAACAAACAAAATACATCAATACAAAAGATCAATGAAACCAAGAACTGTTTTTTTTAAAAGATAAAAAAAAATTTTCAAAACTTTAACAAGACTCATCAAGAAAAAAAGAGGATCCAAATAAATAAAATCAGAAATGAAAGAGGAGAAGTGACAACTGAAACCACAGAAATACAACAAAACTTAAGAAATTACTACAAGCAACTGTACACCAACAGATTAGGTAATTTGGAAGAAATGGATACATTCCTAGAAGCATATAATCTTCCAAGGCTGAATAAAGAAGAAACAGATAATCTGAACTGACCGATTACTACCAACAAAATTGAATCAGAAATCAACAAGCTCCTCCACCAGATGGCTTCAAAGGTGAATGTTACCAAACATTCAAAAGGGAATTAACACCTATTCTCCTCAAACTATTCCAACAATCCAGGAGGAGGGAAGGCTCTCAAGCTGATTTTACAAGGCTGCCATTACGCTGATTCCAAAACCAGACAGAGACATTAGGAAACAAACAAACAAACAAACAGCATAGGCTGAAACACTATAGGCTGATAGATGCAAAACTCCTCAATAAAATATTAGGAAACCGAATTTAGCTATACATTAAAAAGATCATACACCACGATCCAGTGGGATTCATTCCTGGTATGCAAAGTTGGTTCAATATCTGCAAATCAATTAACATGATCACCACATAAACACAATGAAATATAAAAACCATATGGTCATATCAAAAGCACCTGACAAAGTCCAACATCCACTCATAATAAAAATTTTCAAGAAAGTGGGAATAAAGGAACACATCACAACATAATAAAGACCATATGGGGGGACAGATAGGAATGGCGGCAGCGGGGCACATTTTCTGAGTTCTCCTCCGGATCTTATTACAAACGGGACATAGAACCCATCAAACAACTCTTTGCTCATCACGCAGAACAGCTAAGAGACTCCTAAGACACTCGTGGAAGGATTACTTGAAGGTGCGCAAATTGGGCGAGCAGGGGAAGAAGGAAGGGAGCAGAGTGGAAACGCGCGGTCTCGTGGTGGAATCAGGCCGGCGGCGGCTGCGGCAGCGGCGGTAAACCACAGCTCTAAAGACACAGGGAGATATAGAACACGCAGAACAGCGGGGAGACTCGTGGAGGAATTTCCTGAAGGTGTGCGCGGATTGCAAGCAGGGGAGGAGGCAGGACAGCGAAGTGGAAGCGCGCCCCCCCACCCCCACCCACGCGGAGCCGAGGACAGCGGCAACCGCTGCTGCGGCACCCAGGACGACTGAGCGCAGATTCGTGGAAGGTTTGCTTTGGAGTGCGCTAGTTAGGCAAGCGGGGGAGGAGAGAGGGGCGCGAAGTGAAAACACTAACCCGCCCACAGTGGAGCCCAGGCCGTACAACAACCGCTGCGCGGCGCGGCTCCCAGGACTGAGCGGAGACTTACGGAAGGTTTGCTTTGAGGTGCGCTAGTTGGGCGAGCGGAGGAGGAGCAAGGAGGGCAAGAGGAGCGTGCACACAGGAACAGCGGCAGGCAGCACCCGGGGCGCTAGAGTCCCACGGGAGCTCAGGGTGCAGCGGAGAGCGTAGGGTCCAGGAGGTGGGCTCTTTCCCTGCGTCCCACAGCTGATCGCTCCCGCCGGGGCGGGCAGCTCGTGGGCCCTAGGGCAGACAAAGAACTCAGACGCCACACCAGGGCCCCTCACCGCGCTTTTCGAATCCTCCCCCCGCCCTTCCAGAGACTTAAACTGACCCCTGAACTGAAGAGTAGTGTTAGATTACAGACGGGCGTCTGTGCTCAGGCGCTGGGAAGATTGGCAGCCAGCTCTGACCTTCGGAAGAGGCTGGGAGGAGGGGATTTTCACTGGACGAGGAGAGAAGAGACTCCCACACCTCCAGCCACCACCTTTTCAGGCCTGCGGGAGGAGTGTGACGTGGCTGGCCTGGGAGGGAGAAGACCCCTCCATCCCCAGCCCCCACCCTCTCTGGCTGGCCTGGAGCGGGGCAAGGGCAACCACGGAAGCACTCCCTGAGTTCAGCAGTAAGCAGCAGACACAGCTCCCGGCTTTCAGCAGCTTAGAGATCTCCCGCCCGCCCCCTCCCACACACCCACGGAAGGAGGACCCTAAGACTCAGGAGTACTGGGCACAGGGCTGGTGGAGCTACTCTCAGCGTGCATTTGTGCAGGAAAGGACAGAAACTGCACGGTCTCTCTGAAAACTGTCATCCAGACCCCTCAGCCCCTCGCATTTAAATCTACACTCCCAAACTCACTCTGGGCACCAGGTGACTAGCGCTGCCTGCGCACTAGGCAGGGAACTCTTTGGCACAGCAGAGGACAACCTGGAGATTACTTGGTGGGCTTAAGCGAAGACTGGTGCTGCTTTCTGTTTTGTTTTGCTTTGTGGTTTTTCTTTTGTGTGTGTGTGTGTGTGTGTGTGTGTGTGTGTGTGTGTGTGTGTGTGTTTTCTTTTTTTTTCTTTTTTTCTCGTTTTTTCTTTTCTTTTCTTTTTCTTTTTTTCTTTCTTTCTCTGTTTTTCTTTTCTTTTCTTTTTCTTTTTTTTCTTTCTTTCTTGTCTTCTTCTTTTTGTCTTTCTGCTTGTTGTGATTTGCTTTGTTCTGTCTTTATTTCTTTGATATCTTTGCCTATGTTGAGTGGGGATATTCGGTTGTATTTTACATGTGAATGTACTTGATTTGTTTTCTTTGTTGTTGTTGTTGTTGTTGTACTTGGTAACTTGATTTGTGCTGAAACTGCCCTAACAGGGTCCAGCTTAAGAGGCACAAGATTCAACATATCCAGAAGCCAACTCTGGACCAAACCAGAGTACTACCGGGTTTGACCTACAGGTCAAACACCCAGAGGGAATTCTCTGAAGGCACAAGAGCCCATAGAGGCCAAACCTCATTTAAGTGGCCAACCCTCACCCAGCAGAACACCCTGCGGTGGGCAGAGCCAAGTTTCACAACTAGACAGCCTAGAAGTTAAACCCACCTACTCACAAGCAAAAAGCAATTAAAGTTCTGCTTGAACAGGATGATATACTAAACACACAAACCACCTGTGGAGCACATGCAGAGAAGAACGAAGTAGTCCAAGTCAAATATAAAGGACACATAATACATAAAATAACCCAGCAAGAACTAAGAGCTCTAGGGGATCTTCCTACTACTTCAAAGCAAGCACAGAGAGTCAGTCAGAATGGGGAGACAAAGAAACATGTCCCAAATAAAAGAACAGAAGAAACCTCCACAACTGGAACCAAATGAAGCAGAGGTAACCAACATGTCAGAGACAGAGTTCAGGACACTGGTGATAAGAATGTTTAAGGACCTTAGAGAAGACATAAAGAAGGATATAGAAATCATAAAGAACAACCAGTTAGAACTAAAAAAGGATGTAGAAATCTTAACGAACAACCAGCTAGAACTAAAGAACACAATTACCGAAATTAAGAACTCACTTGAAGGAATGACCAGCAGGTTAGATGAAGCAGAGGATCGAATCAGCGACTTAGAAGACAAGTTAGCAGAGATCACTCAAACTGAACAACAGAAAGAAAAAAGAATAAAAAACAATGAAGATGGGTTAAGAGACCTCTGGGATAACATCAAGCGCAACAACATGCGCATCATAGGAATACCAAAAGGCGAAGAGAAGAAGCAAGGGATTGAGAACATATTTGAGGTAATAATGTCCGAAAACTTCCCTAACCTGATAAAGGAAACCAACATAAAAGCCCAGGAAGTGCAGAGAGTTCCAACCAGGATAAACCCAAACAGGCCCACACCAAGACACATTATAGTTAAAATGGCAAAGCTTAAAGACAAAGAGAGAATCTTGAAAGCAGCAAGAGAAAGGCAGAAGGTTACATACAAGGGAACTCCCATAAGACTATCAAATGACTTTTCTACAGAAACATTGAAGGCCAGGAGGGAGTGGCAGGAGATACTCAAAGTGATGGAACACAAAGGCCTACAACCTAGATTGCTTTATCCAGCAAGGCTATCATTTAAAGTTGATGGAGAGATAAAGAGCTTCCTAGAAAAGAACAAACTGAAAGAATTTATTACAACCAAGCCAGCATTACAAGAAATACTAAAAGGACTTCTGTAAATAGAAGAAAGATGAAAACAATTTACTACAAATTTAAAAATGGCAATAACTATGTACCTATCAATAATCACTTTAAATGTAAATGGATTAAACGCTCCAATCAAGAGACATAGGGTGGCTGAGTGGATAAGGAAGCAAGACCCTTGTATATGCTGTATACAAGAGACTCATTTCAGATCAAAAGACACACACAGGCTGAAAGTGAAGGGTTGGAGTAACATATTTCATGCAAATGGAAGCAAAAAAAAAGCTGGAGTTGCAATACTTATATCTGACAAAATAGACTTTAAAATGAAGAACATATTAAAAGACAAAGATGGGCACTATATAATAATAAAGGGATCAATCCGACAAGAGGACATAACCCTAGTAAACATCTATGCACCTAACATAGGAGCACCTAAATATATAAAACAGGTACTGATGGACATAAAGACAGAGATCAACAGCAACACTATCATAGTAGGGGACTTCAACACACCTCTGACAACAAGGGACAGGTCCTCCAGACAGAAAATCCATATGGAAACAACAGCCTTAAATGATACTTTGAGGCAGTTGGATTTAATTGATATTTCAGAGCATTTCACCCCAATGCTGCAGAATACACGTTCTTCTCAAGTGCACATGGAACATTTTCTAAGATAGATCATATGTTAGGACACAAAACAAGCCTTGATAAATTTAAGAAAATTGAAATCATACCAATTGTCTTCTCTGACCACAGTGCTATGAAATTAGAAATGAACTACAGGGGAAAAAAACCAGGAAGGTACAACAATTCATGGAGGCTGAATAATATGTTGCTAAACAATGAATGGGTCAAGCAGCAGATCAAAGAAGAAATCAAAAGATATCTTGAGACAAATGAGAATGAGAACACGACGACACAAAATCTATGGGATGCTGCGAAAGCAGTCCTAAGAGGGAAGTTCATAGCACTGCAGGCCTACCTAAAGAAACAAGAAACATCACTAATTGACAGTTTATCTTCACACTTAAGATATCTGGAAAAAGAACAGCAAAATAAACCCAAAGGGAGCACAAGGAAGGAGATAATAAGGATCAGAGCAGAAATAAATGAAATAGAAACCAGAAAAACAATACAAAAGATCAATGAATCCAAGAGTTGGTTCTTAGAGAAGATAAACAAAATTGACAAACATTTAGCCAGACTCATTCAAAAAAGGAGAGAGAGGACCCAAATTAATAAAATCAGAAATGAAAGAGGAGAAGTGACAACAGACACCACAGAAATACAAAAAATTTTAAGAAATTACTATGAGCAAGTATATGCCAACAAATTTGACAACCTTAAAGAAATGGACAATTTTCTAAAGGCGCACAACCTTCCAAGGCTAACTCAAGAAGAAAGAGAAAGCCTGAACAGTCTGATTACCACCAGGGAAATTGAATCAGTAATCAATAATCTCCCAACAAACAAAAAGCCCTGGACCAGATGGCTTTACAGGTGAATTTTTGAAAACGTTCAAAAAAGAATTATCATCTATTCTCCTCAAGCTCTTCCAAAAAATCCAGAAGGAAGGAAGACTCCCAAACACTTTTTACGAAAACACTATCACCCTGATCCCAAAAGCAGACAAAGACACCACAAAAAAAGAAAACTACAGGCCAATATCTCTAATGAACATAGATGCAAAAATTCTCAACAAAATGTTAGCGAACAGAATTCAGCAATACATTAAAAAGATCATACACCATGATCAAGTGGGATTCATCCCTGGTATGCAGGGGTGGTTCAACATCCACAAATCAATTAATGTGATACACCACATTAACAAAATGAAAAATAAAAATCACATGATCATATCAATAGATGCAGAAAAAGCATTTGATAAAATACAGCAACCTTTTATGATAAAAACCCTCAAGACAGTGGGAATAGAGTGATCATATCTTAACATAATAAAGGCCATATATGACAAACCCACATCTAACATCATACTCAATGGGGAAAAGCTAAAACCATTCCCCCTAAGATCAGGAACAAGACAAGGTTGCCCACTTTCTCCACTTCTATTCAACATAGTGCTGGAAGTTCTAGCCACAGCAATCAGACAAGAGAAAGAAATAAAAGGCATCCAAATTGGTAAGGAGGAAGTAAAATTATCATTATATGCAGATGATATGATACTATATATAGAGAACCCTAAAGACTCCACCAAGAAACTATTAGAGCTGATAGATGAATTTAGTAAAGTAGCAGGATATAAAATTAATATTCGGAAATCAGTTGCATTTGTATATACCAATGATAAAATAGCAGAAGGAGAAATTAAAAAAACAATTCCATTTACAATTGCTCCAAAGACTATAAAATATCTGGGAATAAATCTAACCAAAGATGTAAAAGATCTGTACTCAGAAAATTATACAACACTGAAGAAAGAAATGAAAGAAGACATAAATAGATGGAAACACATTCCATGTTCATGGATAGGAAGAATTAATATAGTTAAAATGTCCATACTGCCTAAGGCAATATACATATTCAACGCAATTCCTATCAAACTACCAACGACGTTTTTCACAGAAATAGAACATATAATCCTAAAATTTATATGGGACCATAAAAGACCCCGGATAGCCTCAGCAATCTTGAGAAATAAGAACAAAGTGGGAGGTATAACGATACCTGATTTCAAACTATACTACAAGGCTACAGTAATCAAAACAGCATGGTACTGGCATAAAAATAGACACATAGATCAATGGAACAGAATAGAGAGTCCACAAGTAAATCCATGCCTATATGCCCATCTAATCTACGACAATGGAAGCGAGAATGTACGATGGGGTAAAGACAGTCTGTTCAATAAGTGGTGTTGGGAAACCTGGACAGACACATGCAAGAAAATGAAGCTGGACCACCTCCTTACCCCATATACAAAAACAAGTTCAAAATGGCTTAAAGACTTAAATGTAAGATCTGAAACCATAAAATATCTAGAAGAAAATGTAGGAAGAAACTTCATGGACATTACCCGGAGTAAGATTTTCACTGATATATCCCCTCGCGCGAGGGAAGTAAGAGAAAAAATAAACGTGGGATTACATCAAACTAAAAAGTTTTTTCACAGCAAAGGAAACCATCAATAAAACAAAAAGGGATCCTACTGTATGGGAAAAGATATTTGCCAATGATATATCTGATAAGGGATTAATATCACAAATCTATAAAAAACTTACTCAACTCAACTCCAAAAAAACAAACAACCCAATTAAAAAATGGGCAGAGGACGTGAGGAGACATTTTTCTAAAAAGGACATACAGAAGGCAAGAAGACATATGAAGAAATGCTCAACCTCACTAACCATCAGAGAAATGCAAATAAAAACCACAATGAGACACCACCTCACTCCAGTCAAAATGGCTATTATCAATAAATCAACAAACAACAAATGCTGGCGCGGATGTGGAGAAAGGGAACGCTAGTGCACTGTTGGTGGGACTGCAGATTAGTGCAGCCACTATGGAAAACAGTATGGAGGTATCTCAGGAATCTGAAAATGGAACTACCCTATGATCCAGTAATTCCACTCCTAGGCATCTACCCGGAGAAATCCAAAACTCCAATTCAAAAATCTGTATGCACTCCTATGTTTATTGCAGCACTTTACACAATAGCCAAGATATGGAAACAACCAAAATGCCCATCGGTAGATGACTGGATTAAGAAGCTGTGGTACATTTATACAATGGAGTATTACGCAGCCATAAAGAAGAAAGACATCTTATCATTTGCAGCAACATGGATGGATCTAGAGAACATTATGTTAAGTGAAATAAGTCAGAAAGAGAAAGACAAGTACCATATGATCTCACTTATATATGGAATCTAAAGAAAAGACTATGTGAATGAACTAATCAGAGTCAGTTTTGGGGACGCAGAGAAAAAACCGAGAGTGGTTAGATGGGTGTGTGGGAGGGGGTTGGGGATAAGGGGAAAGGTGAAGGGATTTGGAAGCAGCTGGTAACCACAAGATGGCCTCAGGGTTTTTCTTTTGAAAATTAATTTGGGGAAGGTATTCTATAATGTTGTAAAGATTTTGTTGGGTATCCGATGGACATGCGTCCTATTTGGGAGACCACCTCAGGGATACTGTGGATACCTGATCATGGCATTGTACATCAGAAGCTAAACATTAATGAATGCCAACTATAATTTTATATATATAATGTGATGGTTCAGTGTGAGGTCGGAGGGATAGTGGATGGGGGGAGGGGGGTTCACAGTATGAGGGATATAAATGATGAACGTCTAAGTATTACCTTGTTTTGTACACCTGAAACTAATAAATAAATTAATTAATAAAAAAAAAAAAAAAAAAAAAAAAAAAGGATTATACACCATGACCAAGTTGGATTCATTCCAGGGTGGCAAAGATGGTTCAACAAACATAAATCAATCAATGTGATACAATACATTAACAGAATAAAGGATAAAAACCATATGATCATCTCAATAGGTAAAGAAAGAACATGTGATAAAATTCAATATCTTTATATGATAAAAACTCTCAATAAAGTGGGTATAGAAGGAATATATCTCAACATAATAAAAGCCATATATGACAAACCCAGATAATATCATACTTAATTGTGAAAAACTGAAAGCATTTTCTCTAAGATCAGGAACGAGGATGCCACTGTTGTCACTTCTATTCAACATATTATTGGAAATCTTAGCCACAGCAATCAGATAAGAAAAAATAAATAGAAGACATCCAAATTGGAAGAAGTAAAACTGACATTATTTGCAGACGATATTATACCATATAATATATATATATTCCTAAAGACTCCACCAAAAAGCTATTAAAACTGATCAATGAATCCAGTAAAGTAGCAAGATACAAAGTTACTATTCAAAAATTGGTTGCCTTTTTATATACAACAACAAACTATCAGAAAGAGAAATTAGGAAAACAATTCCATTTACAACTGCATGAAACAAAATAAAACAGAAACAGAACTGTAAATATAGAGAACAATTTGATAGTTGCCAATGGGGGGAAGAGGGTGGGGGATATAAAAAATGCAATTAAAAAAAAGGTGAACAAGGAAAAGGAAGTAGGGGGAGCTGCTGATTTTTCTTTGTATTTGGTCAAAGTTTCCTTATATAGTCGTTAGCTGCCATGGTTGCAGTTGCTATGGTTTTATTTGCTTGTTTATTTTCTCCACTGGGCTGATCATATTGGATACTCTGGCCGTCTGGCAGACATTTGAATAAAAATTTCTTTCTATAAGGGGGCAAATTAGCTCTTTTCTGGGAATGAACAGACAAAAAGCATAAACCTCAGGAGAATCTTTGAACATACAACAGTAACTAATCAGTTGAGCATTTTGTGTTGAGTTAAACATGTCAGTACTGAGACCCTCATACATTGGTTAACAACTTTCTAAATATTTACCAAGATCTTTGATAAGTGAGAGTGCTTCCCATGATATAAAGGCTCCACCACCATCATCCATGGCACCCTGCCCAACATCCCAGCTGTCCAGATGTCCACTGACTAGTACAATCTAGAACAAATAAAAAAAGAGAAAATAAATAAAACTAAGCAGAAACGACATCAAAGGGAAGATTCATAGGCGTTCGAAATACAGAAATGAAACTTGAGTATTTTCTTTTCTATTTTTATGCCTTAAAAGATCTGTGTCATTATTAGTGGAAAACTTAGTATAGAGGCTTTACACATAAGGGTGTAAGGTCATTCTAATAGTAATAAAAGTTCTCACTGTATACTTTTCTTTATTAATATAATTTTGAATAATAAAAAATTGGTTTATTACTGACAGATGTTTCACAACTTTATTATGACATAAAAACGAAGCTCAAAACGTCAACCATATTGTAAACTGTCCCAAATTCTAGCAAACACATAATAAACATTATGTTGAATTGAACTCAAGTGAAAAAGTAAAAATAATTTATTTTTAAAAAATATGACGTGCTTTGTGCATGATAAATCACTCTGGTGTTGAATAAGTAAATTGCTAGAGTTACAAACTAGATTGTAATTAACAGAACTTATAAAAAATCTTTCAATTTACGTTAGTCTGAAATAAATCTATAGATTATATAAGTTTTAAATCATAATACATTTAAATATTTTTCAAAAATCATTAGAAGTCTCTCCAGGAAAATATGAAAAATATTTCAACAGAACTAAATTTTATGGACATATTTGAAGCAAGCTTAAAACTACGTAAAATGATGTTGGGTTAACAGGATATCCACATGGAAGAATGTATCCTCATCTCTATATCATACAATATATTAATATCAAGTCAGATGAATTGTAAATCTAAAGATGTTAGAGGAACGCATAGAACAGCTTTGTTAACTTAGAGTAGACAAATATTTCTTAAACTGAATACAAAAAGTACAAACCATGAAAGAAAATAATAAATTAGACTTTTAAAATATTAAAAAGATCCTATTGCAAGAGTGAAAAGGTAACCTACAGAGGAGGAGAAAATATTTCCGATACATATATGCAACAAAGGATCCATATCCAAATTATATAAAATTACTATGAAACAGTAACCAAAAGAGAGTAAACTGATAGAAAATGGACAAAATACTTGAACAAACAATTCACAAAAGTAAACATACAAATTACTAATAATCATATGAAAAGTTGCTCAGATTCAGTATCATCAAGGAAATATAAATTAAACCACATTCAATACATATCCACTGGAATAGAGAAGAAGAAAAAGGCAGAAAATGTCAAATAATGGAGAGGAAGTAGCACAACTGGAATCCTCATACATTGCTGGTGTAAGTACTTACAACCATACTGCAAAAAAGTAGCTTATTTACTAAATCCGAACATACGCACCATGTGACCTAGCAATTCCACTCTTAGTTAAATATCCAACAGAAATGTATGTGTGTATGTATATTTCACCAAAAGAGATGGACTAGGATATTCTTAGAATATTCATAATAGCCCCCATTCCCCTCCCAAAAAGGAAACTTTAAATGCCTGTTAATAGCAGAATGCATAAATTATGTTGTATCTATCAATGCAACATTGCACAGCAATAAGAATGACCAAACACATGATAAATGGAGATGAATCTCATAAACGTAATGAAGAATGAAAGAAGTCAGACCCAAAACAATACATAGTGTATAATTCCATTTGTATAAAATATGAAAACAAGCAAAACAGGAGAATGGTTACCCATGGTGAGGAGGCTTAGTGACAGGAAGGGGACACAAGGGGAACTTCTGGGGTACTGGTCATGTTCTGGTTCCTGATCTGGGTACTGGTTGCACAGGAGTGCTCAGTTTGTAAAAGTTAAACTTGTTGTACACTTAAGATTTGTATACTTTCTCTTAGAATATTACACTTTAATAAAAAGTTTTTTTAAAAAGTTCAACAGATACTCCACGTACAACATGTAGTAAGCAAATGAAAGTTAAACAAATCTTCTTGATGACTAAAATGAAAATATCCATGACTTTGGGAAAGCAGGATTTTGGTCTGAAATATCAAAATGACCCCTTGCACTGCCTGCTTCCCTGAGCAGCTGCAGCATCTCCCATTGACTCTGTATCACAGACAGACCCAGCCTGCTGTGACTTCATTGTATTCACAAACAAGTACAATGCTCCAGACTAACAAATGGCCCTGTAATCAACCCAAATGGACTGTTTCTAAGGAAATAAGAAAAAAAGAAAGAAAACATATTGCAATAGCAGGAAATTGATTCAGAAAGTGGTGTAATGCCATGTGGAATGAACAAGCCAATTAATGAACATTCTCACCACCCTCAGAACCATTTTCCCAATGAAGTTAATGCTCCAGTGGATAAAATATGTTAAAATATGTTTTAATGAACTTTTTCTCAGATAACAAATAAGAGTAACTAAATCAAGGCAGCTATTATTTAATCTTTCAGACTTCCTTCAGAATACTGAGGTTGTATTACAATCATATTTCTTCACGTTGTAGGAAACGTCTCTATTCTCCAATCCAGAATTATTACTTAAACTAATATTTAAAAGTTGGGGAAAATGATTTTGAATAATAGGAAATTAAAGGATATCCCACAGGACAAGGTTTTTAGCACAGTGCTATGGAAGAATGATTACAAACCATTTGGATTATAAGAGCTTGTTTTAATGTATTTTTTTTAATTAGAAAAAAAATTGGGTGCTGCCATGAGATGGTAGTTTAAATTTCAATATTAATTGATTTAAAAACTAAGTGATGACAAAAAGCTGCTTCTAATTCAGTAGAATTTTTAATGAAGTTGAATTTTCCTAACCATAAGGGCTTCTACATATACTTAGAAAATATTAGCGCACAAGGTTTTATTCAATATGATGTCTGGCTGCCATGCCTTAATGCGGCCTCACAAAGAATAACATAACATACAAACTCACTATGTCTTATGTCAGAACATTAATTATAATACATTTGGATCTGATTTAAGCAATCAAAACAACAAAAGACTACCCAAAGATATAGTAAAATGAAGTTCATGAAAAAGACTCACCTGATAAAACACAGGAAAATGCACAGTCCCTTCACTGCCTCTCTTGCCAGATGTGGAGCCCCTAGAGAAATAATATGGCCTAGAACCAATAGAGAAGTGGTGCACCCACTCATCTACCTGACTCATCTACCTACCTACCTCATTTCTCCTGCTCCCTGAGGCAGGAGAGCACTGACCAGTCTCACAGGAAGTGCATTCTTATGAAAACAAGCTAACGCAAGATCCTGGAGAAAACTTCATGATCTTTGGCATTCATGCATGCATTTATTCAACAATTTTTACCGAGTTCTTACTATGTGCTAGAGATACAGAAACGAACGAAACAAGCAAATATTTTGCCTTAATGAAATTTACATTCTGGTGAGAGAGATGGACAATAAATAAATACAATGTAATGACAGTTTTAAGCGACGTTAAAAAAAAGGGCAGAGAAAGAGGACAGAGAGTGGTGGTAGCAGAGAGAGAAAAAAATCAGTCTGTTTTCTTTCTCTTAAAATATAGATAGCCATAGGAGAATTTTGTCCCCACTCTATCAATGAGAGAAACCTGGATAATTTGTATAATCATAACTTCCATTTGACCTGTCAGAGATCTGAGATTGTTATTCAGCCAGAGGAACTGAATTCCAGAAGATAACAAGCTCATCTAACAAGAGATTGAACACATGAATTAGTTTGCCTTTAGCAGTGACAATGAAGTAATAATCATAAAAGCAGGAATGAAGAAGACAACTGAAATGCTAACAAATTCTTAAACAGTGAATGTGGTTTCACATGAGAGTTTAGAATCCCTGAGAAGTTCCCACATAGGTACCCATTTTCCAGATCTTTTCCACAGGCCTCCATTAAGTGTACACAAGAAATATCAGGAGCAGGGCATAAGCCCTGCAAGAGCCTGCCTCAGTGGTGCAGGAGTGCAGATGGTGACCAGTGCTATTGGGAGGCAGGCAGCACACAATACCTGCTTCCGGGACCCTTCTTTCACAGGAAGCAGAAGCCATTTGCCCCTGTAGGAGAGCAGAAAACTGTACCACAAGGCAGTCCCAGGCAAAGGTCACTGAATACAGGGAAAGGGGTGAAAAATGGTACTCCCACTCTGCACTGACAATAGGAATAACACATGTGCTTCTGCGGAGAGCTCTGCTCACACCTCAAGTCCTGCACCAATGTAAAGCAGAGTTCTGCTGCCACTGGGTGAAGGGTGGAATACTCAACCCCATGATACATGACAGAATTTGGCTTCCACAGGAGGAGGCGCAGAAATGTCAAGAAAGCCCCACCCGTGAGCTCAGCACACAGAGTCTGACTAAGACTAAGGGGCAGGAGAGTCAAGAAACAACCTTGTAAGGAGAGAGAGGACCCAAATTAATAAAATCAGAAATGAAAGAGGAGAAGTGACAACAGACACCACAGAAATACAAAAAATTTTAAGAAATTACTATGAGCAACTATATGCCAACAAATTTGACAACCTTGAAGAAATGGACAATTTTCTAGAGGCGCACAACCTTCCAAGGCTAACTTAAGAAGAAACAGAAAGCCTGAACAGTCTGATTACCACCAGGGAAATTGAATCAGTAATCAATAATCTCCCTCAAACAAAAACCCTGGACCAGATGGCTTTACAGGTGAATTTTTCAAAACGTTCAAAAAAGAATTATCACCTATTCTCCTCAAGCTCTTCCAAAAAATCCAGAAGGAAGGAAGACTCCCAAACACTTTTTACGAAGCCACTATCACCCTGATCCCAAAGCAGACAAAGACACCACAAAAAAAGAAAACTACAGGCCGATATCTCTAATGAACATAGATGCAAAAATTCTCAACAAAATATTAGCAAACAGAATTCAGCAATACATTAAAAAGATCATACACCATGATCAAGTGGGATTCATCCCTGGTATGCAGGGGTGGTTCAACATCCGCAAATCAATTAATGTGATACACCACATTAACAAAATGAAAAATAAAAATCACATGATCATATCAATAGATGCAGAAAAAGCATTTGATAAAATACAGCAACCTTTTATGATAAAAACCCTCAAGACAGTGGGAATAGAGGGATCATATCTTAACATAATAAAGGCCATATATGACAAACCCACAGCTAACATCATACTCAATGGGGAAAAGCTAAAACCATTTCCCCTAAGATGAGGAACAAGACAAGTTTGCCCACTTTCTCCACTTCTATTCAACATAGTCCTGGAAGTTCTAGCCACAGCAATCAGACAAGAGAAAGAAATAAAAGGCATCCAAATTGGTAAGGAGGAAGTAAAATTATCATTATATGCAGATGATATGATACTATATATAGAGAACCCTAAAGACTCCACCAAGAAACTATTAGAACTGATAGATTAATTTAGTAAAGTAGCAGGATATAAAATTAATTTTCGGAAATCAGTTGCATTTGTATATACCAATGATAAAATAGCAGAAGGAGAAATTAAAAAAACAATTCCATTTACAATTGCTCCAAAGACTATAAAATATCTGGGAATAAATCTAACCAAAGATGTAAAAGATCTGTACTCAGAAAATTATACAACACTGAAGAAAGAAATGAAAGAAGACATAAATAGATGGAAACACATTCCATGTTCATGGATAGGAAGAATTAATATAGTTAAAATGTCCATACTGCCTAAGGCAATATACATATTCAACGCAATTCCTATCAAACTACCAACGACGTTTTTCACAGAAATAGAACATATAATCCTAAAATTTATATGGGACCATAAAAGACCCCGGATAGCCTCAGCAATATTGAGAAATAAGAACAAAGTGGGAGGTATAACGATACCTGATTTCAAACTATACTACAAGGCTACAGTAATCAAAACAGCATGGTACTGGCATAAAAATAGACACATAGATCAATGGAACAGAATAGAGAGTCCAGACGTAAATCCATGCCTATATGCCCATCTAATCTACGACAATGGAAGCAAGAATGTACGATGGGGTAAAGACAGTCTGTTCAATAAGTGGTGTTGGGAAACCTGGACAGACACATGCAAGAAAATGAAGCTGGACCACCTCCTTACACCATATACAAAAACAAATTCAAAATGGCTTAAAGACTTAAATGTAAGATCTGAAACCATAAAATATCTAGAAGAAAATATAGGAAGAAACTTCATGGACATTACCCAGAGTAAGATTTTCACTGATATATCCCCTCGCGTGAGGGAAGTAAGAGAAAAAATAAACATGTGGGATTACATCAAACTAAAAAGTTTTTTCACAGCAAAGGAAACCATCAATAAAACAAAAAGAGATCCTACTGTATGGGAAAAGATATTTGCCAATGATATATCTGATAAGGGATTAATATCACAAATCTATAAAAAACTTACTCAACTCAACTCCAAAAAAACAAACAACCCAATTAAAAAATGGGCAGAGGACGTGAGGAGACATTTTTCTAAAAAGGACATACAGAAGGCAAGAAGACATATGAAGAAATGCTCAACCTCACTAACCATCAGAGAAATGCAAATAAAAACCACAATGAGATACAACCTCACTCCAGTCAAAATGGCTATCATCAATAAATCAACAAACAACAAATGCTGGCGTGGATGTGGAGAAAAGGGAACGCTAGTGCACTGTTGGTGGGATTGCAGATTGGTGCAGCCTCTATGGAAAACGGTATGGAGGTATCTCAGAAATCTGAAAATGGAACTACCCTATGATCCAGTAATTCCACTCCTAGGCATCTATCCAGAGAAATCCAAAACTCCAATTCAAAAATCTGTATGCACTCCTACGTTTATTGCAGCACTTTACACAATAGCCAAGATATGGAAACAACCGAAATGCCCATCGGTAGATGACTGGATTAAGAAGCTGTGGTACATTTATACAATGGAGTATTACACAGCCATAAATAAGAAAGAAATCTTATCATTTGCAGCAACATGGATGGATCTAGAGAACATTATGTTAAGTGAAATAAGTCAGAAAGAGAAAGACAAGTACCATATGATCTCACTTATATATGGAATCTAAAGAAAAGACTATGTGAATGAACTAATCAGAAACAGTTTTGGGGACACAAAGAAAAAACCGATAGTTGTTAGATGGTTGTGTGGGGGGTAGGTTGGGGATAAGGGGAAAGGTGAAGGGATTTGGAAGGAGCTGGTAACCACAAGCTGGCCTCAGGGTTTTTTTGAAAATTAATTTGGGGAAGGTATTCAATAATGTTGTAAAGATTTTGTTGGGTATCCGATGGACATGCGTCCTATTTGGGTGACCACCTCAGGGATACTGTGGATACCTGATCATGGCATTGTACACCAGAAGCTAAACATTAATGAATGCCAACTATAATTTTATATATATAATGTGATGGTTCAGTGTGAGGTCGGAGGGATAGTGGATGGGGGGAGGGGGGTTCACAGTGTGAGGGATATAAATGATGAACATCTAAGTATTACCTTGTCTTGTACACCTGAAACTAATAAATAAAAAAATAAAATAAAAAGAAAAAGAAACAAAGAAACAACCTTGTGCCCACCAGGAGCTTCTAGTGATAACAAACAGAACAGTAACAGTTCATAGCAAGGCAAGGACAAGGGCACAGAGACATCGGCTGTCATGTGGACATAGAGAACCTTCTGAAAGCAAGACACTGAGAAAAGTCCTCCCACAACCCAACCCCTATATTAAAAATGGAGTAACGGCAGCCTACTGCTGAAGAAATCTGAGGTATGTGGACACCAAAGATAAAATAGAAACAATAAAATTAAAACCTAGCTCAATTCTGAATACATAAACTCAGTGAATGGCTTGACAGTAAAAGGGGCATTCTCATTTTTGAACATACATACTATTCACTTTAGACTCAAATGTTCTCTTACAAATGAAATCCATCATGCAATCAAAAATTATCAGTAATAAAATAAGAAACAACAACAAAAAATTAATTTTTAGAAAATAGAGTATTCAACAGCTCCAAACAAAATATGGTCCATATATTTAAACTATCAAACAAGGACTTAAAAAAAAAAACTATGATTAAAGGATCCAATAAAAAAGATGGGGAACTTCACTGGAGAGGTGGAGACTATATTAAAAAAGTCAAATGGAAATACTAAAAATGAAAAATACAAGTATTTATAGATGCACTGAATTTTTAAAAGAAGTCAAAAAGTAAAACTTTTCAAAGAAAATAAAGACAGATACTTTTATATCTTTGGAAGAGGGAAAGATTTTTTAAACAAAACATTAAAAATGCAAAGAATGAAGAAAAGTATAAATTCAACTATAAGAAAATGGAGAGTTTATGTTCATCAAGAGAAATTTTAGCATGAGAGTTTTTATAAATTGGAAGAAATATATATATATATAGCAGATATATATATATATATATATACATATATAGCAGATATATATATGATATATACCTCAAAAATGGTTTATATTCAAAATATATAAAGAATTCCTACTAATCAAAAAGGAAAAACAAGCAACTCAAAGGTAAAGGGAAAAAAAGACATAAATAGCATGGCAGAATAGGAAAATGCTGTGCTCACCTCCTCTCAGGACCACATCAATTACAACTAAATCACAGAACAACCATCATTGAGAATCTCCTGAAGTCTAGCTGAACCAAAGCCCTACAACTATGGACACACAGAAGAAGCTACCTTGAGGCTGGAAGGAGGGGTGAAGACCTGGAACAGGGTGGTCCCACGTGTGACCATCAAAAATAGGGAGTGATATCTTGGCTGAAGAGGTCACCCCTGAGAAATGAGGGGTGTCCCTGTCTCACACCAAAATCCCTAGCCCGGGATTTCAGTGTTGGGGAGAGAAGTCCCCAAAACTTCTGGCTGTGAAAAACAGCAGAGATTATAGCTGAGTGAGCTGGAAGGCAGCTACAGTCCTAAGCGCTGCTCTTAAAATGCCCATGCATGGACTTGCTTGCTGACAGAGTCACTCTGTCTGAGCTCCAGTGCTGGGGCAGAAGCTCAAAAGGTGTCAGGAACATTCGGGGAAAATGTGAATTGTCTAGCTTCAGGGTGAGGGCTGGAAGGGCAGCTTAATTCCAGAAGGAAAAGATGGCAGAGACTATTGTTTCTTTGTTGAGCCCTCCCTCTCTGGGGGCTTGCAGATGTAGGCAGGCACCACATCTGAGTCTCCATGAAACTGGCTATCACCTTTTGTCTGCCTTGCCCTAGTGATTCTCTGAGACCCTGTCCCACCCAATTTTCAGGCACACCCAAGCAGCTTCCAGTGACTTTTCCATATGAACAACCTGTCTAAGCTCATGCTACAAGTTTTCATAAATTCTCTCAAATGTTCACAAAACCCAAACAAGCAGCATCTGGCTTCAGTGTCTCCCATAACTCCAGCTGAGAAGCTCTAAGTCAGGCACTAGGGACAGCCAACCTTGGTTTACAGATTGGCCTCGTGAGGTACCTTCAAGCCCAATGCAGGTGGCAGCCATCTGCAGATTTCTTTGTGACTCATACAAGGTGGCCCCAAGCAGACTACAGAATGCAGTGAAACTTGGCCTGAGGCAGGTCACCTCTCAGGAGGTGCCAAGGCTGGCATGCCTGGTGGCCAGCTTCAAAAAAGCCAGACCATCATGCAGCCACCTCTATGGATGATACACTCAAAGGGCAGACTAGAGGTCCGCTAAGCAGAACACTGCTCTTTAGGGTCAGCCTGTGCACAACACCTCCTCCACTGTAATCACAGACAGTCCTCAAAACCAATAAGCATGAAGGTCAATCCCTCATTGATGTGCAAAGAGTAACCAAGGCTTAAATATAACAGAAACACACACATAACCCACACAAGGGTCATACCGGGTACACCTAGCTCTGATGACAAAAGAGACTGCACCACTGGGCCCCACATGACACCTACTACATAGCAACCTTACTAATACATAGAAACAAACACAGGTTGGCAGACAAAATAGGGAGACAAAGAAATCTTTCCCAAATAAAAGAACAGGATAAAGCTCCAGGAAAAAAGTAAACAAAATAGAGACAAGCAATCTATCAGATGCTGAGTTCAGAACATTGGTTATAAGGATGCTCAGTGATCTCAGGAAGAATTTCAACAAAGGAATGGAAAACATAAAAATGGATATAGAAAACACAAGAAAGAACCAGACAGAAATATAGAATACAATAACTGAAATGAAGAATATATTAGATGGAATCAACACTAGATTAGATGAAGCAGAGGACTGAATCTGGAAAATAAGGTAGTAGAAAACACCAAATGAGAATAGCACACACAAAAAAAGAATAAAATACAATGAAGATATTTTAAGGGGACTCTGGGACAACATCAAGCATACCAACATCTACATCTTAGGGATACCAGAAAGAAAAGAGAGAGAGCAAGGAATTGAAAATTTATTTGAAGAAACAATGACAGAAAACTTCCCTAACCTGGCAAAAAAATAGAGATACAAGCCCAGGAAGGGAAGAAAGTCCCAAACAAGATGAACACAAAGAGGCCAACACCAAGACATATCATAATTAAAATGTGAAAGGTTAAAGACAAAGAGAGAATCTTAAAAGCAGCAAGAGAAAAGCAGTTAATTTCCTACACGGGAGCCCCCATAAGACTGTCAGCTGACTTCTCAACAGAAACTTTGCAGGCCAGAAGGGATTGGCAGGAAATATTCAAAATGAGGAAAAACAAGGAACTACAACCAAGATTACTCTACCTAGTAAAGCTATTGTTTAGAATTGAAGGAAAGATAAATAGCTTCACAGACAAAAGGCTAAAGGAATTCATCACCACCAAACCAGTATTACAAGGAATCTTAGAGTGGCTTCTTTAAGACAAAAAGAAAAAGATAAAAAATATGAATAATAAAATGGCAATAACTACATATCTGTCAACAATTACTTTGTTTTTTAAATATTTTTATTAAAAAATATAGCTAACATACAACATTTTATCAGTTTCAGGTATACATCAGAGTTGTTCAACACCTATATATCTAAAGACAGGATCACTATTAGTCCAACCAACATCTCACACCATACTTTGCTATTACAATATTATTGGCCCTATTCCCCGTGCTGTACATTACATCCCCATAACTTATTTGTTTCATACCTGGAAAGTTGAACCTCTTATTCCCCTTCATCTTTACCTCCCTTTAAAAATTTTTCAATTACAGTTAACATCCAATATTACTTTATATTAATTTCAGGTGTAAAGCATAGTGGTTAGACATTTGTAAAATTTAAGAAGTGTTTTCTGACTAGTCTAGTACCCTCCTGGCACTATACATAGTTATTACCATGTTATTGACTATATACCCTATATTTTGCTTTCATCCACATGACTATTTTGTAACTACCAATTTATACTTTTAATCCCTTTACCTCTTTTATCCTGCCCTCAACTCCCCCCTCATCAATCATCCTGATAAATGTAGTATCCATCTGACATCACACATAGTTATTACAATAGTACTGACTATATTTCTTATGCTATACCTTACATCAGCATTATTACTTTGTAACACCCAATTTGTACTTCTTTGTCGCCTCCCCATTTTCAACCCATTTTGCAACCCCACCCCCATCTAGCAGCCATCAAAATGTTCTCTGTATCTGTGAGAGTGTTTCTGTTTTGTTTGTTTGTTTGTTTTGTTCTTTAGATTCCACATGTAAGCAAAATCACATTGCATCTGTCTTTCTGTCTGACATACTCCACTCAGCACAATACCCTCCTGATCCATTCACGCCACCACAGATGGCAAAAGCCCATTCCCTTCCATAACTGAGAAATATTCCATTGTTTATATGTACCAGATCCTCTTTATTAATTCATCCATCAATGGACACCTAGCCTCCACATCTTGGCTATTGTAAACAATGCTGCAATGAACATATGGATGCACACGTGTCCTCAAATTAGCATTTTGGGTTTGTTCAGATAAATACCCAAAAGTTGGATTATCAGGTCCTTCCTTGTCTTTTGTTATATACTTTGTTTTAAAGTCTATTTTCTCTGAGATAATTATTACAACCCCAGTTTTTCTTTTTTCTTTTTTTCCCATTTTCATGAAGTAACTTTTTCCATCCCTTTACTTTCAGTCTTGTGTGTCTTTCAATCTAAAGTGAGTCTCTTGTAGGCAGCATATGTAAGGGTCTTGTTTTCTTAATCATTCAGCCACCCTATATTTTTGATTGGAGCATTTAATCCATTTACACTTAAAGGAATTGATATCTATATAGTTACTGTCACTTTATTATTCATATTTTTTTATGTTAAAAAAGTCCCTCTAAGATTCCTTGTAGTACTGGTTAGGTGGTGATGAATGCCTTTAGGTTTTTTGTTTGTTTGTCTGGGAAGCTCTTTATCTGTTTCTCAATTTTAAATGATAGCTTTGCTGGGTAGAATAATCTTGGTTTAGATCCTGACTTTTCATCACTTTGAATATTTCCTGCAATCCCTCTGTCCTGAAAAGTTTCTGTTGAGAAATTAGCTGACAATCTTATGGGAGCTCCCTTATAAGTTACTAGTTACCTTCCTCTTGCTGCTTTTAGGATTCTCTCTTTGTATTTAATCTTTGCCATTTTAATTATAATGTGTCTTGGTGAGGACTGTTTGTGTTCATCTTGTTTGGGACTCTCTGTGCTTCCTGGGCTTGTGTGTCTCTTTCCTTCACCAGGTTAGGAAAGTTTTCTGTCATTATTTCTTCAAATAGGTTCTCAATCTCTTGCTTTCTCTCTTATCTTGGTACCCCTATGATGTGAATATTGTAACGCTTGATATTGTCACAAAGTTCTCTTAAAAAACTATCCCCATTTTTTTCTTTTTTTCCTTTTGCTGTTCCGATTGGGTGATTCCTTCTACTTTGTCTTCCAAATTACTGGTTTAATCCTCTACTTCATCTAGTCTGCTGGTGATTCCTTCTAGTGTATTCTTCAGTTCTGTTATTGTATTCTTTACTTCAGACTAGTTCTTTTTTTATGGTTTCTACGTCTTTTTTATTTTTTTTTTAAATCTGCTTGCAATATCTTTGTTCAAATTCTCACTAAGTCCCTTGAGCATCCTTATAACCAGTATTTGGAACTCTGTCTCTGGTAGGTTGTTTGCCTCCCTCTCATTTAGTTCTCTTTCTGGAGTGTTCTCCTGTTCCTTCATTTAGGATGTATTTCCGTGTTTCCTCATTTTGGCTGCTTTGTGTATTAGGTAGGGCTGCTATGACGCCCAGTTTTAGTAGAATGGTTTTATGTAGTAGGTGTCCTGTGGGGCCCAGTGGTACAGTTGCTTGTGTCACCTGCACTGGGTGCTCCAGGAGCATCCCTTGTGTGGGTTGTGTGTACCCTTTTGTTACATTTGAGCCTTCAAATTGCTATTGGCACATCAGAAGGTGAGATTGACCCTCAGGATGACTGTCTGTGGTGTTTGGCCACATCCCCAGCTTATGGCTGTAGTATAGGGGACTACAACACGAAATGGGATTTGCCCCAGGGGGCTCCAGTGCTTGTTGAGACCTGTGGGGGCTAATTGGATGGTGCTCTACTGTGGTCTGAAGCCAACCATCAATTATGGTGGTTCTGGGGACTCTTGGGAGGGGCTCTGGTACAGACCCAGGGGAGCCACTGCTTGTAACTGGCCAGGGACTACCTGGTAGGAGCTACAAACTGATCCATGGTTGGTTGTTGCTTTTGCTGCACCTGGAGGTTCATGGGAGACACCATGCTGTGAATGAAGGATGGCTGCCACCAGTGCCAGTTCTGGGGTACTTCTGCAAAAAAGCCAGGACACTCCAAGGCCTGCTGCCAGCTGCTGGTGCCCATATGGTTGCTGCTGATCAGGCTTTTTGTGCTAGGGAGTTGGTTGTGCTGGGGTCTCAGTGAGTTTCCAGGGTGGAGCAAGTGGAGCTCACCAGACCAATTGAAATTCAGATTTGGCCATGGGTATGTGGGAGGGGCTCAACACAAGGAAGATGACCTCCACTTTCTGGCTGCACAGGAGAAGGGCCCCACACAGGTAAAATGGCAACCGTCTCTCCAGTCCTCATTCTGAAGCCACAAACTCAGTCTTTCCCCATACGCCTCTGATGCCTCTCGAGTCACTGTCCTTCTGCTGGAGACCCAGGTGAGTGCCTGTGTGTGCCCTTTAAGAGGACTTCTGGGTTTCCCACAGCCTTCCATCCCACCCAGACGGTCAGATTTTCCACTGTTTTTCACAATTAATGTTGTGGGGGCTCCTCTTCCCGATACAAGTACTCCTGGCTGGTAAGCCTGGTGTGAGGCTGGAGTCCCTTGCTCCTCTATGGGAAATCTCTTAGCTGATATAGCCTTCTCAATTTTCATCTGCCATGCTTGGAGGTTTGAGGCCAGTCCATTTTGAGTCTCCACCCCTTCTACCAGTCATGATGTGGCTTCTTCTTTATGTCCGTGGTTATAAAACTTCTGTTCAGCTAGACTTAAGATGGTTTTCTAGGTTGATTGTTCTACAATTTAGCTGTAATTTTGATGTATTCACAAGATGAGGGAAGCACAATGTTTATCTATTCCAGCATCTTGGATCCCCCTATCACCAATTAGTTTCAGTGTAAATGGATTAAATACTCCAGTCAAAAGACATAAGAGGGCTGAATAGATAAGAAAAACAAGACCCTTACATATGCTGACGTGAGCCTACAAGAGACTCACTTCAGATCTAAAAGCCCACACAGACTGAAAGTAAAGAGATGGGAAAAAGACATTTCATGAAAATGGAAACAAACAAAAAAGTAGAGGTAGCAATACTTATACCAGACAAAATAGACTTTTCAAACAAAGGCTATAACAAGAGATAAAGGAGGACCCAGTAATCCCACTTCTGGGAATTTATTTGAAGAACCCCAAATTGCTACATCAAGGGGACAATTGCATCCATATATTCATTGCAGCATTGTTTACAACAGCCAAGATGTGGAGACAGCCTGGGTATCTGTGAATGGATGAATGGATAAAGAGGAAGTAACAGGAATTCTTATCCACTGCTGGTAGGAGCAAAACATTTTGAAATTATTTAGGAAAATAATTGGGCATATCCTTTTAATTTGAACTCCTGTGCATCTCACAGTCCAACAATTCCTGTTTAGATATATATATAGAGAAAGGAATTATAGCACTTGAGTCCTTGGAGACATGTATCAAAAAGGGCATATGGAAGCAATGATAAGACCTCAAACTATGCCTGATCCTAGCAATCATAAGATCTCAAACTAGGCCTGACCCATCAGCAGTACAATGCATCAATAAATTGTAGTGTAGTCATACAATGGAATGTTATAAAATAGTGAAAATGACCTACAGCTACATATATCAATATAAATGAATGTCAAAACAAAAATATGGAAGAAAAAGCAAAAACAGAAAAAAGAAAATCAAAAGAAACAGAAGAGTATGGTAATATAATATAAATTTCAAAATTCAGTTGAACTAATACAATCTTTAGCAATGCAAAAAAATATGGTAAAATAATGAAGAAAAACAAAGTAATGGTAAACCCAAATTAGGAGAGTGTTTATATCAGATGGAGGATAGTGTTTATATCAGATACTGCAGAAAGGAGGAGATAATGAGAGAGAGGCACACAGTGCACTTCCAAGGCACTGGTAGTATTCTACCTGTGTAACTGAATGGTAAGAATATGTGTAATCCTTTCATTGTTGCTCTTTACATTTTATATACATGTAAAATAAAGTCTTTTGCATGAGTGCTATATTAAACAAAACCAAGAGCTATCAAAGACATCTTTGAAAGGCATGGGGCTCAGATAGTTTTATAAGTGAGTTCAAACAAACATTAAAGGTCAGATTTATCTCACCCTATTTCAACTGTTGCAAAGCAAAGAAAAAATATGCAGAATGTCTACATTTACTTCTGATCATAATCTTGTTAACTGAAAACTGAAAAATATTTTACCCCACTTAAAAACCAACTAGAGATGAATCTAATTGTAAAATCTGAAGTAGTTGTATCTAGCAGCATTTTGAAAGCTATTGCTATAATGGTTCAATGGTTTCTAAAGGCCCATGGTAACTAGAAGTCACACACACACACAGGTAGACACACACACACACACACACACACACTTTTGGGTCATACTTAGGCTCTTTGCATGCCTAGTTTTAACATTCTGCATTTTAAATTGTGAGTTGTATGACTATTTATCTCAATGTGAACAAGTACTTGCTGATCCATCCTTAATAAATGAGTTGCCCAGTCAACTTTGAAGCATGTTTCATTTTATAAATGCCTTGCTTGATTAAAAATAAAAACCAGAAAGACAAGTACCCAGTGTTTGTTTTTATTTATTTATTTATCTATTTATTTATTTACCTATTTTTGCTTTTGAGATGTTTTGTTTTGTCTGCAGCTGCTTCGTTCTCTTAGTCTCATTTTATCTGGGGTACTTTAAGAGGTAGTAGGAGGAGCATTAAGACTATAAAGTTCAAGACCTAATGTGTTTCCAGACACAGGAAATCCCCATTCACATTTTCAACAACAAAAATCATTGAATAGTTGAAAAATATGACCTACAAAAAGAGGAGGGGAAAGCCTTTCATTATTTAACCTCAGAGAAGAAGCCAAGAAGTGATGTAATAATGGGCTTCAGCTATGATGAGCCCCTCTGTAGTGGGTTTGAAAACCAGATGATGAAGCAAAGGAACCAGGTTTGGGCTGCAGCAGTGAGCATTAGAGTCATATAAATAACTGAAAATTTTCTGATGGAAGGCTTTTGTAGAAGTTAAAAAAAAGGGCTAACAAGAGAAAGGTTATGGAAAATTCTGTTCCGGAGGGTTTCTAAAATAGGATACGTTCTTAGGTCTTAGATGGAAAGCTAACATAGATAGGATAAATAAAATCTTTCAAGGTTCCATCTAGTCCAATATTCCTGATTGTTTTCAAGAATTCTTCTTCTATTCTAACCACTTTAAAGAGAGAAACTGTCCTTTAAAAAGTCTCCACACCTCAAAAAACTTTTCTCTGAGCATCTCCCAGATACTTTGGCTGCCAAGATGTTCCCACAATTTAGATTCTAAACACAGGTGGGAAGGAACTTCTCAAGAAATTCATGCTTTTGTAATAATCCCTGTCGAAGACAAAGCCTTGGCTTTCAGAGGACACTTACTGAATATTTTGTGCTATTGCCCAGCACAGACAAAAAGGACTAGGTTTGAACAAATATTGTCCTCCCCAATGAATGCACTAGGTGTTCTACAGAATAAAGCTAGGCTTCTGACACACGGGATGTGTTCAGAGACAACAGAGCAAAAATCTGAGCTCCCCTTGACTTCTTATGATCAAGCTTTGTTTAGTGAAACTGTTGGGTGTGGATAGCTTGTGGGATACAGACTTCTTTCACAACAAAATGGGCCACCTGTCCAAATGCTCACACATCACCACAGCTGCTCCTGAAAGGAGCTGTTTCCACTTCCAGACTGTCCCCTCTTACTTGTGCAGGGCACTCAGATTGGCTTCACAAAAGGAAGGTCATATTGTTTCTGACTGAATTTTCTGAGTATATTATTGGGCAGATATCTAAGGATAAAACAAGAAGTGTCTACTTTGTGACTCACAAAAACCAATTGTTAAGTAGATTTATAAAATATGATTACAGACAGATAATTTTTGACAAAGAAGCTAAAAACATACAATGGAAGAAAGACAGCCTCTTCAATAAATGGTGCTGGGAGAATTTGATAGCCACGTGCAGAAGAATAAAACTGGACTGCTATCTGTCACCATGTACTAAAATTAATTCAAAATGGATCAAAGACTTAAGCATAAGACCTGACACAATGAACTGCATAGAAGAAAACATAGGTACTAAACTTATGGACCTTGGGTTCAAAGAGCATTTTATGAATTTGACTCCAAAGGAAATGGAAGTAAAAGCTAAAATAAACGAATGGGACTACATGAAACCTAAAACCTTCTGCACAGCAAAAGAAACCATCGACAAAATAAAGAGGTGACCAACTGAATGGGAGAAGATTTTTGCAAACAGTGCCTCCAATAAGGGGCTAATGTTCAAAATATACAAGGAACTCATGAAACTCAACAACAAAAAAACAAACAACCCAATTGAAAAATGGGCAGAGGACCTGAAGAGACATTTCTCCAAAGAGGACATACAAATGGCAAATAGACATATGAAAAAATGCTCAACATCATAATCATCAGAGAAATCAAATAAAAACCACAATGAGATATCACCTCATCCCAGTCAGAATGGCTATCATCAACAATACAAATAGCGACAAGTGTTGGAGAGGCTGTGGAGAAAAAGGAACCCTCATACACTGTTGGTGGGAATGCAGACTGGTGCAGCTGTTATGGAAGGCAGTGTGGAGGTGCCTCAAAAAACTACGAATAAAATTACCATATGACCCAGCAATCCCTCTCCCGGCTATCTACCTTAAAAAGTTGAAATCATTTATACATAAAGACACGTGTGCTCCAATGTTCATTACAGCTTTGTTTACGGTGGCGAAGACATGGAAACAACCAAAATGTCCTTCGATAGATGAATGGATAAAGAAGTTGTGGTACATATACACAATGGAATACTATTCGGCGGTAAGGAAAGATGATATAGGAACATTTGTGACAACATGGATGGATCTTGAGAGTATAATGCTAAGTGAAACAAGTCAGACAGAAAAAGCAGAGAACCCTATGATTTCACTGATATGTGGTATATAAACCAAAAACAACAAAAGAACAAGACAAACAAATGAGAAACAAGAACTCATAGACCCAGACAATAGTTTAGTGGTTACCAGAGGGTAAGGGGGGTGGGGGTGGGAGATGAGGGTAAGGGGGATCAAATATATGGTGATAGAAGGAGAACTGACTCTGGGTGGTGAACACACAGTGGGATTTATAGATGATGTAATACAGGATTGTACACCTGAAATCTATGTAATTTCACTAACAATTGTCACCCCAATAAATTAAAAAAAAAAAGAAAATAATATGATACAATGTATTTGGCAGAAATGGTTGAAATTTATTAAACTTTGATTTGTGGATAGGGTCATAGCAGAGAATGTCTATGGAAGGAAATCATTCTGAATAACTAGAGGCATTTGGGTTTAATCCAGAAGTCATGAGTGGTTGCAACTAGAGATGATATTATTATAAGGGAAAGAACCATGCTCCTGAATTCCTTCTCCTTTGGCCTAAACAACCACAGAATAAGTTGTCTCACTTGAGAGGATGGAAGAAACAGAAGAGTTGAATTACAACATTGTATTTTAACTTCCTCAGGGAAGGGAAGAGAGACAGAGAGCTTAGGGAACTTCTGTCTCAATAATGATCATCTTTTCTATGGTTAAGTCCAACCATGGTACAGTACACAGCTGCAACTTCTCTTTTCTTACAACCATTCACTCACCGCTATGTTCCAGGCTTTTGTTATGTATAATGTGTAAGATTAAAACAAAAAAAAAAGAATAGAAGCATTTGGTACTCTACAGACTTTTTCATGGTTCAATTTAGACAAGACAATAGAAGTACATCAATCTTTCATTATAGAAAAATGGGGGTCAAGGTGCTTTCTACCTAAAGAAAGTTTTAAAAATTTATTTTTATGACATTTAGGTTTATACGCTAAAGAATTCTTCTTGGCCCCTAATGGTTTCTAAAATCCCAGGAGCCACACACAGCTTAGAGTACTCCTTTTGATACTTGTTTGTCTATCCATTGTGTAAACTTTCTCAATCATTTAACCTCTGATCTTCTGAATGTTCTCTGTAGAAGTCACTCAGCAAGATCAGCTGAAAGCTCCTGTCTACCTTATTCTGCAGCCTCCAAAGGCTGTCATGAGAAAAAAAACTAAACAACAGACCAGGGTTTACCTATTCAAATAAGTGTTGTCACTTTGAGAAGCACAGTCCCTGGGAAACTGTATGATAATTCCTCCTCTACCACCCTTTTCCACAAAGAGAAAGTCAAATTAGCAGGGATTACTATATAGATTTACTTCTCTATAGCTTTTCGTTAATAGAAATTTGTTTTGATGATGGGGAATTTTTAGTTACTTAGATTGTGACTGATTAAGAAAGAAAGGGAGGGAGGGAGAGATGGAAGGAAGCAGAGAAAGATGGAAGCAAAATGATGACTAGCACAAAAAGAGAAGGTGAAGTAGAAGGCAGAGTAGAAGAGAGGAGGATTGGAAAGCACCTTTGGAAAAGGCAGAGGAAGGAAAGAGAAAGTAAACCCAGGTCAAGATGTGAATCCAGGCTTATGTCCATGTTCTGATGTGCACTAGTATGATATCATCATGGACGTTACTAAGACTAAGTAAACGGAGAAGTGGGAAGGAGTCTTTGAGAATTACTACCCAGCCATGATAGCCTGTGTAGTTTAAATGAAAGTTACCTAAAGTACTTCTAACGCAAACCTCCAGGTTATTCTGTTGTATACTGCATGTCATCTCTCTGTACCACAGTGGTAATGGGAGTCAGAATTCAAGCATCCCAGTTCCCAAGACTTGGCAATGAGCTTTGGGGTAACAGCATGGCTTCCTATGATGGCAACACTTGAAGACAACATTAATTTTGATGCATAAATTATAGCTTAAACAAAAGACAGTCAAATAATATTTAGACAACCCTCATAGGGAATTTTTACTGATCTAATTTTCAGCTTCAGGACAATGTCAAGAAGTCAAGCTTACTTGGAAAGGCTCCATGTCTGCACAAGAGGCAGGCTTGCTATCCAAGTATAGTACTTCCTAGTCTTTAATATTCTCCTCATATTTGACAACACATACTATCAGCTAGTTCGTTTCAGTTGTTAATTTCTATGTTCAGACTCTAGGAACATGTCAAATTTCCATTGGTATATTTTGATTTAGCAAGGGGGTGTAGCAAACATTGAACATTTCATTTTCCTGAATCCATTATGAAAGAATACTATTTTGCCCCTAAACCCTGATTCTGTCTTATTCTTTAATGAGAATTTACATGTTTTAGAAAATAAAAAGCCAGAATAGACATCTTAACTAGTATCGTACCTAACATAAATGCTACAAGAGCCAGGGAAAGAGGGGATATTATGTATGTATACCGCAAATGAAAAACTCTTCCTTAACATTGAAAGTATATTAAATTTAAGCTTAACTTCAATATTCACAGTCAAATAATATATCTTCATGAAAAACAGAAGTAACAATTTTAGTCTCATGAGAACCAATAGCTAAAAGCTTGATTAACCTCGCAATTTTTGTGCAGCACAACTCAACAAGAATAGTCTGAAAGTGATTTCTTCTAAGTCCAAAGCAAACCTGAAGCATGCTCATGTTTTGCACAGAACAGAAAACTTATCTTCTTCCTCTTAAAAGTGAACTTTAAGTATAATGTCATAATGTTTGGTAAAGGCAGATCTTCTGGACAGAAAGGAATAAAAATTGGCCCAAGAGACTGAGAGCCCATGAGGAATGACTGTTAAAAAAAGAACATAATGAAAATACAAGGTAATTTTCAAAACTTAACAGAGACCACAAAAGAGAATGAATAGTTTAGCTTTTCTCTCTCCAAAATGCAATTAATTAAAAGAACATCATGAAGAAAGAGTGCTCACTTTCTTCATCAATGGATATTGTGACATTATTGTCACATCGTGTGCTTCTAATTTTTAATGTCAACACTCATGAGGTTCCCCTAAGTATTTTGACTTGTCATGAAATTATAGTCTTATCAGTTAAATGTTAGTTGTAGCCATGTGCTTTGAATAGTTAATCACACAACTTGAGAAACCTGAGAGAGAGAGAGAGAGAGAGAGAGAGAGAGAGAGAGAGAGAGAGAGAGAGAGAGAGAGAGAGCGCGCTAGGACGGTAGGACGGTAGGAAGGAAGGAAGGAAGGAAGGAAGGAAGGAAGGAAGGAAGGAAGGAAGGAAGGAAGGAAGGAAGGAAGGAAAGAAAAGAGAGAGAGGGAGAGAGTGTGTTGTGTGAGAGAGAAGGAAGGAAGAAAGGAGGGAGGAAAGGAGCGAAGGAAGAAGGAAGACTATTTTCTCCCTAATATTGCATTTTCTGAAGAACAAAAAATGCTAAGAAAAACAAATGTTTATTAATTTAACTTGCATCATTAACATAAACAGTATATTTAACAGGCTATAGAAGTAGAGCAAGATTAAAGAAGTACAAGTATCAAAGTACAATTCTCACTAAATTATATTTCTCACTAAATTCTCAATGTAAGTACTTGCTTAACTTATCACTGATTCACTCTTGTTCAACATTTCCATTACCTTGGAGACATGCTTATGAATTTTAAGATGATAAAAATATATGATGAATCATTAATATGTTGGACCAAACAATCAAGGTTCCAAAATATCCTGAAGCAGAAATAATAGCCAACAAGATAATTCAGCAGGGATAATTCAGAAGGTACACAGTACACGATGTAGTGTGTATGGTGGGTTGATAGCAGGCAACATCTGGGGCATCTGGGGGCAAAAGAAAACTCAGGTGGGCCTAAGCATATTGAACTAACAGCATGTTTCAGTTATGGGAAAAGTTAATAAAATTTTAGGGTTTGTTGATAGAAATATGGGATTCTGATCATGTGAAGTAATACTTCCACTTTAATTTATCAAACACTTTTTTCCTTCTTTTTTTTCCATTCAGATACCTAAGGAGACCTTCTGGAATATAGGCTATGATCAAAGAAGAGCTGTCAGGATTTTAGAGTCTGGAAATAGCATTGTTTGAAGAGCAACTGCATATGTAACCCTGGAGAAGAGAGGGCTGCAAAGGGCTAGATGTTTTGTATACAAGAGGTGTAAACTTGCCCTTGGGTGTCACCAGGCCAGTGAGTAGAGGGTATATGCAGGTAGATTTCAGGTCAGCACAAAAATAAATCTGAGAGGTCCAGAAAGGGAACAGTATTCCTCAGAGAAGTAAGCTGCCAAATACTGGAAGTATTCAAGTAGAAATGGAAGGAACATCTGTTAGGTAAAGAATGAGTATCTGACCTGATCTGGGGAGTACAAGCTGGCACTGAGCTCGATAATCCAAGGGCATGGTTGACTCTAAGATTCTGTGATTCTAAAAGGAAATGTAGGCTTATTTTGGCCATTATTCAGTGAGAAGGAACTGTTAATGTTTTCCTGGGATGCTAGTATTATTTTTCTACTATAAATTTCTATTATCACGTATTTTTCCTTAACTGGACCCCCAAAATTAATCATTTTACTAGTAATTTATTCTTAAGGAAATCTGTCACACTAAGCAGAACTTCTCATGACTTAAAATTGGCCTTCTTGAATTGAAGCCATGCTACATCAACTTCCATTGGAACCCAGGGGCAAATTGTGGGAGCGCATGACAATTATGATCACTGTTAATACTCCCTTCAGATGTAAACTCCACACCTATTGTTTCCTTTGATAATTCACGATGGACCATCATTTCTGTATTTGCTTAAGTGTTCTCAAAGTTATTTTTATATTTTACATCCAAAGGTAAAAAATTCCATAGTTATTATCCACCACGTGGTACCTCCCTCTATCTGACCCAAGATAATCTTCTTGAGTACATAGTACATAAAAACCATGACTTTGTAGACATTTCTAAATGAGGCTTTTTATCCCTTTATCTAGGGTGAAGATTGCTACACTCATTGTAATAGTCTCATCATACTATTTTGATGATTTCTTCTGAACTTTCTCCAATTCCACTAGATTTTGTAGAAGTAGCAATAAAACTTGTAATGTATAGATGCTATAATGTTTTTATGTAGTATATAGAAACTATAACAACTTTCAAGAGAGTTCCCAGAATTTACTTGATCTCTTTAATTGTACAGGATTACATAAATTAAGAAATCTCCAATGCCTCTGGAATCCTTTTCAGGCAGCTACATTCACACCCAACTAAAATCATAATTAGAGATTATGGCCGACACTCTTCTTTTACATACAGAAGTGATTTGCCCAAATGGCAGGGCCTGAAAATAGACCCTAGAGCTTCTGACCCAGAGTCAAAGATTCTTTCTGTCATATCCCTCTACCTGCTTCATAAAACACGGTGCACAGCCTCCTTTTGATCACATAAAGCCTTACGTTTTACTGGACTATTCTAACAATTAAACTGCTACTTTTTGCCTACATACATAGTCTAATGAGCTTTTTCAACAATTTATCCCTATCTGTTTGACATGGACAAGTTATTTGGCTTCTCTAGACCTGTTTCCCTATCTTTAAAGTAGGAATAACAATACAAACCTGCTTTTAAAGTGTGTTGTGAGAATTAAATGAGATGACATAACATATTCATCACTGTCATAAACCCTGGCACGGAGCATGAACTCCTTAAATGTTTGCTGTTAATGATTATATCATAATTAGTTTAACATGACCTCAAACATTACAAACAATTCTTTTTAGGAAAGACTCATTTAGGAAGTTGGAGAGTATAAGTAGATTCCACAGACTACTTCACCAGGCATAGGCTCAGGGTACCATGCACTCACTGCCAGTTTGAATTAGAGGGAGAATTAATCACAAGCACTTGCTATTTAGAAATATGACAAATATTTTTAAAATGTTGTTTGCTGAGCCAAACTTAAAGCAGTACGAACTTATTCCATTTGAAAACATCCATATGCCATTAAATAATAGCTAAGTAACGTTTTCAATAATGGGTTACAAAGGGGAAAATAATAGTTAAGCAATCACAAACACGCAGCCCTCTCTAAATATCTCTGCAGTTACTAAGTAATTAGGTAGCGCTGGGTGAAAATGAATTCAGGTGTTTGAACTGAAGCTTCCCATGCACCTGAGGTGAGTTTAGTCCTGATAAATGCTAACCTAATGAAGGATTCCACTGCCAACTGAATTTACATGGTTGGCAAGACTGGCCACAGAATGACTTACTCCTTAGGAGTGCCACGAATATAGGGAGATAGTCCAGAATAGAGCCTTGGAGAAAGCATCAGAAGTCCAGCATATTTCAAAGAAATGAGAAGCTTAAATCAGGCACAAAATGCACATCCAGACATCACATTTGAGCAAAATCTCTGTACAAAAGGTATGTAAAGATTTCCAAGAATAGGGAGTTGGATGATAAAGGGCAGATATCAATTTTTTTCATGCTATTGTAGGCACATTTAAGTGTATCATTATTTAATGATCAAAGAAAAAACGAAATGGCCTATCAAAGGGGCATTTTTTTATCTCTTTCAACTCTAACAACTTAGGAATTTTGATCTCCATATGTTCCTAAAATAAACTGCAATAGGGTAGGTATGTTTCAAGCTTATCTTTCCCTTCATCTTGCAACATAGTGGTTAACACCATGGACTTTAGAGGCAGACAGGCCAGGATTTGAACTCTATTCCTTCCATTCACCAGGAATCTTCAGCAAGCTGCTTGGGCTTTTTGAGCTCCCATTTCCATGTATCAAAATGGACATGAACAGGACATTAACACTGTCCACAATGGTGATGTACAGCAATTGCAAGGAAAGGGCCTAACACAATTGCCTGGCATCCAGAGTAGGCTCAGTCAGACCATCTAGTTTCCTAATCTATTTTGGCATTTAATTACATGTCTGATTGTGATCAGAATGCCCAGTGGATATAGTATATGTTCTTAGTAGAAGTGGCTTTCTCTGTGGGTAATTCTCAAACAGTTGGGGGGCAAAGAATATACTCCCCTGGTGGTACGGGTCTGAGGAGAGATCGTTTGCAGAGTTTCAAAATACAAAGCCTCCCATCCCTGTTTTGATGTACTTCTATTAGGGAGAGAGGAGGAGTATGCTTTCCGTCCCCGACCCTCATCTAGAAACACTAGACTGGAAGATTCCTAATGGCGGAGACATTTTTATTACCTTTAGATATATTTCTCACAAGACTTGAAATACAGAGTGGGGACAGAGTCAGGAGTGCAGTTTCCAGGCTCTCGCCCTCACGTGGAAAGGTGCTCACTCTGGTAGTAAATGGCCATCAACTGTGATTGGATGGCCATCAGCTGTGGCTAGCTGGCCATCAGCTGTAACCAGTGAGCCATTGGCCACTAATATAACTGCCGTGGCTATGCTAGCAGAAAATGGGGGCTAGCAAGAAGATGGTGGCTGAGCTAGCAAGAATGGATTGCAGTCAGCATGGCAGATTGCAGCTAGCAAGTGAGGTTGGTTGGCAGAGAGAAGTGGCTCTTGCTTCCTGTGTCTCCAACCCAGCCGCCAGCAAGACTATAGCAAGACTCCCCTATCTATGGCTCTGTGGGTGTTCCTTTTTGGCCTCACCATATCCTGCGTTCTTATGTGGAGAGTGGGACCAGAGACCCCGCATGACCCCCTGCATAACTTATAGTCACGAGTCAACAAATTAAGCTGATTTGTTTCTGTTTAGCTCTTTCACTGTGTTAATTGAGTTCAAGTCTTTTTTTTTCAAAATGTGTCAAATCCACAAAAAATAAAAAGTTGATATTTTGACTGTTTTTATGCATTTAATAACATTTTGAGCTGCTTTGTACATAAATGACATTATTTTTATTTTAAACCTTTGTTATATGGTAATACATTTACCATTACATTAAATTTTAGCAAGAAAGACAAAACATACTAAGTGGCAATAAGTAGATTTAGGTATAGATAAATTAGAATCTAATGGCATTGATGACAAAAAATTTATTACAAAATGTTACAAAATATGGTGTACAAAACATCTTTGTTGTTGATAATGCAAGCCACAGGAAAACACATCCGAATGTCGCAGCAAAACAGTTAGTAATAAGATGCGACTTAGAATCAAGCTAGTTTAGTCCCTTTTTGTGATCAATGCACAATTAAAACAAATTCCCATTAATTTCTTTGACCTTTAAAATTGTAGTCAATAAACCCATTAAAGAAGTTTATTCTTGACTACTGTATAATGTAACTCTCTGTCAGTAATGAACATTAACAAGGAGTACCTTTAAAACAGATTAACCTTTTAATGTGTTCTTCAAAGGTTAGAACCATATAGAGCTAGAAATTGGGACCAGAAATAAAATATGCTTAGAAGTCAATAATGAAATTTCTGATCAACATGGTACAGCAAATTCACATCTTTATGAGCCTCCTCTATTCCAAACATGTGGCGATTGTAGATGAAATATAAAAAGTGAAAGTGAAATGGTTTGGCTCCAAAAGCCAGATAAACATCTCTGTGGCCTAGAAAAGTATTTGAATAACAAAGCAGTGAGGGGATCTGAAGTCATGAGACCTGCAGGACTCCAGATCTACAAGCCAGCACTGACTTCTGGGCATTCTGTTCTACAGGTAAAAGAATCTAAAACTGCTTCACTGGAGATGTGGAGACTCAAGCCAGGTTAACTGTGTGAAAGTAAGGAAGGGAGTTGGGCTCATGAGAGGAAGCTGAAAAGAAAAACACATGCCAAGAGGTACAGCTTGATAAAAATTTTGAGCCTGTAGAGGAGAAATGGACAGACGTGGATCAACACCAGGCACTAAAGCAAGCCACCCCACTGGCTTTGTAGGAGAACATGTGAACCTCGTTTTCACCATTGGCAAGGGTGTCTGATACAACATAAGAAACCTGGTTCTGGATTGGCAGTGTTGCAGGCCAGGTGGAAGCAATCACAAAATCTCTAGAGAGAGAAGAGTGAGCCCTGAGGGAGAGAAAACGATACAAACAGTAACACAAACTTAATTTTAAAACATCCTACTCAAAATGAGTCAGCAAACCAAAATTCCAAAACACATTAAAATATAACGTGCTAAAAATATCAACAAAATCAACAACTTCAATAAAAACTCCACTCCAGATTAAATTAATATTATGGAGAAACTATACCATTTTTTAAAATTATGCTTAGGGTGATCAAAGGAATAATTTTCTAGGAAAAGGAAAAATTACCAAAATTGACTTAAGAAGAAATAGAAAACTTGGAAAATCAATAAAGATTATGAAATTCGATAAAAAAATCAGAAAGTACTCTCTCTCCTTCTGACAGACACAAAAACTAAGCTACTAGACTCAAAAGGTTTTACAAGTCAGTTTTATCCAGTTTAAAGGAATCCTCAAACTAAGCCAACTTGTTTATTAAGTTATGTCGTGCGGGGTGTCCGGCAAGACGGCCTGCGGGGTCTCTGCTCCCACTCCCCACATAAGAACGCAGGACATGGTGAGGCCAAGAAGGAACACCCACGGAGCCATAGGTAGGGAAGTCATACCACTATCGTCTCACTGGAGGCTGGGTTTACACGACGTGCGACCTGCTGTCCGCTTTGCTGCCAACCGACCAACTGTCCTCGACTCTCCTTACTCTCCTGCAGTCTCCTCCTTCACTCTCCTCGGCTCCCCTCCGTAGCCAAGGCAGTTATATCAGTGACCAATGGCTTAATGGCTACAGCTGATAGCCAACCAGCCACAGCTGACGGCCATCCACTATCTGAGCCAGCACCTCTCCACATGAGGCCGAGAGCCTGGAAACTGCTTTCTGGGGCTCTGTCCCCACAAGGTATTACTTCGAGATCATAACAAGACAAGGACAGTAAACTTTAGATCAATTTTATTTATGCATACAAAGCAGAATTATTAAACAAATAATTTAAAATGTGGCAAAAGCTTCTCTAATTTTAATAGATAAAATTAGAAAACAAACACAATAAAGGTAAAAAGTGGGCTTATGATTGCAGTTAATCTATATAATCTACCATCATAAGGTGAATTTGTCATTCTTAAAAAAGCAAACATAACAACAAACAATATCTTATGTTTGGCCCAAAATTTGAACTATAGTTACTGATTCTCTATGAAAAAATAAAATCCACAACAATTCTGATTATACACAAGAGGGTTCTGTAGATTGTTTATGTAAACATGGCATTTTGAATGATTAACTCCAGCTTACTGCCTAAATATTAAAGAATTATGCTCAGCATAAAATAAACACATTCATTTACTCCTAGTTCACTACCCATATCTATAAAGCCTAATGTCACTGCACCCTAGCACCACAATTTACTTATTTTTAATTTATATATATCTATATATCTATATATACATATATAGATATATATATTCTATTGCACTCTCAGTGAAACATTTGACAATCTTAAAAACAAAAACAACAATAAAACAGAATAGAAGACTGTGTTCCACTATGCCTTCTGTACCACACAGGTGCCTGAAGCGGTAAGTGCCTGTCCTGCTCATAAGCTTCTCCTGAGAAAAGCAGTCTCAGGAATTCTTCCTGTATAGAGCGGTTGGGACTCATGCCACATATGTCAAGAGAAAGCAACTCTGCTACCAATGTTACAAATAACTATACCAAAATCATCTCCTAAATCAAACTAACATGGATAATCAGACATGAGAGAAGCTTACCTTTGACCCGGCTTGGCTCCAAAACCTACTCAAGAGAGCTGAGTTGCATTGGATAGTGATAAGTATGGGATACACAGAACAGGGGACAGGGAAGGGAGGGGTCTCCTACACCCTCTGGAGTTCATCTTGGTTCTTCCTTAAGCCTACTCTATAATGCAGTCTTAAAAGTATAAGGACCATTAATTAACATAAGTCTGAAAATATTATGTACCTGTCACCTGTTATCACCCTTATCACCCATGCCCTTGTATGCTTGCAGTAACTCACTATATCCTAGGTTAATTTGGGCATATCCCAGCTCTTCTATACTCCTCCACTTCTCTCTCTCTCTCTCTCTCTCTCTCTCTCTCTCTCTCTCTCTCTCTCTCTCTCTCCAGACATACACATGGTCAATTAAGTTCCCAAACTTATTGCAACAATGTTGCTAATTTTTTTTTGATATCAAAGGGATTATTCATTACAAATTTGTACCAATTGGACAAACAGATAACCAAATTTACTATTTGGAAGTGCTGAAAAGGCTGCACGAAAAAGTTAGACAACTTGAACTTTTGCCAACAATTCATGGCTCTTGCATCATGACAATGCACCAGCTCACACGGCACTGTCTGTGAGGGAGTTTTTAGCCAGTAAACAAATAACTGTATTGGAACACCCTCCCTACTCACCTGATCTGGCTCCAAATGACTTCTTTCTTTATCCAAAGATAAAGGAAATATTGAAAGAAAGACATTTTGATGACATTCAGGACATCAAGGGTAATACGACAACAGCTCTGGTGGCCATTCCAGAAGAAGAGTTACAAAATTGCTTTGAAGGGTGGACTAGGTGCTGGAGTCAGTGCATAGGTTTCCAAAGGGAGTACTTTGAAGATGACAGCAGTAATATCCAGCAATGAGGTATGTAGCACTTTTTCTAGGATGAGTTCGCGAACTTAATTGTCCTACTATATATAGAGTAAATTTTATATATATAAATATTTTATATATAAATATTATATATATGTATTCAGAGAAATATATTTGGAAAATGTTATACTAATATAGCCTAATTTAGAAAAAGCTGTCTAACCTTACTTTACCCAGAATTTACAAAATGTTTTATCCACGCATTCAGCAAGCATTTTAAGCCTTTATCAAACCACTGTGTGCTAGACACCATACTGTGTATGTGTTGGGGACAGAACAATGATCTTGATGCACAAGGCATCTTTTCTTCTGAACTTACATTCTGGTTGGAGGACAGTTAATGAGCAAGTGAACAAAGAGAACTCCAGACACATGCTATGAAAAACTCAAATCAAATGTCCTGACAGAATGATGAGAGGCTCAGTAGCCAGAAAAAGGGCCTCTTCAAGAAAGTAAAGTTTGAGTTGAGACCTAAATGACAAGAGCTGGCATGTGAAGATTTGGGAAAGAGAAATCCAGCCAAAGGGGAAAACAGCTGGTGCAAAGGCCCAGGGGTCAGAATGAATTTGAGACCTTAAGCTTTTCTTCAAAACAATGTTAGTATTAAGTAGAACAGTGAATCAGGTAACCTCATTTAGGAAATATTTGAAGTACCAGAAATACTGGTTTCATTTGAATTTAAAAATTATGGATGGCATGCTAATTTAGGAAACTAAAAAAATTACTAAATGCTCACAAATAGATCTGTTTGGAAATGCTGATAATAATTCCCTTTCAAGAGGTGAAATGTACTAAGTTAGATTTAGAAGTCCCAAGAAAGAGTCAATATAGCAAACTAAGATGTGATTTTCTAGAATTATTCTTCTAATAATAGACAATCATTAAATAATTTTGTTTTGGAAATGAAAGTAATGCAAATGTCTAATTGTCAGAGAAGTCCTGTAGAAAAGAACCCAAGGGGGAAGATCATTTTTTGGAAAAACTCTACTAGGGAAAATCGGGGAAGGGATGAGCACTGAACATAGGATCAAACAGAGGAGAAGGTGGATAACCAAGGGATAGATCTTTTCACACAGTAAGTTGGAAAGCCAACATCATGGAAAGCAGATATGATGGGAGCAGTCTGTGGCACTAGTAGCATCAGCTGGCCAGCATGCCCCCAGGACTGCAGTGCATGAAATGAGCAGCCACTGCTCAAGGCAAGTCACCGGGAAGTCACCTGACTGACTACAATTCACAGGTCATGAGGGATGGGCAGAGAGCAAACTCAGGGGAAAATCCATGTGGAAACCTTCAAGAAGAGGTCACAGTTTAGGAGCATGTGGAAACAAATTAAAGGAAGTCACATAGACCAACTAGGATGAAATGGGAACAAGTAAACAAGATAATGAGGAGGGGTGTCTTTTGTGTTTTAGTAAAAAAATGGAATATCGTACCATCATAACAGAGAGTGTCTTACAGAAATGTATGGTAAGTTCCTCCAATTTCAAATCTAACTTGAAAGAGGTGCTAAATTGGATATAAGTGCAAAAAATAACCATGCTGCTGGGTACTCTTTCATCTGTAAAAAAAAAAATGTGCTCAAGCAAACAGACTGTTCTGATTAAATCAATTTCCTGATTAGATAGATTAGATTTTTAAACTATAGTTGTCAATCTTTCTTACAGATATCAGCTAAGATCACTGGAAGAGAGCAGAGTGTCCTGAAGCAGATCTGTGTATGTGTACAAAATAATAAAGTCTATTACCAAAAAATGCTTCAGAACACCAACATGAAACATTCACAAAAATAGAAATTTAAAATGAGGCAAACCTCAGTTTCATATTATTCCCAACATCCTCATGGATCTCCCCATATCCACTTTGGAGACATTTATAACTCTGCCCAAACTGACCCTTGATAGAGTGCAACCATGACCTCTAGGAGGGCATGGACAATGGGAGCCTTGCTCATTTCTCCAGTTTCCAGTGTCTTAGAGTACTCAACAAACGTCCATTCTCCCTTGAGCCCTGTCCTGGGGCTGACACTAAACATAGGAGACGTAGGCTTCTCCATCAGCTTTAAGCAATTTAATTCTATGCTAACCTCTGGGAGTCATTGAATAGAACTTCTCCACCCTGTGACAGCATGACAAGCATTGGGGTATCAAGTGCGTCTCTTAGCCTAAAATTACTGCTGAAAATGAAGAATATTTTTATACCTTTAAAAAATGCAAACCATTAAAAAGAGGAATTTGAGGTATTTCTCCACTACGCATGCCACTAGATGAATTTTTAAAGTTGAAGAGGAAATATGCAAACACTGTAGCCTTTTAGAAGTACAACTGTTTAAAAAGAGTATACTGGCAAGCTGGTAAAATATTCTCAAACAACGAGCAGCTTGACATTTTTCAAACAAATATTTTAAAACTCAGGTCCACATGTGCACTGGAAATTAATGCCATTTGTTCAACAATAATAGACTTGATTCATATCCACTCTTGTACATTGGACTGTATTTGCCGATTTCATTAAACCTTCAAAGGTTACAGCTGGGTGACATATGAAAAATTCCACACCTTTAAAAGAGGAAACTTTGTACCCGTTCTTTTTTTTTTTCATAAAACCACTTCTCAGAAAAAAAAATGCATAGCATGGTCTGTGTTCCTTAAAATCACTGATTATATATTCAAGCTTTTATTATCTAAGGATATATTAATAAGGAGACAGAACAAACTTAGGACTGAGAACAGGACAGACTCCACTGGGAAATCTGAGAACCGCCTAGGGGAACTTTGTAGGGATGCCTGGGAACCTGAGCTCTTCAAGCAAGGGCCATAGGATACAAAAGTGGGCATAAACGTTAATCAGACTACCTTTGCACTCTTGGCTGGTGGGGCCAGAGGTCATTTATAACATAGACGAGATTCTGGAATTCAGCAATAAGCAATGTCAGTTGTCTTCTTATCTTTTCTTTCTAGAACACTGAAAAAAAATCCTCAAAAAGGATTCTGTCAGGACTAACATAACAGAAGGGCTCTATAACTCCAGAGAAATTGAAGCCAGTCTTTCAGTATTCTTTATAAAGTTACTTGAATCGGGAAAAACTTCTTGACCATGCCAGAAACATATTCTGATCAATGTCAGTTAAATTAGAACTTCCATAATTGTGACAGTAATTTCTGCAATAAGATCATTAACAGCTACTAATGTATAAAACCTTCTAGCCTAAAACGTTTAGTGACACAAATAACTATTACACTGTCAAATCCTGAGTGACAATAAAAGTCCTGGAATTAACCCCAATGTGCATTAAAGGCTGTAGCTACATTTCTGAATGTGCCTAGCTACATTTCTGAAAATTTTTAAACAAAAAACCTAACTTCTCAGAAGTGGTGTTACTACACCCCTAAAATGACCTTCATGTCTTTATTTCCTTCCTTGTTTAAAGTCTTCTGCAGATTTCTAGTTCCTTTAATGGTTTCTCTTAATTTATATAAACCAAGATGTCCAGACTACTAATTTTCTAGTTGTGCAAGTTACTTAACTTTCCTATATCTTGGTTTCTTACCTATGGAAGTAGAATACTAATAATTATGTAAATCAGATAGGACAAGGCCTGGTCCAATTATACATTATTTGTATTATTTCAGTTTATCTAGATTTATGAAAATAGATCCCACCATGATATAGAGGAATCTTTCAAATTCTTGATAATTTACTTCCAAGTTGTTCAGCTCTCCTATCTAAAATTCCAGCTTAAGACTATATCTATTGTACTTTGGAGTGCTAGAAAGCGTACCAAAGGAAGAGGATTTGAGTAGGTCTGGAAGGCTAGTGGCTAACTCCAGCTTTCTATCATTCAAGCCACTGGACATTAAATGTGTCCAGTGGGAGCCTTCCAGAAAGCCAGATCTCCGGTAAGTAATATACCTCTCAGGTAGAGTTCAAACAGGTTAGATTAAAGTACAACACAGGAATTCCAGCTCCAAGTGGTGACATTAAAAGTTATATTCAAAGTCACTTTCTGGAGCAGAGGCAAAGCGCCAAAGGAAAAAGGTGACCAGTTGTTGTTTCGTCAAGTTTCCTCCACAGACCACTAGCATCAGAATCATCTGCAACATCTGTACAAATGCACATTTCTGGATCCCACCCCAGATCTACTGAATCTGAATCTCAGCATGGGTCCCAGGAATCTACATTTTTATTAACCACCCAGATGATTTCTACGCATGCTGAATTTTGAGAACCATTCTGGGAAATTCACCTCAAGGTATGGGACTGTGTTTTTGGTCATGGATCTTTTGTGTCAGATACAAGAGCCATGGGTTGGTTGATCTCTGGCTTACCTCTCCTACACCCTATGGGTCCCTTTCATTTGCTTCATCCCTGCACCCTACCCCAGCCTCAAATGCAGAATCCAACTCTATAAATCATGCTGGGGCCAAAGGAAGCAACTGGGCAGAGCTGGCCACCCTGAGAACTCAGCTCCAATAATACTGCCTTTATAGGATTCCTTCTTTAACATGGCTCTGGAAAGATTATCAAATTTCCATTTGAAAATTTGATAATTTACAATTTTTAAAATTAAAAATTTAAATTTTTAAATTTAATTTAAATTCTTTTAAGTGAAAATTCAAAATTTTTTAAATGGAAATTTAAAATTTTCTATTTTTAACTATAGAGGTTTAGGCTAAAACAATAGGTTTGCAAAACACCAACTTAATCCCTGCCTTATGAGGATGAAAAAAGAGAACAGCATATAGAAAATGTACCAGATAATTGCTTTTCATGGTTTACTTGTGAAATCAAGTTAGGCCGTCTTTGAATGACAATGTTATTTCAGGCTCTGCTAACAAGATTAGCCAAATTGTTTCTCTAAATTATAAATCAGTATATACCCCTCTCAGTTATTTAGACATTGCAGAATATGTTAATCTTCTCCAGAGAAAAGAAAAAGAAGAAAGGATAAGGATAATGATAATAAAGCATTCTAGCACATACATCACCATTAAAGAAATTCAATAGTTCAATTGTAGCTTGAATGACTAAACATCTTCCTCTTTCAATGTTACCTTGTGGGGACAGAGCCAGGAGTGCAGTTTCCAGGCTCTCGACCTCACGTGGAAAGGTGCTGGCTCAGGTAGTAAATGGCCGTCAACTGTGATTGGTTGGTCATCAGCTGTGGCTAGTTGGCTGTCACCTGTAACCATTGAGCCACTGGGCACTAATATAACTGCCATGGCTACGCTAGCAGAAAAATGGGGGCTAGCAAGAAGATAGTGGCTGAGCTAGCAAGTGGTGGAGTGTCGATTGCGGATTGCAGAGAGGCGGATTGCAGCTAGCAAATGGGAAGTCGGTCGCTTGGCAGAAAAGCGGACAGCAGGTCGCACGTCGTGTGGATCCAGCCTCCACTGAGACTATAGTGGTGTGACTCCCCTACCTATGGCTCTGTGGGTGTTCCTTTTGGGCCTCATTATATCCTGTGTTCTTGTGTGGGGAGCGGGACAAGAGACCCCGCATGACACCCTGCATGACATACCTGTCTTATTTTATCCTTTTATCAGTTCAGTCTTCTTGCATTTCTGTATTTAAAAAAATGAAAATCATTATATTTGATGCATAGGCCTGCAAAGAGGACATACTGAGGCACAGCATATGTAAAGATGTGAAAGTGTGCTTACCCCGTTACTGGTCAAGGGTACAGAATAGTATTACAAACTTTCAATCCAGTAGTTTTAGAATTATGGTTCTCAGTTATGCTTGTAATATCCCTAGTAGGGAAAGGAAAACATCACCTCTGGCAAGACTAGAACAGAGGACCTAGAGTCACTTGGAAAATTCTCCAGTGTCCCACAGCATGCTAGAGGGAAATCCTCAGATCTGAATCATCTCAATTGCTCCATCTACTCAGCCTCATCCTGATGCTCAATAACAATTCACTACTAATAGCAACTATATTATCCATGCTTTGGACAGAAGCCTACAAAGAAAGAGCTCTTTACAGAGTATGAACTGGGGCAATATATGAGCAGCTAAACGGCTGAAACTGATTTACATGCAAGCTAGCCAGACAAAAGATTAAAGAAATGAGGGACCCAGGCAAATTCAGCTGAGCTCTGGAATGCAAATAAAGTGTACAAATGAGAAAGATATCAAGGTTATAATAGTTAAAGTGCAAGGCCAGCACAAGTTCAGCGAATCCCAGCAGCTCGTTAAAAGCAGTTCTTCCCTACCACTAAGTGTGCTTCCTGATTTCAGTTACATAACCCTATCTGCAGCAGCACCAGCCTCCATCCATTACTCACATTTCATCCAGCTAATTACCAAGTGCCAGCCATGCTTCTATGAGAGAAGGCTGAGAGCAATTTTGTAAGTCCCTGTGTTTTCATTAATGTGAATTTCTCAGCTTTTCTAGGTCAGAGAAACACTGGGTGATAACAAGCTCTTACTTGTATGGAACGGGGAAAAGCATGCTGGCTCATTATAAGCAGCTAATGCCAGTTCCCATGATTTGGGAAAGAAGATGAAGTGCTTGAAAGAATGCAAAAAGTATTTTTAAGTAAAATAAATTGATAGAATGTTTTACATCTACTGAAGGAATCAATCAAGAGATCATACAAGGGGCTCTGAGTATTACTTTATCAAAGAAAACCAGTAATAAAGAAAGTCCAAATATAGTCCAAATATAAAAGAAGTCCAAAGAAGCTCAATAATAAAATGTGAACTAATTAAGGGGAATTCAACTCTGTATACACTTCCTACTAAACGAGTTAAGGACTGAAAACTTTACATAATATTCATTCATTCATTCATTCATTCATTCATCAAATAATTAGGTTGGTGCAAAAGTAATTGTGGTTTTTGCAATTATTTTTAACCTGTTAAACCGCAATTACTTTTGGACCAACCTATACTCAGTACAGCCTGCCCCATCCCAGGAACTGAGGTGAACTCAAGAAATACAGAGGTAAAGTTTTCTCCTCTGCTTTCCAGAATCCATTTGTCCATTCTGCATCATCCCATTTTCAAGCTATACAGTAATAATTCATTTGTCTTCTCCACTAGCTTTTTAGCTAGTCAGTGAATGAATGCATTTAAAAAGAAGGAAAAGAAAGATGGATGGGAGGAGAGATGGAGGGCAACACAATTCCCTCCAAAAAGCACATAATCCAGTGGTCTGTAGTTTGGTAAAAAGGGGCCATGGAGACCTGCTGGTTTTCTCTTCTTTGTAAGCTAACTTCTCCATAAGGGACCAGCCCTAACCTTCTCCTTGATGAACCACAATTCACAAGTGGAGCCCTATCAGAATCACATTCATTTTAGAATTGGAAAGAATTTAAAGACCCATTTGGCAGATTTGTTTTCCATGTACTAACTACCTTTAAATATATTTGAAATAGGTCACAGTCAGGGAACAATGAGGCAAATTAAATAGGGCAGGAAAGGAAAAACAATTTTTACTGAGGAAAGTCAAATTCATTTTCTAGGATAGCCTGGATAAAAATATTTATTATGATAATAGAGTCAGACTCTCATTAAGCTTTTACTTGACATCCCTGAAGAGAATATTAGTGGTAAAAAATTAAGACATCCGAAAATACCAAGCATTGAGGAAGACAGGGAACAACAAGAACACTTACGTACTTCTGGTGGGAATGTAAATTGGCACAAACCCGTTGAAAATAATTTGATATTACCTAGCAAAGACAAATATGTGTAAACCCTACGGCCCAGAAATTCTACTACTAGGTATATGCCCTAGAGCAACTCTTGCATGTGTGCCAGGAAACATGGACAAAAAATGTTCATAAGCAGCACTGTTTGAGGCAAAAATTGGAAACAACCCAAAAGTCCATCAACAGTCATATATGTAGGTAAGTTGTGGCAGAGTCATACAATGGTGTATTATAAAATGTGAAAATAAGTGAAACACAGCTGCACACAGCAGAATGGATGCTATGTTTTTTTAAAAAAAGCAAATTATAGAAAACTATATACAGTTAAAATAGCAGTTTTATAAAACTTTCAAAAAGCAATACTATGTAATGTATTATTTAGTGATACATACATATGTTGAAAAACTTTTTCAAAAAATAAAGGGATTAACACAAAAAATTCAGAGTAGCAATGCAGGATGAGGGGACACAGGGAGACTGCATAGGAGAGAACCACAAGTTAGAATCATGAGATCAGTGATCTTAAGTTGAGAGGTGAATTTACAGATGATTGTTTCATTATTAGGCTTCATCATTTACATAGATGATACATATTTTGTTGTACATATCAATGGATAAATATACAAAACAATTCAAATTCTGATATATCGTATGATGAAATACTACAAATTCATTAAAATAATTAGGTCCATATGTACTGATAGGAAAAGCACTCAGGACAAATTGTTTAGGTTAACAAAAACTCAAGACACAGAACAATACATTTTATATGAGTAATCCCATTCCTGCAACAAGTAATCAAAGAAACTAAAAGCGAGACATCATCAAAATGGCAGCGTGAGGAGCCTCTGTAAAGCTCCCCTGGAATTTACAACTAATCAAACAACAACAACTCCACAAAGGACTCCCTGCACAGCAGACAGGCAAGATGAACAGGCCCACTACTGAATTCACCTAAAGGTGGGAGAATCGCACCAGCTGAAGAGGAGGGAAGGGAGAAGTGCAGAGACGGTGCCGGGTGGGCACAGGAACCAGACCTGGCTCAGTGCTCCAAGCTCGCTGCCTCCCGGAACTACCACAGCTGCAGGAGAAGGAAGAACTGGGACTGCTAGGGCTCCGCTTATGGCCCACAGGGCTGAGGGGGCAACATGTAAAACACGGCTGAACCCAAAGTTCAAGGCAGAGACCTCGGAGAACAGATTGAAGGAAGAAGGCTGAAAATGGTGGTTTAAACCCTCACTGCCGCAGAGAACAGAAGCCTTAGGCACTGACACTAGACGTCCCCTCCTACCCTCCCAGAGCTTGGCCCACCCCCACTTGCCCAGTTCTAGAAGCAGAAAGTAGCAGCGTCAGAACAAAAGAACAGAAAATTTGCTGTTCTGAGAACTGTGGACCACAGACACAGATTCACAGCCCAACAAGTTCCAACAAAGGGGAGGGAGCAGTGGAAGCAGGACCGGCTGTGGTGGTGTTCGACGCCATTGCTCTGGGCCACCCCTCACAACTCACCCCGCCCCTGGACCCACCTATCTGGGCAGATCCCTGCAAGACTAAACAGAACTGCTGAAACATACGGGCTCTAAATCTGGTGCAGAAAGAGCTTTGGAACTTCAAAAGCTCTTGGTATCCTCACAGGAACGTGGTGCCCTATAACCCAGGCGAACTGTTAACAGAGGAGAAGCCCATTTCCCAGGGAATCCCCTCATTGTGTGAGAAGCTGGAATAGTGCAGAGAAAACATAGCACTACTGTGTAAGAGAGAAAAAAAAAGGCTGCAGTTGGAGAGAAAAATAAAACATTCTACCAAGTATAGGAAAACAAAAGAAAGACCTCTTCCTAACAACCTGTGGCAGAGCCACTCCTGTAGATGTCTAGGAAGAGAAATAATAAATCAGTAATTGCCATGAATAACCAAGGCAACAAGACAGATAGAAAGAAAGTGAAACATATCCAGAAAAGGAACTTAGAGATATAGAAATATGTGACTTAAATGACAGAGAATTCAAGATTGCAGTTTTGAAAAAAACTCAACGAGAAGCAAGAAAACAAAGAAAGGCAGTTTAATGAACTCAGAAACACAATCAAAAAACAACCTGAGGATGTTACAAAAAAGATTGAAATTTTAAAAAAGAACCAAATAGAATTTCTGGAGATTAGAACTCAATAGAAGAAATTAAGAATTAAATAGCCAGTTTAGGTAATAGAGTTGACCATATGGAGGAAAGAATCAGTGACATCAAAGATAGAAAACTGGAATTTACACGAAGGGAAGAAGAAAGAGATTCGAGACTTACAAGAACTTTCTGATTCCATCAGAAAGAGCAATATAAGAATAATGGGCATACCAGAAGGAGAAGAAAAAGAGAAGGGAACAGAGAATATATTCAAACAAATTGTTGATGAGAACTTCCCAAACTTGTGGACACAACTGGATCCTCAAATCCAAGAAGCAAATAGAACACCTAATTACCTCAATCCCAACAGGCCTTCTCCAAGGCACATTGTATTGAAGCTGTCTAAAATCAAATACAAAGAAAGAATCCTCAAGGCAGCCAGAGAAAAGAAGACGGTAACCTACAAAGGAAAGCCCATTAGATTATCATCAGATTTTTCAGCAGAAACTCTACAAGCCAGGAGGGAGTGGAACCAAATATTCAAACTATTGAAAGAGAGAAATTATGAGCCAAGAATAATATATTCAGCAAAGATATCCTTTAGATATGAAGGAGGAATAAAGACCTTTCCAGACATATAGAAGCTGAGGAAATTTTCTAATACACGACCTGCATTACAAGAAATACTAAAGGAGGCTATTTGACCAACATCAACATGGACAATTTGTAGCAACATAAAAAGGGAGAGAGTAAAGGCCTGAACTGGAATATGGCAATAGAGAAAGTAAGCATGCTGAAGAAAATGGAATACTCTAAATATCAAACTTTTTTATATATAAACTTAAGGGTAACCACTCAAAAAAAAATGCAGAACTGAAATATATACTGTAATAAAAGAAGAAACAGAGGGAAACATCATAGAATACCACCACACAGAAGTAACAGACAACAACAAAAAGACAAAGAAACAATGGAGACACAGCCTTACCAGAAAACTAAAGGTAGAATGACAGGAAATTCTCACGTATCAATAATCACCATAAATGTAAACGGACTGATCTCACCAATAAAAAGGCACACAGTATCAGATTGGATCAAAAAACTAAACCCAACCATATGCTGTCTCCAAGAGACACATCTCACCTACAAGGACAAGCATAGACCTAAAGTGAAAGGGTGGAAATTGACACTCCAAGCAAATGGTACCCAGAGAAAATCAGGTGTAGCCATAATGATAGCAGATGAAACAGACTTCAGGGTGTAAAAGGTAACAAGAGACAAAGATGGACATTTTACCATGGTAACGGGGACTATACAACAAGAAGACATAACAGTCATCAATATTTATGCCCCCAATCAGGGAGCACCGAAATATACCAAGCAACTACTAATACAACTAAAGGGAGAAATTGACCAAAACACAATTATACTAGGGGACTTAAATACATCATTGAGAGCTATGGATAGATCATCCAAACAGAAAATAAATAATGAAATAGCAGCGCTAAATGACACATTAGATGAAATGGACATCATTGACATATATAGAGCACTTCATCCTAAAACATCAGACTATACATTCTTTTCGAGTGTACATGGAACAGTCTCAAGAATAGACCATATATTGGGACATAAAATCAGCCTCAGCAAATTTAAGAAGACTGAGATCATACCAAGCATATTCTCTAATCACAAGGCTTTGAAATTGGTTATCAACCGCGAAAAGAAAGCAGGAAAGAAAAAACACATGGAGATTAAACAACATACTTCTCAAGAACAACTGGGTCAAAGAACAAATTAGAGGAGAGATCAAAAGATACATAGAAACAAATGACAATGAAAATACATCCTACCAAAATTTTTGGGAAGTAGTGAAAGCAGTTTTAAGAGGGAAATTTATGTCATTACAGGCCTATCTCAAGAAACAAGAAAAATCCCAAATAAATAATCTCATGTTACACCATAAAGAACTAAAAAAGAAGAACAAGTGAAACCCAAGTCAGCAGAAGAAAAGAAATAACAAAAATCAGAGCAGAACTAAATGAAATAGAGAACAAAAAGACAATAGAAAAAAATTAATGTGACAAAGATTGGTTCTTTGAAAAGATTAACTAAGTCGACAAACCTTTGGCTAGACTCACTAAGAAAAAAAGAGAGAAGACACTAATTAACAAAATCAGAAATGAAAAAGGGGAAGTTATCATGGACACAACAGAAATACAAAGGATCATGCAAGAATACTATGAAGGACTATATGCCACCAAATTCAATAACCTAGAAGAAATGGACAAGTTCTTAGAAACATATAACCTTCCAAGGCTGAACCATGAATAACTGAAAAATCTAAACAGACCAATCACAAGTAATGAAATTGAATCAGTCATCCAAAACCATCCCAATAGCAAAAGTCCGGGACAAGATGGCTTCACTAGTGAATTCTACAAAACCTTCAAACAGGATCTAGTACCAATCCTGATCAAACTCTTCCAAAAATTGAAGAAGAGACAGTATTCCCTAACTCATTTTATGAGGCCAACATTACCCTGATAACAAAACCTGGTAAGTTGTCCTGGTAAGGACAACACAAAAAAAGAAAATTACAGACCAATATCTCTGATGAATACTGATGCAAAAATCCTAAACAAAATTCTAGGAAATCGAATACAACAATGCATTAAGAAGATTATTCATCACGACCAAGTGGTGTTCATCCCGGGGGCACAAGGATGTTTCAATATCCGCAAATCCATCAATGTGATACATCACATAAACCAAATGAAGGACAAGAATCATATGATTATTTCAATTGATGCAGTAAAAGCATTTGACAAAATACAACATCCATTTATGATTAAAACACTTAATAAAATAGATATAGAAGCAAAATACCTTAACATAATAAAGGCCATTTATTGCAAGCCCTCAGCTAACCTCATAATTAATGTTGAAAAATTGAAGCCCTTTGCTCTACGTTCAGGAACACGACAGGGCTGTCCCCTATCACCTCTGCTTTTGAACACAGTGTTGGAAGTCCTTGCTAGAGCAATCAGACAAGAGAAAGAAATAAAAGGCATCCAAATTGGGAATGAAGAAGTTAAATTATCACTCTTCGCAGATGACATGATGCTATATATAGAAAACCCTAAAGACTCCACCAAAAAGCTGTTAGAAACAATCAACAAATACAGTAAAGTTGCTGGCTACAAAATCAACGTACAAAAGTTCATTGCATTCCTAATACTAACAATGAAATCTCAGAAAAAGAAATACAAAAAACAATTCCCTTTGCAATTGCAGCAAAAAGAATAAAATACCTAGGAATAAACTTAACCAAGAATGTGAAGGACCTATATGCTGAAATCTATAAGACATTTTTGAAAGAAATTGAAGAAGACAGAAAGAAATGGTAAGACATTCCGTGCTCATGTATTGGAAGAATCAACATCGTTAAAATGGCCATATTACCCAAAGCAATATGCAGATTTAATGCAATCCCCATTAAAATCCCAATGGCATTTTTTAAAGAAATAGAACAAAAAATCATCAGATTTGTTTGGAACCACAAAAGAACCCGGATACAGACAATAATTTAGTGGTTACCAGAGGGTAAGGGGGTGGGGGGTGGGTGATGAAGGTAAGGGGGATCTAATATATGGTGTTGGAAGGAGAACTGACTCTGGGTGGTGAACACACAATGGGATTTATACATGATGTAATACAGAATTGTACACCTGAAATCTATGTAAATTTACTAACAATTGTCACCCCAATATATTTAATAGAAAAAAACAAAAAAGACCCCGGATAGCCCAAGCAATCTTAAGAAGAAAGAACAATACTGGAGGTATCGCACTCCTTGACTTTAGCTTGTACTACAGGGCTACAATAATCAAAACAGCATGGTATTGGCAGAAAAACAGACACATAGACCAATGGAATAGAATTGAGAACCCAGAAATAAACCACATAAATATGGACAGATAATATTTGACAAAGAAGCTAAAAACATACAATGGAGAGAAGACATTCAATAAATGGTGCTGGGAGAATTGTATAGCCACGTGCAAAAGAATGAAACTGGACTGCTATCTGTCACCATGTACTAAAATTAATTCAAAATGGATCAAAGACTTAAGCATAAGACCTGACACAATAAATTGCAGAGAAGAAAACATAGGTACTAAACTTATAGATATTGGGTCAAAGAACGTTTTATGAATTTGACTCCAAAGGCAATGGAAGTAAAAGCAAAAATAAACAAATTGGACTATGTGAAACTTAAAAGCTTCTGCACAGCAAAAGAAACCATCAACAAAATAAAGAGGCAACCGACTGAATGGGAGAAGATTTTTGCAAACAGTGCCTCCGATAAGGAGCTATTATCCAAAATATACAAGGAAGTCATGAAGCTCAACAACACAAAAACAAACAACCCAATTGAAATATGGGCAGAGGACTTCAAGAGACATTTCTCCAAGGAGGACATACAAATGGCAAATAGATTTATGAAAAAATGCTCAACATCACTAATCATCAGAGAAATGCCAATAAAACCACAATGAGATATCACCTCTCCCCAGTAAGAATGGCTATCATCAACAAGACAAATAGCAAGAAGTGTGGAGAGGCTGTGGAGATAAAGGAACCCTCATACACTGTTCGTGGGAATGCAGACTTGTTCAGCCCTTATGGAAGGCAGTGTGGAGGTTTCTCAAAAAATTACAAATAGAATTACCACATGACCCAGCAATCCCTCTTCTGGGTATCTACCCAAAAAATTTGAGAACATTTATACATAAAGACACGTGTGCTCCAATGTTCATTGCAGCTTTGTTTACGGTGGCCAAGACATGGAAACAACCAAAATGTCCTTCGACAGATGAATGCATAAAGATGTTTTGGTATATATACACAATGGAATACAATTCAGTGGTAAGAAAAGATGATATAGGATCATTTGTGACAACATGGATGGATCTTGAGAGTATAATACTAAGCGAAATAAGACAGACAAACAAAACAGAGAACCCTATGATTTCACTGATATGTGGTATATAAACCAAAAACAACAAAAGAACAAGACAAACAAATGAGAAACAAAAACTCATAGACACAGACAATAGTTTAGTGGTTACAAAAAGTTCAGAGGGGTGGGGGGATGAAGATGAGGGTCAGGGGGATCAAATATATGGTGATGGAAGGAGAACTGACTCTGGGTGGTGAACACACAGTGAGATTTATAGATGATGTAATACAGAATTGTACACCTGAAATCTATGTAATTTCAGTAACAATTGTCACCCCAATAAATTAAAAAAAAAGAGAGAGAAAGTAAAAGCTCGTCAACTCTATAATAAATATATATTTGTACTGGATACCTTCTGTTTGCCCGTCCAATCCACCCTCCATCCTGCTCTCTGGCCAAGGATGCTGATCTATAAGGATTGCATCGATAAGTTGTTCTGCACCCTGGCTTCCTGTAGGGTTCAATCAATAAGGAGTTTCAGCAGGAGAGTGGAGCGAGGGAAAAGAAGGTCAGTGTGCTCATTCCCAGCTACCTTTCTGTAGTCCCTGAGGACTAGGTGCACCCCTCCAGCAAAGGTCTCAGTGCCATTAAATGTTTTTCAAGTACTCTTAAATTTGTTTGTTCCAAATAATACATGAATACTTGCCTCTTAGAAGTTATACAATAAAAAATGTAAAGGCCCAAACATTAGTGTTTCCTTTCCCTCTAATCCTAGCACCTTCACTGTGTCCAGATTCCCATGATCACTCTCTCTCCATGCCCTCTCAGGTTGAGGGGTTGTAAACATTATCTCCTGTGTTTTTCTTCCATCCACCCCACACCTTGTAACTAGTCCTTTATTTAACTCAACTTAAATTATCCTAATTTGAATGCACCACCTGTTTCCTGCGGGGACCCCAACTCATACAATTATAGATAGATATACAAGCATAGCAAAAGGACTAGAAATATGCACAAGAAAGGTTACCAGTGATTGACACTAATGAAAGAAGCTAGGCTAGTATTAGGGGAAAAAGGGAATACTAATGTTTTGGCTTTTATGTGTCTGTATTGTATAACTTCTTTATAAAAGACAAGTATTCATGTATTATTTGGGCAAAACAGATTTAAAAGTACTTGAAAAAATAAAATGTACAGCTGGGGCAGTTTAATTAAGGTACAAACCAGATCATTTTATTGGTTGATGCAAAAGTAATTGTGAATTTTGCAATTAGTTTTAAACTTTTATGTCGCAATTATTTTTTTTTTACCCACCTAATACTTCTCTTTCCTCATGTATAGCACAATGCCAGCTACACAGTAGGTGCTGAGAAGGAATGCTGACACTGTACTCCAGTGAACCTTAGACTTACAGCATTTCTCAGAAGCAAGGTTAGCTTCCATGGAGGGAAAGACCTTCTAGAAGAGCTCAATAGAGGCTTCCTCGAGGTGTGGGTAAAGATAGCCCTCCTCCCCCACCACTACAGATGCAGGTAACAACTGGGCGCTGTCAGCCTCCTTCCTGGCCTGTACTGTTTCTGGGCATGGCCTAAGGTGTGACAGACTTCCAGTACTACTATTTCCCCTCTTGATACCCAGGGTCTAGATGCTTTTCTGGACTAAGAACTCCATGATCAAACCCTCTGGTACCAGGCTGTGACTGCTGAACTCATCTCTGCCTGAGCTTGTGAAGCTGAAGATGGACATCTCTCACCCCAGTAGGGAGATTAAACCAGGTCTGGCTAATTCAAATTGTCATTCAAAACTCAGAGTAGATGTCACTTTCTCTGAGAAGCCTTTCCTGATTCCCTGAGTCTTTCATTAAGTGCTCTTCTTAAATGATCCACAGACACCGTGTACCTCCTCTGTCATAATGCTTTTCATGCTACATTGACATCTCCCATTTAATTGCGTGTTACTAAACTGTAAGCTCACTTAACTGTAAGCTCTTTGAGGACAGGGGTTAAGGCTAAATCTGTATCATAAGAATCATTGACATAGAGTAGGGGTTCATTACATATTGGAAAAAAACAAAGAAAGGATGAAGGAAGAGAAGAAGTGAAGAAGGAAAAAAGGAAGGAAGGAAACCACAAGCTGCTGGGTCTGTAGATATGACAATACAAAATAAATCACCCTGTTTTGCTTATTCTAATGACCTTTAAAGCCATGGGTATTCAAGAACCTGTGTAAAGGTGAAGTCACTGTGCAACAGATACGAACTGGGAAACTCCTCTCCACCACTCACTGTGTTAGCAGCCAGTGATATAATGGTGAGAACACAAAAGCAAACAACTAAACAAAAAAAAACAGACCATAGCCCATTCCCGCTCCCTGTGCTTATATGTAGGAATATTTTGTTTCTCAAACTTCTGATATTTCTAAATGTTTTTAAATACTTTCCTAAGGTTTCTCTGAATTCTTTGGAGTATGTACATATTTCTGTATATTTCTACTAATTGTTGTCAGGCAAGGGATTTTGTGAGTGAGTTAATTAGCATTAGGCACAGCTATCAGAGACTAGCACTGATTGCTCTGTGCTGAAATATTTCAAGAATTCTTTGCCAAAATAACGAAAATGAATGTCTAATGTTGGCCCCCTCTCTCTTTCTGATGGCTTTACAGAATTCGGTGGTATTTGAAAAGCATCAGGGAAAGTAAATAATGAAAGTTTGGTGTTGTTCCTTTTTTAAAACACAATGAAATCATTAGGCAAATGAGTCAGTTATCATATAAGAGAACACTGTGAATTAAAAGAGACTTGAAATGATTTCTAAAAAAACTTAGGCAAAAATTCCATTCAATTCAGTCCAGAAATAACTGCATTAGTCTCACCACATTGAATAATGCTACCTTCAAATTGGCCCTCAACACCCTTGCCTTTTTCTAGCACATACCCACTGTACCCCATCGCCACACTGCATCAGGGTGAGAGAATGCAAGCACTTCAGTCTTAAACAAGCCCCAAGTTTTCTCCAACCACATGAGAACTACACACAGAAGCCATGAAAAGGAGAGAAAGAATACAACCAACACACAAAATTATAATTTCTTATCTGATGTTCACTACTTGACTTGGGCTCATAAGACATTGATTATGCTCATGAGTGAGGTAAGCAATAAGTGATTTAAAAAAAAGAGGTGGGAAAATTGGGATGCACAGTTGCGAAGACAGTTAATTAGCATTAACTTTCAATTATTTATATGTGGTTAACCATTGGCAACCTTTACATCAGAAGTACATTGATTTTCTGTGCTACCATAAGGATAAGATTTATAAATGGACAGAGTAGACAATTACTTTGTGCTATGATTTGGGAGAGCCTGAAAAATCCTAAAATCCAAAATTTCTACTCTCTCTAAGTGCCTTACTGGCCTTACCATGGTATACAAAATTCCCATATTATACACTTTAAAACATACCTTCACAAAAGGCAAACAATCCTTCACAAGAGGCAGACAATCCTTCACTAGAGGCAAACACTATGAGAGATAAAATACCTTAAACTGTTATCAGCTTGTGGTTGGTTGTGTGAAGCTGATTTGTGGGTAGGGGCATACATACTAGCTCAGCATCCATTTCCCTTTCTTTTGAAAACAGAAACCTGGTTTCCTCTTGGGAACCACTTCTTCTCCACTCTCAGTTATGTTTTGAGTGAGAATGACCATGATCTCTGGTTCTGGTAGTGGGCACCCTTCCTAGTCCTGGATAATCACAGAACTACCCCCAGACCCCCATACATACATGCACACCACAATCAAAGTAGGTAAATGACTCAAGTCAAACTAATGAAAGTCCTATCTAGGACTTTGGTCAGAAAAATTTCTTCATTTCTCTTGGGATGCTAAGATGGTAGGATAGAAGCCTGGGGCTATTAAGGTCTTTTGGACATCATTTGTAGGCAGTTTGTCTGAGAATAGAGTCATAGTGAGAAAAGTAGAGCCTTGTGAAGAAGTAAACACCTGACATCTTCTAGAAACCTGGTCAGTCCTACTGAAACTCTTCAATTACATTGCCAAGACATTTCATCCCTTATTAAATGAGTTTTACTAAGTTTCTGAAAATTAAAACCCCAAGAGTTTGATTAATACACAGGTATTGGTGCCCTAATCAGAATGCACGGTGGAGAAAAATGCAAGATGCATAGTGGAAGAAAAATACATAACTATAGATCACAAGGGTCTGACTCTGTCCCTAAATGCTTAACTGTGGGCATGACCCTTCCTAATAAAATAAGGGGGAGGGGGTTATAATAATGAACACCGGGCTCCCTTTAAGCTTTGGCATACTATGAATAGAGATATGCTTTTGAGAGTGGAGAGAACTAGAAAAAGTATGCTATAAAAGGCATATTTTGCAGGCTTGCAAAGTGGGGTGGGAATGAAGGCCTTGTTTAGATGGGCTGACAGAAATGCACAGGCAAAGGAAGGTGGATTGGTGACAGGAAAATAAATAATTATGTAGTTGAATGTCAGTGACTTGATAATTTTTCCATAACCAGCCCTATCAAAGAAACAAACTTCTGAGCCAAAGTCAAGACCTTTGTATTATCCATTCTCCTTCAAGAGCAAGTCTGTCCCAGAGGTGAGGAGATGAAGGAAGTGGCTGACACACTTAATGTGTCACTTGACCCTGCTTGGAATGTCCTCTTCACTTAGCTCTTTTTGTGTAAACCTATCTGACCTTCAGAACCCAGTCAGTAGCCCTTCTCCTCCACGAGACCTTCTCATGTCACTGCATTACACAGTGATCTTTGTTGTCCTTAATCCTCGGTCATTTGTTATGTGTTCCTCTCACTTAAAAATTACCTAATTCATGGATGGGCCTCTCTACACTAATGGGAGATCCCAGTGGATGCTAGAAAGAACATGGCCCAAGCTCCTCACTGACAGTTGAGTGAGAACTTAGGTCCCCAGACTCCACATCCAGAATTCTTCCCTCCATAACCACTAGTGACACTTGCTGCTACCTTCTCTTTATGCTCCCGTTGCCTTTTTACTTAATGTTCATTTCAATACCCCTCCCCAACTTTGTATTGAGTGTCTCCTATGTGTAGGCACTCTGTTAGGTTCCTTGTGAACATGTTCTATAATCATTACAACCCTTGTGAAGATACACATCACCAGTCCCTTTTTATAATGAGTCACAGAGAGGCTGAGTCAAGTTCACAGGGCTAAGAACAGGAAGAGCTAGGATTTGAAATTAGGGCTATCTAGTTGTGACGTCATTTTTTCCTTCACCATCATCATCAGTGCCACCAATACCACATCATTATCACTGTTTCTAAGGATAGTAATTTTAGCAAGGAGCAGGCAATTTGAAAACATTACCTTAAATTCTCTCAACCTTGCAATGGGGTATCAATCTCACTTTACAGATGAAGCCACTGGAAGCCTTTGCTGACCACTCTTCCCCAGAATAGCTTAATGCTCTCCTAAGTGCTTCTCGACCACCACTCCTTGCTTTAGCATTTAGCTACCTTTTGAAAATCTCAGCTTTCTGTCTCCTCCACTGAATTAGAAGCCAGTAGGGGCCAGGGACAATTCCTTGTCAATTGCTTATTCAGGAAAGAATTGTTGAATGCAAAAGTTTGACAAAAGCCCACAAGAAGCCTTTGCTGATGTTACTGAAGCACTTTCCATTTTAACCTGGCCCCTCCAGCTATTCAGTACAGGAGGGTGCATCCACTTCCAGGCGGAGCCAGAACAAACTGGCTCTGGCTTGCCAAGAACAGCAGGGGAAAATTGTCTCCCTTTGATTGCAGCTACACACTTGGCTTTTTCTCACCAAATCTGGTATTTATGACATTGCTAGGAACTAGTCAAAGCCAAATCAAAGCTACTCGAAGAGAGAGATGGCAAAGGAGTGTAACATCTGCTAGGCCTTTTTCTTTCTTTTATTCAATTTATTGGGGTGACAACGGTTAGTATAATTACATAGGCTTCAAGTGTACAATTCTATAATACATCATCTATATATCGCATTGCACTGGACCTTTCAAATCACCAGTTCCCAATGGTAAGAGCTTTTGGTAGCTCTTTGGAAATATCCAGTGGTCCTTCCTGAGCCATGCAAAGTGGTCTACAATCTGAAAGAGTTGGCAAAAATGATCTCTAAACTCGTAGTAATTCTTGTAGAACAATCTAGCAATTGTTGGTGAAGGGTGAAGTGAACATTTTAGGAAAGGTCTTAATTTCTTTTTATATGCATTCTGAATAACAGCATTAAACCCTTATTCCACAGACATCAATTTCACACACATAGACATTCAAGTATTTATTACATATCTACTAAGAATCAAGCTCTCTCCTAGATGCTAGAAAGATAATGGTGAACAAACAAAACCTGATATCTCACATGAACTCCCTGACCTGAAAGAGGTTGCTCATAAGGCCATTTGTGTCATGAAGGTCAAAGCACAATCAGTTTATCACATAAACCAATGGTTCTTTTGAAAATCAGGACCAATGGGGAACTGGACCAAGATAGAAATTCATGATGACAGGAAAGGCAGTTTGGGACCAGGTTGTGAAGAGTAGGGAAAGAACATAATCATCTTTGCATAATAAGGTGGTATTTAGTGTAACAATAACATTTAGCAAACTCTCATTGGTTCATATGGTTAAAATTGATGAACTAGAGTTAGATACATCAACATGAATAAGTCTTTTTTTAAAGCTTTAAAATCTTGAACTAAAAATCTTGAGTAAAATCTGCTTTTGATTCCTTCTAGTGTATTCTTCATTTCAGTTATTGTATTCTTCATTTCTGACTTTTTTATGTTTCTATATCTTTTTTATGCTTACTGTCTCTTCGTTGAAGTTCTCACTAAGTTACTTAAGCATCCTTATAACCATTGTTTTGAACCCTGTTTCTGATAGATTTCTTGCCTCCATTTCATTTAGTTCTTTTTCTGGAGTTTTTTCCTGTTCCTTCATTTGGGACATGCGTCTTTGTTTCCTCATTTTGGCTGCCACTATGTTTGTTTCTATGTATTAGGTGGATGTGCTACGTCTCCCAGTTTTTGCAGTATGGCCTTATGTAGTAGGTGTCCTATGGAGCCCAGTGGCATAGTCTCCCTGGTTACCTTGGTTGCATGCTCCAGGGATGTCCCTTGTGTGGGTTGTATATGCCCTACTGTTGTAGATGAGCTTTGATTGCTGTTGGCACATCAGTGGGTGAGATTAACCCTCAGGCTTACTGGTTGTGAGGATTGCCTATGACCACAGCATATGAGCTGCTGTGTGGGGATGAATACATGGAGCAGTGATTTGCCCCAGCAGGCTCTGGTGCCAGCTGAGACCACCCTTTGCGTGTTCTGCTTGTGGGGCTAATCAGGTGGTGCTTTGTTATGGTCTGAAGCCAGCCACTGTGTGTGTTGGTTTTGGGACATCTTGGGAGGAGCTACTGTATAGGCTAAGGTCAACCACTGCCTGTGACCAGCCCAGGGCTACCTGGTAGGAGCTACAGAGCGATCTGAGGTTAGTGGCTGCCTGTGTGGACCTGAAGCCATGTGGGAGGGTCCACACTGCAATCCAAAGCCAGTTGCCACGTATACCATGTCTGAAGCAGCTCAGCAAAACTCCCAGAGCATCCAGAGGCTTGCTGCTGCCTGCTGGCTGCCCATAAGGCTCAGCCACTGAAAGAGCCTGGGATGGTAGCTGAGTTGGATGAGGTGGGTTATCAGGGCATGACCAGGCTGGGGTGAGTGATGCTTACCAGGTTAATGCAGATTCAGATTTACTCAGTAGAAGGCTCCTGGCACTGAGGCTAGCTTCCCCTGTCTGGGGCCCAAGAAAGTCTACAGCATGGGCTAACACTGGCTGCCCATCAACCTCTGAAAAAGCCTCCAGTGGTGCATGAGTTGGGATGACCAGAGTCTCAGGGAGTCATCAGGGTAGGATGATTGGTGTTCGCCAGGTGAGTGCAGATTCAGATTTGGCACCAGTGCTGAGCCCAGTAACATTCAAAATGTTCAGAGCATACTGAAACCAGTCACCACCCGCCTGGGGCCTGTAGACCCCTGAGAGCTGTCCAAGTAAGTCTGCAGTAAGGACTAACTCCAGCTGCCTGCCTGCAACTAAAAAGCTGCAGCAATGAATGATTTTGGTTTGGTGGAGTCCCAGGGAGTCAGCAGGGTGGAGCCAGGGTGGATTTCACCAGGCCAATAAAGATTCAGATTTGGCTGTGTGGGGGAGGGCTCAACAAAGGAAAGATGGTGTCTTCCCATAGGTTACACAGGAGGAGAGCTCAACCCAGGGACAATGGTAAATGTCCCTCTAGGCCTTGCCCTGAAGCCACTCAACTCAGTCTCTCCCTATGTCTCTGTCTCCTCCCAAGCCACTGTCCTTTTGCCAGAGCCCAGGGTGAGTGCCTGGGAGTGAGAGTCAGTGTACCAGCCCTTTAAGAAAAATGCCTGAGTTTCCCACAGCCTTCTATCTCACCCAGACTGACAGAATCCCTCCTGATTTTTCACAGCCAGATGTCATGGGGGCTCCTCTTTCTGGCATTGGTACTACAGGCTGGAAGCCAGTTGTGGGGGTTGGACCCCTCGCTCTTCAGGAGGGACCTCTGCAGCTGAAATATACCTCCTAATTCTTGACCACCAAACATGGGTGTGGGACTAGCCCATTTTGCACCTCCACACCTCCTCCCAGTCTCCATGTGGCTTCTTCTTTATATTCTTAGTTATAGGACTTCTGTTCAGCTAGTCTTCAGATGGTTCTCCAGGTTGACTTTTCTATAATTTAGTTGTAATTTTAATGTGGTCATGGGAGGAGGTGAGCACAGCATTTACCTACTCTAACATCTTGACTGGAATCCTCCTTATATGTCTGTATTATTTTGTTTGCCTTCTTTCCTTCTTTTCTTTTTTCCTTCCTTCTTTTACTAAGTATGTATCTGAAGCAAATATAGCTAAGAGTAAATATCTGTTCAATTTAGGTAATGAATATATATGCTTTTTCTGTGTGTGTGGTTTTGTGTGTGTGTGTGTGTGTGTGTGTGTGTGTGTGGTTTTCTAGTACTTTTAAAACAGTTTTAATTAAAAAATAACAAGGCAAGAAAAATTGAGATAAGTTAGGGATTGATAGAAAATCTAGAATAAAAGATGTGAAGTTTTCCCTGGACAGTTACTGATTGGCTAGAGGGAAAGTGTCCACAGAGATGCATAACTATCATTCAAGACAATAGGACTAAACTAGCACCAGGAAGACCTTGGTCTGCTCAAACCTGTCAGCCTACCAAATGCAATCTAGTACCTCTTCTCAGTGCTACCTAACGAGCTCCTACTATTTGGATCAATTTTGCTCACAGAACTCTTTTTGGAGTTAGGAGAAATGGGGTGTGTGGGGTCAGGGTAGAGAGGAAAGAAGTTGGCCCAAAGTTTAAGATACCCAGACCACTGTCTTGTTACTCAACTATGCCAAGCTATGGGATATTTGCAGATGCCTAAGGTAGGGACTCCAGGAAAAGAAAGGGAGAACATAAAGAAGTAATCTAAGCTTGTGACAGCCTCATATGCACCCTTCCTGCCATGTCTACTGCTTCTCTGAAGGTCAATCTTCACCCAGCTTAGGATAATCACAGGAGCTGTATAGAGCACAGAAGAGTTCGCTTTCCTGGTTGGTAAATAAAACAGAAGGAAAAGAAAGAGTGGGGACATAATAAAAACAAACACGGGTGTGTGGAAACAGTACGGAAATTTCTCCAGGGCTACCATAAAACTAAAGGACTAAAATTTCATTTTCGCCAAGCTTCTTTTGATAAGCAGAAGACATACTTGTCCTTTCAGGCACAATAGAAAAGTTAAAGAGAAGTAAAAAGAATGGAAGCTGGAAATGAAACCATTTTATTTATTTCGTGTTTGAATCTATTATGGCTTTAATGCAAAAAGGGTCAGAACATCTCTGCTGAACTTTATCTATCTATCTATCTATCTATCTATCTATCTATCTATCTATCATCTATCTATCTATCATCTATCTATCTATCTATCTATCTATCATTTATTTATTCTTTTATTTCTGCTGAACTTTAGTGAGTAGCCTTGATCCACAGAATACTCCATAACTGAAAGCCAGTAACCTCCTATCCAATAATATGATCTTTGCTTCAATAAATCATTTATGGATAAGAGGGAAAGAGTGGCCAGAGGACTATATGTGTGTCTGATGAAAGGTCAGTATGGCCTTTGGTGTGTATACAGCCACTGACAGAAGAGTGAGAGAAGAACACTCTTGGGTTTCATCTTGTCCCTCTGCCTGCATGTTTAGCACGTGCTTAGGAACCACCTGCCAAGGGGCTGATACAAAGGAAAGTTGTAAGACTTAGCACACTGATGCCCATCTTTGCTCTTGAATATGTAGGACAGACAACTCTCTCCTCCTGGCAGTGTGGACAGACCCAAGTCCAAGGAGATATAAATCTGTCTGACATTTCAATTTCCCAGCAGAATTATTTCTGTATCTTGGAGTCCAGCCAGTTTTAACTATCTCCATTCCTACCCTTTTGCCATGCAGGCAAATGTCACTTCTATTGGTGCTCTTGTGAAGATAACTGGCATTGTCCTCTGCATTTTACAGACCAGAAAAGTTATTACTGGGAGAACCAGGGGGCAGTAAAGGTTTTCCATCTAGCCACTGGGAAATAGGTGAGTGCAATTTATGTCTCCAGTAAAACAGGTGGTTTAAAACAAAAAATCTCCAAAGAATATCTCTGGCATCCTCAATGCCAGAGATAGAACTTTTTGGTAATAGTGTTTGTGAGGGGTTGACTTATTCTTTAGAAACAGATAGCAAAAGAATCCAACTTCTAAACAATTCTATGGACTTCATTCTCGAGGGGAGCTGGCAAGTGAGATAAATTCTCGATTTCAAACAATCTCTGCATACATGAATAAGATTAACATTTCAATATCTCCAAAAAAATTGCTCTAGAAAAAAAGAAATTTTTTAACAGTTCTCAATTCCTCATCCAGTGAAGATCTAAGGAGTTCCAGTTGCTAGTCATCTGCTAGGCTAAAAGAAACATGTGTCCCTCTTTGTTCTGTGACTTTCTCTTTAGTATTTGATTCCTTGATCTTGGTCTCATGTGAAACAGGAATCTTAAGGCAAGAAGATGGCACCATATTTTCCATGTTCATTTCTGTTGTCATAGAAACCCTTATAGTTTCTGAATACATCTCAGGAAACCTATACCTCCCTCTTGACCTCCTAATAGTGAAGTTCAGAAAGGAGAAGCTTCTTCCCTGTTGGTTTTTGACTGTTACAGCTGGGGGTATTTCTTGATATACCTCCTGACCTGAACGCAGTTCCCCTTGAGTTCTCATCACACAAAAAAGGTTACTTTCAAAGCATAACAATTTGTAAAGAAACTGTGCCTCTGAAACACATACCTACTGAATTTTCTACCTACATTTTTCAGTGGATGCTTCTAGTTGGAAGCAAGCACGAATAACTGTATCTGAGTATAACTTATTTGTGTGGTTACATACACACTCCTGAAAATAAGAGAGTATAGTGTCAACCCAAACTCTATGGTGTAAGGAGAGATATAGGAAAAATTAAGCATGCTTCAGAGGGGCAGTCAGAATTAGTCAGAAGCCATGATTTGAACTATGCTAAAGGAAACTGTAGAAATATCCAATTGGATATCTGAAATTAAGTCAAAGAGGAGTTACAAGAGGGGACAGCATTCCAACTCTCCAGGATCGGAACTGAGAAACTTGTATTTGGGGAAGCATATAAGAAAGCATAGAAAGATGAGCGTTTTTTTGTTTAATCTCATAAAGTAAGTTAAATTCATGAGCATAAATTCTTTACAATATAGCATGGCTAAATACACAGACAAGCTGAGCAAAATATCTGGAATTTTAAACTATTATTCATTTAAATCAGAATGATCTTCCATCATTCAAAAGCCTGTACAAACTCTTAATATAAATGCTTGCTAACAGTTCATTAGGAAGTCATGTGCAAAAATGACATTGCAGGGGAGAGCATCTTCTCAGTGGAAACAAATTATGATAAAAGTACAAGTTTTAAATATTTAACAATTTCTTAAAAGTGACCTGGGTGGAGGCGTTCGGGTTTTGCTGTTTTCAGACCCAGCAGAAAGCCTTCAGGCCCTGGACTCCTCACATTAAAATCAGACCCAAATTAAAGCAAATTGTTTCTTCTGATTTGCCTCCCTCAGATTTGGAGCATAATTTCCCTTTGTCAGGCTCTGAACTTCGGAAGCTCATCTTGCACAGCCTTTAGTCCATGAACAAGTGAAAAGACCTCTGCTGTTCAACGGGAGAGTCAGTGATGTGGAGAATCTGGTGGCTCTTCAGAGCGCAGCCTGGGTGGGTGCAGTCTAAACATTAGGATGTTTGCTTTCTGTTCTGGAACTGTTGAGCACAAAGGTAAACTGCTTAATCGTGTTTTCCTATTCAGAATACTATGGGTACAGAATTTGATTAAAAGGCCTGTAGCCAGCGGCAAGAAGACAAACATCTGATAAACGTGCATCCCAACAAATCACAAGGCTGCCTATCTGCTGCTCAACACAAGGTCGGTATCTCTCTACCTCAAATCTCTTGCAATCTTCTCTTACACTAAGGCCTAATTTTTGGCTTATTCTTAATTCAAAGTAGACAGACACCAATAGCTCATAAGAAAGGAACTGTAACCCTTTAATATTAACTTTCCTTACATTTGATTTATGCTATTATGCCAATGTTAACTCCATTTAATTGAATTGCTTTGGTGTACATACTCCTGAAAAACACAAAGGAGGAAGGTTAGTGCATAAATGCCCCAGGGTTTGAAATGGAAGGAGCACTTTCCCCTCACTCTCTGTCCTATGATATTAGAAAATGTTTCCTGCGGATGGGCATAGTCAGCCCATAAAATGAAGTGAATAATTGGTTAGTTGTAAAACACCATGATGAGCTTGAGCGGTACAGGATTTGCTGGCCTGGCCCTGCATATTTTCAGTGATCTTGCCTGCTTTAAGGCTGATGCAACTGGGAGAAAGCACAATCGCTTCTCAGCACAATGTATACCACAGGTGGAGGAATAAACCAGAATTAATCACCAAAGTGTAAATTTCGCTGCACTGATAAACAGATTAGAACTAGGAATTCTGATCTTCTCAAGGCTGGGTTTATTGAAAGAAAAGTAGGACATGGTGTATAAGCAGATAAGAGAGGATGGGGGAAACATCTTAGCTAGCTTGGTTTCTGGAGTATAAAATGACTGATGAGTTTCACAGTTGGAGTACATTCTAGTTCGCAGGAAAGAGTCCTTAGGACCCCTTACTTTCCCTCTGATATGACAGTATAGAGTATTCAGCACTTCGCAGCACCAGTTCCTTTATAAGATGCTCATCTCCTTGTGCCCTGGGGCTGGGCCCACCTCATCAGGCTACTCAGGGGTCACCATTCCTTGTGAAGTTTGTGAAGTCTATGAATGCAAACCCTCGGGAGCCAACAACGGAATGGTGCTCCTGACGCTCTGCAGTTGGTTCTGCAGCCCTGCTTTCCCTCTCCTTGAAGAAGCCTTGCAAAGCTAAATAAGGCCCAGGTGACCTAGATCTGTCCTTACTTTGCTTTGTTTCCCAGCAAAACCTTCAATTTTAGGGAACTGACATGATCAAGCATGGCTGGACCAAGATCCTCCTGGAAGCTGCTTGTGGAGTGGGGAACAACAGGAGGGGAAGCAACTTTTTCATCTTCCCCTCCACCAAATTACCAGGAAGTCAAACAAGTTATCTTAATCATTCACTCTGGCTTCCCCAGGGTCTTACAGATTCAGAAGTCTGAGAAGTAACTCAGGACATTGTGCTTTTCCCTCAAGGCAGTATATACATGGAGTCATATGAAAAATGTCATATTTAAAGTTTCAAGGAAAGATTCCACAAATTTATTCAGAAAACTGTTCCCAAAATTTTATAGTCATAACTCTGCTACATAAATTTCTCATGTTGTAGCTTAAGCCCATTTGTTTAGTCTTTTACTGTTCCAGCTTAGGTAATCTTTTATGTAAAAAATGTGGCAGATTAAAAAAAATACAAAAAAGACAAGATAATTTATTTTTATAGAGATGAGGACTGACTTTCAAACCCTCTTAGGAATCTGTACTTTTATTCCCAATGAGGTGGTCTAGTGCTCAATACATAGTAGGCATTCCTTAACTTTTTTTTTTTTTTTTGAATGAACGAATGGATCATTCACACATTAAAAAAAACTTCTTGGGAGGTCTTTTCTCCCCCTAAAGTGATAGAAGTAGGAAGAACTGGTTGAACCTACAAAGAGACATCTTGGATCTACACTATTCAGAAGTTCCCAAAGCTGGACTAGCCTGCATTGGGGAATGAGTTCCACATCACTGGGGATATATTCAAGGAGGACAACCAGAATATTTTAAGAGGTATCTGGGAACTGGAAGGGTGGTTCGGCTACTCAATCTTCAGAATACCTGACTAGAGTACAAGGCCAACTACAACTGTCTTTAAGAGGTGTAATCAAATTTTTCTGGGTCTTCACCAGGTAGTGTTGTGGTTCTCAACCTTAGCTGCATGTTGTAACATCTGAGCTTTTACAAATGCAAAAGCCTGAATTCCATCCCCAGAGGCTCCAATTTAAATCATCTGGGGTGTAGCCTGGGCAAACATATTTTTAACAGCTCCCCAACTGTAGCCAAATATAAGAAGCAGTGAATTGGAAGAAACTGGGGAAACTTCATTAAAGAAGGAGAAATTATGCCTGAGCCTGAAAGACTGGACAAGATTTGAACAGAGAGAAAGAGAGACATTCTTGTCATAGCCTGGTGTGTGTGATAAACATGTATTATAGAACATCCATGAATGAACCCCCAAATAAAATTAATTTACTGATTTTTGTTACAGTTTAGGGATATTTGTTCTTAGATATACATCCCAATTTATTCCATGCATTCAATAAATATTTCCCATATATTTGTGACTCATAGACACTTTTGTCCTTGGTCTAGCGATGTGTAGAGTAGAAGGGGTTACACAAAAGGGTGGATGGCTGATTTTCAAAAAGGAAAAAGTTCAATTCAATTATAAGGGTTCGTAAAAATCTTTTCAAAGGACCCAGAGTCGATGACATTCAAATTTTGACACTTGAAAGTATTAATAACTACAGAAGTTTCTTTATTTTTAAATCAATTTAATAGTGTAAATTAAGCCCACCAAATCAAGCACTCAATAATCAGTCACTGTATCTAGTCTGGTTTTATACCCATTTGCTCTTGTCTGAAAGATGGGCTAAATCAAATATTTTTCTCCCAACTTTCCATGTATATAGTGTCTGCTTACTAACACATTATAATTAGGGAGTGAATGGGTGATAAAGCAAACTGCATTAGCCATTAGAAGAGTTATGCTACATGGAAGTAATCATTCTTTGTAATGATTTGTAAAAAAAAAAATCATTGCACAAGAGTTGCAAAATATTCTTTTCAAATGATAGATAATAAATCAAATGAGCATGATTAATGTCAGTACAGGGAAATTTGCAGTGGTGCTTTTGGTTGCAATATTTTTCTTGTCTGCATAAATCTGCCGAAAAGGGATTGTAGAGAAAATGGAAGCTATATATATTCAGGAATTAAGTCCAATTCTAAACATAGTGCTGTTTCCACACATGAAATAGAGTAAATGCCCACTGTGGTAAACTTTACTTGAAAATGGAAAACTCATGCATTTCCATTTAAGGCAGTTGGGATGGCCACGGAAGTTGAAGCACAAGCTGTGGGTACCCCACCCTCTGGGCCCACCGGAATTTACCTGCAGCCTTGGTGGAAGGATCCTATTTGTGCTCCTGTCCTCTGCTTTCCTGCCTGAGGGCTTTCTCTAGCACTAAAAGCCTGCTAGGAGGGAATCTGGAAAATTCCAGGAATTTAATGCTCCCAGGGTAACTTTCAAACAATGAGGACAAGAATCAATGGATAAACATCTCAGCTTTCCTGTCCTGTAGTGGGACAGTTCTGAAGCATATTCTACAAAGTTTCTCAAAAAATCCCCAACAGGACTGAGCCCAATTGCCCATAGCAATTACCCACATCTTAATGCATCCTTTATTGTGCTTGTTTCCCCTTCCTTCTCCCTCTTTACTTCATTTTGGCTTCTTGAAATCACCTATCAAATAAGCTGCCTGCAACTAGCTCTTTGTTATAGGGTCTACTTCACTTTTGAAGAATCAACTAAGAACAGAGCATCTAATCTTTCATTATCTTTCTAGTTTGGCCAGGGAAATAATGATGCTTTGAGAATATGCCTTGCATACACATAGCAGTTGCTCAATAAATGATGGGTGGATCAATGGATAGATAGATAAGTGGATGGACAGATAAACAAGAGTGTGTTACTGGGGACAATAGATAAAATAATAAGATTAATACTGGAGCCATGGGAAATAATAAAACTTGAGAAAAAGCAAGACACAGGAGTTGAAGGAGACTGAATTGTTCCCATTGGTCAGATTCTAGGATCCAATTGAGTGATTCTGATGGAAGAGCCATGCCCATATAGGAATGAAAAGGAGGTATTTTATGGGGAACAAGCACATACTATGTGTTTAACTGTAAAGCCATTGATGATTCAAGTTCATATATTATACTGTTTACTGTAATACTTCTTTGCATCAAAATCTTAACAATTTCAGTTCATTGTATTACTTTTTAATCTCCAGGTTAGAATTCTGATTTCCAGAGAGATGATATAAAAAATATCAAGCAAGAATAGTATAGGAGCCAAGGGAAGAAAGAATATCAGAATGTCAACCTGGTTAAGTGTGCCCCATGCCACTAATAGGCCTCATATGATCTTGACTGAGAAATCCTTAACCCAGCCACTGAGTCCAGGCTAAGATGGCCTCAGCATCCAGTGACAAAGGCTCGTGAGATAACACTCAAACAGTTGGCAGCCTACTACTTTCTACTTACTTCAGGCACAAGGAAAGAGGAACTCTTCTGTTAGAGGCTCATTCTCAGACATATAGAAACGGACTGAGGGGCATGGTATATGTCAAGGAATGGTCTTAACTGCATAATCCTGTCACTAACTCAATTTTGAAGGTTAGCTAATCTTAGGGGATACACCACCCAATCGAGCACCAGAGGACTGTTCTGACCCTGCCTTGGACACGGCCCTCTACACATCATGGTGGTCTAATCAAACTCAACCATGGATGCCCTCATCAGAAAAAAACTAGCCTTTCAAGCGTATTATGATCTGTGTTAAATATTCACTTAAGAAGAGTTTCTGTATTGCAGATAGAGATAACTATAAGGAATTTGATTAAAATTGTTACAAATGAGTAGCATCGTTCTACTCCATCAGAAAAGGATCAAATATTTAAAAGCCTTTGGGGTTCAGAGAGACATTGATTTGAAAGTTATATTTTTGCTTCTTTTTAAAAAACAAAACTCTGTCACATAGGTCATAAAGAACAAGAAGACCGTGAATTAGCCCAGGCTCTTGTTTTGACCACCAGTTAGTCAAAGAGTTTCCAATCCCATTTGGCAGCTCAGGCTGAGTACATGGAATTCACAGCAGTCTATCCCCTTCCAAAAGAAAAAAAAGAGAAACAAATTAGTGGGTTAATCTTTGCTGTCTGATGAACTCCCACCGTCCGAATCACATGCTGTTGAACAAACAGGTTTAAAGACTCTGTTTGCAAAAAGTATTTTGGTTATCATACAAACTTTCCCCGCCCAAACCCTCTATTTATGTCATCTTGTAGAACAGACAGTTGGGAAACTATTAAGGTTTGAGCCTGGTTAGGAAGAACAGGCTGTCATAGTTACTGTTTATAAATATTGGCTCTAGACCAATTCCAATGTTGATCATACTTAGGAAACATCTTTCTGGTTAGATGGCCAGAGAATCAACGTTACATACTCTGAGCTGTCACACAAGAATAACAAAGGTTTAAAGGTTTCTGAAATTCAAAAATCTAATTTTATTTAAAAAGATGATTTAAAATAAGTTTTGGTTAAAATATATATATAATACATATAAACATCTTTAAACTGTAGTCTAAAAATATTAGGGAAGAAATCCCAAATCAAAGTTGTTACTTAAATGTCCCCTCCCTGCCTATATACTTTGTTCCCCCAAACACTTCCTCGTATTAACAGATATAACTTTAATTATGACTATAACAACAAACTAAGGTTATACAGGACTAATAATATCAGACTGCTTACACATTATTTTGAGGTAAGATTTTTCAAATTTATATAGAAATATTTCTGGGAATGAAGGAGAACATTAGAAGTTTAAATTGGGGGTCAGGAAAAGTACATTTTCAATACAGCAAAGAAGTTACAGTATAATCTCATGGAAAGGAGAGGCCTCCCTCTCACAAGAGCCAACAGTTTCTGTTCAGCCACATCTCTCCATGCTGAACACGTTAACTCTAAACTCAAAAACTGATATCCAAACTCAGGAGTCCTAACAGGTGCTCAGTACATATTTGTGGAATGAATGAACAACTAAATGTTGATCTAACCACATGGACTGGCTTAAAAGCAGAAAAAAAACAATAGGTATATCAATATTCCATTCTTCACTTTCAGTGGAACAATGACAGAAATCGGGAGGCATTAGATTCTGGAACCTGAATAATAAATAAAAATACTCTCGTTTCAGATTTGTCAAGTTTGCTGTTTTCTTCATCCCAGTATTAGGCAGAAATCCAGTCACCAGTGGTAACCTGTCAAAATTATCTTACAATAAATCAAGTGCAGAGACTATACTAGGAAAAAATAGGTTCATATTCCACATTCATGGTAATGAGGAGAGATAAGTAGAAGACACATTGGTAAAGTGAACAGAAAAGGAGATTTATATCCAATAGCCTGGCTTCAAATTCCACCTGCCTCCTGAGCAGCTATGTGTTTGTATAGACTCTGAGAACTTAGTTGCTTCATCTGTAAAATGAAGTTAATACTTAACTTTCCAGGGCTGGGTGAGATGCAAATGATGTATGTGATAAGTGCTTCATAGGCTACAGCAAAACAAAACCAGAAATTCCAGAGTGAATTTTGCTCCTCAATGCCAATTGTATTAGTTTGCTCAGACTGCCATCAAAAACAAAACTAACACAGACTAGGTGGCTTAAATAACAGAAATGTATTATGTCATAATTCTGGAGGCTGCAAGCTTAAGATCAAGATGCCAACAGGTTTGGTTTCTCCTGAGGCCAATCTCCTTGGCTTGAAGATGGTCCATCACCTCCTCTCTGTCTCCTCACATGGTTGTTCCCCTGTGCACGTTCACCCCTGGTGTCTCTCTATGTGCCCAAATTTCTTCTTCTTACAAGGACATTAGTCATATTAGATTAGGGCTCACCCTAAGGGTCTCATTTTAACTTAATCAGATCTTTAATGGCCTTATCTCCAAATACAGTCACCTTCTGAGGTACTGGGAGTTAGGGCTTCAATGTATCCTTTTGAGTGGAACAGAATTCAGCCAATAACACCAACTAACTGTAAATTTTAATATAAAAATGTGGTGAGGGAATGAGATATTGAAACAATGCTGAAGACTGATCTGCTGACTAATTAGCAGAATGCCAGAGCTAAATTATAGCATTTGGAGAGAACGATATAATTGTTAAGAAAACAAGTCCATTACCAAATAACACATTTATTTACACCAATGGCCTCACAACATTAACAGCTAAATGGAGTAGCTAATGGACTTTAGATCATAAGAAATGATTCCTATAGCTGCTCTTTTCCTTGGCAGCCAGAACACAATTTTTCAATTTAATAGGACTCAGTGAAGAAAGTATCACTGTTTCCTTAGATTGCTAAATTTTCTATGCCCAATTCTCAACCCCCACCCTGAACTGTTTTTCATTAAACCTTTTCAAGTTATTTTAGATAACTATCAAATACTTGCTTGGCATTATGTTAACTGTCATGATAGATAATAATAAATGCAGGTAATGTTTACTGAAAAATTACCACATGCCAGGTATTATGCTAAGTGTTATATATTATCTTGTTTTATCCTCATACAACCCAATAATGTATATATTGTTCTCATCCCAACTTTAAACTAGAGATGCTGAGGCTCAGGTGACATACCCATTTGGTCAATAACCCTGAACCACATTAAGTTAAGGTGCGAAACAGATATAGGTATTCTTATTGCCTTGGCAGAGTAAAGCAAGAGGAACCTATATGCATGTAGTCAGTACACCTAAGACAAACAAGCTAGCTGCATGGCTGCAGAGAACCTAAGGAAGTTACAGGAATTAGTTACCAGGCTCCTCTGAAGCAAGGATCAGACATAGGGCTGAAAGCAGAAAGTTTGTTTGAAATACCTTGTTTGCTTGAAACTACAGAGGGTGCCAAAGAAATGTATAAACATTTTAAGAAATAAAACTGTATTAAAATTGTAATACTCAATATAAGCCAAGAACAAAAGATGAATACAAGTCACGTTTGACTTCTCCAATTACAAGAGGTGGTCGAAGTGGTTACCGTCAGCGTCCAGACACTTCTAATTATGGCAAACTACTGCTTGAGCAACGTTGACCAAAGTGTCCACTTGTATACATTTGTTTGGAACCCCCGGTATTTATGAAAAGCACATACACCCCAGGGCCCTCCTTCCTTCATGCCCACTCAAGGACTGCAACCCACATTCTCCCAGCAAATAAGAAGATAGTCTCATAGAAGTCGACTCAGAAAGGCTTGGGACTCAGTGACTTGGGCACCATGGAAGGTAAGGTAAGACACCAGTGTGAGAACAGGGAGATTAGGTGAAAGCCTGCATATAAAACAATGACACCCTGTCTCCCTTTCCATACAGTTCCCAGAGATCAACAGCCTGATTCCTGGCTCTGTATATTTATCCTTAATGAAGTACCCCAGAAAAGAGAGGATCCTATGTGAGAATGAGAGGTAAGAGAATTGAAAATTATCTAATAAGTTTGATCATGTGGGAAAAAATGTTGTAGGATGAGAGACAGCAACAGGTACAAAGAATAAAGTAATTATTCATTCCAGGATTTTAAAAAATTAACAAGAAAATAAATAATGTAAACACTGAATACTGATTTAATTTAAAAATGGTGAAATAACTGTTTGAAAAAAATGAGTCAGGAGAAAGAGGTGAAATAAAGCTAAATCCTTATCTACAATAATAGGGAATCAATGGATAATGTTTAGAATTAATGTCTCAAGAGATAATTATAAAGTACATTAGTTAGATACCTAGATATAAACAGCTCACAGTTAAAAGTGTTGCTCTTGGGAAACAGGGCAGGATGGAATGAGAGTAAGAGAATGGGACTTCTATTTTTTAATATAAGTCTTTCAGCACTATTTGACACCTTTAGCTCTGTTTTTATCCCAAGGATATATATTAAACATAATTTTTAAAAGATAATGGTATGAAGGAATCCCACTGCAGAAGGTAGGGGAATAAAGTGCTCATCTAAGTAACTGTGGAAATGAGAGGAACCATAAAGCTAAAGGTAAAATTAACTGTACTGTAAGCACTGTACTCTAGTTGTAAAAAGTTTTTCCCCACAGGAAACAATGCTGCAACAGCAATACATGTATACTGGAACTGAACACTTAAGTAAATGGATGGTGGGTTGCAGAAGGCAGGTTTCTCATTGTCAGGGTGAGAAGTTACAGACTAGCAAGAGGACAAGGCTAGAATGTGATGAAGGATTAGAGCTGGAGACATCAGCATGAATTCATGTTTACCTTAATATAGATACATATGGTTACATATAGCAATATTTACAGATATGTGTATACAAATGGGTTAGTACACAAACATATATCTCATTGCTGTCAGCAGGGAGGAGGACCTAGAAACAATGACACCCAGTAGTAACAAGCATACTTAGTGCCAGATCTTGTTTTTTAATGCCATTCTCCAGTAAAAAGAACTAGGGCTCTGTGGAAAAATGCTGATACTAGAACTAGAGCAGGAAATATGCAAGATAACCCTGGAACATCTTGCAATGCTGGAAAGCAAGTTAGTGCGCGCACGCACACACACACACACACACACACACACACACACACACACACACACACACACGGCAGTATATTAAAGAGACCCAGGAACCAACTGGAAGAGCTCCCAATGGCCAAAGCTAGAACAATTTGAGGAACAAAATAAAGCAGTATTAGATTACAACCCAAAGTATAGAGTAAATATCCATGTATCCTTATTAATATAAATAAATTATTTAATAGACAGATGGATAGATAATAGGGGAAACAGTCAAATGTCCTGTGTAGAAGAACTGCAAATAATTTATATAGGTACTGCACCCCAAAGGAGATGGATCATAACTCCCTACTCTTTAAGCGAGGGCTGTACATAGTGACTTCCTTCCAAAGAATACAGTATATAAAGGGAGGAAAAAAATAACTTTAAAGTGAAAAAAACTAACAAACACTACCTGAACCAGTTTTTCAAGGTCAATATCAATAGTGATGTCATGTTGTTGGTAGGTACCCTTGAAATGATGTGATGAGAGGGGCACTTTGCCTCTGAAGTCTTTCTCCCCAAAACACAGCATCACAGTCTAAACATTATAAAAAAATCAGACAAATTCCAATTGAAGGACAGTCTATAAAATACCTGATCATTACTCATTAAAACTGTAAAAGGTATCAAAAACAAGGAAAGTCTAAGAAGCCATCACATCAAGAGGAGTCTAAGAGATGAGACTTCAAAATGTAGTGTGGAGAGGGCTCTGATCAGCCATGGGTGGGGTGGCGGGCTGGGGATTTGCCACTGTCCTAATTGGAGCTGGCTGCTTGTGCCCAGGAAGTTCCCAGCAAATCTGTTTCAATTAAAGCATGGAATACAGAAATCAACAAAGAACTTCAGCTAGTGCTTTACTCTCATCTGAAATCCTACAGTTTTCCTAATTTCTCTGGACCTGGCCATCCTGTTGCCTCTACCCACAGGCTGCTCTGTCATGGTGCTCTCTCAGACATGCCTCCCCTGTCCCCCCTCACCCCCGCAGAGCAGAGAAATTTAAAGCATAATTTTGGACTGCTCCTTACTACTGAATGTTCAACTGGTAAAACTGAACATCTTTCATTCACTGAGAAGAAATAAATCAAGAAGGAGGACCTGAGCCTCACATGCTTCTGAGCTGCTATGGATGGCCCTGGCTCTCTGGACCACCCTCCCAAGTAGGATGTCACTGAGGTCCCTCAAATGGAGCCTCCTGCTGCTGTCCATCTTGAGTCTCTTCCTGATGTGGCACCTCAGCCTGTGGCACAACAATGTGACAGAACGTGTAAACTGGATGTACTTCTATGAGTATGAGCCAATTCACAGACAATTTTGCTTCACACTTTGAGAGCATTCAAACTGCTCTCATCAAAAGCCATTTCTTGTCATCCTGGTGATCTCACACACCAGATATTAAAGGCAGACAGGCCCTTAGAGTTATTTGGGGTGGAAAAAAGTCTTGGTGGAGATATGAGGTTCTTACATATTTATTATTAGACCAACAAGTTGAAAGGGAAGAAAAAGTGTTGGCATTGTCTTTAGAAGATGAATACCTCCTATACGGTGACATACTATAATATGACAAGATTTTTTAGACACATATAACAACCTGACCTTGAAAACAATTATGGCATCCAGGTGGGTTAACTCCCCACACCAAGTACATCATGAAGACAGACAGACACTGATGTTGTCATCAATACTGGCACTTTAATGAAGTATCTTTTTTTTCTTATAATTGCGGTTTTTGCAATTATTTTTAACCTTTTATTTATTTATTTATGTATTTATTAAATTAATTAATTTTTAAAATATTTTATTGGGAAAAGGGAATAGGACTTTATTGGGGAACAGGGACTTCCATGACTTTTTCCAAGTCAAGTTGTTGTCCTTTCAATCTTAGTTGTGGAGGGCGCAGCTCAGCTCCAGGTCCAGTTGCTGTTGCTAGTTGCAGGGGGCGCAGCCCACCATCCCTTGGGGGAGTCGAACTGGCAACCTTGTGGTTGAGAGGACGCGCTCCAACCAACTGAGCCATCTGGGAGCTCAGCGGCAGCTCAGCTCTAGGTGCCATGTTCAATCTTAGTTGCAGGGGGCGCAGGCCACCATCCCTTGTGGGACTCGAGGAATTGAACTGGCAACCTTATGGTTGAGAGCCCACTGGCCCATGTGGGAATCGAACCGGCAGCCTTTGGTGTTAGGAGCACGGAGCTCCAACCGCCTGAGCCACCGGGCCGGCCCCTAATGAAGTAACTTTTAAATTTAAACCACTCAGAAAAGTTTTTCACAGGTTATCCTCTTATTGATAATTATTTTTATAGAGGATTTTACCAAAAAAACCATATTTCATACCAGGAGTATCTCTTCAAGGTGTTTCCTCTCTACTGCAGTGGATTGGATTATATGTGATGTGTGATCAAACAACATGGTGATTGTTTAAATAAAAAAATATTATTACAGTAAAAGACATATTGCCTTTAATCCCTCTCAAAATACCCCCCCACACACACTTTGAACACACTTGTCCTGGTGTTTCTGCCACCTTCTCAAGCAGTTCTGAAAGTCTTCCTTTGTATCTTTAGTTGTGCTGTCATGGCTGCCTCCATGTCCTCAAACATTTTGACTTTGGGGAAGAGCCAGAAGTCACACAGTGCCAAATCTGGTGACTAAGGTGGATGAGGATACATCATAATATTTTTATTTGACAGAAATTGCTGTATACCAGAATGGGCACTAGAAGCCATGTGTGACATGGAGCGTTGTCATGATGGAGGATGATTTACGGCACACTTTAAAACACACCTTCTCTCAAAAGTAGTTCACACCTGGCTGACTCCACCGAACAAGTTGAAACATGTCACATCCTGTTACTAAGTTTCAATGTGCAGCTTACCGTATTGAAGATCCCTGCCTTTTCTGTTGGATGGCACTGGACAGCAGCATTCATCATCTTTTCTGATCACGTTGGAAAAGCTCTGTGTCACACATGGCTTCTGGTACAGCAATTTCTGTCAAATAAAAACATTATGGTGTGTCCTCATCCACCTTCTTCACAGGATCTGGCACCATTTGACTTCTGGCTTTTTCCCAAAGTCAAAATGATTCAGGACATGGAGACAGCCACCATAGCACAACTAAAGATACTCACATAAGAGGACTTCCAGAACTGCTTCAGAAAGTGGCGATAACAATGGGATAAGCGTGTTCGAAGTGAGGGGGAGTATTTTGAAGGGAATTAATAGCAATGTGTCTTTTATTGTAATAAATTTCTTTTATTTAATTAGTCACCATATTTTTTTATCACACCTCATAATGTCCAGAGACTTGGTGCCAATATCTTATGAAATGATGAACCACGTAAAACCCATCAGATTTGAAGATATTTATGTTGGAGTGTGTTTGAATTTATTAAAAGTAGACATTCACATTCCAGAAGACACAATCCTTTTCTTTTTATAAAGGATCCATTTGGATGTCTGTCAACTCAGACATGTAATTGTAGCCATGGCTTTTCTTCCAAGGAAATTAGCACATTTTGGCAGTTTATGCTAAGAAACACCACATGCCATTATTAATTTGACATTCTACTAAAAACCTAGAGGACAGGATACTTTGTAGAAAGTACTGGAGTTGGTACTGTAAAATCTCATGAAGAACTCGTGGGAAGGTCACTGTACTGGCTTACCCTGAACTGAAACTCATGAAGAACCCATAGACTAGAGACTGCAGGGTTGCACTTTACTTGTGAAATATTTTGACAGAAATCAAATCAAGCCCTTTAAAGATGATATCCAGAGGAATTAAACATCTTATAAAGGAGTCAGAGGGTTTTGTTAATAATAGGAACAAACAATTTGAACACGTCATTCTTTAGACTAGAACTTCTTAAAAGGGTTTATTGAATTATAAGCTCATTAGTCCATCACAAAGCAGTGTGGTGCTATCTCTATTTATTGAACAGTCTAGTCAGTTAAGGGTTTTGTGTATCTCTTACATGGATTAACAATTTTAAAAAATATATGGTTCTGTGCAAACAAACAAACAAACTAACAAACTAAAAACCTAAACTAGAGTTATACTAAAAAAATGTCATCTGATTTCATCTGTTTTTGGTCATTCAGAGGGTACTTCAAGATTTTGCAGTATTTCAGAGTTATCAATTATTATTTAATATTGCTTAGAACTCTCCGGGTATTTGAATGTAATGGTTGTTTCAATATTGTATAAACAGAACAGTGAATCACCCTTTATATTTGAACTTTTTTCCAGTTACTTCACTGATGAGTTTATTATTGATAGCTCCATTAATGCAGTCAATGGTCATTATTGTATATCAGTAATCTCTGACTTTGATAAATATTTTGTCATGGTAATATAGAGAAGAATTAAAGAAAGGTGTGAATTACTGTCTTGTTTTTAAAAATATACTCTCCAATGTTCATAGATGTCACTTCATCATCTCATTTTCCACCTGGGAATTAGAAATAATATAGAATGCCAGGAGTATGTTTCCTTTTAGGAAGAACTCTAAAGGCACAAAAGAAGAGAGAGAGAGAATCTGATGGCCAGAATATAATGAAAAAAGTGTCATATTCCAGTACCTGAGTTGGAAAGAGAAGACGAAAGATTGGAGTTACATTATTAATCTGCTCCATGTATCTTCTCATTAACAATCAATTTGAGAATAAAGAGAAAAAATAATAATAATAAAATAAATGTAGTGTGGATTCCTGGATCAGATCTTAGAACAGAAAAGGGGTATTAGGGAAAAACTGAAGAAATCTAAATAATGCATAGATCAATACTGACTGATAAAAAAAAATACTGACTGATCAACTGTGACAAATGTACCACACTAGTGTAAAATGCTAATAATAGGGAAACTGGGTGTAGGCTATATGGGAAGTGCACACTATTTTCATAATAATTCTGAAAATTTAAAACTGTTCTGAAATTTTAAACAGCTTACTTTAAAAAAAGATAATGGTCATAAATTTCCATAATTTCTGCTCCAATTCTCCATTTTAAACTCACAAGTTTCTAAAACTCTTGGGAGAAATGAAGTGGTGTAAGGGAGAATATTCTTTGGTTTATTTCACATCCATGATCCCTTTGGATTCTAGGACTTTCTGAGCTGTAGGTAACAACCTTCACTATGCTTTCAACATGCTGTGTACCATCACAACACATAAATGGGCACTAGAAGATCGAGTGTGTATTAGGATATTTTATCAGCAAACAACAACCAATTTTGGCCAGCTGGGACAAAATAAAGGGCTTTATTGGAAATATATGGGGCAGCTCATGGAATCTAGGGAGCTGCTGCATGTCTTTCCAATAAAGAGCTACCCAATGAGGCTTCATAAATGATGGGAAGCAGGCAGCTTAAAGGCAGGCAAGAGGATTTCCTGTTTTCTCTTCAGAGAACTCCCTTGAAAGCAATCAGCTCTAGCACTTTTCCATTCTTAAGGGAATCTGTTCAAAGCTCAAACTCTCAGCACAGAGATAGAAAGCCTGGGCGTCCTCATTTGAATCATGCGACCACCTCCAGGCAGAATAGAACAGAATATCTTAATTTTATGCTACCTAGCCTGCGACAAAATGGGAGAGTAAGTTCACCCTAGTAACTAAGGTGTTATTTGCAGAAGAGGAAGCAGACGCTGGACAAGCTAAAACATCAGCTGTCAATATAGCTGTCCCTTCAAGGAACTTACAGTCAATCCAAAGGGAAGGTTGAGACAAGCAAGATATTTGGACCCAAGCATCCAGAAATAGAGGACTGAGGTGACAAGTTACAAAGCAGAGAAGTGGGAACCTCAAGAACGAATCTTCAAAACCTCTCCTCAATAGTATGAGCTCCATAATGGAGGACAATTGAGTTCCTCTGGGAGAGGAGCAGTCAATAAGAAATAAGTATGGAGAAATTCAAATGACACAATGCATCAATGAAGAGAGTAGTCCATTTGGTCTTCGTTTATGATGTGTGTTTTTCTTATTTCTTCTTTTGCAAATCTTATTTTTAGAGTACATTTTTTTTTTTTTTTAGAATATGCACAAATCCATGAACAAAAAACAAAAAAATGCGTTCAGTTGTAGGCATGCTTCCAATGATTAGCTATAGTTCCTCTGGTGTTCAGCATTGCTGCTGCAGACTTCTAGGTATACACCATGCATGCTCCTAGAAGAGGAAGGTATAGACACTTCAGGGAGACTGTCTCCACAGGACAGATACTGAAAAAGAGCCTTCTTAAGGCCCCAACTCTTTAAAAAAAAAAAGTAGGCCATTGCAGTGGCAAGACGGAAAGAACTTTTGCAGGCATCAGTTGTCACTGAGAACGTGAGTGCTAAGGACTATTCAGTAGTTCCCTGGCTCTCTAGTGCCTCTCCTCTTTCATGTCAAGTGAGGCAGGTAAAGCAGATAACACAAGAAATCACCATCCTGTGTCACATTCCATCTTTTCTTATAACTTAGAAGATTTCCTTCTGATTATTCCTTCAGTGATTTCAATGCCAAAGAGCCAACTGCAGTAAGTATTTTTTCCCATTTTTGATGGCACAATGGGCCATAACTGGCAGAAATGTATGTCACAAGTCAGTCTCTAACTTATGATTTAGGTTTATATCAACAAATTCCTTCAAACTGCCAAGTGTTAGTCTATCCGAGCAATCGCCTCATTCCTGGCATATTAGCATGTCACTTCCTATTCTATATACTGGGGACCATGTATGGCTAGTTGGAGTCAGCAAACCAGCTTGAAATTAGCTGGTGGAACGGTGGAATTCTGACAAAAAATTCCTCACTATAATTTTAAGATAAATCATCCCAAAATGACAAATCAGGACCAGGGCTATATTCTCCTCATCGAAAACTAAGAAGCTTAATGGAAAGGAAAATACCAAAGCTTCAAGGAAAATTACTATTAAGAATACTGTATTTCAGATTTCTGAGCACAAATGAATTGTATTTCCTAAATCTGCTCAAAGGATAGATATGAAAACCTCACAGTCTTCATATCTATTAAGTTCCTACCACCAATACTTGCTAAAAATGCCACGGAGGATTCCCAGAGCTCCGCACAGGGCCTTGTTCTTGTCCTTTCACAATCTTGCTAACATTGCTATAAACACCTCTGTGATGGAGGCATTCAAGGAATGAATCAAAACTTTTTCTCATATCTAGGTTGTTGTAACTATCGCTGCCTTTGTATATCTGTAAAGTCCTTGGGATGATGTCTCCTTTCAAAAAACGAATCAAAACAAAAAACAAAAACTTCAAGCCCAAAAGAGGTGAAGTTTCCTTATGACGTAAAGGTACTCAATAAATGTTCATAAAATTAATTTATAAATGAAAGTATAAGTAGTGCTAATATAATTTGTCTATTGAAAAACAACTAAATTTGTTTTGGCTATGTACCCAACTTACCACCACAATCCCCCAACACACATGTGGCACAATATTGTAGAAAAGCTTGAACACAATGAAGTAGACAGGAATTATTCTCTGTAAAAGTCATTTATAACCATTTGTAAACCTAACATGTGATTAGGAAACATAATTTTGCAATTTCTTTTCAGTTGTGTTTCAGGGAATCATGTGGGTATACAAACAGCAAAGTAATAGTTGAGAAGTAAATGACCATAATATTGTTTCTTTTTTTGTAAAACTTTCAGCAATCAGCAAAACTTTGGACTGATAACAATAATTTATAAATAGCTAGACAACCGTAACAACTTCCCTAAATTGCCTCTTTGAAATTTCAGCTGGTAAGGAATTCTCCTGTGAGATGAGAAATAGAACATTTACAAAATACAAACAATTTACTCTCCATCTGGAAATCACAACTTGGAGTCTTGGTTAGAAAGGGAATTGGAAAGTATTATCCCATAAAGCTTGAAAGCTTCTGATGAATGGGGTTCCAAAACACTGAACTTATAGAGGACAGTCTAATCTATTAACTTTATCTTCAAACATCTCATACACCTTCACTCTTGCAAGGCCCCTTCGCCTTGCAAGAGCAGGGTTACCGCAAAGCTCCCTGCCCCTTATTTTTGTTTGGAATGGACTATCCACCACCTTGTGCTGGGGAAGCACGTGGAGTTCACAACGTGAGAGCAGTCAGATATATGCTTTCCTGGAAACATCATAAGGATGCTGTGATTGGATCAGCAAGACTTCGGGAGCAAAAAGCAAGGGACCATATGTGTTATAAGCATTTGTTAACATGCCACCAGCCCCACCGGCACTGTGGACAGCCGGCCACATGTAAGGTCATCTGGAGCTTCATGTGGTGCCTGACTGCCTCGCTCAATGCTTCCGCATATTTAGTTGAATCAAAGGGTTTAATACAGAACCCTCTTCATATCAAAGAGTAACGGTTCTTTTTCCCTAAGCTTATCATTTCTGAAGCCTCTCATTTCTAAGAGAAGTAGGGTATATGCTTATCAGCCCACAGGGGCTTGTGGTTTGGTGGGAGCACAGGAGCAATAGAAAGCACAGGAGCAACACACGGTCCCGGCTCGTGGGGTCCGGGATGTGACCATCAGCTGAGTTGTCTGCGTGGCCCCTCCTGCACATGGCCTTCATCAAAGTGCTCCTGCACTTCTGCTTTTCCTCACTCTGGGTTCACGACAGCCCCATTTACAGATAAAAAGAGAAGATTTCAAAGGAGAGCATGTGGAAGCATTCTATGCAGCTAGCGCAGATTTGATCTTTGAGACTATTTAAAGATTCTAAGCCTGCAGCAATATAACTGGGTTGTTTCTCTTAATACTCCTTAGATGTAGGTCAGATTCTACTGTTTCCTTCAAAGAACTGGCAAGAGAGATTCACATTCCTTTATTTTAGCATTATGCCTATAAAACTCTAAAAAAAACCTATATAAAGTCACGCATTTAGTCTAGCGCAGGCCTGATTTAATACAATTATGAAAAAATAACCTGTTTATATGCCCCTGAGTCCTCAAAAATTGCCTTATCTTTTAATGCACTTTTTAATAAGCATTTTTAGTCATTATTATTATGCTGAAACTTTGAGAGTTTTCTCACATTAAAAGGCCAGATTAAAACAAACAACATCCTCACAGAGATGCACTTGGCACACAGAGGGTATTTTCACATTCATATGAAGGATAACAGAAAGAATGCCTTTCTGGCTGCCTTGCTCTCAGTGAAAGGAAAAGAAATGAAAGTAACCTGAAGTGAAAACCCACTGATGTTATAAGACTTGACTTCTAAAGTACAAAGCTTTATAATACTATTTTTTTCTCTTTCCATAAAATGAATGCATTTCATATGTTAAAAGAATCCTGACAGACCTTTGTCTAGCAAAAGCTTCCTAATGAGGAAAAAATATCAAAAATGAATCGCTCATCTGGTTCTGGGGAGCAAGATCAGACAAAATGATGTTCTTGAATTATGTAGCACTTTGCATACAGCAGCTCACTTGATCCTCACAGCACCAGCCAGTGGGTGGGTACCATTACTGTTACTTTACAGATGGGGAAGGTGAGGCTCAGAGTACTGATATGAGGTCACACCATTCAGCTGCAGAGTCAGGACTCAACCCCAGAGTCCTGACTATACAGCCCACGTGGTTACCTTCTGAATAACGCTGCCCCTGTGCTGCTTTCTAAACCTGCATTCAGTAGAATTCCCACAGAAACAGCAGAAATCATGGGAAAATCAGACTAAATCAGGTTATGTAGGAAAACCTCAGAATGCCAATATTTACATTTTTTAAATGTATATGGTTCTACACATGGTGAATAGGAGGATTTCTGAGATTAAAAGATTTCATTTTATTGCCAGAAATGACTGCTTTTCAGTAAGCCTGCTTATTACATTGTGGGCCTGGATGTCTCAGTGACAGCATGACAGGAAGAGCGTGGGCATTACACAGGAGAGACTGGATGTAAGTGAAATGCATCGTGACGCTATTATCACCAAGATTTGTTAACCCTACTATAAGGCACTGACAAAACACGTGGGCAAATGCAAAGAGGGCTCGTCATTTGTATAGGGCACTGGGACAAAAAGGCAAGCACAAGATCCATAGACTTTTCTCTCACTGAGCCCTCAGATGCCTATTGAGAACATGTGCCGGCTTAACCCCTACTGGCCTGAACTTGAACTTGGCAGGAAGAAATGACTTAGATGATCTCATCTATGAACTGCATTTTTGAAGTAGCAAACTAGTCATTCACAGCTGGAGCAAAGGCTTTTTCTGGTGTTGTCTTGTACGTTTTGTTTTAGTTTGGTTTGGTTTTGTAACTATTTCCAGTAGAAACCTTTGTCTCTTGCTCTACCTCTTTACTTGCCCACGGGGTCCTTCTGGTGGCTAGAAGGCACATGGCTCACTAAAATATGACTATAATTCAAGGAAATGGTTTTGTTCTTCTTGGAGCATCCTCATTCTAAAAAGCCCTAACTATACCTACTAATTTAGAGATAATAAGACTAATTCCTATTTGTTTCATCTCTCAGTCCTCTCTTACATGTGCTAGTGTAACAGTGAGAGTCTACTTAGAACAAAAGGAAGCCCACACGTTGAGTTTCTCAGACCCAGGTTCAAGTGCTCACTCAATCTTTAGTGTAACCTCAACAAGATACTTGGCCTTTCCAAGTTTCAGTTTCCCCAACTGTAAAATAAGAGTAATGATACGATTATAACACTATTTCACCAACTCCATATTAAATGAGAATCTACATTTTAAAAAGTACTTTACAGATTAAAAGAATTATACAAATGTACAATGGGTGAAAAGGATAGAAAAAGGGAGCAATCAGTCTAGATATACCTTAGTAAGAAAAAGTCTTGGGATATATTGGTCTTAGAAAATACTATGACTTTCAGTTCCAAGTCTGTCATTAACTAGATGTACAATATTGGGCAACGTATTTAATCTCTTTGGACCAATATTTTTTCATCTATCATAAATGTGAATGGAAAGAAGGCAAGAAACCATTGGCCACCCAATGGGTTAGGATTTATATGTCCTCTCTTATTTAATCCGAACAGTACGCTTCACAAGAAGCATTCTGATATCCACTGTGACAGATGGGGAGAGCTAAGACACCCAAACACACAGCACACAGTGGTGGCTCAAAATTCAAACCCTGTTCTGCTGACTCCAAAGCTTATGCTCAACCTGGTTAAGTACCACACAAAGGAAGAAGAGTGACCATGCCTTTGAGCTAGATGATTTCTGAGGATTTCTTTTAATTCTAAAATACAAGTCTAAAATTTGATATGTTTTTCAACTTAATGAAAAATAAAAGCCTAAGTAATGCAGAGTTTAATATCTTTATTTTCTATATACCTCCCTCCACAAATGTTCCCTTGTTTTTCAGAGACAGGCAGACTAGCTTCTAATGGGCTGATCAAAGTTCCTTAGATTTTCACTCCCAACTCTTCTCTGGGGGATGGACCAGACTCATGTCACTGGGCTATTGTAATTCATCTCTCTTCTCACAAAAACACAGGCCAAAACAGCAAGACAATCACAACTGGCTCCCAATACTTTGAGAAAGATCTGCCCACATATCCTGCTCCATTGACAGAAAAACCCAGCTCGCTCGCTCTCTTTCTCTCTCTCAAAACTGCTGAATCTATAGCACGATACTCGCATGGTAAGTACATGGAGAAGAGAGGGAGAAAACCACTGAGGAATTCTCCTTTCTGACCAGTGCCTGTGACAGAAGGAAAGCATTAAAGGAAAGCTGCCTTGTATTAAGTACAAGGTCTCTAACTCCATTTTATTTCCATTGTTACTGATGTAATTGTGAATTCCTGTTGCATTTATAATTAAGAAACAGATGGTAATGCTTAGTATTAAGCAATGAGGAGTGGCCATTAAAACTATCTAGAATGCCAGCAGTTGCACATGATATCATAGGTTTAGTTTACCATAACAAAGTTTTATATCCATGAGAAAAGAGGAAGAGAAATAAAGGCCATTTTTTTCTCACAAATCCATTCACATCACAGCTGTCCCCTCACTGAGGGCACATTGCATATTACAGGCAGGCCCCAGACACTTTCCTAGCTGGACACAAAATGGAGCACATCTTGGTTTTATTTTTATTATAAATTGTCATCACAAGTGGCAAAACATGAAATCCAAGATAGAACATTCACCACACTATGGAAATGCGGTGAGGAACCTGAGAATCACTAAAACTGCTTGGGTGATGGGGCAGGCTAAGGGTAAAGGGAAGAATTCCAGAATACTGTGGGAACATGGCCGGCAGCCTAGATCTCCTGGAGAATGTAAGAGGCTATTAGATTGTGACATAAAAACAAAACAAAACACCCCTCCCCCAAAATACATGTATACATGTGGTATGTGTATGTATAAAACTGAAAAGAAATGGCTGTATAATTTTTCCAGTAAGACAAACTTTAATAACAATTTCAACTAGTTAAGAAAGTAATCTGTCTCCTATTCCCCCACTCATACACATGAATGTTTTTGCCTTTAGTAATCTGAGCTTCCTGAACAATGTCTCAGCCCTCAATCTGCCTCCAGATTCTTTTCTGAAGTAATTTCATCTCACTGGAGTCACACTGCAGTCTCATAGGGATCCAGTTCCCACGGTGGGGAGGTCACTCTCTAAACCAATGTACCCATCCAGACACTAGCTCTCACTCATATCAGTTTGTTTCCAGCCTCCTTAACAGTGCCAACATCCATTCTAAGTCACTAGTTTCAGAAACATGGAAACAACGTGGCTTCACCTTTAGAGCATGCTAAGGGAGATAATTATAAGACCTTTCCATTATAAACAGTGCTATACATCCCAAAATAATGAGAAAAAAGCTTTAAGAATTCAGAAATACATTGTCGTGGTGGAACACTCTCTCCCCAACTTGAGAGAGAGAGAGAGAGAGAGAGAGAGAGAGAGAGAGAGAGAGAGAGAGAGAGAGAGACAGAGAGAGAGACAGAGAGAGAGAGACAGAGAGATTAAATAGGGAGGTAGTATAAAATAAAGAGAGTGCAGGGACAGGTAGAGCCCTTAGAACCATTAGTAAAAATGTTGAAAGTCTGTGAAGTCATTTTCTGCCTGGATGATCCTTAAGAAAATGTACTTAATTTTCAAAGCCTCCCATTATGTGACAATAGTCACACTTTAGAGTCATTATCAGACTCTTTTTTTTTGTCAGAAAAGCAAATGAAAGGCAATTCATACAAACGCTTTTGCCAACATTTTCCAACCAACAGCACATTTATTAACTGTAGGACAGGATTCAACAAGTCTTTTCTCATGACCTGCACAGGACACAGGAGAAAAACCCTATAACTGAGAAAGGAGAATGCCCATCCACATTGCCCAGAATAATGCAGAGGCTTAGCTGGATACTAGGAATGAGGCTTGAGACAGACTGGAAACAGCACATCAAAGGAAACAGGATACTCCACAGCACAGTAGTATGGCTATGCTCTAGCTAATTAGTGAAGCCATTTAAACAAGTGATTGGCTCTGCTTTCAAAATTCTGTATACCTTTTCTGTGATGGAGACTGCTAGTTAGTCACCAATTCTGTTCTCCTCTTCTTTCATGACATTATTAATAGAGGCATAGCTGGGTTTATTGATACTCAGCTAGGCTACTTTCCCAGTGTGCCTTTCACTTAGGCATGGTGGTGGTTTTAAGCTCATCAGTGGCTTATGAATGAAAGAGATATGTGCCACTTCCAGGTCTGAGACTCAAGATGTTTCATGTTCTCCTTCTCTTTACCAAGCCAGCTTCTGTGATGCAGATGATGTTATTATCCTGGGTAATAACAGAGCAACAAGATAGAAGGAAACTGTACCCTGAATGTCCATGGGGAGCTGAGCCACTCGACAAATATGGAGCATTCATAGCAAGCCTGCTACATAAGCAATGAATAAGCTTCTTTGTTATTTGAGCCACTATATTGTTGAGTCTCTTTGTTATAGCTGCTAGATTTTAACTAATACATTCCCCAAATAGGAACAAAATATACTATGAATATAATTCATTGGCCAGTATTTGTTTTCCTCATCTACTAAGCTCCCTCTATCAATCTGCCTTGGCAAATTCTCCTTCTTCATTAGTTTGGCAGATCCTATTTTCTAGTAGGCACAGAAACATAACTAATAGAAGTTCTGTCATTTTGATATACTAGAAATCTTTCAAAGGTTCCTGAGCAAACTCAGTCAGACATGTGTGTGTATATATATATATATATATATATATATATATATATATATATATATACACACATGTATATTTAGCATAGGAATATGCATATAAAAGGTACTATATATATATGTATATATATATATACATATATAGGGGTGGGGTGGGTCTACACAGGCACATGACATAGACTCTTAGTCACATAGATGTCTATTCTAAGTAATTAGCACCATCTCTCTTATCCAGTTTATTCTGATATGTTTTGCTAAGACTTATGATTTTGGTAGGGGAAAGTATCACTATTCATATTACATGAAGGGAAACAAAGGCTCAGGAGAGTTAATATAATTCTCAAGGAATGCAAGGCTCTGTTCTGGGACAAAGCTCACCACCCTTCCTTGCATTGTCTAGGACCGCATTCTCACAGTCTGATCCCTGGATGCCCACGTAAAATACTGAGTCCGGGTGTCCCCTCCACACCCAGGGAATCAGAACTGGCTAGGGGCCTGGCAGGAATCTGTATTTTTGACAAGTGCCTCAGCTAATTCTCATGAAAATTAAGCAAAGTACTGTCCTAGACAATGGACATACCTCAAGCCAGCTCAGCAACAAATCATTAGCTTACGAGAAAAATCATTTATAAATTTTAATCTAATCACAACTGCATCCCAAGTCTCTTACCCCAGAATTTTAACCTTTTATCTGCCCTGGTGCCCCCAATTCTTTTCCTAGCCTTTTACCAACATAATCTGGCTTCTGGAAGCTACTGTGATATTTCTATACAGGCTTTAGCATGAAAACAATTTTTTTTCTTTCCTTTGATTTGGTTTCAAAAAGACTAGATTATTATTTATTTATTTATTTTTTTTTTTGCAAATGGTGCTACTCAGAATTTTTATATTTTCTCCACTTAGATTATTTTTTTCAAAAGAAGATTCACAATGTATAAAGAGAAAACAAAGCCAAAGAAGTCCCAAAGCAGAGCAATTGGTTGGCAACTACAAGCTTGTCTTAGTTGGAAGAAAGTCCTGCTTTTCTTCCTCAGCCAGCACTGGGGAACCCTGACCCAAGGCCCACAGTTTAGGCCAAACCACCTTTGATGTTTTGCTTTCTTCACAGACCCATTGCTCTTCTCAGATGGGCACCAGCTATAATCTGGGAGACAATCTGATAACCAGCTTCTGTGAGTCAAAGTTCATTAGCTGTTCTTAAGCTGCCTTCCAGTTTCCTGTCCTATTGTTACAGCTGTTGTGCCTGCACCCTTAACCACATGCCTCTGGGCCACTGTCCACTCAGCACCTCACTTCACAGTACTGTCCTAAAATCAAAGAATATGCATACTTGGAAATGACTCTGCAGAAATCAGCTCACACAGTGTTGCTGTGTTGCACAACTCCAAGAGGCACAATTCATATTCCATTTGGATGAATTCATTTGGATGAACAGTACCCATGGAGTTCACACAATGCAAATAGTACTGGCAGTACTATTAAACCATAAAATGGTTCCTAAACTGTGCATCAGAATGACCCGGGGAGTTGATCGCAATTGTGGATTCTGGGCCTCTCTGCTCCTTCACCACCTTACTTTCTCTTTCCTTTACCTGAATTGTGGTTAATAGGTCTAAGATGGGGCCCTTCTAAAAAAAGCATTTGTGGTAATTTAATAGTCAGCATGGTTTGGGAAGAGATAATATCACCAACTCTCCCATTTTGCAGGAGAATGAACTGACTCTCCAAAGGACTACATGACAGGTTAAAGTCACACCCAGCTGGTAAGCCAAAACTGCAGTCAGGTCCCAGATCTCATGACTTTCAACAAGGGTCTTTTGTCTCCAACATTTAAACAACAACAATAACAGAAACAAAGGAAAACTGAACAACAACAACAGAAACATTACCAGGAGGGCAAAGAGTGCTATGTGACATCTCAAAGTCAAATATGAAATGCTAATTATATTCTCCTTTGCGTGGGTCACCTGGACCACAGCTTCCTTCCATGGCAAATGTGGTCCCATTTATGCATGAACACAAAACTCTTGATGATGTACTGAGAAGGGAAAGTTAGGAGATTAGTGTTAGATTGAAATAAATAATTTTAAAGAAAAATTGGGTCCTCTAAGGCTAACTATCAAGGATGGTATTGAGTAGGAAGTCTGCTGGCTGCTGTGGATTATGTGACCTCCACAAGATCACCATGTGCAGCGTTTGGCTATGTCAGGCAGACTCAGAGGACTGATTCATGCCAATCCAACACATAAAAGCATGATCAAGGAGCCAGAGGGCCCATTTACCATTTTATAGTGGGAAGTATTTCTGCCTTGAGAAGTATCCAAAGTCTGCTACCCAGAAATGAACACTTCTTGCAATGAGGCAAGGACACTTTATTTTTTTTTAATTTTAAAAATTTCTTTATAATTAGTTTTAGGTGTACAAAACAATGTAGTTAGACATTTACACCCCTCACAAAGTGATAACCCTCATTCCCCAATCTACTGTCCCTCTGACATCGTATATAGCTGTTATAGTTTAATTGACTCTATTCCCTATGCTGTACTCCACATCCTGTGACTACATATATTTTAAATTATAGTTGACGTTCATTATTATTCAGCTTCAGCTTCAGCTTCAGGTGTATACTGCAGTGGTCAGGCACCTACACCATCCATGAAATGGTCTCCCTAATAAGACAATTGTCCATCAAATAACCTACAAAATCCTTACAACATTGATTATATTCCCCAGACTGTCTTTCATATCCCTGTGGCAATCTTATGGTTACCGATTGTGCTTTCTAATCCCCTCACCTTCTCCCTCAACCCCTCCCATCTAGCAAGCCTCAGTTTTTCCTCTATATCTCTGAGACTATTTCTAATTAGTTTCTTCATTTATTCTTTTCTTTAGATTCCACATATAAGTGAGATCATATGGTATTTGTCTTTCTCTGTCTGACTTATTTCACTTAGCAATGTTCTTTAGGTCCATCCATATCGTTGCAAATGGTAAGATTTCATTCTTCTTTATGGCCAAGTAATACTCCATTGTATGAATGTACCACAGTTTCTTAATCCAGTCATCTACCGATGGGCATTTCGGTTGTTTCCATGTCCTGGTTATTGTGAATAGCGTTGCAATAAACATAGGGGTGGCATGCATTTTTTCGAATTATCATTTTGGATTTCTCTGGATAGACACCTAAGAGTGGAATTGCTGGGTCATAAGGTAGTTCCATTTCCAGTCTTTTGAGATACCTCTATACTGATATCCATAGTGGCTGCACCAATCTGCAATCCCACCAGCAGTGCACGAGGGATCCCTTTTCTCCACATCCTCACCAGCACTTGTTGTTTGTTGATTTATTGATGATAGCCATTCTGACTGGAGTGAGGTAGTATCACATTGTGGTTTTATTTGCATTTCTCTAATGATTAGTGAGGTTGAGCATTTTTTCATATGTCTGTTTGCCTTCTCTATGTCCTCTTTAGAAAAATGTCTCTTCATGTTCTCTGCCCATTTTTTAATTGGGTTGTTTTTTGGTGTTGAGTTGAATGACTTTTTTATAAATTTTGTATATTAACTCCTTCTCAGATGTATCATTGACAAATATCTTCTTCCATTCAGTAGGATGTGTTTTTGTTTTATGGATGGTTTCCTTTGCTGTGAAAAAAACTTTTTAGTTTGATGTAATCCCATGTTTTTTTTTTCTCTTATTCACCTTCCCTAGGGGAAATATCAGTAAAAATATTACTAAGGATAATGTCTGCAAATTTACTTCCTATATTTTCTTCTAGGAATTTTATGGTTTCAGGTCTTACATATAAGTCTTTAATGCATTTTGAATTTATTCTTGTATATGGTGTAAGGAGATGATCCAGCTTCATTTTTTTGCATGTGTCTTTCCAGGTTTCCCAGCACCATTTATTGAACAGACTGTCTTTACCCTAAAGCAAATTCTTGCTTCCATTGTAATAGGTCATATAGGCATAGATTTATTTCTGGGCTCCCTATTCTGTTCCATTTATCTATGTGTCTGTTTTTATGCCAGTACCGCGCTGTTTTGATTCCTGTAGCCTTGTAGTATAATTTGAAGTCAGGTATTATTATACCTCCCACTTTGTTCTTATTTCTCAAGACTGCCAAGGCTATTTGTCGTCTTTTATGGTCCCATATACATTTTAGGATTATACGTTCTATTTCTGTGAAAAACGTCCTTGGTAGTTTGATAGGAATTGTGTTGAATCTATATATTGCCTTAGGTAGTATAGACATTTTAACTATATTATTTCTTCTTATCCATGAGCATGGTATATGTTTCCATCTATTTGTATCCTCTTTAATTTTTCTCTTCAGTGTCTTATAATTTTCTGAGTACAGGTCTTTTACTTCTTTGGTAAATTTATTCCTAAATATTTTATAGTTTTTGAAGCAATTGTAAATGGGACTGTTTTCTTAATTTCTCCTTCTGATAATTTATTATTGGTATATACAAATGCAACTGATTTCTGAATAGCAATTTTGTATTCTGATACTTTACTAAATTCATTTATCAGTTCTAATAGATTTTTGATGCAGTCTTTGGGGTTTTCTTTGGGGTTTTCTTTTGGGGTATATATAGTATCATGTAATCAGTATATAATGACAGTTTTACTTCCTCCTTACCAATTTGGATGCCTTTTATTTCTTTTTCTTGTCTGATTTCTTTGGCTAGAACTTCCAGAACTATGTTGAATAAGTGGAGAAATTGGGCAACCTTATCTTGTTCTTGATCTTAAGGGGAACAGTGTTAGCTTTTCCCCATTGAGTATGATGTTAGCTGTGGGTTTATCATATGTGGCCTTTATTATGTTAAGATACGATCCCTCTATTCTCACTTTCTTAAGAGTTTTTATCATAAATTGCTGCTGGATTTTGTCAAATGCTTTTTCTTCATCTATTGATATGACCATATGATTTTTATTTTTCCATGTTGTTAATGTGGTGTATACATTAATTGATTGAGGCAAGGACACTTTAAATACCAATAGCTTACTCCATCAGAAGTTACTTTTGGAGCAAGTCAGATCCAAGGGAATAAGATGTTTTTGTACCATATTTTCTCTCTATGTGACTTTTCCCTGCTCCAAATAAGTTCTGTGATAAGAAACTTTGCAGAAGACGGCAGAAGCTATCAGTCATGAGTACAGAATTCACAGTTTGGCAGACCTGGGTTTAAATTCTGGCTCTAGCACTCATTAGCTGTTCAACAGTCATTTCTGAGTCTCAGTTTTCTACCTCAAAGGAGCCGAGGAGAAATTATATACCGTTTAGTGTGGCGTCAGGCAAATACTTAGGTATTTAGAAAATGGTGGCTATTTTTGCTATTGTTAACATGAAGAAGTGGAGGAGGCAGGCGTTTAACAGCCAGTGAAGCAAACATGATCCCAACAAACCTAATAAGGGAGAAAGTACCCTGGCAATGTTCTTCACTCCTAAAATTCCCTTATCCTCTGTAAGTGCTCACACTGTGGTAAAAGTAAGTTCTTATTAAGTACTGAAACTTACCTGTTAGTCATAATATCAGCTTCCACTATATTCTAAATGTGTTTTTCAAAAAAAACAGTGTCCTTTTTATCACTGAACAATGAAGTATTGCTGAGACGTTGCCCACTCCTCTTTTAGTTTCCACTTTTAGCCCAGGCCCACTTTCTTAGCTTGGCTTTAATGATTTGGGATGGGTGGGGGTCTGAGGGACCTAGAGGAGCAAGGGTTAGAAAGAAGGAAAGGGGGATTAGGAAGGACATCAAGGAAGTGAAGTCATACCAAGTGAAGCATGACTATGCTGCCTTCAAGATAAGCCACAGAAAGACACAACAGGTCATTAAGCAGGTGAATTCACTTGACACAGGAGACTTTTCTGAATGTGCTAGAAATAAAATTTATGCCTTAGAGTTGTTGATGGGACAGAAGAAGATGAGGGAATTTATCCGGTTACTTCCCTCCTGTCCCCTGCTTTCCTCTGGCTGAATTTTACCCCACAGGGAGTTCATTCTCCTGCATTTCCATATTGTATCATCCATCTTTTTCCAATGATCATGGGGGCCTCATCCTAGTCCCCAAGTTTGGTATCTCATCCAAGTCCTAAAGTAGCAGCATGAGAAACTGCAAGCAGGGGACTGAGTGGCCAACAGCACAGTGACCAGCAAGGGCAATTGCTTAGCTCTCTGAGGGCAGGTGACCAAGTGGGTTCCTGGGCAGTGTGCAAGATGCAGTTGCCCAAATGTATCTGAAGAGGCATATAAAATGTATGCCCGATACACCCATCTCCTTCCCTCCCCCCACATATGCTGAACCAGTCTTGGCCTCTCCTGAAGGAAATTTATAACACATAAGAAACTTCTGCTCAGAGGCCAGTATGTAAGTGATAACCAATATTCAGAAGAGCATGAACTTTGAAAAAAGACTACCTGGGGTGAAGCCAAGCTCAACCCCTTAAGAATTATGTGACATTGGACAAGTTATCTGACCTCTTATGCCTCAGTTACGTCGTTTGCTAAATAAGTTTGATAACTGCACCTACCTCACAGACTATTGTGAAAGTGAAATTACTTGTACACACAAAATGATTAGAACAGCACCTGACATGTAGTAAGTGACGTAATACATATTTGCTATTACTAGACATCTATTCTATACTCTGACATCTGATTTCCTAGGCTCTCTGGGTTGGGCCCCACCTCTTCCTTTCTACTCAGTCTCCTAATTAGCTTCCTGATTCTGAGATGAGTTTCATGAACTTAACCCAGTCTATCCCTCTTTGCCTTAACTGACCTTCCTCTTTCCATATCCTGAATATCTCATCTTGTCGATAAATAGCTCTCACTAGCCCACTCCTTTGTCACCAACCTCTCAATCCTGGTCTGCTGATTCCTGTTACTGCCAAATTCCTGGGATGACAAGTATGGAATTATTAATATGTTTTGTAAGACAGTGCAAGTGCTACCAGGACAATCTGAGGCGGGTCTTGGGACTCCAAAGCTCTCCCAAAGTAAATAAAAATGCTAATTGTCTGTCTGACTATGTATCTCAAATCTCTTCAAGAAAGTTCATAGCTCTGTCACTTGCCACCCCAAAGATGAGTTCATTAGGAAGCTGCCAATGAAAAATTATGGCTATGAAGCGATGGAGATTACTATGCTTAACAATTTCAGAGTGGAGTCACTAGGAGCTAATTCACACATAGGAACAGTAATACCTATACAGGATATGGTGCTAAAACAGTGCCTTAATCTGTACAATGAAAGCTCATCTTTCATTTGCGTTCCAAGCTACCTCCCAATTCCTTTACTCCTTACCCTAATTTCAAAATAAATGGTTAAATTTATTGCTACATGGTTTAAAACCACCAGAGTCAAATCTCTGTGACATTCAAAATGCAGTGGACACAGAGCAGCTAAATCAAAGACATTAAAGGAACTCTTAAACAAATCATTATCAAAATACTTGGCAGTAAGTTTCCACTATTGGTAGAAAAGCACAAGCATGTGTCTTTATCTAGTGTTTTCTTCAATTACTTTTTGTGATATTTTACTGCCGATAAGTCTAACCAAGATAAGTATTTTATTCGTGAGTGGGCATACTACTTCACTACTTCCAACTCATCACAAAGTTTCTCTACCTCTTATGATCAGAAAAGAGAAGGCTGGTAATAGTTCTATGGATTTGTTAGGAGAAAATCCAGTCCAATGAACTCTGTACTTCATAAAATCCATACACAAATGAAGTCTCAAAAACACAATGCGATCGTTTGTGGCTATCACCCTGTATTGGTCCCCTCTTGTGCCCTGTCCTCCATCTTCTTGGTCCAACTTTTTAATTTCACAATTGCTGCAGTAATCAGTTGTGCACAGGTGTAACTTGACAACATCTTGCCTCAGATGCATCTGACATCTCTCACTTTCTGCCTGGAGCTTTCTGTGCCTGCTCATGGGTAGGTGGCAGGTATTCATTCAACTGTTCTAAGGCACACATATACCTGGAAGTGCATGGGAGTTAACACCTCCTGGGGCGTCTTTACCAATGGAATCAGGAGCTGGTAGATAAATACTCTCCTCTTTCATTTTCTGGCAGACAACTCTACCTGGCTCCTCAGTGGGTTGCAGTGGGAGTTCACTCTAGTTGCCCATAGTGGTGAGTAGCTCAATAATGAGCCCTTGGATTAGCTTTCCATCCTTTGTTGTTTTCAGTCTTCCACTTCTGTTCCTTGGGATAATTTCTCAAAATAAACTACTTACAGGTAATCTCTGCTTCAGGTTCTGCTTTTCAGGGGGAACCTAATCTAAGAAGACTCCACTGAAAAATTTCTTATTACATCAGCTTTACACATTAAATTAATAGCAATGAACTTAATTTAAAATATTCTTCAAAGCCAAATGTATTCTGATCATATAGGAGATTATCCCCAGGCATCCATCTACTCCAGAAGCCCTATCAAAGTGCATAAGTCCATATACAAATTGGAATGGTTCATGTGAAGACTTGAAGCCATGCATTAGAGATTGGGCTGCATAGAAAAGCATACTGCACCAGAGTTTCACATGCAGAAGGTTTATGCCCTTGGGATGAACACCTGAGAAAGGGAAGGGAAGGACACAGAAAAGAAGAGAAGGAGAAGTCAAGTTGTAATGCAGTCCAACAATGACCTCAGTTGACCCACTGGCAGCTCTATACCTAAAATGGCTTGTCAGAGTTGTCACATTTTGGACTGAAATAACTGGGCTTTTATATCCCAAAATCAATCAGTCATTGGATGTGGACCACACTGTGACAGGGTGTGACTTTGGATTAGTGGCTCTCTGCCAGTGAAACAATCCCCAAAGGAAATGACACTGGAGGCCATCTACTGAGCACATTTCCAGAACCTGGGCCGCCAACAAGTCCTTCCCTGAAGAAATATGTCCCTTAAAAACAACAACAACAACAACAACAACAACAACAACAACACTGAAGAGATGGAGGAGAAATTCAGCTCCGTAAAGAAAACATCAAGTGAAACATAGAGGCTGTTTACAAAAGTGAGATGAGCTCTCATGTGGAAGAGATAATTGGATTTGTCTACTATGGGTAGAACTAAGAACAACTGGTAAAAGTATCCACTTCAGGTAGGAATATTTTATCACAAAATATTTCATATAGGGAGGCAATCTAAAGGACAGAGATGTATCAATAAGTACCTCATGAAGGTGTAAAACAAATTCTAAATATAGAGCAAATCCCAGAGAGAATATTAAGTTCTCATCCAACCTTGAGATTCTACGATTTCAAGAGACAGAGTAATGCTCATAATACAATTGTCACTTATGCATCATTCATAGGCAGCACGATCAGCCCTTAGGCACAAAAATAAATACGAAAGTTCTATTTGTCATAGCTACATGAGGAAATAAAGTTGCTAAGCAATAGGAATACTGACTAGTGACTGCAGACATTTCCCAACTTCTGAACACACAACTTACCATCAAACATCTATCTTCTTACCTACTTACCTACCTACCTGGCTTATTAGCTGCCTTTATCTGTCTATGTATCCACCTATTTATCTTCCACTGTTCTTTGCTGCAAATGAAACATTCGAAGTGTACCATCTCCACTACTGGGCAAAAAAAACAAGATTCCTCTTGTGATCAGAAAGCTGGACATACCTCTCTCCCAAGGTAGCACAAAATCAACATATCAAAACCAAGCTCACCTTTCCTTTGTCCACACCCCACTGCAACCCTTATTCTATATTCCTTTATTTTGTTAGTGGTGGTACTATTAACTCAGATGTTGCAAACCAAAAATGTTAAGAGTTCATAAGTATTAGAGACAGACATACTTGATCATGAAACTGACTTTTCCCATTTACTTATTATATGGACATGAGTAAGTTACACAAACCTCTCTGAGCCTCATTTTTCTCAGTTATATCATTGGGATAATACCTATCTCATCAGGTTGTTTTGCAATAAGAGGATTCTCTTAGGGAGCAAGGGTATCAGGAACTGAAAGAAGAGGACACAAAAGGGGGCCATCAGAGACAACATCGTCTTTTTCATTCCTTTTTTTTTTTTTTTTTTTTTTTTTTTTGCCAAGAGTTGGCTCAAAGTCTCACGATGATAGAGGAGAGTCTCTTCCTCCATCACCATGTGCCCCTCATACTTACTTTTCCTTACCCTCTTACCTTATTTTGGGAAAGCTAAAGCTAGAAGATAACTTAAACAGTTATTTTCAGCCTCATATCTATGTGGAAATACATTCCAAATTCCATATGACCTACTTTTTGTGCAATTGCTGGTAAATTAGCAATTGTTCAAACTTGAAATAATAGAACAAAAAGTCACATTTTAAGTAGGTATCTAGCTCTACCTATGGCTTCTAATACTCTCTCCAAGCCCCTACATTAAATATCAAAGATACATGCTTGATCAAACTCCCCCCATCACTTCACATCGGTGTCCTACCAGTCAGCAGGATCCTTTCTTTTTCCACCACAGCATCTCAATTTTGCCCACAACCTTTCATTGGTTGATATATAGAAAGTTTGATCCTAGGTTTCCTTAACACAGATGCCTCCTGGACATCTCATTTATAATTCTCTATATTCTTATTATCAAATCCAATATGTGCTGTTTCACTGTTGAAGTTCTCACCATCCACAGTAGAACATTTATTAAAATGCTGGAGCTGCACCATAACTCTACTCATTAAAAGAGGCATTAGCCACTGGATGGCTGAATGGCTACTCATTCATAGACTACTATCCTTCTTACTCCCTCTATGCCCCCCTACAAAACTCTACCCCCAAGTGGCCTGAGTTTCTTTCATATCATTGAATTTTTAAAGAATGAAGTATTGTAAGTTTTAATAGCAGTATTATAACAAAGCAACAGTGCATCATCCCACAGTTCACAATTACCCTGATTATTTTTTGCTGCTTCATCCTTTGAATGGTTGGATGTTCTTCTCAAGTACCATAAATAATTCTGTATTTGTTGCCTCCTCAGTAGAAAGAGTCATTTTTTGCTTTCCTTTCTTTCTGGGGAAAAAAAAGAATTGTTCCCCAGTACTACTAATCTCAAAGCATGATTTAACTTTCATTCATGAATAACAACTCTGAGCCAAAGCTGAGGAAAACTGAGGCTCAGAGATCCTGAACAGCACAGGGCAACATCATGGATGACGCAGCCCCAACATCTTCTGTCCATGTGTGTCTCTGCTCAAGATTCCAGTTCTTAGTAGTGGGAGTTGGCAGTCCACCAGAAGCACAAATATTGGGAAAGGGACCATTCCCAAAGGATGGGATCCTGGGCAGACAAAAACATATACATATATATATATATATATATATATATATATATATATATATATATATTCACTTTGTTGCCCTAAATATAAGAAACAGAACTCAAAGTAACTCCAGATTTTGAAGGAATGATGATCCTTCAAAGTATGAAGGAGAGTCATACTTACTCTGGTACAGAATGGTATACAGATTAAAATGGAACCTCTAACAACTCAAAAGAGCACAATTTTTGAGATTCACCCTTTCTGTGCTTTCAACAGTTTCCTGCAAAAAAAAAAAAAAAAAAGAAAAAAATCGACCCCAAAGTCTTATTCATCATTTATAGAGCCAGTCAGAAACAACTATGTAAACCAGAATTATTTGAGGTAACAGAGAGGATCTGCAACGTAGTGTCACTGTCAAAGACCACATACTTTCTAACCTCACAAGTAGATAAAGAAGAGCACAAAGATTGAATAAGAGCACAGAGCTTAAACTCATGGGCTTCGGAGACTGAATTACAAGGTTTAACCTGCCCACCCCTCACATTTATCAGTCCAGTAGGCATGGACAAATCACCTAATTTCTCTAAACTTCTAATTGACCATCTGTAAAATTAGGAAAATAAAACTACCTGATTCATAGAGTTGTTTGGAAGATTAAACAAGAAAGTAGAAAATAAAATTCCTGACACGTGGTCAACACAAGCTGATGGTTATGATTATTGCACTGAAGGCTCACTTCTATTGGGAATCAAGATCCCTAGCTCTTATGTATTATTCAAAATAAGTAGTTTTCAAAATTACTTAATCTGCTGTGTTTTATCACCCCTCATGTTAATATATTTGCCTTTTGAATGCTAAAATAGGTTACTGGCACTCTGAAAGTAGAATTTTTCTATTTAGTGATATCCTTAAAACACTATATCTTATAATGAAAAGCAATGACAAAGTGTAATACTCTCTTTGATTTCAATATCTAGAGAGTGTACAATGTGATAGCATGCTAAAAAAAAAGAAAGCAAGCATTGATCTGGAAATCAGAATATGGGGATTCCACACATTCCCTTCTCTGTTGGGATGATCCTATACGGAAATCACGTTGAGGTTTGTTTCATAGACTCAAAACCCATAATAATCTTAAATTTCTATTCTAGTTTAACCATTTTATTTTATTAACCATTTCGTTTTATTCTAGTTTAACCGTTTTATTTTCATTAGCTTCTCCTGGTAGAGAAAGAAAAAATTCCTTTTATTCATTAGTTCGTTCATCTATTCATTCATTCACTTTAAAATTTTAATTCAAAAACCATTTTTGAGTACCTACTAATATACATCAGTGGTGCACAGATTTGTGACAAAAGAGAAGCATAAAAAAGACCAATGGAAGCTCTGAAGAGAGAAAAAATACATACGGCTGAGGTGGTTAGGAAAGGCTCCTTGGAAGAGGTGGCATTTGATCAGCATCTGGCATGCAACTGATGCTGAGTAAATATTTAGTAAACAAATCACGTCATTTAATCATTCAATTACACAGTGAATAAATGAACAAAGAATGAGTAGGTAAGATTTCAGCAGATGGATACCGAAAGCGATTGGTATGGGGAAAACGGAGACAGGGAAGTAGAACAGAGAATATTCTGGGTTTCTAGAATACAGATGACCTGTGGGAAAAGATATGGTTTGTATAATATCTTGTAGATGCAGGGCTTTAAGGGCCAGATTTAAGGAGTATTGATTATTATCTTATAGGAAGTGGGGAGCCATTGACTGTTTTTATGGGCCCAGCACACTTCCACTGCGCAACTCTGCTATCTCCATCGACTGTTTTTAAATAGAAGCTTGATAGAGGCATAATTCTACATAGAAGTTTACTTAAGGAATATTGGTTGGGTAGTGGTATACCAGACGAATGGGGAGAGGAAAGACTGGAAGAGAGATGTTAAGGTGGCATCTCTATTGTCCATACACTATCCCCTGAAGAATAAAGAAAGGACTGGATCCAGTACCCTGATTTGTACTGAATCTTGTGCTCTCACATCCAGGCCAATTTTTTTGGATTATGAAAATAGGCAAATGATAGTTTATAGTATAAACTCAAAAATTTTCTGATATAAACACTGAGAGAAAAGAGCAGAAAGTGCTACTTACAAATCTGATCAGAATAAATTCGGGATGAAATATTGTAATTTTGCAAAGAGATGAGGCATAACTAAGAAAGAACATGCATTAACTGGCCATAATTGCTGCTAAAAATTCACATGACATTAATTTAAGTTAGTTTAACCTTAAATTAAGAGTCAAGAATGTGCACAGAATAATAATGTTCTTCATCCAATCATTCATGTTTAATTTAACTAAGAGCATGACAATGACGGCACATTCGGCATGTGGCCACATAGTCATTTTAGAACTTTCCAAAGTCAGTTCTGTTGCCAGGGAGAGAAACCATGTTAACCTCTTCCTGAGCTTCCCTTTGATTATTATTTGAAATTACCCCATCTTAGCAAAGGCCATAAACAGTTCAAAAGACAACTTGAAAATTCCCTAGCTGAATGTTTATTTATATATAACAACATTTTACTGAAAGATTCGTGTATAATCAAAAGATCTAATAAAGGTTAAGTAAATTATAGAATATCCACTTGTTAGAATAACTTAAAGATTTCAAATTTATATTCCAAAGGCTATTTTTCCTGATGTTAAACAAAAATTAGATCTGACACTATCTTCAAAACATAATTATATTAAAATATTCATAGAAGAAAATGCAGGGAAGGAAATGCAGCAAGATGTTAACAGCAATTGTCTTGAGTTAAAGTATTTCTGAGTAAAAATTCTTTTCATTTTTTTCTATTTTCCAGATGAGTAAGTATTAATTTTATATTAAAACCCAACTTAAACAATAAATGTAGTCTTTCTACCAGGAGCTGCTATTAACTCTAGAGACCAGTGGAGCTGGACCTGGGATGCAGAGAGATTTTTGCAACGCAAATAGGAAGGTTGGTTTTATGGGCCTGTCACAGTGGGTAACACATGGCTGGCACTCAATAAATAGTCAGTGAATGAGATATGGCATAGACTAACAAGTCAATTTGGGCAATTGACTTTTTAAAAAATTCAGTCAGTTAGCATGATGCCAAGCAAAACACATAATTGGTTATAAAATGTTAATTTCTACCTGATTGTTGTAGCAGAAGTGGGAGAGTGAAATCCTGGAGAAAATCCAGGTGTTCTTCATTAGCTTGGCCTTACATTTAAGCTTAAAGTTTTCAAAACACAGACCCAGACATTTTAGTGAAGTAACAACATAAGGAGGTGGCTATTTTGGATAGCCTGGACTTCCCTTTCAGTAGGATTTATACACTACATTTCTGTTTTAATTTTTAAACTATATATTTCAATATTTTAATTGCTTTCCTATCTTCTTAAATAATCCATATGGAACTTAATGTCGTGCAGCCTCAGGTCACTCTTAGGCTCATTAGTGGCTACATTGTCATATAATATAGTAAGTTCTTAGAAGATTCTCATACCCTAAATGCTATGGTTTTTGACTGTGAGTTGTCTTATCCTTTATTTACAGTTTCTAAAACGTACCTTGCTGTTGCACAATTTTGTACTTTTTCGCACACACTTTTCTCTTTGCCCAAAATACCCCCTAATAAATTCTTTGTCCATCTACTAAAGTCCTACTCATTGCTCCCATCTTTCAGTAGCCAGCTTTCCTGAGAGTTTAGATATAATTATTCCTTATTGTGTATCTTCTACTCTTTGATTGCTGTATTTGTTTACTCCAAAACTTAGTGGCTCAAAACAATACATATTTATTACCTCACATAGTTTTTGTGGGTAGAGAATTTGGAAGCAGTTTAGTTGCGTGGTTCTGGTTCAAGATCTCTTACAAGGTTGTGGTCACGATGTTGGCTAGGGTTGCAGTCATCTGAAGACTCGACTGGAGTTATTGGTCCACTTATGGGCTGATAACAGAAGGCCTCAGTCCCTCACCATGTGGACCTCTCCATAGGGCTGCTTGAGGATCCTCACAATATGGCAGCCTGCTTTTCCCAGAGTGAGTAACCCAAGAGAAAGAGCAAGGAGGAAGCCACATTGCTTTTTATGTTCTAATCTCAGGTATCACATACCATCATTTTTGTCACATTCTAATCATTAGAAGTAAATCACTAAGTATAGGTTACAGGTAGGAAAGGAGATTCAGCCCCATCTTTTAAAAGGAGATCACAGAATTTGTGGACACAATTGCTCTTATTACATTACATTGTGATTATTTAATTAAACAATTTCATGTTTAGATTGTTTTTTTTATAGTTTTATTTTCTTTTATTTTATTTTATTTTTACATCCCTCACACCGTGAACCCCCCTCCCCCCATCCACCACCACCCCAACCTCACACTGAGCCATCACATTATACACATAAAATTATAGTTGGCATTCATGAATGTCCAGCCTCTGGTGTACAATGCCATGACCAGGCATCCACAGCATCCCTGAGGTGGTCTCCCAAACAGGACACATGTCCATAGGGCACCCAACAAAATCCCCAAACACTATTGAATAAGTTCCCCAAAGTAATTCTCAAAAAACCCTGAGGCCATTCTATGCTCACCAGCCGCCCCCCAATCCCTTCACCCTTCCTCCCATCCCCAACCCCCTCCCCCCTGCCCATCTAACAACTCTCGGTTTTTTGTGTCCCCAAAACTGTTTCTGATTAGTTCATACACATATTCTTTTCTTTAGATTCCGCATATAAGTGAGATCATATGGTACTTGTCTTTCTCTTTCTGACTTATTTCACTTAACATAATGTTCTCTAGAATGGCTATCATCAATAAAATAAATCAACAAATAACAAATGCTGGCGGGGATGTGGAGAAAAGGGAACGCTAGTGCACTGTTGGTGGGATTGCAGATTAGTGCAGCCACTATGGAAAACAGTATGGAGGTATCTCAGGAATCTGAAGATAGAACTACCCTATGATCCAGTAATTCCACTCCTAGGCATCTACCCGGAGAAATCCAAAACTCCAATTCAAAAATCTGTATGCACTCCTATGTTTATTGCAGCACTTTACACAATAGCCAAGATATGGAAACAACCGAAATGCCCATCAGTCGATGACTGGATTAAGAAGCTGTGGTACATTTATACAATGGAGTACTACGCAGCCATAAAGAAAAAAGAAATCTTATCATTTGCAACAACATGGATGGATCTAGAGTGTTTTTTATGACATTCATAAAGCATTTACTTTATGCCATATTAAACTGTAGATTCTGGGCAGTGACTATAGCAAGTTACAGAGGAATCAAACTTTGAATTTCATCTCCCACTTATTAGATGTGTGGAGGGTTTAGTCATTTACTCTAAATCTCAGCTTCCTCAACTTTAAGTAGAAATTGTAATAATCAGCCTTGCTGTCAGGATTAAATGGGATAATATAGGTGAGAGTACACTGCAAACTGAAAGTACTACGCGATACGTCAGCACTGGGTCAGCCAGCATGCAGTGCTACAGGCCTTGCTACAAGGCTGTAGAGCCTGAGTTCCAGAATTCACTGCCTACTTTATTTAGCTACCATGCCAGGGCCCCTTTGTCATCTCTCCTCTTTGCCTCAGAATATTTCCCAAGCTTGTAACAGAGTTCTACACATAGTAGATATTCAATAAGTATTTGTTGCTGTTGATTATGACACTGACAGTTGTCCTGGTTTTCTTTACATTTAGGGTAAAACAGGAAACTCTTAAGGAAGCAGTATTTCAATAACTAGAATAGAAAGGGACTAAGAAGTACAGGATAATGAATTGGTATAGAGTACAGGTCCTGGGATAGGACAAACTTAAGTTTAACTCCTAGATCTTCCACCTAGAAGTTTTGAGAAATTTGTGACACAAACCTTAGTTTCTTCATCTGTAACATGGGGATGACAGCACTACTTATTTGACAAGGTCAAAGTAAAGATTAAAGGAGAAAATGTATGATAAGCATTTAGAATACTTCCCATCACATAGTAAGCACTCTATAAATGTGGATTATTATTCATCTTATGATTGTGATTAGTATAAACTCACTCCATTATTAATTAGGAGAAGCTGTTCAAACCTATGAAAGATGGCAGCCTCCTGTTTGCAAGTCCAGTTTTGGCACACTATCATGAATTATTGAGCATAGTAGAGAGTGCTTTCCAAGATTTGCCTTGCCTACCTGGGTGGCTATCTATCTAAAACAGCCTGTCTGGCTTGAGCTATTTCCATGTTTTGTCTTTATGAGCCCAGAGCTACGAGCACATTTCAGAAATTTGAAAAATAAACAATGAAATGTCTCATACTTGCCACACATGTATTTTTCCTTCCATGATTTAGAATGGCTAGTTCTAAGCCATAAAAAGTTTATAATAAGAAAGAGAAAAGAATAAAATTTGCCAGCTTAAAACTCTTTAATCCAACCCTCCCAAATTTTCCAACTCAAGGTTAAGATGTGAACAAATGTTCCAACCAATATGTTCATGAAAGATTTAATAATTACTTTGCTTATGAAAGTTTAAACAGCTGCTTAAGTTAGTAAAAAGTCTCCCACCCAGGCAGAATAACTTGCTGTACCCATTAAGAAGGCTTTACATATCATATTCCAATGAAAGGCAAAGCTGCATTTGTTGCACAGCCTCTGACTATTCAATTATGTGTGGAAGGAGTTTGTCCACCAGGTCAATCAGGTTTTGTTCATTTCTTCAACAAGGGTCTCAACAGCATCAACATTAGAGTCATTTCCAAAGGGACTGCTGAGCTTTTCAATAATTTATTTTTAAAAACATATTTACATGAAATAGATGTCCTTTTTTAAGGTTATTTTACAGCATAACTCCATGAAAACAGGGTGCATTGGATTCAGTAATTATAGGAGGTTACATCACGTTCCTTAAAAAAATATATAATACTACTCTTTGGGCTTTCATATACACTACTCCATCTGCTTGGATAATTTCCCATACCAACCCCATCTCCATAACCTTTAGCATGGTTAACTCTTCATGGTTAACTACTCATGCTGGAGAAATAAGTTGGATTGGTCCCTAAAGTCTTCCCTGGAGTCCTTGATCAGGACGGTGCCCCTGAAATGAGCCCCCTTCACACCATGTAGCTGCCATGTTATGGCACTTATCATCTTCTACTGCAGTTACATATCTATAATACTTTTCCATCTCTACCATGAAACCCCAAATGCTGTGAGGGCAATTTGATATATCCCAAATATAGCAGAAACTCAATAAATTCTTGTAGAATTAATGAATTGAGTTTTCCTACCCACCCAAACTGCACTTTTACTTCTTTTTCTCCTATATCCTCAACTTTAACAACTCCTGCCAATTTTATTTCCTAAATATTTCCTGAACCCTTGTCCTCTTTTCCACCTGACTATTTCAATTATCTCAGTTCAAGTCCTTTTATCTCCTGACTGGATTTCAGTCTTTAGCAAATCTACTGCTAAAATCCTTCAGTGACTCCCTACTGCCAGCAGAACAGAGCTGCAAGCATTCACATGGCCTGCCAGGCCCTCCATAGTCTGTCCTTCCTGATGTACTCCATCTCATTCTCACTTCCTTGCTTTTTTTTGCATGAACTCTCCCTTTCCAGAGAAGGCTGATTTTTAATGAGGGTCAGAGAGGAAAAATAACCTACTAACAAAATGGAAGAGGTGGAATTTGAATTATATAGGTTATGCTTCTAACTCAGTACAATCCTATACCGACCACCCAAGGCTAGCTACAACCGTCATGCCTGACACATACCAGATACTCAATAAATGTTTGTTGAATAAATGAATAGTTGAAAAAATATATATATAAAAACCATCCAAACATAGGCTACCCAATGGATCTTATGCCTCTATCCTACTGTTTCTCAAAAAGCTTTGGGAATATTGCAAAACTACCTCTTAAAAATTCCCAGTGCAGATACATCACATAAACAAAATAAAGGACAAAAATCATATGATTATATCAATTGATGCAGAAAAAGCATTTGACAGGACACAACATCCATTTATGATTAAAACACTTAATAAAATAGGTATAGAAGGAAAATATCTTAACATAATAAAGGCCATATATTACAAGCCCTCAGCTAATCTCATAATTAATGGTGAAAAACTAAAGCCCTTAGCTCTACGTTAAGGAACACTACAGGGCTGTCCCCTATCACCTCTGCTTTTCAACATAGTGTTGGAAGTCCTTGCCAGAGCCATCAGGCAAGAAAAAGAAATAAAAGGCATCCAAATTGGGAAAGAAGAAGTTAAAATATCACTCTTTGCAGATGACATGATGCTATATATAGAAAACCCTAAAGACTCCACCAAAAAGTTAGAAACAATCAACGAATACAGTAACGTTGCTGGCTACAAAATCAACGTACAAAAGTCCATTGCATTCCTATATACTAACAATGAAATCTCAGAAAAATAAATACAAAAAACAATTCCATTTGCAATTGCAGCAAAAAGAATAAAATACCTAGGAATAAACTTAACCAAGGATGTGAAGGATTTATATGCTGAAAACTGTAAGACATTTTTGAAAGAAATTGAAGAAGACAAAAAGAAACGTAAGGACATTCCGTGCTCATGGAATGGAAGAATCAACATAGTTCAAACGCAATATTACCTAAAGCAGTATACAGATTTAATACAATCCCCATCAAATTCCCAATGGCATTTTTAAAGAAATAGAACAAAAAATCGTCAGATATGTTTGGAATCACAACAGACCTCGAATAGCCAAAGCAATCTTAAGAAAAAAGAACAATACTGGATGTATTCCACTCCCCGACTTTAAATTGTACTACAGGGCTACAATAATCAAAATAGCATGGTATTGGCAGAAAAACAGACACATAGACCAATGGAATAGAATTGAGAACCCAGAAATAAAATCGCATATATATGGACAGATAATTTTTGACAAAAAAGCTAAAAACATACAATGGAGGAAAGACAGCCTCTTCAATAAATAGTGCTGGGAGAATTGGATAGCCACGTGCAAAAGAATGAAACTGGACTGTTATCTATCACCATGTACCAAAATTAATTCAAAGTGGATCAAAGACTTAAGCATAAGACCTGACACAATAAACTGCATAGAAGAAAACATAGGTACTAAACTTATGGACCTTGGGTTCAAACAGCATTTTATGAATTTGACTCCAAAGGCAATGGAAGTAAAAGCTAAAATAAACAAATGGGACTATATGAAACTTAAAAGTTTCTGCACAGCAAAAGAAACCATCGACCAAATAAAGAGGCAACCGACTTAATCACAGAAGATTTTTGCAAACAGTTCCTCCGATAAGGGTCTAATATCCAAATTACACAAGGAACTCATGAAACTCAACACCAAAAAAACAAACAACCCAATTGAAAAATGGGCAGAGGACCTGAAGAGACATTTCTCTAAAGAGGACATACAAATGGCAAATAGACTTATGAAAAAATGCTCAGCATCACTAATCATCAGAGAAATGCAAATAAAAACCACAATGAGATATCACCTCACCCCAGTCAGAATGTCTATCATCAACAAGACAAACAGTAACAAGTGTTGGAGAGACTGTGGAGAAAAAGCGACCCTCATACACTGTTGGTGGGAATGCAGACTGGTGCAGCCGCTATGGAAGGCAGTGTGGAGGTTCCTCAAAAAATTACAAATAGAATTACCATATGACCCAGCAATCCCTCTCCTGGGTATCTACCCAAAAAATTTGAAATCATTTATACATAAAGACACGTGTGCTCAAATGTTCATTGCAGCTTTGTTTACGGTGGCCAAGACATGGAAACAACCAAAATGTCCTTCGATGGATGAATGGATAAAGAAGTTGTGGTATATATAAACAATGGAATACTATTCGGCGGTAAGGAAAGATGATATAGGAACATTTGTGACAACATGGATGGATCTTGAGAGTACAATGCTAAGCGAAATAAGACAGAAAAAGCAGAGAACCCTATGATTTCACTGATATGTGGTATATAAACCAAAAACAACAAAAGAACAAGACAAACAAATGAGAAACAAAAACTCATAGACACAGACAGTAATTTAGTGGTTACGAGAGGGTAAGGGGTTTGCGGGGTGGGAGATTAGGGTAAGGGGGATCAAATACACGGTGATGGAAGGAGAACTGACTCTGGGTGGTGAACACACAATGGGATTTATAGATGATGTAATACAGAATTGTATACCTGAAATTATGTAATATTATTAACAATTGTCACCCCAATATAAAATTAATATTCGGAAATCAGTTGCATTTGTATATACCAATGATAAAATAGCAGAAGGAGAAATTAAAAAAACAATTCCATTTACAATTGCTCCAAAGACTATAAAATATCTGGGAATAAATCTAACCAAAGATGTAAAGGATCTGTACTCAGAAAATTATACAACACTGAAGAAAGAAATGAAAGAAGACATAAATAGATGGAAACACATTCCATGTTCATGGATAGGAAGAATTAATATAATTAAAATGTCCATACTGCCTAAGGCAATATACATATTCAACGCAATTCCTATCAAACTACCAACGACGTTTTTCACAGAAATAGAACATATAATCCTAAAATTTATATGGGACCATAAAAGACCCCGGATAGCCTCAGCAATCTTGAGAAATAAGAACAAAGTGGGAGGTATAACGATACCTGATTTCAAACTATACTACAAGGCTACAGTAATCAAAACAACATGGTACTGGCATAAAAATAGATACATAGATCAATGGAACAGAATAGAGAGTCCAGACATAAATCCATGCCTATATGCCCATCTAATCTACGACAATGGAAGCAAGAATGTACGATGGGGTAAAGATAGTCTGTTCAATAAGTGGTGTTGGGAAACCTGGACGGACACATGCAAGAAAATGAAGCTGGACCACCTCCTTACACCATATACAAAAACAAATTCAAAATGGCTTAAAGACTTAAATGTAAGATCTGAAACCATAAAATATCTAGAAGAAAATATAGGAAGAAACTTCATGGACATTACCCGGAGTAAGATTTTCACTGATATATCCCCTCGCGCGAGCGAAGTAAGAGAAAAAATAAACATGTGGGATTACATCAAACTAAAAAGTTTTTTCACAGCAAAGGAAACCATCAATAAAACAAAAAGGGATCCTACTGTATGGGAAAAGATATTTGCCAATGATATATCTGATAAGGGATTAATATCACAAATCTATAAAAAACTTACTCAACTCAACTCCAAAAAAACAAACAACCCAATTAAAAAATGGGCAGAGGACTTGGGGAGACATTTCTCTAAGAAGGACATACAGAAGGCAAGAAGACATATGAAGAAATGCTCAACCTCACTAACCATCAGAGAAATGCAAATAAAAACCACAATGAGATACCACCTCACTCCAGTCAAAATGGCTATTATCAATAAATCAACAAACAACAAATGCTGGCGCGGATGTGGAGAAAAGGGAACGCTAGTGCACTGTTGGTGGGACTGCAGATTAGTGCAGCCACTATGGAAAACAGTATGGAGGTATCTCAGGAATCTGAAAATGGAACTACCCTATGATCCAGTAATTCCACTCCTAGGCATCTACCCGGAGAAATCCAAAACTCCAATTCAAAAATCTGTATGCACTCCTATGTTTATTGCAGCACTTTACACAATAGCCAAGATATGGAAACAACCAAAATGCCCATCGGTAGATGACTGGATTAAGAAGCTGTGGTACATTTATACAATGGAGTATTACGCAGCCATAAAGAAGAAAGAAATCTTATCATTTGCAGCAACATGGATGGATCTAGAGAACATTATGTTAAGTGAAATAAGTCAGAAAGAGAAAGACAAGTACCATATGATCTCACTTATATATGGAATCTAAAGAAAAGACTATGTGAATGAACTAATCAGAGTCAGTTTTGGGGACGCAGAGAAAAAACCGAGAGTGGTTAGATGGGTGTGTGGGAGGGGGTTGGGGATAAGGGGAAAGGTGAAGGGATTTGGAAGCAGCTGGTAACCACAAGATGGCCTCAGGGTTTTTCTTTTGAAAATTAATTTGGGGAAGGTATTCTATAATGTTGTAAAGATTTTGTTGGGTATCCGATGGACATGCGTCCTATTTGGGAGACCACCTCAGGGATACTGTGGATACCTGATCATGGCATTGTACATCAGAAGCTAAACATTAATGAATGCCAACTATAATTTTATATATATAATGTGATGGTTCAGTGTGGGGTCGGAGGGATGGTGGATGGGGGGAGGGGGGTTCGCAGTGTGGGGGATGTAGATGATGAACGTCTGGGTATTGCCTTGTTTTGTACACCTGAAACTAATAAATAAATTAATTATAACAAAAAAAAAAAAAAAAAAAAAAAACAAAAAAAAAACAATTGTCACCCCAATAAATTAAAAAAAGTGCACATTAGCACATTAAAAACTAGGAGTACCACCGAAAAAAAAAAAAAGGAATGTATTTAACTTTTTCAATGGAAGAGCTCCTAATTGTATTTTCACAAAGAATCTGAAAACAAACAAAAACAAACACAAACATCTACCAAAACTACCTACTCTCTGAAATAATGAAAGAGTTCCTACTAAGTCTTGATACGATCTAATAGCATATACACAGTGTGTATACCACCAGTCTGATGATAATCTTCAAGCATTTTTTTTTAAATAATGGAATTTTGGGGTTGGAAATCACCTTCTAGCTTTTTCAGACAAAGTTCCCCATTCTCTAATTGAAGGATTAAGTTGCCCAAGGTCACTCGGCTTATTTGTGACAGAAATAAAACCAGAACCAAGACCTAGCAAAACCCATCCAGTGTTCTTTCCACTGCTCCACACCAGTGTCTCTCAATCTGGGGTGACTTTTGTCATAGACATTTGGCAATGTCTGGAGATATTTTTGTAGGGGACGAGGGAGTATGCTTCTAAATATTCTACAATACAAAGGACTGATCCCCACTACAATTATTTGACCCAAATGTCAATAATGATAATGTTGAGAAACCCTGCCCCACACTAAAAAAAAGAAAGAAGAAAAAGAAAAAAATGAACTGTTCAGTTAACAAACTAGAGCTTTCATTTCATTGTTTCCCACTAGCCTGTGTAAGAGCTGCATTATATTTGAAATAATACTGGCATATAAAACTGAAATTGTTTTTTAAAGCCATGAAAATAACTGCAGTAGGAAAAAAGGGATGTATAAAAAAACAATTCCACTCATCAGGGCTTTATCAAAATGGGTTTGGATATTACCAACCCAAAGACAAAATCCAAAACAATTTTCTTTTCCACGCAAATCCCTCATAAGAATTCTTGAATACGTTAAGATTTTTTAAATCTTCCATTTACTAAGCAAGTCTCAGAATAAGGTATAGGAAATCACTGAGGAGCAAATGAAATGAGCCAGCCCCAAGAGTCAACATTGGGGAATCTGCTATCACGAGAGATCTTATTAGTACATCTCTCCCACAGGTGTACGAAACCTCCAATTTCAGATAACTTGCCCTCTTGTCAGGTCAATTTTAGCACAACCCTCCTGTGTTTATTTGTTTGTTTGAGTGGAATATGCTGAAAGCATCATAAACTAAGCCTTGGAAATGACTATTTGTGGTAATGTCAGGACAAGGTCCTCCCTACAATGGTGCTACATAGAGGATGTCTGCAAGGCATCTCCTGCTTCACGAGAAAGCAATGCACTCTCAGGAGTATCTTCTCACCAGTTTCCTCTTCAGGAAATAATAACACCATGGTTACATAAGATGTTATTATTGGGGAATCTGGTCAAAGGGTACACCCAAACTCTTGGCACTGTTTTTGCAACTTCTTGTGAGTCTACAATTATTTCAAAATAAAAAGGTTTTGATTTATTTTAATGATGTGATTGGTAGTATATCTATTTTTGCTTTGTCAGTGGTTCTCTGCTAAAACAAAAGTAGCTGATTATCTGATTTGTGAGACTGAGAGTATGAACAGGGCCATAGGGGACTAAGGCATCATAAAGAGTCATTTGTACCACAAAAGTGTTTCATCCATCAGATCCTCTTCCAAAGTGACAAAAAGCTGAAAAGGAATGAGACTTGAGAAAGAATTGATTGAGGATGCATAGAAGAAACAGAGCAAGGCACAGGTGGGTTTCCCAGGTGACAATCCTCATGAGAGCTCTAAGGGAAATCTGACACAATGAGAGCTCTTTGTGCCTAAGAAAGAGATGTCAGGAGAAAAAGCATGAAAGTAAGACACAGTTTCTCCTACGTAATGACTTGGTCGGGATGGCACTGCCTTTATCCTGAATTAACTGACATCCATCAGATTTAGACAGTACCCAGCTAAGGTATGCCCAGGCATAATGCAATATCTTTGCGGTGGAAAAAAAAAAAAGGGAGTCAGGAAATCTGGAGTCACATTTTAAATATGTTACTCTCATGTATTTGTTGTGCCCCCTGAGACAAGTCAGTCATGGATTCAGTTTCCTCATCTGAAGTTCAGGCAATTGATACCAGACTGCAATGACCTTTACCTCTTTGTCTCTGCCTCTGTTTAAGACTATTTTAAGTGTTAGCTAACCTCTATCGATTTAATACAAAATAAAACCTATTCATGGATGGCAACATGTTTCCTATGAATTTGCCAATGCAAATTAGTTCCTTCATAAATGGCAGTAGAAATAATATTGCTATTTTAACACCAGGGACCATCATCTCAGAAGTCAAAGAGCTCTCCTTCTCACGCTCTCAGACTCATCCTCAACCATGGGCCTCAAAGATGTGATGGTTTCCTAGGGATAAAGCTGAGAGAAAGGAGTTTAGAGGTCTAATGTCAGAGCAACCAGAGGACTGCTTTCTCACAATGAAATGCATCCCCTCAAAGTGTTCAAGGTCTGGTGAACCCCCTAGAATATGCCCAAATCACAAAGGAGCAGTTTCCGAAGAGGTCAAAGTGGAGAATTGAGGCTTAGAGGAGCCAAAACATGCCACTGTGGGTTCTTTAGGAAAAGGGTAGGATAAATGTGTATAATACCCCTTACTCTACCATTTTCACATATTGAAACCAATAAAGTTTTTGTATTATTGGCATTTCTAAAGTGGTTAATTCAGTCCAGGTTATGGCTTGATTGTGAAGTAGGATTCTGAAATGTGTTAATGCTTCATCAATCACATATACTTTTCCAGAGCTGAAATTCACCACACCTTGTCCACAGTTCTTAGACTAAATCAAAAGGATTCTTTCTGTGCTAATTGCTTTCCTTTCATTAAGGTGTTTCCATGGATAATGAATTAGCTGTAAGGGGTGGTGCTGGGTGTTAGTTGGAAGAGTGTTGATCAGACACTACATTAGCCCACCTGCAAGTCACCTAGGATGTTCGACTTTCAGGCAGATGATAATTTCAATATAACCTCTTCCTTTTCAGAGATGGTTTCCACTGCAACTAAATTGCTCAGCATTATTTAGCACTACTCTTTAGTATGGTATGGAGCAAAGTAGCAAGGATGTGTCAGGGGTAAGTTAGTCAACCTAAACTGTCAAAACCAATGTTACGTCACTGTCAGCATTACTGATAATTAAAAATAAAGTTGAATGATTTTTAAAAAGTTTGTCAGAATTTAGGAGAGTTGAACTCCCTTATCAGCCAATGAAAGATTGTTTCTTAGTATCTGAATCTCCATCAGACATTTCCTTTCCCTCTTTCTCCACTCTCGTTTTCTGCTTATATGTTAATTTATGAATCCCATTTAACCTCCCAAACTCCCCTCTCTCTTCCTCTGTCTTTTGCTTACTTCTTATAACTTACCCCAACATTTATCTTTATCATAATCTTTTTTTAATCAAAATTTATTGGGGTGACAATGATTAGTAAAATTACGTAGGTTTCAAGTGTACAATTTTGTAATACATCATCTATATATCACATTGTATGTTTATTACCCAAAGTCAGTTCTCCTTTCATCACCATATATAATATTTGACCCCCTTTACCCTCATCAAACATCCCCCCCCTTACCCTCTGGTAACCAATGAGCTATTGTCCTTGTCTATGAGTTCTTTTTTCTTAATTTGTCTTGTTCCTTTGTTGCTTTCAATTTTATATACCACATAGCAGTGAAGTCATATGGTTCTCGACTTTTTTTTACTCTATCATAACCTTTATCCTATAGGAAACAGGAGAAGGGGCTTGATAGCAGGGGAACACTATGTGGAGATCAGTGTTTTAAAAGATAACTCTGAGATGCACTGCAAAAATACAGAAGCAGGGGAGATCAGAAGAAAAATAATCAGGAGGGAAATAGCAAGGGCCTGAATTAGGACAATAATAGCAGTAAAGGTAAGCCTGTAACAGATTTTTTTTTAATATGTATATTTTTTTAGTCCAGCTGAAAGTGGACTAAATAGGATGTAGCACCTGGCTGTAGGACAGTGATTAAAGAGGACAGAATGAAATACAATTAGAAGTTTCCTAACTGCTGATAGGTAGTTGTGGTTCCCTTAACAGAGACTAGTAATTAAGGTGAGGAGTCAGGTGTGAAGGAGTTGAGCTGTTCAGTGTTGGACATATAGAGCTGCATTTAGGGGCCAGGTCCAATATGCCAATGGACAATCATTGTTCTAAATGGGCAGGAAAACTTCTAACTTAAAGAGAATCAAGATAAAGAAAATCCTACAACCATCCTCTCCTTTACTTCTTCTCTTCATTTTACTGAACAAAATGTGTTCAGAAGTTTCTGCATGCCAAGCCCTGAGACAGGAATTACTGAAAAAAGAAAAAAAGAACAGAAATAAACAGAGCATCTTCCCAGGGTATTTGCAAGGTCTGGTGGGAGATGACACCATAATAATGTCATAAAGTGTTGGGATGAGGGGAGGGTTACTAGAGGGGGCTGTACAGGAGACATGGCATTTATGAGGGATGGAGTGTGCTTACTCAGTTCATTAAGTCACCTAACATCTAGAGGGGGGAACACACGCTTGCCACATATCTTCACTGTATGGAAATCCCTTGTGGTTCTAGGCAGGCTGTAAGACAGAGTCCCCCCAAAACACAGCCACACGGACTTCATTTCACTGGACTCATCTATATTCCTTCTCTCGACATAATGCTGTCACTTCATTGTGAGAGAACTTTCGTTAATCTACTACTGTTTACATCTTGGTAACAAGGTATTTATGCCTAACTTTTGTAACGCTACGGTAGAGGTAAAAGTTTAATCCTCAGTCCTAGGACCCCTCTGGACTCTCCCGACTTCAACAAGGTGCTACTGCCACAGAATAGAGACTGGAGCATCTTGACAGAGATCACAGTGTTTAAAATTTACGCTAGCCCAGCAATTTCATTCCTAGTCATTTATCCGAAGAGAAATGAACACATATGTCCACAGAGGGGCTTGCACAAGAATATTCATTGAGCTTTATTCATAATAGTCAAAAACTAGAAACCACCCAAATGTCCAACAACTGTCGAATAAATAAATTGTGGTGTATTCGTATAGTGAAATATTACTTAGCACTATAAGGAATGAACAACTGACACAACATGGATAAACCTCAAGAAAGCATTACACTGAATCAAAAAGCCAAACACAAAAGTCTACACATTCTATGATTCCAGTTATATTAAATTCTAGAGAAGAAAAAACTATAGCTCCAGAAAGAAGATCAGCAGTTACCAGGGGGTTGGGGAGTGAAGGAAGAGATAGACTGCAAAGGGGCACAAGGGAATGTCTGGGGTGATGGAAATAGTCTAGATTATGATTGCGGTAAGTGGTGACATAACTATACATTTTTCAAAACTCATCATATTGTACACTTAAATTTGGTAAGTTAACATTATGTAGATTATACCTCAGTAAAGCTAATTATTTTTTAAAAATCAGGCTGGGCTAAGGAGCAGATCCACGGGTTCTCAGCAGGAAGACACCAGTAGCCCTCCAAAGCTGTCTGAGCCCTCTGGCTGCTGCAGTCCTGAGAATGCCTCTGCCTCAGTGTTTTAGCCTCAGACCACGATACCTCCCACTACCTCCAACTAAGGCTCCTAGTGACTCACACTCACCCTGCCATACAACCTTGGAGCGAGAAACTGCCTGCTCACCGAGAAAATGGATAATATATAATCCTAACCCCTCCCATCCTGGACTAGCAACCCAAAGATGGCAACACTTTATCCTGGAACTACTACCTGAAGATTACACTTCAAGGTGTCTGATTATTCAGTATCTGGAATATAGACTCTTAGCTCTTCTGTTCTTATCAGTTTCCTAAAGGGACAGGGGCCTGGGCTTGTTTGTTTGTTTTCTCAATATCTGAAGCTATCTGAATCCCTATGGGTCTACTGACATTTTGCTTTTCCATTATCCCTGTAACTACCACCCCGAGGTTGATGCATGCATGCCCAGGTCCTGGAAGCCGGTAATGTGGAAAAGGAGAAAAGGGCCTTAAACATAAAACAAGTATTGGAGAGGTCCTGAGTCAAGACATGTGCAGAAGGTTTGTTTCTCCATCACCAAACTCCATCACTATTTGCTTTTATCTCCCTCTCATTGATCTCCTTAAACAAAATATAAGTCTGATATTCCTGAATAACTTTATTTTAACTTATTAAAATAAGCTATTTTATGTAATAAGTTTAAAATATTAAGCTATTTTCAGAATTTCAATAACTACTTATAATGTAAATTTTCACCAGAAACCTTATAAAAACTGTTTTTTGACCACTTAATGTCATATGAAGTAAACTCACATTCAGTGAGAGCCTGTGATCATCAGTATACTAGGCTATTTGATTTGCATTATCTAATGTAGTCCCCATAATAATCCTGTTAGTTATAAATACCATCTCTTTTCATGCAGATATGTTTTCTCTGAGACTCAGAAAATAAGTAACCTGACAAAATTATTTAACCTTCAGCTAGACCTGCCTCTAGAACTATGTGATTTTCAAACTTGTCTAAAAAAAAAAAGTCTCTGGAAATTACCCATAAACTGTGGTTTAAAGCTCAGTTTACTATTCATAAGGTCCTGGGTTTGGGTCCCTTCTCAGCCACTTACTGGTTGTGTGGACCTTAGGCAAGTGAGTTTCCCACTATGCTAATTTCACCTGTAAAAGAAAATAGATCCTACTTCACTGAGCTTTGAAAGGATCAAATAAGATAATTCACATAATAAGCACAATAACGATTAGTACAATCTTAACTATTGGTATAATCTTAAATGCCAAGCTGGCTCCAAATGGAATAAATACAGCACATACATACAAATATTGTCCTCAGCTCTTCAGAGGTTGAATTTCTACACCATGGAACCCCATTCCACACATGAATTAGTCCCACTTTTCTTCAATCAATATACTCAAACTTTTGATGAGAAAAAATATATTTGGAGTGTCTGCCATTGTTGAGTCCACAAGGACCATCTCTGCAGACTCATGTTCTCTCTTGACCACACTTCCTATTCCTAGACAACCTATCGCCTCATTCACTCACCTGCTCCGGATACTTGCTACCAATGATCTCTGCTACAGTGTTGAAGGAGTCAACATCTGGGTAGTTCTTTGCCCCCATCTTCAGCTGAATGACAATTCGGCTCCCACGAGAAACCATTCTTGATATCATTTCTGCATCTTCCACTGTAATACAGGCTGTTGGGATCTTTGGCACACCGTCCCGGTATTCCTGAACACCTGTGTGAGGACTTGAGAAAATAAGCCACCAGGTTACCTTAAAAGTAGAACTAAACCACAAGTGTTTATTGAAGTGTCTGTATTTGACATTTGACTTCCACTGAACTTGTTCACATATGAGGAATAGGACAAGCAGGGAATATTGTTTTATTCGCTTTTGATATGAACATAACTTTTCTTTTTGGCAAAAACAACTTGGAAAGTTCAATTAATAATCATCATATGACAACATGGATGGATCTTGAGATTATAATGCTAAGCAAAACAAGTCAGACAGAAAAAGCAGAGAACCATATGTTTTTACTGATATGTGGTATATAAACCAAAATCAACAAAAGAACAAGACAAACAAATGAGAAACAAAAACTCATAGACACAGACAATAGTTTAGTGGTTACCAGAGGGTAAGGGGGTGGGGGGTGGGAGATGAGGGTAAGGGGGATCAAATATATGGTGATGGAAGGAGAACTGACTCTGGGGAGTGAACACACAATGGGATTTATAGATGATGTATTACAGAATTGTACACCTGAAATCTATGTAACTTTACCAACAATTGTCACCCCAATAAACTTTAATTAAAAAAATAAATAATCATCATATTGAAAATATTGCATGAAATCTATTTCGATAATTTGGATGATCCTTTAAAGTTGCCTCAAACTTGGAAGAACATTAAGAGTGCATTTATGACCAAGAGGTGAACACGTTGGTTCGAGAAGACAAAGGGAGCTCTGAAGTCCATCAAGGCTGCAGATCAGAAGCATACACTTCTGGAAGAAAGCTGGCCCAGATGGACCCAGCTCTCTGGTCACTAACTGGCTCTGGGTATACTCTCTTCTCACCCAAACACAGAGGTCCAAATATGTAGCCTTGAAATGGTGGTAGAAAACTCTGCAGGAAAACTGTAGGACAATGGAAAATGTTTGTGTTCCCATAAAGAAAAGTGCTGAATAAATCCAGGTCCCTCTTTGTACTACTATAAGAAAAAGAAAGTTATAAAAATTTTGGCACTGAAGGAGAAATAGTACCCCAACTTGTCAACTCTTTTCCTACTACTTTCCAGATGCTTCTTACATTACTAGAAACATTTATAATTGAAGTTTATATTAATCTACTGTTGATTCAACCTCCATGTGCTAATTGAGTTTATCAAACCCATTTTCTAAAATTGCTCTTTGAAACTGTCCCTTTTAACCCTTTTGATGCAACTCCGAACCCTCAGCTCCCTCAGAAACATGCAGGCACAGCTTCTGATTGCACACACATCCTATCGGTTTAGTCCCATCTTCTGCCAAGACACAAGCTAATAGCTTCCCTTTTAAAATTAATTTTTATTTTCATATTTCCATATTTGTTTCAAATTGTCTCATATTTACAGGAAAGTTTTTCTCCTTTCAGCCACAACACATTTCTCTTCTATAGAAGTGACTCCAACCTCCACATGCATAAACACAATGACCATTATTATTATTGCTTGCTTGGTGTGACTGTATTGTTGTGACCATATGTCATGTAAGTCCTTAGTAGAGATACTGCAGAGCGAAATGATTATGAACAGACTCAGGAGCAAAATCGTATGGGTTCAAATCTGGGCTCTGCCACTTATTGCTAATTGATGTTGGACAAGTTATACATCTTTGCTTCAGTGGCTTCACCTATAAATTGAGGTGATCATAACAGTAATAACTATTCCATAGAGTCATTTTACAGATTCAATTAATTTATACAAGTAAATCACTTACTCTGGAACACAGCAAGCACTCAATAAGTGCTAAAACTTTATTTTATTAACTTGCTTATTACATAAACCCTGCAGAGACTGTCTAATCTCAAGTCCTTAGTACCATCTGAGTACACCTTTTATGAATATTTATTAAATGTTTACTGAACATGTTATTCTTCATTAAGAGAGAGACAAATGACTTATAAACTCAAAATTTGTAATACAGAAACCCTGTATCTAAACCCCTGCTCTGGAATGTGCCCAATCTAACTTCTGGTTCAGGGCAGGCTATGGAGTCACTTAACCTAGGTCAAATCCTGGCTCTACCATTCTCTATCTGTATGACACCAAGCAACTTAGATTACTTCTCTGTTTCTGAGTTTCCATATCTGTAAAGTAGAGAATAACATCAGTATTGACCTCATATGACTACTCTGAGGAATAAAAGAGATAGTATATGTAAAGGATTTAAAACAGTGTTTTGCACATAGTAATTATTTAGTAAACATTAGTTGTTATTATTTCTTCAGTGCTAATTTTTCCCACTGAGTTGGTTGAGTGATTCATGACCAAAAGTACCTTAAAACATGTAGAAAGACAATCTAAATATTTATTATTCATATTACCTTACGTGATGTCTAAGATTCAACAAACTCTCCTTGTTCTCAGACTCTCTCACTCAAGAGGAGATCAGTATAACACTTCTTAATAGTCTCTTTAAATAATTTTTCTAAAAAAATATGTACTAATAAGTTTCAGGCAAGGGTTCTTAAAGTGAGGGCAGTGAACCAGGCATGTACCCATGGCTCCAATGAGGAAAATGTTATTGAAAGGCATCCTCCAACTGTGATTCTGAATTCAAGATATAAAAGCCTTGTAATTTGTTTCTTCAATTAAGCATGTTCCCCAGTGGTGGAGTATCCAGCACTGTTTAGTAGAAGTGGGCAGAATGAAGATTTGACAGTTTTATTTGGAGTCTTGCACTTTCATTGTCAATTGTCCTACAGGGAATGATTAGCATAAATACTACCTTCCTGCCACCACTGACAAGCCCCACCTGCATTTTAACAATAGCAAAGGGTAAACTATAAAGGAAGCCATAAATAATCAAAATAAGCACACTTAAAGATTAATACCACTTCTTCAGAAAGTCTTCCGCAAAACACAAGAGGAGGGAACACTTACCAACTCTTTCTACAAGGCCACTATTGATGATATCAAAACCAGACAAAAGACATCACAAGAAAACAATAGACCAACATCTCTTATGAATATAAATACAAAAAATCCTTAACAAAATACAAGCAAACTGAAACCTGCAACATATGAACATATAAAAAGGGTTATACACCATGACAAAGTGAGATTTATCCTAGAAATGCAACATTTGACATGCAAAAATCAATCAAAAACAAAGTTGGCTGACTCACACTTCCAAATATCAAAACTTACTACAATTCTATAGTAATCAACAGAGAGTGATACTGGTATAAGGATAGCCATATTGATCAATAAAATAAAACTGAGAGTGCAGAAATAAACCTTTATACGAATGATCAATTCATTTCAACAAGAGTGTCAAAAAAGTTCAATGGGGTAGAAAAATATTTTCAACACATGTTGCTGGGGCCAACCAGATATCCACATGCAAAAGAATAAAGGTTTACCCTTACATTACAGCATATACAAAAATTAATTCAAAATAAACCTAAATAATTCATAGACCTAAATATAAGAGTTAAACTGTAAAACTTCATGACCTTGGATAAAGAAATTCCTTCCTATGCTAAGTGAAATAAGTCAGACAGAAAAAGCAGAGAACCCTATGATTTCACTGATATGTGGTATATAAACCAAAAAAAACAAGACAAACAAATGAGAAACAAAAACTCATAGACACGGACAATAATTTAGTGGTTACCAGAGGGTAAGGGGGTGGGGGGTGGGTGATGAGGGTAAAGGGGATCAAATATATGGTGATGGAAGGAGAACTGACTCTGGGTGGTGAACACACAATGGGATTTATAGACGGTGTAATACAGAATTGTACATCTGAAATCTATGTAAAGTTACTAACAATTGTCACCCTAATAAATTTAATTAAAAAAAAAGAAACTACCACTTATCAAATTTTAGTGTAGTATCAAAGAATATTCATAATTATCTAAAAAAGCTATTAAAATACTTTTCCCTTTTCCAACAACAACAAAAAAAGAAATTCCTTCCTAGATATATCGCCAAAATCATATGCAACAAAAGAAAAAAATAGATAAATTGAAACATCAAAACTGTAAACTTTTGTATTTCAAAAGACACCACCAAGGTGAAAAGACAATGCATAGAAAGGGAGAAAATATTTGCAAATCATTTATCTGGAGGTGGGAACTGTTGTAAGAATTATGAGTTTTTGAAGTTATAGTCTTATTTCTATGAGGGTTTTTTTTTTTAACTTCTTTATTAGTAAGTTTAAAAGATCACTTATTCTGTTTATTAGAAAGGTTTGTTTGCTTTAAAAATCAGTTTGAAAATAACTCCCAGAAAAATTAAAATTGACTTTAATTCTTTTAGATATACCTCCTTAAGAGTAAATTTATCGCACATATTTATACTATCATTAACAAAACAAAAGCAAAAGGATTCATTTACATCAAATTTCACCAAAGGAAAACACTCAGATATTTTCAACTCCCACAGGTGAAAAAAAAACCTGATCAAGAGAGAAAAAGTAGGACTAAATTTCATTCCCAATTTCTATGATTCAGTTGAAATAGCAGAGGAGACAGGAAAAAGTCAAATTCTTGAATTCTATTCCATAATGAAAGACTCTACGTGAACAAAACTCAACCAACATATTTAATACCTTACCTTCACCTACAGATCTCAGTAGGTAGACTATTACAAGCATAGTATCAGATATACCTTCTTCCAAAATAGAAGGACCCAGCCATCTCCACAGGCGTGTGAGAAAAAAGGAAGACGGTCAAAATGCTTAGAGGAATAAAACTCTGTGATTTTTAACATCCACAGCATACAGGAAGGACTTTTGGCTTTTTTTCTCTACAACACAATAGTGTGAAGAAGGTTGAAAGATATAAAGAGGCAACTATCTGTGAAATAAATTTTAAAAAAGAATTAAAATGACTAAAAAAAAATTTTATACTTAGTATTTTCTCATCTAAAAAAATACTACATAAATACCAGTTTTGTTATAATTATATATTTTGTAACCTAAAGTAAACATCACAAAATATATTTGGTCTCTTTATCCCTTTTTGATTTCGCTCTTCTGTATAAGTTACAATTTCTGCTAGCTTATACTTATTTCATTTTAATTTGTTTTTTTTCTTATTTTGTCCTCTAATGTTTACAATTTTTAAAAGAAAGATGTGTTTATGTATTAAGCAAGATGAAAACTTAACTTGGGATACAAATTTGTTAAAATGGATAATTTATCTAATAAAGATGATAATGGAGATATGGAAGAACATTAAAATCATTTTTTAAATGAAGATGGTAACATTAACCACTGAATATTGTTCTCAGTTTAAGCCCCAATGCAAAACAATTCTCATTAATTGGACTGAACGGTATTTAAATATCATGTAACCCCATCACTGTCTTTCCACTGAAAAATATACTAAATTTCTATTATTAACTCTGTTCAATTATGCCATTTGTCATTAACTTCAGAGCCCCAACATCCTTCTGTTAGAACAGAACTGAACATATAAAACATGGCACTAGGTATAGATTGACTGTGTACGTTCACCGCACAGCTATCACCCGCTGCCCCCCAACCCAATTCATATGTTGGAGTCCTAACCGCTAAGGTGAGGGTAGGAGGTGGGGCCTTCAGAAAGGGATTAGGTCATGAAAGCAGAGCCCTCTTGAGTAGGACTGGTACCCTTATAAAAAAGCCCCAAAGAGATCCCTCACACTTCCACCATGTGGGGTTACCGTGAAAAGACAGCAGTTTACAAAACAAGTTCTCAACAGACATCAAATCTGCCAGCACCTTGATCTTGGACGTCCCAACAGCCTCCAGAACTGTGAGAAATAAGTGTTTGTTGTTTATAAGTCACCCAGGCTATGGTATTTTTATTATAACAGCCTAAATGAACCAGACAGGATACATTATCTGAGGAGAAACAAAATAAAGACACAGGAATGATTAAAATTCTGTAAAAACTATGGTTTTCTTCCTTGACACAAAGAAAATATTTTTAAAAAGAAGCAATAGTTAAATACTGAAAGAAAAACAATAGAACCATGTTTTCAATGGGTGTTCCACAGAATATTAGGCCTCAGAAGCCTTGTAAAGAGGGGAGAAGTTGCCATGGTTAAATGAAGTTGTGAAACATTGGGCACTATTTTGCCATTTTGAGAAGTCATGAGCACATTAGCCTATGGTAAGCTTGATAAGTAATACGGTTAAGAAATATGCTTGACTAAGCATTTCCCAAACTTAATTGACCATAGAACTCTTTTTCATGGAACATTTTTATCTTCTCATAGACTTATCTGAGAAATACATTTTGTAAAATATTGATTCACTCTCCTTTAAGGATCAAGATAAGAATACAGTTTGTAACTGTCCCAATATAGCTTATTAAAACAATGTTAGCAATAGAATTTCCAGCCCATCCAATACAGAGATCTTTGTACAGCAAAAAAGTAAGTTTCAAATCTAAGTATAGTACATAAAAATCTTTGTAAATTTATTTTTTCATTATTTTTCATCTCTTACCACTCTCCCTGATAAACCCAAATATACTCCACCCACGCTGACTTCTTACCATTCTTAGAAGATGCCTTTCCCTTTACTAACATAGAATCTTGAATCATGCTGCTGTCTCTTTCTAAACTAAAAAGAATTGTTAGTCTCTGTCTAAAAGCTAAAAAGAATAAAGAAAACAAACAGCAAAATGACAGAAGTACATCCTTACTTATCAATAATTACTTCAAATGTAAATGGATTAAACCCTCTAATCAAAAGACAGAGTGGATTTTTTAAATGATCCAAGTATGTACTATCTGCAAGAGGTTCATTTTAAAGCCAAAGACACAAACATATTGAAAGTGAAAGAATGGAAAAAGATATTCCATGCAAATAGTAACCATAAGAGAACCAGTGGTGACTATACTAGTGTCAGGTAAAATAGACTTTAAATAAATAAAGGTTACAAGATACAGAAAAGAACATTATTTAAAAAAAAAAAAGAATTGATACAGCAAGATACAACAATAATAAACATTTATATACCTAATGACAGACCTTCAATATTTGAAGCAAAAATGACAGAATTGAATGTAGAAACAGTTCTACAGTAATAAGTTGAGACTTCAATAGTCAACTCTCAATAATGAATAGAAGAATCAGACAGAAGAAGATAAGCAAGGAAACAGAGGACTTCACACAATAACCCAACTAGATCTAACAGACATATATAGACCACTCTATTCAATAACAATATACACATACTTCTCAAGTTCACATGGAATGTTTTCCAGGATAGATAATATGTTAGCCCACGAAGTAAATCTCAATAGTTTTTTTTTAAAAAATATGTGTCACACAAAATATCTTCCCTGACCACATCAAAACAAAGTTAGAAATAAATAGCAGAAGGCAAACTTGAAAATTCACAAATTTATGGAAATTAAACAGCATACTCTCAACCAACCATTGGATCGAAAAAGAAATCACAGGGGAAATTATAACATATATAGAGAGGAATAAAGACAAAAACACAACATACCAAAACTTAAGAAACACAGCAAAAGAATGCTAAGGGGGGAATTTATAGCTATAAATACTTACATTAAAAAACAGGGAAAATCTCAAATCAACTATCTAACTTTACAACTTAAGGCACTAGAAACAGAAAAACAAACTAAACTGGAAGAAAGGAAATAATTATTACAGCAAAGTTAACTGAAACAGAGAATAGAAAAGCAACAGAGAAAGTTAATGAAACCAAAAGTTTATTCCTTGAAAGATCAACAGAACTGACAAACTTTTAACTAGATGGACTAAGATATAAACAGAGAAGATTTAAATTACTGAAGTCAGAATGTGGGGATTTTACCGATGCCACAGAAATAAAAGGAATCATAAGAGAGTATTATGAACAATAATATGCTAACAAATTGGATAATCTAGAAAAAAATGAAAAAATTTCTAGAAGCGTAAAACCTAAAAAGACTAAACAATTAATAGAAATAGAAATAGAAAATCTGAATACATCTATTACTAACCTGGGAAATTGAATCAGTAATCAAAAATTGCCCAATGAATAAAATCTCTGGAGCTAATTGCTTCAAATGGTGAACTCTGCCAAACATTTAAAGAAGAATACCACAAATCATTCTCAAACTTTTTACAACTGAAGAGGAGGGAATACTTTCTAACTCATTCTATGAAGTCAGCATTATCCTGATACCAAAGCCAGGGAAAGACACTACAAGAAAAGAAAACTACAGATCACTATACTTTATGAACATTGATGAAAAAAATCAATACTAGCAAAAAACAAAGAAACAAAAAACTCAGCAGTGCATTAAAAGAATTATATAGCACGACCAAGTTAGATTTATTCCTCGGATTCAAGAATGGTTCAGCATACAAAAATTAATCAATGTAATATACCACATGAACAGAATGAAGGGATAAAACCATGTGATCAATTTAACAACTGACGAAAAATATGTGAAAAATTTCAAGACCCTTTCATGACAAAAACAAAGTAGGAATACAAGTAAACTACCTCAACATAAACAAAGCCATATATGAAAAAAAAGCCACATATGAAAAACCGAAACGTCATATAGCAAACATTATTCTCACTGGTGAAAAAGTAAAAGCTTTTCCTCTAAGATCAGGAACAAGCCAAGGATGCTCAGTTTTGCAGCTTCTATTCACGCACTGGAAGTTCTAGCCAGAGCAATCAGGCAAGGAAAAGAAATAAAAGACATCTGAGTTAGAAAGGAAGAAGTAAAATCATCTCTGTTCATAGGTGATAGGATAGTATACGTAGAAAATCCTAAGATTTTACACACACACACACACACACACACACACACACACACACACACACTGTTAGAACTAATACATGAATTCAGAAAAGTAGCAGGACATAAAGCCAATAATAAAATCAGTTGCATTTCTATACACAGTGAACAATCTAAAAGGAAATTACAAAAACAATTCCGCTTGCAATAACATCAAAAAGAATAAAACACTTAGGACTTACCAAAAGAGGTGAAAGAATTCTACAATGAAAACTACAAAACATTGTTAAAAGCAATTAAAGAAAACATAAATAAGTGGAAACACATTCCATGTTCACAGATTAGAAGACTTACTATTGTTAAGATGTCAATACTATTACCCAAAGAGATCTGCAGATTGAATGCAATACCTATCAAAATTCCAAGGATATTCTTTGCAAAAATAGAAAAAAACATCCTAAAATTTATATGGCATCTCAAGAGACTCTGAATAGCCAAAACTATCTTGAAGAAGAAAAACAAAGTTGGAAGACACACATTTCCTGTTTTGAAAATTTAATGCAAAGCTACCACAATCAAAGCAGTATTACACTTGCATAAAGACAGACATGTAGACCAGTGGAATAGAATAGAGAGCCCAGAAATAAACCCTCACATATGTGGCATTTTTGATAAGAGAGCAAAGACCATTAAATGGGTAAAGGGCAGACTTTTTAACAAATGGTGCTAGGAAAACTAGATTTCCACATGCAAAAAATGAAGTTACCTAATATCACACATAAAAATTAACTCAAATTGATCCAAGACTTAAATCTAAGACCTAAAACTATAAAACTTTTAGAAGAAAACAGAGAAAAACTTCATGACATTGAATTTGGAAATGATTTCTTAGATATGATACCAAAGATATAGACAACAAAAGATAAAAAGACAAATTAGACTTCACAAATATTAGAAAATTGTGTGCATAAAAAGACAACACCAACAGTCAAAAAGGCAATAGGCAAAATAGAAGAAAATGTTTGTAAATTATATCTGATAAGAGATTAATATCCCGAATAGAGAACTACAAAAATGCAACAAACCAAACAACCCAATTCAAAGATGGGCAAAGGACTTCAATAGACATTTCAACAAAGACATACAAATGGTTAATAAGCACATGAAAAGATGCTCAGTATCACTAATTATTAGGAAAATGCCAACCAAGTACAATGAGGTACCACCTCACACCAATTAGAATGTCTACTATCAAAAACCAGAAAATAACACGTATTGGCAAAGACATGGAAAAATTGCAACACTAGTGCACTGTTGCTGGGAACATAGAATGGTACAGCCTCTTTGGAAAACAGTATGGTGGTTCCTCAGAAACTTAAAAATAGAATTACCATATATCTGGCAATTTTATTTCAGGGCACATAGCCCAAATAATTAAAACAGGGTCTCAAAGAGGTATTTGTACGTCCATGTTCGTTGCAACATTATTCACAATAGCTAAAATGTGTTCATCATTCATCTTAGTGTTTGTTAATAGGTGAATGGATAAGCAAAATGTGATATACAAATACAATGTAATATTAGTTAACCTAAAAAGAAATTCTGACACATGCTACAACATGGATGAACATTAAGAGTATTAAGCTAAGTGAAATAAGGCAATCACAAAAACAAATACCGTGTGATTCCACTTATATGAGTAGTCAAAATCATAGATATAAAAAGCAGAATGGTGGTTTCAGGGGTTGGGGGAGGGGAAAATAAGGAGATATTGTTTAATGGATATAAAGTTTCAGTTTTACAAGATGAAGAGTTATGGAGATGGATGGTTCTGATGGTTGCATAACATTATGAATGAATTTAATACCACTGAACTGTACACTTCAAACGGTTAAGATGGTAAATTTCATGCTATTTGTACTTTGGAAAGCCATTACATACATAAGCTAAAGAAAATCCAATATTGTGTAAACTATGGGGAAAAGTATGCATATATCCCCCGCTGATGGTACTATAAATTAGCTTGATATTTCTAGAGTGTGATCTCTCAATATGTAGCAAGAATTATAAGAAATCTTACTTTGGTTTGTTTGCTTTGGAGAACAAACTCCTTAGCAATATTATAAAATAAGAAAAAAACAATTTAAGATGTTCCCTGCATCTCTGGGTATAAATATGAAATTCTAGAAACAATTCAGCAGAGGACTTTGGGAGAGTTAGCAAGCAAATTAAAGACTTACATGACAAGTTAATGGCCAACAGCAATATATGGAAACATGGAGATGAAATAATGTTAAGTTAAAATAAAATAATGTTAAGGTAAAATAACAGTATGCACATAGTAAAGACTGAACATGAATTTGGAGTGATGTAAATTGAGCTAATATTCATTTGATTCTTTGAGAAACTATAGTCATCCTGTAAGACTATAATCATGTGACCTGTAGCATTATCAATTAACAGAATTAAATTCTTAGAAGTCAGTGCCACAGTATGTAAAATAACCTGGAAGCAAAGCCTGAAGCTATAACAGTAATAGTTTGAATCCTTGAAATTCTAGGTCACAGGCATTTGAGCACCTGTGGCAAATTTATTGAAAAATGTCTGTTGAAACTTTTTTTCCACCATCAATTACATGAAATACTTACAGTTGAATCTTTCTGTAGTGCCAGTCCATCAATGTGCCATCTAGGCAGAATTACAAAGCTAATATTTTCTTGATGTCAATTTCATTTGTGTTCAAGGACTCTTCCTGTATATCTGGCAGTGTTTTAACTCTTTATTCACATTTGTGTACACCTTCTCAGCCTCTGAAGCAACATGTCCATGTTTTTAGTCTTTTAATCTTCAGAAAAGTCATATATGAGATCTCTTTCCCACAATGATAGAGAGGGGCACAGAATTAATTCTGAAAAGACTGCTGGCACAGCTAGGAAATCAGCACTCAGTTGCTTCAGAGGAGGACAACAATGTCTACAAACAGTATCTGTGCATTATTATCAGTAAGTTTCCTTAAATAATACATTTCCATGAAATAAAAGTGGATGCCCTACACTTTGATTTAAAATTTTCCTCTCTTTGGCTTTTTCAAGCTTTACCGTGATATCAGCTTTTTCCCCTTATTTTTAGGCACCATGGAAAGGCCTTTACTCAAATAAGTGGTGAAGCTTTGAACCCTACAGATTTGAGGAAAGGTGATATTCTTGTTCCATGGACTCTGAAAGCATAAACACTTCTATCAGAATCACAACACACCAGAAAGAGAGGTTAAACTCTGACAGAGTAGTCCATGTAACATTCCAAAGAAATAAATAATAACAATAGCTTGACTTACTGAGCATTTGTCACAGAGCTGGCAATGTTCTGAGTGTTTTACATGTATTAATTTCTTTGCCAGATTCTTATTGTCCTTGCTTTACAGATGAGGAAATTGAAACACAGAGAGGGTAAACCCATGGTCTAACAGCTAGAAGCTGACAAAGCCAGAATTAACTGCTGGAAGTCTCACTTCAGTCCATTCTCTTAACTTGTATAGACTCTATATTATATTGCTACTCACCACGCTAGTAACAATGAAGATGATCTTGATAATGGAGGTGATGATGATTACTATTAATAGCAACAAATGTAAGTACTAATTTGTTTAATATTAAGACATATACTGAGTTAAGCAATTTTATACATCACTTTATTTAATCTGTGTATCACTTCGGAGATAGATGCCCGTATACCCATTTCTGTGGTGAACTAACAAACACAGAGTTCGTAAATAGCTCCAGTGCTCTGGGAAAGAAATAGTGAGCTCTGAGACCAAGCTTTCATTCTTGCCAGGCTCAAGGGAACAAATTCAAGCCATACAGCAGCTTTTTTTTTTTTTTGCATAAACAATCAATATTTATTTATTTATTTATTTTTTTGCAGTAGTATTTATTTATTTATTTTTTAATTAATTAATTTATTTTTTTTTATTTATTAGTTTCAGGTGTACAAAACAAGGTAATACTTAGACGTTCATCATTTATATCCCTCATACTGTGAACCCCTCTCCCCCCATCCACTATCCCTCTGACCTCACACTGAACCATCACATTATATATATAAAATTATAGTTGGCATTCATTAATGTTTAGCTTCTGGTGTACAATGCCATGATCAGGTATCCACAGTATCCCTGAGGTGTGAGGTATAACGATACCTGATTTCAAACTATACTACAAGGCTACAGTAATCAAAACAACATGGTACTGGCATAAAAATAGATACATAGATCAATGGAACAGAATAGAGAGTCCAGATGTAAATCCATGCCTATATGCCCATCTAATCTACGACAATGGAAGCAAGAATGTACGATGGGGTAAAGACAGCCTGTTCAATAAGTGGTGTTGGGAAACCTGGACAGACACATGCAAGAAAATGAAGCTGGACCACCTCCTTACACCATATACAAAAACAAATTCAAAATGGCTTAAAGACTTAAATGTAAGATCTGAAACCATAAAATATCTAGAAGAAAATATAGGAAGAAACTTCATGGACATTACCCGGAGTAAGATTTTCACTGATATATCCCCTCGCGCGAGGGAAGTAAGAGAAAAAATAAACATGTGGGATTACATCAAACTAAAAAGTTTTTTCACAGCAAAGGAAACCATCAATAAAACAAAAAGGGATCCTACTGTATGGGAAAAGATATTTGCCAATGATATATCTGATAAGGGATTAATATCACAAATCTATAAAAACTTACTCAACTCAACTCCAAAAAAACAAACAACCCAAGTAAAAAATGGGCAGAGGACTTGGGGAGACATTTCTCTAAAAAGGACATACAGAAGGCAAGAAGACATATGAAGAAATGCTCAACCTCACTAACCATCAGAGAAATGCAAATAAAAACCACAATGACATACAGCAGCTTTTAATCTTTTATTAATATATTCCTTCTGATGCGCAGACTGAACGAAACGATATACTGTAATGGAAAGCACTCGTACTATGCCTGACAGATAACATGTGGCTTACAAGGTCTGACAATTAGGTTCGCGAACTTGTTGCAATGATGTTGCTAACCTTTTATGATATCACAGGGATTATTCATGAATTTGTACCAACTGGATAAACAGTTAACCAAGATTACTATTTGGAAGTGCTCAAAAGGCTGCGTGAAAAAGTTAGATGACCTGAACTTTTCGCCAACAATTCATGGCTCCTGCATCCTGATAATGCACCAGCTCACATGGCACTGTCTGTGAGGGAGTTTTTAGCCAGTAAACAAATAACTGTATTGGAACACCCTCCCTACTCACCTGATCTGGCCTCCAATGACTTCTATCTTTACCCGACGATAAAAGAAATACTGAAAGGAAGACATTTTTATGACATTCAGGACATCAAGAGTAATACGACGACAGCTCTGATGGCCATTCAGAAAAAGAGTTCCAAAATTGCTTTGAAGGGTGGACTAGGTGCTGGGGTCGGTGCCTAGCTTCCCAAGGGGAGTACTTTGAAGGTGACTGTAGTGATATTCAGCAATGAAGTATGTAGCACTTTTTCTAGGATGAGTTCGCAAACTTAATTGTCAGACCTCATATAAATGGTAATTACCATCATCACCACCCATATTTTGCATGTACTTCTACATTGAAATTTCACAAAGCACTGCATTTATTTACACATTTTATGCCCAGTGCACATCTTTATCTCTTCTAGACCGTCAGCTCCATAAGAACAAAGACATCACCTTGTTTGCTTTTCTGTACCCAGTGTTACAATTTCTGATCCATAGTAGGTGGTCAGAAAATATTTATTGAGTTTTACTAATATGCATCTCTGAGACCATCTTTCTCTCATCATAGTATTTCCTTGAACTTTATTTTCAGTTTTTCCAAGGCAAACTTTACTATTTATTGATTATGTATTATGTGTCAGAATCACACAAGGGCTTACTGAAACACAGATCTCTGAACCCAATATCCAGAATTTCTGATTCAGTAGGTTCAGGATGGAACCAGGGAATACATGTTTTTAGCAAATTCTCAGGTGATGTGGATATTGTTGGTCTCGAGTTTTGGGGAGTTCAAGCCTTCAACAGAAGAAAGTGTTTACGCAAAGATAGGTCAATAGAAGAAATGCAATCTTACCACAGTATTCATTTCTAGAGACTCAATCACAAAGTAACACAGTTATGTGTTATGTGCAGATACAAGTAGAGGTGCTGTGGAAGAATCAGTCCCTGCTCTCAAGGAACCAACATTTACTTGGAACACTATTAGTCTTATGCAAAGTGTGACTATAGACATATAGATTTAATGAATATAGTAACAAACCTATTCAAACTCATACAACAAAAGGAGTGTTATCCCTCCAAAGTTATCACTGTGGGAGACTGCAGAGTTATAGCAGTAATTGCCCATTGCTCTAAACATTTTTGGAACTTTTTTCTCTACAATTGCCTTCTGAACATTTGGCAGTCTTCCAAATGGTCTAAATGGAGGCAAAATTTGGTAATTTAAAATTAGAACTGATTTTGGGAAATAGCCAAAATATTATGAACAAAATAAATTAATGGTTTGGGGTCCAAACACGATATGTTATAAAATGATAATTATGCTTTTTAATGTATGCCTAATTGGATTTAAAGGCAATTTCAAAAGAGAAGTATCAGACATGTTTGCATCAATGGCTCCTGTGCTAGAATATGTGTTTACACTTGGAATGTATTAACACAATAATGTGTATGTTCTAGCATATTTGTTTAAAATTATTTATTCCAACAGAATTTCTTTTTGAAAATAGCATCAACACAAAAGCTCAGTAATAAGGAAATTGCAATATAAATTATGGTGTTCAATTTCAATGGAATATTTTGCAGTCATTAAAATGTTAATTATGAAGTCTATAAAACAACATGAAAATTTTTGATATAGAGAAAATGCCAAGTTCTATGTAAACTGTGACAAGTAAAATAAAGTTTCATGAACAAGGAATAGAAGGAAATATACAATAATAGAAATACATTTAGATGGCAGGGGAAATGACAGAATTTTTACTTTTGACCTTTCTCATTCAACTACAAAATTTAGACTTAAAAAATATTTATCTTACAGTTGTTAGTGATATTTTCCAGAGCAACATAAAAATATGGCCAAGGCTAATCAAATATTGTGAGAATGAAGGTCTGAATGCTAATATTTATATGTGATCTGAATTATTGAACACATATGCCTGAAGTCAGCTAAAGTAACACTATGAAAACAGATGTGTAGGGGAAAATGTTCCCCAATTGTTTGATAATCTGAAGGTGTGTACACTGACCTGCACATAATTCATAAAAATGAAGGTAAGCATGAACCCTCTTGATGATCACCAGGTCTAAGCCAGATTCCCAATCTAAACACATGATCGGTGTATTAGTCAAGATAGGCTAAGTTATATTATTACATAATATAACTTAGTTATTAGTTATATATTAGTTATATATAACTTAGTTATATATTATATATTATAACTAAGTTATATTATATTGTTATATGATAACAAATAGCCCCTAAGATTCTATTCATTAAAAAATAAAGGTTTCTTTAATTTCAACTTTACTGAGATATAATTGACATAAAATTTAAGATATTTAAGGTGTACATTGAGATGATTTGATATACTCGTACATTGTGAAAGGATTCCCCCATCTATTTAATCCACACCTTATATTTATCTTTTTATTTCTTTATTTATTTTGGTGAGAACATTTAAGTTCTACTCTCAGCAAATTTCAGTTATAAAATACAATGCTATCAACTATAGTCACCATGCTATACATTAGATCCTCCGACCTTATTTATTTTACAGCTGAACATTTATTTGAAACCTGTTACCAATCTCTCCTTATTCCCAAACACCCTCACCCATCCAGACCCTGACAATCACTTTATCTTATCAATTAAGCTTTTTCTTTTCTTTAAGATTGTATATGTAAGTGATACCATGTAGTATTTGTCTTTCTCTCTCTCTCTCTCTCTCTCTCTCTCTCTCTCTCTCTCTCTCTCTCTCGCTTATTTCGCTTAGCATAATGCCCTCAAGGTCCATTAATGTTGTTGTAAATGGCATGATTTCCTTTTTTTTCAGGGCTGAAAAGTCGTGTGTGTGTGTGTGTGTGTGTGTGTGTACCTAAATATTTGTATTCATTCATCTGTTGACAGACACACAGTTTGTTTCCATGTTTTGGTTTTTGTGAATAATTCTGCAATGAGCATGGGAGTGCAGATATCTCTTCAATATACTGTTTTCATTTCCTTTGGATATATAACTAGAAGTGGTATTGCTGGATCATATGAAAGATATTTTGATTTTTTGAGGAACCTCCATACTGTTATCCACAGTAGCTGCACCAATTTATGTTCCCACCAACAGTGAATAATGATTCCCTTTCTCCACAACCTCATGAATGCTCGTTATCTCTTCTCTGTTTGATGATAGCCATTCTAACAGGTGTGAAGTGGCATCTCATTGAGATTTTGATGTGTATTTCCCTGATGTTGAGTGCTTTTCATGTACCTGTTGGCACCTTTTCATGTACCTATTTCTCCTTTCAGGATTGTTAATATTTGCTCTATCTATGTATGTGCTTCTATGTTGTGTGCATAAATATTTACAAATTTTATATCTTCTTGCTGGATTGGTCCCTTTATGATTATATAATGACTCTCTTTGTCTCTTATTATAGTCTTTGGCTTAAAGTCTATTTTGTCTGATATTAGTAGTGCTACTTCTCATTTCTTTTGGTTTCCATTTATGTGGAATATGTTTTTCTACCCCTTAACTTTCAGTCTGTGCTTGTCCTTAAAGCTAAAGTGAGTCTCTTGTAGGCAGTGTATAGTTTGTTTGGTCTTATTTTTTCTTCTTCTTCTTTTTTTTAATCCATTCAGCTACTTTATGTCTTTTGATTCGAGAATGTAGTCCATTTACATTTAAAGTAATTATTGATAGGTACAGACTTATTATGGCCATTTTGTGGATTATTTTCTGGCTGTTTTGTAATTCCTTTATTCCTTTCTTCCTTTATAATTTGATGATTTCCAGTAGTGGTATGCTGAGAATCCTTGCTATATTTTGTGTATCCACTGTAAGTTTTTTGTTTTCTGGTACCATGAGGCTAACATAAAACATATTATATTGGTAACACTCTATTTTAATCTAATAATAGCTTAACTTCAAGCACATACTAAAGCTCTACATTTCCCCGTCCCCATTTTGTTTTTGATGTCACAATTCACATCTTTTTATCTGTGTATCCATTAACCAATTATTGTACTGATAGTTATTTTTACTACTTTTTGTCTTTTAAACTTTATTTAACTAGACTTGTAAGTGATTTGCCCACCATTACAACACTGAAGTCTTCTAAATTTAATATATGTATCTTTACCAGTGAGATTTATACTTTCATATGTTTTCCTGTAACTAATTAGCATCTTTTCATTTTGGCTTGAAGAATTCCCTTTAACATTTCTTGTCAGGCTGATCTTGTGGTGATGAATTCCTTCAGCTTTTGCTTCTCTAGTAAATGTCAGTCCTGAAGGACAATTTTGCCAGGTAGAGTATTCTTGGCTGGTAGTTTTTCTTTCTTTCTACACTTTGAATACATCATGCTACTCCCTTCTGGCCTGCAAAGTTTCTGCTAAAAAATTTGCCGTTAGTCTTATGGGGGTTCCCTTGTACATAACAAGTTGTTTTTCTCTTGCTGCTTTTAAGATTCTCTCTTTGTCTTTAATTTTTTAGTTTAATTATAATGTGTTCTAGTGTGGGTCTCTTTGAATTTATCTTCTGCAGAGCAACTCTCTGGGTTTCCAGGATCTGGGTGTCTGTTTCTTTCACCAGGTTAGGGAAATGTTTAGCCATTATTTTTTCAAATGAGCTTTCTGCCTTTTTCTTTCTTTCTTCTCCTTCTGGAACCCTGTAAGGTGAATGAATATTGGTCCTCTTGATAGTGTCTCATAAGTCCCTGAAGCTATGTTCACTCTTTTTCACTCTTCTTTTTGCTGCTGATTGGATAAATTCTACTGCTCTGTCTTCAAGTTCGCTGATCCTTTCTTCTGCTTGATCCACTTCTCTGTTGAGTCCCTCTTGGAAATTTAAGTGCAGTTATTGTATTCTTCATTTCCATGATATCTGTTTTATACTTTCTTATATTCTCTATTTCTTGAAATTCTTCCTGTTCATGGATTGCTCTCTTGACCTTGGAGTACATCTTCATGACCACTGCTTACATCTCTTGATCAGGTAAATTACTTATCTCCATTTCATTAAGGCCTGTTTCTGGGGTTTTATCTTGTTGTTTGTTTGGAATATATTCCTCTATTTATTCATTGTCCTTGACTTTCTTTGTAGGTTTCTGTGCATCCACCTCTCCCAGTCTTGAAAGAGTTCTCATGTAGGTGATGAGCCTTATCATTTAGCCTGGCACAAGCTCTTGGTTGTGTCTCAAAGTTTTGTGAATGTTCAAGCTGCTATCTTTGCTCATAATGGCTCCCAGTAATTGAAGCTGTGCCAAGACCTGTTATTTTCCCAAAGGAATGATCTCAACCTTCACCTACATGAAGGCTGATTGAAATTCAGGCCCTCAGACAGTAGCTTTTGAAGTGTGCAAATAGACTTCTTTCAGGGACAGACTGGTAGATGGATGTTTGTGTCTGCTCCTTCTGGACTCAGCTCTGGGGAAATCACTGGTTAAGAACTATTTCTTTGTTTGCCAGAGTTCTGTGGAACCAGGAAAAGCAAGCCCTCCTGGCCAGCAAGCAGTGAGGGGGTTTGTCCTTTGGGTGCCAGCTGCCCAGAGTGTGCCTCAGCTTTTCTTATCCATTTCAGAGTGGGTATTTACTTGTTTGTTTGATATGTAGGAGTTGCTGAACTACGAGATTTCTTTCAGAGAGAACCGCACCATGTGTAGCTGTTGATTTGATGTATATGTGGGAGAAGGTGAATTTAGGAGCCTATGTTGCCATATTTGACCAAAACTCCTCAAATAATAAAATTTATTTTCTGCTCATGTTACCTATCCATTCAAGATTTTCTGAGTGTTCACCTTGGACTCACCCTCTCTCTGGGATCCAGGCTAATGGAGCAGCCACAATGGAAAACTGCCAGTTACTATAGAAGAGGAAAAAGTATTCTGGCAGATCTCTTTAATCAATAATTAAATGCTCAGTTCACATTTCATTGGCTAGAGAAAGTAACATGGTCTCACCAAAACCCAATGGGGCCAGGAAATACAGTGATATTTCATGTGAAGAAGGTAAAGAGACAGAACTATCTGGTGAGCAGCACTAATGAATACCACAGAGAGCCAAGAGGGACTCAGGAAAGACAAAGGGTGAATGCAAATCACCGTGGGACTGAGACTTGGCATCATAAAGAGAGGAAAAAACAAATAAAGGATGGTAAAGTCATCACAAATAACTCAGCAGCCATTAAACACCATATTTTGAAGGATATTTAAAGACACAAGTATATGGTTAAAACATGCTTCAAATTGTACATACAAGGTGTGATTAAAAAATAACATGAATGTTTACATTTTAAAAATGTATTACACTAAAAGACACATTGCCATTAACCCCCCCTCAAAACAATCTCCCTTGCTTCAAACACAGTTGTCCCATCATTTTTGCCACTTTCTGAAGCAGTTCTGGAAGTCCTCTTTTGTGAGTGTCCTTAGTTGCACTGTCATGGCTGCCTTGGTGTCTTGAATAAATTCAAAACATTTTTCTTTCATGGTCATTGTGACTTTGGGGAAGAGTCAGAAATTTCACAGTGCCAGATCCAGTGAATAAGGCAGATGAGGACACACCATAATGTTTTTATTTGACAGAAATTGCCATACCAGAAGTGATGTGTGACACAGAACATTGTTATGATGGAGAATGAAGTAAGGACACTCACAAAACAGGACTTCCAGAACTGCTTCAGAAAGTGACAAGAACAATGGAATAAGTTTGTTTGAAGCTAGGGGACGTATTTCAAGGGGGGTTAATGGCAATGTGTCTTTAACTGTGATAATTTTTTTAATTTAAACATTCACTGTATTAGTTGATCATACCTCGTATTCTCCAACCCCAATAGTATATGTGTAAATTTATTCAATAAAAATGACTCAAAAATAGATGAAAAGATAAAAGTGATTTTTTTACTCTCCCAACCTGAATATAAAATGTCAGCTTTAATATTGCCTTATTCAACTCTTTTTTTTTTATTTTTTTCTTCCAATATACCTTTCCAAGTCATCTTAAACTGATTAATAGTAAGGAGTTAAGCAGACAGATTTCTCCAAGGATTAGATTCTCCTCTGAGTTTTGGGGAATTAGTGAGTGTTCCTTCATTCATTTTTCATAGTTTCAATTAATAATCTGGCTTAAGAAATTTTAAAAATTAAAATTTTCTTTCAAAGAGAGAATACATTTTACGGAAAATAGTACAGCTAGTTGAGGTATAAGAAGCATTACCAAGGACTTAATGTTCACACAAAATTCCACAAAACAGGCTGATTTCTTGTTGTATGCCATGGGGAAAATAAGTGATGATAGGAATAGGTCCCTTTAAGGCAGAAGGGGTAGGAATGAAGGGCTGTTGAGCAGCTCAAGTATAATATTTAGTTGCTGTAAAACACTTTCATCTGATACTTTGAAGTAGGCAAATGTATTTTTTTTAAATCACAAAGTCAAAGTATAAACAGGACATTAGTAAAATGGCATTTTATAAACATCTGGATAATGTGTTCATAAGGCCTATGCTTAAAGATTCAGGAATCAGCTGGCAATAATTCCAAATTCATCACTGATTAAAATACTTTTCAAACATAAAACCTTTGGTACTTGCTGTGGTTTCAGATTGCACTGGAACATTCCATAGGATTTAATTCATTTCATAAACACTATGTTGAAGTATAGCCTTAAATATAGAGTTTGAATTTTCAAAGGGAGGGGTTACTAAAATTGTCAAAAAATAGATGCAAATCAACTATAAAAAAATTAGTAAACAAATAGAAACCATTATTTCTGCTTTTAGAAAGAACTATGTGAGAAATTAACATATATTACTATTTTGAATCATAAAAGAAATGCCGAGACCTGACTGTTTCCCCACAAGAGGGCGCAGCTCACAGTGGACCATGTGAGGATTGAACCAGTAACTTTGGTGTTATTAGCACCACACTCTACCCAACTGAGCTAAGTGACCACCCAAGACTACATATATTTAACACTGTTGTCCCTTAGGGCATCCAGAGCTCTGTCATCAAGAGATGTCTCCCGGATAGAAATGGCGGCAGCGGAAGGCACTTTCTGAGTTCTCCTCCGGATATTGTTGCAAATGGGACATATAACCCATCGAGGAGTTCTTTGCTCATCACACAGAACAGCTGGGAGACTCGTGGAACAATTACTTGAAGGTGCGTGCTAATTGCGAGCAGGGGAAGAAGCAGGACAGTGAAGTGGAAACGCGCCCCCCCACCCACAGCGGAGCTGCGGCCCTGTGGTGCCCGCAGCTCCAGGGATCCATGGGACCCAGGGCTGAACGGAGAACACAAGAGCCAGGAGAACAGCTAAGAGACTGGTGGAAGGTTTGCTTAGGGGTACGCTAGTTGGGCGAGCGGGGGAGGAGAGAGGGGCACGACGTGGAGACGCGCACTCCACCGGTGGAGAGGCGCACTTCCCCAGTAAAGTCGCAGACTGGCAGCGCGCTGACAACAGCAGCAGCGGGGAAGCAGCAGCGGGGAAGCACCCGCGGGGAAGCACCCACAGCTCCAGTGACACACGAGTCCAGGGCAGAACGGAGAGCACAGAAGCCAGGAGAACAGCTAAGAGACTTGTGGAAGGTTTTCTTAGGGGTGCGCTAATTGGGCGAGCAAGGGAGGAGAAAGGAGGGCGAGAGGAAACGCACTGCGCGCCTCTCACCCACGGTAGAGCTGTGACCCTCCATCGCCGACAGTAGCAGCAGTGCGGGAGCCCAGGGCGGAACAGAGAACACAAAAGCCAGGAGGTGGGCTCCTTCCCTGCGTACCACGGCTGATCTCGCCCCCTGGGGTGGGCAGCTGGTGGGCCCTAGGGCAGACAAAGAACACAGACTCCACACCTGGGCCCCTCACCCCGCTCTTCCAATCCTACCCCAGTCCTTCCAGAGACTTAAACTGACCCCTGAACTGAGGAGTAGTGTCAGATTACCAAGGAGCCTCAGTGCTCAGGCTCTGGGAAGATTGGCAGCCAGCTCTGACCCACAGAAGAGTCTGGAAGGAGTGGGATTTTCACTGGAGAGGAGAGAGGAGACTCCAACATCCCCAGCCCCCACCCTTTCTGGCTGGCATGGGCCGGGGCAAGTGCAACTGCAAAGGGACTCTCGGAGACCAGCAGTAAGCGGCAGAGGCAGCTTCTGGCTTTCATCAACTCAAAAATTTCCTGCCCGCCCCACCCCCCCCCCCACACACGGAAAAGTGTCGTAAGTCTCAGGAGTACTGCTCACAGGGCTGGTGGTGCTACTCTCAGCGTGCATATATGCGACGAGGGCAGAAACTGCACTTACTCTCTAAAACCTGACATCCAGACCCCTCAGCCTTTCGCATTTATATCTACAGTCCCAAATTTACTCTGGACACCAGGTGAACGGTGCTGCCTGCACAATAGGCAGGAGACTCTTTGACACAGCAGAGGACAACATGGAGATTACTTGGTGGGCTTAAGCCAAGACTGGTGCTGGTTCTTGTTTTGCTTTGTTTTTTGTTTTTTTTTTCTATCTTTTTTTTTTCTCTTTTTCTTTTTGTTTTGTTTTGTTTTGTTCGTTTTTTTATTTTTTGTTTTGTTTTTGCTTGTTTGTTTGTTTTGCTTTGCTTTGCTTTGTCTTTATTTCTTTGATACCTTTGCCTGTGTTGCATGAGGGTTGTCGGTTGTTTTAACATGTGAATTTACTTGATTTTTTTTCTTTCTTCTTGTTGTTGTTGTGCTTGGTGGTTTGCTTTGTTCTGAAACTGCCCTACCAGGGCCAAGCGTAAGAGGCACAAGATTCAACATCCAGAATCCAACTCCAGACCAAACCAGAGTACTACTGGGTTTGACCAACAAGTAACACACCCAAAAGAAATTCTCTGCAGACACAAGAGCCCATAGAAGTCATTTAAGTGGTCAACCCTCATCCAGCAGAACACACTGCGGTGGGCAGAGCCAGGTCTCACAACTAGTCAGCCTAGGAGTTGAACCCACTTACTCACAAGCAAAAAGCAATTAAAGTTCTTCTTGAACAGGACAATATACACGACACAAGAGTCACCTTTGGAGCACACGCAGAGGAGAAGAAACAAGTAGTGCAAATCAAATATAAAGGACACATACTACATAAAGATAATCAAGCAAGAACTAACAACTCTAGGGCATCTACCTAATACATCAAAGCAACACAGAGAGTAGGTCAGAATGGGGAGACAAAGAAACATGTCCCAAATAACAGAACAGAAGAAACCTCCACAACCGAATCAAATGAAGCAGAGGTAACCAACCTATCAGAGACAGAGTTCAGAACACTGGTGATAAGAATGTTTAAGGAGCTTAGAGAAGACAAAGAAAAATGTAGAAATCATAACGAACAACCAGTTAGAACTAAAGAACACAATTAATGAAATAAAGAACTCACTTGAAGGAATTACCAGCAGGTTAGATGAAGCAGAGGATCGAATCAGCGACTTAGAAGACAAATTAGCAGAGATCACCCAAACAGAACAACAGAAAGAAAAAAGAATAAAAAACAATGAAGATAGTTTAAGAGACCTCTGGGAAAACATCAAGCGCAACAACATGCGCATCATAGAAACACCAGAAGGTGAAGAGAGGAAGCAAGGGATTGAGAATATATTTGAAGTAATAATGTCCGAAAACTACCCTAACCTGATGAAGGAAACCAACATACAAACCCAGGAAGTGCAGAGAGTTCCAAACAGGATAAACCCAAACAGGCCCACACCAAGACACATTATAGTTAAAATGGCAAAGCTTAAAGACAAAGAGAGAATCCTAAAAGCAGCAAGAGAAAGACAGAGGGTTACATAGAAGGGAACTCCCATAAGACTATCAAAAGACTTTTCTACAGAAACATTGAAGGCCAGGAGGGAGTGGCAGGAGATACTCAAAGTGATGAAAAACAAAGGCCTACAACCTAGATTGCTTTATCCAGCAAGGCTATCATTTAAGATTGATGGAGAGATAAAGAGCTTCCCAGAAAAGAATAAACTGAAGGAATTTATTACCACCAATCCAGCATTGCAAGAAATACTAAAAGGACCTCTGTAAATAGAAGAAAGATGAAAACAAACTAACTACAAATTTAAAAAATGGCAATAACTATGTATCTATCAATAATCACTTTAAAAGTAAACGATTAAATGGCCAATCAAGAGACACAGGCTGGCTGAGTGGATAAGGACACAAGACCCTTGTATATGCTGTATACTAGAGACTCACCTCAGATCAAAAGACACACACAGGCTGAAAGTGAAGGGTTAGAGTAAGATATTTCATGCAAATGGAAATGAGAAAAAAGCTGGAGTTGCAATACTTATATCTGACAAAATAGACTTTAAAAGGAAGAACATATTAAAAGACAAAGATGGGCACTATATAATAATAAAGGGATCGGTCTGACAAGAGGACATAACCCTAGTAAACATCTATGCACCTAACATAGGAGCGCCTAAATATATAAAACAGGTACTGACTGACATAAAGACAGAGATCAACAGTAACACTATCATAGTAGGGGACTTCAACACACCTCTGACTACCAGGGACAGGTCTTCCAGACAGAAAATCAATATGGAAACAACAGCCTTAATTGATACATTGGACCACTTGGATTGAATCGATATTTTCAGAGCATTTCACCCCAATGCAGCAGAATATACATTCTTCTCAAGCACACATGGAACATTTTCCAAGATAGATCATATGTTAGGCCACAAAACAAGTCTTGATAAATTTAAGAAAATTGAAGTCATACCAATTGTCTTCTCTGACCACAGCGCTATGAAATTAGAAATGAACTACAGGGAAAAAAACCAGGAAGACACACCAATTCATAGAGGCTGAATAACTTATTACTAAATAATGGATGGTTCAAGCAGGAGATCAAGGAAGAAATCAAAAGATATCTTGAGACAAATGAGAATGAGAACATGATGACCCAAAATCTATGGGATGCTGCGAAAGCAGTCCTAAGAGGAAAATTCATAGCATTGCAGGCCTACCTAAAGAAACAAGAAACATCACTAATTGACAGTTTATCTTCACACTTAAGGGATCTGGAAAAAGAACAGCAAAATAAGCCCAAGGGGAGCACAAGGAAGGCGATAATAAAGATCAGAACAGAAATAAATGAAATAGAAACCAGAAAAATAATACAAAAGATCAATGAATCCAAGAGTTGGTTCTTAGAGCAGATAAACAAAATTGACAAACTTTTAGCCAGACTCATTAAAAAAAGGAGAGAGAGGACCCAAATTAATAAAATCAGACATGAAAGAGAAGTGACAACAGACACCACAGAAATACAAAAAATTTTAAAAACTACTATGAGCAACTATATGGCAACAAATTGACAATCTCCAAGAAATGGACAATTTTCTAGAGGCATTCAACCTTCCAAGGCTAACTCAAGAAGAAACAGAAAACCTGAATAGACTGATTACCACCAGGGAATTGATTCAGTAATCAACAATCTCCCAACAAACAAAAGCCCTGGACCACATGGCTTTACAGGTGAATTTTTCAAAACGTTCAAAAAAGAATTATCACCTATTCTCCTCAAGCTCTTCCAAAAAATCCAGGAGGGAAGACTCCCAAACACTTTATACGAAGCCATTATCACCCTGATCCCAAAAGCAGACAAAGACACCACAAGAAAAGAAAACTACAGGCCGATATCTCTAATGAACATAGATGCAAAAATCCTCAACAAAATATTAGCTAACAGAATTCAGCAATACATTAAAAAGATCATACACCATGATCAAGTGGGATTCATCCCTGGTATGCAAGGGTGGTTCAACATCCTCAAATGAATTAATGTGATACACCACATTAACAAAATGAAAAATAAAAATCACATGATCATATCAATAGATGCAGAAAAAGTATTTGATAAAATGCAGCAACCATTTATGATAAAAACCCTTAAAAAAGTGGGAATAGAGGGATCATATCTCAACATAATAAAGGCCAGATAGGATAAACCCACAGTTAACATCATACACAATGGAGAAAAGCTAAAACCATTCCCCCTAATATCAGGAACAAGGCAAGGTTGCCCACTATCTCCACTTCTATTCAACATAGTGCTGGAAGTTCTTGCCACAGCAATCTGACAAGAAAAATAAATAAAAGGTGTCCAAATCGGTAAGGAGGAAGTAAAATTGTCATTATATGCAAATGACATGATACTATATATAGAGAACCCTAAAGACTCCCCCAAGAAACTGTTAGAGCAGATAGATGAATTTAGTAAAGTAGCAGGATACAAAACTAATATTCAGAATCACTTGCATTCTTATATACCAATGATAAAATATCAGAAGGTGAAATTAAAAAAACAATTCCATTTACAATTGCTCCAAAGACTATAAAATACCTGGGAATAAATTTAACCAACAAAGTAAAAGATCTGTAGTCAGAAAATTATAAGACACTGAAGAAAGAAATGAAAGAAGACATAAATAGATCGAAACACATTCCATGATCATAGATAGGAAGAATTAATATAGTTAAAATGTCCATACTGCCTAAGGCAGTATACATATTCAACGCAATTCCTATCAAACTACCTTCGGCGTTTTACACAGAAATGGAACATATAATCCTAAAATATACATGGGACCACAAAAGACCCTGGATAGCCTCAGCAATCTTGAGAAATAAGAACAAAGCGGGAGGTATAACGATACCTGATTTCAAATTATACTATAAGGCTACAGTAATCAAAACAGCATGGTACTTGCATAAAGATAGACACATAGATCAATGGAACAGAATAGAGAGTCCAGAAATAAATCCATGCCTATATGGCCTTTTAATCTATGACAATGGAAGCAAGGATGTATGATGGGGTAAAGACAGTCTATTCAATAAATGGTGGTGGGAAACCTGGACAGACACATGCAAGAAAATGAAGCTGGACCACTCCCTTACACCATGTACAAAACTAAATTCAAAATGGCTTAAAGACTTAAATGTAAGATCTGAAACCATAAAATACCTAGAAGAAAATATAGGAAGAAACTTCACAGACATTACCAGGAGTAAGATTTTTACTGATATATCCCCTCGCACGAGGGAAGTAAGAGAAAAAATAAACATGTGAGATTACATCAAACTAAAACATTTTTCACAGCAAGGAAACCATCAATAAAACAAAAATGAATAGGAAAAGATATTTGCCAATGATATATCTGATAAGGGGTTAATATCACAAATCTATAAAAAACTCACCCAACTCAACTCCAAAAAAACAAACAACCCAATTAAAAAATGGGTAGAGGACTTGAGGAGAGATTTTTCTAAAAAGGACATACAAATGGCAAACAGACATATGAAGAAATGCTCAACCTCACTAACCATCAGAGAAATGCAAATAAAAACCACAAAGAGATACCACCTCACCCCAGTCAAAATGGCTATCATCAAGAAATCAGCAAACAAGTGCTGGCGGGCATGTGGAGAAAAGGGAATGCTTGTGCACTGTTGGTGCGATTGCAGATTGGTGCAGCCAGTATGGAAAACAGTACGGAGGTATCTCAGAAATCTGAAAATGGAACTACAGTATGATCCAGTAATTCCACTCCTAGGCATCTATCCGGAGAAATCCAAAACTCCAATTCAAAAATCTGTATGCACTTTTATGTTTATTGCATCACTATACACAATAGCCAAGATATGGAAACAACTGAAATGCCCATCAGTAGATAACTGGATTAAGAAACTGTGGTACATTTATACAATGGATTATTACGCAGCCATAAAGAAGAAAGAAATCTTATCATTTGCAACAACATGGATGGATCTAGAGAACATTATGTTAAGTGAAAAAAGTCAGAAAGAGAAAGACAAGTACCATATGATCTCACTTACATGCGGAATCTAAAGAAAAGAATAAGTGAATGAACTAATCAGAAACAGTTTTGGGGACAAAGAGGAAAATCTGAGGGTTTTTAGATGGGTGGGGGGATGGGGATAAGGGGGAAGGTGAGGGGATTAGAAAACAGTGGGTAACCACAAAATGGCCTCAGGGTTTTTGAAAATTAATTTGGGGAATGTAATTAATAATGTTGTAAAGATTTTGTAGGGTATCCGAAGGACACGTGTCGCATTTGGGAGACCACCTCAGGGATGCTGTAGATGCCTGATCACGGCACTGTACACCGGAAGCTAAACAATAATGAATGCCAACTATAATTTTATATAAATAAATAAATAAATAAATAAATACTTAAATAAATAAATAAAAGAAATGCCAGCAAATATCTATAATCAATTCCTCATAATCTGATCCCTTTTCAGGTAATTTATGTTTTTAAATAACAAAATAGATATATGTTTTAAAGTTATTTTCCTACTCACTTTGCAAGAATATGATATAATCTAATAGGTCTCGTTTGCTGGGAAATATTCCTAAGCAATCTGCCATAATGTCTTAAAACTGTTTACAAATTTGCTGAGTTTCTCATGAGCCTTCTGCTTTTATTAAAAATGAATCATTCATAAAACCTGTGATTAAACGCAGTCATTAATTACCAGAATTTAAACATTTGGTTAGCAAGTTGACTTCGGCAACCAAAAATTTGTAGCTCACTAAAGGGAGTAAAAAGTACCCATGAGTTAAATTAACTTATTCTGGCCACTAGATCATGTAATTAGAAATATTCATAACATAATGTCACATTATAATAATACAATATTAGAAATATTAAGTCAATTAACAAAATGTCTTGAGCACTTAGCTAAACCAGATTCTGTGCTAAGGCAATGGAGGTAGTTTACATCTATGAACAAAACAAATGCAATTCTTATCCTCTAAGAAAAAAGAAATTCACATTTTTGCAAAAGCTTGTTGAGCATTTGTGTTCCAGATTTACCTGAATGCCACCCTCAGGCTCTCCACTCCACTCTCTAGGACAGGCATTGTTTATACATGTATCTCTATATGGTTAGCACGAAGTGTGCAACCTAAAACACAGTAGGGCTTTTAATACATGTTTGATAGATGAATGAATGAGTGAATGAATGAGATTTAGATTATTTTTCCATGATTATGTTCATCATTAGGGTTAATGAATTTAATAATGATGGTTCGAGTTTAGGAAAAAATTTAACCTCTCCTTCTCATCTGTGCTAACTATTCTCAAACCCCATAGGTCTATTTAAAATCAATATCATCTGAATTTCTAACAAAGTCTGACAAAGAATAAGTCACACAGCAACTCTAGAGAAAGCTCAGTTTAAGAGGCAAGGGTATGTTGCAACAGCTCCAAAGTCAAATGAACTGAAGTTGAGTGGAATAGAAATTCAACAAATGGTCAGCTTCCACAGGGTAACATATCGACCACAAATAGCAGGAAGGGTCCTGCTGGGCTCCCCTGCATGTACTTGTCAAGACAAGAGATACCTAGGTATCTTAGCATATCATTTATGTGCTACTCAAAGCTAAGTCAGACCTAGCAAAGCCTCCATCTCTGTTCTTCTGCTCCAAGACAGAGCCAGCTCACCATGGTAGCTTACTTTCAACATGAGCCTCTCTACTCCAAACTCACAGGGTCTTGTTGAGTAACAGAGCCAGCCATTTGAAGTATTCAAACTGGATGGAAAGCAGCTGTCATTCAGGGAACTGCTGATTCTATATTGAATCCTGGAGAGACAGTGTCATCATATGAGCCAGAGACAAGGGATCAAATCCAGCTTTGACATTAACAAAGAATAACCTAGAGCAGCATTTATAATCAGGCTTAGCCTCAGATTTCTCATCTGTAAAACGGAGATCACATCTAGCTAAGAGTGTTGGTGAGTCTTCAGAATACCTTACAGAAAATGTGTGACACACTGTAATTTTAAAATATAACCATCATTATCTTTCTACTTTTTGGAGCCTTCCTACATATCCAGAGGCCCAAAGCCCATACATTCTACACAAACATTCCTCTCATGACTTCCTCCACAGATTCCACTTCTTAACAGTACTGCAATTGTCATTATTTTATTACTATCACTATTAGTATCAATAATAGCATCATGCATTTGAATTGTCACTTAGAATTTACTAAGCAAGTTCTCATAAATTTTATTTACTTTTCACAACAATTATATGAGGTAGATATTATTACCCAGATTTAAAAAATTAAGACAGGCTGACTCAAATTTAAGTAATTTACCCCATGACATACAAGTGGTGATTAAATAAACTGAAATTTGAACCAAGATTTTGCCAATACCTACAATGAATAGTTTACAAGAGAGACATGCTTTCTCTCACTCTTCTCACTGTCTTATCCCTCCAATTTGCTATTGGTGCTCATTTCTTTATGTTTGAAAATACACAGGACAAGCAGATTTAGGATGCAGGTTTAAATATTCCTGAAATAAAAATATTTATTCAAAAGTCATTTAACAAAAATTTATTGAGGCATTCTTCTGGGTTTGGAAGGTATGGCAGCAAATATGATATTTTTTTATCATGGTTTGTGACCCTTTGGGTTTCTTATAGTCCTGCATTCTGCATTGTTTCATCTTTGAAAACATGAAACATGTAGCTTTCTTGTATATTGCTGCTTAACATCTTGTGCAAGATTCCTGTATCTTTATGAACACAGACCTGCCCCTGTTTAGTGCAGACAATCATGATTTCTGAAGTTTCTATAGTCTGCAGTCTCCTTCTCTTCTGATGGGGAGGCAGAAAAGCTTCAGGTGGGTCCATGCATAAAGTCTTGAAGAACTTTCAGGAAATCAGGGAAACTGATGACAATATCTTTCACTCTCTCCAACTGAGAGAATATAATTGGCAGATTTGCTGGCCCTGGAGAGTAGGGACTAATGCAGGTAGACACACTAGGTCCTTAGGTTGGTTTGTGTGGGGGCAAGTCACTCTTGTCCTCTAGCATTAGAACAAGCTAGTTAGGAAGTAGAAGAGGAACAGTGTCCACCTCCTGCCAACCTTCCCTTTGGCCCAAATCATCCTTTCTCTTATATTTCTCAATATTTTTCTTCTTAAAGCTATGCCACAAATGTCTACTATGGGCCCAGGTAAAAGTAATACTGGCTATTACCAGTTATAGCCAGTTACTACATGACCTGTTATCATGAAGATCAATAATAAGTATGTATGTTTTTATAACATTACTATTATAAATCTAGTTTGATATTAGTTTTATTTGATGCCAACAGCAAAACTGTTCATGATTTCTCAGTCTTCACAGTTTGCTGCTTAAGCAGCATGATCATCTGCTCACAGTTTTATAAGCCATTAAATGACTTTCCAACTACACTTTTTATTCTCTGTGGAATACCTTGGCAATTGTGTCACTGAGACACTATGGTATGTAGTAGCTCACCTGAGAAGAGCCTAGCAATGCTGTAACTAAGTATTAAAAGCAGGAACAATTCTATAAGCTGGAATCAAAGTCCTCCCTGAAACATTCAACAAAATAGCATTTTATTCATTAACAAACACATATAATCACCCAGAAACCTGGGAATTCCCTTTCCTCTCCCACATTTTCTGCCATGCACAAAAGAAATAAGCTTTATCATTTCAGTTTCAACTCTTCGTCCCTTTAACCCTTACCATTGTCATGCATCTCTTCCTACCCAACTTCGCTGTCTCTATTGCCTCCTCCCCCTCTATGAACAGCGAGTTTCCCAAAAAATCAGGCTTTAGTTTTTTTTTTTTTAGTTTTTTGCAGATATTTTACCCTCTTTCTACACTCTTCTCCCATGGAAATTTTATCCCTTCCCATATAGACAATTATCAGAGCTCTTGAGAGGTCTGCTTCCCATTCCAAGTCTATTTCTCCAACTCTGACCTCTATTCCAGGCTCCTAACATTGGTTTCAATTATCTGACATCACCTGGACTGGATCCCAAACCGAAGGCATCATCCTTCCCCTGTTCCAAATATGTTTCCTTTACATTCCTATAACTGTTATTGGCTTGAAACACTAGAAACTAAACTATTCATTTTATTCCCTCCATCTGAGTTGGCTAGGATTAGATTCTGCTGCAAATAACAGAATCTAAAAATCTCAGTGGCTTCAACAAGGTCATTTAATCCTCCCTCATGTGTAAGTCTTATGGAATTTAGTCTCGGTCTGATAAAACAGTTCTTATCGGTCTGTTTTATCAGACCGAGACTAAAGAACTATCTGCTCCATGAAGTCTTCTGGGACTCAGGCTTCTTCTAGTTCACGCTTCCACTATTCCCAGGATCCAAATGAGCAGCTAGAACTAGACGAAGATGACCAATTATCTATGTAGCAAGATAGAAGAAGGCATGGAAGAAAAGGATGTGTGCCAGCCATCTTTTTCACATGCTACTGCATGATACTTCTGGTCAAAGCATAGTCACATAGCCATACCTCGCTACAAAAAAAGTTGAGAAATATACTCTTTATTTTAGATGGCCATGTTAACAGCTAAAAGTCAGGGTTTTTATTACTGTGAAAGGGGAAAGAACAGAGACTCAGGTGAGACCAGCAATGACTATTCTCTATGTCTAATTGTTCTAATCTTTTATATTTTATCTCTACAATAAATCTAGCATCAGCACTAGATTTCCAATTCGAAATAAAATTTCCAATTCTAAATTTTAATCACATCACTCCCTAGTCAAAAACTTTCAGTAGTTTTCTAATGCCTATATGTAAAGTAGTTCCTTAAGATCAACCAAAATTTGACCAAAATTTGACTGTTTTTTCTGGTTTTAACTAATACTGTTACCCAACACTGAGACAGCCTAACTACTTACCATAATATGTGTAAGTAGCCCTGAGTGCCAGGCATTCTGAGTAATCTTCAAAATTTTGTTAGTGAAAAAATGTGAATTTAAACATGTAGAGTTTGCCTAAGACCAGGCACACCTCTTTAAGATGTATCTCCGTACACTGTTGAGCATGTTCTTTGTAACAACTCTGATGCCAGAATTAGCAAAGGGAAGTGAGAATATGAAGAATTTATCACACCCAGTGATATCCTCATCATATCCTTATGTCTTTAGTGTCACAACGTACTGATTGGGAAATAGAAAATCTTATAAACTTAGTGACCTAAATAACCTTCCTCAACCCTTGTTGCTTTTCCTCCTCCTGTTCAAATTCTGTCCTCTCAGCTCTGTCACCATTCCATTAACTTCTTGTCCCTTTCATGGTTCTTCCCAATTTTCTGCTTAGTTTTAGTCATAAGGTTCTAAATTACTGGTAAAAATCCTAGCACTTTCTTACACAACTGGCCATACAGTTTTGCTCCTAACTGGAGTATTTTTATTTGGTTCCCATTTTCTATATCCAAAAGTGCTCATGCTGGCTTAGAATTAAAGCTAGACGACATGGTACCAACAAAACTATCACAGTCTTATTCATTTTTCTATCACCAATGCAAAGCCCAATGTTTGATGCTAAGTAGTGACTTAACAACTGCTTAATGAAGAGTGAATAAATGAATGAGTCCAGAATAGAGATTGCTTTATTTCTGAACCTCCCACACTATATTTCAAAGTATTAAACTGATATCACTAAATTACAATTCAGAATAAATCAACATTTATTATCAGGAAACTTACATTGAAAATCCATTTACTGGTTTTGAAAATAAGCAGTACAGCTTCTTGTTTCAATACAAGAGAGTATATGAATGCTGCTTAAAGCTAAGGTATGGCAAAGGAAAAATAAACAAATTTTCCTTTAGAATTTTAGCTTAAGTATCCAGAGGCCATAGACTACCTTACCTCCTACCTATTTAGACAAAAGCTTAATTCTACCCTGGAGTGAAAGGAGACCCAAGATAACTATACCAGCAGATCTACCCCATGAACTGGAGGAGTTTCCTATAGATGTAACACATTTGCACATCCCCATGTTCACCAGTTCCAACTCTTCCCACCGCTTGATACCAACAAATGCCTAGAAAAAGCTACCTTCTCACTCACCATTCCCTGGCAAGGAAAGGGACTGCTACTGAGCCAAGGTATTTGAGGGAATCTGAGAAACTATTCAAATACACTGAGGAACTAAAAAGGTTGATTTTATGGTAAGCACATGGGACAATCACTGTTATGAATAAAGAGCAGTCCCCACAGCTTTGAAGCAGTGGCCAGCATTCTCTCAGGATAATAACAGCTAAGCTTTCAACTGGGAAATTGTCTGTATTGAAAATGTGCTATGCTAGGTGATTTGCCTTTTTCTACTGAATGTCTCCTCAGTGCTTATGTCACTCCACTGGTGTCTTAGAGAATGTGTTGAACTTTTGTAATCCACTGCATGATCCCCTAACACATTGTAAAAATACTGAATTACCCTCAGGAGAGCATCAGGGTCAGAGTGGCATGGGCAACTCAGACCTCAGTTTTTTCAGTGTCTCTGAAACAGTCAATAGGCCTCTCCATGTTCCCAATAGAACTATTTGGTTCTAGGTCCAAGCTACTCGATCAGACGTGGACCTAAAAAGTATTGTTCTAAGTAAAAGGAAGCCTCAACCCCAAGATTCAAATTTTAATCATTTTGGAGAACAATTTAGCAATCTCTACTAAAATTAAAAGTCCATATTTTTCAACCCAAAAATTCCAGACATTAGTAAATATCATACATAAATAAGTACACAAAGATGCATACACTTGAATTTTAATTGTAAGCTTGTAACAATGAAAAATTGGAAATACCAACATGTCCATAAATAGGGAGATGGCTAAATCAACTACAGAAGATAGCATGTCATGCAATGAAATAATCTGCAGGAGACAAAAAAGGGGAGAATTTCTACTTCTGAGAATAATGAATTGTTCTTGTCAGGCCAACATTCCCACTATAAACAAGAACAAAAATCAAATAAATTATAAAATTCATATATTTAAAAATATTACAGAGCTACTGAAGCAAGGAGAACTAAACAAAGAAAAATCCAGAAAGAAAGGATTTCAGAGGTGACCTAAGTATATGCAGGGAGACATTTGCCTCCTCTAAGCTAGTTCACTCTAGAGGATCTAGAGGATAGAATGAGGATTGGCCCAGTAGAGGACAGCTGCTGGGGCTGAAAAACAAGCAGATCCTCTGGCAGCCATTTAGACTTCAGGGACAAAAGTGGAGATGTGCGGCGCCTTGACCTCAGTTGGTCTCTCTGTCATGTTATTTGTCAAGTTCTGAAGATGCACAGGGCAGAAAACTAAAGAGCTAAGCCAAAATCTATCAAAATCAAACCAGATGTTCTGTATGCACTCAGTGCTAAGGGTTCAAAGATCTACCAGTCTTTTATCTGAAAGCCCTGCAGGGCCATGTTCCAGAAATAGGGAGAAGCAGATGTAGTCTAAGTCTTACCCAAATTGTAACCTGTCCTGATGCTACTTAGTGTGCGGTTGAACTAAGGTGATCAGTCCGTAAACTTGATTTGTCTATCAGAAATCCTCTATAGCTTTCTAAGCAACATCTGACCAAGAAACAAAAATTATTAAGCATACAAAGAGTTAGAAAAACATAAATGACAAAAACAAAAAATAAAACAAGTGAGTTAGTGCTATACGTACTGATATAAAAATGTTCCTGAACTGAGTTTTTAGGGAAAAAACTACATACATATATAGCATACATACATACATCAATGGATGGAGAGAAAATCTGGAAGAATATATATACATTAAACTCATATTGGTGAGTATATCTAAGGATACTGAATGGAATACACTGGTATGGGTAACCAAGGGAAATATTTATCTGTATTGTTCAACTCATCTTAATTTTTAAAGTAATTAATTCTCAAAACTAGCTCATAAGTAAAGTCACCTTGGAAGTAGAGAGGTACACATAGCTTTCTGCATCACAGGAAAGAAAGCACTGGGAAATTTGTGAGCTAGTGACCTATTTACCTTGACAAGATAACAGAAAAGAGCTGGTAGGAGTAAAGGGAATGAGAGCTCTCATCTTATTAACCCAGCAGTGGTGATTTCAGTCATATCCATTTTGTTAATACAATTTTGCATTAGTGATTTTCATTTGGGTAGAAAAAGGAGTAACGTTCAGGATATCTGACACTGCTATGCAAAGAACTCAGAAGTTAAGCAAGGAATTGGAAACAAAGGTTAAAGTCAAAAGTAGATAGACGATTATCTGATAAAGGTAAACACAGAAACAGATCCATAGATACAGAGAACAAACTGATGGTTACTAGATGGGAGGAGTTTTGGGGTGATGAGTGAAAAGGTGAAGGGATTAAGAAGTAGAAATTGGTAGGTACAAAATAGTCATGGGAATGTGAGGAATATAGTCAATAATATTTTAAAAACGATATTTAGTGTCAAATGGGTAATAGACTTATTAGGGGGATCACTTCATAAATCATACAAATGTATAACCACTACACTGTACACCTGAAGCTAATATAAAATTATACTGAAGTTCACGTATAATTTAAAAAATAGTCATGGACACATAAAGTACAGCATAGGGAATATAGTCAATAATACTATAATAACCATGTACACTGTCAGATGGGTAATAGACTTCTTGGGGTTATCAGTTTGTCAGGTAAATACACGTCTAATGACTATGTTGCTTTGTACATCTAAAAACTAAAAAAAATAAAAATATAAAAAGCAAACACAGAAGTACATGTGATGAGGCCTGATACAAGCTAGAGAAAACTAATAGTCCAAGGGTATACTTAAAATTCAAAACTGAAGAAAAGTGTGTAGAAGGAACCCCAGTAAGGCCTGGATTCCTCCGAGAAGTATTCATATCTCCCTCCCCTGTGTTCTCACAAGACTTCCTATTTTTTTTTATTAACCTTAGCACAATCTTCCTTGAAATACAGTCTTCATGTCCACATCTCATCTGCACTCAACACCAAGGCCTCAAAGAACAGTGTCAAGTGGATAACAGAATCCTGCCTCATTCCTAACAGAGTTCACCATGTAGAACACATGGTTCGTGCTCTACACTTGTTTATGATCTAAGCCAAATACAAGTGATTTCTGACTGTAGTGCTTATCAGCAAGAAAACAGACATTCACATTGCAGGGCACCATTCATTGAAAAAAATCGGAGACGTCATCAAAATGGCGGCATCAGGTGAGCCTCTGTAAAGCTGTCCTGGAATTTACAACTAATTGAACAACAATAACTCCACAAAGGACTCCCTGCACAGCAGACAGGCAAGATGAAGAGGCCCACTATTGAATTCACCTAAAGGTGGGAGAATAGCGCGAGCGGGGTAGGAGGTAAGGTAGAAGTGCTGAGACAGAGCTGCGCGGGCCCAGGACGCAGACCTAGCTCAGTGCTCCGAACTCGCTGCATCCCGGAACTACCGCAGCTGCGGAAGAGAGAAGAACTCGGACTGCTAGGGCTCCGCTGATGGCCCACAGGGCTGAGGGGACAGCATATAACACGGCTGAAACCAACGCTCACGAAAGAGACCTCGGAGAAAAGACTGAGAGAAAAAAGCTGAAAATGGTGGTTTAAGCCCTCACTGCCGAGCAGAGAACGGAAGCCTTAGGCACTGAGACTAGCCGCCCTCTTCCTACCCTCCCAGAGCTTGCCCCACCCCCACCTGACCAGTGCTGGAAACGGAACAGTAGAAGTGTCAGAAAAAAGAACACATTATTTGCTGTTCTGAGAACTGTGGACGGCAGACAAAGATTCGTAGCCCAACTAGTTCCAGCAAAGGTGAGGGAGCTGTGGAAGCCAGACCGGCTGTGGTGGTGGTCGCCGCCATTGCTCTGAGCCACCTCTCACAACTCAACATGCCCCTGGCCCCACCAATCTGGGCGGATCCCTGCAGGAGTGTTGCCCAGGGCGGCCTGCGGGGTCTCAGGCGGGAGACCATGCTCGCTGCGCCATGTGTCATGTGGGGTGACAGGCACTCTGGTCCCACTCCCCACATAAGAATGCAGGACATGGTGAGGCCAAAAAGAAACACCCAAGGAGCGATAAGTAGGGGAGTCATATCACTATATTCTCACCAGCGGCATCCGCCTCTCTGCAATCAGCTCTTGCTAGGCCCCATTCTATCTGCTAGCGTAGCCACAGCAGTTATATTAGTGGCCAATGGCTAACAGGATACAGCTGACGGCACACTAGCAACAGCTGATTGCCATCTGATCACAGTTGATGGCCATTTATTACACAAGCCAGCACCTTTCTATGTGAACCCAAGAGCCTGGAAACTGCTTTCTGGCGCTCTATCCCCACAAGGAGTAAACAGAACTGCTGAAACATACAGGCTCTGAATCTGGTGCAGGAAGAGCTTTGGAACTTCAAAAGCTCTCTGCATCCCCACAGGGACACAGTGCCCTATAAGCCAGGTAAACTGTGAAGAGAGGAGAAGCCCGTCTCACAGGGAATCCCCCCATTGTGTGAGAAGCTGGAATAGTGCAGACAAAACATAGTGCTACTGTGTGAAAGAGGAAAAATAAGGTTGCAGTCAGAGAAAAAATAAAATATTCTACCAACAACTACTGAAAAACAAAAAAAAACACCTCTTACTATCAACCTGTTGCAGAAGCCACTCCCGTAGATGTCTAGGCAGAGAAATAATAAATAGTAATTGCCATGAATAACCAAGGCAACAAGGCAGCTCAGAGAAAAGTGTCTAGAAAACGAACTTAAAGATATGGAAATCTGTGACATAAATGACAGAGAATTCAAGATTGCAGTTCTGAAAAAACTCAACGAGATGCAAGAAACACAGAAAGACAATTTAATGAACTCAGAAATGCAATCAAAGAACAACATGAGCATTTTACGAAAGAGACTGAAATTTTAAAAAGGAACCAAATGGAATTTCTGGAACTTAAAAACTCCATACAAGAAATGAAGAATGAAACAACCAGCTTAGGTAGTAGGGTTGACCAGATGGAGGAAAGAATCAGTGACATCGAAGATAAAAACCTGGAAATTACACAAATGGAAGAAGAAAGAGACTTGAGACGTAAAAGAAATGAAAGAACTCTACAAGAACTTTCTGACTTGATCAGAAAGAGCCACATAAGAACAATGGGCATACCAGAATGAGAAGAAAAAGAGAAGGGTACAGAAAATATATTCAAACAAATTGTTGATGAGAACTTCCCATACTTCTGGACAGAACTGGATCTTCGAATCCAAGAAGCAAACAGACACCTAATTACCTCAATCCCAACAGGCCTTCTCCAAGGCACATTGTATTGAAGCTGTCTAAAATCAAATACAAAGAAAGAATACTCAAGGCAGCCAGGGAAAAGAAGATGGTAACCGGCAAAGGAAAGCCCATTAGATTATCATAAGATTTCTCAGCAGAAACTCTACAAGCCAGGAGGTAGTGGAACCAAATATTCACACTATTGAAAGAGAGAAATTATGAGCCTAGAATAATATATCCAGCAAAGAGATCCTTTAGATATGAAGGAGGAATAAAGACCTTTCCAGACATACAGAAGCTGAGGGAATTTTCTAATACACGACCTGCCTACAAGAAATACTAAAGGAGGCTATTCGACCAACATCAACAGAGACAATTTTTGGCAACATAAAAAGGTGAGAGTAAAGGCCTGAACCGGAATATGGGAATGGAGAACGGAAGCAAGCTGAACAAAATGAAATACTCTAAATATCAAACTTTCTTTTACATAAACTCAAGGGTAACAACTCAAAAAAAAAAATATCCAGAACTGAAATATATACTGTAATAAAAGAAGAAACAGAGGGAAACATCATAGAATACCACCACAAAGAAATAATAGACAACAACAAAAAAGCAAAGAAACAATGCAGACACAGCCTTACCAGAAAACTAAAGATAGAATGACAGGAAATCCTCACATATCAATAATCACCCTAAATGTAAATGGACTGAACTCATCAATAAAAAGTAGCAGATTGGATCAAAAAACTAAATTCAACTATGTCTCCAAGAGAGACATCTCAGCTACAAGGACAAGCATAGACTCAAAGTGAAAGGGTGGAAATTGACACTCCAAGCAAATGGTACCCAGAGAAAATCAGGTGTAGCCATAATGATATCAGATGAAACAGACTTCAGAGTGAAAAAAATAAAAAGAGACAAAAAGGGACAACTCATAATAGTAAAGGGGATATACAACAAGAAGACATAACAGTCATCAATATTTATGCGCCCAATCAGGAGGCACCGAAATATACCAAACAACTACTAACAGACCTAAAGAGAGAAATTGACCAAAACACAATTATACCAGGGGACTTAAATACATCATTGACAGCTATGGATAGATCATCCAAACAGAAAATAAATAACGAAATAGCAGCCGTAAATGACACATAGATGCAATGGACATAAATGACTTCTATAGAGCACTTCATCTTAAAACATCAGACTATACATTCTTTTCGAGTGTACATGGAACATTCTCAAGGATAGACCATATATTCGGACACAAAATCAGCCTCAGCAAATTAAAGAAGATTGAAATCATACCAAGCATATTCTCTGATCACAAGGCTTTGAAACTGGATATCAACTGCAAAAAGAAAGCAGGAAAAAACACAAATACATTGAGATTAAACAACATACTTTTAAAGAATGACTGGGTCAAAGAAGAAATTAAGAGGAGAGATCAAAAAATGCATAGAAACAAATGACAATGAAAATACATCCTACCAAAATTTTGGGGATGCAGCAAAAGCAATTTTAAGAGGAAAATTTATATCATTACAGGCCTATTTCAAGAAACAAGAAAAATCCCAAATAAATAACCTCACGTTTCATCTTAAAGAACTAGAAAAAGAAGAACAGGTGAAACCCAAGATAGGAGAAGAAAGGAAATAACAAAAATCAGAGCAGAACTAAATGAAATAGAGAAAAGACAATAGAAAAACTTAATGTGACAAAGAGCTGGTTCTTTGAAAAGATTAACAAAATTGACAAACCCTTGGCTAGACTCACTAAGATAAGAAGATAGAAGATACTAATTAACAAAATCAGAAATGAAAAAGGGGAAGATATCACGGAAACCACAGAAATACAAAGGATCATCCAAGAATACTACGAAGGACTATATGCCACCAAATTCAATAACCTAGAAGAAATGGACAAGTTCTTAGAAACATATAGCCTTCCAAGGCTTAACCATGAAGAACTGGAAAATCTAAACAGACCGATCACCAGTAATAAATTGAATCAGTCACCCAAAACCTTCCCAAAAGCAAAAGGGCTGGACCAGATGGCTTCACTAGTGAATTCTACCAAACCTTCAAAGAGGATCTAATACCAATCCTGCTCAAATTCTTCCAAAAAATTGAGGAAGAGACAATATTCCCTAAGTCATTTTATGAGGCCAACATTACCTTGATACCAAAACCTGGTAAGGAAAACACAAAAAAAAGAAAACTACAGACCTATTTCTCTGATGAATACAGATGCAAAAATCCTAAACAAAATTCTAGCAAATCGAATACAACAATGCATTAAAAAGATTATTCACCACGACCAAGTGGGGTTCTTCCCCGTGGCACAAGGATGGTTCAACATCTGCAAATCCATCAATGTGATATATCACATTAACGATATAGAGGACAAAAATCATATGATTATATTAACAGATGCAGAAAAGGCATTCGACAAGACACAACATCCCTTTATGATTAAAACACTTAATAAAATACGTTTAGAAGGAAAATACCCTAACATAATAAAGGCCATATATAATAAGCCTTCAGCTAATCGCATAATTAATGGTGAAAAACTGAAGCCCTTTGCTCTACATTCAGGAACACAAAAGGGCTGTAATCTATCACCTCTGATTTTCAACATAGTGTTGGAAGTCCTTGTCAGAGCAATCAGGCAAGAGAAAGAAATAAAATGCATCTAAATTGGGAATGAAGAAGTTAAATTATCACTCTTTGCAAATGACATGATGCTATATAGAAAACCCTAAACACTCCACCAAAAAGCTATTAGAAATAATCAAAGACTACAGTAAAGCTGCTGGCTACAAAATCAACGTACAAAGTCCACTGCATTCCTATATACTAACAATGAAAACTCATGTAAAGAAATACAAAAACAATTCCTTTTGCAATTGCAGCATAAAAAATAAAATACCTAGGAATAAACTTAACCAAGGATGTGAAGGACCTATATGCTGAAAACTATAAGACATTTTTTAGAGAAATTGAAGAAGAAACAAAGAAATGGAAAGACATTCCATGCTCATGGATTGTTAGAATCAACTTAGTTAAAATGGTCATATTACTCAAAGGAATATACAGATTTAATGCAATCCCAACAAAATCCCAATGGCATTTTTTTAAAGAAATAGAACAAAAAATCATCAGATTTGTTTCGAACCACAAAAGACCCCGAATAGCCAAAGCAATCTTAAGAAAAAAGAACAAAACTGAAGGTATCGCACACCCTGAGTTTAGCTTATACTACAGGGCTAAAATAATCAAAACAGCATGGTATTGTCAGAAAAACAGAAACATAGACCAATGGAATAGAATTGAGAACCCAGAAATAAAACCACATAAATATGGACAGATAATTTTTGACAAAGAAGCTAAAAACATACAATGGAGGAAAGACAGACTCTTCAATAAATGATGCTGGGAGAATTGGATAGCCACGTGCAAAAGAATGAAACTGGACTGTCATCTGTCACAATGTACCAAAATTAATTCAAAATGGATCAAAGACTTAAGCATAAGACCTGACACAATAAACTGCATAGAAGAAAACATAGGTACTAAACTTATGGACCTTGGGTTCAAAGAACATTTTGTGAATTCAACTCCAAAGGCAATGGAAGTAAAAGCTAAAATAAACGAATGGGACTATATGAAACTTAAAAGCTTCTGCACAGCAAAAGAAACCATCGACAAAATAAAGCGGCAACCAACTGAATGGGAGAAGATTTTTGCAAACAGTGCCTCCGATAAGGGTCTAATATCCAAAATATACAACGAACTCATGAAGCTCAACAACAAAAAAACAAATAACCCAATTGAAAAATGGGCAGAGGATCTGAAGAGACATTTCTCCAAAGAGGACATACAAACGGCAAATAGACATATGAAAAAATGCTCAACATCACTAATCATCAGAGAAATGCAAATGAAAACCACAGTGAGATATCACCTTATCCCAGTCAGAATGGCTATCATCAACAAGACAAATAGTAACAAGTGTTGGAGAGGCTGTGGAGATAAAGGAACCCTCATACACTGTTGGTGGGAATGCAGACTGGTGCAGCTGTTATGGAAGGCAATGTGGAGGTTCCTCAAAAAATTACGAATAGAATTACCACATGACCCAGCAATCCCTTTCCTGGGTATCTACGCAAAAAATCTGAAAACATTTATCCATAAAGACACGTGTGTTCCAATGTTCATTGCAGCTTTGTTTATGGTGTCCAAGACATGGAAACAACCAAAATGTCTTTCGATAGATGAATGGATAAAAAAGTTGTGGTATATATACACAGTGGAATACTATTCGGCGGTAAGAATTGATGATATAGGAACGTTTTTGACAGCATGGATTGATCTTGAGAGTATAATGCTAAGTGAAATAAGTCAGACAGAAAAAGCAGAGAATCATATGATTTCACTGATATGTGGTATATAAACCAAAAACAACAAAAGAACAAGACAAACAAATGAGAAACAAAAACTCATAGACACAGACAATAGTTTAGTGCTTACCAGAGGTTAAGGGGGATCGAGGGTAGGAGATGAGGGTAAGGGGGATTAAATATATGGTGATGAAAGGAGAACTGATTCTGGGTGGTGAACACGCAATGAGATTTATAGATGATGTAATACAGAATTGTACACCTGAAATCTATGTAATTTTACTAATAAATGTGACCCCAATAAATTAAAAAAAAGAAAAAAGAAAAAAGAAAAAAACAAAAAAACCCCAAAGAAATAAAAAAATTGGTTCTGAATTATGAATTAAGTATCTACTGTCTGTTTAGCATTATGCGAAACTCAGTTTTCCACAGCATGACTCATCTCTTCCCTGTCTGCCTTTCTGATCAGCCTTGCTTTCCCTTTCCATCTAAAGGTGCTAAATGGGTCTGTAATCTTGAGTTATGGGGAACACAGGGACAAGAAAAGCAACTAGCGTGCAAGAAAAGTAACAAGCAGGCAAGTCTTGACGAACAGTGCCCAGTGGAGGACCAGCATACAGGAAGCATATAATAAATATTTAGTCACTACAGGACAACCCAAAAGTCTGCTCCGGCTAAAATGTGTATAATAGTTTACAAAAGGACACCTGAAAAATGCTATGCTACCAGAGCATTCCACACTTACTCCAGTCAGGGTAGATTTTTCATTTCTCATTTTTCATTTTGATAGCTGACCAACAACCCAGTGAAAAATTTCCCCTGATTGTGCATTTTTATCTGAGGAAAAGACTACTTAAGGGCAAACAAAGGTCTTTTGAAAATCGTCTGTTTGGAGCAGATGCCACAGAAGAAATGACATTGTAAGACGAGGTCTAAATATGTTCCTTAAGCAGAGGAGGAGTAGGTGTTTTTCATTTTTTTGTTTTTTAATAAACATTCAGATGCTTCTCAGATCCCTCTGGGCGTTGCTTTCTGAAACTCCATTGGCCTAAGTTTATCTTATTTATTTATTTTTTAAAGTTTTGTAACCTATTTTTTGTTTTCTTTTTTTTTAATTTTTCAATTACAGTTGACATCCAATATTACACTACTTCTACATATTTATTTCTTCCCTACTGATCTTCAAGCACTATTTGCTGTTAAATTTTCAGCAAGGCTGTGTGCAGCTGGTTAAATCCATAGGTGGACTGCCCATGCCTATTAACAAAGCCAGGGGAGCAGCTAAATTACAGGCCTATCCAGGCAGAAGTCGTGGGGTCTAGGCAATTCAAACCTACATGAGAAAGGAGGGGTTTAGCTAATTTCCCTAGCAAGTTACCTTGCACAGATTACAAACCAGGTGACTAAGAGTCACCAGAAACCAAACATGGCTTCTGGGTGAGACCAATCCTTTTGTATTTCCTGGGTACATACCATCATCTGCTTAGCATTACACAAAAAATATAGGACCTAGTCCTTGCTTTCATGGAAGTTATGATCTAATGAACACATGTAGAACAACAGAACAAGTAGAGAAAAGATGTTTCCTTAACCACTCTATTTTTTTTAACACAACAATTATCAAAATCTGAAACAATTCGGTTTATGTATGAGGTCTGATAATTAAGTTCGTAAACGTGCAACCGTGCACTTATAGGCAGCACTGTACAAACAGCTTGGTAAGGTTTCATAACCTTGGTATATCAGTGTCTCGCAGCCATGTTCATGTCGACTTGTGGCGGTGTCTTGCTGAGTGGCATTCATTACTGTTGCATTTTTTTGTGTGCCATCATGAGAATGTCTGAGCTTGAATTAGAGCAACAAACAAACATTAAATTTCTTGTTAAACTTGGCAAGAGTGGAAGTGAAATCAGGGTCATGTTACTCCAGGTTTATGGGGATAATGCCATGAAGAAAGTGGCAGTGTACAAATGGATTAAACATTTTTCTGAGGGGAGAGAACACATCATTGATGAAGAGAGCTCACGGCGGCCAGTAACTAGCAGAACTGATGAAAACATTGGAAAAAGTCATCGAATGGTGCATCAAAATCGTCGGCCAACTGTGAGAAGCATAGCAGACCAAGTAAACATTGACAGAGAAACAGGAAAATCTTAACTGAAAATCTTGACATGAGAAAGGTGTGTGCAAAAATGGTCCCGAAGGAGCTCACAGATGAACAAAAAAAAAAGGAGAGTCAAAGTTTCCCAAGTCCTTTTGGAGAGGCAAGATGATGTTTTGGGCCATGTTATCACTGGTGATGAAATGTGCGTGTACCAATAAGACCCTAAAACAAAGCATCAAAGTGCACAATGGAAGTCACCCAATTCTCCACAACCAAAAAAGTTCTGTCAATCCAAATCAAGAGTCAAATTGATGTTGCTAAACTTTTTTGATATCAGAAGGATTATTCACTATGAATTTGAAACAACTGGACAAACACTTAACCAAGCTTACCATTTGGAAGTACTGAAAAGGCTGCATGAAAAAGTTAGATGAAAATGACCTGAACTTTTCACCAAGAATTCACAGCTCTTGCATCACAACAATGCACCAGCTTACATGACACTGTCTGTGAGGGAGTTTTTAGCCAGTAAACAAGTAACTATACGGGAACACCCTCCCTACTCACCTGATCTGGCCTCCAACGACTTCTTTCTTTACTAGAAGATAATAGGAATTATTGAAATGAAGACATTTTGATGACATACAGGACATCAAGGGTAATACAATGACAGCTATGAAAGCCATTCCAGAAAAAGAGTTCCAAAATTGCTTTGAAGGGTGGACTAGGTGCTGACATCCATGCATAGCTTTCCAAGGGGAATACTTCGAAGGTGATGGTTGTGATATAGCAGTGAGGTATGTAGCACTTTTTCTAGAATGAGTTTCCAAACTTCATTGTCAGACCATGTATTTATTATCCATATCCTCCACCAGAATGCAGGTTGCATGTCGGTAGTGATTGTTTCTGTCTTGTTCTCCTCTGTATCTCAGCCTTAGAATAGACCTGGTCCATGCCAAGTATGCAATAAATATTTATATACACATGCATTCAAGTTACCAAACTCTGTTTTAGGTACTGAGGAATAGCCTTATCCTTAGTGTCTGATAAGTTAAACTCGGTTCCACCTTTTGCTGTGCCTATAACATGATGAGAGAAAATGGACAGCAAAGAACTATACAAATAAATAAGCAAGATAATATCAAATAAAAATAAGTGCAATTGAAATAAATCCTAAGGAGGCTCCACAGGAATGGCGGCAGAGGGGCGCACTTTTTGAGTTCTCCTCCGGATTTTATCACAAACGGGACATCTATAACACATCAAATGATTCTCTGCTCATCACAAAGAACAGTTAAGAGACTCATGCAAGAATTACTTGAAGGTGGGCAAATTGGGCGAGCAGGGAAAGAGGGAAGGGAGCGGAGTGGAGACAGGGACCGCATCTGTGGCTGTGGAAACGCGGCCGGAATCCGCAGCTGCAGAGACGCAGGGGATCCCAGGACAGAACAGAGAACACAAAAGCCAAGAGGTGGGCTCTTTCCCTGCGTCCCACAGCTGATCTCTCCCGCTGAGGGGGGCAGCATATCCAGCATTTGAGGCAATAACCTCCGCTGAGACCTCCAGTTGGGCCCTAGGTTGGAAGAAGGACACAAACTCCATACCTGGGCCCCTTCCCCCCTCTCCAATCCTACTCCCATCCTTCCAGAGACTTACACTGTCCCCTGAACTGAGGAGTAGTGTCAGATTACAGAGAAACCTTAGTGCTCAGGCTCTGGGAAGACGGGCGTGCAACTCTGATCCAGGATAGAGGCTGGGAAGAGTGTGATTTTTTGCTGGACTAGAAGAGAAGAGACTCCTCCACCCCCAGTCACCACGTTTTCTGGCCTGTGGGAAGTGCGATACAGCTGGGCTGGGAGAGAGAAAACCCCCTCCATCCCCAGTCCCCACCCTTACTGGCTTGCCTACAGCAGGACAATTACAACTGCAGTGGCACTCCCTGGGATCAGCAGTAAGCGGCAGATGCAGCTCTAGGCTTTCAGAAGCTCAGAAATCTCCCGCCTGACACACATACACACACACACACACACACACACACACACACACACACACACACACAAAGTCCTCTAAGATACAGGAGAACTGGACACAGGGCTGGTGGTACTACTCTCAGTGAGCATATGTGCAGACAAGAGCAGAAACTGCACTGACTTTGTAGAAACTACCATCCAGACCCCTCAGCCCCACGCATCTAAATCTGCAGTCCCAACGTCACTCTGGGCACCAGGTGACCTGTTCTGCCTGCACAATACACAGAGGATTATTTGGAACTGCAGAGGACAACCTGGAGATTACTAGGTGGACTGAAGCCAAGACTGGCGATGCTTTTTTTGTTTTGTTTTGTTTTGTTTTGTCTTTATATCTTTGATATCTTTGCCTGTGTTGAGTGTGGGTTGTCGGTTATTTTTACATGTGAATGTATTTGATATTTTTCTTTGTTGTTGTTGTGCATGGTGTTTTGTGTTGTTCTTAAATTGCCATACCGGGGCCCAGCTTAAGAGGCACAAGATTCAAAACACCCAGAGGCCCACTCCAGAACAAATCAGAGTACTATCAGGTTTGACCTACAAGTGACACACCCAGAGGAAATTCTCTGAAGACACAAGAGCCCACAGAGGCCAAACCACATTTAAGTGGTGAACCCTCACACAGCAGAACAACCTGCAGTGGGGAGAGCCAAGTCTCACAACTACTCAGCCTAGGAGTTAACCCCACCTACTCACAAGCAAAAAGCAATTAAAGATCTTCTTTAACAGGACAATACACAAAACACAAAAGTCACCTTTGGAGCATACACAGAGGAGAAGGAAGTAGTGCAAGTCAAATATAAAGGACACATACTACATAAGGCAACCAAGGAAGAACTAACAACTCTAGGGGATCTACATAATACATCGAAGCAAACACAGAGAGTCAGCCAGAATGGGGAAACAAAGAAACATGTCCCAAATAAAACAACAGAAGAAACCTCCACTTCTGGAACCAAATGAAACAGAGGTAACCAACCTATCAGAGACAGAGTTCAGAACACTGGTGATAAGAATCTTTAAGGAGCTTAGAGATGACATAAAGAAGGATGTAGAAATCATAATGAACAACCAGTTAGAACTAAAGAACACAATTACTGAAATAAAGAACTCACTTGAAGGAGTTAACAGCAGGTTAGATGAAACAGAGGATTGAATCAGCAACTTAGAAGACAAGTAAGCAGAGATCACCCAAACAGAACAACAGAAAGAAAAAAGAATAAAAAACAATGAAGATGGTTTAAGAGACGTCTGGGATAACATGAAGTGCAACAACATACGCATCATAGGAATACCAGAAGATGAAGAGAGGAAGCAAGGAATTGAGAACATATTTGAAGTAATAATCTCCGAAAACTTCCCTAACCTGATGAAGGCGTCCAACATACAAGCCCAGAAAGTGCAAAGAGTTCCAACTAGATAAACACAAACAGGTCCATACCAAGACACATTATAGTTAAAGTGGCAAAAATTAAAGACAAAGAGAATATCCTAAAAGCAGCAAGAGAAAGACAGAGGGTTACATACAAGGGGACTCCCATTAGACTATCAAATGACTTTTCTACAGAAACATTGAAGGCCAGGAGGAAGTGGCAGGAGATACTCAAAGTGATGGAAAACAAAGGCCTACAACCTAGATTGCTTTATCCAGCAAGGATATCATTTAAGGTTGATGGAGAGATAAAGAGCTTCCCAGAAAAGAATAAGCTAAAGGTATTTATTACCATCAAGCCAGCATTGCAAGAAATACTAGAAGGACTTCAGTAAATAGAAGAAAGATGAAAACAATCTAACTATAAATTTAAAAAATGGAAATAACTATGTACCTATCAATAATCATTTTAAATGTAAACGGATTAAATGCTCCAATCAAGAGACATAGGGTGGCTGAGTGGATAAGGAAGCAAGACCCTTGTATATGCTGTATACTAGAGATTCACCTCAGATCAAAAGACACACACAGGCTGAAAGTGAAGGGTTAGAGTAAGATATTTCATGCAAATGCAAATGAGAAAAAAGCTAGAGTTGCAATACTTATATCTGACAAAATAGACTTTAAAATAAAAACATATTAAAAGACAAAAGTGGGCAATATATAATAATAAAGGGATCAATCCAACAAGAGGACATAACCCTAGTAAACATCTATGCACCCAACATAGGAGCACCTAAATATATAAAACCGATATTGACTGACCTAAAAACAGAGATCAACAGTAACACTATCATAGTAGGGGACTTCAACACACCTCTGACTACCAGGGACAGGTCTTCCAGACAGAAAATCAATATGGAAACAACAGCCTTAAATGATACATTGGATCAGCTGGATTTAATCGATATTTTCAGAGCATTTCACCCCAAAGCTGCAGAATACACGTTCTTCTCAAGTGCACATGGAACATTTTCCAAGATAGATCATATGTTAGGCCACAAAACAAGTCTTGATAAATTTAAGAAAAATTGAAATCATACCAATTGTCTTCTCTGACCACAGTGCTATGAAATTAGAAATGAACTACAGGAAAAAAAAACTAGAAGACACACCAATACATAGAGGCTGAATAACATGTTACTAAATAATGAATGGGTCAAACAGGAGATCAAGAAAGAAATCAAAAGATATCTCGAGACAAATGAAAATAAAAACATGACGACCCCAAATCTATGGGATGCCGCAAAGCAGTCCTAAGAGGAAAATTCATAGCATTGCAGGCCTACCTAAAGAAACAAGAAACATCACTAATCAACAGTTTATATTCACACTTAAGGGATCTGGAAAAAGAACAGCAACATAAGCCCAAAGGGAGTACAAGGAAGGAGATAATAAAGATCAGAGCGAAAATAAATGAAATATTAACCAGAAAAGCAATACAAAAAACCAATGAATCCAAGAGTTTGTTCTTAGAGAAGATAAAAAAAATTGACAAACCTTTAGCCAGGCTCGTTAAAAAAAAGAGAGAGAGGACAAATTAATAAAATCAGAAATGAAAGAGAAGTGACAACAGACACGGCAGAAATACAAAAATTTTTAAGAAATTACTATGAGCAAGTATATGCCAACAAATTTGACAATCTGGAAAAAATGGACAATTTTCTAGAGACGTACAACCTTCTAAGGCTAACTCAAGAAGACACAGAAAACCTGAATAGACTGATTACCACCAGGGAAGTTGAATTAGTAATCAACAATCTCCCAACAAACAAAAACCTTGGACCAAATGGCTTTACAGGTGAATTTTACAAAACGTTTAAATAAGAATTATCACCTATTCCCCTCAAACTCTTCCAAAAAAATCCAGAAGGAGGGAAGACTCCCAAACACTTTTTAAGAAGCCACTATCACCCTGATCCACAAATCAGACACACTACAAAAAAAGAAAACTGCAGGTCGATATTTCTAATGAACATAGATGCAAAAATCCTCAACAAAATATTAGCGAACAGAATTCAGCAATACATTAAAAAGATCACACACCATGATCAAGTGGGATTCATCCTTGGTATGCAAGGGTGGTTCAACATCCGCAAATCAATTAATGCGATACACCACATTAACAAAATGAAAAATAAAAATCACATGATCATATCAATAGATGCAGAAAAAGCATTTGATAAAATCCAGCAGCCATTTATGATAAAAACCCTTAAGAAAGTGGAAATAGAGGGATCATATCTCAACATAATAAAGGCTAGATAAGATAAACCCACAGCTAACATCATACTCAATGGGGAAAAGCTAAAACCATTTCCCTTAAGACCAGGAACAAGGCAAGGTTGCCCACTTTCTCCACTTCTATTCAACATAGTGCAGGAAGTTCTAGCCACAGCAATCAGACAAGAAAAATAAATAAAAAGTGTCCAAATGGATAAGGAGGAAGTAAAATTGTCATTATATGCAGATGACGTGATACTATATATAGACAACCCTAAAGACTCCCCCAAGAAACTGTTAGAGCTGATAGATAAATTTAGTAAAGTAGCAGGATACAAAATTAATATTCAGAAATCAGTTGCATTTGTATATACCAATGATAAAATGTCAGAAGGAGAAATTAAAAAAAAAATCCCATTTACTATTGCTCCAAAGAGTATAAAATACCTGGGAATAAATTTAACCACAGAAGTAAAAGATCTGTACTCAGAAAATTATAAGAAAGAAGTGAAAGAAGATACAAATAGATGAAAACACATACCATGTTCATGGATAGGAAGAATTAATATAGCTAAAATATCCATACTGCCTAAGGCAATATACAGATTCAACGCAATTCCTATCAAACTACCAACGACGTTTTTCACCGAAATAGAACGTATAATCCTAAAATTTATATGGGACCATAAAAAACCCCGGATAGTCTCAGCAGTCTTGAGAAATAAGAACAAAATGGGAGGTATAACAATACCTGACTTCAAATTATACTACAAGGCTACAGTAATCAAAACAGCATGGCACTTGCATAAAAACAGACACATAGATCAATGGAACAGAATAGAGAGTCCAGAAATAAATCCATGTCTATATGGCCTTTTAATCTATGACAATGGAAGCAAAAATGTGTGATGGGGTAAAGACAGTTTATTCAAGAAATGGTGCTGGGAAACCTGGACAGACACATGCAAAAAAATGAAGCTGGATCACCTCCTTACACCATATACAAAAATAAATTCAAAATGGCTTAAAGACTTAAGTGTAAGACCTGAAACCATAAAATTCCTAGAAGAAAATATAGGAAGACTTCACAGATTTACCCACTGTAATATTTTTACTGATATATTTCCTCGCGTGAGGGAAGTAAGAGAAAAAATAAACATGTGGGATTACATCAAACTAAAGTTTTTTCACAGCAAAGGAAACCATCAATAAAACAAAAAGGGATGCTACTGAATGGGAAAAGATATTTGCCAATGATATATCTGATAAGGGGTTAATATCACAAATCTATAAAAAACTCACTCAACTCAACTCCAAAAAAACAAACAACCCAATTAAAAAATGGGCAGAGGACATGAAGAGACATTTTTCTAAACAGGATATACAGATGGCAAACAGACATATGAAGAAATGCTCAACCTCACTAACCTTCAGAGAAATGCAAACAAAAACCACAATGAGATACCACCTCAACCCAGTCAAAATGGGTATCATTAAGATATCAACAAACAACAAATGCTGCCGCGAATGTGGAGAAATGGGAATGCTTGTGTACTGTTGGTGGGATTGCAGATTTGTGCAGCCACTATGGAAAACACTATGGAGGTATCTCAAAAATCTGAAAATGGAACTACCTATGATCCAGCTATTCCACTCCTAGGTATCTATCCGGAGAAATCCAAAACTCTAATTCTAAAATCTTTATGCACTCCTATGTTTATTGCAGCAGTATACACAATAACCAAGACATTTAAACAACCGAAATGCCCATGGGTAGATGACTGGATTAAGAAACTGTGGTACATTTATACAATGGAGTATCAAGCAGCCATAAAGAAGAAAGAAATCTTAACATTTGCTACAACATGGATAGACCTAGAGAACATTATGTTAAGTGAAATAAGTCAGACAGAGAAAGGCAAATATCATATGATCTCACTGGAATCTAAAGAAAAGAATAAGTAAATGAAGTAATCAGAAACAGTTTTTGAGACATAGAGGAAAAACTGAGGGTTGCCAGATGAGAGGGGGCTGGCGATAAGGGGGAAGGAAGGTGAGGGGATTAGAAAACAGTCGGTTACCACAAGATGGCCACGGGGTTTTGAGTACTAATTTGGGGAACATAATCAATAATTTTATAAAGATTTTGTAGGGTACCCGATGGACAGTTGTCCCATATGGGAGACCACCTCAGGAATGATAACCGCACTGTACACATGAAGCTGAAGCCGAACAATAATGAATGCCAACTATAATTATACATATATATATATATATATATACACACACACACATATATATATACATATATATGTATGTATGTATGTATATGTATGTATGTATATACTTACAAGAAGCGGAGTACAGCATTAGGAATAGAGACAGTGGAAATGTGATTACTCTGTATGATGTCAGAGAGATAGTTGATGGGGGGAGAAAGGTTCACACAGTGTGAGGGATATAAATGATGATCGTCTAAGTATTACTTTGTCTTGTGCACCTGAAACTAATAAAAAAAAAAGAAAAACAGTGAATCCTAGCAGTCACCCTTGAATCCTTTGTATCCCCTCACCTCCCATATCCACTCCATTAGCAAGTCCTAAAGGCTTTGTCTATAAAACAGCCAAATCTTACTATTGCATACAATCTCCACTGCTATGCCTATACGCCAGGTATCATTAATTCTCACTTGGATTCTTGCAACAGCGTTCTAAATGTCTGGTCTTAATTCGATTCCTGTACCCCACAATCTATGCCTCACAGAGTGGTCAGTGATTTCTTAAAGCACAAATCAGATATAATCACCCTTCTGCTTAAAACCCATTTCTTCCAGGGTAAAACGCAAACTCCAAACTAGAGCTTATATGACCTTTCCTGAAGATGTGGCCTTATTGACCTCTCTGCCAGACATTTCCTATCTCTCTCTCCTTTGTTTCCTCTGTTCTAGCCACATTGGCTTATGTTCAGTGTCTAAAAGAGGCCAAATGGCTTTTCCTGCTGAGTTTTTGCAATAGTTTTTACCTCTGCTCAAAAGCCTCTTTCCCAAGAACTCTCATACATTGCCATCAATTTATTTTGCGCCAACTATGAGATCCCTAATACCAAGCACATCTATTACTTAGTACAAAATTAAATAATAAAGAAAAATGTGTATTGTAACTATTTGGTACATTATTTATCCATGCATAATAAACTTTTTTCATGAATAAGTTTCATCAATGAATTACCAATATCAAATGTTCCAAAACATGTAAATTCAGAGGCAAAGCTTACAGTCTGGAAAACTAAAGGTTCTCATATGAGCCAAATATTGACCAAAAATAATAATAATCGATGCCCAGCATTAAAACCATCTGCTCTGTTTGTGTGCCTTAAAGGTCAACTTGTATTGCTCTTTCAGAGGTCTGTTACTTGACCAGTAACAGCAGAGTAAAAGACTGAACGAAAGAATTTCACTGGAAATATAAGTAAACAGCAAATGTCACTCGAAATACCAGTGTTCATAGGAGAAATTCTGCCTTTGTCTCTAAAGGTTGACCTCTCTCTTCCTGTTCTCAGGGAATTTTAAGAATATAATGATTCATAGATTAGAGCCTGCCACAGTGCCTTGGCCTTGAATTTTAGAACGTTTTACATGGACCAAAAAGAATCTCACCTTCCATTAAATACCTTCCCATGACATTTACAGCAATAGATTCTCTTTCCGGCAAGTGAGAGCCAACAAAATTAATGGTAGTGTGTGGCAAATGAGGAAGACTGTTTAAGGACACTTCAGTCACATCTTGGCAAAAATAGCTAAAGTTTAGCCAGGACTGGGGATTGTCCAAAATGTAAAATTTTTGCAGCTTAGGTAACAGAATTGTTTATTAAATAACTAGCAGGGCTCAACATAGAGGCTTCCTCAAATATGAGCCCAAAAGCATCTGGGAAGCATCAGTGATAAGCATAAATAATGATAAATAAGTACTGGCTATATTTTGGGGAGGATGTAGGCATATTATGCTGAATCACTATCAACTACTTTTCTTGACAACTTCCAAGAAGAATTTCATTTGTATTTCAAGGTTTCCATTTGGGTCAACCATGAACAAATAAGAATATGGGAGAGAGAGACAGACAGGCCACCTGCAAGGTGAGCTGGGTGTCTGATAAGAGTTTCTCTAGTCGTGCCATCTGGTGTGTCCTGGAACTTGTCATCCAAATTGCTGTTCTCCTGAACAAATTTAGTTTTCTCCAGACAATTCAGCTTAAATGAGCTCATATTGTCTATGTGACACCTGTCAAAAGAAGAGTGAAAGATTTATCTAAGCCCTAAATTGAAAGAGGGAGGCAGGCAGAGAGAGAGACAAGGAGTGAGAGGTAAGCAGGAACAAGGAAAAGGCAAGAAGATGTGGTATGTGCAAAGCAGAAGGAACTCTTTCCTGGAGGTCAGTGTATTTTTATCTTCACCTATAAATGTAATGACAGAAGGTGAGAAAAGCAGAAGCGTTACTTCCAATCATATTTGCTGAGACAAATATGATTGAACACATGAAATATGAAAATAGTACAAACTACCTTCACTTTAGCCTAGTGTCATTTTTGTCTGTTTGTTGTGTGTGGTCTGTTTTTAGTTAAGAAAGAAAGAAATAGCAGTTGAGAAATCTGATCCACTTTTGACAGCATGACCAATGCTTTTTCCATCCCCTCTGGAACAGGATGCAGTATCAGGCAAGGGCAAGTGGAGGAGTGATTTCATTAACTAAGTCTTGATTTTGCTGTTAGCATATCTGCAGATCTGTATTTTCTACTCAAAGTCTTGGGGAGCTGCCAACATGGGCACAAAACATGATGATAATGGATTGAAGCTGCCATAGGGCAAATCTCTGGAAGGAGAGATATCATACAGAGTTGCCAGGAGGGTACTACCTGTGCCTTTGCCTTTCAAGTTGGAAGAAATCTGATTTGTTAACTGTTATTTGCCACAGGAAGGTACTGAATAAAGAGAAGGAAGGGGACAAGAGGGAAGGATAGGAAACAAGTGGGCCTCACAGAAAAATAATTAAAGATGTCCTTCAAAATCCATCTTCCTAAGCCAAGGGCCCAAGATTGCAGAGGTCTCCTCAAATCTGTCCAATGTTGATAGTACTGATGTTAGTGCATTTGTTGGTAGTTTTCATACTTTCATTCTCTAAACCTAGTCTGCTCAATTGGAACACGGTGCTTTGGTCTTACAACATTTATTAAAATGACTTTATGAAAACCCTTTTCTGGGAATATTTTATTCTTTATTTCAAGTTTAGTTATCAAAAAACCTTTTTCAAAATGTCCTAGGATACAATCTTGATTAGGTTATAAATTGCAAAATGTGTTTAAAGCTCCCTGCCTCCCAAGGCTCTTGTAAAGATTCAATTGAGATGATATTTATAAAGCACCCAATACTCAAAAGCTGCTGAATATATGTTAGCTCTTTTCTCTTTCCCTCTTTAAATTAAGAGACTCCTAGAACTTACAGCAGAAAAATCTAGATCAGTAATGGGCAGTATTTAGGCATATATCCATAAACAAATTTTCTCAGGGAAATAAATCCAATTAAAGATAAATTGATATAACATCACAATGCCTATTTGGGGTATTCATGAGCATCCCTTTAAAAAATTATTCCAACAGAACAGTATTTTCAATACACCATGGTGTTATGGATACAGCTGGTGCTAAGCAATGTGAGTCAGGTAAGCAATGAAGATCTAGTTTGCAGCTTCTTTTCTTAGCGGCAGAAGAGATGGCATTTAATCGGCCTTGCCTCCCTGGAAATTAAAAACTAAGCCTCAGAAGAAGGCCAGGCAGCTGACATATAGACTCGTTCCCTGATGAGGAAAGAAAAACACAGAGCATGTGGAAAGCCTACCTCTTCACAAGACGAGTTTTCATTTCCTGTGAGAGTGTTCATGACATGGTAGGTCACGAACACATTTGGTAGGATAAAAGTCCTACTAAAATGAGCAAAGCAACAATGTTATGCAGCATTGTGGAAGTGCACCGAGGATTCTAACTCTTAAAAATAGCAATTTTTAGAGGGGAGGGGTCCACAGAGATTAAATCAATCTATTTTATTTTACAATTAATCTTGGGAGGCTGAGTATAGTCTGATAGAGATCTACCCATGAGACATGAAAGAAAAGAATCATGGTATCAGGAGGTGAAAGATATGTATCCTTGTTCAGCTATTAGCTAGCTAAGTAACCTTCAGCCCCAAGTTCTACATTTGTAAAATGAAGGGGTGAAACAGATATCCTCTCAGGGTTCATCCAGCTCTAATGCTTTTGAAATCTAGCTTCTAGAAGGGAAAGGAAGTAGAAATAGGAAGAAGTTGCTTACAAAAAATTCCAAGTGCCAAACCACCAAAAACTGAAAAGTCCACTAAAATATATATAGTGATGATGGGGAGGATGAGGATGGTGTTATCAGTTAAAATCTACAAATGCCTTATGAGCACAGCACTCATCCATGCACTTTACAGGTGTTAACTCTTAATCCACTCTGACTTCCTTTCTATCATACTTCCCATGATACTAGACAACATAGGGAATGAATACAAGCATTCTGAGGATGCAGCTAAGAGGAAATTGATTTGCAGATACATTACTTTGGATCTACCAAGACGTTTTTAGATGATTCACAGCCCTCTTTTCATCCTGGTATAGGAATGGCTCGCCAGACTACTAGTGTCATAACACAAGGAGACATGGCAAGAGGTCATATTGGCTAAGAATAAATCCTACCAAGCCTAGCAATGAAAATATGGTGATAGTGGTAAATATTCAGAAGGAATTAATTAGAAAAATATCTTCCAATTATCACATATGTAAAATTAAAGAATTCAGCAGACATCATAAAATGGTGGTGTGAAGTGAGCCTCTGGAAATCTCCCCTGGAATTTACAACAAATTGAACAACTATAACTCTGAAAAGGACTCCATGTGCAGCAGACAGGCAAGATGAAGAGACTCACTACTGAAATCATCTAAAGGTGGGCAAATTGGACAAGCATGGTAGGAGGGAAGGCAAAAGTGTGAAGATGGCGCCGAGCGGGCACAGGATGCAGATTACCTCAGTGCTCTGAGCTCGCTGCATCCCGTAACTATCACAGCTGTGGGAGAGGGAAGAACTTGGACTGCTAGGGCTCCGTTTATGGCCCACAGGGCTGAGGGGACAGCATATAACACAGCTGAACACAATGCTCATGGCAGAGACCTCGGAGGAAAGACTGAGGGAAGAAGGTTGAAAACGATGGTTTCAGCCATCAGTACCGAGCACAGAACGGAAACCTTAGGCACTGAGACTAGCCGCCCCTCCCAACCCTCCCAGTGCTCGCCCCATCCCCACCTGCCCAGTGCTAGAAGCTAAACAGTAGCAGTGTCAGATCAAAACAACAGATTATTTGCACTTCTGAGAACTGTGGTCTGCAGACACAGATTCACAGCCCAACTAGTTCCAGCAAAGGTGAGGGAGCTGTGGAAGCAGGACTGGCTGTGGTGATGGTCGCTGCCATTGCTCTGTCCACCTCTCACAACCCACCCTGCCCCTGTCCCCACCTATCAAGGTGTATCCCTGCAGCAGTAAACAGAGCTGTTGAAGCACACAGGCTCTGATCTGGGGCAGGAAGAGCTTTGGAACATCAGAAGCTCTCCACATCGACCTGCAGAGGTGGTGCAATATGACCAAGACCAACTGTTCACAGAGGAGAAGCCTGCCTTCCAGAGAATCCCTCCATTGTGTGAGAATCCAGAGTAGTGCAAAGAAAACAGCACTACAGTGTGAGAGAAAATAAAAGCCTGCATTAGGAGAAAAAATAAAACATTATACCAACACTGACTGGAAAACAAAAGAAAGACCTCTTCCTATCAACATGTTGCAGAACCCACTCCTAGAGATGTCTAGCAAGAGAAATAATAAATCATTAATTGCCATGAATAACCAACGCAACAAGACAGCTCAGAAAGAAAATGAAGTCTCCAGAAAATTAACTTAAAATTATGAAAATATATGACTTAAATAACAGAGACCCCCAGATTGCAGTTCTTTAAAAACTCAATGAGATGCAAAAAAACAGAGAAAGGCAGTTTAATGAACTCAGAAACACAATAAAAGAAAAAAATGAATATTTTACCAAAGAGACTGAAATTTTTAAAAGTACCAAATATAATTTCTGGAGATTAAGAACTCAATAAGAGAAATGAAGAAAGAAATGGCCAGCTTAGGTAGTAGAGTTGACCAGATAGAGGAAAGAATCAGTGACATCGAAGATAGAAATCTGGAAATGATACAGGTGGAAGAAGCTAGAGAATTAAAAGAAATAAAAAAACTCTACAAGAATTTTCTGATTCCATCAGAATGAGCAATATAATAGGGGGCATACCAGAAGGAGAAGAAAGAGAGAAGGGTACAGAGAATATATTCAAACAAGTTGTCAATGAGAACTTCCCACACTTGTGGAAAGAACTGGATCCTCGAATCCAAGAATCAAAAAGGATATCTAATCACTGTATTGTCAAAAATCCACTACAAAGAAAGAATCCTCAAGGCAGCCAGGAAAAAGAAGACAGTAACCTACAATGGAAACACCATTAGAATATCATCAGATTTTTTAGCAGAAATTCTACGGGCCAGGGTGGAGGGGAAGAAAATATTCAAACTATTGAAAGAGAGAAATTATGAGACAAGAATAACAAATCCAGCAAAGAAATCGTTCAAATATGAAGGAGGAATACAGACCTTTCCAGATATACAGAAGCTGTGGAAATTTTCTAACACATGACCTGCACTACAAGAAATATTAAATAAGGCTATTTTACCACCATCAACAGGGATAATTTGTGGCAACCAAAACCTAAAAGTGGGAGAGTAAAGGCCTGAACTGGAATATGGAAATGGAGAAAGTAAGCATGCAGAAGAAAATAGAATACTCGAAATATCAAACTTTCTTTTACAAAAACTTAATGGTAACCACTCAAAAAAAATCCAGAACTGAAATATGTACTGTAATAAAAGAAGAAATAGAGGGAAATATCATAGAATACCACCACACAGAAATAACAGACAACAACAAAAAGGCAAAGAAACAATGGAGACACAGTCCTACTGGAAAACTAATGATAAAAAGATAGGAGATCCTCACATATCAATAATCACCCTAAATGTAAATGGACTGATCTCACCAATAAAAAAGCAGAGTAGCAGATTGGATAAAAAAACTAAATCCAATCATATGCTGCCTCTAAGAGGCACATCTCATCTACAAGGACAAACATAGACTCAAAAAGAAAGGGTGGAAATGGACACTCCAAGCGAAAGGTATCCAGAGAAAATCAGGTGTAGCCCTACAGATATCAGATGAAACAGACTTCAAAGTGTAAAACGTAACAAAAGACAATGATGCACATTTCATGTTGGCAAACGGGATTATACAACAAGAAGACATTACACTCATCAATATTTATGCCCCCAATCAAGGAGCACAAAAATATACCAAGCAACTACTAACAGAACTAGAAGGAGAATTTGACCAAAACACAATTATACTAGTGGACCTAAATACATCATTGACAGTTATGGATACATCATCCAAACAGAAGTAAAGAAATAGCAGACCTAAATGACACACTAGATAAAATGGACATTATTGACATATATAGAGCACTTCATCCTAAAACATCAGATTATACATTTTTTTCTAATGTACATGGAAAATTCTCAAGGATAGACCATATATTGGGACATAAAATTAGCCTCAGCAAATTTAAGAAGATTGAAATCATACCAAGCATACTCTAATCACAAGGCTTTGACATTGGATATCAACTGAAAAAAAAAAAAAAAGCAGGAGAAATCTCAAATATGTGGAAATTAAACAACATACTTTTAAAGAATGACAGGGTCAAAGAAGAAATAAGAGGACACATCAAAAGATACACAGAAACAAATGAGAATGAAAATACATCCTACCAAAATTTTGGGGATGCAGCAAAAGCAATTTTAAGAAGAAAACTTATGTAATTAAAGGCCTATCTACAAAAAACAAGAAAAATCCCAAATAAACAATCTCACGTTACACCTTAAAGGACCAGAAAAAGAAGAACAAATGAAACCCAAGATAAGCAGAAGAAAGGAAATGATAAAAATCAGAGCAGAACTAAATGAAATAGAGAACAAAAAGACAACAGAAAAAAATTCATGTGAGAAAGAGCTGGTTCTTTGAAAAGATTAACAAAATTGACAACTCTTGGCTACACTCACTAAGATAAAAATAGAGAAGACACTAGTAAACAAAATCAGATAAAAAAGGGGAAGTTATCACGGATGCCACAGAAATGCAAAGGTTCTTCCAAGAATACTATGAAGAACTACATGCCACCAAATTCAATAATCTGGACAAATTGCACAAGTTCTTAGAAACATTGAGCCTTCGTAGGCTGAATCATCAAGAACTGCAAAATCTAAATACACCAATCACCAGTAAGAAAATTGAATCAGTCATCCAAAACCTTCCCAAAAGCAAAAGTCTCGGACCAGATGGCTTCACTAGTGAATTCTACTAAACCTTCAAAGAGGATCTTGTCCTGCTCAAACTCTTCCAAAAAAATGAAGAAGACACAGTATTTCCTAACTCAATTTATGAGGCCAACATTACCCTGATACCAAAATCTGGTAACACAAAAAAAGAAAACTACACACCATTATCTTTCATGAATACAGAGGCAAAAATTCTACACAAAATTCTAGAAAATCCAATGCAACAAAGCAATAAAAAGATTTTTCATCACGACCAAGTGGGTTTATCCCAGGGGCACAAGGATGGTTCAACATACACAATGCCATCAATGTGTTACATCACGTAAACAAAATAAAAGATAAAAATTATGCGATTATATCAATTGATGCAGAAAAAGCATTTGACAAGATACAACATCCATTTATGATTAAAACACTTAATGAAATAGGTATAGGAGGAAAAAACCTTAACATAATAAAGGCCATATATGACAAACTCTTAGCTAATCTCATAATTAATTGTGAAAAACTGAAGCCTTTTGCTCTACATTCAGGAACAAGACAGGGCTGTCCCCTATCAACTCTGTTTTTCACAGTGTTAAAAGTACTCCCCAGAGCCATCAGGCAAGAGAAAGAAATAAAAGTCATCCAAATTGGAAACGAAGAAGTTAAATTGTCACTCTTTGCAGATGACACGATGCTATACATAGAAAACCCTAAAGCTTCACCAAAAAGCTATTAGAAAGAATCAGCGAATACAGTAAAGTTGCTGGCTACAAAATCAACGTGCAAAAGTCCATTGCATTTCTATTTACTAACAAGCACTCCTATATACTAACAATGAAATCCCAGAAAAAGAAATAAAAATAAAAATTCCATTTGCAATTGGAACAAAAAGAATAAAATACCTAGAAATAAACTTAAAGGATGTGAAAGACTTCCGGATCAAAATGGCGGAGTGAGGTGAGCCTCTGTAAAGCTCTCCTGGAATTTACAACTAATAGGACAACAATAACTCCACAAAGTACTCCCCGCCCAGCAGACAGGCAAGATGAAGAGGTCCACTACTGAATTCACCTCCAGGTGGGCCAATCGCCCAAGCGAGAAAGGAGGGAAAGGGAGAAGTGCGGGACGGAGCCACGCGGGCGCTGGACGCAGACCTGGCTCAGTGCTCCGAGCTCACTGTATCCCGGAAGTACCGCAGCTGCGGGAGAGGGAAGAACTCGGACTGCTAGGGCTCCACTTACGGCCCATAGGGCTGAGTGGGGCAGCATATAACACGGCTGAACCCAACACTCACAGCAGAGACCTCGGAGCAAAGACTGAGGGAAGAAGGCTGAAAACTGTGGTTTAAGCCCTCACTGCCCAGCAGAGAACGGAAGCCTTAGGCACTGAGACTAGCCGCCCCTCCCTACCCGCCAAGAGCTCACCCCGCCCCCACCTGCCCAGCGCTAGAAGTAGAACAGTAGGAGTGTCAGATCAAAAGGACAGGATCGTTGCTGTTCTGAGAACTGTGGACCGCAGACACAGATTTGCAGCCCAACTAGTTCCGGCAAAGGGAAGGGAGCTGTGGAAGCAGGACTGGCTGTGGTGGTGGTCGCCACCGTTGCTCTGGGCCACCTCTCACAACTCACCCTGCCACTGGCCCCACCTATCTGGGCGGATCCCTGCAGGAGTAAACAGAACTGTTGAAACACACGGCCTCTGAATGGGGTGCAGAAAGAGCTTTGGAACTTCAAAAGCTCTCCTCACCCCCAGGGGACGTGGTGCCCTATCACCTAGGTGAACTGTTAACAGAGGAGAGGCCCCTCTCCCAGGGAACCCCCCCATTGTGTGAGAAGCTGGAATAGTGCAGAGAAAATATAGCACTACTGTGTCAGAGAGAAAAAAAAAAAGGCTGCAGTCAGAGAGAAAATAAAACATTCTTCCAACAAGTACTGGAAAACAAAAGAAAGACCTCTTCCTATCAACCTGTTGCAGAAGCCACTCCTGTAGATGTCTATGAAGAGAAATCATAAATCAGTAATTGCCATGAATAACCAAGGCAACAAGACAGCGCAGAAAGAAAGTGAAAAGTCTCCAGAAAAGGAACTTAAAGACATGGAAATATGTGACTTACATGACAGAGAATTCAAGATTGCAGTTCTGAAAAAACTCAACAAGATGTAAGAAAACACAAAAAAGGCAGTTTAATGAACTCAGAAACACAATCAAAGAACAACATGAGCATTTTACGAAAGAGATTGAAATTTTGAAATAGAACCAAATGGAATTTCTGAAGATTAAAAACTCAATAGAAGAAATTAAGAATTAAATAACCAGCTTAGGTAGTAGAGTTGACCAGATGGAGGAAAGAATCAGTGACATCGAAGATAGAAACCTGGAAATTACACAGATGGAAGAACTAAGAAACTTCAGATTTAAAACAAATGAAAGAACTCTACAAGAACTTTCTGACTCTACCAGAAAGAGCAATATAAGAATAATGGGCATACCAGAAGGAGAAGAAAGAGAGAAGGGAACAGAGAATATATTCAAACAAATTGTCGATGAGAAATTCCCAAACTTGTGGACAGAACTGGATCCTCGAATCCAAGAAGCAAATAGAACACCTAATTACCTCAATCCCAACAGGCCTTCTCCAGAACACATTGTATTAAAGCTGTCTAAAATTAACACCAAAGAAAGAATCCTCAAGGCAGCCAGTGAAAAGAAGACGATAACCTACAAAGGAAAGCCCATTAGATTATCACCAGATTTTTCAGCAGAAACTCTACAAGCCAGGAGGGAGTGGAACCAAATATTCAAACTATGGAAAGAGAGAAATAGTATATGTAGCAAAGATATCCTTTAGATATGAAGGAGGAATAAAGACCTTTCCAGACATACAGAAGCTGAGGGAATTTTCTAATACACGACTTGCAACAGAAGAAATGCTAAAAAAGGTTATTCGACCACCATCAACAGGGAAAATTTGTGGCAACCGAAACATAAAAAGGGAAAGCTTAAAGGCCTGAACCGGAATATGGGAATAGAGAAAGTAAGCGTGCTGAAGAAAATGGAATACTCTAAATATCAAACTTTCTTTTACATAAACTTAAGGGTAACCACTCAACACATCCAGAACTGAACTATATACTGTAATAAAAGAAGAAACAGAGGGAAACATCATAGAATTCCACCACACAGAAATAATAGACAACAACAAAAAGGCAAAGAAACAATGGAGTCACAGCCTTACCAGAAAACTAAAGATAGAATGACAGGAAATCCTCATATATCAATAATCACCCTAAATGTAAATAAACTGAACTCACCAATAAAAAGGCACAGAGCAGCAGATTGGATCAAAAAACTAAACCCAACCATATGCTGTCTTCAAGAGACACATCTCAGCTACAAGGACAAGCATAGACTCAAAGTGAAAGGGTGGAAATTGACACTCCAAGCAAATGGTACCCAGAGAAAATCAGGTGTAGCCATAATGCTATCAGATGAAACAGACTTCAGGGTGAAAAAGATAACAAGAGAAAAAGATGGACATTTTACCATGGTAAAGGGGATTATACAACAAGAAGACATAACAGTCATCAATATTTATGCCCCCTATCATGGAGCACCAAAATATACCAAGCAACTACTAATACAACTAAAGGGAGAAATTGACCAAAACACAATTATACTACGGAACTTAAATACATCATTGAGAGCTATGGATAGATCATCCAAACAGAAAATAAATAACGAAATAGCAGCCCTGAATGACACATTAGATGAAATGGACATCATTGACATATATAGAGCACTTCATCCTAAAATATCAGACTGTACATTCTTTTCGAGTGTACATGGAACATTCTCAAGGATAGACCATATATTGGGACACAAAATCAGCCTCAGCAAATTTAAGAAGATTGAAATCATAGCAAGCATATTCTCTGATCACAAGGCTTTGAAATCAGATATCAACTGCGAAAAAAAAGCAAAAAGAAACACAAATACATGGAGATTAAACAACATACTTTGAAAGAACGACTGGGTCAAAGAAAAATTAGAGGAGAGATCAAAAGATATATAGAAACAAATGACAATGAAAATACATCCTACCAAAATTTTTGGGATGCGGCGAAAGCAGTTTTAAGAGGGAAATTTATATCATTACAGGCCTATCTCAAAAAACAAGAATAATCCCAAATAAATAACCTCATGTTACACCTCAAAGAACTAGAAAAAGAAGAACAAGCGAAACCCAAGGTCAGCAGAAGAAAGGAAATAAAAAATATCAAAACAGAGCTCAATGAAATAGAGAACAAAAAGTCAATTGAAAAAATTAATGTGACAAAGAGCTGGTTCTTTGAAAAAATTAATAAAATCGACAAACCCTTGGCTAGACTTACTAAGATAAAAAGAGAGAAGACACTAATAAACAAAATCAGAAATGAGAAAGGGGAAGTTATCACGGACACCACAGAAATACAAAGGATCATTAAAGAATACTATGAAGGACTATATGCCACCAAATTCAATAACCTAGAAGAAATGGACAAGTTCTTAGAAACATATAGCCTTCCAAGGCTTAACCATGAAGAACTGAAAATCTAAACAGACCAATGACCAGTAAAGAAATTGAATCAGTAATCCAAAACCTTCCCAAAAGCAAAAGTCCGGGACCAGATGGCTTCACTAGTGAATGCTACCAAACCTTCAAGCAGGATCTAATACCAAGCCTGCTCAAACTCTTCCAAAAAATTGAAGAGAGTCAGTACTCCCTATCTCATTTTATGAGCCCAACATTACCCTGATACCAAAACCTGGTAAGGACAACACAGAAAAAGAAAACTACAGACCTATATCTCTGATGAATACTGATGCAAAAATCCTTTAAAAATTTTAGGAAATCGAATAAAACAATGCATTAAAATGATTTATCGTCATGACCAAGTGGGGTTCATCCCTGAGGCACAAGGATGGTTCAACATCGGCAAATCCAACAATGTAATACATCACATAAACCAAATGAAGGACAAGAATCATATGATTATTTCAATTGATGCAGTACAAGCATTTGACAAGATACAACATCCATTTATGAATAAAACACTTAATAAAATAGGTATAGAAGGAAAATACCTTAACATAATAAGGCCATCTATGACAAGCCCTCAGCTAATCTCATAATTAATGGTGAAAACTGAAGTCCGTTGCTCTACGTTGAGGAACACGACAGGGCTGTCCCCTATCACCTCTGCTTTTCAACATAGTGTTGGAAGTCCTTGCCAGAGCCGTCAGGCAAGAGAAAGAAAGAAAAGGCATCCAAATTGGGAATGAAGAAGTTAAAATATCACTCTTTGCAGATGACATGATGCCATATATAGAAAACCCTAAAGACTCCACCAAAAAGCTCTTAGAAACAATCAATGAATACAGTAAAGTTGCTGCCTACAAAATAAACGTACAAAAGTCAATTGCATTCCTATATACTAACAATGAAATCTCAGAAAAAGAAATACAAAAAACAATTCCCTTTGCAATTGCAGCAAAAAAGAATAAAATACCTTGGAATAAACTTAACCAAGGATGTGAAGGATTTATATGCTGAAAACTATGAAACATTTTTGAAAGAAATTGAAGATGACACAAAGAAATCGAAAGATATTCCGTGCTCATGGATTGGAAGAATCAACATAGTTAAAATGGTCATATTACCCAAAGCAATATACAGATTCAATGCAATCCCCATCAAAATCCCAATGGCATTTTTTAAAGAAATAGAACAAAAAATCATCAGATTTGTTTGGAACCGCAAAAGACCCCGAATAGCCAAAGCAATCTTAAGAAATGAACAATGCTAGAGGTATCACACTCCCTGACTTTACCTTATACTATAGGGATACGATAAACAAAACAGCATGGTATTCACAGAAAAACAGACACATAGACCAATGGAATAGAATTAAGAACCCAGAAATAAAACCACATAAATATGGACAGATAATTTTTGACAAAGAAGCTAAAAACATACAATGGAGGAAAGACAGCCTCTTCAAAAAATGGTGCTGGCAGAATTGGATAGTCACATGCAAAAGAATGAAACTGGACTGCTATCTGTCACCATGTACCAAAATTAATTCAAAATGGATCAAAGACTTAAGCATAAGACCTGACACAATAAACTGCATAGAAGAAAACATAGGTACTAAACTTATGGACCTTGGGTTCAAAGAACATTTTATGAATTCGACTCCAAAGGCAATGGAAGTAAAAGCTAAAATAAACAAATGGGACTATATGAAACTTAAAAGTTTCTGCACAGCAAAGGAAACCATAGACAAAATAAAGAGGCAACCGACTGAATGGGAGAAGATTTTTGCAAACAGTTCCTCCGATAAGGGTCTAGTATCCAAAATATACAAGGAACTCATGAAACTTAGCAACAACAAAACAAATAACCCAATTGAAAAATGGGCAGAGGACCTGAAGAGACATTTCTCCATAGAGGACTTACAAATGGCAAATAGACATATGAAAAAATGCTCAACATCATAATCATCAGAGAAATGCAAATAAGAACCACAATGAGATATCACCTCACCCCAGTCAGAATGGCTATTGTCAACAAGACAAATAGCAACAAGTGTTGGAGAGGCTGTGGAGAAAAAGGAACCCTCATACACTGTTGGTGGGAATGCAGACTGGTGCAGCTGCTATGGAAGGCAGTGTGGAGGTTCCTCAAAAAATTACAAATAGAATTACCACATGACCCAGCAATCTCTCTCCTGGGTATCTATGCAAAGAATTTGAAATCATTTATACATAAAGACATGTGTGCTCCAATGTTCATTGCAGCTTTGTTTACGGTGGCCAAGACATGGAAACCACCAAAATGTCCTTCGATAGATGAATAGATAAAGAAGTTGTGGTATATATACACAATGGAATACTATTCGGCATTAAGGAAAGATGATACAGGAACATTTGTGACAACATGGATGGATCTTGAGAGTATAATGCTAAGCAAAATAATTCAGACAGAAAAAGCAGAGAACCCTATGATTTCACTGATATGTGGTATATAAACCAAAAACAAGACAAACAAATGAGAAACAAAAACTCATAGACACAGACAATAGTTTAGTGGCTACCAAAGGGTAAGAGGGGTGGGGGGTGGGAGATGAGGGTTTTTATTTATGAATGGGAAAATATTTTTGCAAACAGCACCCCCAATAAGGGGCTAATATCCAAAATATACAAGGAACTCATGAAGCTCAACAACAAAAAAACAAACACCCAATTGAAAAATGGGCAGAGGACCTGAAGAGATATATCTCCAAAGTGGACATCGAAATGGCAAATACATATATGAAAAAATGTTCCACATCACTAATCATCAGAGAAAAGCAAATAAAAACCACAATGAGATGTCACCTCACCCCGATTACAATGGCTACCATCAACAAGACAAATAAGAAGTGTTGGAGAGGCTGTGGAGAAAAAGGAACCCTCCATACACTCTTGGTGGGAATGCAGAATGATGCAGCCGCCTTGGAAGGCAGTGTGGGGGTTCCTCAAAAGATTACGAATAGAATCACCACATGACCCAGCATTCCGTCTCCTGGGTATCTACCCAAAAAAATCTGAAAACATTTATACATAAAGACACGTGTGCTCCAATGGTCATTGCAGCTTTGTTTACGATGGCCAAGACATGGAAACCAAAATGTCCTTCGATAGATGAATGGATAAAGAAGTTGTGGTATATATACACAATGGAATACTATTCGGCGGTAAGAAAAGATGATATAGGAACATTTGTGACAACATGGATGGATCTTGAGAGTATAATACTAAGCGAAATAAGTCAGACAGAAAAAGCAGAGAACCATATGATTCACTGATATGTCATATATAAACCAAAAACAACAAAAGAAGAAGACAAAAAAATGAGAAACAAAAACTCATAGACACAGTATATGTTTAGGGGTGTCTAGTTTAGTTTAGGGGTGGTAGATGAGGGTAAAGGGGATCAAATATATGGTGATGTAAGGAGAACTGATTCTGGGTGGTGAACACACAATGGGATTTATGGAGAATGTAATACAGAATTGTACACCCTGAAATTTTTGTAACTTTACTAACAATTGTCACTTCCATAAACTTTAATAAAAATAAAAAAAAGAATTCAACTCTAATACATACCTACTTAAAATGAAACTTCTCTTTTGTCCAGGATAGACTCAAATATTCAGAGTATTCCATTATGAACACACCTTCTAATTTTGTGTTTTATTTGTCTTTCTTGAGGAAGTCATACAAAATGAATTTTATCAGAAACCCTGTGTTTTTAGGACACAAACCTGTAATTGTACTCCAAATAGCAAGTGCACATAGTATGAAGTCACAGGTTTTACTTGTATCAGCATATTGGATCACATGTTGACATATATAGCACATATTGCCCTAATCAATGTGGCAACAGCAGAAGGAAAAAAAATACATGACCACAGTTTATGGAGAGAAAAAGATGTGCTTGGAGTATTCATAATGAATAGCATCTTAGATTATTTAATAATACAAATAATAAAGAGTAAATTACCTTGGAAAAAGATTGAAATTTCTTATTGATTTAACACAAAATACTAACAAATATGAAGGTAACAGAGTCATGATATGCCACTAAAGAGAATATAGGCAACATTTTCAAACGTTATCAATTCATTGTCATTTTACAAGAAAATTCATAATATCCAAAAATCATATAATTCCTATGTGAAAGAAACTCGACAGCATCTTTCCAAAATTTAGCAGTTTTAAAAATAAATATTGATATTACCAATAAAATGCTGTAAAGCTGAAATAAACTTTCCCAAACCATCAATAATAAAAACTAAATTTCCATCAACATATGCAAGCAAAAAAAATGTAGAAAAAATATAGGATTTTCTGGTCAAAATGGCAGAGTAGGTAAAAACTGTGCTTGCTGTTTCTCATTACCACATCAAAATTGCAAATACACTGCAGAACAACTATCACTGAGAATCACGTGAAGTCTAGATGAACCAAATCTCTACAACTAAGAACGTACCGAGGAAGCCACCTAAAGACTGGTAGGAGGAACAGAAACACACACTGGACTGATCCCACACCTGTATGTAACTGTTAAAATTTGGGAGATATATCTCAGCTGCAGAGGTCCCCTTCAGAGGAGTGAGGTGTCCAGGCCCCACATCAGGCTCCCCAGCCTGGAGTTCTAGTGATAGGAAAATAAAAAAAAAATCCCCATAACTTCTGGCTGTGAAAACCAGTGGAGATTGCGGCTGAGTGAGACCAAAAGCAGACAGAATCCCAGGCATTTCTCTTAAAGGGCCCAGACACAAACTTACTCAATGACGGACTTACTCGTTCGAGCCCCAGCACTAGGACGGCAGCTCAAATGACTCCAGGGAATTATGGAGAGGAACTGAGTTCTCTGGCTTCAAAGCAAGGGCTGGAGGGACAGCTTTCTCTCAGACAGAAGTGCTGGCAAAATCCACTGTTGCTCTGTGGAGCCCACCACTTGCTGATGTGCAGACGCAAGTGGCTGCCATATCTGAGTCTCCATCCTCCTGTCTAACATTGATTGCCTGGCCCTAGTGATTCCCTGAGACTCTGCCCAACCGAACATTTGGGCACAAAAAAACACTTCCAGTGACTTCTCCATACATATGGCCTGTCTTGTGTCATGCCACTGTTTTCCTAAAATCTCTCAAAGGTTGATAAAATTCAAACAAGCAGCACCTGGCTTCAACGTGTCCCAAACCTCTAGCTGAGCAACCGCAAGCCTAGCACTAGTGGTGGTGGGCCTCGGTTCAGAGCTTGGCCCCTTGAGGCACCTCCAAGCTCAATGAGGGTGGTGGCCATCTGTGGATTGCTTTACAGCTCATGCCAGGTGATCTATAGCAGGTCACAGGCTGCTGCTGAACTTGGCATGTGGCAGGTCCCTCCCAGGAGGCAACAGGGGCTGGCTCTCCTGATGGCCAGCTTCAGACCAAGCCAGAGCAACACCTGGCCACCTCCAAGGAAGATACACCCAAAGAGTAGACTGGGCAGAGCTCTGCTAAAGCAAATCCTGCTCAATAGAGTCACTCGTACACAATAGCTCCTCCACTATAGTCATCGCCAGTCTTCATAACCAGTTTGCCAGAGTGTCAATCCGTTCTACTGACGTGCAAACAGCAACAAAGGCTCATCTACAAACAAGAGGGCACACGCAACACACATAAGGGACACCCCTGGAGCACCTGGATAAAGTGACCAGGGAAACTGCGCCATTCAGCCCCATAGGACATCTGCTGCACAAGGCCACTCCACCAAAACTGGGAAACATAGCAGCTCAACCTAATACATAGAAACAAACACTGAGAGTCAGCCAAAATGAGAAAACAAAGAAACATGCCTCAAATGAAAGATCAGAACAGAGCTCCAGAGAAAGAACTAAACAAAATGGAGACAAGCAATCTACTGGATACAGAGTTCAGAACACTGATTATAAGGATGCTCAATGATCTGAGGGATAACTACAACAAAGAGATAGGAAACATAACAATGGAAATAGAAAACAGAAAAGAGAACCAGTCAGAAGGAAAATAGCACAATAAATGTAATGAAAAACATATTAGAGGGAATCAATAGATTAGATGAAGCAAAGGATCAAATCAGCCATTTGGAAATAAAGATAGCAGAAAACACCCAATCAGAAAAGCAAAAAGAAAAAAAATAATCCAAAAACCTGAGGATAGTTTAAGGGGCCTCTGGGACAACATCAAGCATACCAACGTTTGAATCAGAGGGGTACCAGGAAGAAAAAGGAGAGAGAAAGAATTGAAAATGTAGATGAAATAATGACAGAAAACTTCCCTAATCTGGTGAAGGAAACAGACATACAAGCCCAGGAAGCAAAGACAGTTACAAACAAGATAAATCCAAAGAGGTCCACACCAAGACACATCATAATTAAAATGCCAAAGATTAAAGACAAAGGGAGAATCTTAAAAGCAGCAAGAGAAAAGAAATTCATCACCTTGCACAAGGGAGCTCTCACAACTGTCAGCTGATTTCTCAACAGAAACTTTGCAGGCTGGAAAAAACTAGCATGAAATATTCAAAAAAATGAAAGGGAGGACCTACAACCAAGATTACTCTACCCAGCAAAGTTATCATTTAGCGTCAAGAGACAGATAAAGAGCTTCCCAGACAAGAAAAAGCTAAAGGAGTTCATCAACACCAAACCATATTACAAGGAATGTTAGAGGGACTTCTTTAACAACAACAACAACAAAGATAAAATAGATAAATAATAAAATGGCAATACTACATATCTATCAACAGTCACTTTCAATATAAACAGATTAAATGCTCCAATCAAAAGACACAGTGGCTCAAATGGATACCAAAACAAGACACTTACATATGCTGCCTAAAAGAGATTTACTTCAGATCGAAGACACACACAGACTGAAAAAAAAGGGATGGAAAAATATATTTTATAAAAATGGAAACAACAATAAAAAGTTGGGGTAGCAATACTTACACCAGATAAAACAAACTTTAAAACAAAGGTTATAACAAGACACAAAGAGAATTCCCAGTAATCCCACTTCTAGGTATTTATCTGAAGATATCCAAAACACTATTTCAGGGAGATTTGTGCATTCAGATCGTTCATTGCAGCATTGTTTACAATGATCAAGATATACAGACAGCCTGAGAGTCTGTTGATGGATGGATGAATGAATAAAGAAAAGGTGGTACATATACACAATGGAATATTTCTCAGCCATGGAAGGAAATGAGTTCTTGCCATCTGCGGTGGCATGGATGAAACTGAAGGGTATTGTGCTGAGTGGAGTATGTCACACGGAGAAAGACAGAGGCAATGTGATTTCACTTAAATGCAGAATCTAAATAACAAAATAAATGAACAGAACAGAAACAAACTCATAAATACAGAAAACTTTTTGATGGTTGTCAGATGGAAGCAGGGTTGGGAAATGGGTTAAAAAGGGAACGGGATTAGAAAGTAAAAATTGGTTGTTACACAGTAGTCATGGGAATCTGGGATATAGCATAAAAATATATAGTCAATAATGTTTTGGGTGGCCAGATAGCTCAGTTGGTTGGCGCACAGGCTCCGCAAGGTTGCCAGTTCGACTCCCACAAGGGATAGTGGGCTGTGCCCTCCACATCTAAGACTGAAAGGACAACAACCTGACTTGGAAAAAGTCCTGGAAGTACACACTGTTCCCCAATAAAGTCCTGTTCCCCTTCCCCAATAAAAAATAAATAAATAAATAAACTTGGGGTGGCTGGTTGGCTCAGTTGGTTAGAGAACAGTGCTCATAACACCAAGGTCATCAGTTCGATCTCCACAACTAGATTGAAAACAACGACTTGACGACTTGACTTGGAGCTGATGGGTCCTGGAAAAACACACTGTTCCCCAATATTCCCCAATAAAAATTTTAAAAAATGGTTTAATAATTATGCATGGTACCCAACATGCATAACTGCTTAGTAGTAGATTTATCAAGGTGATAGATGGGAGGGTGGTTGGGAGCAGGGTGAAAAAAGTTGAAAGGATTAAGAATAACAAAGTGGTTACAAAATAGTCATGGGGATACAAGGTATAGGGAATATAGTCAGTAATATAATAATAGCTATGCATAGTGCCAGGTGTGTATTAGACTAGTCAGGGGGATCACTTCTTAAAATTATATAAATGTCTAACCACTATGCTGTACACCTAAAAGTAATATAAAATAATATTGAATGTCAACTTGTAATTTAAGATGTTTTAAAGGAGGAAAAAAAGGTGAAGGGAAATAAGAGGTTCAATTTTCCAGGTATAAAACAAGTAAGTCATGGATGTGTAATGTACAGCATGGGTAATATAGTCAATAATATTGTGATAGCACAGTATGGTGTCAGATGATTGCTGAACTTATCATGGTGATCACTTCTTTAGGTAAATAAATCTTGAATAACTATGATATACCCCTGAAACTAATATAATACTATATGTTAGCTATATTTTAATAAAAACTCTTTAAATAAGAAAATAGAAGTTTGCCAGGTAATTATTTAATGAAAATATTAGGATATTTTTTGTGTATTTTATAATGTTTACAGTATTTGGCAACTTAAAATTTTAATTTGTTATAATTTCTTTTCTAAGTAAATGTTGATTTTATGTCTATATTTGTGATTGCAACTTTGTAGTCATTTTGTTAAAGCGGTCCCAAAATTATATACATGCCTAGTCCTACAGAACTTGGGACCTCCCCTGGCCTGGAATATAAGACACTTAATAAATGTTTACTGAATGAATAAAGTTTGAATATGTTCAAAAAATTAGGTTCGGTCAAATATATGGTGATGGAAGGAGAACTGACTCTGTTTGGTGAACACATAATACAATATATAGATGATGTATTATATTATAGAATTGTACACTTGAAACCTATATAGTTTTATTTACCATTGTCACCCCAATAAATTTTAATTAAAAGACTTTCGATTCTTCTCCTAAATGTCAAATATTTAATTTATAGAGCAGCAACCAGGATAGCAACTGATAGTCACTGAGCTATTAAACTATTACCACTGACTCACTAACCAAGGCTGGTTACTCCTTCACAATCACTGATGATGTGGGGAAGTTGGAGTAGGTGGATAATTTATAGTTTCCTTTACTATACCATAGATACTAGATAAACTTTCCGACCCCGACTCCTCTCCCCAACAGAAACATACTTGTAGGCCTCTGCAAACCCACAGAGAGACACTTATTTCTCCTGGAAAGGGCTCTTTGAAACTATACTCCTCAACATAGCAATGGATAGCAAAAAAAAAAAAAAAAAAAAAAAAAAAAAAAAAAAAAAAAAAATGAAAAAAAAAAAAACAACAAGAAATTCAGAAGCAATTGCTGGATTTGAGATTTTTTGCTCATTTATATTAAAAATTAATAGCAATTATGTATGGGTAAAGGATTTTCATTTGCATATGTAATGTATTACATTGGTAATGGTAAACTCTGAAAATAACCTCAGGAATTATTACTCCAAAGCTCATGCTGTTAATGAAAAAGATCAGAGGAAATGGAATTGATTACATCCCTCTAATTAGTTGACTTACCTGGGGTAGTTTGGATTCCTTTGGATAAAAAAAAAAAGTGGATTTCTTTCAATGCTTCAAATGTTCAAGCTTATCATAAAATGCTAGCATGACACTTATTAAGCACTTTGAAATTTTTGATGCTTTATCAAAAACCACGACAGTAATCAATTTTAATACATACACTTTTAAAAATTCATGAAACAATAATAAAGGAAGAAGGATAGAAGCTTTTTTTTTAATAAAAGTGTGCTGTTAATAGATGTAATAAGAATGATTAAATTAGAAAAACATTTACAACCAGCAATGGAATGATTAATTCAGGCAAGGATCATCAACACATGTTAAATTTTAATTTGGTGAAATTTTATTGGGGAAAATAAGATTCACAAAGTTTCAAAGCATCTCACCATAATTACACTGTATTCACCTACAAAGGTAACTTTCCAATGAAGAAATCCAGAGAGACTGCCTTGAGAAGCATGATGAAATTTAGCCTCACTAATAAGAATAACTGATATTATTTGCTTCCTTATATAATGCAATAGGTGGGACACAACATTATCCATACAGAATTCTTGCCTAAGTATTTAATCTGAATTTAATAATAAGGAAATACCAACTCCAAACTGAAGGACATTGTGCAATACAGCTGCCCTGTAGCCTTCAAAAATATGTGTAATAAAATATTTAAAAGGCTAGGGAACAATTCCAGATTAAAGGAGACTAAAGATATATGACACATATGTTCTTGACTGGATTCTGAAATTTTTTAAAAAAGCAGGGATATTATTGAGAGTAGGGAACAAATGAAGAAATCTGACTATGGATAGACTTTACATTATGTACATTTATATGACAACGCTAAATTTTATAGGTATGAGAATGGTATTGTATTATGTTAGAAAAGGTCTTTGTTTCTATGAAATACATGCTAATATATTTATGGGTAAAGTGTCTTCATGGCTGTACCTACCTTACTTTTACATGATTCAAAAAATGAGAGAGAGAGAGAGAGAGAGCACAAAATGTTAACACTGAATGTAGATGAAGGGTATATGAGTGGACACAGAAAGCAAATAGAAATTGATAAATTGGAATTCATCAATTGGAAATTTATAACTTCTTCTCATCAAAGATAGTCAAGACACGAACTGGGAGAAAATATTTGCAAAACATGTATCTGACAATGAACTTCTATCTAGAATATATGAAGAATTCCTACTACACAATAATTTTAAAATAACCCAATTATAAAATGGGCAAAGACTTAAGAAGACTCTTAACAAAGGAAGATTCAGAAATGACCCATCAGATGAAAGGGTACTCAACATTAGTCATTAGGGAAGTACAAATCAGCACTTTGATGAGATACCAATACAAACCCACCAGAATGGCTAAAATTAAACAGATTGACAATATCAAATTTTAGTGAAAATGTGGAGCAGCCTGAGCCCTCTCACATGGCTAGTGGCAAAGTAAAATGATATCACCTCTCCGGAAAAAGTTATGCAATTTCTTCTAAAGAATATATGAATCATTTAATATTCTTTCAACTTTACCACAGATTGATATTTTTCAAAAAAAAATGAGTTGGCAGAAAAAAATCTATGATGTTTTAGAATGCGGCTTCAACAATAGATATGATTCAGTATACATCTATTTACAGTTGATTCTCTCTCCTTTTGACCTTAGATGATTTTTTTAAATAGTTATTCATTCAACGAATATCTCTTGAGCAGCTGCCGTGTGCCCTGCACTTTACTGTATACTGAGAATATAATGTACAGGAAAGACAGGGGCCAGTCCTTATGGAGTTTATCTTCTCATAGAGAGAAACATACTAAACAAGTAGATAGAGAGGTGGCAGATAGAAAGGCATTACCAAATGTTATTAGGACTCTGCGCATACAGAGAAGGTGCTATGTAAGAGAATTTGAGGGAGAGTTCTACTCAGGATAGTCAGGAAGGACATTCCAAAAAAAAAAAAAAAGACTTTCAGTTGAGATCTGAAGATTGAAAGGGAGTCAGCCATACAAAAAGCTGGGGAAACAGCATTCTAGACAGAGAGGTTGGTGAGGTGGAAAACAGCTTGGATGGTCTTTAAACTAGAACATTTGCTGCATCTTGATCAGCAGGCTACTGATCACCGGTCTGAGTCACCACATCCTTGGCATGACATGCAAGAACATTATCAAGCATCCAACTTAAGGCAAGAGAGGGTGGAAAAGACAGGGAAGAGTTTTAAGCCAAAGACTGAGGGAGACTACAAGAGTGGGCTCCTGAAACCAGGAGGTAAACAAAACCAAGGTCTCTGGAGCCCACACTGAGGAGAGTTCTGCAGCTGCTGTTTTTTAAGATAGGTCACTTCATATCAACCTATCTGCTTAGTCTTACCATTATCTAATGAGGGTGATGACAATTAATGACCATGATCAAAATAAGAGGTCAGTTATAATTTATTGATTGCTTTGCATGCATCAGGTTCTATGGCTAGTGCTTAATCTCATTTAATTCTCTCAACAACTCTATGAGGTAAAACGTTTTATCCCCATGTTACAGATGAAACAGACAGAGTGGTTAAGTGATGTTCATAGGGTCACTCAACCTCTAAGTAGCAGAGCCTGCATTTGATCCAAGTCTGTATGATTACCAATCCTACTCTATATTTTATCACCTTTGTAAGTCTCCAAATCTTCCTGGTAGTACCTTCTTGTTTGGTACTTTCTCCAGGGGGCTAAAGAAGCCGAAGCGTCATCTGGATGCAAGAGGACTTTAGCAAGAGTCATCTTTAGCTTTGATGAGAGAGACAGAGAGAGAGAGACAGAGAGAAAGAGAAAGAGAGAGAGAGAGAGAGAGAGAGAGAGAGAGAGGGCACATGTAATAGTAAAAGACTATTTGAGGCTACTCAAAATTATTTTGGTTCATATGCTATACTAGATATTTTTCAAAGGGCACTGCATAAGAAAACAACATAATCCTGAAACCTGAATTCAAAATGCATTTATTTCTTTTTACCAGTAGAGAAAGATTCAGAAAAACATGTCACACTGATATGATTCTTAAGCTTTTGCTTTTGATAATCAGAGAGCTGGAAAACAGAAGGTGAACATTCATATACATTTTTAAATTATGAATGCAAAATAGCAGCCAAGAACAAATTTTTATATCAAGGTTATAAGTAGATGAAAAATGACAGTCCGTACTAGGAAAGCAAACAGACCATTAATTATAGCAGCCTCACAAAGCACCATAGTAATAGGCAGTTTGCAATATTTTACCAAAATTTACATAACTATATAGTCTTCTCTCAGACTCCACAGATTCCATTTTTGATAAGTAGCAATTCAAAAGGTGAGTCACCTCATCAACTATATTATTATTAAACTTCTATGAATTTGAAATGGTTAACACCTTGAGTTTACATGTTATGAAAACCAGATTGGCTGCCTCTAAACTCTTTTTACTCATTCATTCCAGTATGACTATGTGTCAGGCATTGTGCACAATCCTGGCGACAACAAGATAAATAAAACACACAGTATTTGTACAGGAGAACTTCCAATCCAGAGAGAGAAACAGACTAGTAAACATATAACCCCAACAGAGTGGCAAACTGAAGAGATGAAGATCAAAATGGCAATATGATGTTAGGGGTTGTCTCCCAACCAGATAGCTGCAGTTCCAATACTAGTATTAAGTAAATTAAGCTTGTCTTTCTCTGTCTTCCTTCCTTCCTTCCTTCCTTTCTGCCTTCTTCTTTTCTTTCTCCTTCCCTCCCACCTTCACTCCATGCTTCTTTCCCTTCCTTCCTCTTTTATTCAATAAGTATATCCCGTCACATTAGCAAAACTATATAATAATACCACTTTACATGTAACACTATATGTCAGGCAATAATATCTCATTTCATCCTCACAAAACACCAAGAAGAAGGTACAATTATTTCCCCCATTGTACAGATCAAGCTGAGGCCCAGAGAGTTTATGCAGTTTGCCAAGGACACACATCTGGCAGGTGGCTGAACTAAGCCCAGGCACCGACTCCAGCCGTGGGGCTCTGGAGTACACTGCCTGACCCTATCTACTGTGAAGTGCTATGGCTGTCACACTACCTGAAGCAATAATAACAATTTAGTGATTAAAGGACATTTTGGAACTGCTAACCAAGGCCGTCTATAAACAATCTGCCTTTCCAAAACCAGAGAGGAGAGAAAGAAGAGGATGATGAGAATGGAAATTGCACTGGTCAGTGTTAGTCTTCTCTGGTTTCCCCCCTGGGAGCACAGTGGCCCTCCACCTGCCTAAATGATGAGAATTGGCATTCTGCTTGATTACTGTGCATCTGTTAGGAGCCTCGGAGTGAATTCAGCAAAAACAAAACAAGGAAGGAAAAGAACCTACTAATCGAGCCTGACCCAGCTGCACCGTTTTGAGTCACTGTGGTATTTCCCTTATTTTGTAATCACCAGCAGACACATATGCTCCCCAACTCGCCCAGTGCAACAATATTTCAAAACAATTAAAATCAAGCTTGATTACTAATTATGCTAAGGTCCCACTGAAGAAGCATAACACCAGTCCATCAAAATCCTAGACAAAGTGTGAAGTAGCAGCAGTAATTTTCTCCCATTAACAAACAATGGGAGTGGGACAGCTTTTTCACTCTCTGACAATTGGCTTTCAAAAATCATCCAAAATAGACCCCTTAAGACATTTCATCTCTGCTCTGAATGTTTTAAGCTGGCCTTCTGATTACAAAAATGTTCAGGTTAAATTACATCAAGATGCTTTCTAAAGATGAAGAATGTTTTATAAATTGTAATGTCTTTAATCAGAGCCCTCTTTGAAGCTATTTAACTCTATGGTGTAGCCCAACCCGTGCTTCAGTTATATCATTTATCAACTGTATTAATTATCATTGTAGGGATTGATTTGTATACTTTTATACAGTACTCTCTTCAGATGGTATAACATTCTCCCTCACTGACACTCCATAAACATCACCTGTATTCACTCATCTCTCTTTGAAGCTGAATGTTTAATCAGATTTTAGTCATATCCACACTTCATTGCTTCTCTTCCTCCTCCTCTCTGCAATACTCTCTCAATACAGTACACAAAGGCCAAATGATAGAAAACATAACCCAGTAGTATTTACAAAGCCAAGTTGTATCAACAACTCATTCACACCTCAATGAATTCTTCCCAGTGTAGTGATGTAATTTTCACAGTAAAGTGAAGGGACAGCCTTTTGCTTCCTTCGCTGATTAAAACTTAGTCTGTGTTCAATTATCTGGGGCAATGGAGAAAACAACTAGAAAAAAATGTATATTTGGCAATGGGAGTACAATAGACAATTTGGTCTCTTTAGAATCACTTTCCGAATTATATTTTTCTTGGGCTAATATAGAAATTACTTTGCATTCTTGAGCTTGCATGTTGAGAAAGCAGGAGGCAGAACTCCCAAGGTGGACTGCATTGCAAGGAAGCCAGACTAGAATTTTAAATTGCCTTGGGTGATCCAAAAAGTGGATAATAGAGAAATGGATATGCTTAACTGTTTTTCTTACAAAATATAAAAACCAGATTAATGGGGCTGTTTCTTAGTCACCTCAAACTCAAAATGTCTAAAAACCAGATTGATCATGTTGCCTCCAAATCAGCTCCCTCCCCTGAGCCCATCTATTTCTCATCATTGTTCAGTCCCCATGCTGGGTGGAGGGAAATTGGGAAACTGAGACAGCCTAGAGAAGATGCATCCTGTCAACAAAAAAACTTGGTGACTAATCCACTCCACTGAATCCACTCTTATTTTTATGTAAAATTCATCATTTTTAATGCAGATTCATCCCATCATTTTTGATCCCTGCCTTCCTGTAAACTGTGACTCCTGCTCCTTCCCCCTTCAAATGAATCCTGTTACCCTCCTGCTGTCCCTTTGCATCTCACTGCAACACTGCAATCATCTATTGCTGCATCTATTGCTACATCTATATTATTGGACCAGTGTCCTGTCTTTCCTCCTCAAAGCATACTATATACAGTCACTAGATTAATTTTTCTAAAACAGTAGTTCCCAAATTTTAACTTGTCACAAAATCACCCGAAGGGCTGGTTAAACCACAACCCCATACCCAAGCATTTTTTTAATTTAATGGGTCTCAGATGGGGCCTGATAAATTGCATATCAACAAGCTCCCAGATGAGGTTGATGATGGTGTTCCAGAGACCACACTTGGAGAAACACTCTAAAATATCATCCCCCACACCTCTAACACATTCAGTGATTCCCCATTTCCTCCACATTAAACTTAAAAACTCCTCCCCAGTCTAGTACTTTAAGTTCTTCATATCCCCAAAATGATCTCCTGTGAGACCTTCTGGCTCCAGCCAAACTGGTCTACATGTGTATTACCCAAGTGCATCATGCACTCCTACCTTCTTGCCTTGATCTGGTATAGAATGTCTTTCCACATCCCTTCTCTCGTTCAGGTTCAACTCTTAGATTGAGTACACCCAAAACCCACATCTCAATGAAGCCAGCCCTAATCAGACTCCTACTATCTCTTCTAGACTTCCATAGCATCAGCTCTCCAGGTATAATCTAAAGTGCACAGTACTTAGAACCAGAGACTCAGAGTATGAATTCCAGTTCTTCCTTAGCCATGCTATTTAACTAGCTATTTAACCATTCTGAACCTGTTTCTCGTTCAGTAAGAGAGATGCCAATATCCACTTCTTTTGGTAGCACAAAGAATTAATTGAAACAAACTATTTAAGCCTTCAGAGCACAGTACAAAGTAGGTACTTAATAAGTGTTAAATTCCTTTTTGCATCTGTTTCCCCCATCACGCATTTAGCGCTAAATAGAAAATATATTACACTAGTCTTTTTTATTTCAAGCTTACTCTCCTCTCTTTTAGCCAGACAGAATATTCCTGAGAGACAAAACCAAAAAAAAAAAAAAAAAAGGAAAAAAAAGGTCGAATTCATCTTAGTAACCCTAGTAACTGGCAACTTCTGAGCAACTAGTAAGCTCTCAATAAATATTTACTAAAAAAAAAAAAAAAGATTACCTGTTTTATTCAATCAGCAAACTCAAAATATCATTGTTCATGAATGTTGTGGCAGAAAAGATACAATCTTGCATATTGGACACATTGATATTTTCCTCCCAAAACAGAGCAAAGTACCCCAAAAGTTCAAGTTGTTTTGAGCTTACTATACAGAGACCATAAAGTTTGGTCATAAAGCACTTGAAATCAGTTTGTTCTAAGAGACCTGCTATGATTAACTATACAACCTTAGACAAGTTCATTCCCTCAATAGATAATTCCTGAGGGAATATTATGCAACTCACTATACTAGATTATGGGGATGCAGAGGTAAAAATACAATCCATGTCTTTCTGAAACTTACAGTCTAGTGTGGAGTAAGGCAATTGGGGCAAACTAGAACGGTAAACTCATTTACCTTTCACCATAGGCATAAAGATAGAACAAATTTCTCAGCCTCCACAAAACTACATTCTGTCCAGTGAGACGTGAGTAGAAGTGAGGTATGCCATATCCAGATGTGGCCATTGAAAACCTCCCTTTAAATCATGAATTTTCTCTATCTCCTTATTTGCCAGCTGGATGTACAGGATTCTGAGATCTTAGAGGTGATAGAACCACAAGATGGAAAGCAGCAGAAGACCATCTGCTGACCAATCTCTTGAACCTATTATGTGAACAAGAAATTGACTCATATTATGATAAGTGACCAAGATATGAAGTGTTTGTTATGACAAGTTGGCTACACTACCAATACATGAGCCCAAACTACCTCTAAGACATTATGATACAGAGTAAGCACAAGATGACATGGGAATTTCAGAAAGAGGTAGCTCATCTGGGCTGGAGGGCTCCACAAAGGAAGAGACACTTAAGGTGAATCTTGAAGGAAAATGTGAGACAGTAAGAAAGAAAATAGAAGTTTGTAGAGGAAAAAGCACATGCAAAGTCATGAAATTTTAAGGAAAGTGGTACACTGGGAAAGTGTTAGTGATTCCTGACTACTGGACTGTAGAGTGATGTTGGGAAATGTAGCTGTTAAATATGTATGTATTTATTGAAATGACTGATAAATAGCAGAACCTATAAAACATAGTAACTACTAGAAATAATGGATTAGGGAAGAAAAAAGTAATCAAGGAGCATCTAACTTCAAAGGCAGAAAGATGGCATTCTCTTCAGAGATAGAAAGGTATGAAAGAATGAACGTGATTTTGAAAAAACTGAAACTGAGATAGCTATGGAACATCCAAAAGAAAAAATCAGCAGGTAGTTGGACATTGGGCCTGGAGCTCCAGGCAGTGGTATGGATAAGAGAGGTGGGTTTGGAAAGTGTCACAGTATACATGGTTGCTGAAGCCACAAGCATGATGAGATTGCTCAGGTAGAATATTCCAGAGTGAGTAGCCAGAGAAATGGGGAAGAGGGAAAGTGAGAAAGTGGGAATAAAGGGAAAGAGAGAGAGAATATGCATATGAGAAAGAAGTCATAGAAGCCAAAGAGAAGAAATATTGAAAAAGCAGTCAGTACTTACGAATGCTTCAGAGAGGTAAAGAAAGATGATGGTCTGAAAAATGTCCATTACATTTGACAACTAGGCAACTATTTGTGGCTTTAGCAATTTCCATTTCAGTACTGGCAAAAGCCAGGTTAATATGGTCAGCAGAGTGAAAGAGAGGTGAAAAACTAGAGATAGGAATATAAAATATTCTTTAAGGAAAATTGGCTCTAAGAAATAATTAGTTACAAGTGGAAAAAGAGACAGAATTTGTTTCATTTTGGTTTTTATTTTTCAAGATACAAGACAGACATAAATATGCTGAATTCTCTGAACTTTTATTTCCCTACCTATAAAATGGGGATAATAATGCCCCTCCTGCTTGGTCCATTAGGTTATTGTCAGAACAAATAAGATGACATATGTGAAAGATTCTAAGTACTATGGTTGTTATGTATTTATAAACGTTGAAATTATGGAGTTATAAAAGTTATAAAAGTTAAGACTCCAATGAAATATGGTTGGCTATAAAATCAAGAAAAACATATAATCAATCTAGACCTAGAAATATTAAGAAAAATGTCTTTTTAATACACACTGTAAGTTGCTAACCCCAATCTTAGAGGCTAACAACAGATTTCTCAGTCCTATGCTGGATAAAATTCTTCTCAGGCTCCTAGGTTACAGCCTGGGTTTCCAGATGTCTTCATTACACCGGAAAGAAAAAAAAATGCCAATTAACCCTGCAGACTGCAGTGCATTAAGTCATCTGGGAATTTGTTAGTCTTATGAGTAGTAGTTCTTAAATAAATATTTCTGGCAGTCACCCAGTTTCACAAAGCAACAGACTAGCTCCATAATTTAGGTCTCATGACCAGTAAAATCATGGTGAATAGCCACAGCTCGCTGCATATGTTATTCTAAGGGGTAACTGAGGTATTCTGGGAAGTAAGCTAGTCATTTTAGGACTTCCCTCCTGGGAAGATTAACTATCCAAAAGAATATGGCCCAATCATTATTTCACTGGTCACCAAACCTTTAAAGACTCTACAAAGGACATTATTTTTAGCACTCTGACATCAGTGGAACTAGTTTTTCTCTCATAATTTTTTTCTCTAACAAGTGATCTTAACATGTCCCATCTTCCTTCTCTGGGAAGATATCTTATCCCCCTGTAAAAGAAAAGTCCCTTTCCTTTTTTCTCTGTTCCCTTTGTACTTGGTTTCCTAGTTACTGGTGTCTCCTCCTCAGTTATCTTATTTTCAAGGTGTAGGGTACTAATTAAGATCAAGTAGCTGTGTCTCCAGCTCCAAATAGCAATTGTGCAGAATAAATAAACTTTCTTTTACAATAGATACTATAATAAAGATCTAGTTTTGAGACTCAAGTAACCCCTATTTGCAACTATTTTTACTTTTTTTAATCTGAGAGAGACCAGGCTACAAGGCTAAAATGTTGGTTCTTTTATGCACATTTCTCAAACATATTATCCTTAATGTGTGACACTACCATATGTAGCTATTAAACTAGGCCAAAAGTCTGCAGATCAATTTTTAGACCTTTTATCCACTGCAATGTTGAATTTCATTCTAAGACTAAGGGTCAACAAAGCACTTTGCATTTAATTACCTTAATCAGAACTACAAAAGACAAAAGTTATGTTGCCCTCAAATAATACCACCAAACATTTATATAGACTTTTATAGATAACCAAGTAACTTTTATAAGTTTACCTCATGTATTCTTAAATAATTTTGTAAATTTATTACTCTTCATCATCACCAATCAATAAAGAGAGTATTAAAGCCCAGATTGTTTAAGAACATTCCCAAGGCCACACTGCCGTTGGGGCGCAAAACCAGCTCTATATCCAAGATCCTCTGCTTCCTCAACTCTCTCCACTACACCACAGATGCTACTCACCATGTTACCCACTTTATTTTTATTTCACTTCTCTAGCAACAATGGAAAAATCCTGGCTTTTTCTGAAGTCATTAAGAATCTCTGATGACACACAGACATGCATTTAGTTCTCCTGCCAATGAAAATACATAACATATTGGTTATATAAGGAATGTTATGGGATCACCACATATGTGGAAAGCTTTTTAAAGGAATGCACAAATGATGCTTGGAATTCTGAAAAGGCCAAAGAAGATACTACAAAGAAAAGACCAAATGTGGAGCAGGGGAAAATTTCATGAGCAATAAGATTTTCATTTGGATGCTTTGTTTTTATTTCATAAGGGCTTCTCTTTCATGGAAAACACTGTGTTTTGAAAAAGATTTCAAATGAACATTATGACTAACCTGTAGATGGAGAAAGAAGCCACTGATCGAATGAGGGACGCCAAAGCTCCCACTTTGGCAGCTTCTACTGCCCCCTGGACTCGGTATTGCACCATCTGGGAATAGTTGGTATAAGGTTGATTATAAACAACAATCTTCCCTCTTGCTTCTGGGGCCCTTCTCTGCAGTTCATCAAAAGAGGTCACCACCAGAACTTCTGCTGTAATGCCTAGAAATAAAAGTCATACAAAATTAACTTACGGTTTCCAATCAGCGAGGTTGAGTTGGCACATAAAAGGTCACATATGATCTATCCACTACATCTGGGAAACTGGTTTGAACAGATCAAAGTTTTAGAGCCATTTGCCATGGGAGAAAAATTGTGGAGGTTAGCTAGTTTCCCAAGACAGAGAAAAGGCATTCAAAATAATCTAATATAAGACTCATAGCCTTTTTCAACTAATTTGACCAGCTGGCATTAAATCACAAATGGCTTGAAAAGAGTTTTTTCCCCCTTCTTTCCCACTCTAAGAAGTCATGAATTTCACAGAATAACACTGTTTATAAAGAAAATGCATTTTGGGAAGTTCCCCTTGTGATTAATTAAACACATATTTATTTTTTCATAAAACTATTTTGACATGTTGCTAAACAACCTTCACTGACATCATACAAAGAATGGCCGTTCATGAAGAACGTTCTTAGAAACCAACGATCTTCATTAACTTTTAATAAATAGTGTAACCTCTCTCAGGAACCGCAAAAAGTCAGCCTGTGTTCTTTCCTTCTTTGTACAAAACATTCTTAAAGGATGTGGAAACTTACCATGCTTCTTGATTTACAGTACTTTTTCATCGCCAAACACATTACTATTTTTCAGATAAAATTTTAAAGATGTTGTGTAATTGTCCTATAACCCTATTGTCTCACTTAGAAGAGACATGTCATCTGTGCTCACATTGCAACACTTGCCCAGATCTTCCTGATTAGGGAACAGGGTTTCACAGGTCTGGCCACACCACTGAAGATCCAATTTTATGGAGCAGATAGAGTAACAAAAAATAATAATATTTAGCAACAAAGGCCAGATGCAGTGGCTAAATATAACAATCTAAAGAAAGTGGCAGGCGCCTACTGTTCTGTGGCTTTAGGCATGCAGGAGTGAAATGTGTCAATAAAAACCAAAGTATCAACATATATTTGGCATCCTTCCTTAATCTTGCAAATCTAGGGAACTGGGTTTTTCTGGAAGCTTAACAGATGTCATTAAAATATTAACTGTTACTTAGAAAATCCTTTTAAAATATGCTGCAGTTATAAAAGAAGTCTCGCTTTCAACATGGACCCCATCATAATGGACTTTTCGGCTGGCTCCTTTCCTACTTTTGGTTCCACCACCCAGACTGAATTTATACTTTTACTTTAAAGTGATTTGACTAAAGCTCTATAAGTATGTCTCTACAACATTCAGAACTCAGAATTTAATGTGTATCTAAGAAAAGCAATGTACAATTATGGAAAGTAAGGAAGCCACTAGCTTTTTCATGTGATAAACATGTATAAAAATACAAATAAGTGTTCAGCTAGACGGGTTTTGAGAATCTTTCACTTTCTGAAACCTAGAGTTATCTTGAAATTTGACTGGCATTATTGTTGGCATACTACAGGAATTTTGTTGATGGTTTTCAGCTGTTTCTAATAAAAAACAGATTCTGTGGTTCACCTAAGGGATGTCCCAGCAGTGGGTAATTTGGCATCTGGATGGAGCCGCTAGAAATGAAGCCAAATTTCTATAAATTTTCATAGGCCACTGCAAAATTAGTTATGCAAGGATGGTACTTCTCTATAGTAAATGCTTCAAGTTCTTTTAACAAATGAGAGAGTGATGAAGTCCTAAAGAGCCAAAACCTAACCTAGACACCACAGCTGCCAATGAAAATCACTAGTAGCAGCTGTAAGTCAAAACCTATCACCATGAACTTGGAAGAAGAGTTCAAATTAATCTGTTTTCCTGAAAGCTTAGAGTCACCTCTGATTCCTGTGTCTCCTTTATCCCCTGTGTCTAGTCGATCCTCAAATACTAATAATTTTATCTCTTAAATACTGATTGATCCCAGGTTGCCTGCTCCACCCCATATACCCTCTCACATAAGGCCTTATTATCTCTCTTGTGGACTGCTATGAATCCCTCCTCCTCCAGCAACCCACCACCAATGGTGCCCCTGTGTCTAGCCTAGGTGTCTCAAATTAAACAAAACCGCCAGAGTGAACTGCTGAAAAATCAGATCAGCCCCTGTCACCATCCCCCTGCCCCTCATCTACATCTGCTGAGAAGCTTACACGTGCCAGTCAAAGATTGTCTATCTCTACAGACATAGTCTCCCTTTGCTTTTAAATGCTCATCAATAGTAAAGTTAAAGGTTGCCACTCTTACCATGCAAGTTCACTCCTCAGTGTCCTTGTTCATTCTATGGTACAGCATGTCTTGTGTACTCCATTTTCCCAATTTCATCATGTGACAAACATCTATTTATTCCTCAGGATGTCTTTAGGGAGTATTCCCTGGCCTCTGGCTTCTTGTCTCATCCTCTCTTCACCACATACAGGAAGACTGGCTCAGGCACCACCTACTCTGGACTGCGGGAGTGTCCTGAGCATACCGAGGCACTGGACAGTGAAACTCTACCTATTTATGACTCTTTCAACTACCTAAACTGTAATCTCCTCAGGGTTTGGGGCTAAGTTCACTTTTGTTTCTATCTCCCAGGCCTAATCCAGTGCTTGGCATATATGCAGCAGTCAGTTAATAAATACTCCTTCAATGGCACTGCTCCAAATAAGGGACCACTGACTGGAACTAAACATTTCCATAAAAGTACAATTTTACCTTTAAAGTTTGATAACGATTTTCCACAATAACTTAGAAGTTTGATTCTCTTACCCCCCAGAACACAGCTACACAGCAATAACCAGGCAAGAAAGGCCTTGGGGCAGTCAGAATACAAACTCCAAGTATGAAAACTCAGCTACCTGAACATAAGAAAGCTCTTTTGCTCTCTCTTAGAACCTAGTTACTCTTACTTTACACAAAATTCTAAATCAAGTATTTAAACCTATAAACTATGAGAAACAACAAATCTAAAGAAAGAGAAACGTTTGGAACTATAGCAATACCACCAAAAATAATATGTAAAACAACATATACTATTAATAATAGGATTTTCTACAATGCTGGAAATGTCCCAGCTGTGCTAACACAGTAGCCATTAGATACATGTGGCTATTGAGAACCTCAGATGTGACTGATGCAACTAAGAAACTGAATTTTTAATGTCATTTATTTTAGTTGCTTTATATTTAAATTTGAGTAACTATATGTGTGTAGTGGCTACTACCGTGTTTCCCCCAAAATAAAACTTAGCTGGATAATCAGCTCTAATGCGTCTTTTGGAGCAAAAATTAATATAAGACCTGACCAGGTATATAACATCATATCACATCACATCACAACACAACACAACACAACACAACACAACACAACATAACACCAGGTCTTATATTAATTTTTGCTCTAAAAGACAGATTAAAGCTGATTGTCCGGCTAGGTCTTATTTTTGGGGAAACATGATATGTAGATCTCACAACGAACTGTAAGCTCAGCTGTTAGTTACACAAATAGCTGAACGCATCTCTGCCTGCCTTCAGGGCTTTGCTTCAGGACAGTCCCATAACAGACAGGAGAGTCATGGAGATGACCTCCCACAGTGGTCACAGACCAGGTGAACTTCTTCAGTATCCTGTTTGAAAAGGCAGGGTATGTACAAACACTTATGAAAGATATTTTGCTCCAATTGAATAAAATAAAACTAGGCCATCTGGAAAACATCCCTCTTTATATCAGTTTGTGTTTTGACACGTTACACAAAGAAAATACTCATGCTATCCTTCAAATCAGCGGGCTCCTATTCTTTTCTCTACTCTCACCTCCCTTCTTCACATTCTCCCATTTTAAAAGATAGTACATGAGAACCTCTAAGAACTCAAAACCAGTGTCATATTCACTGTAAGGTCTGCCCTGATCTCACTATTTATAATTGCAACCCACTCCCAACCTTCATCCCTCTTATCTTGCTTAATTTTTTCACATAATTTATCAGCTTCCAGCTGTAGCCACTACAATAATGTAAGTTCTGTGGGCAGTGGAAATGTTTGTCTGTTTTATTCCTTAATGTACCAAAGTACCAATTTCAGGTACCAAAGTGCCTGAAATGATGCCTGAAACATAACGTGTGAAATTCACACACACACACACACACACACACACACACACACACACACACTCATAGGCACACATGCATATACTGAACGAATGAATGAAAGAAAAAAAAAGAAATCAAAAGAATAAAAGTATAATAATAAACCCATTCCTGGTCATCCTCCAAAAATGTGAACTTCTAAGGAAATTGTGTATTTCTGTGTATTATGTCAGAATAACTGATGATAATAGTAACAATAACTGTATCTGAGTACCTAATTTTTACACTAATGTTCACAGCAACTCTACAAATTAGTTATTAGGAGGATACTGAGATGCAGAGAAATAAATTTATACAACTAGTAGGTGCTGAAGCCCAGATTTGAATTATTGGTTGTCTGAATCTAAGGGTCATGCTCCTATTAAATGCATTACTATCTTCCTCACAAATGTAAAATATATGAAAAGAAGAGTATTTTCATTTAAGAGGATTAAAAGGAAAAGTAAATAGGTATATAAAAGTCCACCTAAGTTATCAATTATCTTCTGAGTCTACCCAGGATCCTGCTCATAAATCAGGATGCTATTATCATACTAGGTCCCAATCCATTAATAGGGGAGCTAGGAAGGGTGCTTCACTCCAGGACAAGAGTCTTCAGACTCTCTTAGAGTAATGCAAAGGATTATGGTAGTTAATTCTGAAGAAAACGCAAAGGATTATGGTAGTTAATTCTGAAGAAAATTCCTATTATAAAGTGACTCTCTTGGCTACAGCTGATTATATCATAAAAATAGCATAAAAATCATCAGGTTCCTTTTTATTCTCCACACCTAATTTTCAAAATTGATCAATTTATTTTTAAGCAACCCTGTGCATAATTACTACTGCAGTCTCCTTGCAGAGACAACAGATGCTGATGTCTCTGGTACTGGCTCAGGTCATTTATCCTATGGAGAATTTGACAGAGACTCCAAGCTCAGTGTCTTCTGACTTGATTCCTCCCCAAAACAGTTAAGAATAGGAAGTTCGAGAAGTGAAAATTTTGTGTTTTCTGCTATTGAAAGGAAAAGACAGAAAAACATGTCTCTGGGGCTCAATTCAATGTGGTATGTTTTAGGAAATTGATTATTATAATTTCAGAAGACTTAACACCCAAACAGTAAATACTCCAGCCCCACTCAAAAGGAAGCCTAGCTTCTAACCCTTAACATGTAATCTTATACCTAGTGCATTATACAATATGACTAATAAAATGACTGGTTTTTCCTGAACTCAGTTGTGGAGAAAGGAAAAGAGTTGTTCTTGAAAACTCAATGTTTTGGCCTGAAGTGGTAAGGAGATTGAAAATTCATGGAAAGGCAGATAAAAGAACATCACAGCAGTCCTTTCAGAGCATCCATTTGTTTATGGAGAATATTTTGATTGTGCAACATACTTTTCATGAAAGAACAAGTCTTAGAGATTGAAATTAATTCAACAAATTTACAGCCTTCCTACTGGACAAGACTGTGCTGGGCATTGGGGACAATACAAATTTGAGTAAATTCTAGTCCTATCCCTAAATTGGTATAATCTGGGGGAGAAAAAATAGATAAGCAATAACTTTAAAAAGAGCACAGAATGTCACAAGTGCTAAACTAAAAAGCAAAATTTCACAAAATAATGACTTAAATCCATACTAACTCCAACTGGGGGAAGTCTAGGAAATTTCCTACAAGATAAAACTTTGAGTGGGCCTTACAAAATTTCAATAGTCTAGAAAATGAAGAAAAGAGCATTCCCAGGTAAAGAACAAAAAAGGGAAAACAAAAATAGATGAAACATCTGTTTATTTACAGTGAATAAGATGCTTCCTGCCAGGCCCCAAAACAGTCAAGGGGACACTCTAAAATCTTCTAATTTTTATGGACCTCTATCCTCATTCTACTAATTCCAAGAAAGCAAAGAGAACAGTCTCCTTGAAACAGTTTTCAGGAAAAAAATGTTCAAGTCAGCTAATAGTTGAGTGCAAGTTAGAAGAGCAAAAGGCAAAGCCCATTTCAAATGATAGCTGGGGGTACGAGATCATTATCTCCAACTGTCTCCTGAGTTCTGGCTCAAATTAAACTTCGTCTGCCAGCCTTGCGAGCAAACCCAGACCCAACTTCATCAGCCTCCATGGGCTCAGTAAATGATCATCATCTCTAGAGGGGCAGCTCTGACAGAACAGCATGGCACAAGCCAACTTGCCGTACTGATACCTGAGGATGAGCCACAAGCAAAGAAACTTGTCTACTATGACTTCTAAAATACAGAATTTATACACTTGGTTGTATAATGGAGAGGTGCCTAGCATAGGACTAGTATGTTTAACTCGCCATGTGATGTCAGACACTCAGGGTATACAAGACCCGACTCAGCAACGCACATCAGCAACACGCACAAGCACAGACCACCTACAGCAATCTGATCACTTAGAATCCAAGCTTCTTCCACTGATAAGGGCACAGCACGAGAGGTGGTCACACTTTAGGGCACCCTGATTAATTCTGCAATGATCACAGAGAGTTTTGATACTCTAAAACATGAGGTGCATTGTTTGAAACATAGTTACTTTGAAACATAATTGTTTTTGACCATGGTTGCTTTCTCCCCAAATGCTGGGTGGTTCCTTGTAATGGTGACTAGTGTGGGTGGGTAAGTAAAGGCTTTCATAAAAACCACTGTCATCTAGTACATCTGCTAAAGTAAGCAGCCGGAAGGTACTATGTACCTCAGTCAGCTTCCAGTGGTATTTCAGGAGTAAAATCCACAGGTCTTAGTGATGGCGGGGTACAGAGGTGAGTTTCTGGTTGCAGCTGACTAAAACAGCACTAATTATCATGGTCTGGGGGTCATGACTGGCTTTGCTGAAAAGGTAGAATCTGTACAATGAAGGCGAATAGATCTGTGGACATTGGCAGGAAGGCTAGGAGGAGAAGAGAGGACTGAGATTCAAGTAGCAACGACTAGGAGACAGGATGGCATGACAGGCTGGCAGTTTGCAGGGCAAGATCATTTGGGGGCCTTGTAGCTGCATTAAGGAATCTGGGTGGGGACAGAGAAGTCAGGCAAATTCAGATTTACATGTTGGAAGTATCACTAGGCTTAGCATGATGATAGGTGTGGAGGAGGTAAGAAAAGGTATGGAAGGCTATTCAGGAGACTACTGCCATATTCTGGATGAGAGGTGAGAGTGGCTTGGACGAGGGCAGGGCAGTGGACCACTTAGCAACAGTATGGAGGGGATACCATCTGCTGCAACGCTGCTTTGAGGAAACTGGCCTCAGGGAGTTTTGCACTCCACTAACCATACTGCCCAATCCATGTAATGATTGTTTTCCTGGGGAAAGTTGTGTGCAAACTGAAATTTAGTAAACAGATCATTGAAATTTTTTAAAATTTTGAGGTGAATCCTATCAGTGAGACAAGGATCTTACTCTAAAACATTGAACAAAGTATTGACTATGTTACATTATGCAGTCTTTAAAATATGCTTTTAAAACAGGGTACTTCTTTATCAGTAACAAGAATTGTCCATAAGTATGTACCCTGGCTTGAATACAGGCTATGAAGCTCACCAGCCTTTGATCCTGAATAAGTTGCTCAACTTTTCCTAGCCTGTAAAATGAGAATCAAGATAATATTGACACCACCAGGATTCTTGTGAGCATCAGATGAGATGATAGACGTAAAAATTGTTCTGTGTGGTATAAAACATTATAAGATAATAAGAGGAAGGTATAAGAAAATAAGAGTGAGGTTTTGGACATATATTGACTAGGTATAAGCAGTACTTATCTGATTTACTTAAAACTTCACTTCAAACTAATTACCAGGAGTAAAACAAAAAACAGAGCGTATGATTTCAGTATATATGGAGCCTACTTGACTCAGAGCACAGCTATTCTTGATCACATCAGACAGCTACATAGGCTGTATGAGTTCTTGTCAGTTTTGGCTAAAGCAATAATTTAGGCACTATATCACAAATATTCCCACCTCAGACTGGCAGAGAAGCTGAGTAGGTTTCATGGCTCTGCTTGGCAGCAAAGGGTACAGAAGGAGTGATGGAGAAATGGGTGAGAGAAGCAGGGAAGGGACTTTTTGGAGAAGCATGAGACTAGAAAAAGATTCCAGTGGCCCTATCTAAAATTACACTCATGTTACATTCTATTCTTCCTCTGCCCCTTCTCTAAAAGAGAATGACACATGCCCATCAATTGCCTTATAAACTGCAGTGTTTCTCCCAAAAGACACTGACACAGGGCTTAGCCAAGATATTTGCTCTGGCCAATGAAATATTAATGGGCAGGGTGTATGGTCACAGCTGAGTAGAAACTTTAAGAGCCCTTTTCCTTCAAACAAGAATAACATGTTCCAGATGGGGACTTCTCCTTCAAACTGGATCCTGGAGTGAAAAAGATACCCGAGGCAGAAGCAAAGATACTACCAACTTTATACACAGGAAATGCGAATGGGCAGGTGTATGGTCACATACATATATATAAAGAGAACAAGAAATAAATTTTAGTTGTTGCATATCACAGAGATTCTGGGGGTCGTTTGTTACCAGTGAGAACTTACTAATGTAGAAACCCTGAATGTAAAGTTTCTATCAGAGCATTTCACAATCTGTAGCTGATGACAGATAAGATATAGAATAAATTTATTTAATACCTTGGGAAATATTGCTCAGGGAAAATTAGGTAACTACTTTCTTCCCCCATCACACATCAAAGTGATCAAATGACCAACACCAAACAGTAGAAAACAAACAAATCTGAAGAAGAATTTAGCAAGTGCCAGTGATGTAATACATGAAGACTAAATTACAAGTAATTTTAAATAGAAGGTATACTCTAGAGATCATTAAAATACAGTCCTGGCAGGTTCAGTTAGCTAACCCACCTGATGTCACTCCTAAAAGAAACAAGAATCCCTGTTGTACTGTTAAGTAATTTTATACACTTCAGTAGATTTCAGTATTTCATATCTAAATTCATTTTCACTCTAAATTCTATCTTCAAAAACCAAGGGCAAAATGACAGAAACTGGTATGCATATTTTTGTATAGAAGTACAAAATAATGTTATTATAGTGTTATATCACATAATTCTATGACAGCTTGGCATTCCAAAATGGGCTTTTTTATTTAGCTATGTTTTGAAATGTTAACTGTCCTATACTCTTCTTAGAGAAGTAAAACTTGGGGGAAAAATACTGTAACAAAACAGATTTCTGCTCTCAAAAATAAAAGAAACCTGGCTCAGTTTCATGATTCAGTCTGACATAGCAATTTGCCACTAGAAGAAGATTCTAGAGACATGATAGAAATATCAGAACTATTTGACTTACTCGTATATGAAAATTTCCTGCATGACATTTATTAAAGTCCATTGGCTGGGAGGCCATAAATCCAAATATCAATGTCAGTCCCATTACAGTTACAATTGAAGGCCACAGCTTAAGCAGGAGAGATTTAAGCATAATGACATTAACCACATAATAGATGAGAAAATGAGAAGTTTCAGGAAGGTAGACGAAGGTTCAAATATATTACCAAACTAGAACATAGCAATGTTAAGATTTGAATCTAGGTCAGACTGACTCCAAATCTATACTCTTTTCATCCCATCCCACATAGACTTATCCCATTTAACTTAAGTCACCATGCACTTGTATGTTTTTTTTCAAATTCAACACAATCACTATCAAAATCTCAATAGCATTTTTTTTTTTGCAGAAATTTAAAAGTTCATCCTAAAATTCATTTGGAACCCCAAGGTTCCAAATGAATTTGGAACCTCAAGGTATGCGCGTGTGCACACACACACATCCTGGGGGTGCCAAAAAAATGTATACACACTTTAAGAGATGTTATCTATGCTCAAGCAGTAGTTTCCCATAATTAGAAGTGTCTGGACATTGATGATAACAACTTGGAGCACCACTTGTAATTGCAGAAGTCAAACATGACTTGTATTCATCTTTTCTTATTGGTATATGTTGAGCATTAAAATTATATACATGGTGTCAAAAAAGTGTATACACATTGTAGGAAATGAAAAAACTGTTATTAAAATTGAAATACAATGAATGATGCTAGCATTCACTTGATTAAAGCCATCTTTTGAGGAAATATCATACTACACATTGCTACCATAATTCAATTCAACTTTGAAAAGGAATACATAGATAACATCTCTTAAAATGTGTGCATTTTTTGGCACCCCCAGTGCCAAAAAGGAAAACAAAAGAAAAAGAAAAACAAAGCTGGGGAATTCAAACTTTCTGATTTCAAAACATATTACAAAACAACTGTAATAAAAACAGTGTGGTACTGGCATAAAGACAGACAAATAGAGCAATGGAATAGAATAGACAGCCCAGGAAAAAAAAAACACCAAAAAAACAACCCTTGTGTGTATGGTTAAATGACCATTGAAAAGCATGCAAAGACCACTTCAACAAATGGTGTTAGGATAACCAGATATTCACATGTAAAAGAGAAATTGGATCTTTATATTACATCACATGCAAAAATTAACTCAGAATGGATTAAAGACCTAAAATTATAAAACTTCTAGAAGATAACATAGAGGGAAAGCTTCACTGCACTGGACGCAGCAATGATTTCTAAGATATGACACAAAAAGTACAGGCAACAAAAGCAAAAGCAGACTACTGGGACTACATCAGATTTCAAAGCTTCTGTGCATCAAGGTCATAATCAAGAGAGTGAAAAGGCAAACTACAGAATGGGAGAATATATTTGCAAATCATATATCTCATAAAAAGTTAATATCTAGAATATATAAAGAATTCCTGCACTCAACAACAAGGAGAAAATCAAATAACCTGATTTTAAAATGGTCAAAAAATTTGAATAGACAAAACCACAATGAGTTATTACCTCATACCCATGAGTATGGCTACTGCCGTGTTTCTCCAAAAATAAGACTGGCTCTTATATTAATTTTTGCTTCAAAAGATGAATTAGGGCTTACATTCAGGGGATGTCATCTTGGAAAATCATGCTAGGTTTATTTTCCAGTTAGGTCTTATTTTGGGGAAAACACAGTATTAAAAAAAAAGAAGAAGAAGATAACAAGTGTTAGTAAGTACGTGAAGAAACTGGAACACTTGTACACTATTGGTGGGAATGTAAAATGCTACAACCAAAATACAAAACAGCATGGTGATTCCTCAAAAAATTAAAAATAGAACTACCATATAATCTAAAAATCCATGTCTAGGTATATATTCAGAAGAATTGAAACCAAAGTCTTGAAGAGATATTTGCACATCATGTTCATAACAGCAGTAAATCACAATAGCCAAGAGGTGAAAGCAACCCAAATATCCATCAATCGATGAATGAATAAACAAAATGTGGTATATACATACAATGGAATATTATTCAGATTTAAAAAGGAAGGAAATCCTATCACAGGCTACATGGATGAACATTACACTAAATGAAATAAAATCATAACAAAAAGACAAATACAGTATGATTCCACTTATATGCGGCAACTTAGGTAGTTAAATTCATCGAAACGGAAAATAGAATAGTGGTTATCAGGGGTTGATGGGGGAAGAAAAAAATGGAGAGTTGTTTAATGGGTATAGTTTTTCAGATTTGCAAGATAAAAAGTTCTGGAGAGCCATTTCATAATAATGGGAATACACTTACCACTACTGAACTGTACACTTAAAAATGGTTAAGGTGGTAAATTTTACGATAGCTGTTTTTTACAACAATATAAAAAAGTTTTAGAAGAAACTATAGTAAAAGATATTTATAACATCAGAGTAGGAAATATAATTCCTTTAAAAAATGCAAACCACAATGAAAAGTTTGTTAAATTTGACTACAGTGAAATATAATAATATAAAAACTCTGTTGGAAAAACACCTAATAGGAGAGAAGGTCCAAGGTGGAGGAATAGGTAACCTCCATGCCATCTGCCTCCCAGGATCACATTAAAATTACAGTTAAATTATGGAACAATCAACCTCGAGAATCATCTAAAGACTAGGTGACCAGAATCCAAATCACTAAGGATATAAAGAAGAGGTCCCATAGAGACTTGTAGGAGGGGCGGAGATGTGAAACGAGCTGACCCCAAACTCATAAGTAGTGGTTGAGCACCAGGAGGGACACCTTGACAGCAGAGGTCCACCCTGAAGAGTGAGGGATCCCAGCCCCACACTGGATGCCCCAGCCCAGGGGGTCCTGTACCAGAAAAAGGAGTCCCCACAACATCTGGCAGTGAAAATCAATGAGGATTCTGTCTGTCCTTCCTGGTGAGAGAGAAGGCAGCTGGAAACCCAGATGTCCTTTTAAAGGGCACACACACAGACTCACTAGCTCACAGGCACTCACGCTGGGCTCTGGCGGAGAGACAGTGATTTGAGAGGCATCAGAAACATACATACAGGGAAAGACTGAGTTGTGTGGCTGACAGGCAAGGACTAGAGGGACAGCCACCATTATCACTGTGTGTAGTCTGCCTCACCTGTAACCTACATACAGGAGGGTGCCATCTTTCCTGTGTGGAACCCACCCCCACAGGACTAAATCAGAGACCACATTGGTCTGGTAAAATCCACATGTGATTGCACAACCTCGGTGACTCCCTTGGACCCCACTCCACCCAGGTAGTGTGGCATTGCCCTTAGCTCCTGGGTGGCCAGCCTTGCTCTGCAAGTTGTGGAAGGCTTATACATCAGCAAGCAACCCATGGCAGCCTGGGAACCTTTCAGTGGTGGATAGTCAGTACTAACTTGCGCTGTAGCACTCCTTGGGTGGCTCTGTGGGACCGAGGTGAGCAGTGGTTGAAAGGGGTATTCTCAGGGCATTTTGTGGTGTGGCCACAGGCTTGGCATTGATGCAAGAGCTGAATCTGCATTAACTTTGTAAAAATCACCAGTCATATCCCGTGACTCCCTGGGACCATGCCCCGCCAAGCTAGTGGCCCTCTCAGCCCCTAGGTGGTCAGGCCCACACCCCAGCTGCTGGAGGCTTGTACAGCAGCAGACAACCCGTGGCGGCCTGGGAAACTTTTGGTGGTAGGCAGTCAGACCCTGCTCACACTGCAACCTTTCTCAGGCAGCTCTCGAAGATCTGTGAGCCCAAGGTGAGCAGTGGCTAGGCGAGGCATTCTCAGGGTGTTTTGCAGGGTAGCCATAGGCTCAATACTGGCCCAAGAAATTAATCTGCATTAACTTGGGAAAACCATCAACCACATCCATGATTCTTTGGGACACCGCCACCACCAATTCATATGGCATCGTGTGGGGGGGGGCACATTCAACACCAGGTCAACCAACCTGGATGGCACACCGAAGGAGGTTCTTTCAGCGGCTGAGCCCTACAGGTAGCTGGGAGGTGGCAACAGGCCTCGGGGGACCCTGGGCCTTTGGAGAAGCTGCCACAGACCCAATACTGGTGGCAGCCAGCCTCGGTTTACAGTGAGGCCACCCCCAAACACCTCCAGGTCCAACATAGCCAGCAACAATTGCATATAGCTTTGTAGCTCCTACCAGGTAGCTTTGGGCCAGTCACAGGCAAGGGTAAATTGATCTACAATAGAAACCCTCACAAGAGGCACAAACAACAGCACACCCAGAAGCTGGCCTCAGGCCACATCAGAGCACTATGCCATTAGCCCCACAAGTGACACTCCAAAAGGGTGGTACCAATAGGAACAAGAGCCCACTTGGGCAAACCTCCCTCTGAAAGGTCAGCTTCCACACAGCAGCTCATACACTGTCAGCAGAGGCAACCCTCATAGCCAGTAAGCCTGAGAGACAATCCCACCAACTGACATGCCAAAAGCAATTAAGGCTCAACTACAACAGAATACACACAACACACAAGAAATACTCCTGAAACACACACACACAAGAGATCAGAGACTGTGCCACTGTACTGCACAGGACACCTGCTAAATAAGGCCACACAGCAAAGGCTGAGAAACATAGGAAATCTACCTAATACATAGAAGCAAACATAGAGAGGCAGCCAGAATGAGAAAACAAAAAAAACATGTTGCAAATAAAAATTTAAAAAATTAGAAAAGAGAGAAAACTCCAGGGGGGAAAAAAAGAAAGAAAGAAACAGAGGCAACTAACCTACCAGAGACAGAATTTAAAACACTGGTTATAAGAATGCTTAAGGAACTTAGTGAGAACTTCAACAAAGAGATAGTAAGCATAAAGAAGAACACAGAAACCATAAATAAAGAATACAATAACTGAAATAAAGAATACATTAGAAGGAATCAACAACAGATTAGATCAAGCAGAGTACTGAATCAGCAATTTAGAAGACAAAGTAGCAGAATACAACCAATCAGAACAGCAAAAAGAAATAAGAATTTTAAAAAAAAGATTGTTTAAGGAACCACTGGGACAACATCAAGCACACCAACATTCACATCACAGGAGTACCAGAAGGAGAAGATAGGAAGCAAGGGATCAGGAATCTATTTGAAGAAATAATGACTGAAAACTTCCCTTATCTGGTGAAGAAAATAGATATGTAAGCCCAGGAAATGTAGAGGCCAAACAAGATGAACCCAAATAGGCCCACACCAAGACACATCATAATTAAAATTTCAAAGCTTAAAGACAAAGAGAATCCTAAAAGACAAAGATAAAGACAAATAGTAACCTACAAGGGAGCTCCCGTAAGACTATCAGCTGATTTCTCAACAAAAACTGTGCAGGACAGAAGGGAGTGGTAGGAAATATTCAGTGATGAAAAGCAAGTGTCTACATCTAAGACTACTCTACTCAGCAAGGCTATCACTTAAATTTGAAGGGGAGATAAATAGCTTCCCAGGAAAAAAAGCTAAGGGAATTCATTACCACCAAGCCAGTATTACAAGAAAAGTGAAAGACACTTCTTGAAGAAGAAGGGCAAAAGCAAACAAAGAAACGAAGATCAATAATATGAATGATAAAATGGCAATAACTATGTACCTATCAATAATCACTTTAAATGTAAATGGATTAAACGAGCCAATCAAAAGACATAGGGTAGCTGAATGAATAAGAAAGCAAGGCCCATGCATATGCTGTCTATAAGAGACCCACCTCAGATGAAAAGACACACATAGACTGAAAGTAAAGGGATGAAAAAACATATTTCACACCAAAGGGAACAAACAAACAAAAAAACTGGGGTAGCAATACTTACATAAGACAAAATAGACTTCAAAACAAAGACTATAATAAGAGACAAAGAATGACATAACATAATGATAAAGGGATCAATCCAACAAGAGCACATAACATTAGTAAACATCCATGTACCCAAACAGGAACACCTAAATATATAAAACAAATATTGACTGACATAAAGACAGAGATTAACAATAACACAATCATAGTAGCAAACTTTAACACCCTATTGACACCAATGGACACATCTTCCAGACAGAAAATCAACAAGGAAACAGCAGCCTTAAATAACACACTAGATCAGATGGATTTAATTAATGTTTTTAGAGCATTTCACCCCAAAGCAGCAGTATATACATTCTTTTCAGGCGCACATGGAACACTGTCAAAGACAGGCCATATGTTAAACCACAAAACAAGTGTCAATAAATTTAAGAAGATGAAATCATATCAAGCATCTTCTCTGACCAAAATGATATGAAAATAGAAATCAATTTAAAAAAAACTTGAAAAACACACAAACAAATGGAGGCTAAATAACATGCTATTAAACAATGAATGGGTTAACAAGGACATCAAGGAAGAAATCAAAAGATACCTTGAGACAAATGAAAATGAAAACACAATGACCCCAAATCTATGGAACACAGCAAAAGCAGTCCTAAGATGAAAATTCATAGCAATGCTGGCCTACCTCAAATAAAAAAAAATATATATATATCTAAAATAAACAACCTAACTTCACACCTAAGGAAACTGGAAAAAGAATAGCTAACAAACTCCAAAGTGAGTAGAAAGAAGGAAATAATAAGAAGCAAAGCAAAATTAAATGAAATAGAGGCTAAATAAAAGTACAAAAAAACAATGAATCCAAGAACTGGTTCTTTGAAAAGATAAACATAATTGATTAATCATTAACCGACTCCACAAAGAAAACAGAGAGAGGACACAAATAAAATAAAAAATGAAAGAGGGTGACAATGGACACGACAAAACTACAAAAAAATAATTAAGAAGATACTATGAGTAATTATATGCCAACAAATTAGACAATCTGGAAGAAATACATAAATGCCTAGAAACGTATAATTCTTCCAAAAAGAAAAGAAAATCTGAGCCAGCCAATTACTACTAATGAAATCAAATCAGCAATCAACAAGCTCAAAAAAACAAAAGTTCTGAACCAGACAGTCTTACAGGTGAATTTTTCCAAACATTCAAAAAAAAAAAAATTTAACACCTATTCTTCTCAAACTATTCCAAAAAAATTGAACATAAGGGGAGTTTGCCAAGCTCATTGTTTGAGGTCATCATTACCCTGACTCCAAAACCAGACAAAGATATTTCAAAAAAAGAAAACTATAAGCCGACAACCCTGACGAACATAGATGTAAAAATCCTCAACAAAATATTAGCAAACCATCAAATATATTGTGATGGAAGGAGAACTGACTCTGGGTGGTGAACACACAATGGGATTTATAGTTGATGTAATACAGAATTGTACACCTGAAATTATGTAATTTCATTAACAATTGTCACCCCAATAAATAAATTTAAATTAAAAAAATATATATTAGCAAACCAAATTCAGCAATACATTAAAAAGATCACACACCACGATCAAGTGCAATTTACTCCTGGGATGCAGGGTTGGCTCAATATCTGCAAATCAATTAACATGATACATCACATAAACATGAAAAATAAAAATCATATGATTTTTATATTCATATCAGTAGATGTAGAAAAAACGCTTAACAAAATCCAGTATCCACTTAGGATAAAAATTCTCATCAAAGTGGTATTAGAGGGAACATACCTCAACATAATAAAGGTCATATATGCCAAACTCACAGCTAACATCATACTCAACAGGGAAAAGCTAAAAGCATTCCCCATAAGTTCAAGAACAAGATAAAGATGTCCACTTTCATCACTTTTACTCAACATAATATAGTGGAAGTCCTAGCCACAGCAATTAAACAAGGAAGGAAGGAAGGAAGGAAGGAAGGGAGGGAGGGAGGGAAGGAGGGAGGGAGGAAGGAAGGAAGGAAGGGCATCCAAATTGGAAAGAAAGAAGTAAAACTGTCATTATTTGCAGGTGACATGATACTATTTATATAGAGAAGCCCAAAGATTCCACCAAACAACTATTAGAACTGATAAATGAATTTATTAAAATAGCAGGATACAAAATTAATATCCAGAAATTGGTTGCATTTTATACACCTATCATAAAGTGAAACTAAGAAAACAATTAGAAACTATTAGAAAAAGACATTAAGAAAACAATTCCATGTACAATTTCATAAAAAGAAAATACCTAGGAATACATTTAACCAAGGAAGTAAAAAACCTGTACTCAGAAAATTATAAGACATTGAAGAGAGAAATTACAGAAGATACAAATATATGGAAACATATACCATGCTCATGGATAGGAAGAATTAATATAATTAAAATGTCCATACTACCCAAAGCAATCTATAGATTCAATGCAATCCCTATCAAAATACCAATGGCATTTTTTCACAGAACTGAAAAAAAAAAATCCTAAAATTTATATGGAACTATAAAAGACCCTGAATAGCCACAGCTATCTTGAGAATGAGGAACAAAGCTGTAGGTATCACAATACTTGATGTCAAACTATACTACAAAGCCATAGTAATCAAAACAGCATGGTATTGGCATAAAAACAGACACAGAGACTAATGGAACGAATAGAGAACCAGAAATAAATCCGTGCCTATATGGTCACTTAATCTATGACAAAAAAAAAAAAGCAAGAATATACATTGGGGTAAAAATAGTCTACTCAATAAACAGTGCTGGGAAAACTGGACAGATACATACAGAAAATAAAACTGGACCTCCTTCTTTCTCCAAATGAAAGAATAAACTCAAAAGGGATTAAAGACTTAAATGTAAGACCAGAAACCATAAAACTCTTAGAAGAAAACGCAGGAAGTAAACTCTCAGACATTACCCTTAGTAATAGTATTACTGATACATCAGTAATAATGGCAAGGGAAACCAAAGGAAAAAATAAACAAATGTGACTACATCAAACTAAAAAGGTTTTGCACAGCAAAAGACACCATCAAGAAAACAAAAAGACATCTTACTACATGGGAGAAGATATTCGCCAATGATACATCTAATAAGGGTTTAATGTCCAAAATCTATTACAAAACTCACAGAGTTCAACAAAAAACAAACAAACAAACAAAAATTCAACTTAAAAATCGACAGAGGACCTGAATAAACATTTTTCCAAAGATGACATACAGATTTCCAAAATACATATGAAAAGATGCTCAGCATCTCTAATCATCACAGAAATGCAAATTAAAAGCACAATGAGATATCACCTCACACCTGTCAGAATGGTCATTATCAAGAAATCAACAAACAACAAGTGTGGGCAAGGATGTGGAGAAAAGAGAACCCTTATACACTTGGTGGGATTGTAAATTTGTGCAGTCATTATGGAAAACAATATGGAGGTTCTTTAAAAAATTAAAAATATAACTACTTTATGACCCAGCAATTCCACTCCTGGGAATTTACCAAAGAAACCCAAACAATAATTTGAAAACATATATGCACCCCTTTGTTCACTGTAGCAGTATTTACAATAGCAAAGATATGGAAACAACCAAAATGCCCATCAAAAACCAACTAGATAAAGGAAAGGTGGTCCACATATACAATGGAATATTACTCTGCTATGAAAAAGAATGAAATCTTTCCATTTATGCAACATGGATGAACATAGAGGGTATTATGGTTAGTGAAATAAGTCAGACAGAGAAAGATAATATCCTTTGATCTCACTTATATGTGGAATCTAAAGAACAAAATAAATCAATAAATAAAACAGAAACAGAAAAAGAGCCATAGATACAAAAAGAAACTGATGGTTACCAGATGGAGTGGGGGAGGGATGGTTAGGGAGGCTGGGTCAGAAAGATGAAGGGATTAAGAAGTAACAAATTGGTAGTTACAAAACAGTCATTGGGATGTAAAGTACAGTATGAGGAATATAGTCAATAATATTGTAAAAACTATATATAGTGTCAGATGGGTACTAGACTTAGGGAAATCACTTCATAAATTATATAAATGTCTAACCACTATGCTCTACACCTGAAACTAATACAAAACAATACTGAATGCCAACTATAATTAACAAACTAATCATGGGATATATAGTACAGCATAGGGAAGGTAGTCAATAATATTCTAATAAGTATGTACAATGTCAGATGGGTAATAGACATTGGGGTTATCACTTTGTGAGGTATATAAATGTCTAATCACTGTGTTGTTCTGTACTCCTGAAAATAATTTTTAAAAAAATTTTAAAGAAAAACACCTAATAAACAAAGTTAAGGTACCATAGGCTGGGAAAGTATATTTGCTCTTTATACAACTAATAAAGAATTTGTTTCCAAACTATGTAAGGAAATCTGTAAGAAAAAGACAAACAATCCAACAAAAAAATGGTCAAATATAAACAGGCAATGTATAGAATTAGAACCTAAAAGACCAGTAAATAAAAAGGTATTCAGCCTCTAATTATTCCACAAACAGATAATATTTCACATCCCTTAAATAGAGGAAAAATTTAAAAGTCTGACAATACTAATGGATGGCAAGGATTTGGAACAACAATCCTAATATATTGCTAATCGTAGTGTAAATTGGTAGAAACATGCCATAGAAAAATTTAGCAATTACAAGTAAAGCTCAAGATATCCTAATACCCAACAATTTAACAATTCCACACTAAAGTATTACTTCAGAGAAATCAGAGAAACTTTCACACATGTATACTGTAGAAACATACAAAAATATTTTAGCATGGTTTTTAATCAACTAAAAGTGTAAAAAACTTAATCAAAACATAAACAATGGACAAAAGTGCCCATCAATAGGACAAGGACATGTAAATTATTATATATTCATTCAAAAGAATACAGCTGTTGAAATGAACTAGATCCACATGTATCAACATGGATAAATCACAAAGAGAGTTTTCAAAAAGTAGTGTTTTTCAGAATTATTTTTTCCATTAATGTGGTATTTAAAAACACATCATACTATCCTATATACAGGTTGTGATACATACATACAAAATAAAAGTGTAAATGCATGCAGGGGAGAAATAAACACCAACTTCAGCATAGTTATTACCTTGGGGCAGAATGGAAACAAAAAGGAATTGGTGAGTACAAAGAGAGCTTCAACTATATGATAACAGATTATTTATTTATTTTTAAAATTATGTGAATGTGTATGTGTCTGTGTGTATGAAGCTGATATGTCCCAAATTTCAGAATTATAAAATCTGAGCATATAATACTTTTCTCCAAGTTTGAAATATTTTAAAAATTCACTTCATTTGAGTCAATTGAGAAGTGAGAGTGCTATACTTTTCATATATCCTATATCTTGTCTTCGTGTGTACAAGGCACAGAGGAATGCTACAACAAACACACACAACTTATTTTGCAACTTAAAAAATATATAGGTTGTTCAACAACATAATTTAAAAAAATGTGCCAAAGACTTGAACAGACACCTCACTAAAGAAGATATACAGATGGCAAGTAAGATGTTTAACATCATATATCATCAGGGAATTACAAATTAAAAGGATATAGCGTTACACACCTATTATAATGGTCCACATTCAAAACAATGACAACACCAAATACTGGCAAGGATGTAGAACAACAGGAACTTTCATTAATTGCTAAAGGGGACAGCCACTTTGGAAAGTAGTTTGGCAGTTTCTTACAGAACTAAACATACTCTTAACCATATGATCCAACAATTGCACCTGTTGGTATTGACCCAAAGGATTTAAAAACATATGTCCACACAAAAATCTGCACACAGATGTTTATAGCAGCTTTATTCATAACTGTTAAAACTTGGAAACAGCAAAGATTTCCTTCAGTAGGTAAGTGGATAAATAAATTGTGGTACTTACAGACAATGCAATATAATTCAGTATTAAAAAGAAATGGGCTGTCAAGCCATGAAAAGACATGGAGGAAACTTAAATGAATACGTATTACTAAGTGAAAGACGCCAATCTAAAAAGACTGTATAGTGTACAACATTCAGGAAAGGCAAAACTATGGAGACAGTAAAAAGATAAGTGGCTGCCAAGAGTTGGGGAGAGAGAGGGATGAAAAGGCAAAATACAGAAGATGTTTAGGGCAGTGAAACTATTCTGTAAGATACTATAATGGTAGATATTGTCATTATACATTTGTCAAAACCCATAGAATGTACAACACAATAGTAAACCCCAACCTGAACTATGAGGTTCAATGATAATGATGTGTCAATGTAGGTCTGTCAATTGTAACAAATGTAACACTGTGGTGAGGGATGTTGACAGTGGGGGAGCTTATCCTTGTGTAGGGGGAGTGATATCTGCGAATTCTCTGTACTTTCTCCTCAATTTTGCTGTGAACTTAAAACTGCTCTAAAAATAAATTTTATTAATTTATATACAAAAGAAAAAGGTTGTGGCCAGTAAAGTCTATAATCAAGAAAGCCCCAATAGGGAAGGTCTCCTATATGTGGGAAACAGAACCTAGCATAGGGTTGAGCTCACATACTCAATCAACATATATTGAGAGTTTAAGTATGTGCTAGGAATGGTCCTAGAAAACCCAACAGTAAATAAGACAGATATGGTCCCTCCCTCCTCTCAAGGCATGTCAATAAATACTTGTCATTGGTCAATTTTGTTTCCATAATAATTTCAATCCCTGGACCAAATTTTATTAGAATTATGAATCAGTATTCCAGAACAACAGTTAACACTTGAATTGCAGCTATCATGAATCTTTTTTCCTAATTGCTGAGGCCAAAGAACATGTGAATTCCCATACTTGTAATTGATGAAAAACCCCAATTGGCTTCAAGAAATTTCCAGTTGGCTTAAGGAAATGTATTGGCTCATAGTAGGGCTGACCTCATATAGGTCCTGGCTCCTGGTACTGCCCTCCTTCATCTTCAGCATCTGGGTTGTGCTCTGCCCCTTCACAGCTCTAGGTTCTCCCAGACCTCACATCCTTATTATACTCTCCAGGAAAAGAGAGAGTATCTCTTCTACCAGTTACCATGGGAAAGACCGAGGAAACTTCATTTTCCCAGAAACCCCAGGTAACAAGTCTGTTTAAGACTCAGGGGTTATATGCTCACTCTGAACCCAACTCAATGGTTTTGGGGATGGGATATGCTGACTACCTTATGCCAAGCAAGACGCACATCTGGGTAGGGAGCCACTCCCACACAAACTATATGGCTGGGAGTGGGTAAAGGCCACGTACTCCCCGATAAAGGGGAAATGGATGCTGTTTAGCAAACAACAGATGACCATCATAGGCTAGGTCTCTTGATATTGCCACAATATGTAGCACCATGCTTTTCCCATATGCTGAATTCAATATGTTTGCTGAGTTTAATTAAATTGACCATATTTTTCATGATCCACTTTGGCAGAGTAAAGAGCCTATCTGGTCATTCATCCCCAACCACTTGAACTCAACAAAATGAATGGGAAGTTTTTGATGAGCTTCTGAAGAGCTGCCAATTAATGAAAACCAGGCATCCATCTAACACCATTAATAGTTTATTAATCCATATCAGAAACTTAAGCAGAAATGCTATGGCAATTGAAACATTAATGCAACAGGAGCCCATAGCTTGCATGGTTCCTAAGAATCCATGTAGACCATTTATGATCCTTGAACCATATCTGAGAAGTCACTATTCTATACAACTTCATGATGGAAAAGTAAAAATTTAAGCATTTGCAGGCTTTCCATCAGATTGTAGGGAGGGTTTTCAAATATTTAAAGAAAAACAATATGTGATCTGTTTATATTTAATAGAAATCCAAAAAAATGGATTCAGTTCAAAAGATACACATGAAATTAATGATAACAGAAATAACTGTTATATACTCATACATACCCTGGCAAGGCATCTTGCAAAGCTCTTCACATGCATTATTTCATGTAACGCTTATGTCTCTATGTGGTAGGTACTGCTGTCCCTGATTACTGAGGTGAAAACTGAGATTTGACCTGGTCACAGAGTTTGGTTAATTGGAGATCTGAGATTCAAAGCCAGACCTATCTGAACCCTAACATGGAAAAAAGTAGAAAGAGAGCAACAGTCCGTTTGGTGCTTGAGTCCTCATCCAGTTAGTCATCCATATGTTTGTATCTACATGATGCCTGGACATAAGAAATGACTTAGAGGTCATCTCTGCTAAGATTTTTAGCATATTATCTTTCACATCACAATGTATTTGCTAGCTGCTACAGAGATGATAATCTGCAGCACAGATGAGTAGCTCTTAAATATATAATTTTATTTTTCCCTCTTCATTTAACCTATTTTGAGAGTGTGCATAGACTGTCTCTTCAAGCAGGCTTACTTGATGGTCATATCACTGAAAATTTAGATATAAGAATTCTGAGCTAATATTTATATGGTTCTTACAATGTGCCAGACATGGTTCTACAATTCTTTTATTAATTCTTGATTCTCTCCACAGTTCTATGATGTAGGTACTTTTATTATCCTCATTAAATACAGGGTATTTATTTATTCGTAATTGTATTTTACTTATTTGTTTCCTGCTTTACTACCAAAAGAATTTAAGGAGCCTTGTAAAAATACATTTGAAAAATAGAAATAAATGGAGAAAGTAGAGAAAATGGAATAGTAAAATAAAATAATGCCAGGGCTACTACTATAGAAAAAAATACATATCATAAAGTTTGTGGGTTTATTCAATAGTCAGGAAGGATCATAAGTGTGGCTATAAACTGCCTGAGTTTGTAGTGAAAACATAATGAAGCAAAGAGTGAAACATAATTAGGCATAAAATTCAGTGTCCGCAAAAGGAAAACAACCATTTGCTCAGGAGAAGCACAAATTTCCTACAAGTAAGTTATTTTGTGGGTCATCATAAAGAACATTCATGTGCTATAATAACAGACAAGAGTCTACTTCTACCACAAGTATATGTAGGGTCATTGTTCCTTTGCCCCCATGTCTATTTCTCCATTTCCTCCAGTAATAGAACCTTTTAATATTTCTGGGAACATGACTACCAAGGGGAAAAAAGAAACAGACCTCATTTTCTCTGTTGCTAGGTGTGAGCATGTTAGTTAATCCTCCCCTTGACTCCGTCCTAGTAACTCAAATGGAGGTGGAACATGCCATCTTGCCATGAAGTAGAGTTGGAAAGTAACATGTGGATAGGAATCTGGGTTCCTAACCTATGTTGAAGTTTACAAGATAGAGATTGAAACTTTTATCTTTCTTAAGCCACTACTATTTGGGGTTTTCTGTCATTCTTAGCTAACAGAAGAATGAGGGGGACAGAAGCCTCCTTTGGACTTGGTGATCAGAAAAGATCTCTCTGAAGAGACATTCAAACTGAGAACTAAAGGATTATGCTAAAGAGCTTAACCTCCTTAAACTCCTTAAACTCACCAAGAAAAGTAGAGACAAGAGTCCTCCTTCCAAAGGCTCTAAGGCCCCTTCTAGAAACTGACGGAAGATCATAGGGGCTGAAATGTAGTGGGAAAGGGTAAAGAGGAGCGTGAGATAAAATCTGAAGAAAAGGCAAGGACCACATCACACAGGGCCTTGTGGGTCATGGTAAAGAGTTAGAATTTCTTCTGTGGTCAATGGAAGAACAATGTGTGGCAAATAGATGGCCCTCAAACATTTGCTGAATGAGTTATTTTCATGTATTTTAAAAATATCTCTATGTGATGATAATTTTTCTAGGCAGGAGGACCTGGAGGGATGTATATGATAGAATTTTCACATGCAGAATATAGCTCTTGTAGTGAGAGACAGACTCGAAGGGGTGAGACCAGTTGAAAGGAAAGGCTTGGACAAAGATGATGGTAGCCTGGCCTGATTTCATAGTAGAGAAAAAAGAAGTGGATAAATTTAAAATACATTTTAGAAATAGAATGAGTAGGTTTTGCTGAGTGATTTCATGTGAGGACAGAAAGAGAGTACAATGAGAGAAAGGAAAGAAAGTTTTGATGAAAATTTAAAATCCAAGAATTAAAGAATGGATTCTCAATCAAAAATCTGGAGTGAATGTGTGTTCCATGCTGTCAGTTCAAGGCAGGGCAATACATATTGACAAGACAGTTGATACCCTCTTACAAAATTAAGACTAACAAGGACACATGTCCGAATCCATGACCATAATATTTCTACTGGTTGGTGGCTAATGAGCTCAGATTTTCCTGAGAATACAGTTTCCCAATAAAGGCAAATGGGCAATCAAGACCCCAAATGTACTGGGAAGGATCTGAACGACGCAAACATTGCCCTGTCCTCAAGGAATTCAAAATGTAAGTACTTAAGTAGTCTACAAATACATTACTCTACAAATGAATACATTATTAAACTACAAAAAAAGTAAACGGTACTGTAAATGTGGTTCAGACTATAAAATTTTCTGGATTCAGACAATTCAAAGTATCTCTATCTTCATCTTTTTTCTGCCTTCCCTTCAATCTCAGGAGGCATACATCCCTCTTTTCTGAGTCAACCGTTCAACTTGTGCTCTTCTTCCTGAAAACTAAGTTTAATTACCCATTCCGCTTCGTGTTAGGCTGTACGTTCATTGGCAAGTCACTTAAGCTCTTCAATTTTCATATGTTCACTACATAATAAATTCACAACAATGTTGTGAAGATGAAAATGTATACTTATTGTGTAAATTAGATAATCAATATAGAAATAATTCCTTTATCACCTTTCCATTTTTCTACTTTCCCTCACTGGCAAATTTTTGGAAAGATCTATCTACTCATTTACTCCTTCCATTTCTCTCGTCTCTCGTTCTCTCTCTCTCTCTCTCTCTCTCTCTCTCTCTCTCTCTCTCTCTCTCTCTCTCCCTCTCTCTCTGTCTCTCTCTCTCAATAACAGCTTTGAGATTAAATTCACTTAACATAAATTTTATCCATTTAAAGTGTACTGTTGAAAGTAAACTGACATCTTAAGATGCTTAACCATAGAGCTGGGAGGACTATGGGTGTAGCTGGGCCCTTGTTAACTCTCTAGTCTTGATTTCCTGTTGAACTCTATGGTAACCTCCAGGGGAGGAATGCATAAAAAGGGGGGAGCCATGTTGGGCTCGCTTCTTCTTCCCACGTGGGTGACCGGAGGGCAAGATCGGCCAGTACAGTGTGCACGCACTCTTTGGTTCTGTTTCTTTTTCTTTTTCCCCCCGAATAAACCATTTTCTTTTGGTGGATTATCTGGAGAATTATTTGGCCAGTCGCCAGTGCCATTCAATGGTTTTTAATAGGTTCACAGAGCTATGTAACCATCATCACAATAAATTTTGGAACATTTCATCACCCCTAAGAGAGATACCATACCATTAGCAGTCAGTCATTCCCAACCCACATGCACCCTGTCTCTAGCAACTACTAATTTACTTTCTATCTGTATGGATCTGCCTATTCTGGACATTTTATATAAATGGAATAATACAACATGCAGCCTTTTGTGACAGGCTTTTTCCATTTGTCCTAATGCTTTTGAAGCTCATCCAAATGCATGAAGCTCATGCATTTTAGAATGCATCAATATTTCATTCTTTTTTACTGCCAAATAATATTCTACTGTATGAATATATCACTATTTTTTAATACATGCATCAGGTGCTAAGGATTCGTCTTTGTATTCCCTAGTGCATCACATGATGCCAGTGAGAACAGTAAGCCTCTGATGTCAGAAACTGTGTATTACTCATTTCAGTATCAACAACACCTGCACCTAACTGCCATGTTCAATAATTCTATTCAATGAATGAAAAAATGATAGAAGAAATTCAAAAATCATTTATTGAAAAAATTCATATGCTGAGGGCAACATTTAGAGAAATGCAAATATCTAGATCCAGATTAACATATTTCATGCATTAACCCTTAGACAGCCCTAGTACGTAATTTTACCAAAATGAATAGATTGCTTCCTTCTATAGCCTGAATTTCCTAGTTTGGAATGAAAGCTCCCCTGGAGCATGTATCTATTCAGAATCCCTTCCCAGTTTTATACCAAAAGCCTTTGGCTTTCAAGTTTCTAGTCTTTCTAGTGAAAATATGTTGTTTCCAAAATAATCAGGAAAAAAAAAAAAAAAACAGTTGCCTTCACAGCACTCATAATCCCCAATCTAAGTGATAAAGAGCCCCTGCGGTTTTGTATTCAATTAGGTGTGGTGGAGATAGAGCTTAAGGAAGCTAATAGATTCATTTTGTCCATTAAAAACTAATTTAAATGACATTGGGTTTATTGTTTGGTCTCACCCTTGATTTAGGGTAAGTATACAGAATAATGCCCAAAAATGTGTTATTCATTCAAGAAGTACTTACTACTTGGGTGAGACCTAAAGAGAATAAATATGAGACATTTCTTAGTCTGAAGTACATGAATTAACTGGAAAATGAAGAAATAATTAATCATATGTAGTATATGCCTACTCATATATCATAAAGAGGCCTGCTATAATACTAAAAGAATCCAGAGCAGGTGGATGTCAGTCCCTAAAGAACTTGCCCTGTCCTTCTGTCAAAATTCAAAGCCAGCCACCTATGGCCTCTGCCCTACCCAGGGACCTTGCAGTATGCCAGAGAAATCTCTGGGATAGTATGATGCATTTTATCTGCTGTCTGATATGCCAGGGGTAATAAGAGTTCTAGGCACCAGAGTGTGCTGCCATCTTCCTACCTACTCCCACTCCATCCCTTACCTACTAAGGCCAGTCTCACTGCATATCCCTCAGGCCCCGGTTTTCATGGTAATTTCCTCAAGGACTCAAGTACAGCCCTGAACACCAGACTAAAGTTCCTCACCTAATTCCTACCTGTCTTTGGGATTGGCTCCTCCTTCTGGAATCTAATACATCATCAGCACACAGACTATGAGGTGTGATTAAATAATAGTGAATGTTTAAATTAAAAAAATATATTAATAGTAAAAGACACATTGCCATTAATCCCTCAAATTATCCCCCCTCGCTTCAAACACACTTATCCCATCATTCTTGCCACTTTCTGAAGCAGTTCTGGAAGTCCTCTTTCGTGAGTGTCTTTAGTTGGACTGTTGTAGATGCCTCCATGTCCTGAATTATTTTGACTTTGGGGAAGAGCCAGAAGTCACACAGTGTCAGATCTGGTGAATAAAGTGGATAAGGACACACCATAATGTTTTTATTTGACAGAAATTTATGTATACTAGAAGTGAGGTGTGACATGGAGCATTGTCATGATGGAGGATGATTTATGTCACACTTTAAAACACACCTTCTCTCAATCGTAGCTCACACCCAACTAACTGCACCAAACAAGTTGAAACTTGTCACACACTGTTTCTAAGGTTCGACACACCACTTCCTGTATTGAAGACCCCCTGCCTTTCCAATGGATGGCACTCAGCAGCAGCATTCATCACATTTTGTGATTACAACGGAAAGGCTCTGTGTCACATTATCACTTCTGGTATGGCGATTCCTGTCAAATAAAAACATTACAGTGTGTTCTCATCCACCTTATTCAACAGGTATGGCACTGTGCGACTTCTGGATTTTCCCCAAAGTCAAAAGGACTATGAAAGTAAAATATTTTGAATCTATTCAGGACATCGAGACAGCAACGACGGTGCAACTAAAGACACTCACGAAAGAGGACTTCCAGAACTGTTTCAGAAAGTGGCAAGAATGATGGGATAAGTGTGTTTGAAATGAGAGGGAGTGTTTTGAGGTGGATTAAAGGCAATGTGTCTTACTGCAATAATTTTTTTTTAATTTAAACATTCACCGTATTTTTTAAGTCATACCTCATATGTCCTGATCTATAAGTAAAATGACATCTTGGCATCAAGAAATATCATACTCCCTGAACACAGTCACTTAGACAATCATTGTTCCCTCACCTTGGAAAGTTTATCAGTGTGGGCAGCATCACAGTTCTCCATGCCCCCCTGAACTTAATGATCTGGGTGCTTATTTCTGTTAGCTTTACCAGGCCTCACCCCCATCCAGGCTTAGCTTATTTTCTCCTGCCTAGAGTATCTGTTGAGTAGATAGAAGAATGATTGAGATACACTGATGTTTAAGTTGGAAGGTGGTAAAAGTTGTGCTAAGATTGGAAAAAAATTCTAGAAGGCCTCCACCTGCCACCTACACTGAAGTGTTTGGACATTTTCCTATCATCACTGTGGAGAAGGGGAAAACACTAGAGATTTATAAGTAGGAGATGAACAAAATAAAATCACAGTTTATTTTATAACCACATCCTTTGGAGTTAACACCACAGGATGAAAATCACAGGAAGAAGTCTCACTGATTTGAGTTGAGGGCCCAAACATTTTAGCTTTGTTTCAAATGAGTATGTTCCTTTTTTATAAAGAGAAGAAATAACATATGGTCAGAAAACGAGGCACCAGCCAGCTCAGCTTGAGAGGAAAACCTTAAGAGAGACTTAGCATTTTCTACGATCAACCTCTGATTTGTCTCTTGGCTATGCTAGTAGCAACACCATCCTTTCCTACAGTGTGAACAATGCTGTACAGGCACTTAAGGATTTTACGACAGATCAAAAACACCCCATTTCTGTTCTCAAGGACTTCATTATCTAAGGATCTCTTCTAACCACTCTAGCATTCTCTGACCTCAACTATCCTTATCCAGTTTTATGTTTACACCTGAGACATTCAGAACAGTCTACCTAAGTGCAAAAATAGCACCTTCCAATCACAGTAACATTTTGATTCCCCAAGCAATATTTTACAGCGATTACTTTCAAAAGTTTTTTTATTATACATGAGGCAAGAGACATGAACTAACCACATTTCTTTCAGTAAACATCTATAAATTAATACATGAAGTTTAGCAAATAGGGACATCATTTTTGAAGAGGCTTTTAATACTTTTAAAAATTAACGTAAATTTAAATGTAATTAAAGATGAATTGCTGGAAAACATCTTTGCTATGGCATATAACCCAGTAAGGATGACAAACCATCTGGAAAGCATACAAATTTCTGAGAACTAATGATGTTGGTTTCTTTTTTCTTTTTCTTTTTTCTTTTTTTTTTTGGAAAAGGGAAGAGTATAAACAGGAAAATGCCTGTGCAAAAGAAAAAAAAAAAAAGGTATACTGAAATAGTGTTCCTAAATGCAAACATTGCTACATTTCAATATTGAAAAGAACCCCTTTGGAGAAAATGTAGTATTTTTCTTTGGATACTCCAAAGAGAATTGCCTCATAAGACTATATAACGTTACATGAAAACAATAATCTACAAAAATAAGGAATTATTGGATTAATATCCCAACTATCTGAGTCACTAATATAGATTTCTAAATAAAGCCCATAAATAAACATTTGGTTTATATTCAGGTTCCTCTTTCTTTCCATTTCCTCCAATTTATACAGTAACTCAAGGGAACTAGGACTTATGAAAAGTAAATAAGCACAAGTACTGATTTTATTCCCCAAATATTTTCAAATCCTAACCAAACACATATTTGGATAATTATCTATAAATGCTGCAAGAAATTAGTGGCCCTTGGCATATTTGAAAGGTTAAATCAACTAGACAGCAAATTATTTTATTTTTTCCTCTTTGATAAGTGTTTTTGTTTTTGTTTTAAAGCATATTTGTTTATTTTTTAATTAAATTTACTGGGGTGACATTGGTTAATAAAATTATATAGATTTCAAGCGTATAACTCTATAATACATCATCTACTTATTGCATTGTGTGTTCACCACCCAGAGTCAGTTCTGCTTACATCACCATTTATTTGGTCCCCCTTTATCCTCTTCTACATCTGCCCCACCTCCCCCCTTACCCCCTGGCAACCACTAAACTGTTGTCTGTGTCTATGAGTTTCTGTTTGTCTTGTTCATTTGTTACTTTCAGTTTTATATACCATATATGAATGAAACTATATGGCTCTCAACTTTTTCTGTCTAACTTATTTCATAATAATCTCAAGATCCATCAATGTTGTCGCAAATGGCAGTATATCATCTTTTCTTACAGCTGAGTAATATTCCATTGTATGTATGTACCACATCATCTTTTTTAAATAATTCCTAACAATTTTGTTTTCTTTTATCTTTTTTTAATTTTATTTTTTAATATTAGTTTCAGATGTACAAAACAATATAATGATTAGACATTTACACTCCTCACAAAGTGATAACCCCCGCCCCAGTCTACTACCTCTCTGACAACTTATATAGCTATTACAATACCATTGACTGCATTCCCTATGCTGTACTTTACATCATACACACACAGAGACACACACATACCCATTCCATTACAGTTGACATTCAATGTTATTCTACTTCAGCTTCAGGTGTACAGCTGTACAGTATCTTATTTATCCAATCATCTATTGAAGGACACTTTGGTTGTTTCCATGTCTTGGCCACCATGAATAATGCTGCAATGAACATAGGGGTACATTTATCTTCATGGATAAAAGTTTTCAGATTTTGTGGTAGATACCCAGAAGAGGAATTGCTGGGTTGTACGGTAATTCTAGTCTTAATTTTTTGAGGAACTTCCATAGTGTTTTCCTCATAGAGGCTGCACCAATTTACATTTCCACCAGCAGTGTATGTGGGTTCCTTTTTCTCCACAGCCTCTCCAACTCTTGTTATTACTTGTCTTGTTGATAATAGTCATTCTAACAGGTGTGACGTGGTATCTCACTGTCGTTTTGATTTGTACTTCCCTAACAGCTAGTGACATTGTACATCTTTTCATACATCTGTTGGCTGTTTATATATCTTCTTGGGAGAAGTGTCTGTTCAGGTTCTCTGCCCATTTTTCAATTAGATTATTTGTTTTCTTGTTGTTAAATTGGATGAGTTCTTTATATATTTTGGATATTAGTGCCTTATCAGAGGTGTGATTTGTAATTATCTTCTCCCTTTCAGTTGGTTGCCTCTTTGTTTTGTTGATGGTTTCTTTTGCTATGCAGAAGCTTTGTAGTTTGATATAGTCTCATTCATTTATTTTTGCTTTCACTTCTCTTGACTTTGAAGTCAAATTCATAAAATCCTCTCTAAGACCAAGGTCCATAAGTTTAGTACCTAGGTTTTCTTTTCTGTATTTTATTATGTCAGGTATTATATTTAGGTCTTTGATGCATTTTGAGTTAATTTTAGTGTATGGTAACATAATAGTAGTCTAGTTTCATTTTTTTATGCGGCTTTCTAATTTCCCAGCACCATTTATTAAAGAGGCTTTCTTTTCTCCATTGTATGTCTTTGGCTCCTTTGTCAAAAATTATGTTCCCGTATATGTGTGGGTTTCTTTCTATATTCTCAATTCTGTTCCATTGGTCTGTGTGTCTGTTTTTCTGTCAGCACTATGCTGTTTTGAAGATATCCCATGTTCATGAATTGGATGAATCAACATAGTTAAAATGGCCATATTACCCAAAGCAATATGCAGTCTTTATGCAATCCCCACCAAAATCCCAATGGCATTAATTAAATAAATAGAACAAATAATCATCAGATTTGTATGGAATCACAAAAGATCCTGATTAGCCAAAGCAACCCAAAGAAAAAAGAATAAGGCTGGAGATTTCACACTTTCTGTTTTCAAAGTATATTACAAAGTAAATTATTTTAAAGTGCTTACCAAGATTAGATCATAGGTGCTCACTTCGATAGCAGTTATACTAAGATTAGATCATAGGTTTAAATCACCTTGAAACAGTTCATTTATTAAAAATAAGTATAATATAGAGACTTTTTTGCTTTCTATTGTAATTCTATCTTATAAATTTAAATATTTGTATAACACACTATGCCAGTGAATTATTTCAGTATCTTTCATATATTCTTGTCAATTTCACTTATTTTTTATCCTATGTCTAAAAAGTCGTATTACCTACAATGTTATTTTGATGAATTCTAAATATATCTCAAAATTTACATACCTAATTAGATTTTCTCCCATTCTATTCCAAACAATACCAATAAGGGTAGTAAAAACTAAAAATAATAATGAATCTAGCCAATTAGAGTGGATCAAAGGCCTAGTGTTTGATTTCTTAACTAAAAAGGTGTAGTCCCCATTCTTTCTATAATCAAGGTAAAACACTATTTTTTTTTAATGAAAATGTCTATGAAATGCTAGAAGGATGCCACATAGATAATATGCTGTAGTTCAGACTTTAAGACTTTTGGAAATGGATCTTAGATACAGTTGAATTCTTCCATCTTACAAAATTCCAAATGAAGACATCAGCAGGCTTCCAAAGATCCAGGACATTTTTATTAGCTTAAACTTGGAAGGATTCTGTAGTGACCCAAAATTATTTGAACAGACTCTAAAAATGAAATGTAATTACAATTTTATTTTGAAATAAAGAAAAGAAAACTGGGTAAAATTTCTTTAGACCTCTATGTTAAACTCCTTGGTTTGTCATTTTAACATTTCTGGGTGCACTGCTGTCTATTGAGTTCTGTAGAGGACCCAAAGATAAATAAGCTAAGATCAAGTTTTCAAAAATTTCACAGAATGGTTTGGCAGTTGCTTCAGTGAGAAATAACAGGGTGAATGAATTTGATAAAACTGAAGATGTCTCTCACAAGCAGAGGAAGTTCTAATAAATGCCACAAAAAGGCAAGTGAATGTATTGATGTAATACTGAGGCTATGCTTAAACAGTTGAAGGTAAACAAACCTTACCTATTTGGTTTGGTTTTGCATCACTATATCACAGATCTGAGAAAGTACACTCTTCCAATGATATAATAATGTCTCAGACGTTCAAACTGTGTTTTTATGTACTTTTACATTCATCCTCTCACTCATGTCTCATAGTGATCCTATCCAGTAGATAAGACTCTGTCCCTCATTTTCTATGGGAGAAAGCTGAGGCCTACACATTAAACAACTTATTAAACAAAAAGTAACTTATTAAACAAAGTTACTCTAACCACTGAAAGATTGAGACTCAGTAAGAGCTTCCTTCTTTTCCATTTTTCTCACAGTCTCACACTTCCTTACCACAATACCCTGAGATACTCCCATTCATTCATTCTCAAACATTTATTGACCATCAGCAACATGCTGGGCAATGGGGTTAAAATGTGTGTAAAACCTGGTACCTAAACTCTAAAAGATTACTGTCTTTCAGGGAAGACAAACCCATAGAGTGAATTATGATGTAATCTGGCAAATGGAATGATTAAGATAGCAGACGGGGATACCCAATGGTGTCCCAATGTGCAGGGGTGAGGAGAAATCAAGGAATGTCTCCTGGAGAAGGTGAATTCCAAACTGAATCTTCAAGGGTAAGTAGGAGTTAGCCAGGAAAAGGAGAGAAGTGGGAGTCCCAGTGGAGGAAAGGGGAAAGAGCTACTCCAGGCAAGTGTTCAGCATAAGCAAATGACAGCACAGAGAGAAACAATACAGTGGGCATGGGGAACTTCTTAGCAAGTTACTAGAGACTAATGATCAATGCAAGAGATGAGGCTGAAAAATTTATTACTTAAAAGCTGAAACTGAAATATATAAACTATAAAGCGGTTCAATTTTGATTTGCAATAGAATGTTTCTCCTTTCTCTTTCAATATCACATTTTCTATTTTTTCAAAAACAAACTATTTTTACCTACTTCAATTTTTAATCAGCTTTTTATTTAAGTATAGTTTACATACAATAAAATCGATCAATTTTCAGTAGATGATTCAATAAGTTTTGATAAATACATATAGTCATGTAACAACCACCACAATCAAGATATAGAGTATTTCCATCAATTCAAAAAGTTCCCTCATGCCTCAATCCCTTGCAACCAACCCCTTCTCTCATCTCTGGCTCCTGTCCACCACAGATCTTCCTTCTGTCACTAAATTTTTGCCTTTAATAGAATTTTATTTAAATGGAATAATATGGTATGCAATGTCTTCTTTCACTCAGCATAATGCTTTTGAGATTCATCTGTGTTGTGATGTCCATCATTCTTCCATTCCTTTGTATTGCTGCGTAGTATTCCACTATATGGATGCATCACAGTATAATTTATCCATTCATCAGGTAATGGATATGTGAACCAATGACAGCTTTTAGCTATTATGAATAAAACTACAATGAATATTCACATATAAGCCTTTGAGTGGGCATTTGTTTTCATTTCTCTTGGGTAAATACCTAGGAGTGGAATTGCTGGGTTGTATAATAACCATATGTTTAACTTTGTAGGAAACGGATTTTTAAATAAGTTGAAACTGTGGGGTAATAATTGTTTATTTTCATTAAAGAATCTTTTGCTCAAACAGCCCAAAGCACTTATCAAATGTCCTGCCCAATGCATGTATTTTGCATTAATAGTACAGATTTCACTTGCAGTTTTCAAAGCACATTCCATGCATGGTCCTATTTTACCTTTACAACAATTCCATAACATACTCCTGATTGACATTCAGCTGGTAAGTATCAGGGGCAACCTTACACGTATGGCGTGTATCCGGCCAAAGGCCAGGCCACACTGGCTCTCAGATATTTAGAATATCATTTTTGAAGTAGGTAGTACTAACCCCATTTGAAGACAAGAAAACTGAGACTCAAAGAAGTTAAGAATTTTGACCACCATGAAACTCTGGAAAAGCATAAGGACAAAGAACTCCTACCAAGAAGTTCTAAGCTCCTGTCTTTTCCACGTCTTATGGGCACCAGGAAGGAGTAAACAGGTAAATGTTGGAAATATTGAACTACAATTAGATTGATAACGAGGGTACCTTTCCTCCCACAGACCTTGCATGAAGAGTTTGTCCTCTGATGCTCCCAAATTTAGCTCTAGAGAGTTTTAGCAAAATTACATTGGATTTCTCTCTCTAAGGAGGGGCAAGAATAAAAAACATCAAAAATGCCAGCAGCCTCCATCTTTGAAAGGGGAGGCTGTAAACCAAACTCTGTGATGATGAGGATCAGGGACTTTCCATGCCCTGTGTATCCAGGCTCATTGTGATCCCACAACAAACTCTCCCAGAGCCAGGCCAGACACCTGCAGCAGCCACAGTTCAATTACCAAGTCCCACTTCACTACTTCATGAAATTTATTTTTCTTTCTTCAGCTCAAAAAAAAAACCAACAACAAAAAAAACATTTAGGTAATTTAAAAGGAGCTTTGCCTCCATTTTCATAAAATACAGTGATACTGTCACAATCTTACCCACCTTCCTAAAAATCATTAACTAATAAACCTTTAGTTTGGTAAAACTGAATAGAATACAAATGAAGACAAAACTAACATTATCTGGATTCAACAGCAACCCCAAGATGCAGTCATGGTCGCAGCAGAGTGACTTGTGAAAGTAGCAAGGGCCCCGAATCCCAGCTTTGCCAGAGTCCATAAAAAGAGCACTTTCCTTTGAGGGTGTAAATCCCTCACATGTGTTCACTCTGACATTATCTCTGGTCCCAAGCTTAATTTACTCAACTATCTGACAAATTGCAATGGGAAAAGAGCCTTTCAAACCTGAATACTCTGTTTTCAAGGTTGGTCTCGGTCTGAGCACAATCTATCTTTACAATTTAGTATCTAAAACTGATCCTGTGTATTCTAGATCAGTAATTCCAAAATCGAGCTTTAAAGAAACTACGGTTGTATTCACCCTCATGAAGCAGAAGTTTCTTGAAAAGACATTATCAAAAATTGTAAAATGAATGATCACCAAGATAGATATAGCTCAGTGAAAAGAGCAAAGAGCATTAACTGTGCAGGTAGAAAAGGAATGAATATACGAGATGCTTCCATATCATGGATCGTCATGGGAAGGATTCATGGGGAGTTGCTAAGAGTGGTTTCCTCTGGCACATGGAACAGGGACCAGGGATCAGGGGTGCAATAAAGACTTACTTTCCCTTCTGTTGCTAGAATTTCTTTATTGTGATCATATATTAATTTTCTCTGCCCTCTTCTCCCATTTTAATAAACAATGAAATATATCAACAGTTTGCCATCTTTGCTTCAGTTCTTTTTTCCTTAAATATATATGCATAGAATGTAAATTTGTGATGTTTTATCTCTCCCATCTCATTCATTTTTCTCCAGAGATAATACTTATTATCTAAATGTTGTATTCAAACTGTGCATTGTTTAGAACTTCATTAGCTATGAATGTATAAGCATAGCATTATTTGCATGTTTTTTAATCTCACATAAATTGTATGATATGTACCTATAATTCCTTAACTCATTTTCTCAAAATTCAGCATTATTGTTAAATTAATTCAGGCTGATAGATGTAATTCCAGTTCATCCATTTTAACTGCTTTCTAGTATTCCATTGTATAAACCTGCTCCAATTTATCCACTCTCCTGTAATAATAATTTCTTATATTACAAACAACACTGCAATAAACATTCTTGTACAGATCTCCTTAAGTACTGTGTGAGAGTTTCTTTAGGGAGTGTGCCTAGAATCAGGATATGCTCAGTTGCATAGCAGCTCTCTAAAAAGTGGTTGTAGTAGCAACCAATACTCCTGGTGGCACTTAGAGTTTCTGCTGCTCCAGAGCATTTTGCCAAATTCAAACTTTTCAAGTTTTGTTAAATTTAAATATTATATCATTTTATTACATTTTCAACAAATACGTAAGTTGGGGTGGGGGGAGGAGTAGCATGAGGGCTCTAAGACATCACCAAGACACAAGAAGAAAAACGTGCTGCTGAGTCAGCTAAAACAGCAGCAAAATTCATTAAAGCTGTGTGAGTTTCATCTCCTCATCCTTCCCCCCTCACGATGGTGATACTCTGACTCCTCACTCTAAATCCCAACTGGGTTCCATCCCCAGACTTCAGTACCCTACTTAAAAGGTCTATGGTGGCCACTCATATAAAATCCTATGGCTGACCCCATTGCCAAAGGTGACTCAGATCCAGTCTCTAGACCCACCCAGAAGGTCATGTGCATCTCTGTTACCAGCCTGGTTTCATTCCTACAAAGTCCTATTGTGGAGGGCAAATGAGAGAGTTTTATCACTACAGATGACGTCACAGCAGCCAGGTGAAGTCTTTTGATGCAACCAAATCTATATGAAGGAAACAACTGAGAGAAGTCAATGGAAAACTTTCCACATGGGACAATTGGGTAAGAATCTCGCTCAGCAATTCTTTTTTATAATTGACTTGAACACACAGATCAATAACTGAGTGGTAACAAATCTAACGGCGCCAACTGTGCATGGCAAGCATTACATAGCAGGAAAAAAAAATAGAAATGAAATGTCCAATAATGAAGGACTCATATAATAAATTGCTATGTGCCAGGCCCTGAATGCTTTAAGTGCATTGTCTCATTTTGCCGTGACTCTAACTCTATGAGGCAAACACTATTATTATCCCCATTTTGCTGAAAACAAAACAGAACCTTCAAAAGATTAAATAATTTGAGAATGGTCACAATGCCAATTAGCGATTGGCTCAGGATTGAACCTCAAAGCAGGTCCTCAACAGTAATACTGTACTCTCACTAAAAAGAGGAAAATGTTCACAATACACTGTAAATGCATACAAACATTCAAATGCAGAGCAACAAATAGAGTATACATATAAACCAAAATGTTCACAGTTCTTACTTCTGAGAAGTAAGATTTTATTTTCCTACTTGTGCTTTTCTTTGTTTTTCAAATTTATACATTTGAAAAGTAACGTATTGCTTTTATAATCAGGAAAATCTTGTTTTAAAAGATTGTATGTAACTTACACTTTCTACTTGCACATCTTTAGTTATTTAGTGTTTGTTCTGACCAGGTATGTCACCCATAGTGCCCACAAATAAGTGCTTAATAAATGCTTGTCAAGATGAAAATAATGCATAAGTGCAGTCTGAGGATAAATGTCCTGTTTTCTAAACAGAGAGAGCCAAGAGCCTCCTCAGAAAACAAAGTATTTAATGTTTTGTGCCAAGTTCCCCCGAATTAAGTAGAGAAAATATACTTGAAAAGTAAGTTTCTGAGCAGCACAATAAAAAAAACAAACAAACAAAAAACCACATTTCATAAACGATTAGTTCTGTTACTAAAAGCCACATTAGCTTTAAAGTCATTTGAGTCACAGTAAGACTGACAAATAAACTTACAAAATGGAAGCATAGAGGAGGGGGCCATTAGTAGGCAGTGAGGTTAACAGTTGCCTGTGAAGACTGGAAATTATTTCATTAATCCTGATGGATCAAGAAAGTATAAGCTATTATTTGGTTTATCATATTTTCAAAAATCAGAAAACTACATCTCTTACAAAAACAAAAAACAAACAAACAAAAAAAACTACTCAGGAATTCTCATCTCAAAAATAAATTATGCTACCACTAACAATATTTATAAATACCAAAGAAAACTGATCCCAGATAATTCAAAGTATTTTTATAACTTTGTCCTAGTTACATTAGTTAGTAGCAAAGATTAACATTCAAAACTCTTTACTCCTAGTTGTCTATGCTTCTACGGAAAGATACCAAATTAGCTTGCCATTTAATCTCCCTAACCTTCTACCCTCAGTCTAGAAATAATTTGTCCTAAGCAATGTAAGAATACATAAGTTGGCCTTAGCCAGGTGTTTCACAGTCTACCTTGTACCTTTCCAGTCTTATCACCATCCACTTACTTCCTTCTCACTGTGAACCTGCTCCTCCAGTCATTGGGCAAGTACATCTAACACTTTCACAGCCTCATGTCTTTGTTCTTCTTTCCTGTGCTAAGAATACACTTTCTCCCCGCTTAGCCCCAGTGAATCCTTCATTCTTCAAAGTCATGTCACTCTGAAGGCTTGTTCAATCCCTAGGGAGAATTAATCCCCCTCTTCTGCATGTTCCTATCTTACTTACGCCAGTGCTTCCTCCTTGTTTTATTCATCAGTGTACCATCACCACCTAACCCTGTGCTGTGCATAAAGTGGATGTCAATGCAATGGCCAGTAAGAGCTACCTTAGGAACTGAAGAGACAGATTATAGGCAGCCCTTGTCTAAAGTAAGCTCACAGTACACAGATAAGTAAACGAGAATCACTGTTGTAGCAGTATCAACAGAGGATTCAGTAGTTTGCAGAATTTAATAGAATATTATAAGAAATGCCACATGGGTGGGCTCAGCGACCACCGTGGTCCACTGTTGTCACTTTGTGGCATTTGGGGATCTTGTACAAAAGGACATTACTGCTTTCTATGGAATCAACCTCAAAAGGTCAGTATATTAAAAACTAACCCAATTATCCACTATCTTCGGCCAACTTCCCTTCCCAGCCCTCCTCTTTCTCTCTATGATATTGTTATGGTTTTTCTACTAACCCAAACTGGAAAGCTTTGTAATCTTTGATTCCTCCTATTCTTCATCCAAATGTGGTAATTGATCTTTAATAATATTCAGTTCCCCATTTCTAAGGCCATTTGTCCAAACTATTTGTCCCTCAAATCTGAACTCTCTCCTTTCCATCCATTTGTCACAGAGCCAAGAGAACGTTTTCTGAAAAATGTTTATCTGAAAATTACCCTATTTATAAGTGTGCAATAGTTCCCGCTGACCATAAATCTGATCTGGCCCTATCTTAGGTTTCTGCCACTATTCATACATCATCTTCCCTCCAACATATCATATATATGTACCTTTCAGAAATGCCCTACACATTACTTTGTCATATATATGGTATGAAATAAATAAGTAATGATCACCAATAAAATGTACTTCTTAAGGTCTTCTTGGACGAATTCCTATGGAAAGTGGTCCCAAGAAAAATCTGATAATTCTTGGGCTTAATAGCAAATAACAAGTGTTTAATACAGTTTAACCAAGATTTGACAATTTTACCTTCAAATTCCTTCAAAAATACTGGGTAGATATCATCTAGTTCCAGTAGTTTATTTATGACCCACTGTTAATCAGGCCTTGAGTCTCCAATGTATTGTTATAAGTAATTGATCTAAAACCTCTAAGCCATCACTTCTAAAGAAGGCAAATTTTCTCTATTTTTCCCCTCAGAAAAATGTTTCAATTTGATGATATAAAGTTCTGATACTTCCTGGAAAATTTACATGCAGTTTTTCATGACAAAATATATAAAGAATGTAAGGAGTCCCATAAGGCCTTGGCCTATTGAGTCCCCTCAGCCCCTGAAGAAATCAAAGTCCCTTCAGCTGATTGATACTATTGATGCATTTCCCCAAGAACCATCAAAATGGCACTTACTCTTAGGAACCACTTTCAATGTGAAATGCATCATAAAATTTTTCTTTACTGCTGTAAGAGTACAAAATATGTACTAACCAGCTGCTTCAAATGACTGCAATTCTAAGAATACAATGAGACTGTCAAAGAGGACTTTTACAGACTAAGAAAAATGAGTTCCAATTAAATCTGGAGCAATAAGATGGCTGCAAATACATCAGCCTTAAACTACCCTATTGGTGAGGCTATAAACTAGAAACTAGGAGGTGGGAAAGAAAAATGAGAACAAAGAGTCCAAAACAAAGAAAGAGAGAAAAAGAAAGAGTAAAATAAAGAGATGACTACAGAGAATAGCAGAGACACAGAGAGATGAAGCAGAGTAAATAACAAAGGCAGATACAAAGAGAAAAAATACAGATATATAGAGAATTACAACTATTGAGAAGAAATACCTACATTTCCTAGTTTTACGTAATTAAGTTTAATACTAATTATAAACTTTTGATTACTGAACATATTTCTTAGATTCACCCTCAACATCAGTTATTAAAAACCAATAGTTATTAACCAATGATACTTTCTGCTAGGAAAAAGGAGTCAGAAAGATTTACCAAAGGGAAGGAAGAAATGAAATGTGAGGTAGATAAGGGTGTTTAAAAAGGATACCTGGGTACTACTAACCTGCATTATGTCATCATCAAGTCTCCAGGGACATTATTCATACTGCTAGAATTTCAAACAAATAAAAACAAAAACCTCTTTCTGATTTTTCCATAAAAATAAACTTGGGTTATCATTAATGTGATCTAAAGGTCTGCCTATACTAAAGGCTACGCAAAGCAAATGAAAACAGAGATCATCCCTGCCTTCAGGAGCCTTGAAACTAAGACAACAATGATAAAGATATGTATTACATGAAAACTAAAAACATAAAAGTAAAAAGTAAAGATCTTACACTGTATAAGCATAAATTTAAGTGAATGACATAAGATTATGGGTGAGGAGGGAAATGGATAATGTTTAAAAAGTAAGAGAGAAATGGTTTCTCCAAGAAGTCCCTCTTGGAGAAAATGGCAAATGACTGAAATACCTACCTTAACTTCATGACTCATGTCAGGCAAGTATATTTTTGCTTTTAATATCAGATGCAGAGTGCTGGGTTAATTATACTCCTCAGTTCACAATATATCATCATCATTGGCATATTCAAGGCAAATCTCTTTTATTTCCTTGTTTCTAAACTTTATTTTTTTATTCCCATTCCTCATTCCCACCTCCACCTCGTGTCCTAAATAGGCAACCATTCTAAGATGTTTTCTGTTTATCTGTTACCTTGTAAAATATTAAATATTATTCTATGTGTATGTAAAATTGTATTTAGATGCATGCAATTGTATCATGCACACCATTCAATTTTTCCCTTTTTTTACCCAGTTTTATGTATGTAAGATCCATTCAGGTTGCTATACATATATTAGTCACTTCCAATTTCTCTATAACATTCCCAGGGGGCATCTAACACATTTTACATGTCTATTCTCCCAGTGATGAATCTCCAGGTGGACCTTACAAACAAGGTTACAATACGTAATCATCCTTGTATATGTACCTTTAGGGACTTGTGTGAAAATTTATTTGGGAAATATATCAAGGAAGTGAATTACTGGGTCATTAAGTATAAAAATATATCATCTATCTATCTATCTATCTATCTATCTATCTATCTATCTATCTATCTATCTACCTACCTACCTATCATCTACCTATCTACCTATCTATCTATCTATCTATTAATCTAATCTATCTATTATCTATCTATCTATCTATCTATCTATCTATCTATCTATCTATCTATCTATCTATCTATCTGTTGGCTAACTACTACCAGCTTGCTCTCCAGAATGGTACACCATGCTTCAGGCCCATCAATCAATACATGAGAGTTCCTATGTCCTCACAGCCCCACCAACACATTTTACACTCCTGCTGTGAAATTACCTCATTATTTTTAAAATTTGCACTGTTCTGATAGCTAATGAGTTGAGCTCTCTATAAAATTGTTAGCTTTTAGGCTCCCTCTCCTTTCAATTGCTTATTCAGAGCCTTTGTCCATTTTTCTATTAGGGTTACTGCCTTTTTCTTGTTAATTGCCAGTAGTTCACAACCTACATATTAATCTCATAACAATTTTTTTCACTTTTTAATAATCTTTTTATTCATTTATGGGCATAGAGCAGTATCTGAAACTTTTTAAAAATTTATTAGAGTGACAATTGTTAGTAAAATTACGGTTAGAAAAATGTTTAAGAAAAGAGAATAAAAAAATACAGGGGAACATGTATAATTCATTAAAAAATTCTTTCTTTTCAGAAAAAAAGAGTTCTTACTGAAGATAAGTGCTGGTTTTTATTCATGTCTATAGAAAAATTTGAAAATATAAATTAATCAGAAAGGAAGTATTTATGTGTCCATGATTGTCAAAAGTTTCATGTAATACATAATTGTACACCTGAAATCTATGTAATTTTACTAACAATTGTCATAACAATTTTGGACAAAAAAAGTGTTAATATCTTCTCTCAGTTGCGATCTGTCTAACAGCTTTGTTCATGGTATCCTTCATGGAATACAAATTCTTAATTCTGATGCAATCAGATGCAATTGTTTCCATAAGGAATAGCCATGAAGTATACAAACTTTCATGTGAACCACAGCAGTACCAATCAGAACCCAGAGCTCAAGATCCAAGTCTAGCTAGACTGGGACTTCAATTTGTTAAGTGCAGTTTCAAAAGCAAGTCACCAACAAATCTGCAAACCATGGAACATGATGCTGATGTTCCAAAGTATGTGTAAACTGAGCTAAAGAGGTTAGTTTCTTAGAGCACTCTGATAGAGCAGAGGGAGCATACATTAATCAACTTTGCTGTTTTACCATCTTTTAACTGTACTCCATAGCCAGCCAGTCCTCCTCAAAAATGAGAAATAAATGGTCTCTTAAAAAGAAATAAAAAAGGAAGAGATGGATTAGTACAAACCATCTCAATAAGAATCAAATGACAATCAAATAATTTATATCTTTACTATGTAATGAACTCCTACATATCAATTAGAAAATCATTAAAGCATCTATAGAAAAAATGACCAAGAAATATTCACAGATAATTTAAAGAAATAAAATACAAGTAACCAATAAACACATGAAAATAAACAAATGAACCTCACCAATAAACAAATGAATAGAAAGTAAAATAATAGTAAAATATTACTTTTAGCCCATCGCATTGGCAAAGATTAGGAAAAGCACCCAATGCAGATGAAGAGACAGCGATTAGAACATTAAGATGTACTGCTGATAGGAGAGTATATGTGTACAATTTTTCTGGAGAGCAATTTAATGAAGTGTATCAAGTGCCTAAATTATCAATTTACATTAAATTTTTCATTAAATATATTATATTATACTTTTACATTGTATTATAATTTATATTGTAAATTTATATTATGTATAATTTCTATTATAAATAATTTATATTATATATAATGCTATATATTCTACTGCATTAATATCTTTTTTTTTCAGTTTCAGATGTACAAGAGAAGGTAATACGTAGACGTTCATCATTTATATCCCTCACACTGTGAACCCCCTTACCCCATCCACTATCCCTCCGACCTCACAACGAGCCATCATATTATATATATAAAATAATAGTTGGCATTCATTAATGTTTAGCTTCTGGTGTACAATGCCATGATCAGGCATCCACAGTATCTTTGAGGTGGTCTCCCAAACAGGACGCATGTCCATCAGATACCCAACAAAATCTTTACAACATTATTGAATAAGTTCCCCAAATTAATTTTCAAAAAACCCTGAGGCCATCTTGTGGTTACCAGCTGCTTCCTAATCCCTTCACCTTTCCCCTTATCCCCAACCCCCACCCCCGCCAATCTAACAACTCTCGGTTTTTTCTTTGTGTCCCCAAAACTGTTTCTGATTAGTTCATTCACATATTCTTTTCTTTAGATTCCGCATATAAGTGAGATCATATGGTACTTGTCTTTCTCTTTCTGACTTATTTCACTTAACATAATGTTCTCTAGATACATCCATGTTGTTGCAAATGATAAGATTTCTTTCTTCTTTATGGCTGCGTAATACTCCATTGTATAAATGTACCACCGCTTCTTAATCCAGTCATCTACCGATGGGCATTTTGGTTGTTTCCATGTCTTAGCTACTGTGTAAAGTGCTGCAATAAAAATAGAAGTGCATACAGATTTTTGAATTGGAGTTTTGGATTTCTCCGGGTAGATGCCTAGGAGTGCAATTGCTGGATCATAGGGTAGTTCCATTTTCAGATTCCTGAGATACCTCCATACTGTTTTCCATAGTGGCTGCACTAATCTGCAATCCCACCAACAGTGCACTAGTGTTCCCTTTTCTCCACATCCGCGCCAGCATTTGTTGTTTGTTGATTCATTGATGATAGCCATTTTGACTGGAGTGAGGTGGTATCTCATTGTGGTTTTTATTTGCATTTCTCTGATGGTTAGTGAGGTTGAGCATTTCTTCATATGTCTTCTTGCCTTCTGTATGTCCTTTTTAGAAAAATGTCTCCTCAAGTCCTCTGCCCATTTTTTAATTGGGTTGTTTGTTTTTTTGGAGTTCAGTTGAGTAAGTTTTTTATAGATTTGTGATATTAATCTCTTATCAGATATATCATTGGCAAATATCTTTTCCCATTCAGTAGGATCCCGTTTTGTTTTATTGATGGTTTCCTTTGCTGTGAAAAAACTTTTTAGTTTGATGTAATCCCACATGTTTATTTTTTCTCTTATTTCCCTCGCGCAATGGGATATATCAGTGAAAATCTTACTCCGGGTAATGTCCATGAAGTTTCTTCCTATATTTTCTTCAAGATATTTTATGGTTTCAGATCTTACATTTAAGTCTTTAAGCCATTTTGAATTTATTTTTGTATATGGTGTAAGGAGGTGGTCTAGCTTCATTTTCTTGCATGTGTCTGTCCAGGTTTCCCAACAGCACTTATTGAACAGACTGTCTTTACCCCATCGCACATTCTTCCTTCCATTGTCGTAGATTAGATGGGCATATAGGCATGGATTTACGTCTGGACTCTCTATTCTGTTCCATTGATCTATGTGTCTATTTTTATGCCAGTACCATGCTGTTTTGATTACTGTAGCCTTGCAGTATAGTTTGAAATCAGGTATCGTTATACCTCCCACTTTGTTCTTATTTCTCAAGATTGCTGAGGCTATCAGGGGTCTTTTATGGTCCCACATAAATTTCAGGATTATATGTTCTATTTCTGTGAAAAACGTCGTTGGTAGTTTGATAGGAATTGCGTTGAATATGTATATTGCCTTAGGCAGTATGGACATTTTAGCTATGTTAATTCTTTCTATCCATGAACATGAAACGTGTTTCCATCTATTTATGTCTTCTTTCATTTCTTTCTTCAGTGTCGTATAATTTTCTGAGTACAGATCTTTTACATCTTTGGTTAGATTTATTCCCAGATATTTTATAGCCTTTGGAGCAATTGTAAATGGAATTGTTTTCTTAATTTCTCCTTCTGATATTTTATCATTGGTGTATACAAATGCAACTGATTTCCAAATATTAATTTTATATTCTGGTACTTTACTAAATTCATCTATCAGTTCTAACAGTTTCTTGGTGGACTCTTTAGGGTTCTCTATATATAGTATCATATTGTCTGCATATAGTGATAATTTTACTTCCTCCTTACCAATTTGGATGCCTTTTATTTCTTTCTCTTGTCTGATTGCTGTGGCTAGAACTTCCAGCACTATGTTGAATAGAAGTGGAGAAAGTGGGCAACCTTGTCTTCTTCCTGATCTTAGAGGGAATGGTTTTAGCTTTTCCCCATTGAGTATGATGGTAGATGTGGGTTTGTCATATATGGCCTTTATTATGTTAAGATATGATCACTCTATTCTCACTTTCTTAAGGGTTTTTATCATAAAACGTTGCTGTATTTCATCAAATGCTTTTTCTGCATCTATTGATATGATCATGTGATTTTTATTTTTCATTTTGTTAATGTGGTGTATCACATTAATTGATTTGCGGATGTTGAACCACCCCTGCATACCAGGGATGAATCCCACTTGATCATGGTGTATGATCTTTTTAATGTATTGCTGAATTCTGTTCGCTAATATTTTGTTGAGAATTTTTGCATCTATGTTCATTAGAGATATCGGCCTGTAGTTTTCTTTTTTTGTGGTGTCTTTGTCTGATTTTGAGATCAGGGTGATAATGACTTCGTAAAAAGTGTTTGAGGGTCTTCCTTCCTTCTGGATTTTTTGGAAGAGCTTGAGGAGAATAGGTGATAATTCTTTTTTATTTTATAGTTTTATTTTATTTTATATTATTTTTACATCCATCACACCGTGAACCCCCCTGATAATTCTTTTTTGAACGTTTTGAAAGTTTTGAAAATTCACCTTAAAGACATCTGGTCCAGGGCTTTCGTTTGTTGGGAGATTATTGATTACTGATTCAATTTCCCTGGTGGTAATCAGACTGTTCAGGCTTTCTGTTTCTTCTTGACTTAGCCTTGGAAGGTTGTGCGCCTCTAGAAAATTGTCCATTTCTTCCAGATTGTCAAATTTGTTATCATATAGTTGTTCATAGTAATTTCTTAAAATATTTTGTATTTCTGTGGTGTCTGTTGTCACTTCTCCTCTTTCATTTCTGATTTTATTTATTGATTTATTTTTTTAAATTTATTGGGGTGACAATTGTTAGTAAATTTACATAGATTTCAGGTGTACAATTCTGTATTGCATTGTCTATAAATCCCATTGTGTGTTCACCACCCAGAGTCAGTTCTCCTTCCATCACCATATATTTGATCCCCCTTACCCTCATCACCCACCCCCCACCCCCTCATTTCTGATTTTATTAATTTGGGTCCTCTCTGTCTTTTTTTAATGAGTCTGGCTAAAGGTTTGTCAATTTTGTTTATCTGCTCTAAGAACCAACTCTTGGATTCATTGATCTTTTGTGTTATTTTTCTGGTTTCTATTTCATTTATTTCTGCTCTGATCCTTATAATCTCCTTCCTTGTGCTCCCTTTGGGCTTATTTTACTGTTCTTTTTCCAGATCCCTTAAGTGTGAAGATAAACTGTCAATTAGTGATGTTTCTTGTTTCTTTAGGTAGGCCTGCAGTGCTATGAACTTCCCTCTTAGGACTGCTTTCGCAGCATCCCATAGATTTTGGGTCGTCGTGTTCTCATTCTCATTTGTCTCTAGATATCTTTTGATTTCTTCTTTGATCTGCTGCTTGACCCATTCATTATTTAGTAACATATTATTCAGCCTCCATGAATTGGTGTGTCTTCCTGGGTTTTTTTTCCTGTAGTTCATTTCTAATTTCATAGCACTGTGGTCAGAGAAGACAATTGGTAGGATTTCAATTTTCTTTAATTTATCAAGTCTTGTTTTGTGTCCTAACATATGACACATCTTGGAAAATGTTCCATGTGCACTTGAGAAGAACGTGTATTCTGCCGCATTGGGGTGAAATGCTCTGAAAATATCAACTAAATCCAACTGCTCCAAAGTATCATTTAAGGCTGTTGTTTCCATATTGATTTTCTGTCTGGAGGACCTGTCCCTTGTTGTCAGAGGTGTGTTGAAGTCCCCTACTATGATAGTGTTGCTGTTGATCTCTGTCTTTAGGTCAGTCAATATCTGTTTTATATATTTAGGTGCTCCTATGTTGGGTGCATAGATGTTTACTAGGGCTATGTCCTCTTGTCGGATTGATCCCTTTATTATTATATAGTGCCCATCTTTGTCTTTTAATATGTTCTTCATTTTAAAGTCTATTTTGTCAGATATAAGTATTGCAACTCTAGCTTTTTTTTCGCTTCCATTTGCATGAGATATCTTACTCCAACCCTTCACTTTCAGCCTGTGTGTGTCTTTTGATCTGAAATGAGTCTCTTGTATACAGCATATACAAGGGTCTTGCTTCCTTATCCACTCGGCCACCCTATGTCTCTTGATTGGAGCATTTAATCCATTTACATTTAAAGTGATTATTGATAGGTACATAGTTATTGCCATTTTTAAATTTGTAGTAAATTGTTTTCATCTTTCTTCTATTTACAGAAGTCCTTTTAGTATTTCTTGCAATGCTGGCTTGGTGGTAATAAATTCCTTCAGTTTATTCTTTTCTGGGAAGCTCTTTATCTCTCCATCAACTTTAAATGATAGCCTTGCTGGATAAAGCAATCTAGGTTGTAGGCCTTTGTGTTCCATCACTTTGAGTATCTCCTGCCACTCCCTCCTGGCCTTCAATGTTTCTGTAGAAAAGTCATTTGATAGTCTTATGGGAGTTCCCTTGTATGTAACCTTCTGCCTTTCTCTTGCTGCTTTTAAGATTCTCTCTTTGTCTTTAAGCTTTGCCATTTTAACTATAATGTGTCTTGGTGTGGGCCTGTTTGGGTTTATCCTGGTTGGAACTCTCTGCACTTCCTGGGCTTGTATGTTGATTTCTTTCATCAGGTTACGGAAGTTTTCAGACATTATTACCTCAAATATGTTCTCAATCCCTTGCTTCCTCTCTTCGCCTTTTGATATTCCTATGATGCGCATGTTGTTGCGCTTGATGTTATCCCAGAGGTCTCTTAACCCATTTTCATTGTTTTTTATTCTTTTTTCTTTCTGTTGTTCAGTTTGAGTGATCTCTGCTAACTTGTCTTCTAAGACGCTGATTCGATCCTCTGCTTCCTCTAACCTGCTGGTCATTCCTTCAAGTGAGTTCTTAATTTCGGTAATTGTGTTCTTTAGTTCTAGCTGATTGTTCGTTAAGATTTCTACATCCTTTTTTAGTTCTAACTGGTTGTTCTTTATGATTTCTATATCCTTCTTTATATCTTCTCTAAGCTCCTTAAACATTCTTATCACCAGTGTTTTGAACTCTGTCTCTGAAAGTTTGGTTACCTCTGCTTCATTTGGTTCCAGTTGTGGAGGTTTCTTCTGTTCTTTTATTTGGGACATGTTTCTTTGTTTCCCCATTCTGACTGACTCTCTGTGTTTGCTTTGATGTATTAGGAAGATCCCCTAGATCTCTTAGTTCTTGCTGGGTTATCTTATGTAGCATGTGTCCTTTATATTTGACTTGGACTACTTCGTTGTTCTCCTCTGCATGTGCTCCACAGGTGGCTCGTGTGTTTAGTATATTGTCCTGTTCAAGAAGAACTTTAATTGCTTTTTGCTTGTGAGTAGGTGGGTTTAACTTCTAGGCTGTCTAGTTGTGAGACTTGGCTCTGCCCACCACAGGATGTTCTGCTGGGTGAGGGTTGGCCACTTAAATGAGGTTTGGTCTCTATGGGCTCTGGTGCCTCAGAGAATTCCCTCTGGGTGTGTGACTTGTAGGTCAAACCCAGTAGTACTCTGGTTTGGTCCAGAGTTGGCTTCTGGATATGTTGAATCTTGTGCCTCTTAAGCTGGGCCCTGTTAGGGCAATTTCAGCACAAATCAAGTTACCACGTACAACAACAACAACAACAACAAAGAAAACAAATCAAGTACATTCACATGTAAAATACAACCGACAATCCCCACTCAACATAGGCAAAGATATCAAAGAAATAAAGGCAGAACAAAGCAAATCACAACAAGCAGGAAAAAAAAAACCACCAAGCAAAGCAAAACAGAAAGCAGCACCAGTCTTGGCTTAAGCCCACCAAGTAATCTCCTGGTGGTCCTCCGCTGTGACAAAGAGTTCCCTGCTTATTGCATAGGCAGCGCTGGTCACCTGGTGTCCAGAGTGAATTTGGGAGTGTAGATTTAAATGCGAGGGGCTGAGGGGTCTGGATGACAGTTTTCAGAGAGACCGTGCAGTTTCTGTCCTTTCCTGCACAAATGCACGCTGAGAGTAGCTCTACCAGCCCTGTGCCCAGTACTCCTGAGTCTTAGGGCCCTCCTTCCGTAGGTGTGTGGGAGGGGGTGGGCGGGAGATCTCTAAGCTGCTGAAAGCAGGGAGCTGCGTCTGCTGCTTACTGCTGAACTCAGGGAGTGCTTCCGCGGTTGCCCTTGCCCCGCCCCAGGCCAGCCAGAGAGGGTGGGGGCTGGGGATGGAGGTGTCTTCTCTCTCCCAGGCCAGCCATGTCACACTCCTCCCGTAGGCCCGAAAAGGTGGTGGCTGGGGGTGTGGGAGTCTCCTCTCTCCTAGTCCAGCGAAAATCTCTTCCTCCCAGAGTCTTTCAAAGGTCAGAGCTGGCTGCCAATATTCCCAGTGCCTGAGCACAGATGTCTCTCTGTAATCTGACACTACTCCTCAGTTCAGGGGTAATTTTAAGTCTCTGGAAGGGCAGGGGGAGGATTCAAAAAGTGGGGTAAGGGGCCCAGGTGTGGCGTCTGAGTTCTTTGTCTGCCCTAGGGCCCACGAGCTGCCCGCCCCGGCGGGAGCGATCAGCTGTGGGACGCAGGGAAGGAGCCCACCTCCTGGACCCTGAACTCTCCGCTGCACCCTTGGCTCCCGTGGGACTCTAGAGCCCCGGGTGCTGCCAGCCGCTGCTGTGTGGGCATGCTGCATGGCCGCAGCTCTACCGTGGGGGGTGGGGAGAGCGGCGCGTTTCCTCTTGCCCTCCTCGCTCCTCCCCAGCTTGCCCAACTAGCGCACCCCAAAGCAAACCTTCCACGAGTCTCCGCTCCCTCCTGGGAGTCGCGGCAGTGGTCCCTGGCCGGCCTCGGCTCCGCCGTGGGGGGGGGAGCACGCTTCCACTTCGCTGTCCTGCCTCCTCCCCTGCTCGCAATCAGCGTGCACCTTCAGGTAATTCCTCCACGCTGTTCTGCGTGATGAGCAAAGGACTCCTCGGTGTTCTATATCTCCCTGTGACTTTAGAGCTGTGGTTTACCGCTGCTGCCACAGCCGCCGCCAGCCTGATTCCACCACAAGACTGCACGTTTCCACTCCGCTCCCTTCCTTCTTCCCCTGCTCTCCCAATTTGCGCACCTTCAAGTAATCCTTCCACGAGTCTCTTAGGAGTCTCTTAGCTGTTCTGCGTGATGAGCAAAGAGTTGTTTGATGGGTTATATGTCCCGTTTGTAATAAGATCTGGAGGAGAACTCATAAAATGTGCCCCGCTGCCGCCATTCCTATGACGTCACTCCTCTGCATTAATATCTTAAGCAAATAAAAATATTAAGAGAGAAAAGAGAGTTTCTAAAAATTTTATTGGCATATTTTTTATCTATATGAGCAGTTTCAAAATTATCTTTTGCAATTCTTTTAAGACTTCTTAGAATATCCCAATCATTCCTCCTTTTCTAATATTTACAAAAAATATAAAAACTCTCCTTTAAAAATCCATTCTTACTTCTGTATTATAGAATTTTTATAGCCATATTATTTTAAATAGAAGAAAAAAAAAGGAAGAATCGAAATAATCTAGAGTCCAATAACAGGGCTTCGGTTATATTAATTATTGTATATTTGAATTTTGTAACCATCAAATTTTATTTCAAAGGATATTTATTAGTATGTGGTAAATGTTCATGATATATGGCATAAAAGGACACAAATATATGCAGTGTGATCTCAAATTTGTAAATAAAAATATACATGCATATGGAAATATCAGTAGGAAGAATTCAAATATTAGCAATGACTCTGCAGGAAAAGATGACAGATGGTTTTTATTGTTTTTATATTCATGTACATGTTTTCTATGATGAGTAGGTATTACTTTTATAATCAGAAAAAAAACCTAAGCAAAAGACGATGGGTCAACAACGGGTCAACAATCATCATTTATATGTAGAAGGAAGAACTGTTTTTCCATTAATTCAAGTAACTAATATGTTAAGGAAAGGGCTACCTTAAAAAATATACTGTTCTTTTCCTCAAACATTGAATGAGTAACTACTCCATACTGAGTATAGTGCTAGGTGCTGAGGATAGACAGATGAGTAAGATTCAGTCCAGTCCTTCAGGAGCTCCCACACTAATAGAAAACACAGAGTTGGTAACATAATATTTTGAGAAAGCTCAATACCTGCATAGAGATGTCAGTCTCCATAGAGAATTGACAAGTACTCGATGATTTGCTATGTTTGGTTCAGAGAAGACCCACAGAGTTATGTATACTGAGAAGAGCAAGAACATCCTGCCCAAGTTGTTCTTTCTTGCCCATGTCAGCCTCTCTTGGATTTGGCTGCTGATTCTCATTCTTTCACTTGGTCCATTTAAATCTGATGTCTGCTGTGTTATCTCAGGATTGACTAGAGTTTATACTTTGTCTTGTCTTACTTCTAAGATTAAGTTTTGCTCAGCATTCATCTTATTTGGCCATTTGTATATCTGTCTTCTTTGAACTCTTCAGACAGCTCACAGAACCCTAACTTTGACACACAAATAAACTAACAGATACTATAATACTCAAGTCTAGAATTGGAAAGTTAAAAAAAATCATCTCTGATTATATAATCTGCTCCATAGCATATGCCTGGGAGAATCCTGCTCTCGCAAACTCTAGCTTCACTCATCCCATATGGATTCTCATAAAGATCAGAGCCTTTCCAATAAAGAAGAGACCTTACAGATTCATATTCCAGCCATCTCTCATTTTTCAGGTAACAAAATTAAGGTCCATAGAGATTAAATGACTAGACCAAGGTCACACAACTAACATTTATAGGTAGCTAAATCAAGGATACAACATGAGTTTCCTGGGAGATGAACTCTGCTGCATACTACCTACATCTAGAAGTCCCATTATGCTGACTTCACATTATCTCCCGTGACAATTTTTCCACACATGGTCCAGCCTAACTCTCCAGTTACCTCATAGCTTAAAATAGTCCAGTTGCCAGACAACTGTTTATCTCCTTTGAGCCCCAGGGAATGAAGAATGGGGTGAAAGTGAGCCTTGGAATACCACAATAGATTCCAGTGAGTAAAATTCTCTTGCCCTAAGTTTTGAGGCCCCAGGAGCAATCAGTAACTTGGCTTAGTTTTCAATACCAGGCAGATAGCCAGGGAGAGCAGGCCCAGGTACAGAACAGGAAATGAGGATAAGAACGAAATGGGAAAATGTCCAAAAAGAAGGTACAAACACCAATATATTCTGCCATCACATTACAGGTATTAGCAGATTTTGAGACAGATCTGCTTCAGTCAAATGTCTAAAAAGGAAAATCTTAGAAATGCAAATAATGTTGAAATATTTATACGTAAGGCAATATAGTTTAATGACTAAAATACAAACTCTGGAATTTGATAATTGTCCATGCCTGAACTTAGCAACTTGGCCTCTTACTAGTTGTGCAACTACCTAATCTCTTGGAGTTTGGTTTTCACATCTGGAAAAAAGGAAAAAAAAAAAGCTAGACCTCAAGATAGTTGGGAAGGCTTCAAAAGAAAAATAAGAATCATATAAGCTGATGCCTAACACAGATTAGTGCATAACAGAAGGCAATTGAACAAAACTCTTGGTTGACACTAGAGAACCCAGACTAAGGGATTCCCTAATACCTGAGAGGACTCTACCACCTATTCATGCAGCCTCAGAGAGATCAAAAGTGGCCATCGCAGTAGTACTTACAGAATGGTGGAGTGAGAAACTTGGCAGATCTTCTCCCCTACAAAATACTTAACTAGGAAAAAATATTTTTTAAAAAATCACTTAAAAGTCTCTCAAAATTGTCCTAGGGGCAGAATAGTACTCCATTGTGCATGTCTATGTGCATATATATATATATATATATATATATATATATATATATATATATATATATATCACATCTTCTTTATCCATTCATCTATCAAAGGACACTGGTTGTTTCAATGTCTTGGCCACCATAAATAAAGCTGCAATGAACAGTGGAGCACATATATCTTTATGGATAAATGTTTTCAGATTTTTTGGGGTAGATACCCAGGAGAGGGATTGCTGGGTCATATGAAATAGTGCCATTTGCAAAAGGGACACGGATAGATCTTGAGATTATTATGCTAAGCGAAATAAGTCAGATAGATAAAGTCGAGAACCATATGATTTCACTGACATGTGGTATATAAACCTGAAAACAACAAAGGAACAAGACATACAAATGAAAAAAACAAAAACTCATAGACACAGACAATACTTTAGTGGTTACCAGAGGGTAAGCAGGGAGGAGGGTAGTAGATGAGGGTAAAAGGGATAAAACATATGGTGATGGAAGGAGATCTGACTCTGGGTGGTGAACACACAACATGATATATAGATGATGTAATACAGAATTGTATACTTGAAATCCATGTAACTTTACTAACAATTGTCACCCCAATAAACTTTAATTTAAAAAAAGCTAAATAAATAAATAAACAATTGTCCTAAGGGCATATAAATGGAGAAATACTTATTCACGAAAACCTACTAAATCTGAATTAGAATAATGAGAGTCTGTAACATTTGGGCCATGGCCTGCTTCCTTCTCCCATTCCCACCCCCATGTTATGTTATAAAAACTGTTTATGGGCACTCTACTGCAAGTGGAATAAGGCCCCATTCCTCTACCCAGCCCTACCCATATGATGAAAATATTACCCCAAGCCACCAAGAATACTAGGATTTTGAACACTCCTGTCTCAGCTTACTCACAGGGGGAGTTCCATACAGGGAGAGGCAAGCTAAGGAGACCAGGAACTACCACCCTCTCTGTCTAGCACCCGCTAGAGATATCACTCTTGCAGAAGCAGGCCACTATCACTGTGGCTATCTCCTGGACAGTAGCACAGAGGTTCTCCCAGGGAAGAAGCAAATGAGGAGGATGAAGAGCTTTTCAATTCTTACCCAGGGTAACTTTATTTGGAGCTAAACACAGAGAATTCCACACATAATAGTACTGTCGAAAACAATGGAGAACTTGATAGAAAGCAATTAAGTGGGTACTGGTAGCTTCACGATACTGCTAGTAATAAGCAAAATAGCAGAGCATTCAGAAGTTTAACAGAAAGAACCCGGGAAAGAAACAAACAAGAAAATCCACCCTGGTATCACAGTAAAACCTGGTGGTTCGAAAGGCTATGTACATGTTCCGATTTGGGAACAATAAAAACAGAACTTGGGTCAAACTTGCAAACACTCCCCAAGCTGTACACAGACACATCAACAAAAGGCAGAAGGCTTACTAACAAAAGAGGCTTAAGCACAACCTCTAACCAAACACTGGCTGAAACATAAGCTATTCTGATTTGGGGAAATTATTATTAAGTAAGGCTTAATAACAAAATCACATGCATCCTAGCAGGCCAGAGGCCATGTGCATGCCCAAGGCCATGCCCTCTCAAGACTGATTGGAGAAGAAACTTCCAAGCTACTAAGCTCTGGCTGATCTTGGGGCAAAAACATAAACTCCCCAAGTTTTAATAACAGCCCCAAGCCACATAAACACCAAACAGTAAAGAGTAAAATATTTGGCTAAAGGAACCTAAGCACAACTGTTCACCAATACGTGGCTTATGCAGACGTGGGGGTGACTCCTAAGGAGCCAGACTAAAAGTAAAAATCAGGGAAAATAAAAACACTCCGAACAGGAACATCAGAATTTGTACATGGTTGGAGAAATAAATAGACTTCACAAAGTTAACACAACCAAGTCATTAAACAAATAAAGGATAAAATAAAGAACAGAAATAGTATCACCCTCCAGTGGGTCTGGGAGGGGAGTGGAGAAAAATCAGTATCCAGAGTTGCTAGGACATATTATTTAAAATCTTCAGTTTTCAGGAAAAAAAAAAAATTCTGAAACAAGAAAGTGTGACTCATACATACGAAAAAAGCAGGCAATAAAAACTGGCTTTGGGGGGCCCAGCTATATGACATACCAGACAAAGACTTGGAAGCAGCTGTTATATTATGTTCACGGGACTAAAGGAACCCATACTTAAAGGAAGGTATGATGACAATGCCTCATCAAATAGAGACTATCAATAAAGAGATAGAAATTATAAAAATGAACCAAATGGATATTCTGGAATTGAAAAGAATAATAATTGAAAAGAAAAAAATTCAGCAGAGGGGCTCAGTAGTATATCTGAGCTAGCAGAAGAAATAATCTATGAACTTGATGATAGATTGATACAGGTTATATACAATCCGAAGAACAGAGGAGGAGGGAAAGGAAAACAAGTGAGCAGAGCCTGAGAGAAATGTAGGACACCATTCAGTGCACCAAAATACTCTTAATAGAAGTACCAGAAAGAGAAAAAAACGGGGGGGGGGGCAGAAATAATATTCATAGAAATAATAGCTGAAAACTTCACAAATCAATGAAAAACATTAATCTATACATCTATAAAGCTCAAAAACCTGCAAGCAGGATAAAAGCAAAGAGATCCACACCTAGCTACATCAGAGTCAAAATGCTGAAAACCAAAAATAAAGAAAAAATTTTGAAATCAGTAAGAGCAAAATGACCCATTAAATACAAAGAAATCCCAATAACATTTATAGCTGATTTCTCATCAGAAACAATGAAGGCCGTTTGACAGTGGGATGACAAATTCAGTGTCAAAAAGTAAAAAACTCCCAACCACGAATCTCATATCCAGTAAGACTGTTTCAAAAATGAAGATTAAATAAAGAAATAAAGATAGAAGAAGCTTAGAGAATTTTCTGCTAGCAGACCTGCTTTGATTAAAAAAAAAAAAAAGTGAAAGGGAGATATTCAGATTGAAAGCAAGTGACATCAAACAGTAACTGGGATCTTGGATACCTATCCTCACAAAAATAAAAGCAATTATAAGGGTATACTACAAATAACTGTATGCCAACACATTACATAACTTAGATAAAATGAATAAATTCCTAGAAAGATAGAAACTACTATAATTGACTCAAGAAGAAATAGAAAGTATTAATAGATCTATAATAAGGAAAGATATTGAATTAATAGTGAACAATCTTACCACAAAGAAAAGCCAAGGACCAGATGGCTTCACTGGTTCTGTACACCAAAAACATAAAGAATTAATACCAATCTTTCACAAACCTTTCCAAAGGGAAAAAAAAAAAAAAAAAAAAAACAGGTTAAGTTTCTGACTGATTCTTTGAGGCCAGAATTGTCATGATGCCAAACCAAAGACGTCACAAAAAAATAAAACTACAGACCAATATACCTTATGAATACAGGTATAAAACTACTCAACAAAATACTAGCAAACTGAATTCAGTAACAGATAAAAAAAAGGTTATACACCACAACTAAATCGAATGTACACCAGGAATGCAAGGTTGATTTAATACCCGAAAATCAATATAATACACCAAATTTAATGGGGGAAGAATAGTCTTTTCAACAGATGATGTTGAGACAACTAAAGAACCACATGCAAAAAAAAAAAAAAAAGGAAGATAGATTCCTACCTCACACACAATATACAAAATTAATTCAGAGACCTAAACATAAGAGCTAAAGCTATAAAACTCTTAGAGTAAAATATAGGAATAAATCTTTGTGACCTTGGTTTAGGCAATGGTTTCTTAGCTATAATATCAAAAGCACAAGCAACAAAAGAAAATTTAGATACATTGTACTAAATTGAATAAAGACTCTTCTGCCGTAAATATTACAATCAAGAAAATGAAATGTCAAACCATAGAATAGGAGACAACATTAGTAAATTATATATCTGATAAGGGATGTGCATCCAGAACACATGAAGAGCTTTTACAACTCTATAATAAAAATTCAAATAGCCCATAATAATAAAAATTGGGCAAAGGATTTGCATACACACTTTTCCAAAGAAGATATACAAATAAGAATATGAAAGGATATTCAACATCCTTTAGTCATTAGTGAAATGCAAATCAAAACCACAATGAGATATCATTTCACACCCAGTAGGACAGCTATAACTTAAAAGACTGATCATAATTAGTGTTGGCAAGCACTAAATTGCAAAAAATTAGAATACATAGTGAAAATGTGAAATGGTACAGTACAGACCCTCTGGAAAACAGTTTGGCAGGACCTAGAGAAGTTAAACATTGAGTTCTCATATAACCCAGCAATTCTACACCTTGGTACATACACCAGAGAAATGAAAACACATGTCCATACAAAAACATGCATGAATGTTTATAACAGCATTAGTCATAAAAAGCCAAAAGGCAGAAAAAACCAAATGTCCATCAATTGATGAATGCATAAATAAAATGTGGTATATCCATAAAATGGAATGTTACTCAGCAATAAAAATGAGTTAACTACTGATACATGCTAGAACATGGATAAACCTGAAAAACATTATGCTACATGAAAGAAACCTGCCACAAAAAAGCACATACTATATTATTCCACTCATGTGAAATATCCAGAATAGGGAAATCCATAAAGACAGAAAGCAAATTAGTATTTGCCAGGTTTTAGGAGGGAGATAGAGGAGGTAACTGTTAATGAGTACAGGTTTCTTTTGGGGCTGATGAAAATGGTCTACAATTACATTGTGGACCATTGTATATTTTAAATGAGTGGATATTATAGTATGTGAATTATATCTCAATAAAGATATTTTTGTTTAAAAAAACTAATCATTTACTTCTCTACCAGGTCTTTCTCTTGGCATTAGATAAATATTTCTAAAAACGTTTTAGAGAAGGTCAACTAGTCTCTATAAACTAGTTCCTCTGCCATAGGAAAATACTACATGAATACATTAAAGACTGACTGGTAGTTCACTCTTGACTGGTTATATATCTCTGATCTATGCATTTATATCATCTAATGAAGATAAGCCAGAATGCTGATAAGTAAAAGTAGAACTCCACCCTGGATAATTCCTGGCATTAGGGCCTCAAGTTCTGTAAAAAAAATAAATTAACTCAATTTAATTCAAGGCTCTGATCCCTATTTCATTAATTCTATGAAATTCTGCACAGTGAGGCCACTTGGAAGAAGTCATTTTTTTCTATCCTATTAACATATATCTCAATTTTCTACAGAATAATACTAATGTTATAATAAATAGAAATTATAAAGTGATAGGACTGATAAGTTTCATGGACTAATAACTGTATATTCTTCATTTCAAAAGTGACTCTACACAATCACCTTTCTTTAAGAAAATATACAGAAGAAAGTGAGGCAGGAAAAAGGAAGAAAAAGTATAACAGTAGAGAATTCATTAAGCCAATGCAATGGGAAACGATTACATTTTCCTTGTTATCGTCCAAATTATAACATGAATCATGCATGCCATAATACATTACGTCACATGACATTAGTTTTATAAAGTACACAGCAAATTGACTTAAAAAGACAAACGATACCTTCTGGGGGAGTGCCAATGCTGCTGCCAAGACCCAAAATAGCCATCTTGTGCATTCTCGGCTCTAGCATCACAGCAGATTCTTCTCCCCTTTCCCAATGGGGTATTTTGACTGGTTCCAGGTGAACATTCTCCAGCCCATCATGCTTCAGGTTTTGGTACATGATTTGGATGGCTTTTTTTAGGCTCTTGGAGCCACTTAATCTGGGCCCAACAGTATCAACCAGAAGTGCCAGTCGCTCATAGGATCTGTTCTGGGCTTTACCATAAACAGCAAGGTTTATGATTGCTTTAGCAACATCTCCATAGTGGGCTATTTCTTCTTTTATTTCTTGAAAAGTCCTCTGAGACATGTCATTCCTGTATATAGCTTTGCCAGAGTTTAGAGATAAAAGGTGAACACCAACAAATGCATAGAGAAGGAACCTCATTTTTTTTCCAGCTTGTTTTCTTCCTGCAATAATCTATGTAAATAAGAAACACATTTTAGGGGGAAAGAATCTCACAATTATCAGCCCATAACCCAGGGATTCCTTTTTAAACAGGATTCCCATTCCCTTCTTACTGCCTAACTCCTACCATCAAATTCAGGAAACATAAATCCCAAAAATGAATAAATAAAGATACAACGATTGGCCTTATTAATAAGGCAGCATTTATTAAAACCATAAAATCATGTTACCCTGTAATTTTGTTTAAAATATGCTAAAAAATTAAAATAAGAAGATAGCTAGGAAAAAGAGAGAAATAGTGGTAGCAGTAGTGGAAGCAATGATAGGGCTAGGACAGTTATCTGCTGCCCCTCCCTCTACACAGAGTATAATCCACATGGGTTTCAATGGTATGCTAACCTCTTTGCCTATGGAACTCATACTTTGAGGCCCTTTTTGATGTCACCTTTTTTTGGTGCTTTCCCTAACCACCCCCTCCACATTTATTCTTCACAACAACTCTATTATTACTTTTATTTTACAAATGAGGATCCTGGAGTAGCAAGAGATTAAGTAACTTGCCAAACACACAAAGGTTTTTTTAACTCTAGAGTCCATGCTCTAAACAGTGCTACTCAAAGTATGGTTTGTGGACAAAAGTCAGTCCACTACTATTTTTCACTAGTCTTCAATAGATAAATACAGACATTAAGAGTAAATATATCCAGTTTTGTACAACAGAGTAGTGAATAGTCCCATGCGGCTATTTCTGCTTTAATAACTTAAATTAAATATTTGATTTCTCAGTCATACTAGTTTTATTTCAAATGCATATAACAACCTGTGGTTAGTGGCTATTATACTGGGCAGCACAGACACAACAGTTCTATCACCATAAAAAGTTCTACTGGATACCACTTGTTTAGACACCTCTATGGACAATAACAAAATAACTATACATTGGTTAAGCCCAACAATTAAAAAAATTGTGTCAATCTTAATAAAGGCCATATAAAACAAGCCATCAGCTAATCTCATAATTAATGGTGAAAAACTGAAGCCCTTTGCTCTACGTTCAGGAACACGACAGAGCTGTCCCCTATCACCTCTGCTTTTCAACATCGTGTTGGAAGTCCTTGCCAGAGCAATCAGGCAAGAGAAAGAAATAAAAGGCATCCAAATTGGGAATGAAGAAGTTAAATTATCACTCTTTGCAGATGACATGATGCTATATATAGAAAACCATAAAGACTCCACCAAAAAGCTATTAGAAACAATCAACGAATACAGTAAAGTTGCTGGCTACAAAATCAATGTACAAAAGTCCATTGCATTCCTATATACTAACAATGAAATCTCAGAAAAAGAAATACAAAAAACAATTCCCTTTGCAATTGCAGCAAAAAGAATAAAATACCTCGGAATAAACTTAACCCAGGATGAGAAGCACCTCTATGCTAAAAACTACAAGAATGAAAGAAAGAAACTGAAGAAGGCACAAAGGAATGGAAAGACATTCCGTGCTCATGGATTGGAAGAAACAACATAGTTAAAATGGCCATATTACCCAAAGCAATATACAGATTTAAAGCAATCCCCATCAAAATCCCAATGGCATTTTTTAAAGAAATAGAACAAAAAATCATCAGATTTGTTTCAAACCACAAAAGACCCCGAATAGCCAAAGCAATCTTAAGAAAAAAGAACAATACTGGAGGTATCACACTCCCTGACTTTAGCTTATACTGCAGGGCTACAATAATCAAAACAGCATGGTATTGGCAGAAAAACAGACACATAGACCAATGGAATAGAATTGAGAATGCAGAAATAAAACCACATAAATATGGACAGATAATTTTTGACAAAGAAGCTAAAAACATACAATGGAGGAAAGACAGCCTCTTCAATAAATGGTGCTGGCAGAATTGGATAGTCACATGCAAAAGAATGAAACTGGACTGCTATCTGTCACCATGTACCAAAATTAATTCAAAATGGATCAAAGACTTAAGCATTAGAAGTGACACAATAAACTGCATAGAAGAAAACATAGGTACTAAACTTATGGACCTTGGGTTCAAAGAGCATTTTATGACTTTCACTCCAAAGGCAATTGAAGTAAAAGCTAAAATAAACGAATCGGACAATATGAAACTTAAAAGCTTCTGCACAGCAAAAGAAACTATTGACAAAATAAAGAGGCAACTGACTTAATGAGGGAAGCTTTTTGCAAACAGTGCCTCTGATAAGGGGCTAATATCCAAAATATACAAGGAACTCATGAAGCTCAACAACAGAAAAACAAACAACCCAATTGAAAAATGGGCAGAGGACCTGAAGAGACATTTCTCCAAAGAGGACATACAAATTGGAAATAGACATATGAAAAAATGCTCAACATCACTAATCATCAGAGAAATGCAAATAAAAACCACAATGAGATATCACCTCACCCCAGTCAGAATGGCTATCATCAACAAGACAAATAGTAACAAGTGTTGGAGAGACTGTGGAAAAAAAAAGAACCCTCATACACTGTTGGTGGGAATGCAGACTGGTGTAGCCGTTATGGAAGACAGTGTGGAGGTTCCTCAAAAAATTACAAATTGAATTACCATATGACCCGCAATCCCTCTCCTGGGTATCTACCTAAAAAATTTGAAAACATTTATACATAAAGACACGTATGCTCCAGTGTTCATTGCAGCTTTGTTTACGGTGGCCAAGAAATGGAAACAACCAAAGTGTCCTTCGATAGATGAATGGATAAAGAAGTTGTGGTATATATACACTATGGAATACTATTTGGCGGTAAGAAAAGATGATATAGGAACATTTGTAACAATATGGATGAATGTTGAGAATATAATGCTAAGCGAAATAAGTCAGACAGAAAAGGCGGAGAACCCTATGGTTTTGCTGATATGTGGTATATAAACCAAAAACAACAGGAGAACAAGACAAACAAATGAGAAACAAAAGCTCATAAACACAGACAATAGTTTAGTGGTTACCAGAGGGTAAGACGGGTGGGGGGAGGGAGATGAGGGTAAGGGGGATCAAATATATGGTGATGGAAGCAGAACTGACTCTGGGTGGTGAACACACAATGGGATTTATAGATGATGTAATACAGAATTTTACACCTGAAATCTATGTAATTTCACTTACAATTGTCACCCCAATAAATTAAAAAAAAGAAAAATCAGAACAATGTTACAGCAAATCCTGCTCCCTAGGCTCAGCCCCTGAACAACAACTCCTCCACTGTAGTCACAGCCAGTCCTCACAACCAGTCATCCTCAGGGTCAATCCTTCTCACTGACATGCAAACAGCAAACAAGGTTTAACTACAACAGGAGGGCACACGCAACCCATGCAAGCAATACACCTGGAGCACCCAGCTATGGTGACCAGAGAGACTGTGCTACTTGGACCCACAAGACACCTAAGACATAAGGCCACTCTACTAAGACCGGGAGTCATAGCACCCCTACCTAATACATAGAAACAAACATACAGAAGCAGCCAAAATGAGGAGACAAAGAAACTTGTCCATCCTCCCTCCCCCGACCAAAAAACGAAACAGAAAAAATCTCCAGAAAAAGAACTAAACACAATGGAGACAAGCAATCTACTAGACTAGACGCAGAGTTCAAAACACTGGTTATGAAGATGCTCAGTGATCTCAGGGAAAACTTCAACAAAGAGATAGGAAACATAAAATTGGATACAGAAAACATAAAAAAGAACCAGTCAGAAATAAAGAATACAGTAACTGAAATGATGAATACTTCCAAGGGAATCAATAGTAGATTAGATGAAGCAGAGAACTGAATCAGTGATTTAGAAGATAAGGTAGCAGAAAACACCCAAATAAAACAGGGTTAAAAAAGGAATCCAAAAATATGGGGATGGTTTAGGCAGCCTCTGGGACAATATGAAGCATACCAACATCCGCATCATACAGGTACCAGAAAGAGAACAGAGAGAGCAAGGACTTGAAAACCTGTTTGAAGCACTAATGACAGCAAACTTTCCTAACCTGGTGAAGGAAATAGACATACAAGCCCTGGGAGCACAAAGAGTTCCAAACAAGATGAGGAGGCCCACACAAAGACACATTATAATTAAAATGCCAATGCTTAAAGACAGAATCCTAAAAGCAGCAAGAGAAAAGCAGTTAGTTACCTACAAGGGAGCTCCCATTAAGACCATTTCTCAACAGAAATTTTGCAGGCTAGAAAGAATTGGCAGGAAATGTTTGAAGTGATGAAAAGCATGGACCTACAACCACCTGATTTCTCAACAAAAATTTTGCAGGCCAGAAGGAATTGTCAGAAAATATTTAAAGTGATGAAAAGCTTGGAACTACAACCAAGATTATGTGACCCAGAAAAGCTATCATTTAGAATCAAAGGATAAAGAGCTTTCCAGACAAGAAAAAGCTAAAAGAGTTCATCACTACCAAAACAGTATTACAAGGAATCTTAGAGGGATTTCTTTAAGATGAAAAAAAAAATCAAATAATTACATAGGTATCAACAATTACTTTCAATGTAAATGTATTAAATGCTCCAATCAAAAGATAGGGTGGCTAAATGCATAAGAAAACAAGACCCACATATGCTGCCTACAAGAGACTCACTTCAGATTGAAAGACACACACAGACTCAAAATAAAGGGATGGAAAAAGATATTTCATGAAAATGAAACAAACAAATAAACAAAAAGTTGTAAGAGCAATATTTATACCAGACAAAATGATTTTAAAACAAAGGCTATCACAAGAGACAAAAAGGACCCAGTAATCCCCCTTTGAAGTATTTATCCAGAAAAACCCAAAATGCTATTTTGAGGGGAAGTGTGCATCCTTATGTTCCTTGTAGCACTGTTTCCAATGGCCAAGATGGACAGGCAGCCTGGGTGTCCATCGAAAGATGAATGGATAAAGAGGAGCTGGTACATATATACAATGGAATATTGCTCAGCCTGGGAAAAAAATGGTTTTTGCCATCACTACAGCATGGATGGACCTGGAAGGCATTAAGATAAGTGGAGTATGTCAGAGAGAAAAAGTCACATGCAATGTGATTTCACTTACATGTGGAATCTAAGGAACAAATAAACAACAAAACAGAAACAAACTCATAGATACAGAGAACACTTGATGGTCGCCAGATGGGAGGGGTTGGGAGTGTTTGTGAAAAAGGAGAAGGGAATAAAAAGTATAAATCGGTCGTTACACAGTAGTTATGAGGATGTGGTATAATGTAAGGACTATAGCCAATAATATTGTAGTAACTATGTATGCTGTCAGATGGGTACTAGATTTATTGGGGTGATAGATGGGAGGGGCATTGGGGACAGGGTGAAAAAGGTGAAGGGATTAAGAAACAGAAATTAGTAGTTACAAAATAGTCATGGGGATGTAAAGTAAAACATAGGGAATATAGTCAATCATATGGTAATAAGCACGTATAGTGCCAGGTGGGTACTAGATTAGCCAGGGGGATCACTTCTTTAATGATATAAATGTCTAACCGCTATGTTGTACATCTGCAATTAATATAAAATACTGAGTGTCAACTGTAATTGAAAAGTTAAAAATGGGGCGGAGGTGAAGGGGTATTAGAGGTTCAAAAAATATGTTTCCAACAACTATTTCAACATCATCTCTCCATCTACCCTTCTAGGGTGCATATATTCTTATACTCTCTCTCTCTCATCCTCCCTCCCCCCCCCCCCCTCTCTCTCTCTCTCTCTCTCTCTCTCTCTCTCTCTCTCACACACACACACACACACACTAGATACCAATCACTTGAAATGTGGCTAGTCCAAATTGAGAGGTTCTGTAACTGTAAAGTATATATCTGATTTGATCTTTAATATCAAATACTACACATTTAAGTATGAAAAACAACATAAATATTTCAAGTATATTGAATTAAATAAAACATATTATTATGAATTTCACCTGTTTCTTTTCACTTTTTAATATGGCTAGTAGAAAGTTTTAACTTACATATTTATACTTGTATTGGACAGTAATGCTTTAGGTGTATTGAATTTGACACTATTATTCAGATACCCAGGCTCTTTCATAACTGAGTCTCTACATATGTTCATTTTCTTTTACTGCAAAGCTCTTCTGTTTATCCTATTCCTCTTCTTCTGGCAAATCACTACATTCCTTCTTTAATGAGAATACTTAAAAATCAATTTTTCTGATGGAGCCTCTTCAAATACCCCAAACTTCTGTGCATGATTGTCTGTGTTTCTACCATAATTAATATATTATCAACTAATACATTTTCTCAAAGTCAAATAGAGTAAATTATCATGTGTCTTTAATCACTGTACCCATATACAGGCACTCAACATATTTTTAAGGAGTGAATGAGCCTTTAAACTCTCTAGGAATTAGTTTCCTTACTGTATGAGAGTACTTGTCTTGCCTCCTTCACAAAAAGCTTTAGGAACAAACACCTGCTACTATATTTAAAATATTTTTTAATTATGAAAAATCCACATTACTGCTGTTTTCCTTTTTATTATAACTATATACATGCATCAGTTCTTGGTTTCCACAGTCACCATAATAATGCTTGTTTTTTTAAGCTAAATTTTATTACTCAATCAATATTTCACAAGATTGCAATTTATTCTTGAAAGTACATTTTTCCAATGTACTGTTGAGACAAAAAAAAAGTGAATAAGCCATCTTTTAATTAAAACTAACCACAAGTATCTACTTCTCATTAAAAATTGTCTAAGCATTCTGTAAACATTCATTATTTCACAATACATTTGTAGTGATGGATTAGAATCATACAATGACAGCATTGTGGAGATACAAGAAAGCTTAGGGATCCTAGTCCATACCCTTGCTTTTTAAACAGTTAATCAAGGCCTTTGTTGTGATTCCCAGGCAGCAGATAAATCAGCAACTACAATCAATCAGGTAACTGGAGCAACTAGCAAGACTTCCTGGAGGATTAACAGTAGATCAATATTGTGTCTGCCACCTTTCATGAACATATGAAAATTACAACTAAATTATGGAAAAATCAACCTGGAGAACCATCTGAAGTCTAGATGAACATAACTTTTATAACTCAAGATATAAAGGAGAAGCCACACTGAGACTGGAAAGAGGGGCAGAGATGCAGAATGAGCTGACTCCAAACCTCCCTGTGGCAATTGAGAACTGGGAAGGATATCTCAGCTGCAGCAGTTCCCGTTGGAAAAATAAGGGAGCCCAGCCCCACACCAGGTTCCCCAGCCCAGAATACTGGTGCTAGGAAGAGGAGCCACCACAATATCTGGCTGTGAAAAACAGTGGGGATTCCGACCATCTGGGTGGAAAGGAGGGCTATGGGGAGCCCAGACATCCTCTTAAACAACCTGCACATTAATTCACTCACTTGCAGGCACTCACCTTGGGCTCTGGCAAAGGGATGGTGACTTGAGGGGTATCAGAGACATATGGGGGAGATTTAAAAGTGTGGATTCAGGTAAGGACTGAAGGACAGTCACCATTTTCTCTGTGTGGGGACCTTCTCCTGTGCAGCCCACAGGTGGGAGCCATTTTTCCTGTGTTAAGCCCTCCTCAATGCCCGTGGCCAAATATGAATCTGAGTTGGTCTGGTGAGCTCCATTACTCTACCCTACTGCCTTCGTGAGACCCCACCCTACCCAACTCCCCCAACACCAGAGGTACTTTTTCGGAGGCCAGCCAGTCCCACCGGCATTGCACTCTATCTTCGGAAACTATCAGAATCCAGTGGCCCTAAGCAGATGGTGACTGGCCTCAGCGTGCTCTGAGGCTTTATCTGAGTAGCTCCAGGCTCAGCCCTGGCACCAAACCAAAATCTATATTAACCTGGTGAACACAACTTGTCCCACTCTGATGACTCACTGAGACCCCACCTCATAAAACTTGCATACCACAAAAGGCTTTATCAGAGGCTGAACCTAAACGGAGACAGAAAGTGGCAGCAGGCCGCAGGGTGTCCTGGCTTTTTGCAGAGCTATGTCAGGTCCGGTACTGGTGGCAGCCATCCTCAGTTCACACCATGGACTCTCCAAAGTGCCTCCAGGTCCAGCACAGGCAGTGACCAACCACAGATCACATTGCTCCTACCAGGTAGTCCCTAGCCAGTCACAGACAGTGGGTGACCTGGCCCGAGACCAGAGTCCCTCCCAAGAGGCCCCAGTGCCAACACACTTAGAGGTTGGCTTCAGACCACAGCAGAGTACCACCCAATTAGCCCCACAAGTGGCACACACAAAGGACAGTCTCAACAGGCACCAAAGCCCACTTGGGTGGTAATACACACAAGAGTCCTCTACAGCAGCCCATACGCTGTGGATGTGGCCAAACATCCACAGCCAGTCAGTCTGAAGGTCAATCCCACCTACTGACATCCAGTAACAATCAAGGCTAAACTATAACAGAAGGGCACACACAACCCAGGCAAGGGTCACTCCTGGAGAACCTAGAGAAGGTGACTAAGGCACCACAGGGCACCTACTGCATAAGCTTGCATGGCTGAGACTGGGAGATGTAGCAGATCTACCTAATACGTAGAAACAAACACAGAGCGGCAGCCAAAATGAGGAAACAAAAAAATACATCCCAGGGCAGCTGGATGGCTCAGTTGGTTAGAGCATGAGCTCTGAGCAACAGGGTTGCCGGTTCAATTCCCACATGAGCCAGTGAGCTGCACCCTCCACAACTAGATTGAAGACAACGAGCTGCCGCTGAACTGCCGGAAGAACAGCTGGATGGCTCACTTGCTTAGAGCACGAGTTCTCATCAACAAGGTTGCCAGTTCAATTCCCACCTGGGATGGTGGGCTGCACTCCCCGAAATTAAAGATTGAAAACAGCAACTGGACTTGGAGATGAGCTGCGCCCTCCACAACTTGATTGAAGGACAACGACTTGAAGTTGCTGGGCCCTGGAGAAATGCACTATTCCCCAATATTCCCTAATAAAATTTATTGTTTTAAAAAAAGTCCCAAATAAAGAACAGGAGAAAACTCCAGAAAAAGAACTAAACAAAATGGAGGCAGGCAACCTACCAGACACAGAGTTCAAAAAAATGGTTATAAAGATGCTCAAGGAACCTACTGAGAACTTCAACAAAGAGACAGCAAGCATAAAATAAAGACATATAAACCATAAAAAAGAACCAGTGAGAAGTGAAGAATACAACAACTGAAATGAAGAATGTACTAAAAGGAATCACCAGCAGACTAGATGAAGCAGAGGACTGAATCAGTGACTTGGAAGACAAGTAGCAGAAAACAACCAATTGAAACAGCAAAAAGAAAAAACAATTTTTAAAAAATGAGGATAGTTTAAGCGACTTCTGGGACAACATTAAGCATAACAGCATTCCCATCATAGAGGTACCAGAAGGAGAAGTGAGAAAGCAAGGGATTGAGAATCTATGTGATAAAATAATGATGGAAAACTTTCCGAACCTGGAGAAGGCATTAGACATACAGGTCCAGAAAGTGCAGACAGTCCCAAATAGGATGAACCCAAATAGGCCCACATCTAGACACATTATAATTAAAATGGCAAAAGTTAACTACAGAGAATCCTAAAAGCAGCAAGAGAAAGGCAACTAATAACTTATAAGAGAGTTCCCATAAGACTGTCAGCTGATTTCTCAACAGAAACTTTGTGGGCCAAAAGGGACTAGCAGGAAGTATTCAATGTGATGAAAAGCAAGGATCTACAATCAAGATTACTCTACCCAGCAAAGCTATCATTTTAAATTGAGAACAGATAAAGAGCATCCCAGGCAAGAAAAAGCTAAAGAAGTTCATCACCACCAAACCAGTAATACAAGGAATGTTAGAGGGACATTGTTAAGATAGAAAAAAAATCAAAATTATGAATAATAAAATGGCAATAATTACATAGCTATCAAAATTAATTTCAATGTAAATGGATTAAACAGTCCAATCAAATGACATAGGAGGGTTGAATGCATAAGAAAACAAAACCTTTACATATAGTGCCTACAGGATATTCGCTTCAGACTGAAAGACACACAGACAGAAAGTAAAGGGATGAAAAAAGATATTTCATGAAAATGGAAATGAAAACAAACAAAAACAAAACAAAAAGCTGGGGTATCAATACTTATACAAGAGAAAATAAACTTTAAAACAAAGCCTGTAAGAGAAACAAAGGACCCAGCATCCCACTTCTGGGTATTTTTCCAAAGAAATCCAAAACACTACTTCATGGGGACGGGTATATCCATATGTTCATTGCAGCATTATTTACAATAGCGAAGATATGGAGGCAGCCTGAGTTGATGGATGAATGGATAAAGAGGAGGTGGTACATATATACAAAGGAATATTGCTATGCAATGGAAGGGAATGGGTTTTTGCCATATATGGTGGCATGAATGGATCTGGAGGGTGTTTGTGCTGAGTGGAGTATATCAGCTAAAGAAAGAAAAATGCAATGTGATTTTGCTTAAATGTGGAATCTAAGAACAGAGTTAACAAACAAAACAGAAACAAACACATAGATACAGAAAACATTTTTATGGTTGCCAGATGGGAGGGGGTATTGCAGGTGTGGGTAAAGAAGGAGAAGGGATTAAGAAGTACAAATTGGTTGTTCCAAAATAGTTATGGGGATGTAGGATATAGCATAAGGAATATAGTCAATAATACTATAATAACTATGAATAGGGTCAGGTGGGTACCAGATTTATTGGGGTGATAGATGGGAGGGGTATCGGGCAGAGTAAAAAAGGTAAAGGGATTAAAAAATTCAAATCTGTAGTTACAAAATAGTCATAGGAATATAAAGTAAAGCATAGGGAATATAGTTAATAAAATGGTAATAACTATGTACAGTGGCAGGTGGGTACTAGACTAGTCAGGAGGATCACTTCTTAAATTATATAAATGTCAAACCACTGCGCTGCACACCTATAATTAATATAAAATAACATTGAATATAATTAGTACATTTAAAGGGGGGAAGGGGAATAAGAGGTACAAATTTCCAGGTATAAAACAAACAAGTCATGGGGATGTAATGTACAGCATGGGGAATATAATCAATAATATTGTGATAGCATAGTACGGTATTAGATGGTTGTTGGACTTATCATGGCGATCACTTCTTAAGGTATATAAATGTTTAATAACTACGGTGTACCCCTGAGACTAATACAATATTGTATGTTAGCTACATTTTTAATAAAAAATCTTTAAAAACCTTGAAAATTACTGATGTAATTCTTGGTTAGAATGCATAATTATATATATCTTCAACCGAGTACTACAATAATCTTTTATTATTGTTATTTTTAGAAAGGTACATTAGCCCAACTAGGATGTTTTCATTATTAGTAAAAAATAATAATTATTACTATGAGTTTGTATTTGGAGAGGCAACAAAATGGAACAAAATATTGCTATATCACATTTCACTTAAAAACACTGTACAATATAATATGTAATTTAGAAACAGGGATATAATCTGATATATAATTTGTACATTCCTAACAAGAAATAGAGATCTTTTATAAAAATTAAAATAGTGAAGTATACAGACAGAGTAAGGCCAAACAGAGGCCAATAATTAAGGACAACTTGAAGAAATTATCTCCTAATTCACAAATTTAGGGTGACCATACATGAAAAAATTCCTTCTAGACCTGGAGTCAATCCAAATAAGAAGGATGACCAAAGGCACCAGTTTATTTGTATAAAAGGACTAAAAACACTAGCCCTCCTCAGTGTGAAAAGACATAGGCCAAAAGTAGAAATATCTTGGTATATAAAAGCAAAAAGGGTTTGGATAAGATGAATACAGATTTACTACCAAATACTCTCATACTGGTACCTACGTAGTAGATCAGAACTAATTTTGGGGAAATCAAAATGTACAATTTTAACAGTGAGTGATAAACCTGCAAAAAATTTACCTAAAAAAAGAGAGGATTGAATAAAATCATGAATGACACAGTCATTAGAAGCTGAACTCTTTTCAATCAACCCCAAAACATTGGCACCACACTGACCCAAGTAAAGTTCCCTATGGGATCACCAGGAGGCTTGCAAATCTGAAAGACTGTTAATCTGCTATAGCTCAGAAATACAAATGTCCCCTTACAGCCATTTCAGTCAAATAAAAGGAAGCAAGCTACAGTACTGTTTTTCTATAGTCTGCAAAGAGAACAAATAATTCTATGGTTATCAACAAAGACAAATGGTATTATGCATCTCAAACATTTCCTCTTTATTAATTGTAAAAGATGTTTTGTTTTGGGTCATAACTTCATCTCTCCATTCATTTAACAAAAAGTTAAGAGCATATACTAAGCACTGAAGACACAAATGTATAGGATAAGAACTACACCCTCAAAGAGCTGCCAAGTATAATAGGAACACAGATAAAGTACCAGCCTCTATAACTGAGGTAGTTACAAGGCTCTGTGAGAGCAGAGGGGAGGACTTATGCTGGAGCTGAGATGTGAAACATAAGCAGTAATTTACCGCTGGGCATGTGAAGAACGTGGGCATGGCACTGAAGAAAAGGTAACCTAACAGAGAAAAACAACTCATGCAAACACATAGGGGTTTAACAAAACATAGCCTCTGGAGAAAACAGAAAGTAGTTGGATGGGAAATGGGGGGAAATGGTGGAAGATACACAATAATAGGAAGAAATTATTCTCCAAGTTTGGACTGAAAAGCTCTAGTGTGTGAAATATGAATACACCATATATAGTAGTACAAAATGCCCTAAGGTGCTGTAACAGGGGATACAAGGAACGTTTACCACCCCTCATGCAGCCAGGAAAGGTATAAAAAAAAGCTTCTTTCTGATCTTTACTACACCATCTCCCTAGCACAGAGAATTCACCCAGATGCCACATCAGGACAAGGACAGCAAATGAAGTACCTCAAAATCTCCAAACAAGCCACTACTTATTACATATCTGGTTATTCCTTGGAATTTGCATAGAGGGAAAAATAACCCATGCTTACAAAAGATACTTAGTCAAGCAATTAATTTACAAAGATACTTAAAATCTTCTGTTTAAAATTCCTAAAATACTAATAAACCAATTGACAAAAAATAAAAATCTATACTCTTGAGCAATTAAAGGACATTTGAAATGTTTAAACTTAAATGGTGCAACATTTTTTCAAAATACTCTATTCTTACACACAAAAGGTTGAAGTCATTGTTCCTTTACTTGAATTCAAACTGGAAATATGGAAATATTAAATGTTATACTCTTCAAAATGTTAAACAACTATTTTTAAAACCCAGGCTATATCATGCCTTTGAATTCAGAAACGTATATATTCAAAGGCAACTTTGGAACACTATTTAAAAAAGATTTGCTTTTCATATATTGTCTTCACAGTCCAGATTATCTTTTTCACAAAAAGAGATAAAATTCTTCATACAATGTTATTTTTATTTTTTTCTACTTAAATCTGGAAGCAAACTAAAGCAAAACCAACTTTTCTCCTACTGTGAATTATATTCTCTCTAATAATAGCTTTATATTTTGAGGAAACAAAGCAAAACCATTTGCTTCTATTTCTAAATATTTTTCCTAAATATTATTGTTTGAAATGTCTCAGGCTATGATAGAATGGCCAAAATGAATAGGGTAAGTGAAGTGGAAAAGGACAAAATGAAAAGAGAATGTGCTGAAAAACAGAAGGAATAAGATTTAGGAACTGAAATTCTTACTGACTTTTTATTGTGTCACTTTTTCTTCTTAAGATTAAATATACCACTTACATGAAAACTTAAATATTTCTCCTAAACCTTCTTCCATTGCTCAACAGGATTTACTGACATAAATTTAACTCTTAGTCTTCTGTCTAGAGCGTGTAACAAATAAAAAGACCAGAAATGCTAAATCCTAACAGAGACCTAAAACTGAAGTTCACTTCCCAACTCCTGCTAATGTTCCTGGATTTATAATAATTAGCCCTTAACGGCCTTAATGAAGATTTGCTTCCGTATTCAATTCAAAGTTCAAATAATACTGGGCTTCTATTTTCCATAGCTAATATTCCACTTATTCATTCAGTTGTTCAAGAAAGCTCATTGAGAACTTACTATATACCAAAAACTGCAAGAATTTGGAGAAGATACAAAAATAAGCAATACTCAGTTCCTACTACTCAATATCCATTTTCTCTTTTTCTTGCTAAGCAAACCCCAATTTTGTTTGGAGAGCAAAGTGTCCAGCCCCACTAACTTAAGTCTATTGTTGTCAACATGGATGGTACTACCCCGGGAGGCATTTTGAATGGAGGTGGGGGATATTTTTGGTTGTCATAAGAGTATGTGGTCCTACTAATAATTAGTTGGCCAGGGACCCTAGCCATACTGCTATGTGGGGGACAATCCTGTATACAAAGAACTCTCCTACATTCCACACTGCTTTTTTAAGTATTAAAAATCTATTATCTGAGCTTTGAACCTAACTCTATTGTACCTGAATATATATATATATATATATATATATATATATATATATATATATATATATATATATATGGGTTTTGTACACCTTTAATGTATGTTGACTTTTTAAACAAACTACCATGTCCATCAAGGAAGGACTGTGCTATAATTTTATTCCAAACTTTACCAAAAGCTGGTCATCATTGCAGTAAAACACCAATGACTATGCTGCCTCTGGTACTGGAAACACCATCACCACACCCTCGGGGCGGTCTGCATTTGTTGCTGTCACTTCCACCATGCAAGCATCTGAGTACTTCCTTATGTCATCTAGTCCAGTCACGCCTTGGAATTTACATTTTGAAATACATACTTTGTTAAAAATTACTTTCCTTTAATTCCTCCTTTACATTGCAATTAGGATAGCAGACTGATTTATTTGAAAATATATATCAGCAGATTATCTATGATGCTTAATTCAGGATAATAAAGCCAGCATTATAATTTTTTAAAGAGTCATTGCATCTAATACAGTGGGGAACTAGTGATTTAAGGTAATTTAGCAATTCTCTTCCTTATTCTTCCAGCCAACCTTCCAGACAGGGGAGGCCCTGTAACACAGTTCTACCCAAAGAGATCCAGAAGCAGCTGAGGAGAAAGTGGTCACAATTCTAGATCTGCATCAGCTACTTTGAAACCACAAGGGCAAGTCCAAGAGAACTGGTCCTGACATCACTGAGCAACTGAACCGATACCAGCACTGCCAACTTGTCTGATATGTGAGAAAAATAAACTCCATTTGTTTCTGTCACTGTTAGTGGGATTTTCTGTTCTTTGCAGCTGTGAATACATTTCCAACTGCTTTACTATAAAACTTTAGGGGCTTCCCGGGGATCCATAATTACATCTATTGTTTATTCTAATTAACACAATAAGCAAGGCCTAGGATTTGGCATAAGGTCGACACGGACTTCCCACATGCACTTAAATTCTAAATATCCAACATCAAACTCAAAATCTTCCTTTCAAACCTGCTTTTCCTTTGTCCCCCATCCTCACCCCTCTAACCGCATTAGTAAGTTAGAAATTACAGTGTGTTATTGAATTCTTTCATCTCCCTCAGGGAGAACAGGTGAACAGTTAGTTGGCAAATCGTGCCTGTAATTCCACCTCCAAATTCTTTCTTGACTCACTTCCCTCCTCTTCACCCTTATCATTACTTCCCTAGCTCAGAACCTCACATCCTTCATTTGAAACACTTCCTCACATATCTCCCTGCCCTAATTTCAGGTCCACGTCCAATCCATCTTCCAAATTGCCCCCAGATTATCTTAAACCCAAATAAAATTACTTCTTTGCCTAAAACATGTTTGCTCACTGTTTACTATCAGTGTTATGGGTTTGGCGTTACCTTTTTTTTTTTTAAAGTTTATTGGGGTGACAATTGTTAGTAAAATTACATAGATTTCAGGTGTACAATTCTGTATTACACCATCTATAAATCCCATTGTGTGTTCACCACCCAGAGTTAGTTCTCCTTCCATCACCATATATTTGATCCCTCTTACCCTCATCTCCCACCTTACCCTCTGGTAACCACTAAACTATTGTCTGTGTCTATGAGCTTTTGTTTCTCATTTGTTTGTCTTGTTTTTGGTTTATATACCACATATCAGTGAAATCATAGGGTTCTCTGCTTTTTCTGTCTGACTTATTTCGCCTAGCATTATACTCTCAAGATCCACCCATGTTGTCACAAATGGTCCTATTTCATCTTTTCTTACCGCCAAATAGTATTCCATTGTGTATATATACAACTTCTTTATCCATTCATCTATCAAAGGACATTTGGTTGTTTCCATGTCTTGGCCACTGTAAATAGAGCTGCAATGAACATTGGAGCACACGTGTCTTTATGGATAAATGTTTTCAGATTTTTGGGGTAGTTACCCAGGAGAGGGATTGCTGGGTCATATGGTAATTCTATTCGTAATTTTTTGAGGAACCTCCACACTGCCTTCTATAGTGGCTGCACCAGTCCGCATTCCCACCAACAGTGTATGAGGGTTCCTTTTTCTCCACAGCCTCTCCAACACTTGTTACTATTTGTCTTGTTAATGATAGCCATTCTGACTGGAGTGAGGTGATATCTCATTGTGGTTTTTATTTGCATTGCTCTGATGATTAGTGATGTTCAGCATTTTTTCATATGTCTATTTGCCATTTGTATGTCCTCTTTGGAGAAATGTCTCTTCAGGTCCTCTGCCCATTTTTTCAATTGGGTTGTTTTTTTTGTTGTTGTTGAGTTGTATGAGTTCCTTGTATACTTTGGATATTAGCCCTTTATCAGAGGCACTGTTTGCAAAAATCTTCTCCCATTCAGTTGGTTGCCGCTTTATTTTGTCGATGGTTTCTTTTGCTGTGCAGAAGCTTTTAAGTTTCATATAGTCCGATTCGTTTATTTTAGCTTTTACTTCCCTTGCCTTTGGAGTCAAATTCATGAAATGCTCTTTGAACCCAAGGTCCATAAATTTAGCACCTATGTTTTCTTCTATGCAGTTTATTGTGTCAGGTCTTATGCTTAAGTCTTTGATCCATTTTGAATTAATTTGGTACATGGTGGCAGATAACAGTCCAGTTTCATTCTTTTGCACGTAGCTATCCAATTCTGCCAGCACCATTTATTGAAGAGGCTGTCTTATCTCCATTTTTGTTTCTTTGTCAAAAATTATCTGTCCATATTTATGTGGTTTTATTTCTGGGTTCTCAATTCTATTCCATTGGTCTATGTGTCTGTTTTTCTGCCAATACCATGCTGTTTTGATTATTGTAGCCCTGTAGTACAAGCTAAAGTCAGGGAGTGTGATGCCTCCAGTATTGTTCTTTTTTCTTAAGATTGCTTTGGCTATTCGGGGTCTTTTGTGGTTTGAAACAAATCTGATGATTTTTTGTTATACTTCTTTAAAAAATGCCATTGAGATTTTTGATGGGGATTGCATTAAATTTGTATATTGCTTTGGGTAATATGGCCATTTGAACTATGTTGATTCTTCTAATCCATGAGGTTTGTCTTTCTAGTCTTCCAAATCATTCTATGTTGTTCCCCTAACTTTACATTGCAGCCCCAACAATCTGTTTATCAGTCCTTAAAGTTATAGAACACTTCTCCCTCTCTAATTTTGCTCATGCTGTTCCCTCTGCCCCCCCGCCCCCAAAAAAATGCCCTCTCATTCTTTCTCCATTTGGAGAAGTCAAAATCATGATGTATTCCAGTTCATTTGTTTCCAACTCCTATGCAGAACTATTTGCTGCCTTTTCAATACTGTACTGTATGCTACATGTTTTTGTGTCTGTCACCCTGCTATTAATCACTTAATAGCGATAATATTTTACTTTTATAAAATTCAACATGTTCTCTACAAGGAATGTGTTTTGTTTGGTATGCTAAGCAAATAGCACAATACTTATCAATAAATATTTATAGAATAAATGAATTAATTCATCAAACAAGTAGTTACATTTCACAACAGAGGTATGCAGTGTTGATTCATCACTTGAATGATTACTTCTGCTGTATCAGACATTAGTTTGTTCCTTTTAACTATAGCATATTCAGAAGATCCTTTCATAAAGGAGTCAAGAAACCTAGGACTTGGTCCTGGCTCTGCCTCTCCAGATGCAAGACCTTGAACAATATTTCAAGTCTCTCTTTGTGTGTAAAATAAGGGGTTGCATTTCAACTCGAATATTCTACTATGGATTTTCTTAAATATTTAATATCAGTCACACTTTTCTTTACACCCCATGTTAAAACTTGATTTATCACCTTATACCAAACTCTTAATTGGTTCATATATAAAAATTAATACACAATCTTTCATTTTATCTCCTCCTACCAGCCAACTGAAATTGAACTCACAAAGGTCATAAAGGATGCCTTGTTTCTAAATCCAATAAAACCATTTCATTTCCTATCATACTTGACATCTCAAACATTTAACATTATAGACAGTCTCTCCTATTCCAAACTCTTCTACCTACATCACTGCTCTCTTTCCCAATCTTTTTTGTAGGGTCCATTTCCTCCATCTACCCTTTAAAGTTTACTATTTCCTAGGGCTGTCTCCTTGACCCTCTTCTACTACCCGTACACATTGTAACTGGCAATTTCATTCACCCCAAGACTTCACTTACCATCTACAGCATGAGATCATCAAGAGGTTAAAACAAGCTCTCTTAGTTTGGATGCCTATAGACACCTCAAACTCAACATATCCAAACCCTTTCATGACTTTTCCTCCAGAGTCTGCTCTTCTCCCTGAACTCCTCACTCTTGGTGTATAGTGTTTACACCACTCCATCATCTTGACCATTTGGGACATCTCACTCTCTTTTAACCCTTCTGCCACTTAATCACTAAGTACTATCAAATTTAACTCCTAAAAAGCTCTCAAACCCATCTTTCCCCTGGAAATCTTTTTTATCACGTTGGTTTCTGGCCCTATTACCTCAACCTGAACAACCACAGCGATCTCCTAGTTCATCTCCCTGACTCTAGGCTTGTCTTCTCCTATATAATCTCTTTGCTACAGTGGTTATCTTTCTTCAAAATATTTATATTAAAAATATCAATCTCTCCCACTAAACTATAAACTCAACATGGGCAAGGACGGTGTAGAATCCATCTTTGAAATCGTAGGATCTAGTTTGAACCTCTAGGACCCAGCATTGATCCGGCATTTAGTAGGTACTGAATGAACATAGGTAGGAAATATAGGAGGTGATTTTTGAATTAGTTTTGGAAGACTCCAAGACTCCACATGGTTGGCCAGACTACAGAGTAGCTCTCTTCTCTATATAATTCAAAGAAAAGTGCTGAATATATTACATGTGCTCAGTAAATATATACTATCTTGAGCTGAACTTTTCTGTTTAAGTAGATTAATTCCCAGATATAGGACCATTTCTCCTCAATGGCATTCATGTTCTCCTTGCAACCTGTGTTCTGTTTATCAGATTAAGCATTCAGACTGTATTTGTTGATATAACTTTTCTAGCATCTATTTTCACACAATGGGGGACAGGAGGGCAAGACAGAAAAAAAAGGAAAAGACCAGGCAAGAACCTCTTCTCCCACTGCAACTTCAATTCTACTTGCTATTTTAGCAAAGTGCCATAGTGTTTAAAATCCTTAGAAAATAAAAACAGGTGAATTCTGAATAAAGTCTGTAGATTATACCAATGGCAATTTCCTGGTTTTGGTATACTATAGTTATATAGATGCTACCATTGGGGGAAGCTGAGTAAAGGACACAACAGATTCTCTGTATTATTTTTGCAACATCCTGTGAATCTGTAATTGTTTTAAAATAAGACACTAAAAAGAAAAATAAGTCCTACCTACCTGACTTCATTTAAACTTCAAACATTTTAAAAATATATTGTTAATATTTATACTTCTGGAAAAAAATGACACAGAAGTAAACCAGAACTGGTTCTGTTTGTTAGAATCAGACTCCAAGATAGGGAAATGAGTGCCCCAGGCCCATCTCTCCTACCGTCTTGAGTAAGATTCACCTGTATCCAACAGCTTCACCATTATTTTTCCTAATAGCCATGAAAAGGAGGCTTTATTTCAAATGTCTTTGCCACTTAACATGTCACCCTGAATAAGGTATAGGCATTGTAAGGACAAGGGAGGATGACTTAAGGAAGAGAGAGAAATCCTAACAGCTGGGAAAGAAGCCAGTGCATGATTTTTCCCACTCTTCTCCCACTGGTTCTGGGAGTTCATACAGGGACATCAGATTCACGAGTTGATGAGAGCAGGGCAAATGGTACACTGAGTGGCACTCCCTTTCCCAGAGGGAATCCCAGGAACTCTGGGTTGGGAGGTGTAGGGGTGACAATCTTCTGGGAGTGGCCCACCAGGAAACCCCTCTCCTCACACCGAATCATGGCTCCACTCTACAAATGTCAAGTGACCTTCTCTCTCTTATCCCTCCTTACCTCATCAGCAGTGGCTGCCTGATTTTGTGTCCCTGACATTTTACTGTTTACTAGTGAGCAGTTTTGAGTTTGCCTCCTAAGAAAATTAATTAGGTTCACTTTACTAATCCTTTTTCTGGATTTCTTTATCCCTTTGAAGTTTCCTGAGTGTCTATAACAATGAAACTTAAATTCCTACTGCTCAAAAGTAGACATCTTTGTCATACAGCTAATTGTAACTAACTTTTGACCTACATCGTGATGGGACAGAGAGAAGTAAATATGAAACTCCCTTATACACTGCTTAAGTGAAATAATATGATTAAAATTCTCATAAATGAAATCAACCGTGAACCCTAGGACAAACTTTGTATTTTTGCCTTGCAAAATCTGCACTGAAATTCAAACAGGATATGACATAGCTCTCTGTCCCTTGGTTCTCTGAGGATGCCAGGCTGACCACGAGGATAGATGATCTTGAGAACAGGGGTCTATGATCTGTGACTTTGTCACATGGCCACACACCTGCAATTAGCAGCCACACCAAGCTCATACAGTCAATAAAAGTACAGATAAGTCATGAAGAATGCAGTTTACACTCTTTGGAGCTACATACAAAGTGGATAACCCTGATATTAGCAACTTTGAGGTCCTACAGTCTAAGAGAAACTAAGAAAGGGGATGAAAGGAGATGGGACTGTAGCCTCGTAAAGTCCTAATTTTCCAAGACTTGGATGCCCAACATAAGAGTAATAGGAAGTGTTTTATTTCTGCCAGTAAAACCAGTGAAGCATTTGTCTTCAATCTGGTGATATTAAAAAGCTATTACAAGGCACAGCAGCCTCTTCCAGAGGCAGGAGAGAGAATATGGAGAGAGAATACTTCCTCGAGTCAGACAAAGCGCAGAAGTCTTCCAGAGACTTCCAGAGATATATAGATTTAATTACCATTCACCAATATAGGGTTACAGTAAGCTGACTGTACTAATGTGTTTTTATTGCTAAACAGCATACTTCTCCCATGTATCTTCCCCTGAAATGGTTAATAACAAATTCCAAAGAACACTCTGGTAGAGATATTAGTAATTTGCTTTGGAACATGCCTTTCAGTTTCCCTCACCTAAGCCAGGCTCCCCCATCCCATAAACACAAAAGCAGAAAGACCTTCAATGAATCTTGCTGCAAACACAGTTCTCCTTATAGCCCAAGCCAGGCAAGTCCGTTTAGCAAGTTACTTACTGAAAAATTTGCTCTTAAACTTGTAAAAGACATATATGAAAATGCTGTTAAGGTTCATGAACTTAAAAAGAAAATACCATCTAGCTACATACTGTTAACTCAACCGAGATTCACCATTCAGTTTTAAAATCTGATATGCGGGTACATTTTTCCACAAATCCTAACATTTGCTCTTTGCCACACAGCACATTAGCAAACACTGGCTGAGAGCACACACTTACTTGCTTTGCAACAGTGTGGTCTCCCTCCTGCAATGGGAGCACACAACATCTGTTGCTTCAGGCCCTTGCACAGGAAAAAGAGCTCTTCTCAAAGGTGTCAAGGGGAAATTAATGTGCTGATTCCTCTCTGTCCCAGAGGTCAGACATTAATCAAACGTAGCAAAAGAGTCCAGCCAAATAGATTCACAGTAATGGAGCTAAAACAATTATTCAAAGTGCTTAATCAGTGAATGTAAAATAAAACCACTGTAGCACCAAATCAGTGTACAGCCAGCAAAATAATCCTGGGGAGAAAGATCATAAAACAAGTTTTCTAGGAAGTGGAGAAAGCAAGGTAATACAGCAGATGTTTGAAAGCAGGAAATCAAAAGGCAAGTTAAAAAATTTTAAAGGAATTGGAGAGACACTGGAGAGAGATGAGTTTAGAGTGTGGAAGAAAGACCATGGTGGAAAATATATCCCAGTCCAGAGGTGAGAAGGGAGGGGAAAAGAAATACAAAAGAGGCATTGGAAAACAGTTGAGAGTGATTTTTCTTAATGAGCAATTTCTAAATCCAAAAAACTAATTTTTAAAGAGAATCACATTAATCAGAAGACTAGGCATATAATTTAAAGGATTATGAAGACAGACTTTAAGAAAAAGATTCTTAGATCCCAGATAGAGACTGCAGAAGCAAAAAAGGAACTGAGATCTGTTTACATCAGGGAAGATACTAAAGAAAAAGGGTTGGGTGGAGGAGAGAGAATAAGAGGCACCTCCACTTATCTCAATTTTTGTTGATTTAGTTCCTGATATCTCACTCAAAAGATGAAAAGCCAATTGTCAGGTCACTCAAATCATGTTTATGGGAAATGAGGTGAGGAAACACTGAAGTGGGAAGAACTACCCCATAATTGCCTAGAGGTCTACTAAATCTGTGAAGCATCGGGCCTATTTCCTAAACGCAGTGTGTTTGATTTCCCTCCAGAGAATGCAGGAAATTGTACCCTTTGAAAACAGATGAGAAGTTTTGGATAACATCAGTTTCTACTGGAACACTCTCCCCCCTCTCCCCCCCCCATGAGTCGCAACTCGCAGCCTGCACACCAGTGACTGATACATTTAGTAGCAGATGAGGGGAAGTTTGTTGTGACAGCTGTGCAGAAAAAAAAAAAATGTCTGAAGATTAGGTGGATTTGCAACCTGAGAAGGTGATTTGGGTTTAGAAAACTCAAAGTCGTCTCAAGAAGGGAATAGAGCACAAAAAAATTAACAAAAGGAAATACAGAGGGGCCAAAAGCAAAAGCCTAGCTTGTTGCACTTCTCTGCATTGCCTTCCTGTGTTGGAAATGTCTGCTGACCAGTCAGAAAATCCCCCAAGAACAGTCAGAAGGTCCCCCAAAAGCAGTTGCACCATGCTCTTTTATAGCAGTGAAGACCTGGCCCAGCTTAGGAAGACTGTATTACTTGCAAGATACATTGATATAGAATAAACTTGAGTTATACTTGAAGGTGATTTTCCTCTATTTGTCGTCTCTTCTCTCCTCTGTATTACTAACGCACTCTCTCACCGCTACACACACACGCACATACACGCACACACACAGGCGTGCACATGCACACATATGGATGTGACAGCAGATGATGGCTGCTGACTGCTCCCCCACACACACACACAGGGCCACTGGTGTTCTGCTGAACACAGCTCTGCGGGGCTGCCTTTGTCTCCCATTTTCCTCTGCCTCCATAACTTGCTCAGAGGCTGGCCCCTTTCCCCAGTGAAGTGTCACAGGCAGGACATGAAACACCTCATCTGTACAGCCCAGCCCAGAGCACAGCCCAGAGAGGCTTCAGAAGGAGAAGACCAGAATAAAATGGAAGCAGGAAAATAAACAACAAGTGACAGAGATGACACTTGAAAACCCTCTGGACATTACCTCTGTGTAGTCTACTACAGAAGTTACATTCCTCACTTGATGGAGTCAGGAAGAAAAGAAAAAGGAAGGAAGAAAACCAGTATTGACCATTGCCCTAGCAAGTGACTGGGCTGTGTAGTCTCATATATGTCATCTGATTTAATCCTTATATGCAACCATTCATTGCAGGTTATGATTACTGCCAAAATGGAGGCTCAGAGAACGTAAATAATTTGCTCATTGTCACCTGGGTCGTAAGAGCCTTTCCTTCCGCATAGTTTGGGTTAGGTGATCCTATAGGTCCTAGTACCGCTCTGTTCTAAGTACTTTCTTCATAGCACCATGTTTCCCCGAAAATAAGAGCTAGCTGGACAAGCAGCCCTAATGCGTCTTTTGGAGCAAAAAATAATATAAGACCCGGTATTATATTATATTATACCCGGTCTTATATAAGACCCAGTCTTATATTATATTACATTATATTACATTACATTACATTATACTATATTAGACCCAGTCTTATATTACAGTGAAATAAGAACGGGTTTTATAATAATTTTTGCTCCAAAAGTCACGTTAGAGCTGATTGTCCAGCTAGGTCTTATTTTTGGGGAAACACAGTACATATCTCTCTGCATTATAATTGCCTGCTTATCTCTCCGTCTCCAGCTCTAGACTGAAGGCAGAGGCTATCTCTTCAGTATCCCTCAGTGTTAAATACAACGTCTTGTGTATATGTGCTTGAGGAATGCTGGGCCAGAAATGAGAGCCTACCATTCTGTGCTGTCTCTGAATAATACTGTTTGGAATTTTAACTTAACCAAGTGCTTAGCAAAATGAAAAAGAGTAGCTATGAAAACTAAACATGTCCTACTTTCAAGCTCTTACTGTGTCATCTCTATGGTACTAATGCTACAATGTGGAACGTGGTTACGAATTGTAAAATAGGGTGTTTAAATGCAAGTGACTATACAGCACTGTAGTATTTGCTATTCCCAGGTTGAAAATGAATATTAGATGGAAATGCTTATGTCTGACTATAGGTTTTTTTCCAGGTTCTGTTCTATGTAGTAATGAGAAACATTAGTAAGCCCTGCTTTCACTCTTGGAGTCCCACAGACACCAATTATTTACATTTAATGTCACCACTTCAAAATGTTTAAGATGTTCTGAACTTTGGTGGGTTATTTCTTTTAGAGACTGGAACAAAAAGAGAGCTAAATTACCTTAGCCCATGTTTTTGGAAGTCATTATGCCTTCTGCACCACAGAACCCATGCAACTGTTCCAGCAATCCTATTTCAATGCCTGTTTCCAAAGAAGAAAATACAAAACTTGACCACCAGGAATGTTTGTACTGAGTCCATGCCTAAAGCAGGGTGGCTCTGCTGGGCTATCACCCCTGAAGCCCCATCAATTAGCAAAGTCTAACGAACCCAGAAAACCAGCAAAAAGAGGTCAGCCAAACAACTAAGTCCAGACTGCAGTAAATCTGCTTCTAGTTACTTTTTGTTCGTGTTCCAAACACATCTACGTACAGACAGACTTTAATAAAGGCATGTGCAAAAGTTGGTTTTACTGAATTCCACACCCAATGGGAGTAGCAAATTGTGGACTTGAAAAAAGTAGCCTCTAGCCACCAGAGCCAAAGCTGAGCATTGCATTTAATTCAAAGGTACTGAACTCTATGAAAAAAGCTCAACCTTTCTCAATTTGTCTTGGCATTGGTGTGATTCCATGCTGTATTTTAGGGTTAATAACACTGTAAGGTCTCCTCTCACTCTCCTGACTACTTGGATTGGATATTTTATAGAGTATACAGGAAAAATAGTCACTTGAATGCTACTGGGAATAATAACAATTCTAATAGACCTGAAAGCTGATGGCTAATACTCTTGTTTTTTTTTTTTCCCATTGTATTCTTTTGATTCTTCATGCCATTAGTCTAAATGATTTTAATCACATTTTAGCAGCTCTACTGAGGCTTAATTAACATATAATATACGTATTACACATACTTAAAATGTACAAGTTGATGTTTTGACATATGTTTACATCCATGAGACCATCATTACAATGAATATAATGAACATATAAATCACTCCCAAAAGTTCCTGCATGCCCCATCATAATCCCTTACTCCTACCCCTGGCCCAAGGAAACCATTGATCCGCTTTCTATTATTATACATTAGTTTGCATGTCCTAGAATTTTATATAAATGGAATCATACAGTATGTATTCTTCTATGGCCCAGCATAATTATTTTGAGATTCAGCCATGTTGTAACATATAACAACAGTTCATTCCTTTTTATTGCTGAGTAGTTTTTCATTATATGGATATGCCACAGTTAATCTATCCATACACCTGCTGATAGATATTTGGGTTGTCTCCGGTTTAGGGCTATGACAAATAAAACTACTATAAACATCTGTGTACAGTTCCTTGTATGGACCTATACTCTAGTAATAGAATGGCTGGACCATTTGATAAGTGTATGTTTAACTTTTTAAAAAACTGCCAAATTATTTTCCAAAGTAGTTGTACCACTTTATTTTCCCACCAATAGTATATCAGCGTCCTGTTTCCTCCATATCCTCACCAACACTTGATACAATCAGTCTTTTTATGTTCCTAATAGGTGTAACACAATAGGTATAATGGTGTCACATTACGGTTTTATTTTACACTTCACAATGACTGATTGTGTTAAGTATATTTTCACGTGCTTATTTGCCATCCACATGTCTTTTCTGGTGACATATCTATTCAATTTGTTTACCTGTTTCTTTACTGGGTTATTTTCTTACTGCTTAGATCCTAGAGTTTTTCACATATTCTAGATGTTAAGTCCTGTATCAGATCTATGATTTGCAAATATGTGTATCACCCCATCTGCAGCTTGTCCTTTCATTCTCTTATGAATTGTTTGAAGAGAAGAAGTTTTTAATTTTGAAGAAATCCAACTTATCAATTTTTTCCAAAACTTATTATAAAAACTAAAGTAATTAAGACAATCTGGTAATGGAATAAAGACAGAAAACAATAGATCAGTGGAAGAGAGTAGAGTTCAGAAATTCACTCACATTTATATGGGCAGTGGCTTTTCAACAAAAGTATAAAGGCAATTCAGTGGAGAAAGGTTGTTTTCACCACATGGTATTAAAACAATAGGATATCCATATGGGGAAAAAGAAAACAAAACAAAAACACTTTAATCCATATGTTATGGGCTCAAATATATGCCCAAAATATCCAGTTGAAGTCCTAACTCCCAGTATTTCAGAAAGTGACTGTTGTTTAGAGATGGGGTCATTAAAGATGTGGTTAAGTTAAAAAATAAATCATTAGGATGGACCCTAATCCAACATGACTGGTGTCCTTATAAGAAAAAAAGATTAGAACACAGATATGCACAGAGGGAAGATCACATGAAGACACAGGCAAAAGACAGCCATTGACAAGACAATGAGAAAAGCCTCAGAAAAAGCCAACCCTGTCACTACCCCAACCTTGGACCTCTAGCCTCCATAATTGTGAGCAAATATTTCTGTTGTTTAAGTCACACAGTCTGTGGTGCTTTGTTATAACAGCCCTAACAAACTAAAACACCATAAATCTCACCATACACAAAAATTGACTAAAAATGGATCATAGACTTACACTTATAACTTAAATTATAGAAAAACTTCTACAAGAAAACCTTTATGACCTTGGGTTATGCAAAGATTTCTTAGATACAACACTAAAAGTATGATTCATAAATGAAAAATTGATAATTTGGACTTCAATCACATTTTAAGCATTGTTTCCTTTTTTAAAAAAAATCTTATGCAGAGCACCTATGTAGAGAACAGATACAAGCAGAACTTCTCTGAAGGGGGCAGGGACCCTGGGTACTGTTACCTTAGTCCTCCCATCACCTTCCTTTCTTACCTCTAAGATGTCTCTGTAGAATACAGGGTACCAAATAGAAAGTGGAAACTACTAGATTTTATTAACAGAATGCTTGTAGCTGCCCAAAATAATAACCACAAACTTTTATTGAGTCTGTTATGTGTTACACAGTGTGATAGATACTTTCTTATATTTTTTTCTCCTTTAATCCCATGAGGTAGGCATCATTTACATTCACACATGAGGAAACTAAAGGTCTCCCAGCCGGTACACATCACAGCTGGCATCTGAGCCCAGTTCTGACCCCCAAGTTCATGCTCTAATTTAGAGTTCCAATGTTAAAGGACACCTCACACACAGTGTCTCAAAACCAAACATAAATGAATGATAAGAACCTGGACTTCCTGTGGACATGAACCACTTGCATGAAAGAACTGTCAATTCAAAAAAATGGAATTCCTATTTTTTTAGAAAAGTAAACTATAGCTAAAAACAATGCATAATAAACATCTAGGATACATTTCCTATAAAGCCACACCAGCATGTGACAGTATGATAACACAGCTATGAACAAAGATTTTTAGCAAGCCCCCTCTTCCAGACACACACGTGCCTTCGCTGCTATCAAGCAAGAGGCACCCTGGGTTTGCAGCTGATAACTTCTATTTGTTTAAGGGTTAAATAAGCTAATTAACTTAGCCTCATTTAGACGAGGGACAGAATAGCATAGTGGTTATGAACATATTAATGTCACATAAACAGTGAAGAGACTGCGCCCTGATTAGGCCCAAGGTTTGATGCTATTAGTAGAGGTAACAGTTATAATATCTTTATTAGGTCATAAGGATTTAATATCACATTATCACATTTAATTCTCACAACAACTCTGTGACCTAGGTATCATTAGTGCAGTGTTATATTAATAGATGGAAAAGAGGCTTACTGAGGCTAAACAACATGGTCAATGTCATACAGTAAATGAGGGACAGAGCCATGATTTGCACCCAGGTCTGTGACTACAGAGCCAGTTCTTTGAACTACGGCTGTAATCGACCTCTCTTAGGGAGAGGAAGGGCAAAGAAAACAGGAAAATTCTCCAAACTCTCCTTTATACCTTTCCACTTCAATTCTCTGGGGTAGGGCGATCACTCCTCTGGTCACTCCATAGACCCTACAGGGGTGTCCCCATTGTAGGAGTCAATCAAAGCTCGCCAGGGGAGGAAAATGAAGGGTACTGAATTGCAGGTACAAAAAGCCCTGGCCCCCGGAGGTGGTGAAGTTGCATCCGTGAGGCAGCTTATCTGTATGGCAGTTATCTGCATCTGATCAGCATCACAGACTTCAGGCTGCTTGTGCATGTATATTCCTTCCCATGAGCCAAAACTCCAGCCGGGCCAGTGTTCCTTGCTGAGAAAACTGCCTCAGACCAGGAAGGTCTCAGGAGTAATGGAAAAATGCTTGCCATTCACAATTTCTGCACTTTGGCAATACATCATTGAAGATTCAGAGGGAGGTTTTCACCTGAGTCATTAATAGCTGCCTATTCCCTATGAAGTTTAAGGCAAACTGCTCAGCCACACAATGATTTAATTGACATATATCCTGAGATTTTTATAGCTTTAGTTTTTCTTCTTAGAAGATTTTGCTTCTCTCTGACATAATTACAAGTTCCATATTTTTGCCCTAAGGCTAAAATGCAAATTATTTCCTGGTACACCACAATTTCCCAGCACTGACTATATAAGGCAAGGTTGCATAGCATTTAAAATTAAAAACATCATTTTCCTAAATGTGTATGTCATTATGATGCTTACCAATGTGTTTTTGCGGGTTAAGTCCCAGTTCCTATGTATTTCAGTCAAAGGCCTGCTGGCACCATGATATAAGCCTAAAATTTACCACAGCTTTTCTTCTCTTTAGATGTTCTTATGAGTTCCTTCATAACACACTTTATGTGGCTCCAGGATATCAATTATAATGCCTTATAACCATGAGGGGCTAAATTCATCTCTATTGGGTAAAGTCCTCTTTATGCCTCTGAGAAACAGTTCTTCTCATCCATCCTTAAAACATCTCCACTGACAGACCTGAGTAAAGGTCCCAATTTGTCCACTTATGAGCTTGTGTAAATTTCTTCACCTCTCTGAACCTGTGTTTCTTTCTCCATAAAGTGGGAACAATAATACCAGACTTATGGAGTTCTTGTGATACAGGTTTTAAACAGCCCCCGATGGGGCATATAATAGGTGCTCAGTAAAAGTTAATTCCCTTCACTTTCTGTGCCCTTCTTATCCATGAAGCTCCCAATTCTACCCCTGACAACAGACCCCAGATCTGTAGGGGTCATAGGGAGGAGAATAGAGTTTATAATCACAGCTCAGGAAAGCATAAGAAACAGAATAGCCTTTTAAAAGGCTGTGTTCAGCTGTGTTGAACATCTTCCTAAACAAGGTGCAGAAAAGTTTAGTGGCCATGAGTTCAGATTATGAAATCAGGGAAACTTGATTTCAAACCGCAACTTTACCAGTACTATCATGTTTCCCCGAAAATAAGACCTAACAGGAAGAGAAGCCCTAGCATGATTTTTAGGATGACATCCCCTGAACATAAGCCCTAATGCATCTTTTGAAGCAAATGTTAATATAAGACCCAGTCTTATTTTTGGGGAAACACGGTAGCTGTGTGACCGTGACTAAGTTACCTAACCTCTCTAAACTGCAGTTTCCTTGTGTGATTCTGGGAATAATAGTAGTGGTCCGCACTGCAGGGTTATGAAGAGTTTCAAATGACAAAATGTATATAAAGAAGCCAACACAGTAGGTGGTATGTTATAAAGACTCAGTATTAGTGATCATTTCCTGTTACTAACAGTGATAGACACCATGGCCTTGCTAAACTAGCAAATACATGGCTCCTGGTCACCATGCTGCCTTACTCACTGAATAACTTTGGACAAGTCACTTAAATGTTTTGCACCTCAGTCTCCTCATCTATAAAATAGGAATGATAATAGACTCAACATTCTTCACAGCATTATTGGGAGTATTAAATAAAATAATGGGTGCAAAGCACCCTGTGAAAAATATGGTGTACAACTTTTAGAAGATGTTATTATTATAATACAAATGTTATAGAAATGCTAATGGATGATAATCATAAGGTTATCAAGTTCATCCAAAAAGCAAGTCGGTCTGCATAGGACTTAGCACAAAAGAAAAAATGAACCCAGAAACATCCATCAGTCAAGAAATCACACTTCAAAGAAGAGATTCAATGCTTCATACATATTTATGTGTTCTATTTCTGACTTTGGAATTCAACAGCCCATTTTCCTAATACTAAAATCTCATCTTTCACTGGATGTTTCAGAGAAAAGGAAGAAAGGAGACAAGAGAAAAATTTGCACCCCCGGAAGGCAGATTAAAGGTAGGACAGGGATGGAGCAAGGTGAGTAAGCCCATCCTGCAGAGAGCCGTGGAGCAGCATACTTACTGTCTTGGTCCCAGGAGAGAAGACTAGGCAGCACATTATTTCCCCCACCAAGAGAGCAGGAAGCAAGGAGATGAAGCCTCCATAGCATGTGTCTGGGTTCCAAATTCTCGTTAGAAAATACAGAGGGTGCCAAAAAACATGTATACACATTTTAAGAAAGGAAAAAACTGTACTAAAATTGTAACACTCAATACATATCAATAACACAAGATGAACACAAGTCATGTCTATATATTTTTTGGCACCCTCAGTATTACTCAGACGTTTCTTTTTCAGGGTTTAGCACTGGTGGAAGAAAGAGGACTAGGAGCTCAATCCTATCCCCTTCATGAAGCTGAGCAGCTTATCAATACATATGTATTGAATATCTACTGTATGGGGAATACAAAGAGTTAAGATTTAGATCTCACCTTCAAGGAAGTAGCTCATGGTCTAATTGGTGAGACAGTACCTGAGATAATTATCAATGCAAGTAGTAAACTAGGATGTGGAAGCATTAAGGAGACAGATAAAGGAGTTGGGGGGTAAAAAGATTAGGAGAAAACTCAAGATGAATTAAATGGGAAAAAATTCAATCCCTGAGGATGAATTAAAAACACAAAAATAAACACAAAACATGAAAAGCAAAATAATAATTAAAAAAAAAAACAAACCTACCTGAGATACCTAGCTCATCAAAATTTAGTAATAGGCTAATGGTTGGACTTCTTAACATGGTGCCAGGCTAACTGTACATAACTGTACACACATTATAAAACACACACACACACACACACACACACACACACACACACACACTAAACCACAGGATCCGGTCAAGATGGTACAGTAGGTAAATGCTGTGCTTACCTTCTCTCATGACCACATCAAAATTACAACTAAACTACACAACAACCATCATTGAGAATCGCCTGAAATATTGCTGAACTGAAGCACTACAACTAAGGACATGCAGAAGAAGCGACATCGAGACTGACAGGAGGGGCAGAGAGGTGGAACAGGCTGGTCCTATATCCATGTGGAAGAGTATCTCGGTTGTGGAAGTCCCATGCAGAGGAGCGATGGCTCCAAACCCCTTCCTGGCACAGGATTCCAGTGAAATCTCTATAATTTCTGGTTGTGAAAACCAGAGGAGACTGTGGCTGAGTGAGACGGAGGGTGGCTACAGTTCCAGGCACTCCTCTTAAAGGGACCACACCAGACTTACCAATGGAATCACTGGCTCTGAGCTCTAGCGCTGGGGCAGCAGCTGGAGAGGCGATAGGGACATATGGGGGCAGAACCAAATTGTTTGGCTTCAGGACAAGGGATGAAGTGGCAGCTTTCTCCTGGACGGAGGAGCTGACAGAAGCCATTGTTTCTTTGTTTAGCCCTCCCCCTTTCCACTGTGCAGACATAGGCAGTTGCCTTATGTGAATCTCCATCAAGCTGGCTAACGCTGATTGTTCGCCACACCGTGGTGATTCAAGACCCTGCCCCACCCAACTTTCAGGTACCCCAAGCCCCTTCCAGTGGTTTTTCATATAAACGACCTGCCTTGACTCATGTTGCAGACTTTCCTAGGGTCTCTCAAAAGTATGCTGAACACAGAGAAGAAAAATCTGGCTTGAGCCTGTCCCGTACCTCTGGCTAAGCAGCCCTAAGCCCAGCACTAGCGGCAGCTGGCCTTGGTTCGCATCTTGGCCTCTTGAGGCACTTCCAAGCATGGCACAGGCAGCAGCCATCTGTGACTTGCTTTGTGGCTCCTGCAGGGTGGCCCCAGGTGGGGCACAAGCTGTGGCTGAATTTGACCTGCAATGGGTCCCCTCTCAGGTGACCCTGAGGCTGGCACACCTAGTGGACAGCTTTGAAATGAGCCAGAGCATCATCCAGCTGCCTCCAAGAATGACACACCCAAGGGGCAAATTGGACAGGTACCAGAGCCATATTGCGATAGATTCAGCTCTGTAGGGTCAATCCTGCACCACAACTCCTCCACTGTAGTCAAAGCCAGTCCTCAAAACCAGTGAGTCTGAGAATCTATCATCCCATTGCTGTGCAAGTAGCAATCAAAGATCAGAAGGAGGACACACACAACCCACACAAGTGACACACCGGGAATGATGCATGGCTCAAGTGACCAGGTGATTGCGTCACTGAGCCCCACAGCACACTTACTACATAAGGCCACTCTACTAAGACTGGGAAACATAGCAGCCCTACCTAATAACACACAGAAACAAACACAGGGAGGCAGCAAAAATGTGGAGACTAAGAAAAATGTGCCAAATAAAAGAACAGAAGAAAACTCCAGAAAAATAACTAAACAAAATGGAGACAAGTAATCTACCAGATGCAAAGTTCCGAACACTGGTTATAAGGATGTTTGACAACCTCAGGAAGAACTTCAACAAAGAAATAGGAAACATACAAATGGAGATAGGAAACATACAAATGGAGATAGAAAACATAAAAAAGAGAAGTCAGAAATAAAGAATATAATAACAGAAATGAAGAACACATTACAGGGAATCAACAGTAGATTAGATGAAACATGGATCAAATCGGTAATTTAGAAGATAGAGGAGCCTCTAGCCAGGCAACATTGTAAGAGAGACATCATCTTTAAACCCTGCATGGCAATCCCTGATGCACTGCGATGATGCCCAGGGAAGACAGGCTGACCTGAAATCCAACTACTTCCTTAAGATCATCCAACTTCTGGATGATTATCCACAATGCTTCATTGAGGGAGCCGACAATGTGGACTCCAAGCAGATGCAGCAGATCTACATGTCCCTCTGTGAGAAGGCAGTGGTGCTGATGAGCAAGAACACCATGATGTGCAAAGCCATGCAAGGGTATCTGGAATATAACCCAGCTCTCGAGAAACCACTGCCTCATATCTGGGGAAGTGTGGGCTTTGTGTTCACAAAAGAGGACCTCATTGAGATCAGAGACATGCTGCTGGACAATAAGGTGCCAACTGTTGTCCATGCTGGTGCCACTGCCCCTTGTGAAGTCACTGTGCCAGCCCAGAACACTGGTCTGGGGCCCAAGAAGACCTCCTTCTTCCAGGCTTGAGGCATCACCACTAAAAGCTCTAAAGACACCATTGAAATCCTGAGTGATGAGCAGTTGATTAAGACTGATGACAAAGTGGGAGCCAGCGAAGCCACACTGTTGAACATGCTGAACATCTTCCCCTTCTCCTTTGGGTTGATCATCCAGCAGGTGTTTAACAATGGCAGCATCTACAGCCTGGAAGTGCTTGACATCACAGAAAAAACTTTGCATTCCTGCTTCCTGGGGGGTGTGTGCAATGTTGCCAGCATATATCTGCAGATTGACTACCAAACTGTTGAATCAGTACCTCATTCTATCATCAGTGGATACAAGCAGGTACTGCTGTTATCTGTGGAGACTGATTGCACCAATGGAACAGAATTGAGAACCCAGAAATAAATCCCTATGTATATGGGCAGATAATTTTCAACAAAGGAGCCAAAAGAATATAACGGAGAGAAGAAATCCTCTTCAATAAATGGTGCTGGGAAAATTGGAAAGCCACATACAAAAGAAAGAAACTAGACTGCTATCTGTCACGATACACAAAAAATCCACTCAAAATGGATCAAAGACCTAAACATAAGACCTGAAACAATAAAATACAAAGAAGAAAACAGGTACAAAACTTATGGACCTTTGTCTTAGAAAGGATTTTATGAATTTGACCTCAAAGGCAAGGGAAGTAAAAGCAAAAATAAATGAATGGGACTACAGCAGACTAAAAAGCTTCTGCACAGCAAAAGAAACCATCAACAAAACAAAGAGGCAAACAACCGAATGCAAGAAGATATTTGCAAACACCTCTGATAAGGGGCTATCCAAAATATAAAGAACCCATACAACTTAACAACCAAAAACAATCCAATTTAAAAAATGGGCAGAGGACCTAAATGGACATTTGTATGTCTCCCAAGAGGACATACTACCGGCCAACAGGTAATATAAAAATATGCTTAACTTCACTATTAGGGAAACGGAAATCAAAACCACAATGAGACACCACTTCAAACCTGTTAGAATGGCTATTGTCAACAAGACAAGTAATAACAAGTGTTGGAGAGGCTGTGGAGAAAAAGGAACCCTCATACACTGCTGGTGGAAATGTATTAGGTAGGTGCAAAGTAGTTGTGGTTTTTCCAACTGTTTTTAATCTTTAAATCGCAATTACTTTTGTACCAACCTAATAAATTGGTATAGCCACTGTGGAAAACAGTATGGAGGTTCGTCAAAAAATTAAGAATAGAATTACCATGTTTCCCCGAAAGTAAGACCTAACCGGAAAATAAGCATAGCATGATTTTTCAGGATGACATCCCATGAACATAAACTCTAATGCATCTTTTGGAGCAAAACTTAATATAAGACCCAGGTTATTTTTGGGGAAACCAGCAATCCTTCTTCTGGGTATCTACCCCCCAAATTTGAAAACATTAATCCATAAAGATGTATGTATCCTTATGTTCACTGCATTATTCACAGTGGCCAAGACATGGAAATATCCAAAATGTCCTTCAATAGATGACTGGATAAAGAAGATGTGACATATCCAATAGAATACTACTCAGCCATAAGAAAAGATGAAATACTGTCATTTGTGACGTCATGGATGGAGGTTGAGAATACCATGCTAAGCAAAATTAAGTCAGATGGAAAAAGTTGAGAATCACATGATTTCACTCATGTGGGATATAAAACTGAAAGTAACAAATGAATAAGACAAAAACTCACAGACACATATAACAGTATGGCAGTTACTATAAGGAAAGAGGGAAGGAAAGGTAAAAAAGGGTAAAGGGGGTTAAATGTATTCTGACAAAAGAACATCTGACAATGGGTGATGAACACACAATGCAATATATACAAGATATATTATAGAATTGTACACTGAAAACCTATATAATTTTATTAACCAATGTCACCCCAATAAACTTAATAAAACTAAAAAAAGGAAATCACACGATGGCAACTATAGACAGACCTAGAAATAGGTCAATACATAATAAAGTATTTAACAAACACTGTGACTAACAGTTACAAAATATTGGTAATATGGTAGAAAGGCATTTGTTTCTTGTGTCAAGAAAAAAGAATATTCAAAACTCCAGAAAGAAAAACGATTTCCAAGAATGGTGCCAATATGAAACAAGTCAAATAACAGCATGAGTCTGAGTAATAGATGGAATATTAAAAGAGAAATAATTCATTTAGCCTTGACCTTTGGAACATTCCCCTTAAAGGGGCACAGATGTTGAATTGCATTGCCTTTTCTATGTATTCAATATTCCTACCTAATACACAGTGAATATTTACATTACTATTATATTCAAATATTACCAGCTTTTAACTTTCAAAGTCAACCCACAGACAAAGTATGAAAGATTTATTATAATTAAAGACAGAATCTCTAAACCTTCCCCAAATAAAAGTGAAACATAGTCATCACTTTGGTAAATGTGTAAAGAAAAAGAGGAAAGAAGAATGTTAAACTGGTAAATTCATTTCCGCATCTTAAAAAACAAAGATTCAAGAATGTTTAAAGCTGATAAATCAAGAAGCTGAAGTTTAAAAATTTTTTTTTAATTATAATGATTACCAAAAAAATTAAAATTGGGAAGGATTTGAGGAGAGGTAAGAGTGGTATAAATAATTTTCATATTGAAGAATCAATACACTACATATCTACAGTTAAAAAAATAAAAATGGAGACTTCATCAAAATGGCAGCGTGAGGTGAGCCTCTCTAAAGCTACCCTGGAATTTACAACTAATCAAACAACAATAATTCCACAAAGGACTCCCTGCACAGCAGACAGGCAAGACGAACAGGGCCACTACTGAATTCACCTAAAGGTGGGAGACTCGCAACAGGGAAGGAAGGAAGGGAGAAGTGCAGAGACGGAGCCTCAGGGGAGCAGGACGAACCTAGCTCAGTGCTCTAAGCTCGCTGCATCCCGCAACTACCACAGCTGCGGGAGAGGGAAGAACTCGGAAAGCTAGGGCTCTGCTTATGGCCCACAGGGCTGAGGGGGCAGCATATAACACGGCTGAACCCAACGCTCACGGCAGAGACCTCAAAGAAAAGACTGAGAGAAGAAGGCTGAAAACGGTGGTTTAAGCCCTCACTGCTGAGCAGAAAAGGGAAGCCTTAGGCACTGAGATTAGCTGCCCCCTACCTACCCTTCCAGAGCTCGCCCCGCCCCCACCTGCCCGGTGCTAGAAGCGAAACAGTGGCAGTGTCATATCAAAAGAACAGAATATTTGCTGTTCTGAAAACTGTGGACCACAAACATAGATTCGCATCCTAACTAGTTCTGGCAAAAGGAAGGGAGCTCTGGAAGCGGGACGACTGTGGTGGTGGTCTCCGCCATTGCTCTGGGCCACCTCTCACAACTCACCCCACCCTGGCCCCACCTATCTGGGAAAATCCCTGCAGGAGTAAACAGAACTGCTGAAACATACTGGCTCTGAATCTGGTGCAGGAAGAGCTTTGGAATTGCAAAAGCTCTCCGCATACCCACAGGGACACTGCACCCTGTGACGCAGGCGAACTGTCAACAGAGGAGAAGACTGTCTCCCAGGGAATCCCCCAATTGTGTAAGAAGCTGGAATAATGCAGAGAAAACATAGGACTATTGTGTGAGAGAGGAAAAAAAAAGGCTGCAGTCGGAGAGAAAATAAAACATTCTACCAATAAGTATTGGAAAACAAAAGAAACACCTCTGCTTATAAACCTGTTGCAGAAACCACTCCTGTAGATATCTAGGAAGAGAAATAATAAATCAGTAATTGCCATGAATAACCAACGCAACAACACAGTTCAGAAAGAAAGTGAAAAGTCTCCAGAAAAGGAACTTAAAGATATGGAAATTTGTGACTTAATGACAGAGAATTCAAGATTGCAGTTCTGAAAAAACTCAACAAGATGCAAGAAAACACAAAAAAGCAATTTAATGAACTCAGAAATACAATCAAAGAACAACATGAGCATTTTACGAAAGAGATTGAAAATTTAAAAAAGAACAAAATGGAATTTCTGGAGATTAATGACTCAATAGAAAAAATTAAGAATGAAATAACCAGCTTAGGGAGTACAGCTAACCGGATGGAGGAAAGATTCAGTGACATCAAAGATTGAAACCTGGAAATTACACAGATGGAAGAAGAAAAAAACTTGAGTTTTAAAAGAAATGAAAGAACGCCACAAGAACTTTCTGACTCTATCAGAAAGAACAATATAAAAATAATAGGCATACCAGAAGGAGAAGACAGAGACAAGGGAACAGAGAATATATTCAAACAAATTGTTGATGAAAACTCCCCATACTTGTGGACAGAACTGGATCCTCGAATCCAAAAAGCAAATAGAACACCTAATTACCTCAATCCAAACAGGCCTTCTCCAAGGCACATTGCATTGAAGCTGTCTAAAATCAACAACAAAGAAAGAATTCTAAAGGCAGCCAGGAAAAAGAAGATGGTAACCTACAAAGGAAAGCCCATTAGATTATCAGCAGATTATTCAGCAGAAACTCTACAAGCCAGGAAGGAGTGGAACCAAATATTCAAACTATTGAAAGAGAGAAATTATGAGCCAAGAATAATATATCCAGCAAAGATATCCTTTAGATATGAAGGAGGAATAAAGACCTTTCTGGACATACAGAAGATAAGGGACTTTTCTAATGCACAACCTTCACTACAAGAAATACTAAAGGAGGCTATTCGACCACCATCAACAAGGATAATTTGTGGCAATATAAAAAGGTGGAGAGTAAAGGCCTGAACCGGAATATGGGAATTGAGAAAGTAAGCGTGCTGAAGAAAATGGAATACTCCAAATATCAAATTTTCTTTTACATAAACTTAAGGGTAACCACTCAAAAAAAATCCAGAACTGACACATATATTGTAATAAAAGAAGAAACAGAGGGAAACATCATAGAATAACACCACAAAGAAATAATAGACAACAATAAAAAGACAAAGAAACAATGGAGACACAGCCTTACCAGAAAACTAAACATAGAATGACAGGAAATCATCTCGTATCAATAAATACCCTAAATGTAAATGGACTGAACTCACCAATAAAAAGGCACAGAGTAGCAGATTGGATCAGAAAACTAAACCCAACCATATGCTCTCTCCACGAGACACATCTCAGCTACAAGGACAAGCATAGACTCAAAGTAAAAGGGTGGAAATTGACACTGCAAGCATATGGTACCCAGATAAAATCAGGTGTAGCCATAATGATATCACATGAAACAGACTTAAGGGTGAAAATGGTAACAAGAGACAAAGATGGACATTTCATAATGAAAAAGGGGACTATACAACAAGAAGACATAAGAATCATCAATATTTATGCTCCCAATTACGGAGCACCAAAATATACCAAGGAACTACTAATAGAACTAAAGGGGAAAATTGACCAAAACATAATTATACTACGGAACTTAAATACATCATTGACAGCTATGGATAGATCATCCAAACAGAAAATAAATAATGAAATAGCAGCCCTAAATGAGACATTAGATAAATGGATATACCTGACATATATAGAGCACTTCATCCTAAAATATCAGACTATACATTCTTTTCGAGTGTACATGGAACATTCTCAAGGATAGACCATATATTGGGACATAAAATCAGCCTCAGCAAATTTGAAAAGATTGAAATCATACCAAGCATATTCTCTGATCACAAGGCTTTGAAATTGGATATCAACTGTGAAAAGAAAGCAGGAAAAAACACAAATACATGGAGATTAAACAACATACTTTTCAAGAACGACTGGGTCAAAGAAGAAATTAGAGGAGAGATCAAAAGATACATAGAAACAAATGACAATGAAAATACAAATTACCAAAATTTTTGGGATGTAGCTAAAGCAGTTTTAAGAGGGAAATTTATATCATTACAGGCCTATCTCAAGAAACAAGAAAAATCCCAAATAAATAACCTCATGTTACACTTAAAGAACTAGAAAAAGAAGAACAAGTGAAACCCAAGGTGAGCAGAAGAAAGGAAATAACAAAAACCAGAGCAGAATTAAATGAAATAGAGAACAAAAAGACAATAGAAAAAATTAATGTGACAAATAGCTGGTTCTTTGAAAAGATTAACAAAATTGATTAACAAACCCTTGGCTAGACTCACTAAGATAAAAAGAAAGAAGACACTAACAAAATCAGAAATGAAAAAGGGAAAGTTATCACGGACATACATGATAACTTATAACATACATATAGAAATAACATACATATACAAATACATAGTTTTCTATATAACATGTATTTCTATAACATACATATAGAAATACAAAGGATATGCAAAAATACTATGAAGGACTATATGCCACCAAATTCAATAACTTAGAAGAAATGGACAAGTTCTAAGAAACATATACCTTCCAAGGCTGAACAATGAAGAACTGGAAAATCTAAACAGACCGATCACCAGTAAAGAAATTGAATCAGTCATCCAAAACCTTCCCAAAAGAAAAGTCCGGGACCAGATGGCTTCACTAGTGAATTTTACCAAACCTTCAAACAAGATCTAATACCAATCCTGCTCAAATTCTTCCTAAAAAATTGAAAAAGAGACAGTACTCCCTAACTCATTTTATGAGGCCAACATTACCCAGATACCAAAACCTGGTAAGAACAACACAAAAAAAAGAAAACTACAGACTAATATCTCTGATGAATACTGATGCAAAAATCCTAAACAAAATTCTAGGAAATGAAATACAACGACCAAGTAGAGTTAATCCCCGGGGCACAAGGATGGTTCAACATCTGCAAATCCATCAATGTGATACATCACAGAAACAAAATAAAGGACAAAAATCATATGATTATATCAATTGATGCAGAAAAAGCATTTGAAAAGATACAACATCCATTTATGATTAAAACACTTAATAAAATAGGTATAGAAGGAAAATACCTAAACATAATAAAGGCCATCTATGACAAGCCCTCAGCTAATCTCATAATTAATGGTGAAAACTGAAGCCCGTTGCTCTACGTTCAGGAACACGACAGGGCTGTCCCCTATCACCTCTGCTTTTCAACATAGTGTTGGAGGTCCTTCCAGAGCAATCAGGCAAGAGAAAGAAATAAAAGGAATCCAAATTGGGAATGAAGAAGTTAAATTGTCACTCTTTGCAGATGACATGATGCTATATACAGGAAACCCTAAGGACTCCACCAAATAGCTATTAGAAACAATCAATGAATACAGTAAAGTTGCTGGCTACAAAATTAAAATACAAAAGTCTATTGCATTCCTATACACTAACAATAAAATCTCAGAAAAAGAAATACAAAAAACAATACCTTTTGCAATTGCAGCACAAAGAATAAAATACCTAGGAATAAACTTAACCAAGGATGTGAAGGACCTATATGCTGAAAACTATAAGACATTTTTAAAAGAAATTGAAGAAGACACAAAGAAACGGAAAGATATTCCATGCTCATGGATTGGAAGAATCAACATAGTTAAAATGGCCATATTACCCAAAGCAATATACAGATTTAATGCAATCCCTTAATGCAATCCCCATCAAAATCCCAATGGCATTGTTTAAAGAAATAGAACAAAAAATCATCAGATTTGTTTGGAAGCACAAAAGACCCTGAATAGCCAAAGCAATCTTACAAAAAAAGAACAATACTGGAGGTATCGCACTCCCTGACTTTAGCTTGTATTGCAGGTCTACAATAATCAAAACAGCATGGTATTGGCAGAAAAACAGAAACATAGACCAATGGAATAGAATTGAGAACGCAGAAATAAAACCACATAAATATGGACAAATAATTTTTGACAAAGAAGCTAAAAACATACAGTGAAGGAAAGACAGCCTCTTCAATAAATGGTGTTGGTAGAATTGGATAGCCACGTGCAAAAGAATGAAACTGGACTGCTATCTTTCACCATGTACCAAAATTAATTCAAAATGGATCAAAGACTTAAGCATAAGACTTGCCACAATAAACTGCAAAGAAGAAAACACAGGTACTAAACTTATAGACCTTGGGTTCAAAGAACATTTTATGAATTTGACTCCAAAGGCAATGGAAGTAAAAGCTAAAATAAACAAATGGGACTATATGAAACTTAAAAGCTTCTGCACAGCAAAAGAAACCATCGACAAAATAAAGAGGCAACCCACTGAATGGGAGAAGATTTTTGCAAACAGTGCCTCCAATAAGGGGCTAATATCCAAAATATACAAGGAACTCATGAAACTCAACAACAACAAAAACAAACAACCCAATTGAAAAATGGGCAGAAGACCTGAAGAGACATTTCTCCAAAGAGGACATACAAATGGCAAACAGACATATGGAAAAATGCTCAACTTCACTAATCATCAGAGAAATGCAAATGAAAACCACAATGAGATATCACCTCACCCCAGTTAGAATGGCTATCATCAAGACAAATAGTAACAAGTGTTTGAGAGGCTGTGGGAAAAAAAGGAACCCTCATACACTGTTGGTGGGAATGCAGACTGGAGCAGCCGCTATGGAAGGCAGTGTGGAGTCTCCTCAAAAAATTACGAATAGAATTACCATATGACCCAGCAATCCCTCTCCTGGGTATCTACTGAAAAAATTGGAAAACATTTATACATAAAGACATGTGTGCTCCAATGTTCATTGCAGCTTTGTTTATGGCCAAGACATGGAAACAACCAAAATGTCCTTCGATAGATGAATGGATAAAGAAGTTGTGGTATATATACACAATGGAATACTATTCGGCAGTAATATGATATAGGAAAATTTGTGACAACATGGATGGATCTTGAGAGTATAATTCTAAGCGCAATAAGTCAGACAGAAAAAGCAGAGAACCCTATGATTTCACTGATTTGTGGTATATAAACCAAAAACAACAGAAGACCAAGACAAATAAATGAGAAACAAAAACTCATAGACACAGACAATAGTTTACCTGTTACTAGAGTGTAAGGGGGTGGGGGGAGGGAAGTGAGGGTAAGGGGGATCAAATATGTGGTGATGGAAGGAGAACTGACTCTGGGTGGTGAACACACAATGGGATTTATAGACCAGGTAACTGATCACATGATGACTCTCAGGACTTTCCAAAACTATAAATTATAGACTACATTCTCTAATCACAATGCAATAAAAATAGAAATTAGTAACAAAATAATTTAATATCCATGAAAAAGACTTTTAAAGCACTCTTGTATTATTTTATCAAATGAGAAATTTAAATTAAAAGTAGCTATTTAACCCTAATGAAAATAATAACTAAGTATTAATATATGCATTCCTCATAAAGCTATACTCAAAAGCCAAATCCACTTAGAGTAGCTTTGTAAGAACCTGGGAATTGCAGTTACCTCAGGCGGAGAAGACTGGGGTAGGGAAAGGAAGGGATGTGCTTTTCTCTGTAAACCCTTTTGTAAACCTTGAATGTTGCACCATGTGCATAACAGACCACAAAATACAGAATTATTTTTAATTCAAATGAGTAGACTTAAATATTTTCATTACTAAATGAAGAATTTTGTTTAAATGAACTACTAAATCAACTCAAGAAGCTAGAAAGAAAAAAAACATGAAAAGCAGAAAGAATAAAATAATGTAAGCAGAAAACCAATGAATTTTAAAACAATAAAATAACTAGATGGATAGATAGGTAGATAAATAGATAAGTAGAAACGGTGGGTATTTGGAAAAAGAGTTTTAAACTGACCAAATTCTGACAAACCTAAATAACAAGGAAAGAAACAAAATTAGAAAGGAGGTAGGAAATAAAAGAAATAAAAGAGCTCACCATTTACTAAGTGCCATGCACTGTGTTACAATCATTTGGCATAGATCATTTCTTTTTGTTTTATTTATAAAATAGGTAAATAAACATGTCTTAAGAATTAAAGAGAATTCTACCCAAAATTGTATTTTAACAAATTTAGAAATCTCAGTAAATGAATAATTTTCTAGAAATATGAATTAATAAAATTAATTCAATGGAATAGGAGTGCTGAATATCCATGGAAGACACTGCAAATGTTATCAAGGGATGATGTGTAAAACTGGCCCAGACAATGCTATAGGCTTTTTGAGAAAGAAACTGATTAACATCGATATTGTAAAATCTATTCCAGAGCACATGAAATAATGAAAAGCTATCCCAGTTCATTTTCTGTCATTAACATAACTCATATCAAAATATGACAATGACTAGTATTCTCCAAAGAGGTTTCTGTGGAAATTAGTGTCATTTTCTGGGTGACTGATGGGGGTAGTCTGGATTAGTTTGGAAAACACTCTTTCAGAGATTTAAAGCCTATGTTAGCATATTAATGTCTCAGAGATACCTGAAACAAAGAATTTGGTTTAAACGTTTTAACATGCCTTTCTCAAATGTATCTGACCATGGAACCATTTTTTTCCTCATAATATTCCTTCTTAGAAAACACTTCAAGAAATGGTACTCCAAACAAGATTCATTCATGGATACAATCCTAAATGAGGAACCTGTGAAATTAAGTCAAAAGTATATTAAAATAATAAACCAGCATAATCAAGTAGGGAATACCTCAGGAATAAAAGGATTATTTAATATTAGAAAAAACATATTAATAAAACACACTGCATCACTACGTAAAATAAAAAAGAACACATAATTATCAAAAAAGGACAAAAGATCATTTGATAAAATTCAACACTTTTTTTTTTATTTTGAAACCTACTAGTGAACTAGAAAGTAAAGTATATTTCCTAATCTTTCTTAGACCAATTGCCAATACCTCTTAGGAGCAAATTATTAAAGTTGCTCTCATTTAAATCAAGAAAAAGTTAAGCCTGTCCTACATCATTACTAACATTCTAAAAAAGAAACAAGATATATAAATATTTGAACAACAGGATGGAAATTATAATTATTTGTACAAGATGATATGATTGTTTTTCCATAAAATATGAGAACCAAAAAACTATTAAAAACAATAACACTCAACAAAATGGATAATTACGAAATATTCAAGATTCAGTTATCCATATATTAGCAATAACTAGTAAGAAAATGTAATGAGGGGAAGCTATTTTACAATAGCTATAAACTATAAATTATGGAAGCAAAACCTTGAAAGAAGAAACAGAGAAGAAAACAAACAAATAAAAAGATAAAATACGCTCCTGAAGAAGTAAACTAAATTCTAGTGGAAAATGTAAATTACTCCCAAATAAATTTAAATTTTTGGTATAATGTTAAGCATTGTATGTGGCAAACACTGTGTGTGAAGACAGTTATATTTAAAAAATAGACCCCTGCATATACTGTAACTTAATTTATGACAAAGTATACATCATAAATCAATATGAAAAAAATGGATTACTCCATAAATGGTTTATGTAAAACTGGCTAAGCATTTTGGAAGAAAAAAATCAACTTATGGTGTCACTTCACACCACACAAAAATATATACTTTGAAGCCTATAGGTAAATATTTGCCAAATTTTAGAGGGAAGAGTTTTCTAAACCTAATAACACTGAAAAGACAGGATAAAATAATGGAATGACATGGCATCATGAAACCTGACTTTCAAAACCCTTAATGAAATGAACAAAAGTAATTAATAAGCAGCCAGAAATATACCAGCAATAAGACAAAGGAAGGGACACAACCACAGAAAGGATGTAACCTCATATGCTAGTATCTGAAGAGTGAAAACGAGGGAATGAGGGGTGATCTCAGGAATCAAAAATCAGCTACCTCACAGAAGCAGTTCCAATGGAAGAAGATGAATGAATAAAATTCAGAAAAGTCGCCCAGTATTACTTAATAATGCCAAGTTGGGAATAAAGTTATTTGTCTATTCACACAGTCATTTAGTTTGCTAAAACATATGATATATTTACTCTATTCCAAGCACTATTCATTCACTCTGGAGAATACAAATCTGAAGGAATTATCTTGTCTATGGGTAATAATTTTGAAAAATAAAATGTTATATCTTTATAATTCAAGTATGATATGTTCTCTAGAAACATCTTGTAACAGCAAAATCAGCCAAAAAAAAAAAAGTCTCCATGGATAATTTGGTACCAATATACATAAATATATATGTTATAAAAATTCATCATAATATACCTATGGTCTCATAGACAGTTTTTTCCCATTTTTAAATTTTTTATTATAGTTGAAATACAATTTTATATTAGTTTTAGGTGTACAGCATAGTGCTTAGGCATTTATATAATGTATGCAGTGATCCCCCAACTAGTCTAGTACCCACCTGGCACTATACATAGTTAATACCATATTATTGACTATATGAGTATTCCCTCTGCTGTACTTTACATCCCCATGACTGTTTTGTAACTAACAATTTGGACTTCTTACTCCCTTCACCTTTCTCACTCAGCCCTCTAACTCCCCTCCCATCTGGAGAATAACCATCAGTTTGTTCTTTGTATCTATGAGTCTGTTTTCTGTTTGGGTTTTTGTTTGTTTATTCTGATTTTTATATTCTACATATAAGTGAAATCATATGGTATTTGTCTTTGGCTTAACTTCACTTAGCATAATACACTCTAGATCCATTCATGTTGTCACAAATGATAAGATTTCATTTTTTATGGCAGAGTAATATTCCATTGTATGTATGTACTACTTCTTCTTTAACCATTAGTCTATTACGTATGTACTACTTCTTTATCCATTCGTCTACTGATGGGCATTTTGGTTAATTCCTTATCTTGGCTATTGTAAATAGTGCTGCAGTGAACATAGGGGTGCATATAACTTCAAATTAGTGTTTTGGATTTCTTTGGATAAATACCCAGAAGTGGAATTGCTGGGTCATAAGACAGTTCCATCTTTAATTTTTGAGGAACCTCCAAACTATTTTCCATAGTGGCTGTGCAAATGTGCAATACCACCAACAGTGTATGAAGGAAGACAGCGGTTTTTAAATGTGATATTTCACTTACTTCTTTCCTTTTTCATAAATATATTTCTACATCATTTGAACACCTATATAAATTACTTTGTATAGAGAAATCAATTTGTTTGATCAGCTCCCTATAGGGGGCCTTCAGTTTGGTTCCAAAATAATATCTTTATACAAAACTCTTGGAACACTTGTTAGATTATTTCATTTAAAAAAAAAAACAGAAGTGGAATTTATAAGAAAAGAAAGTAGAAACACGTTTAAGAACTTTGATAAGCATTGCAAAACTGTCCTCTAGAAAGGCATTACCAATTTACACTTCTATTCTCACCAACAGTGTAAAGTCTGCTTGTTCACACCCCAGGCACCCCTAATATATATATTTTTTAATTTTATTGGGGAATATTGGAGAACAGTGTGTTTCTCCAGGGCCCATCAGCTCCAAGTCGTTGTCCTTCAATCTAGTTGTGGAGGGCTCAGCTCAGCTCCAAGTCCAGTTGCCATTTTCAATCTTTAGTTGCAGAGGGCACAGCCTGCCATTCCTCACGCGAATTGAACTGGCAACCTTGTTGTTGAGAGCTCACACTCTAACCAAATGAGCCATCCGGCCACCCCCGCAAACCCTACTATTGAAATACCTTCTTGACTACAGTGTCCTTGCATTTCCCTCATTCTCAAGTTCTTTACTAGACCTAAACTAAGCCTCATTCACAGGCCAGAGTTCACGCTGACAAAAGTGACCCCTTCCAAGCTGTAGGTTTCTTCCTCCCTCTAACAACCAGTCCTAGGTCTTTGTTGTTTACTGATAAATCATTTCAGCAATCTTTAGATCAGAATGAAAGATCATTAATGTCTGAGTTCTGATCATTGCTGATTGAGATATCAAAGCACTGGCCCTAATCCATATTTGAGATAGACACAAGTCTAGTAAACTAAAAAGACAGTTCCAAGCTTTTCAAATGGGCATTATCACATAGCTCTCAATGTATGAAATTTTTTTGACTGCTCTAGGCAGTGTTCTACTGTTTCCCAGAGCAACGAGAGAAGCCAAATCACCTGGCAAGTCTCTTATCACTAAATGGGTGCACATAAGATCCTGTGTTCCAGGATAATCATAATAATAAGGCTAAGTTTCTTGAGCAACAAATATCTTAGTCATAACAAGACTCTCATTGAACATCAGTTATTAAACATCAAATTTGTGCCAGACCCCATAGTGGTACTGAGATATAAAATGAATGAGATATAACCTAGCAAGAAACACAGAAATAAAATAATAATAGTAATGATAATAATAATTCAATACAAACTACAAAAAAAGTATAGATAAATATCCCAAGTAACATGGAAAATATAGAGAAAGTAATTAGTTAGTATCTGTAGGGGCCAGAGAAGGCTTTGCAGATAAGGTAACAAATCCACTGGATCTTCAACAATGAGTAGGAGTTCTTTAAGAAGATAAGCTTTCAAAAGGCAGTCCAGAAAGAGACCGTAAGGACACAGGCCCTAATGCTCACCACTGTTCACAGACAACACTGATGTTCCACAAACAGAGTCAAGGTATTTTACTCTTTAAATCATAGAATGGCAATCTGTTGCAACAAGTCTTTTTATCTAAAGTTATATGTGTAGAGAACATTCTTAATTTTAAGTTATTCTTGAACAAATATTTCTTCAGCATTTTTTCTAATTTTTTAATAGCAAAAAGTATCAAACAGTAAAAATACTCCCAAAAAATATTAACGAATTTGGAGAGCCAAATTCAATCCAGTAATTTTCTTTATAAATAAATGCTTATAATTTTATATTTTAGCATATTTCCATAAATAAGATTGTCCCTCGATCCAACAATAATGTAAAATATAAAGCTATTACACATTACCAAAAAAAAAAAAAATGACTAGGTAATCAGCTACCTACACTAGTTTGAGAAACAAAGGATTCCTGCATGGATGAGGGTGAAAATTTCGGACAAAAAACTACAAAGATAAGGTCTGATGCAATACTAGAAAAGGCCTAGGAAGCTATGCTGAGAAATTAAATGTTTTCTAATGCAAAGAAATAAATAATTGTATGAGGGACTTCTTTGTGTTGGTTGTTTTATAGACACACACCAAAAAAACCTCTAATGATAGCATAAAAAAATGGACTTGACTGAGAGGGGACTGGAGGCTACTGTTATGCAAGAAAGAAACAGAATCAAAGCAGACACAAATAATGAAAACAGTATATTGTCATCACATGCTAATTAGCTGATTTCTGGCAAATTTAAAACAAGTAGGGTCTTTGATATCAAAGACGATTAATCAGTATAGTTAACAGGTATATAAAAATGTGCTCAGGAACACTAATCATCAAGGAAATCTATGTCAAAACCAAAATGAAATATCACCTCATACCTGTTAGGATGGCTATTATCAAAAAGAGAAAGGTAACCAATGTTGGCAAGCATGTGGAGAAAAGAACTTTTCTTGTGCATTCTAGGTGGGAATGTAAATTGGGGAAGCCATTATGAAAAACAGAATGGAGGTTCCTCCAAAAAATAAGCATAGAATTATCATATGATCCAGCAATCACACTTCTGGGTATTTATCCAATAGAATTGAAATGAGGATTAGGAAGAGATAGCTGCATTTCCATGTTCATTGCAACATTACTGACAATAGCCAAGACATGAATGATAGAATGAAAGAAAATGTAGTATTTATATACAGTGTAATATTATTCTGCTTTAAAAAAAGGAAATCCTGCCATTTGCGACAACACGGATGAAACTGAAAGACATTATGCTAAATGAAATAAGCCACACACGGTAGAAAAAATACTGTACTACACGATCCCCCTTAAGAACTCTAAAATAGGGAAACTCACAGAAACAGAGAGTAGAGAGGTGAGGACTCATTCAGGGACTCATGCAAGGTCTCAGCTCCCACTCCCCACGTGAGAATGCAGGATATGGTGAGGCCAAAAAGGAACACCCATGGAGTCATAGATAGGGAGTCATACTACTATATTCTTGCTAGTTGCTGGCCGAGACACACAAAGTAGGATCCACACGATCCGCAATCCACTGCCACTTTTCTGCCTGCCAACCAGTCAACCAAGCAACGTAGTCACAGCAGGTATATCAGCAGCCAATTGGCCAACCGGCTACAGCCAACAGCCAACCACCATCCGAGCCAGCAACCCCCTATATGAGGCCAAGAGCCTGGAAACTGCTCTCTGGGACTCTGTCCCCACACTCTACCCCTCCAGGGTCTCGCCTCACAATCTACGCTACTAGTATATTCCGCGAGGGGCCCTGTGCCAGGAACCCAGCTAACTAAAAAAAAAAGGTCCCAGTCCAGTTCAAGTAATGTCCCAGGGGGTATCCCTCGATGTCTACCTACTTTCTGGGCACAGCCAGAGCTTCCAGGGCACCGCCAGTCCTTCTGGGCAGAGCCAGACTTCCTGGGCACAACCAGGGCTCTCAGGGTACCACCAGTCTTTCTGGGCACAGCCAGACTTCCTGGGCACAGCCAGGGTTTCTCATAAATAAGACTGCAGTCTGTGCCCATGTCAACTAGGGCCAAACCCTCTGCACATTAGAAGATGACCAATGTATGGACAGTTCCACATAGGTCCTTCAGTCCCCACTTGTCCCCTCTGACCGGGTACCTTGGCCCCACACCTAATCGAGCTGAAAGAAGTTGGCCTCAAGCAGCAGCATGAAGTTCTGCAGGGACACGGGTCGGGCTTTCCCAGACTTCTCCTTTAGGCTTTGCCGATGTTGCTGTTCCGGACGCAACTGTTTCCAAAGTTCCAACAAGAGTGCACTGGGTTGTCGGTCTATATTTTCCCAATCAACCCTCCTGCTGCCACGAGATCACACCACATCTGCCTGAGTGTTACTCTCTGAGACCCGCAACCTCGCCCCTTTACTTTTGACTTGGGCTTCCATGTCTTAACTTCTCGGACCTCCTGTCTTAACTTCCTTTGTTGCCGTCTTTCAACATCCCATAGGGTGGCCACAGCAATTGTAATTTCATGGATCTGCTGCCCCACATAGTGCATAAGAATGGCAACCAAGGAACCAAAAGCACTTGCGCGGCAGTATCCAAAACCAGATCTCTCATGCTGGTTGTAAAACATTCGTCATCCAGCCCTTGCATATTAGGGTTGAACATACCATGCCTCATACCCATTTCACGGATGATTTAAGTTCAGTATGCGAATGCCATTTACTCACAGTGTCTGGCAGCTCGCCAGTCTCTCCCCATGCTGTGCAAACCGCAGCAGTGACCCTCTCCATTAGAGTGTGGTTGCCCTGGTCTTGGGTCAACCTACGGCAATTCTGTAACCTTTGTTACAGAGACAGATGCCCCATCACGGAGGCTAGCTTTTCCATTTCTCTTGGGTAGCAGAGAATGCTATCTGCCCCCTTACCCCATAAACGTAGTAGCCAGGCCAAGACTGGCTCTCCAGGGCACTGTCGGCACCGCCTCCCCAGCTCATGCAACTCAGTGGGAGTGTAAGGGGTGTAGGTTGTGAACTCAGTCACAGCTGGGTTACTGGCAGCAATGCCCCCGGGGCCAAAAGGTTGCACATGCTTTACCTTTTGCTTCAAGATGGGCCGGGCGTGGGTGTTGGGAGCTACGTTGTCTCCACTCGCATTGTCCACCTCTGCGTCGAAATCTCCACAGTGGGGCTTCTCCTCGAAGAGGTGACCCGAGAATCCAACACCTCCCACCAGGACACCTGGACCCGCACCTGGGTCTGCCAGCAATCACTTCCTCCGAGTTATGATGCATCTGGGTGAGAACCTCCTCCAACCAAGGGTCCCAAGTTTCCCCCTCAGGCTGCTGGTCTGGCACATGAGCTATTTCATTAAGCCCGTCCTCCATGTTATTACACAACGCAGAGAGAATCCATCCCACACGGCCGGCTGTACCTTTCATCTCCTCTGGCAACCCCTCAGCTAGAACCTGCACGGCCCTCTCCATGATGGCCGGAGAGCCATCCATGTCCTCCCAGCCCTCCTCAGGGATCCAACTTCTGAGAACAGTGGATACCGGATACCACACAATGTATGGGCGCCACCTGTCCTCTTGCCCAGAGTCAGATGCCATTCCTACCTTGTCGGAATCCTGCTCGCCATGCCAGGCATCCAATCGGGTGGAGGCCTCAGTGGAAGATGTCTGCAACCCTTGGAGCCTACAGCAGCAGCAGATTACCAAGAGGAAGATGACGCTTTCTATGGCCAAGAGGGTGGTGTGTGATCTGGAGGCTTGAGTCTCCCAGGCAGACTGCGCCTACCATTCTCGACACAGCTCCTCACAGGCCTTCTGAAAGTGAGCTTTCATACATATAAACTGCTCCATTACCTTACAGAAAATTTTGGCCAACACCAAATCCTGCTCGCTGCGCCATGTGTCATGCAGGGTGTCACGTGGGGTCTCAGCTCCAGCTCCCCACATAAGAACGCAGGATATGGTGAGGCCAAAAAGCAACACCAACGAAGCCATAGGTAGGGGAGTCACACCACTTTATTCTAGCTAGCGGCCAGGCGAGACACACGAAGTAGGATCTACACGATCCACAATCCGCCGTCCACTTTCTGCCTGCCAACCAGCCAACCAACCAACGCATTCATGGCAGTTATATCATTAGCCAATTGGCCAACTGGCAACAGCCAACAACCAACCACCACTCGAGCCAGCAACCCCCCATGCGAGGCCAAGAGACTGGAAACTGCTCTCTGGGACTCTGTCCCGACAGGTGTCCCTCTGTCCCCAGGGACTAGGAGGAGAGGGATACGAGGCAGTGTTGGTCAAAGGGTACAAAGTTTCAGTTACGGAAGATGAGTAAGTTCTAGAGAGCTATTGTACAGCATAGTGCCTATAGTTAACAATACTGTATTGTACACTTAAAATTTTGGGACGTCATAAAAATGGCAGCATGAGGTGAGCCTCTTGAAATCTGCCCTGGAATTTACAATAAATTGAACAACTATAACTCCACAAAAGATTCCCTGAACAACAGACAGGCAAGACTAAGAGGTGCACTACTGAAAACATCTAAAGGTGGGCAAATTGCGCAAGTGGGCAAAGGGAGAAGGGAGAAGTGCTGAGACAGGATGCGTGGGCGCATGACGCAGACCTACCTCAGTGCTCCAAGCTCGCTGCATCCCGGAACTACCGCAGCTGCAGGAGAGGGAAGAACTCGGACTACTAGGGCTCTGCTTATGGCCCACAGGGCTGAGGGAACAGTATATAACACGGCTGAACACAACGCTCACTGCAGAGACCTCGGAGAAAAGACTGAGTGAAGAAGGCTGAAAATGGTGGTTTAAGCCCTCACTGCCTAGCAGAGAATAGAAGCCTTAGGCCCTGAACCTAGCCGCGCCCTCCCTACCTGGCCAGAGCTCGCCCCGCCCCCACCTGCCCAGTAGGTAGAAGCAGAACAGTAGCAGTGTCAGAACAAAACAACAGAATATTTGCAGTTCTGAGAACTGTGGTCCGCAGACTTGGACTTCCAGCCCAACTAGTTCCAGGAAAGAGGAGGGGCCGTGGAAGCAGGACTGGCTGTGGTGGTGGTCGCAGGACTGGCTGTGGTGGTGGTCGCCACCATTGCTCTGGGCCTCTTCTCACAACCCACACTGCCCCTGTCACCACCTATCTGGGAGGATGCCTGCAGGAGTAAACAGAGCTGATAAAACACACAGTTGTGAATCTGGTGCAAGAACAGTTTGGAAATTCAGAACCTCTCCACAGCCCCCCATGGAGGAGGCACCCTATTACCCACGTAATCTGTTCACAGAGGAGAAGCTCGCCTTCCAGGGAATACCCCCATTGTGTGAGAAACCGGAATAGTGCAGATAAAAATAACACTACAGTGTGCAAGAGAATAAAAGGCTGCAGTTGGAGAGAAAATAAAACATGTGACCAATACCTACTGGAAAACAAAAGAAAGACCTTTTTCTGTCAACCTATTGCAGAACCCACTTCTATAGATGTCTAGCAAGAGAAATAATAAATCAGTAATTGCCATGAATAACCAAGGCAACAAGACAGCTCAGAAAGAAAGTGAAAAGTCTCCAAAAAAGGAACTTAAAGATATGGAAATATGTGACTTAAATGACAGAGAATTCAAGATTGCAGTTCTTCAAAACCCAACAAAATGCAAGAAAACACAGAATGGCAGTTTAATGAACTCAGAAACATAATCAAAGAACAAGAAGAACATTTTACGAAAGAAATTGAAATTTTAAAAAAGAACCAAATAGAATTTCTGGAGATTAAGAACTAAATAGAAGAATTGAAGAATGAAATAGCCAGCTTAGAGAATATAGTTGAACAAATGGAGGAAAGAATCAGTGACATCAAAGCTAGAAAACTGGAAATGACACGGATGGAAGAAGAAAGAGAGTAGAGACTTGAAACAAATGAAAGAACTCTACAAGAACTTCCTGACTTCATCAGAAAGAGCAATATAAGAATAATGGAAAGACAAAAAAACCCAATACCATATGACCTGACTTATATCTGGAATCTAAAAAAAAGAATGAATGAACGAACTAATCAGAAACAGTCTCAGTGACATAGAAGAAAAACTGAGGGTTGCTAGCTGGCAAGGGGGATAAGGGGGTAAGTAAGGAGATTAGAAAGCACAATTGGTAATCACAAGATTGACACAGGGATAGGAAAGTCAATTTGGGAATGTAATCAATATGTTGCAAAGATTTTATAGGGTATCTGATGGACACTTCTCTCATTAAAGACACCACCTCAGGGATGATGTAGATGCCTGATCACTGCACTGTACAACTGAAGCTGAACAATAATGAATGTCAACTATAATTTTATATATATATATTTACAAAAAGTGGAATACAGCATTAGGAATAGAGAGAGTAGAAATGTAATGGTTCTATGCGATGTCAGAGGGGTAGATTGGGGGAAGGGAGTTATCATTGTGTGAGAGACATAACAATGAATGCCTAACTATTACATTGTTTTGCACACCTGAAACTAATAAAAAAAAGTGAAAGAAAAAAGAATAGTGGGCATACAAGAAGGAGAAGAAAGAGAGAAGGGAACAGAGAGTATATTTAAACAAATATTCAACGAGAATTTCCCAAACTTGTGGAAAGAACTGGATCCTCAAATCCAAGAAACAAATAGAACAACAGTTACCTCAACCCCAACAGGCCTTCTCCAAGGTACTTTGTACTGAAGCAGTCAAAAATTAATGACAAAGAAAGAATCCTTAAAGCAGCTAGGGAAAAGAAGATGGTAACCTACAAAGGAAAGCCCATTAGATTATCATCAGATTTTTCAGCAGAAACTCTAAAAGCCAGGAGGCAGTGAAATCAAATATTCAAGCTATTGAAAAAGAGAAATTATGAGCCAAGAATAACACATCCATCAAAGATATCCTTTAGATATGAAGGAGGAATAAAGACCTTTCCAGACATACAGAAGCTGAGGGAATTTTCTAATACACGACCTTCACTACAAGAAATACTAAAGGAGGCTATTCGACCATCAACAGGGACAATTTGTGGCAACTGAAACATAAAAAGGGGGAGAGTAAAGACCTGAACTGGAATATGAAAATGGAAAAAGCAAGCATGCTGAAGAAAATGGAATACTCTAAATATCAAACTTTCTTTTGATAAACTTGAGAGTAACCACTCAAAAAAAAAATCAGAACTGAAATATATAACACAATAAAAGAAGAAACAGAGGGAAAAATCATAGATTACCACCACACAGAAATAACAGACAACACAAAATGGAAAAGAAACAATGGAGACACAGCCTTAACAGAAAACGAAAGATAGCATGACAGGAAATCATCACATATCCATAATCACCATAAATGTAAATGGACTGAACTCATCAATAAAAAGGCACAGAGTAGCAGATTGGATCAAAAAACAAAACCCAGCCATATGCTGCCTCCAAGAGACACATCTCATCTACAAGGACAAACATAGACTCAAAGTGAAAGGATGGAAATTGATACTCCAAGAAAACGGTATCCAGAGAAAATCAGGTGTATGTATACTGATATCATATGAAACAGACTTCAGGATAAAAAAAGTAACTAAGAGACAAAGATGAACATTTCATAATGGTAAAGGGGTCTATACAAGAAGAAGACATAACAGTCATCAATATCTATGCCTCCAATAAGGGAGAATCGAAATATACCAAGCAACTACTAACAGAACTAAAGGGAGAAATTGACCAAAACACAATTATAGCAGAGGACCTAAATACATCATTGATAGCAATGGATAGATCATCCAAACAGAAAATAAATAAAGAAATGCCACATTACATGAAATGGATACAACTGACATTTATGAAGCACATTATCCAAGAACATCAGACTATACATTTTTTCTAGTGTACATGGAACATTCTCAAGTATAGACCATATATTTGGACATAAAAATACCCTCAGCAAATTTAAGAAGATTGAAATCATACTAAGCATATTTTCTGGGCACAAGGCTGAAATTGGATATCAACTGCAAAAAGAAAGCAGGAAAAACCACAAATACGTGGAAATTAAACAACATACTTTTAAAGAACAACCAAGTCAAGGAATAAATGAGAGGAGAGACTAAAAGACATAAAAACAAATGGCAATGAAAATACATCCTACCAAAATTTTGGGGATACAACGAAAGCAGTTTTAAGAGGGAAATTTATATCATTACAGGCCTATCTCAAGAAAAATCCCAGATAAATACTTCACGTTACACCTTAAAGAACTAGAAAAAGAAGAACAAATGAAACCCAAAGTCAGCAGAAGAAAGGAAATAACAAAAATCAGAGCAGAATTAAATGAAATCAATTTAGATTTCATTTAATCTAAATCTAGTTGTCGTTAGAGAACAAAACGACAATTGAAAAATTAATGCAACAAACAGCTGGTGTTTGAAAAGATTAATAAAATTCACAAACCGTTGGCTAAACTCATGAAGATAAAAAGAGAAAAACACAAATAAACAAAATGAGAAATGAAAGAGGGGAAGTTATCAAGGATGCCACAGAAATACAAAGGATAATCCAAGAATACTATGAAGGACTATATGCCACCAAATTCAATAACCTAAAAAAATTGGATAAGTTCTCAGAAACATATAGCCTTCCAAGGCTGAATCACGAAGAACTGGAAAATCTAAATAGACCAATCACCAGTAACGAAATTGAATCAGTCATCCAAAACCATCCCGAAAGCAAAAGTCCAGAACCAGCTGGCTTCACTAGTGAATTCTACCAAACCTTCAAAGAGGATCTAATACCTGTCCTACTCAAACAATTCCAAAAAATTGAAGAGACAATACTCCCTAACTCATTTTATGAGGCCAACATTACCCTGATACCAAAACCTGGTAAGGACAACACAAAAAAAAAAAAATTACAGACCAATATCTCTGATGAATACAGATGCAAAAATCCAAAACAAAATTCTAGGAAATCGAATGCAATAATGCATTAAAAAGATTATACATCATCACCAGCTGGGGTTCATCCCAGGGGCACAAAGATGGTTCACCATACACAAATCCATCAATGTGATACATCGCATAAACAAAATAAATAACAAAAATCATGAGTATATCAATTGATGCAGAAAAAGCATTTGACAAGATACAACATCGATTTATGATTAAAACACTTAACAAAATAGGTATAGAAGGAAAATACCTGAACATAATAAAGGTCATATACGACAAACACCTAGTATCATAATGAATGGTGAAAAACTGAAGCCCTTTGCTCTACATTCAGGAACACGACAGGGCTATCCCCTATCACCTCTGCTCAGCTAACCTCATAATTAATGGTGAAAAATTGAAGCCCTTTGCTCTACGTTCAGGAACACGACAGGGCTGTCCCCTATCACCTCTGCTTTTCAACATAGTATTGGAAGTCCTCGCCAGAACAATCAAGCAAGAGAAAGAAATAAAAGGCATCCAAATTGAGAATGAAGAAGTTAAACTGTCACTCTTTGCAGATGACATGATGCTATATATAGAAAACCCTCAAGACTCTGCCATAAAACTGTTAGAATCAGTCAACGAATACAGTCAAGTTGCCGGCTACAAAATCAAAATACAAAAGTCCATTGCACTCCTATATACTAACAATGAAATCTCAGAAAAGAAATTTAAAAATCAATTCTGTTTGCAATTGCAACAAAAAGAATAAAATACCTAAGAATAAAGTTAACCAAGGATGTGAAAGACCTATATGCTGAAAACTGTAAGACATTTTTGAAAAAAATTGAAGAAGACACAAAGAAATGGAAAGACATTCCTTGCTCATGGATTGGAAGAATCAACATAGTTAAAATGGCCGTATTACCCAAAGCAATATACAGATTTAATGCAATCCCCATCAAAATCCCAATGGCATTTTTTAAAGAAATAGAACAAAAAATCATCAGATTTGTTTGGAAGCACAAAAGACCCCGAATAGCCAAAGCAATCCTAAGAAAACGGAACAATGCTGGAGGCATCACACTCCCTGACTTTAGCTTATACTACAGGGCAACAATAACCTAAACAGCATGATATTGGCAGAAAAACAGACAGAGACCAATGGAATAAAATTGTGAATCCAGAAATAAACCCACATAAATATGGACAGATAATTTTTGACAAAGAAGCAAAAAACATACATTGGAGAAAAGACATCCTCTTCAATAAGTGGTGCTGGCAGAATTGGAAAGCCACATGCAAAAGAATGAAACTGGACTGCTGTCACCATGTGCCATAATTAATTCAAAATAGATCAAAGACCTAAGCATAAGACCTGGAACAATAAACTGCATAGAAGAAAACATAGGTACTAAACTTATGGACCTTGGGTTCAAAGAGCATTTCATGAATTTGACTCCAAAGGCAAGGGAAGTAAAAGCTGAAATAAACGAATGGGACTATGTGAAACTTAAAAGCTTCTGCACAGCAAAAGAAACCATCGACAAAATAAAGAGGCAACCAACAGAATGGGAGAAGATTTTTGCAAACAGTGCCTCTGATACGGGGCCAATATACAAAACATACAAGGAACACATGCAACTTAACAACAAAAAAACAAACAACCCAATTGAAACATAGGCAGACGACCTGAAGAGACGTTTCTCTAAAGAGGACATAAAAATGAGAAATAGACATATGAAAAAATGTTCAACATCACTAATCATCAAAGAAATGCAAATAAAAACCACAATGAGATATCATCTCACCCCAGTTAGAATGGCTATCACCAACAAGACAAATAACAAGTGTTGGAGAGGCTGTGGAGAAAAAGGAACCCTCATACACTGTTGGTGGGAATGCAGACTGGTGCAGCCGCTATGGAAGGCAGTGTAGAGGTTCCTCAAAAAATTACCAGTAGAATTACCATATTACCCAGCAATACCCAGAGGGCTCCTGGGTATCTACCCAAAAAGTCTGAAAACATTTATCCATAAAGACGTTTGTGCTCCAATGTACATTGCAGCTTTATTTACGGTGGCCAAGACGTGGAAACCAAAACATGCTTCAATAGATGAACAGATAAACAAGTTGTGGTATATATACACAATGGAATACTATTTGGTGGTAAGAAAAGATGAAATAGTATCACTTGTGACAACATAGATGGATCTTGAGATTATAATGCTAAGCAAAATAAGTCCGACAGAAAATGTAGAGACTAAAAAATAATAATAATAAAAAATAAAAAAATTGAAAAATTAAAAAATTAAAAAAATAAGTAAACTAAAATAAAATAAAAAATAAAAAATGAAAAAATAAAAAAGAAAAGAAAATGTAGAGACCATATAATTTCACTGATATGTGGTATATAAAACTGAAAAAAAAAACAAAAGAACAAGACAAACAAATGAAGGAACAAAAACTCAAAGAACAAGACAAACAAATGAGAAACAAAAACTCATAGACACAGACAATAATTTAGTGGTTATCAGAGGGTAAGGGGGTGGGGGGTGGGTGATGAGGGTAAAGGGGATCAAATATATGGTGATGGAAGGAGAACTGACTCTGGGTGGTGAACACACAATGGGATTTATAGACGATGTAATACAGAATTGTACACCTGAAATCTATGTAAATTTACTAACAATTGTCACCCCAATAAATTTAATTAAAAAAAAAAACTCACAGACATAGACAATAGTTTAGGAGTTACCAAAAGGTAAGGGGAGAGGGAGCTCTAGAAGATGGTAAACAGGGTCTAATATATGATGATTGAAAGAGAACTGACTCTGGGTGGTGAACACACCGTGTGAGATGTAGATAATGTATTATAGAATTTTACACCTGAAATCTATGTAACTTTACTAACAATTGTCACCCCAATAAACTTGAATTTAAAAAAAAAATTGTTAAGAGGGTAGATTTAATGTTAAGTGTTATTATCACAAACAAAGAAAGAAGAAAGAAAAAGAGAGAGGCAGGGAGGAGGTTGGAAGTTTTTGGAGGAGATAAATACGTTTACGGCATTGATTGTGGTGATGCTCTCACAAGTATATATTTATCTCCAAACTCATCAAGTTGTATACATTAAACATGGACAGCTTTTTGTATGTCAAAAAAAAGTTTTACATACACAAAAAGAATAAAGAAATCTCTTCTAAAATTAAACCCATAATTGTTGTGTTCCTTTGTTTTCTCAATAAGAGACTCATAGGACGTCAGAGGTGGAAGGAACCTGAGAGATTACCTCATCCAGAGGTTCTTAAACTTTAGTGCACATACTTGGTCAGCTTGTTAATAGTAAATAACTGATTCGCATCCCCAGAGATTCCAATTCTGTATGCCTGGATAGTCCAGGAATCTGGATTTTTAACAAGGTCCCTGGTGATTTTGATACATGTGATCCAAAGACCATATTTTGAGAATCACTGATATGTTGCATGTCCCCCAACTGTCAGATGAGAAAGCTTAGGCAGGAAAATAAAAGTGATGAATTGCCCAAAATAACCCAGAGTCAACATTGGCCAACTAGATAAAACCAAAATAACCAATATATATAGGACACAAGATCAAATACTGAAAGCAAAGATTTTTCTTGGGGGTTTTTAGTCCTCTGCAAGAGACAGCACATTCACCTCAGAAGTAGGCCCTCAAGTTTGTTCACATTCTACTAGGCTTTGGCTAGCACTGGTTGGCCCATAAACATGACAAACTCAGCCAATTACAAATGCACCAAACTGCAGATATTGCCACGTCACAAATTAAACTCTAAGAGTCAGAAACTTGTGGGAATTATTTTGGAACACACCATTTGTCTGCTAGAGCTGTGAAGCTGAAAGATGCCAAAATTCTGCCACTAACTACTTGGCAATTCACAACCTCCTTATGCATCTGTTTCTTCGTGCATTAAAAGGCTATAATGAAATCTTTCCTACCTACCTCAGAGATGTGTTATCGAAAGCAGTTAGTTGAGAAGTTGCTTGTATAAGTTTTAAAATGATTACTCAAAAGTAAAGAATGTGCAAAATCCTTTTTTGTATACTTTAGCTGCCACTACTGGATACTTGGAAATGTACAGGTACAGGGAGAGACAAAGGTCAATAGATGCATCTAGAAGGGCTTTTGGCTGGGCTTTAAAAGAAGGGGAAGTGGTTACTGATAAATTGGCAGTAAGGGTAAAGAAAAGGTGGATAGAAGCAGAGTCTATACAGGGGCCAGCCTGATGAAACTACTGACAGAATTTTTTTTTTTTTTCTTATGGGCTCTTGGCCTCCACAAGGCCAAATATACCAACAAAGCAAGACATAGAGGACAGATCTTTATTTTTCCTCCAATGAATTCTCATTAGTTACTAAAATCTATCTACAAAATAATATTTCATTTTAAAGACATTGTTTGCATTTAAAATTAGTATGGCTTTGTTGTTACAGCTTTTCACGTAAGGAAGCATGTTGACATTAAATGGAGTCACTCAGCCTTTGCATTTCTTGGCTCCAGCATTCCAGATTAACAAATCTTTTACTGTATTTATATTTTCACTCTATAAAATATACATGACTTGTTTTTCTCCTATCTAAGACAGGCCAAGTCAACTTTCATCAAGGCATCATCAAATAACATTTTATTAAGCCCCCACCTGCTACATCATAGAGCACTGCAGTGAGCTAAGGAGGCTGAGTGAAGAAGGATAAGTTCACATTGCGGCTACTTCAAGAAGTAGGGAGTTTTGAAAGGCATATATTTGTTAAGCTTTGGCACAATTTCAGTGAGGTGATAGAAACTGAAACAGAACTTAATGGTCATCCATTCCAAGCATCCGATCTAAAGTACAACTTCTCACTCAAAAAAACTCCCGCTATAAAAGTCTTGATATATGACCAACTCATATCTGCTTGGAAATGTCCAAAGACGGGATGTTCACTACCCCAAATGATAGTTTATTACATTTTTTATCAATTCACTAAAAGAGAGTTCTTTATTTGATATTCACTTCCCTATAACATAATTCAGTGATTTTAGTCATACAGAATTGAGTTTGATTTCCAATTCTGCCATTTACCAGTTATTTGACCTTGCGTATCTTCCTAAAGTTCTCCGAGCCTCAGTTTCCTTACCTGTAATACGAGGATAAGCCCCTACCTTAGTGGTTTGTTGTGTGAATTAAGTTAAATGTGAAAAGTACTTAGTAATTTACCTAAGTAACAAAGAATTTACCTAACAAAGAATACTTTGTTAACTGAGCAACTTAGGTAAATTATCCCACTCACTTGTTCTAGCTCTGTCATTTGCTACTAATGTTTTAATTCCTTTTTATATGCATGTGATAGTCCTTTACATATATGATGATGATAAACGCTTTTCCTTCCTGACACTTGTCTTTACCCAGCTAACCATCTCCAGTTCCTGAATCATTTTATGGTACCATAAAATCCTAAACCACTATGCTGTTGAGACCATAAAAATACTCCAATCTAATAGGCTCTGAATAGGTGACTGGGTGTTTCAGTGACTGGGACATCTATCAACCAAGGATGTGATACAATCCAGATCAACACTTTAGTCTAAACCATTATAAGATGGAAAAAATAAATCCAAATATAACATTAATCACAATCAATGTGAATGGACTTCATTATCTGGTTACAAGACAAACATTGTCAGACTGGATTAAAAAATAAAATACAACTCTGCTATTTGCAAGGGACACATCTGAAGCTTAACACACAAAAATTTAATATAAAATGTATGAAAAAATTATATTAAGAAAACACTAGACAAAAAAACTGGTAAAGTAGCATCATTATCAGACAAAATAGATTTAAAGACAAAAGGATTACTATACATAAAGAGAATCACTACAAAAATGGCTCAATTCACCAGGAACATATAACAAATTTTATATGTATACACAGTTAATAACATGCATTCAAAAGTATATAGAGCAAAAAACATCTGAACCACAAAAAAATTAACAAATCCAAACAATAATGTAAGATTTACACTTCAGAAACTGACATATCAAGCAACAACAAAATTCAGTAATGATATAAAAATCTGAACAATACAACAAACTTGATCTGATGTGTATCCATAAAACAATTAATCCAACAACTTGAAAATATACATTCTTTTCAAGCATGCATGGTTTATGAAAATTAACCACATTCCAGGTGATAAAATAGATCTCAATAAATTTCAGGTTCTCTTACCTCATGCACTATATTATCTGACAACTAATAGTAAAATTTAACATCAGCAGCCAGAAGAACTACAAAAGGAAATTATGTATTTGAAATTCAAAAACACTTCTAAATTACTCACAGCTTTCAGAAGAATGAAAATTAGAAAACACACATAACAGAAAGATAGCAAAAATAATGCTGATCAAAATTTGTGAAATGCAGCATGAGATAGATGTATAACTTTAGATTAGGGAAGAATTTATTTAAATGAGATTTTTAAAAGCAGGAACCGTAAAAGGAAATGTTGACTAATTTACTACATCAAAATTAACAATATTTTTTCATAAAATGACCACTGAATGACAGATAAAAAACCAAAAACTGGGAGAAATATTAGCAATATAAATACTAACAAAGGATTAGAATCTAGAATACATAAAAATGTCAAAGAACTGATGAGGAAAAGATGAACAATCCAATAGAAAAATAGTGAAAGTCATTCCACACAAAGAGAAACAAGAATAGTGAATAAAAAAAATTAAAAGATCCTGAACTTCATTAGTAATCAGGGAATTATAAAGTCATCAGGGAATTATAAATGGAATCACAAGATACCATTCACACCATAATACTGACAAAAACAGAAAAAGTCTGATAATAAGTGTGAGAAAGAACAAAAGAAGAATTCCTACATTATTTGGCAACAGTGTGAACTGTTATATCTAGTTTGCAAAACAATTTGGAATTATATAGTAATTTGAGCATGCACTTACCTATGACCTAGCAATTCTACAAACACATGTGCTGGTATGAGGACCAATGGACGTTGGTGATAAGGGTATGCTTAGTTTACAAAGCTAAGTTGATGATACTGTGATCATCACCTCAATGCCCAGTGGAACTTTCCCAGACTCATTTATCAGTCGTCTGTCAAAGAAACAGCCTCGTAAAGAATACACTCTAGAATCTCCACACTGAAACAGAAGCTAGAACACTGACTCATACCATCAAGAAGTTCTGCAACCATGAGGAGCCTCCTGAAGCTACCAAACTGCTAGAAACAATAGGCTGAGCACTTGCATTTATAGATTCAGCTAGAATTTCCTGAGAGCTTACTACTACTACATGCCAGGCTCTGGGTTAGTACTTCAGATAAAAGTGATGAACAAAGGAGATGCAGTTCTCTTTTCTCATAAAGGTAACATTGGTCAAGACAAAGGCCTATATTAAAACTACACAAATAACCATATCAATAGAATCGTGATAAGTGTTATGAAGGAGACACAGTGGTACTATGAGAACATATAAAATGGGAGCTCATGAGTCAAGGAAGATAGGGAAGGCATTCCTGAGGAAGTCATATTGAACCGGATGGCAAAAAGAAGTTAGCTAGGCAAAGAGAGAGGGCAACAAGCACTGGAGGGAAAAGTAAGAGAGTTTGAAAATTCTCATACAGGAAGAGAGAGAAGCATGGCAAAATAAAGACAGAAAATGTAGTAGATAGGTAGGAGCCAGATCACAAATGGCCTTGTGGGCCATCAAAGCATTTCGGGCTTTATTCTAAAAGCATGGGAAGTTATTAGAGGATTTTAACTGGGAGTGAGACATACTTGAACTTCCCTTTTACAACGCAGGTTGCAGCATGGAGAATGGACTGAATAACACTCACAGCAGACACAGGGAGCTGGTTAGAGCCTACTGCAGCAATCCAGGTGGTACCAGGCTCTCTATAGATGGTAGTAGAGATTGAGAGATGTGGTCTTATTCTAGATATATTCTGGTGGTAGAAACAGAACTTAGTGAAAGACAGGACTGGAAAAAATGGGGAATGGGGATAAAGGAGATAAAGTATCATGAATAACTGCCTTTCTGACATGGACATCTAGGAGTATTATTGAAACAGTACTGCTGCACACAGTCACGTGCATTAAAATTAGTACCTCTTAAAGGTGTACAGTGTGCTACCTGTAAGACCACAGATGGCAGACCTGTCAGTGACAAATTACTCAACTGAACAACACTACAGAAGGAGATATGGAGAGAAAAGTCATTAGTTTAGATTTAAACATTTTTCACAAAGAAGACAGTCTAGTTAAAACTAAGCATAAATTCACAATTCTATACTCTTCTTACTCAGAAATTTTCTAAGTCTATGAATATGGTAGTCACTAAGCACTCTTAGCTACTGACAACTTAAAATGTGGCTACACCAAATAGAGATATGCTGTAATTGTAAAATACAGTCTAGATTTCAAAGACTAAGTGTAGAAATAACGAATATAAGATATCTTATTAATTATTTATATTGATTACATGTGGAGAGAATATTTTTGACATTATATTAAATAAAATATATTACTAAAATGTATTTCACCTGTTTCTTTTTATTTTTTTAATGTGGTTACTAGAAAATTTAAAATTAGGTACAGAGTTCACATTATGTTTCTATTGGACAAGACTGTGTTAAGAAATAACTGAACCATGTATTCATTATTATCTATGTCTTCATTAAGTAATGATGGATTGAAATTTTACATTGTTAAGACTGGTGGAAGGGAAATACAGATGTACCTCAAGCTGAAAATTCAGGACAATAATAAATGAGGTCATTTGTTAATTGAATGAAAAGTGAGCAATTGAAATCCCTTTACTCCAGAAATTTCACCTCTCTACCAATACAGACAATAGTCACAAATAGTCAGGAATGGGATGTCACCAATATCTTAGCTTTGGGAGAAAGGGGAGGGACTTTTAAATGTTCTGGAAATGCTGAGGTATAACAAAAAGGAAATTTAACAATGTTAAAGTAAAACATAAATAGGTCCTATCTTTAAAGTAGGTTTCAAACAGAAGTCATCCATTGAGATTTGAGAAGGCTCCAGATAGCAGGAGGATAATATGAGAAAGAAGTTGCCGTAGAAACAGTATCACGATTTTGTCAGAAATTGCCTTGGTCTTAATTTCTAATTACAAAGAGATTTTACTGTTCCAAATAAACATTTTTCACTCTTTACTTCTTGGAAGTTTTTGTGGGTTTTTTTTCTCTTCTATTAAGAATGGAAAATTTTAAAACAGCAACTACATTAAGGTAGAGTAGCAACTAACCCACATATTTTGGATAATAATATGTGAATAAATATTCAAATTTCAAAAAAGATTTTAAAAACCTAAATATAATCCACACTGAGCCTACCAAACAAACATCCTAACCTGGTCCAAACACTTACCGTTAGATGCTATTCCTCCATTTATACTGACTCCAGGAAAAAAAAAATTCTCTGGAAGTTTCTTCATTATTAATGTTGAAGAAACTAAAAGGCATTTTTCATTCTGTAGAGGTTGGGGGTATGCAGAAAACACGATGTGGAAATTGATGTCAGCTTTGTGAAAGATAAACAGAAATACCACCTATGACCAGGTTTAGACATGAATCACTAGTTGGAGATAAGGCCAAACTCAAATGAGTTCCTTCTTTTAACATATTTTAAACACTATTGATTTGCGTATTCTACTCAACATTATTCAATTATAGATCATCCATCTTTGTAATTGCCCAAGCCTCTGACTTCTTTTTTGTCATTTCCCTGAACACCTCTAGCCATTTCACTACTTCCTAATGTCTGGATGGGAAGACAAAGGAGGTAGTTAAATTCATATCAGTCAATTTCACTTTTTAGCAACACTCTGAAATATTCATAAGGGGAAAAGTGAGGTTTCTACATTATCTGAGAGTTTATTTAACCATATTGGAATATCAAAATGGGAAAGAATATGTTCATGTTTTTTCATGCCTAGTTAAAATTCCATTGCTCTTTTTAAATTAATTTAAAAATCAAGAATTCCTCCATCAGTCATGAACCTGCACCTCTGGTCCACAGAGAACTCCTTCCTTTCTCAACGCCCAGCCTATCCACCATCACAGTTACGGACCCTCATATCTCTTTTATATAGTTATTCTCATGAAAATGGACTTATGCCTCATTCCTTCTCCATTGATTATCACAATGCATCTGAGGTATGGAGAATTTCCTGTGGCATTTCATGGAAGCTCCTGGCTTCTCCTTTATCACTAGCAGTGAATAGTGCCTCCCCCTTCCCCATCTGTTCCTATGCTGCTGTAAGTCAATCAAAAATTTTAGATCCACCATGAGTAGAGAGAATCTGTGTTTATCCTACAATACAAGGGTAACTAAAGGTTCCCAGATTAAAACAAACAATTGATTCCATCCCAGACCTGAAAGCTCATGGTGGCCTCAAGGAAAGCCTCAACTATTGAAGGAAGTAACCTCTGCTTACAGTACACATATATCCAACTTTATAGTCTTCCCTACAACTTGTGAAATAGCTTACCTCTAATTAAGAGATACAGTAAGTAAGGGTCAGGTAATAAGTCACACAGTTACTAAATTAAGTGATAGAGCCAAGGTTCAAATCCAGGTCTAGATGGTTAAAGCCCAGTAAACTCTAGACTGGTGACTTTTTCCTAGTACTTCTCCTCTTCAGAGCCTAGTTCAATGAAAATGCTGCTATAGGGAAGAAATGAAATAGTGTAAAAGAAATGGGTAATGGAGGTGGCAAATGGTACCCAACGAACAAGGTTTCAGGACTACATTAACTAAAGAATTTCCACTTTTACCTTTTTTATGCATTGGGCTTCCATAAGGTTTCATGGTAGGAGTGGGGAGTGGGAGGTTGAATGCACATATTTTTTTAATTAAAGTTTATTTGGGTGACTATTATTAGCAAAGTTACATAGACTTAAGGAGTACAATTCTGTAATACATCATCTATATATCACATTATATGTTAACCATCCAGAGTCAGTTCTCTTTCCATCGCCATATATTTGATCCCCTTTACCCTCATCTACCACCCTGCTCCTCCTTACCCTCTGGTAACCACTAAACTATTGTCTATATCTACGAGTTTTGTTCTTTCATTTGTTTTTCTTGTTCTTCTGTTGTTTTCAGTTTTACATACCAAATATCAGTGAAATCATGTGGTTCTCTACTTTTCCTGTCTGACTTATTTTGCTTAGCATTATAATCTCAAGATCCATCTATATTGTCTCAAATGGCATTATTTCATTTTTATTTATGGCAGAATAATATTCCATTGTGTATATATACCACTTCTTTATCAAATCATCTATCAAAGGACACTTTGCTTGTTTCCATGTCTTGGACACCATAAATAATGCTGCAACAAACATCAGAGCACATGTATTTATGGATAAAAAACATTTATGGATAAATGTTTTCAGATTTTTTGGGTAGATACCCAGGAAAGGGATTGCTTGGTCATATGGTAATTCTATTCGTAATTTTTTGAGGAATCTCCACACTGCCTTCCATAGCAGCTGCACCAGTCTGCATTCCCACCAAAAGTGTATGAGGGTTCCTTTTTCTCCACAGCCTCTCCAACACTTGTTACTATTTGTCTTGTTGATGATAGCCATTCTAACTGGGGTGAGGTGGTATCTCATTGTGGTTTTTATTTGCATTTCTTTCATGATTAGTGATGTTGAGCATTTTTTTCATATGTCCATTTGCCATTTGTATGTCCTCTTTGGAGAAATGTCTATTCAGGTCCTCTGCCCATTTTTTAATTGGATTGTTTGTTTTTTTGTTGTTGAGGTGTATGAGTTCCTTGTATATTTTGAATATTAGCCCCTTATTGGAGGCATTGTTTGCAAAAATCTTCTCCCATTCGGTTGCATCTTTGTTTTAAAAAAAAGGGGTAATGGACATACAGTTAATTGCCCTAGATCAGTGGGCCTCAAACTTTCATGCACATTAGAATCACTTGGAAAATGAGTCTTTAAATCACTTTAGAATAGTCTTTAAAAATCCTGTTGCCATGCCTCAACTGAGACAAATTACATCAGAATTTCTAAGGGTGGGACCCAGAAATCAGTAGCTTTTAAAGCTTCCCGGTGAGACCTATGTACATTCAAGTTTTCAGAACCCCTGCTCCAGATTAAGAATGCTAACTCTTGAGTTAGTCTTCCAAAGAAAAGATTTTATGGGCCCACTGACAACCAGTCTTTTGGGGGAAGGAGAAAAGAAATGAGCTGGACACTCTCATTGTTTGCCTCCCTGTACTAAGCTTCCTTCTTTGGCTGTCTTCTTCTTCCCAAATTTAATCTCCTAATGTCTGTCATCAGCTTCTCCCAAGACACTTGGGACTCTACAGATGTTATTTCAAATTTGGGTCCTCTTGGGTCCTACCCCAAGAGAGAGGGGTAGACTTCAAGAAAGGAGAACAAAACTCAAACTGTTAGGCCACTGAGATTTTTCTATGACCTTCTTATGGCTTTAGTTTCCTTTCATTTTCCAGCTTCTTGGCTCTAACTTGTTTTATTCAGGTTAACTATTCAAAATACATATCGGATAGGATTATTATATCCTTAAGCTCTGTGCTATGGCCCAGCAAAAAGAAAAAAATTACCTGGTTCTTTCCAAAAGGACTATGACCCCATGTGTTCACATGAGTCTGTATCTGTCAGCTCTGGCAGGGAGTAGGACACGTAAACATGGAATATTCCTACTGCTTTTGTGTTTATTCCTTTCATTATCAGAGGCCCTCTGTGTACAGGTCTCGCCACCACTGACAATCTCATTTTAGTAGGAGTTATAATAGTACATACAGATGCATGAAATAGTCATATTTTCAGAGAAATACGTAGGGGTGACTTAACATTAGCCAAAAAACACAAATAATGAAGCAAATATGGCAAAAGTTTTAAAATTATTAAACCAAATGATGTGTATATGGATATCCATTATTATATTCTCATTATAGTGTATTCTCATTTGAATATAGTATATTCTCATTTGAAATTTTTCATAATAAAAAGTCATTTTAAAAATTCTCATTCTTGAAAAATTGGTACAGCTAGAAAATACCATCCTTCCTATAATGAAGATTTACATAGGAAAAAACTCTGGAACTGTGAAACAGGATGTGCAAATATACAGTGTGTAAGACAGCTATAGGACAATTGTCTACAATCCTAGGCCCACGCCCAACTCTCCCTGCCTTAATTTACACATCCTGAATGAGAAGAGAGCATTGCCTTGGGGTGCATGTGCAAGGCTTCACACCTAACAAGGAATTGCACAAGACCTCTTCAGCATAGCCACAGAGTTCCAATTTGCCCATAGAGGTCGACCCAAGCTCCAGGAGCTTCCTATCAATTTCTTCCCATCAATTTCTGTCATTTAAAACTTGTGTACCTGGTACTACATATGTTGGAAGATTACATGTGACACAAATGTTCTCACTACATGTAGGTAATATAGGTGCTCATTCCATGCAGAGATGACATCACTTATCACATCTAGCAGCACGTGTGCTGTGAGTTCCTTTTTCTCTTAGTGTTGATAGATTTGTTTACTCTCTAATCCAATCCTCCTGGGGCCCTAGACCATACGTTTATCATACTGGCTCAGCCAGAAGTCCCTGTAAGTTAAAAAATATGTATAGGGATCAAACACATGGCCCTGTGCTCTAATGAAGTCCACCAGCTCAGTCTCAGAGACCACATTCATAATCTCACACCTGGCAGACCAACAGGGCTGGCTCAGAAAGTATCTGTGTGATACTGACTTAAGAACAGAGAAAACTCTGTGGTGTATGAAGTACTTTCTTGGTTTCCCAACTTGATACTGACCACATCCACCCTTAGAATGTGCCAAATAATCCCAAGGAAAGCAAAGATTTTCTGTTTCAGGAAGGCTGTACCCAAAATGTTCAAAAGCCTAAAATCCACAAATCAAGAGATAATGAAAATTTCTAAGATGATGAAAGGTTAAAGACCTTTTTCTTTTCTTTTTTTTTGTTTAATTTATTTATTGGGATGACAATTGTTAATGAAATTACATAATTTCAGGTGTACAATTCTGTATTACATCATCTATAAATCCCATTGTGTGTTCACCACCCAGAGTCAGTTCTCCTTCCATCACCATATATTTGATCCCCCTTACCCTAATCTCCCACCCCCCACCCCCCTTACCCTCTGGTAACCACTAAACTATTATCTGTGTCTATGAGTTTTTGTTTCTCATTTGTTTGTCTTGTTTTTGGTTTATATACCACATATCAGTGAAATCATAGGGTTCTCTGCTTTTTCTGTCTGACTTATTTCGCTTAGCATTATACTCTCAAGATCCATCCATGTTGTCACAAATGTTCCTATATCATCTTTCCTTAACGCCGAATAGTATTCCATTGTGTATATATACCACAACTTCTTTATTCATTCATCTATTGAAGGACATTTTGGTTGTTTCTGTGTCTTGGCCACCGTAAACAAAGCTGCAATGAACATTGGAGCACACATGTCTTTATGGATAAATGATTTCAAATTCCATAGTGGCTGCACCAGTCTGCATTCCCACCAACAGTGTATGAGGGTTCCTTTTTCTCCACAGCCTCTCCAACACTTGTTGCTATTTGTCTTGTTGACAATAGCCATTCTGACTGGGGTGAGGTGATATCTCATTGTGGTTTTTATTTGCATTTCTCTGATGATTAGTGATGTTGAGCATTTTTTCATATTTGTCATATTCTATTTGTCATTTGTAAGCCCTCTTTGGAGAAATGTCTCTTCAGGTCCTCTGCCCATTTTTCAATTGGGTTGTTTGTTTTGTTGTTGTTGAGTTTCATGAGTTCCTTGTATATTTTGGATATTAGACCCTTATCAGAGGAACTGTTTGCAAAAATCTTCTCCCATTCAGTCGGTTACCTTTTTATTTTGTCGATGGTTTCTTTTGCTGTGCAGAAACTTTGAAGTTTCATATAGTCCCATTTGTTTATTTTAGCTTTTACTTCCATTGCCTTTGGAGTCAAATTCATAAAATGCTCTTTGAACCCAAGGTCCAAGCTTATGGCAATTTTTAGTAGCAATAATTGAAAGCTAATACAATTAACTAGAACTGTGTTCTCTAATATATTAGCCACTATCCACATGTTATTAAGTTCATTAAAATAAAATCAAAATTCAATTCTTCGATTCTTCACAATAGCCACATTTCCAGTGATCAATAGCCACCTGTGGCTAGCGGTCATTATATTGGACAATGTAGACAAACACTTCTATTATCACAGAAATTTCTATCGGACAGCAGTGAACTCTTCGATTATGCTTTAAGGCCTATAACTTTGTGCAGGGCTATCTTTAAAGACATAAGCCTCTTTTTCTTTCCTAAATTAAAAGTAAAAGCTATATGTCTCCAGGAAAAAATAAATAAAATGCCATAGATAGAGTTGAAACAAATGGTTTTTGGGCCTATAGGATATGAACAATTGGACACAAATATTTTTGGGTTCAGAGAAGAGGTCTAAGATGCATATACATATTTGGATGACAGTATTGCAGATGGTATTTGAAGTCAAGAGCATTGAAGAAATTGTCTAGGGAGAGAGTATAGAATTAAGGGGGAAAAAGTGGGGTTCATTCAGTCTGAGACTTGAGGAACTTCAACCTTTAAAAACTTGATAAAGAACGATGAACAGGAAAGAATCTTAAAAGCAGAAGGGGCTAAAGTATTTATGCTTATTTCTAAGGTCTCTCTAAACAGTTCTGTTGTCAGTTGCCCAAAGATATTTTCATCCACCTTGAGCCTATCTCTATTATGGGATTCAACTTAATTTATCATATTTTAATCATTAATTTTCTTGTCTGTTTCTTCTGTGTCCTTGAGAGCAGGGACTTTGTCTCTTAAAATTATGCTTGAAACCGTAGTGTGGGCCTATTATAAAAAAGAAAATTTTCTGGTTTTACTGAGTCAAGCTGTGGGCTTGGTGGAAGGTATTTCATTGAGTTCAAAGGTTTTTATCACTCCTACACTTGTGACTATTCCAGAATGTTATAGTTGTAAGAAATAGGAAAATTGAATAACAAGACCATTACTGCAATTGAAAATTTACAAAAAATGTAAAAATATGTAATAACTATTATATAAAAAAAATCAAAATCCCTTCCTCCTCTATAACTTTTCTGGGTTTTCTTCACAGTACTAATATAATGAAACCTGAAGATGTAATGCAGTTAGTGTCAATGAATGAGGTCATGTTATTCACAATTATACTACTGCTTATAAATCATAACTTCTCATTTTAACATTAAGCTGTCATTTTAAATGTGAGCCTTCAAATGTTTTAAAAACTGGTCTTCACTCATGTAGACCCAACTTCATATTCTTTTGAAATCAGTGAAATGTATTTTGTTGAAAGTCTTTCTCCAACTTAGTCCATATTTCACCTATATTCTCTACCTCTGATACACTCTAGGCACTGACCTTAACTTCTCAGGAGCTAAGCCCCACTCTTCTCTTGCCCCATGCAAGTCATGTTGATGCTTTTCCCCAAAGCTAACAAAATGCCCAGTCAGCCAAGTCACCTGGAGATAAGAAGTATAACAAGCAGCACAAAAAGATAACAGATACAGGTTGAAGAACACATACTTGACTTACAATGACAGTCATTGGTTCAAAACCGGGTATGAAGGAAAAATTCCACAGATCAAGTAAACACAAAATTCCTTCCACAGGTCAAGAACAAACAGTAAGTCTTAAAAAAAAAAAAATCAGGCAGCAAAGATTATGAATTAAAGCAGAGTCCAAACAACGAGACTGGATCACCAGATGACAGCAAGTCTTCAACATTACAGCTGTTTGCTTCAGCCCAGAAAAAAGAAGCAATTTCCAAACATGGGAATGACAGGCGTAACTAGCACAGGCATCCAGCAGAAATGAGGAATGACAGGGAGGAGAGAAGGGCTCACTGATTCACACACTACTTACATTAGGTCCATTATGAAAAAGAATATAGAAATTTCATTGTCAAAGGCAAAAATTATATGACATAGAATAATGTATTTCAGAATGAAAAATGGAGAAGAGTTGCTAATCATAGAAAATATTATTAAATCCTAAGTAAAATAATGAACATAATTGGGAAACATGCTCCTGAGATTCATTCAGCAAGGAAAAAAGAAAGTTTCAGATAAAGTTAGGGGGAAGTGGCAGTAGCTAGTAAAGATGGAGAGGAAAAAGAGGGAAAGGCTTACTGGTAGACCTGATTAGGTCAGGCTCCAAACTGGTGAGGTGGATACCAAATTTTCTACTGCAGCAGCTTCTGAGACTAACTTCTAGCAGCTGCAGGTCTTAAAGTAGAAACAAATCCATGCGAAGACAGCAACATGAAGAATTTGGACTCCTTCCTCTTTGCCTTTCAGAAAGTTTCCCATCTGCTTGCTGATACCTGAAGGTCACCATTTCACAATTACAGACAAATTGCTTAAAATAAAAGTGTCTATGGTCTATCACACTGAGAAGCTACCGTGTTTGCCCCGAAAATAAGACCAAAACGGAAAATAAGTCCTAGCATGATTTTTCAGGATGACATCCCCTGAACATAAACCCTAATGAGTGTTTTGGAGCAAAAATTAATGTAAGACTGGGTCTTATTTTCAGGGAAACACAGTATGTGAGGAAAACTCTGCTTTCTGTTCTTACTCTTTATGCCCACTCAAACACAGACACATGCCATGTCTACTAAGCAGTCAGTGTACTAGGTGCTAGGGTTTTCCGCACGAAGGTAAGTAAGAGATAAAGTCTCTGCTCTCAAAGATAATACAAGGAACAGACATGAAAGTTAATGATTAAAGTATGATAAATTAAGTTGAAAATTAATGATTAAAATAATGAATTATGGAGGTAGGCTCACGGTGAATGAAACTATCTTTGGACAACTGACAACAGAACTGTTTAGAGAAGCCATGAAAAGATACATATATAATTTAGCCCCTTCTACTTCTAAGAGTCTTCCCTATTCATCCTTCTTTAAGTCCTTAAAAGTTAAAGTTCCTCAAGGCCCAGACTGAATGAAACCCTCTTTTTTTCATAACTCTATACTCTCTCCATAGACAAATTAATCAACGCCCTTGACTTCAAATACTATCTAAAATGCTGTTACTCAAATATGTATATTCATCCAAAACCTCTTTGCTGAACCTGAAAATATGTATATTCCATTATTTATTTGACATCACCAACTGGATGTTTTACAGGTACTTCGAATTCAAGATTTCCAAAATTGAACACCTGCTCTTCAAGACCACAAATAGTCAAACTCAGTTGTCTCCCTTCAATCTGTAGAGCAACAAGACTGATTTCCTGTTTACAGTTCTTCAATTGCTTCCTACTGCTATTAGGATAAAACTCCAAATATCTGCACACAGCCTCTTCATTTCTGAATAGATTGCCCTCTCCCTTCATAGGCTCATCTCAGACACTCTCCTATCCGAACCTGAGATACCAAAGTCTGGCAATTAAGTTCGCGAACTCATCCTAGAAAAAGTGCTACATACCTCACTGTTGAATAACACTATAGTCAACATGGAAGTACTCCCCTTGGGAAGCTATGCACTGATGCCAGCGCCTACACTGTTCTACACTTCAATGCAATCTTGGAACTCTTTTTCTGGAATGGCCATCAGAGCTATCATGGTACTACACTTAATGTCCTGAATGTCATCCTTTCAATATTTCCTTTATCTTCGGGTAAAGAAAGAAGTCATTGGGGCCAGATCAGATAAGTAGGGAGGGTGTTCCAATATAGTTATTTCTTTACTGGCTAAAAACTCCCTCACAGACAGTGTGGTAAGCTGGTACAGTGTCATGATACAAGAGGTCCTTTGGGACCATTTTTGTACACATCTTTCTCATGCCAAGAGTTTCAGTTAAGATTTTCCTAACTGTTACTATATTGATGTTTACTTGGTCTGCTATGCTTCTTACAGGCAGCTGACAATTCTGACGCACAGTTCAACGAATTTTTGCAATATTTTCATCAGTTCTGCTCGTTACTGGTCGCCCTGATATCTCTTCATCAGTGACACATTCTCTCTCCTCATAAAAATGTTTAATCCATTTGTATACTGCCATTTTCTTCATGGCATGATCCCCATAAACCTGGAGTAACATGACCCTGATTTCACTTCCACTCTTGCCAAGTTTAACAAGAAATTTAATGTTTGTTCGTTACTCTAATTCAAACTCAGACATTCTCATGACGGCACACAAACACCCACAACAACAATAATGAACACCACTCAGCAAGATACCACCTCACATCCACACAAACACAGCTGTGAGACACTAATGCACCAATGTTATGAAACCTTACTGAGCTAGTTGTACAGTGCTGCCAATATAAGCACATGGTAGCAAGTTCGCAAACTTAATTGTCACATTTTGTCTGTTTGACTTCATTTCACACACTCCAAACATGCCATGCTTTGTCCTAATCCTTCTGCCTGGAATATACCCTTCTTTCCCCCTTAAATTAATTTTTTACTTCAGAGTTCAACTCAACCTGTATTTCCTTAAAGATGCGTTCCTGATTCTCTGCATTAAGTAAAAATTTCTAGGAATATGCTTCATAGCATAACCACAATAAGATTAAATAAGAACAAACATTTATTAAGCATTTACTATTGAACCAAACACTATTCTAGGTGATGGAGATTCAGCAACAGGAAAGACAAACAAGACCTCTGCTCTCTTGTAACTTGGATTACTTGAAATACTTGGCTAAGGAGAGACAGTAAGCAAATAGACCAAAAAAAAGAAAAATAATTTCAGATAATAATATGAGGATAATAAAACAGATAATGTGATATAGAGTGATTGGGTCAAGAACAGGGCAAAAGGAAAAAGTACTGCAATAGATGGATTATTCAGGGTCTGCTTTTCCTGAAGGAATATAAGCTCCAAAGGGTAGAGACTTTGTCTAATGCTATATCCCAAATGCCTGGATATAACAGGTTCTCAATGAACATCTGAGGAATAAATGTATGAAAGATGTTGGTTTCTAAATAGGACGATTTTCCAATATGCAAAAGAACAGCTGCAATCTCAGGGAAGTCACATTTTTATATTACAAATTATATCAACAGTACATCTTTAAAATACTTGAATAGATTAATAATTTTTTTATAAATATATCCATTTCCATAGGTCCCTGGACATATATGTGGTCCTTCATGGATCAAAATCCCCTCACATAATCTAAGTACTTGATTCTTGACCTCTTAACCCGCTATAGCCAAACAGACTACAGGATACCCACACAAGTGGCCAATAACCTCTTTGTTTATTAAAGTGCTATTGGTAAGTCAATAGTGCACTCTTATCCAAGGCAGATGGACCCCAATCTTATGAGAGATGACTAAGGGAAATAAACAATTTATACAGCAAACTATGTAAAATTCCATTCAGAAAATCCTAATAGCCAATGTTCAACAAATAGTATATAATCACCTAGAAGGGAACTTAGAAAAACTTGCTTGCTGTAAAGGCCTTATGGCTTACTTTAAAAGGAAGAAAATATTGATTCCCAGGTCCATTCATGTATTTCTTAAGATGCAGAAACTAGACTAGATTATCTTGTAGGTTTGAAGCATTAAATTATTCATTTATTCATTCATTCATTCATTCAATAAGATTTGCTGAGCACTAACTACATGCCAGGCACTATGTAAGATATTGTGTATGGGACTTTCTGAACCGCGGAAATAAAATCTGTGTAGTGGCAATGCTTAGCAAAATGACCACACTGCTTAGGAAGATGGCTGTATATCTAGGCAAACTTAGATGGCAGGAGATATTTATTATCATCTTTGCCAGAGAAAGATACATAGTGAAGTCTCATTATTCATGGTAGTTACACTATATAAAGTCACCACAAACACTGAATTAGAGAATACTGAACCATGGCTCCTAGGGGAACACAGTGTTAGGTTCCTGTGAACCTCTAAGTTACATTTTTGTCAACTTACCAATATACGACTTGTTTTATGTGTGTTTCTTTTAAAGCATGATATTTAATATTTATTGTTTAGTGACATTGAACTCATAGCTAACAACATTATTACTCATGGCTGAACAAAGCTTATCTAACACATATACTTTCTATGTGTGGGACATCACAGCTTTTCACGCACTTAGGAACACTAGAAAACACTTCAGCACTACACTCGAGGGCCATTTTAAACACTGTAATCGACCCCCAAAAAAGCAGAAAAATGTGAAAAATGTGGCACTAAGTAGACCACAAAAATGATATTTGTTTACAGTATGAGTGAAGAGAAAAGAAAGAGGCGGGGAGGGGAAAGGAGGGAAGGAAAGAAAAAGGATAATATATAATTCTTGGGTTTGCACCTGGCTCTACCACTTATTAGCTGTGTGGTCTTAGAAAAGTTACTTCATGGCTCCATGCCTCAGTTTCCCTTTCTCTGAAATGAAGATAATATTACATACCAAATTTATAGTAAACATTAAAGGAGTTAATACAAATGAAGGGTTTGCTGTAGTGCCTGGCATATAGTAAGCACTAAGTAAGTGTTAGCTATCAAAATAAACAAATAAATATAAAGTAATGGGAAATTATCTTACACTTTCAGTAAAAATATGGATGGCTACAAACTTGATATCAATAGCTATAGCTTTCATTCACCTTTCTTTCTATTCTCCCTTCCCCTCCTACCTCTTTTCTTCTTCTCACTGCTTCCTTCTGCCTATGCCTCAGACTCCCTGGAGGCCCACACAGGATGCTGGGAGATTCCCCTCCCTCAAAGACTTTGCTGACCTAGAGACAAAGTTTTCTCTACAGGCAAGCAGCTCTCAATCCAGAATTAAGATGGCACTTCCTTCAAGTGCAGACTAGACGGCTTCTAGAATGAACACTCCTCCCTGCTGCATACCCAACAGCTCCTCCAAGGACAAACGAACCATCCGCAGGCTGGTTGTTAACTCTGGAGGCTTATTGTTAACTCTGGAGCTCTGCATCTGCCCTTTTCCATGCCAGCAAGAGACTAGACAGTTGCCATCTTGCCAGCGTGACTTCAGTTTTCAGTGGGACACCAAAGAAGCGAGGCTCCACACAAAATAGACAGATGAGTAGCCATATGAGAAACTAATAATGCCAAAGCCGGGCCTTCTCAAAGCAAACCTCCCATGTATTTGTCTGAGCTGGAGGATGTGGACAGGAAGTTTGGACCAGAGCCCATGAGTAGAAGGGAAGAAATACAATGACCATTGAACAAACAACTTCCTTGGGTTGGGGATAGGGAAGGAGTCAGGAGCAGAGACACTCAAGCCAGCCCCAAGTGGCAGGGCTTTAGCTGGTAGCTTGAAAATGCTCTCCTGCCAAGGTTGCCAAGGAACACACTCACAGGCCGAGAGTATGTCATTCAGAGTGTCTTCCCAGTGACTGTGTGTGGCACATTTTGAGGTTGGCAGAAACTATGACTCACATTTCCTCTTTGGAACTTCCTCATCCTTCAGATTAGGACAAGCTGCCCTTTTTCAGTTTCCATAGTATTAGCTTCCAGTTAGATACATTTAAACTTCCAAATTAAGCAGAAAAATGCTTTGAAAATGTACTACTGCCTTCATTGAAAAAGATAGTTTGGGATTTAGAAAACATCAACTATTTATCTGATTCGACACATCTAACTATTGCTAACTACTTTTGATAGCTATAATGGCCATTAGTCCTTGATATAACAAATCTGTCTCCAGTTAAAATAATCATCACTCTCCCTTTCAAGGATCTATGCTGCAGGCATCACACTACACACTTCCTATAATTTATTTCATTTAATCTTCCCCCTAATCCCTGGGAGGCTGATGTTATAACCCATCCCCATTTTACAGTTCAGGGAACTATGTGGAAAGTAATTTGCGAAAACTCATGTGGAAAGTAAGTGGCTGAACAAAGAACCAAATCTAAGTCATTTTGACTTTAATAGCTATATTCTTTCTACTACTATATTGTATATAACCAGGTAATTGTATGGTCTGCACTCAATGGATAACTTGAAATGGTTTTATTTACTCCAATCCTACCTGCTAGTTGTGCTATAGTGAATCATACTTTACCGTCCCTTCATAATATCTGGAGAGGGTCCATGACTTTCCAATCGATTTCAGTTATTAGAAGAAACTCTCCAGTATTTAAGACTCAAATCTATTTATTTTTTAAATTCCAGTTTCATGTCCAGTTTAAAGCTCTTCCCCTTCTGTGTACGCAGGGCCAGCAAAGCTCCAGGTTTGGGTTTAGATGGAGCAGGGGCCCTTGTCTCCTGGTCTGGTCTTCTGTCCTCCCCACCCCCTCTTCAATTAAAGAGGAGAAGTACTCAGTGTCCTGTGTCCCTCCTCCTTCCTCCACCTTCTAGGCCTAATTCCACAGTGTGTTGGAGGCAGGGAGGGTGAAATTTGAGAGGTGGCAGAGGTTGACTTATCAGACCAGCTGCCTATGAGAGGCAGGAAGCTGAGTTTCCTCTATAGCTGGATCTGGCTCTCCTGGCGGCTGGCGGTCTTCACTAATTTGGCAGTTTCTACCAGAAGGTGCATGTGCTTTACTTGGAGAAATGCTCTACTTCACTCCCTCTCCATCAATGACTGAGAATGCCCTCAGAGAGGGGGGCAACTGTTGTCTCTGCCAGTGGTCCATGCCCCCAACCATCTTGCCAAATGGGGCACCACCTAACTAGATGTCACCTCATTAGTCCCAAAACTCATGCTTCTCATTCAGCACTCTATGCTTCTTCTGTGGAGCTATAGGAACCATGAAAATCCTCTCTCTTCCAGGCCTTCTGAGTGGAGTGGGGATTTCCTCTGTTTTCTTAGACACCTTAGTCTGTGGTCCCTTCTCTGTTAGCTTTGGTAGACCACCACAGCCAAGCAAGAGGCAGGCACCAATTTCCAAGTTCACATAAGCCTAATACTTCAAAGACTCATGCAGGGTCTCTCCTTCCTTCACCACACTTAGCTCCACTCCATGTTAATGACACCACCAAGCAGGGCCTCTGCTACCTCATCTCACCCAATATCTAGACAGGAGTGAGTTTCCTGTGACAACCACAAACTCTTGACCAATAGTCCACATTTCATGGGTGCTTTGAGGTAGGCAGAAAGGCACAGATGGAAGGGAAGGAACCACTATAATATTTGGCCATTTGGTCAGGAACTCACAACTTTAACAACGTCTTCTTTCTCCTCTCTAGCAATATCTTCTTTTACCAGTTGGGAAGGGATGGGGGAGGCATGGAGTGATAATTGAGAATAGTAAGAACAGTTTGGCCACCTCTCACTGAGCCCTGTGTGTCTGGCCTCAGTTATTTGCAGCTCACTTTAAAGAAGGGAGTGCTTTATGCCTTTTTGTCCTCATCTTGGGCCCTACTTACCAGTTCCAAGGTAATAGGAAAAGCCCCACTCACTAATTACAACATAAATTCTGTCCAATTGCTCCATAAGTACCATGTCTTTAAAATTTTAGTTGGACTTACTGGCATATAAACATGAAGCTGTGGTTACAGATTATTTCAAAAGATGTTGAAAGTCTAGTGCCTCAGAGAAAACTGTATTTTAATGTCATCAATTTGTCAATGCAGTCAGAAGAATATCACTCAAATTGAAACTGATGAAGAGGAATGTTCCTATTGTCCATCATAAGTGGCATTCCCAAATAAAAGCCAGCCATCAAAAAGTCAAAGTGGCCACACAAAGAGCTTCCTCGGCCCTAACTTAACAGGAGTGGCAAACTAGTGGCCCAGGGACCAAAGATTGCCAACAGCATTTCTGTTTGAGCTGTACAGCTTTTTTTTTAATTTGAAGTAATTGCTAATTCAGCAGGTTTCATGTAAAACAGATTTCCCACTTTGCTTGGCTTTCCCCTTTAGCCTGGGCACATGCTTTCCAGTTCACTACCAGTCTTCTTCATTCATTTGTGTTATCCTGGCCCTCATAGATATTTGTTTGCTATCCCTTTCATGGCACTTTTTTTTTGCCTGCTCCTTCTGCAAATGTTTTTGTTGTGTGTTTTTCTTTTTGTTTTTGTTTTGTTTTTTCTTTGTTCAATTATTCTTGCATCAAAACTTCAGCAATCAAATAAATTCAACCCACAGTTTCCCTTAATATCTTCCTCTGTCTCTATTTTCTGCCAGAATTCACATCTCCCAAAAGATTAAACCTCTCCTGTACATCAGATCACAGAATACACTGAGCCCATATTTTGCTGGTTTTCAGAGGTCAAGATTCTGTTCTCTCCTTCTCTGGCATTCTCATTCACAGAACCACCTACTAAAGGAGACATCCAGGGGAAGAATATCTCTTCTGCCCAGTTAAATCATCCCCACTTGCACTCTTGGTCCAGACCCTTCTCCAATATCAGGGCCCTGCTCTCTCTTGCATCTCTAGTCCCCGACTCTAAACTGCTGCCTTCCACACTCTCACCCAGTGGTTACAAATCTTCCCCAATGGCATTACTTGACTGGATTGCCTGCTCAACATACCATTCATTACTTTCCTTCCATTCACTACCACACTTCTCAATAGCTCCATTTCCTCACTACCCTCTTCTTCCTTCAATGCTCTGTGACTTTCAAAGCTCTACCCCAAATCACACACCCACAGTGCTGAAATATGTTATTAAAAATCAGGAACTCCAAGTTACCAAGGGCCCTTCTCCTTGACATCTCTCAGCTATGTAGTTTTATGGGTCAAGCCATGCTTCTCAAAAACTCTCCTCCTTTAGCCACAATGACACCAATCTATCCTAGTTCTTCCAACTGGGGTGGCCTCTTTTCTATATTATTAACCAGTTCTTCTCTGTCTCCTTTCTACCTTCAACCCACTTGTTTTAACCTTGTTAAGGCCAAGTCTCACAACAAAATGAATGGTGGTCCTAACTGTGGAGTATGGTAGAAACTCACAGGCTCACCCTTTATTAGGAACTACAGCTTTATTCAGGATCGTCCTATTATTCTCTTATAAGTAAGTCTGCAATACTGCACCTCGACTGGAAACTGCAGCAGTCTAGCCAGAGAACAGACCATTCACTTGGTGTATTAAGCTTTTCCTAGGTACATTTCTGCCTTTACCAATGTCATTCTCACTGCGGGAATACCCTTTTTCTCAATCAGATTAAATCCAGCCTTTAGAATTCAGCTTAAGATCCATTTCCCAGAGACAACTCCAGCCATAGAGAACCTGTCCTTCTCCAAAACTGTAGGACTTATTAATAGTTTCACTGTCTTGCATTTAATTATATGTAGTTGTTGTGTTTTAATAAAGTCCAGCTCTTTTACCAGTTTCCAAAGGAAATACACTCAATAAATTTCCATTGTGATTTCTATGGTTTTACTGATATTTGTAGAATAATAACAAAGAGTCTCATTACACAGAGCACAGCATTTCACATGAAAAATCCCCATTTGACTTGCCTCTCCCTAAAAGCCACCTCTCATACCACAGTAAATGACCCTCTTTGACCCTCCAGCCTTTTAAGTTCCTTCTTTCAGAAACCTGATGACCAGTCAGGCCTTGGAGTTTAACTCCTATCCAAGCTATCAAAGCATCTTCTCAAGAAAGATATTCTTCCCAGCAAAGGAATTCTCACGCTAGTTATCAAAATGATTCCACTTTATTTTTAGTTCTATCTTTATTATTGCTCAAATGTAGTTCTTGAGTCCTCAGTTGAATTATAAACATCTTGAGGAATACTAGTAATACTAGAAGTAATACTAATAATACTAGTAGTAACAGTCAATACTCTGAAAACCTTAGAACTGTGTTATTCACAAAGGCAGTGCTGTGTAAACAACAGTTGAATGCATGAAAGGAAGTGACAAAACAAGAAACACCAGTGTATTCGGTTGAATAGTGGCCCCCCAAAAGTTATGTACATACCCTAACCCTGGAACCTACGAGTGGGACCATACTGCGAAAAGGACCTTTGTAAATATAATTAAGGATTTTGAGATGAAATCATCTTGGATTACCCAGTGGTCACAAAATTTAATGATAAACATCCTTATATGAGACAGAAGAGAAGACACAGAACACAGGAGAAGCCAGTGCAAAGACTAATGTAGAGACTGCAGTCACAAGCCAAGCAATGCCTAGAGCCACTAGAAACTGGCAGAGGCATGAGGAGTCTCCCCAGAGCCTCCAGAGGGAGCACAGCCCTGCCAACCACCTTGATTTCAAATTTCTGTCCTCAAAGACTGTGAAGCAATAAATCTGGATTTTTAAGTTAGCAACTTTGTGGTAATTTGTTACAGCAACCCTAGGAAATTGATACAACTAGCTTCTGTATATTTATTCTTCCATTAGGAAAATATTCCACTAGAGGCTGTGATATACAAAATAGACACTGTGCTAAGCATTTTAGACATACAAAGATGTCTTACGCATGGATCTTGTCTTGGAGAAACTATTTCTAACTATTCCTAAAGTAATTCTGGTTACCTCCTAGATTTTGGGTATCAGTTGCTAAAAGAATATTATATTTTGTGTTTCACAAAAGACCACACATGTATTCCTATCTTTATATCATGAAAACAGAAAGTCATAATGTGGCTCCAAAAACATAGATGGGGAGAGGATTCTAGGTTGACTTTTCCTAATTTCTACTATTACCAGGAGATACCGTAGAAGACTAAACAAGTCAACAACTATAGCATCCAAAAGAACAGAGCATACATCATTCCCCTTGCATCAGACATGTAAGCCCTATGTCACAGCTCAAATGGAGTTGCATAAAGATGTCCAAAGAGAACACCTGTCGCTATAGATCCAACAGAAAACCAGCAGACAGTTCTCCAAAGTGTCACAGCCTGACAGGAAAAACTAACCACCCCATGCTTGGAATAATGATAGTAGGTGCATGAGCTGACAGCAGGAGATATCCTGGACCAAACTTGGCACAAAAGAAAGCAGGTAGCTAGGAATAAATAACAAATCACATCTATATACCACATTGTCAAAAAGCTTAAGGCAAAGGTGTGGGGAGGAAAGTAAAAGTTAAAAAATCATACTCATATATAAAACCCTATATTATAATGACAATTGCTATTAGCCTGGAACACAGCATGGATTCCTCTCCCCAATAAATCTTGTGCAAAGAGCTGACCCAGAAGGACCATGCTTCATTTAAGATGACTACTAAGAAAAGAAAAATACATACCAGCCACAAAAAAATTAAAAAAAAAAAAGGAATAGAAAGAAAAGTGGCATAAAAAAATACTGCCACAGATAGTCATGTCATAGGAATGGCAGTAGCAGGGCGCACTTTTTGAGTTCTCCTCCGGATCTTATAAAAAACAGGACATCTATAACCCATCAAAGGACTTTCTGCTCATCACACAGAACAGCTAAGAGACTCGTGTAAGGATTACTTGAAGGTGGGCAAATTGGGCGAGCAGGGGAAGAGGGAAGAGAGCAGAGTGGAAACGTGGTCCACCTCTGCAGCTGTGGAAACACAGTCCACATTTGCAACTGTGGAAACACAGTCTGTATCTGTGGCTGTGGGGACCTGGCCCACACCTTTGGCTATGGAGACGGGGCCCGCATCTGTGGAAGCAGAGTCGCAGCCCACATGTGTGGCAGTGGAAATGCAGGAAACACGGCCCACATCTCCTGCGGTGGAAACATGGCCGGCAGCTGCGGACACGCAGGGGATCCCACGATGGAACAGAGAACACAAGAGCCAGGAGGTGGGCTCTTTCCCTGCGTCCCACAGCTGATGTCTCCCGCCAAGAAGGCAGCATATCCCACATTTGAGGCAATAACCTCTGCTGAGACCTCCAGTTGGGTCCTAGGTCGGACAGAGGACACAAACTCCATACCTGGGCTCCTCCCCCCCGCTCTGCCAATCCTACCCCGCCCTTCCAGAGACTTAAACTGGACCCTGAACTAAAAAAGTAGTGTCGGATTACAGAGACGCTGTAGTGCTCAGGATCTGGGAATACCCAGCGTGCAGCTCTGACCCAGAGAAGAGGCTGGGAAGAGTGTGATTTTTCCTGGGCTAGGAAAGAAGAGACTCCTCCAACCCCAGACACCACTTTTTCTGGCCTGTGGGAAGTGTGATACAGCTGGCTGGGAGAGAGAAGACCCCTCCATCCCCAGTCCCCACCCTTACTGGCTTGCCTACAGCAGGACAGTTACAACTGCAGTGGCACTCCCAGGGATCAGCAGTAAGCGGCAGATGCAGCTCTAGGCTTTCAGCAGCTCAGAAATCTCCCGCCTGCCACACACACACACACACACACAAACACACGGAAGAAGTACCATAAGACTCAGGAGAACTGGACACAGGACTGGTGGTGCTACTCTCAGTGTGCATATGTGCAGGCAACGGCAGAAACTCCACTGACTTTGTAAAAACTACCATCCAGCCCCTCACCCCACGTATCTAAATCTGCAGTCTCAACATCACTCTGGGAACCGGGTGACCGGCTCTGTCTGCACAGTACTCAGAGGACTCTTTGGTACAGCAGAGGATAACTTGGAGATTACTTGGTGGGCTTAAGCCAAGACTGGCGCTACTTTTTGTTTTGTTTTCTTGTGTTTTGTCTTTATATCTTTGATATCTTTGCCTGCGTTGAGTGGAGGTTGTCGGTGGTTTTTACATGTGAATGTATTTGATTTTTTCATTGTTGTTGTTGCTATGCTTGGTGATTTGCTTTGTTCTGAAATTGTCCTACCAGGGCCCAGCTTAAGAGGCACAAGATTCAACACACCCAGAGGCCAACGCCAAACCAAACCAGAGTACTACCAGGTTGGACCTACAAGTGACACACCCAGAGGGAATTCTCTACAGGCACGAGAGCCCATAGAGGCCAAAACACATTTAAGTGGTCAACCCTCACGCAGCAGAACACTCTGCATTTGGCAGAGCCAAGTCTCACAACTAGGCACAACTAGTAAACACCACCTACTCACAAGCAAAAAGCAATTAAAGATCTTCTTTAACAGGTCAATATACACAACACAAAAGTCACCACTGGAGCACACACAGAGGAGAATAAAGAAGTAGTACAAGTCAAATATAAAGGACACATGGTACATAAGATAACCCAGCAAGAAGTAACAACTCTAGGGGATCTACTTAACACATCGAAGTAAACACAGAGAGTCAGCCAGAATGGGGAAACAAAGAAACATGTCCCAAATAAAAGAACACAAGAAACCTTCAGAAATGGAACCAAATGAAACAGAGGTAACGAACATATCAGAGACAGAGCTCGGAACTCTGATGATAAGAATGTTTAAGAAGCTTAGAGACGACATACAGAAGGATTAAAAATTATAACGAACAACCAGTTAGAACTAAAGAAAACAGTTACCGAAATTAAGAACTCACTTGAAGGAATTACCAGCAGGTTACATGAAGCAGAGGATCGAATCAGAGACTTAGAAGACGAGTTAGCAGAGATCACCCAAAAAGAACAACAAAAAGTAAAAAGAATAAAAAACAATGAAGATGGTTTAAGAGACTTCTGGGATAACATCAAGCGCAACAACATGTGCATCATAGGAATACCAGAAGGTGAAGAGAGGAAGCAAGGGATTGAGAACATATTTGAAATAATAATGTCCGAACATTTCCCTAACATGATGAAGGCAACCAACATACAAGCCCAGGAAGTGAAGAGAATTCCAACCAGGATAAACTCAAACAGGTCCACACCAAGACACATTATAGTTAAAATGGCAAAGGTTAAAGACAAAGAGAGAATCCTAAAAGCAGCAAGAGAAAGACAGAGGGTTACATACAAGGGCACTCCCACAAGACTATCAAATGACTTTTCTACAGAAACATTGAAGGCCAGGAGGGAGTGGCAGGAGATACTCAAAGTGATGGAAAACAAAGGCCTAAAACCTAGATTGCTTTATCCAGCAAGAATATCATTTAAGGTTGATGGAGAGATAAAGAGCTTCCCAGAAAAGAATAAGCCAAAAGTATTTATTACCACCAAGCCAGCATTGCAAGAAATACTAAAAGGACTTCTGTAAATAGAAGAAAGACGAAAACAATCTAACTAAAAACTTAAAAATGGCAATAACTATGTACCTATCAATAATCACTTTAAAAGTAAATGGATTAAATGCTCCAATCAAGAGACATAGGGTGGCTGAGTGAATAAGAAAGCAAGACCCTTATATATGCTGTATACAAGAGACTCACCTCAGATCAAAACACACACAGGCTGAAAATGAAGGGTTGAAGTAAGGTATTTCATGCAAATGTAAATGAGAAAAAAGCTGGAGTTGCAATACTTATACCTGACAAAATAGACTTTAAAATGAAGAACATATTAAAAGACAGAGATGGGCACTATATAATAATAAAGGGATCGATCTGACAAGAGGACATAACCCTAGTAAACATCTATGCACCCAACATAGGAGCACCTAAATATATAAAACAGATACTGACTGACATAAAGACAGAGATCAACAGTCACACTATCATAGCAGGGGACTTCAACACATCTCTGACAACAAGGGACAGGTCTTCCAGACAGAAAATCAATATGTAAACAACAGCCTTAAATGACACGTTGGACCACTCGGATTTAGTCGATATTTTCCGAGCACTTCACCCCAAAGCTGCACAATACACATTCTTCTCAAGTGCACATGGAACATTTTCCAAGATGACCATATGTTAGGCCATAAAACAAGTCTTCATAAATTTAACAAAAATTGAAATCATACCAATTGTCTTCTCTGACCACAGTGCTATGAAATTAGAAATGAGCTACAGGAAAATAAACTGGAAGACACACCAATTCATTGAGGCTGAATAACATGTTACTAAATAATGAATGGGTCAACCAGGAGATCAAGGAATAAATCAAAAGATATCTCAAGACAAACGAAAATGAAAACACGATGACCCAAAATCTATGGGAAGCCGTGAAAGCAGTCCTAAGAAGGAAATTCATAGTATTGCAGGCCTACCTAAACAAACAAGAAACATCACTAATCAACAGTTTATCTTCACACTTAAGGGATCTGGAAAAAGAACAGCAAAATAAGCCCAAAGGGAGCACAAGGAAGGAGATAATATACATCAGAGCGGAAATAAATGAAACAGAAACCAGAAAAACAATACAAAAGATCAATGAATCCAAGAGTTGGTTCTTAGAAAAGATAAACAAAGTCGACAAACTTTTAGCCAGACTCATTAAAAAAAGAGAGAGAGAAACCAAATTAATAAAATCAGAAATGAAAGAGAAGTGACAACAGACACCGCAGAAATACAAAAATTTTAAGATATTACTATGAGCAACTATATGTCAACAAATTTGACAATCTGGAAAAAATGGACAATTTTCTAGCGGCATACAACCTTCCAAGGCTAACTCAAGAAGAAACAGAAAACCTGAACAGTCTGATTACCATCAAGGAAATTGAAGCAGTAATCAACAATCTACCAACAAACAAAAGCCCTGAACGAGGTAAATTTTACAAAACATTCAAAAAAGAATTATCACCTATTTACCTCAAGCTCTTCCAAAAAATCCAAAAGGAGGGACGGCTCCCAAACACTTTTTATGAAGCCACTATCACCCTGATCCCAAAAGCAGACAAAGACACCATAAAAATGGAAAACTACAGGCCAATATCTCTAATAAAGGTAGATGCAAAAATTCTCAACAAAATATTAGCGAACAGAATTCAGCAATACATTAAAAAGATCATACACCATGATCAAGTGGGATTCATCTCTTGTATGCAAGGGTGGTTCAACATCTGCAAATCAATTAATGTGATACACCACATTAACAAAATAAAAAATATAAATCACATGATCATATCAACAGATGAAGAAAAAGCATTTGATAAAATCTAGCAGCTATTTATGATAAAAACCCTTAAGCAAGTGGGAATAGAGGGATGATATATCAACATAACAAAGGTCATATATGATAAACCCACAGCTAACATCATACTCAATGGGGTTAAGTTAAAACCATTCCCCTTAAGATCAGGAACAAGGGAAGGTTGCCCACTTTCTCCACTTGTATTCAACTTAGTGCCAGAAGTTCTAGCCACAGCAATCAGTCAAGAAGAAGAAATAAAAGGCATCCAAATCAGTAAGGAGGAAGTAAAATTGTCATTATATGCAGGTGACATGATACTATATATAGAAAACCCTAAAGACTCCACCAAGAAACTATTAGAGATGATAGATGAATGTAGTAAAGTAGCAGGATACAAAATTAATATTCAGAAATCAGTTGCATTTGTACATACCAATAATAAAACATCAGAAGGAGAAATTTAAAAAACAATCCAATTTACAATTGCTCCAAAGACTATAAAATACCTGGGAATAAATTTAACCAAAGAAGTAAAAGATCTGTACTCAGAAAATTATAAGACACTGAAGAAAGAAGTGAAAGAAGATACAAATAGATGGAAACACATACTATGTTCATGGATAGGAAGAATTAATATAGTTAAAATGTCCATACTGCCTAAGGCAATATACATATTCAACGCAATTCCTATCAAACTACCAACGACATTTTTCACAGAAATAGAACATATAATCCTAAAATTTATATGTGACCATAAAAAACTCTGGATAGCCTCAGCAATCTTGAGAAATAAGAACAAAGTGGGAGGTATAATGATACCTGACATCAAATTATACTACAAGGCTACAGTAATCGAAACAGCATGGTATTGGCATAAAAACAGACACATAGATCAATGGAACAGAATAGGGAGTCCAGAAATATATCCATGCCTATATGGCCATTTAATTTACGACAATGGAAGCAAGAATGTACAGTGGGTTAAAGACAGTCTATTCAATAAATGGTGCTGGGAAACCTGGACAGACACATGCAAAAAAATGAAGCTGGATCACCTCCTTACACCATGTACAAAAATAAATTCAAAATGGCTTAAAGACTTAAATGTAATGTCTGAAACCATCAAATTCCTAGAAGAAAATATAGGAAGAAACTTCACAGACATTACCCGGAGTAAGATTTTTACTGATATATCCCCTCATGCAAGGGAAGTAAGAGAAAAAATAAACATTTGGGATTACATCAAACTAAAGTTTTTTCACAGCAAAGGAAACCATCAATAAAATAAAAAGGGATCCTACTGAATAGGAAAAGATATTTGCCAATGATATATCTGATAAAGGGTTAATATCACAAATCTATTAAAAACTCACTCCACTCAACTCCAAAAAACAAACAACCCAATTAAAAAATGGGCAGAGGACATGAAGAGACATTTTTCTAAACAGGATATACATATGGCAAACAGACATATGAAGAAATGCTCAACCTCACTAACCTTCAGAGAAATGCAAACAAAAACCACAATGAGATACCACCTCAACCCAGTCAAAATGGCTATCATCAAGAAATCAACAAACAACAAATGCTGCCGCGAATGTGGAGAAAAGGGAACGCTAGTGCACTGTTGGTGGGATTGCAGATTGGTGCAGCCACTATGAAAACACTATGGAGGTATCTCAAAAACTTGAAAATGGAACTACCTTATGATCCAGCAATTCCACTCCTAGGTATCTATCCGGAGAAATCCAAAACTGTAATTCAAAAATCTTTATGCACTCCTATGTTTATTGCAGCAGTATACACAATAGCTAAGACATGGAAACAACCAAAATGCCGATCGGTAGATGACTGGATTAAAAAACTGTGGTACATTTATACAATGGAGTATTATGCAGCCATAAAAAAGAAAGAAATCTTTCAATTTGCAACAACATGGATGGACCTAGAGAACATTATGTTAAGTGAAACAAGTCAGACAGAGAAAGACAAATACCATATGATCTCACTTATATGTGGAATCTAAAGAAAAGAATAAGTGAATGAGCTAATCACAAACAGTTTTTGAGACATAGAGGGAAAAGTGAGAGTTGCTAGATTGAAGGGGGGCTGGGGATAAAGGGAAAGATGAGGAGATTAGAAAACAGTGAGTAACCACAAGATGGCCACGTGGTTTTGAAAATTAATTTGGGGAATGTAATCAATATGTTGTAAGGATTGTGTAGGGTACCCGATGGACACGTTCATTTGGGAGACCACCTCAGGGATGATGTAGATGCTTGATCACCGCACTGTACACCTGAAGATGAAGCCGAACAATAATGAATGTCAACTATAATTTTATATGTATACGTATATGTATATGTATATATGTATGTATATACTTACAAGAAGCGAAGTACAGCATTAGGAATAGAGACAGTGGAAATGTAATGGCTCTGTGCGATGTCAGAGGGATAGTGGATGGGGGAGGGGTGTTCACACAGTGTGAGGGACATAAATGATAAACCTCTAAGTATTACTTTGTCTTGTGCACCTGAAATTAATTTTAAAAATAAATAAATCAATAAAAATGCTGCCACAGAACAGATAAAAATTGTGGCCAAATATAATGCCATCAAAACAAAAATAAGCAAATGCCTCTACAAAACAAAAATTCAGTGTAAACAACTAACAAGAGCTCAAGTGAAATAAAGTGAAGCAATAGAAAGACATGACTTATCTATTAGCAGGTTTTATAAACAGAAGATAAAAACAAAATCATCAGAGAAATGAAGATCATATTAGAGACAGCCCAAAGAGACTAAATACTGCTGAAAACAAAGTAACGATTATTAAGGACACAATTGAGAAAAGTGATCAGAATAAAAAGTGATCTAGTTAAAAATGATTATAGCAAAAAAAATGATAATATGAAAGTTAAAAAAAAAATGGATATCAAACATATGGATAATTAGTGTTCCCAAACATAATCAAATCAATGGAAGAGGATTCAATCCATATTTTTCCCCCAACAGCATAATCAAATCAATGGAACAGGATTCAATCCATTTTTTTCTCTTTGAGAAAAATTCTCAAGGAAATACATTAAGACCAAGTATTTTATATCCAATAAAACTGTTAGAGTATAACCACAGCTCACAACCCATCCCTGGAAGAAACTGCTAGTACATTAACTTCAGCCAATCAAGAAAAGAATGAAATACCCTGGCAAAATAACTAATAGTATTACTGAATTCTCTATATTAAGACCAAAACAAATATAGACATTATAGTTACAGGATAAAACTAATATGTTTTAAGCCCTATATAGCAATGTACAATTAACAGAAGTTGAGAGAGCAAGGGGACAAGAAAGTTGGTGGTAATATAGTTCTGCTGATTTCCTCAACTTATAGATGTAGGGTAGCAGATACCAGGGGGGACCTACTCAAACCTTCCTTGTTGGTAGAGCTAGGAGGGCTTGGTCAGTGTAAGCCAACTTTGGTAAATCTATTTCTTTTAATGATAACTGATTTAGCATGGACAATTGATTAAACTCTGGCCAGTGAGACATGAGAAGATATTTATTTCTTTGCCCTTATTAAAAAATATAAGAATACAAAACAGCACTTATTCAGTCTCTTGCCACAGCTATACAGCAAGTTCTATAAATGCAACTAAGAAGAACCATGAAGATAAAATCCTACATTCTGAGGATGGCAAAGTGGAAGGATGGAAAAACCTGGGTCCAGACGGTGTTGTTGAAATCCTAGAACTACCTACTTCTGAACTTCTTATTATTGAGATAGCAAATGTCTTTGTTGATTAAGCAACCATTAGATGGGTTTTGAGTTACTTGTTACTGAAAACATTCAGATACACTAGAGCCCAAAAGATATCATTTAAAACTGATAAATCAAGTATTAGATTTATATGTGTATTTAAATGCAAAGAAATACACACAAAGACATATAATACCATCAATTTGGGGGTAGGGGCAGTGAAATTGCTGAGTTCATCAGTACTCGTAGTAAGGAATACCAGGTCTGAAAATAAGGTTTGCAAACTTGTTGCAACCATGTTGCCAACATTTTTTTTTTTTTTTTTGGTATCAGAGGGATTATTCATTATGAATTTGTAACAACTGGACAAATAGTTAACCAAGTTTATTATTTGGAAGTGCTGAAAACGCTGCATGAAAAAGTTAGACAACCTGAACTTTTCACCAACAATTCATGGCTCTTGTATAACCACAATGCACCAGCTCCCACCGCACTGTCTGTGAGGGAGTTTTTAGCCAGTAAACAAGTAACTGTATTAGAACACCCTTTCTTCTCACCTGATCTGGCCCCAACCCAACGACTTCTTTCTTTACCCAAAGATAAAGGAAATACATTTAAAGGACAACATTTTGATGACATTCAGGTCACCAAGGGTAATATGATGACAGTTCTGATGGCCATTCCAGAAAAAGAGTTCCAAGATGGCTTTGAAGGGTGGACTAGGTGCTGGCGTCAGTGCATAGCTTCCCAAGGGAAGTACTTCGAAAGTGATGGTAGTGATATTCAGCAATGAAGTATGTAGCACTTTTTCTAGGATGAGTTAACGAACTTAATTGTCTAACCTCGCAGACATAACTATATAAAGATATAGTTATAAAGGTACCTGATAGAAAAAATTCATAGCTTCCAAATTATCAGAAAATACACATACAGCTAACAAAGAAGAAATATATAGTCCATGTTGTCAATTTAACAACAAAAATGAAGTAAGATATGATGACTGAACTGAAACCAACTATTTATTTCCATAAATACCCATAGCCTAAACATACCTATTAAAATAGAATGCTAAGACTGAATCTCAAAACAAAATCCAACTAGCTGCTGCACAAAAGAGGAATACCTTAGGTTCTATAATTAACTGAGGAAGGCTGAAAGTAAAAGGAAGTGCAAAGGCTGTAACAGACAGTAGAAAACAAACCAAAAAAAAAGGTTCATGACTAAATAAACAAACAAAACAGAAACAAACTCATGGATACAAAGAACATTTTGATGGTTCCCAGATAGGAGGGGGAGTGGGGGATGGGTAAAGAGGGGGAAGGGATTGGGAAGACAAACTGGTAATAACAGAATAGTCATGGAAATGTGAAGTGTAGCACAGGGAATGTAGTCAAAGATATTGTGGCAACTGTGTGTGGTGTCAGGTGGGTGCTGGATTTGCAGGGTGATCACTTCATGGGTTATACATGTGTCTGATCACTATGTTGTGCACCTGAAGCTACTATGGTATTATGTGTCAACTGTAATGGCAATTAAAAAGTTATTTTAAAAAAATAAAAATAAAACCAAATATCTATTTAATGGGGAAAAAACAAGATTCATATTAATATCATATGAATTGAACACAAAATGCATTAAATGAAAAAAGAAAGCCAGTTTATAATGTTCAAGGGTAGAAGCCAAAATGATTATTATGATACCCAATAATATAGCATCACTATTCATAAAGAAAAAGCTACAAAAAAAATCAAATTTTAAAGTAGAAAATAAAATCTGAGCAATATGAAATTTTAATTCTTTTCAGTATGTGATGGAACAGGCAGACAAAATATATCTCAGAATATAGAAAATGAAAATAAATTAAAGTATTCCTAAGTGATATACTCTGAAAATTGAGAATACACCTTTCCAAGATCCCCTGGTAAACCCATAAAACTGACTATTTGGAAACAAAGAAAATTTCAAATATAGACTTCTGTGATCATAACGCAGTAAAACTTAAAAATAACAAAATTAGAAGACAAAAGATCTCTGCCATGAGGTAATTTTTAAATTCTGTTAACTTTTGCCTCAGTGATAAGATCAGAACTCAAAATGCACGATATCTAGAATGATGAAGAAAAGCAATATATAGATTTTTTAAAACTACAGAAAAACAAGATACCTATATTATCTAGGAGATAGGATATGGCTTAAAATATTAAGACAACAGGAACAATGAAAGATATGATTTAAGTACTCATGTCAAGAAGTTAAAATAAAAGAAAGGAAAGAAGTAAGAAACTAATAAATATTAAAATTAAAATTAATGAATTATAAAAACAGAACATAAATACTAATAAGTAAATACAAGAGATGTTTCTTACTTGGAGGAGCAGAGGGAATAGAACAAAAAATGTTTAACTTGCCTAATTTGTTTAATTTCTTTAATTAGGAGGAAAGAAACAATGTTTGGGGGAATCATAGAAATAGAAGACATTTTAAAAATCATAAAACACCACTTTGCTCATTCAATGTGACTAAATTTGACAACTAAGATGAAATGGATTATTTTCTAAGAAACTTCACCACAGATGAAATTGAAAATTTAAAAGACCAATGGCTACAGAAAAACTAGAAAAAACTGTCAAACATTTACTCCTACCCAAATAGTTCAAAACACAGTTGGTTTCACAGGGTAATCCTGACAAATCCTTAATAAACAAACAACACCAATAACACTCAAAGTGATTTAGCACATATAAAACACAAGGAAAGTCTCAAAATTATGTTTATAAAAATACAAAATCCCAATAAAGATAGCATAGAATAAAACTACAACCAAGAAAATGAAATGAATTTCATTCAAAAATTCAAAAATTCAAAAATTCAAAAATTTTGGACCATCTCCATAGATTATAAAAAAGCTTTCAAAAACTTTTAACAGATTTTTTCACAAAAATTTTTATTGTATACTATGCAAAGGATAGATTCGCCCTTAACATGATAAACTATCTCTATTGCATCTCAAAAGCCAGCATACCATACTTAATGAAAACACTATTAATATTCTTATTAAAGTCACATCAAATAAAAGGGCATCCACTCTGACCGTCATCCAATTTTTTTTGATGATCATTACATTATAAACATGGTGGCATGAGGTGAGCCTCTTGAAATCTCTCCTGGAATTTACAAAAAATTGAACAACTATAACTCCACGAAGGACTCCCTGCGCAGCAGACAGGCAAAGCTAAGAGGCACACTACTGAAATCACCTAAAGGTGGCAAATTGGGCAAGCGGTGGAGGAGGGAAGCTGAAAGTGTGGAGATGCGGGCTACGCAGGTGTTGGACCCAGAGCTCCAAGCTCCCTGAATTCCAGAACTACTGCTGCAGCTCTGGGAGAGGGAAGAAATCAGACTGCTAGTGCTCTGCTTATGGCCCACAGTCCTGACTGAGGGATCAGCATATAACACGGATTAACCCAATGCTCACAGTGGAGACTTCAGAGCATAGAAGAAGGGTAAAACTGTGGTTTAAGTCCTCACTGCCGAGCAGAGAATAGAAGGCTTAGGCATTGAGCATAGCCGCCCCCTCCCCACCCTCCCAGAGCTGGCCCCATTTCCACCCTCCCAGTGCTAGAAGTGGAATGGTAGCAGAGTCAGATCAAAAGATTAGAATATTTGCAGTTCTGAGAATTGTGGCCTGCAGCCATGGACTTGGAGCCCAACTATTGTATTTCCCTGAAAATAATTCAGTTCTAAGGCGTCTTTTGGAGCAAAAATTAAAATAAAACCCAGTCTTATTTTATTATAAGACCGGGCATAATATAATATAAAATATACTATACTGTACTATACTGTAATGTAATATAATATAATACAATACCGGGTCTTACATTAATTTTTGCTCCAAAAGACGTATTAGAGCTCATGGTCCAGCTAGGTCTTATTTTTGGGGAAACAGGGTAGTTCCTTCCGTAGAAGGGGAGGGAGCCTAGGGTGCAGGACTGGCGGTGGTGGTGGTCGCAGCCATTGCTCTAGGCCATCTCTCACAACCCACCCAACCCCTGTCCTCACCTATCTGGGCTGATTCCTGCAGTACTAAACAGAGCCACTGAAACACACAGGCTCTGAATCTGGTGCAGGAAGAACTCTGGAACTCTGGATGTGGAACAGAAGCTCTGCAAATCCCCCAATGGAGGAGTGCCCTGTGATCCAGGCGAACTGTTCACAGAGCAGAAGATCACCTTCCAGGGAATCCCCCCATTGTGTGAGAAGCTGGAACAGTGCAGAGAAAATATAACACTACAGTGTGAGAGAGAATAAAAGGCTGCAGTCAGAAATAAAATAAAACATTCTACCAACACCTACTAAAAACAAAAGAAAGACCTCTTCCTATTAACCTGTTGCAGAATGCCTAGGAAGATGCCTGTATCTTCCTGTAGATGCCTAGGAAGAGAAATAATAACTCATTAATTTGCCATGGATGACCAACGTAACAAGAAAGATCAGAAAGAAAATGAAAAGTCTCCAAAAAATAATCTTAAAAACGTGGAAATATGTAACTTAAATGACAGAGAATTCAAGTTTGCAGTTCTTAAAAATCTCAATGAGATGGAAGAAAACACAGACAGGCAGTTTAATAAACTCAGAAACACAATAAAAAAACAAAATGAAGGGCCAGCCCAGTGGCTCAGGCGGTTGGAGCTCCTCATTCCTAACGACGAAGGCTGCCAGTTAGACTCCCAAACGGGACAGTGGACTCTCAACCACAAGGTTGCCTGTTCGACAACTCGAATCCTGCAAGAGATAGTGTGCTCCACCCCCTGCAACTAAGATAGAAAACAGCACCTTGAGCTGAGCTGCCACTGAGCTCCTGGATGGCTCACTTGGTTGGAGCGCATCCTCTAAACCACAAGGTTGCCAGTTCGACTCCCACAAGACATGGTGGGCTGCGCTCCCTGCGACTAACAATGGCAACTGGACCTGGAGCTGAGCTGCGCCCTCCACAACTAAGATTGAAAAGACAACTTGACTTGGAAAAAGTCCTGGAAGTATACACACTGTTCCCCAATAAGTCCTGTTTCCCTTCCCCAATAAAATCTTTAAGAAAAAAAGAACGAACTGAATATTTTACCAAAGAGATTGAAATTTTTAAAAAGAACCAAATAGGGCAGGTGGGGAATCAGGTGATTGGAGGACCGTGCTCCTAACGCCAAGGTCGCCAGTTCGATTCCCACATGGGCCAGGGAGCTGTGTCCTGTACGTCTAACAACGGATCTTCCTGGAGCTGTGCTGCAAATGGGCTACCGTGTGCTGCCATGAGCAGCCGGTGTCCAGAGTGAGTGGGCAGCAGCCACAGTAAGCAGCATACAGCCGGCAAGGGATGCCATGAGTTGCTGCGAGTGGCCGACCGACTGCCTCAGCCAGAGGGAGTGCAAGGTTCATAATACCAGCATGGGCCAGGGAGCTGTGTCCCACACAACTAGACTGAGGAACAACAGCTTGAACCAGATTGGGGGTGGGAGGAGGAGGATGAAGAAGGGGGAAAAAACAAAGCCAAATAGAATTTCTGGAGATGAATGACTCATTAAAAGAAAAGAAGAACATAATAGTCAGCTTAGGTAGTAGAGTTGACCAGAAGGAGAAAAGAATCAGTGATATCGAAGACAGAAATTGGGAAATGACATGGATGGAAGAACAGAGACACTGAGACTAAAAAGAAATGAAAGAACTCCACAAGGACTTTCTGACTCCATCAGAAACAGCAATATAAGAACAATGAATATACCAGAAGAAGAAAGAAGAAAGGGAACAGAGTATATTCAACCTAATAGTCGACGAGAACTTCCCAAACTTGTGGAAAGAACCGGAACCTCGAATCAAAGAAGCAAATAGAACACCTAATTACCTCAATCCCAACAGGCCTTCTCCAAGTCACATTGTATTGAAGCTGTCTAAAATCAACGACAAAGAAAGAATCCTCAAGGCAGCCAGGGAAAAGAAGACGGTAACCTACAAAGGAAAGCCCATTAGATTATCATCAGATTTTTCAGCAGAAACTCTACAAGACAAGAGGAATTGGAACCAAATATTCAAACTATTGAAAGAGAGAAATTATGAGCCAAGAATAATATATCCAGCAAAGACATCCTTTAGATATGAAGGAGGAATAAAGACCTTTCCAGACATACAAAATCTCAGGGAATTTTGTAACATACAACCTGCACTACGAGAAATACTAAAGGAGGCTTTTTGACCAGCATAAATAGGGTAATCTGAGACAACAAAAACATAAAAGGGGAGAGAGTAGAGGGCTGAACAGGAATAAGGGAATGGAGAAAGGATGCTGAAAAAAATGGAATACTTTAAATATGAAACTTTCTTTTACATAAACATAATGGTAACCATTCAAAAAGATCCAGAACTCAAATATATAACATAAAGAAACAGAGAGAAAATTCATAGAATATCACCACATTGAAATAATACCAACAAAAAGGCAAATAAACAATGGAGACACAGTCTTACCAGAAAACCAAAGACAGAATGACAGAAAATCCTCATATATCAATAATCACCTTAAATGTAAATGGACTGCACTCAGCAATAAAAAGGCATAGAGTTGCAGAATGGATCAAAAAACTAAACGCAATAGTATGCTGCCTCCAAGAGACATATCTCAGCTACAAGGACAAATACAGACTCAAAGTGAAAGGGTGGAAATTGACACTCCAAGCAAATGGTATCCAGAGAAAAGCAGGTGTATCATACTGATATCAGATGAAACAGACTTCAGGGTAAAAAGATAACAAGAAACAAAGATGGACATTTCATAATGATAAAGGGGACTATACAATGAGAGGACATAACAGTCATTAATATTTCTGCCCCAAATTAGGGAGCACCAAAATATACCAAGCAACTACTAACAGAACTAAAGGGAGAAAATGACCAAAACATAATTATAGTAGGAGACCGAAATATATCATTGACAGCTATGGATAGATCATCCAAACAGAAAATAAATGAAGAAATACCAGCCCTAAATGGTACATTAGATAAAATGGATATAATTGACATTTACAGCGCAATTCATCCTAGAACATCAGACTATACATTCTTTTCTAGTGCACATGGAACATTCTCAAGGATATACCATATATTGGGACATAAAACTAGCCTCAGCAAATTTAACTAGATGGAAACCATGCCAAGCATTTTCTCTGATCACAAGGCTTTGAAATTGGATATCAACTGCAAAAAGAAAGCAGGAAAAAAACACAGTATGTGGAGATTAAACAACATACCTTTAAAGAACGACTGGGTAAAAAATGAAACAAGAGGAGAGATAAAAAAATACATAGAAACAAATGCGAATGAAAATGCATCCTACCAAAATTTTGGAGATGCAGCAAAAGCAGTATTAAGGAGGATATTTATATCCTTAAAGGGTTATCTCAAGAAACAAGATAATCCCAGATAAATAACCTTACATTACACCTTAAACAACTAGAAAAAGAAGAACAAATGAAACCCAAAGTAACCAGAAGGAAGGAAATAATAAAAATCAGAGCAGAATTAAATGATATAGAGAACAAAAAGACAATAGAAAAAATTAATGCAACAAAGGGCTTCTTTGAAAAGATTACTAAAATTGACAAACCCTTGGCTAGACTCAGAAAGATAAAAAGAGAAAAGACACAAATAAACAAAATCAGAAATGATGAGGGAAGTTACCACAGATGCCACAGAAACACAAAGGATCATCCAGGAATACTATGAAGGACTGTATACCACCAAATTCAATAACCTGGAAGAAACGGCCAATTTCTTAGAAACATGTACCCTTCCGAGGCTTAATTATTGCAGCTTCTACTACAGAGCAACAATAATCATGAAGAACTGGAAAATCTAAATAGACCAATTACCAGTAAGGAAATTGAATCAGTCATCTGAAACCTTCCTAAAAGCAAAAGTCCGGGACCAGATGGCTTCAATAGTGAATTCTATCAAACATTCAAAGAGGATCAAATACTTGTCCTACTCAAACTCTAGCAAGAAATGAAGAGGAGACAATACTAGCTAACTCATTTTATGAGGCCAGCATTACCCTGATACCAAAAACTCATGAGAACACACAAAAGAAAATTACAGACCAACATCTCTGATGACAACAGATGCAAAAATCCTAAACAAAATTCTAGCAAACTAAATGTAAAAATGCATTAAAAAGATTGTACATCACAACTAAGTGGGGTTCATCCCAGCGGCAAAAGGATGGTTCAACATATGCAAAACCATCAATGTGATACACCACATAAACAAAATAAAGGACAAAAATCATATGATTATATCAATTATTGCAGAAAAAAGCATTTGGCAAGATACAACATCCATTTATGATTGAGACACTTAATAAAATAGGTATAGAAGGAAAATACCTTAACATAATAAAGGCTATATATGACAAACCCTTAGGTAATATCATAATTAACTGTGAAAAACTGAAGCTCTACATTCAGGAACAAGACAGTGCTGTCACCTATCACCTCTACTTTCAACATAGTGTTGGAAGTCCTAGCTAGAGCAATTAGGTAACAAAAAGAAATAAAAGGCATCCAAATAGGAAATGAAAAAGTTAAATTTTCACTCTTTGCAGATGACATTATGCTATATATAGAAAACCATAAAGACTCCACCAAAAAGCTATTAGAAACAATAAACGAATACAGTCAAGTTGCTGCCTACAAAATCAATGTATAAAATTTCATTGCATTCCTATATAATAACAATGAAATCTCAGAAAAAGAAATTAAAAAAAATTCTTTTTGCAATTGCAACAAAAAGAATAAAATACCTAGGAATAAACTTAACCAAGGATACGAAAGATCTATATGCTGAAAACTATAAGACATTTTTGAAAGAAATTGAAGAAGACAAAAAGAAATGGAAAGACATTCTATGCTCATGGATTGGAAGAATCAACACAGGTACAATGGCCATATTACCCAAAGCAAGATACAGATTTAATCCAATTCCCATCAAAACCCCAGGGCATTTTTTAAAGAAATAGAACAAAAAAGAAAAAAATCATCAGATTTGTATGGAACCACAAAAGACCCTGAACAGCCAAAACAATCATAAGAAAAGAGAACAATGCTGGAGGTATCAAATTCCCAGACTTCAGCTTCTACTACAGAGCAACAATAATCAAAACAGTATGGTGTTTGCAGTAAAACAGAGACACAGAACAACGGAATAGATTTGAGAACCCAGAAATAAGTCCACATAAACATGGGAAGATAATATTTGACAAAGAAGCAAAAAATATAAAATAGAGAAAATATATTCTCTTCAATAAATGGTGCTGGGAGAATTGGAAAGTCACGTGCAAAAGAATGAAACTAGACTGCTATATGTCACCATGTACCAAAATTAATTCAAAATGGATCAAAGACCTAAACATAAGACCTGAAACAATAAACTGCATAGAAGAAAACATAGGTGCTAAACTTATGGACCTTAGGTTCAAAGAGCGTTTTATGAATTTGACTCCAAAGGCAAGGGAAGTAAAAGCTAAAATAAATGAATGGGACTATATTAACCTAAAAATCTTCTGCACAGCAAAAAGAAACCATCAACAAAATAAAGAGGCAAACAACTAAATGGAAGAACATTTTTGCAAACTGCACCTCCAATAAGAGGCTAATATCCAAAGTATATAAGAAACTCATACTAGTCAACAACAAAATAACAAACAATCCAATTAAAAAATGGGCAGAGGAACTGAAGAGGCATTTCACCAAAGAGGACATGCAAATGGCAAATAGATATATGAAAAAATGCTCAAAAAAGCTAATCATCATAGAAATGCAAATAAAAATCACAATGAGATATCACCTAACACCAGTTAGAATGGCTATCATAAACAAGACAAACAATAACAAGTTTTGGAGAGCCTGTAGAGACAAAGGAACCCTTATACATTGTTGGTTGGAATGCAGATTGGTGCAGCTCCTATGGAGGGCAATGTGGAGGTTCCTCAAAAAATTAATAATAGAATAACCATATGACCCAGCAATCCCTCTCCTGGGTATCTACCAAAAAAATCTGAAAACATTTATCCTTAAAGACATATGTGCTCCAATGTTCATTGCAGCTTTATTTATAGTGGCCAAGACATGGAAACAACCAAAGTGTCCTTCGATAGATGATTGGATAAAGAAGTTGTGGTATGTATACACAATGGAATACTATTCTGCCATAAGAAAAGATGAAGCAGTACTATTTGCGACAACATGGATGGATCTTGAGAATATAAAGCTAAGCGAAATAAGTCAGACAGAAAAGGCAGAGAACCATATGATTTTACTGATATGCGGCATATAAAACCGAAAACAACAAAAAAACAAGACAAACAAACGAAGAAACAAAAACTCACAGACAGACAATAGTTTAGTGGTTACCAGAGGGTTAGTGGGGAGGAGGGTCCTTGAAGAGGGTAAATGGGGTCAAATATATGGTGATGGAAGAAGAACTGACTCTGGGTTGTGAACACATAATGTGAGATATAGGTGATTTATTACAGAATTGCACACCTGAAATCTATGTCACTTTACTAACAATTGTCACCCCAATAAAGTTTAACAAAAAAAAAATTTGGAGGTCCTGGATAACATTAGACAATAAAACATACTTAGTATAAAATTTGGAAGTATAAGGTAAATTATCATTATTTTCAGAAAATATTAAATACGTGGACAATGCAAGAAAAACATCTGAAAACTGTTATCAATAAGAGAAGGAAATTCACTAAAACGGATAAATATAAACATAATATATAGACTACACACACACACACACAAAGAGAGACACAACACTATGAGCTACAAAGGAAAAATAAATTGAATTTAACCAAAAGTTATAAAATAGCTAGAAAAAAGTAAAAAACAAGAAACACAAACAATCTATATGAAGGAAATTTTTAAGTGTTATTGAAGGACACATTAGAATTGAACACATTAAAAGGTGAATTATGTTTATAAATAAGAAACCTCAGCATATTTGAGATCTCAGTCCTCCCTAAGGTATTCAATAAACTTAACATGATCACACACACTCTGTCACAAATATACATACATTTCCACTGTTTGAAACTAGAAAAATTGATTATGAAGTTCAGAGGATAAATAAGAATAACCAGGAACCTTATGAAAAAGGAGGAAAATGATCAGGGATTAGCACTGCAAAATATTAAACCCTAATATAAAAATATAAATATTTTAAATGATAAGTTAATGGTTTGTAAATAGAGGGAAAAAATCAATGAAACAGAATAGAGAGTCCGGAAATAAATTCAAATATGAGGTTAGACAATTAAGTATGTGAACTTGTTGAAATGATGTTGGTAACTTTTTCATATATCAGAGGGATTATTCATTATAAATTTGTACCAACTGGACAAACAGTTAACCTAGTTTACTATTTGCAAGTGCTGAAAAGGCTGTGTGAAAATGTTAGACGACCTGAACTTTTCGCACAATTCATGGCTCTTGCATCACGACAATGCACCAGATCACATAACACTGTTGTGCGGGAGTTTTTAGCCAGTAAACAAATAACTGAATACCCTCCCTACTCACCTGATCTGGCCCCCAATAACTTCTATCTTTACCCGAAGATAAAGGAAATATTGAAAGGAAGACGTTTCTATGACATTCAGGACATTAAGGATAATACAACAGCTCTGATGGCTATTCCAGAGAACGAGTTCCAAGATTGCTTTGAAGGGTGGACTAGGTGCTGGCATCGGTGCATAGCTTCCCAGGGGGAGTATTTCAAAGTGAGAGTAGTGATATTTAGCAAGGAGGTATGTAGTACTTTTTTAAGGATGAATTTGTGAACTTAATTGTCTGACCTCGTACATTTAGAAATTTTAAATGTGACAATGGAATATGAATCCCATGGAACAGCAGTGAAATATTCAATAAGTAATATAAAAACAACAAAACGAGAGTTAGATCATCTAAATTAGGTCAAGAGGGCATCAAGATGGCAGAATAAGTAAACTATGAACTCATTTCCTCCCATGAACACATCAAAATTACAACTACAGTACAAAACAATCATCACTAAGAATCACCTGAAGTCTAGCTGAACACAAACCCTATAACTTAAGATATAAAGAAGAAGCCACTTCAGACAGGTAGGAAGGGCAGAGACATGGATCGGGTAGGTCCCATGCCCGTGATGTGGTGATTAATAGACAGGAGAGATAGGTTGGCTATGGAGGCCCCCACAGAGGAGTGAGAGGTCCCCAGTCCTACACTAGGCTTCTAAGCCTGGGACACCTGTGCCTGGAAGAAGAGTTCCCTAACGTCTGGCTTTGAAAACCAGTGGGGATTATGTCCCAAGAAGACAAAGGCTGTGGGAGACCAAGATACTGCTCTTAAAGGGTCCATGCATAAACTCACTCTCTTTAAACTGCAGCACAGCGGCAGAAGCTCAAGAAGTGCTTGGGACTTACAGGTACAAACTAAATTGATTAACCCTAATGCAAGAGCTAAAGAAGCAAGGATTAGGGGAATTCTTTCAGTCAACCAAAATACTACCAGGCTCCATTGTTCCTTTGTAGAGCTCTCCTTCCACCCAGCCAGCCCAGCACAGGTGCGTACAAAATCTGTCTCTCCATTAACCTGTCTAACATAGTTAACCCCAACCTGGAGTATTCCTGAAAGACCACTCCACTCAAACCACTCACCCTGCCCGAGCCTCATCCAGGGGCTCCTCCACATGAGTGGACTTACCTCAGCTCACACTGCAAATCCCCTCAAGGTCCACAAATCCCACTCCATCAGTGCCCAGCATCAATGTACATTGTAGGTCCCGTCAGGCAGTCCCAAGCCCAGCACAAGTGATGGCTGACCTTGACTTGCATTGTAACTCCCACCAAATGGTCACAAGCTAGCACAAGCAGTACCAGTCTTGGCTTAAAATGTAGCTCCAACTTAGTGGCCTCTAGCCCTACACAAATGGTGGCTGGCCTCAACACGCATTATGGTGCACACCAAAAGGTCCCAAGCCCAGGACTAGAGGCAGCTAACCTCTGTTTACAGCATAGCCCCTCCCAAGCACCTCGAAGCCCAGCACAAGTGGCAACTAAACTCAGATCACTTTGTAGCTTCCACCAGTTAGCCCCAAGCTGAGCACAAAGAGCAGCTGAACTTGGCCTGCACTGGAGCCCCTCCCAAGAGGCTCCAGAACCAACACACCCAGTGGCAGTCTTCAGACCACATGAGAGCACCACCCAATCACCCTCACAAACAACACACTTGAAGACTGGACTCAGCTGGCACCAGAGCTCTGCTAAAGCAACTTCAACTCAATGGGTTCTGCCAGCCCCTGTACAACAGCTTGTTCACTGTAGTCAAGGCCAGCCTTCACAGCCAGTTAGCCTGAGGGTAAATACCATTCACTGATGAGCCAACAACAACCAAGGCTCAACTACAACAGGAGAATACAGACAATACAAAGAAGGTACCTAGAGCACCTAGAGCAAGTGACCAGGGAGACTATGCAACTGAGCCTCACAGCACAACTACTACATAAGGCCGCTCTGCCAAGACTGAGAGACAGCAGATATACCTAATACATAAAAACGAACACAGGGAATTAGCCAAAAGAGAAGATAAAGAAACATGTCCCAAATGAAAGACTACAAAAAAAATCCAGAAAAAAAAAAAAAAACTAAATGAAATGGAGATAAGTAATCTACCCAATACAGAGTATTGGGTACCTACCCAATACAGGTTATGAGGCTTAATGAACTTAGAAGAAAAATAGATGAACTCAGTAAGAACGTCAACAAAGAGATAGAAACCATAGAAAAGAAACAGTAAGAAATGAAGAATACAATAACTGAAATGAATAACGTGAAAGGAAATCAAGAGCAGATTAGACAAGTCAGCAATCTGGGAGACAAGATTGAAGAAAACACCCAATCAGAACAGCAAAAAGAATCAAAAAAAAAAAAAATGAGGATAGTTTAAGGGGACTCTGGTACAACATCAAACATACCAACATTCACATCATAGGGATATCAGAAGGAGAAGAGAGAGAGCAAGGAATTGAAAACCTATTTGAAGAAAAGATGACTGATAACTTCTCCAACCTGGTGAAAGAAATACATATACAAGTCCTGGAAGCACGGGGAGTCCCAAACAAGATGAACTCAAAGATACCCACACCAAGACATATCATAATTAAAGTATTGAAAGTTAACACAGGACATCATAGAAATGGCCACAGTGAGATAGGCTTCTTGAGTTCTCCCCTGGAAGTTATCACAAACTGAACATCTACAACTCATCAAAGTAGTCTCTGTTCATCACAAAGAACAGCTAAGAGACTTGCATGAGGATTACCTGAAGGTGGGCAAACCTGGCAAGTGGGGAAAGAGGGAAGTGAGAAGAGTTTAAACGTGACCTGCAGCCAGAGACACAGGGCCCCAGTCACAGACCCGAAATTGCAACAGCCAGGCACATAGGACGACGATACCCAGCACTAGAGGCAGAGACCTCAGCTGAGAACTGCAGCTGAGCTCTCTGGGTCAGACAGAAAGCAGAGAAAACTCCATACCCAGGGCCCTACCCCCACTTTCCCACAGCTCTCTGACCCACGCCCTTCCAGAGTCTAAAGCTGGTCCCTGAATAGAAATGAGTAGTGTCAGATTACAGAGGAGATGCAGCCCTCAAGAACTAGAAAAATCCATTTTGCAGTGGCGATGTAGGTAAGAGGCTGGGAATAGTATGACACTGCTGTGCTGCCCAGGGAGTCAAAGGCACTTCCTACCCAGCCCCCACCTTTTCTGGGCTGCTCCTGGCAGGGCAATTACATCTGCTGAAACACACGCAGGGGTCAGTTGCAGGTGACATACGCAGCCCTTACTTTCAAAAACTCAGAAATCTTATGCCCTCCACCACTCCCCTCCCCTCTTCCCTGCCCCCTACGGAAGAAGTGCCCTAACAGCCAGGAGACCTGTGCACAGGGAAGAAGCCCACCTCCCGGTGGCTGGGTATGGTGCTGCCAGTGCACACTTGTGCAGACAAGAGCAAAAACAGCACTGACTGGGGAGGACGAATGGTTCAGTTGGTTAGAACGCAAACTCTGAACAACAGGGTTATCGGTTAGATTCCCACATGGACCAGTGAGGTTTGCCCTCCACAACTAGACTGAAGACAACAACCTGCTGCTGAGCTTCCGGAGGGGAGGCCAGATGGCTCGGCTGGTTAGAGCATGAGCTCTCAACAACAATGCTGGTTCAATTCCCACATGGGATGGTGGGCTGCACCCCCTGCAACTAAAGAGTGAAAATGGCGACTGGACTTGGGCTGGACTGTGCCCTCTACAACTAGGTTGAAAGACAACAATTTGGAGCTGATGGGTCCTGGAGAAACACGCTGTTCCCTAATATTCTTCAATAACATTTATTTTTAAAAAAAGCACTGACTTTGTAAAAATGACCAACCACACCCATCTACTAGACTGCATTGCCAGGGTCACTCTCAGCACCAGGTGGCTGGTTCTCCCTCCACAAGACGCAGAAAAGTTTTTGTACAGCAGAGGACATATGTTGATAGACTTAAGCCAACATTGGCATTTTTTTTGTTGTTTTTTCATTTTACTGTTGTTATAATTTTTAGATATATATTTTTTCTCCCTTTCATTTTCCCTTCTTTTCTTTTTTCTTTTCCTCGCTCTACTTTTCCTCATTCTTTCCATTTTTCTGTACTGATTTGGGGGAGGGGGGCTGTTGCTAACTTTTGTTTCTTTTGTTTTTTTCTATTTTTGATACTTTTGTTTGTGTTGAGTATTAGTTGTCAATTGTTTTCCCATGTGAGTATATTTGTGTATGGTTTTGTTGTTGTTGTTGTTGTGCTTGTTGGCTTTTTTTGTTCTGAAATCACCCCGTACAAGGGCTCAGCCCAAGAGGCACAAGAATCAACTCACACAGAGGCTAACTCCAGACAAAACACTGATGACAAGAATGTCTAAAGAACTTAGTGAGAAAAAAAGAAAGATAGAGAAATCATAAAAAAAAAAACCAGTTAGAACTAAAGAATACAATAACTGAAATAAAGAACATACTCGAAGGAATTACCAGCAGATTGGATGAATAAGAGGATGGAATCAGCAATTTAGAAGACAAGATAGCAGAGATCACCAAAGTGCAACAACAAGAAGAAAACAGAATAAAAAATAATGAAAATAGTATAAGAGACCTGTGGGATAACATCAAGTGCAACAACATGTACATCATAGGAATACTAGAAGGAGAAGAGAGGGAACAAGGGATCAGAAACATATTTGAAGTAACAATGACTGAAAACTTCCCTAATCTGGTGAAAAAAATCGACATACAAGCCCAGGAAGTGCAGAGTTCCAACCAAAATGAACCCAAACGGGCCCACACCAAGACACATTATAGTTAAAATGTCAAAGGTTAAAGACAAAGAGGATCCTAAAAGTAGCAAGAGACAGACACTGAGTTACTATCAGCTGACTTTTCTACAGAAATTTTGCAGGCCAGAAGGGAGACGTGGGAGGTATTCAAGTGATGAAAAACAAAGGCCTACAACCTAGATTGCTTTATCCAGCAAGGCTATCATTTAAAATTCAAGGAGATATAAAGACCTTCCCAGAACAGAATAAGCTAAAGGAATTCATTACCACCAAGCCAGCATTGCAGGAAATGTTAAAATGGCTTCTTTAAGCAGAAGAAAAATGAAAACAATATAACTAATGAAGACCAGAAATACAAATAACAAAATGGCAATAACTATGTACCTATCAATAATCACTTTGAATGTAAATGGATTAAGTGCTCCAATCAAAAGACATAGGATGGCTGAGTGGATAAGAAAGCAAGACCTTTGCATATGCTGTATACAACATACTCACCTCAGATCAAAAGATACACACAGGCTGAAAGTAAAGGGATGGAGTAAGATTTCATACAAATGGAAATGAGAAAATAGCTACAGTAGCAATACTTGTATCTGACAAAATAGACTTTAAAAGAATATAATAAAAGACAAAGAAGCACTACATAACAATAAATCGATCCAACAAGAGGATATAACCCTAGTAAACATCTATGCACCCAACATAGGAGCACCTAAATATATAAGACAGATATTGACTGACATATACACAGAGATCAACAGTAATACTATCATAGTAGGGACTTCAACACACCCCTGACGAGGGACAGATCCTCCAGACAGAAAATGGAAGGATGCAGCCTTAAATGACACATTAGACCAGTTGGATTTAGTTGGTATTTTTAAAGCATTTCACCCAAAGCTGTAGAATATACATTCTTCCCGAATGCACATGGAACATTTTCCAAGATAGACCACATGTCAGGCCACAAAACAAGTCTCAATAAACTTAAGAAAATTTAAATCATATCAAGCATCTTCTTTGACCACAGTGCTATGAAATTAGAAATCGATTACAAAAAAAAAAAAAAAAAAAAACACGAAGATACACAAATGCATGGAGACTGAAAAACATGTTACTAAATAATGAATGGGTCAACAATGAGATTGAGAAAGAAATAAAAAGGTACCTTGAGACAAAAGAAAATTAAAACAAAATGACCCAAAATATACGGGATGTAGTGAAAGCAGTTCTAAGAGAGAAATTCATAGCAATGCAGGCCTACCTAAAGAAATAAGAAAAATCTCAAATCAACAGTTTATCCTTACACTTAAGGAATCTGGAAATAGAGCAGAAAACAAGCCCAAGGGGAGTACAAGGAAGGAGATAATAAAGATCAGAGAGGAAATCAATGAAATAGAGACCAAAGGACAAAAAATAGATCAAAGAAACCAAGAGCTACTTTTTGAAGAAGATAAACAAAATAGACAAACCTTTAGCCAGACTCATTTAAAAAAAAGAGAGAGGACACAAATTAATAAAATCAGAAATAAAAGAGGAGAAGTGACAACAGACACCACAGAAATACAAAACTTTTAAGAAAATACCATGAACAACTATACACCAACAAATTGGACAATCTGGAAGAAACAGATAATTTTCTAGAAGCATACAATCTTCTAAAGTGAACTCAACAAAAAACAGAAAATCTGAATAGACTGATTACTACCAGTGAAATTGAATCAGTAATCTACAAGCCCTCAACAAACAAAAGCCCTGAACCAGATGGCTTTATAGGTGAATTTTATCAAACATTCAAAACAGAATTATCATCTATTTTCCTCAAGCAATTACAAAAAATCCAGAAAGAGGGAAAGCTCCCACTCATTTTATGAGGTCACTGTCACCCTGATCCTAAAATCAAACAAAGACATTACCAAAAAAAACAACAACAAACAAACAAACAAACAAAAAACTGCAGGCCAATAACCCTAATGAACATACATGAAAAAATCAGCAACAAAACAATAGCAAACATAATTCAGCAATACATTAAGAAGACCATACTCTACAATCAAAGTGGGATTCATTCTTGGTATGCAAGGTTGGCTGAATATCCGTAAATCAATTAATGTGATACATCACATTAACAAAACGAAAAATAAAAATCATATGGTCATATCAATGGATGCAGAAAAAACATTTGACAAATACAGCAACCATTTATGATAAAAACTCCTGCAAAGTGGAAATAGAGGGACCATATCTCAACATAATAAAGGCCATATATGATAAACCCACAGATAACATCATACCCAATGGGGAAAAGCTAAAACCATTCCCCTTAAGATCAGGAACAAGACAACGTTTCCCACTTTCTCCATTTTTATTCAACATATTTCTAGAAGTTCTAGCCACAGCAATCACACAAGAAAAAGAAATGAAAGCCATAGAATCTAGTAGGAAGTAAATAAAATTGTCATTATATGCAGATAGCATGATACTATATAGAGAACCCCAAAGACTCCATCAAAAAACTATTAGAACTGATAAATGAATTTAGCAAAGTAGCAGGATAAAAAATTAATATTCAGAAATCAGCTGCACTTATATACACCAATCAGAACTATCAGAAGGAGAAATTAAGAAAATAGTCCCATTTACAACTGTTTCAAAAACTCTAATAAAACACTTAGGAATAAATTTAACCAAAGAAGTAAAAGACCTATACTCAGAAAATTATAAGACGCTGAAGACAGAAATTAAAGCAGATACAAAAAATGGAAACACATACCATTCTCATGGATTGGAAGAATTAATATAGTTAAAATGTCCATACTACCTAAGGCAATATATAGATTCAACACAATCCCTATCAAACTACCAAGGACATTTTTCACAGAAATAGACCACATAATCCTAAAATTTGTATGGAACCATAAAAGATGCCAAATAGCCATGGCAATCTTGAGAAATAAGAAGAAAGTGGGAGGTGTCATCATCTGACATCAAATCATAATACAAAGTTGTGGTAATCAAAACAGCATGGTATTAGCATAAAAACAGACACATAGATCAATTGAATAGAAGAGAGAGCACAGAAAAAAATCCATGTCTATATGGTCATTTAATCTGTGACAATGGAAGCAAGAATTTACACTGGGTAAAGACAGTCTGTTCAATAAATGGTACTGGGAAAACTGGACAGACACATGCAAAAAAACAAAGCTGGACCACCTCCTTATACCACATATGAGACTAAACCCAAAATGGATTAAAGACTTAAATGTAAGATCTGAAACCATAAAACTGCTGGAAGAAAATATAGAGAGTAAATTTGCATTACCCTTAGTAGTGTTTTAACTGATATATCCCCTCGGGCAATGGAAACAAAAGAAAAACAAAACAGATGGGATTACATCAAACTAAAAAGTTTCTTCACAGCAAAAGAAACCATCTATAAAACAAAAAGACATCCTCATGAATGGGAGAAGATATTTGTCAATGATACATCTGATAATGGGTTAGTATCCAAAATTTATAAAAAACTCATTCAACTCAACACCAAAAAACAAATAACCCAATTTAAAAAAGGGCAGAGAACATGAAGAGACATTTTTCTAAAGAGGATATAGCAAACAGACATGAAAAAAATGCTCAACATCACTAAGCATTAGAGAAATGCAAATAAAAGCCACAAGGAGATATCACCTCACTAAGGTCAGAATGGCTAGCATCACTAAATCAACAAACAACAAGTGCTGGTAAGGATGTGGAAAAAAAGGGATCCCTCATGCGCTGCTGGTGGGATTGCAGATTGGTGCAGCCACTATGGATATCAATATGGATGTATCTCAAAAAACTGGAAATGGAACTACCTTATGACCAAGCAATTACACTCTTAGGTATCTATCTAGAGAAATCCAAGATGCTAATTTGAAAAAATATATGCATCCCTATGTTTATTGTAGCACTACTCACAATAGCCAAGACATGGAAACAACCAAAATGCCCATTGTTAGATGACTGGACTAAGACACTGTGGTATATTTACACAAGGGAGTATTGCTCAGCCCCAAAGAAAAATGAAATCTTACCATTTGCAATAATAAGGAGGGACCTAGAGAACATTATGCTAAGTGAAATAAGTCAGACAGAGAAAGACAAATACCATATGATCTCACTTATATGTGGAATCTAAAGAATAGAATAAATGAACAAACTAATCAGAAACAGTCTCAGAGACATAGAGGAAAAACTGAGGGTTGCTAGATGGCAGGGGATGGGTATGAGGGAGAAGGTAAGGGGATTAGAAAGCACAACTGGTAACCACAAGACTGCCACAGGGATATGAAAGACCGTTTGGGGAATATAATCAATAAGACACTTATAATCAATAAGATAGATAGATAGATAGATAGATAGATAGATAGATAGATAGATAGATAGATAGATAGATGTATGTATGTATGTATGTATGTATATACACATAGAGTCACGGGAAGTGGAGTACAGCATAGGGAATAGAGTCATTGGAATTGTAACAGCTATGGACGATGTTAGAGAGGTAGCAAATTTGGGGAGGGGAGTTATCATTTTGTGAGGGGTGTAAATGTCTAACTATTACTTTGTTTTGTACACCTGAAATTAATAATAATAAAAAATCAAAAACACCAACTCAAAAAGATGTATGCACCATTATGTTCATTGCGGCATTATTTACAAAAACCACGAAATGGAAGCAGCCTAGGTATCCACTGATAGATGAATGATTGAAGAAGATGGGTACATATATACAATGGATTATTTCTCAGCCCTACAAAAAGGGAATTGTCCGGGGCTGGCCTGCCCGGACCCGCCCAGACATGCCCGGACATGTTTGTACCTGGTTGCCCCTGGGCCAAGCTTAAGTTTCGATTCTATTGTTTAAGTTTAAGTTTCGATTTCTCAGCCAGCCCGCCATTTCCCCGCCCGCTATGCTGAAATGACGAAGCACCCTCTGATTGGTCGGTCCCCATATCGGGAGACCAGGCGTTTCTTTGATGTGCCTAAATCTATATATACAAGTGTTACCTTCAATAAAGAGAGACTTGATCAGATTCCTGTCTTGTCTCCATTTCTCGCGTACCCCTGTTCCCCCAGCCCCTATTTCTCCCCCAGGTCTTCCGTTGTCGATCCTGCATGTCGGGACAACTTGGCGCCCAACGTGGGGCCTGGGTACGAGAAAATCCCTAGAGGAAGAGGACGCCTCATCAAGGCCGGCGAATCGAAAGTAAACCGTTCTGCCGCCGCGGGAGCCTGCCGCGCCGAGACAGAAGGTAAGAGGATAAGCGTCCGAAATGGGACAGGAATTAAGTCATCATGAGGTCTATGTTAAGCAGTTAAAAATGCGCTCAGGACGCGAGGAGTAAAGGTTAAGAGTCAGGATCTTTCTAAGCTTTTTGACTTTGTTAAGGAGACATGCCCTTGGTGTCCTCAGGAAGGCACCATTGACTGTAGACGATGGAGGAGAGTAGGGGATGCACTCAATGATTATTATAAGGTCTTTGGACCTGAAAAAATTCCTGTAATCGCCTTCTGATATTGGAATTTAATTAGTGAAATGATAGGAAAAAGGGAAGGTTGTCCGGAGGTTGAAAACGCTATTCATCACACTGAAAAATTGCTAAAGGAGGACCCCGGAAACGATCCCGGTGAAACCTCGGTCAAGGCCGAGGAAGACCTGATCTCCTTAGAAAGTGATACAGAGGGGGCAAAAGCCAACCCTCCTCCTAGTAAAGATACCCCGCCAGTGGATGTTAGACCCAAACTTTACCCCCCTTTAAAGACTATCGCTAATGATTCAGAGGAGGAAGTAAAGAGGTCAGGGGCATACAAGACTAAAACAAACTTACAGGATTCCTCCTCTTCTGGTGATGAAAAGAGACAAAAGAGACATTCCCATAAGACAAAAATCCGTAGACAACAAAATAAAGAGAAGAGGAGAGATAAGCAATCGCCTCAGACATTCCTAGCACGGGAGGTAGATCCCGACCCTTCTGAGGTACATTGGGATGATTTGGCTGATAGAGCAGCAAAAAATCATGACCCTGACTGGCCGCTCCGCCCTCCCTCCTACAATGAGGCTTCCGCCCCGCCTGCGGCCCCGATGGATCCTAATCGAGATCTAAAAACCCAGATTGTAGCCTTGGAAGAAAGGGTCCGCCTCCAAGCCAGGCGCCAGTCCTTAGTGGCACAACTGAGAGGGATGAATCTAAAAGATCATAACAATGCTAGACAGGTTACAGCCTGTAATCAGGCCATCACCATCCTGCCTCCTTTTGTACCCCCTACACCCGATGCCCCTGTCTCGAACATCTTTGAGAGACAGTCCTGCACGCTGGGAGGCGTCGACGCCAACCCGGTTGTTGAAGCTCAAGATGCTCAGGGACAGCCCCAACGCTACCACCAACCACATAACTACCAACACCTGAAGGAATTAAAATCAGCCGTCTCTCAGTACGGTGCCAGTGCCCCTTTTACCCTTACCATTTTAGACTCTATTGCTGAACAATGGCTGACCCCCCAAGATTGGCAGACCTTAGTAAAGGCTGTGCTCGCTGGAGGTGATCACCTCCTGTGGAGAACAGAGTTCCAAGACCTTTGCCGAGATTTAGCCCGAGCCAATGCTAGGGCAGGCACCCCCTGGACTTTTGAAATGCTCACTGGTACTGGAATTTATGCCACCATGAATGCCCAGCTTCAGGCTGACCCAGGGCTTTTTGCACAAATCTCATCTGCAGCCACGAGGGCCTGGAGAAAACTCCCCTCCAAGGAGAACACTGGAGTTTCTCTTGTTAAGATTAGACAGGGATCCAACGAGGCCTTTTCCGATTTCGTTGATAGATTACAGACTGCGGCAGAGCGGTCCCTCGGCACCACCGCTGCCGCCACGGACTTGGTCCGAGAGCTGGCTTTTGAAAATGCTAACCCGGCTTGCCAAGCCGCTATCAGGCCTTTCAAAAAGAGAACTACTGATGTAACTGAGTTTGTTCGTATTTGCTCTGAGATTGATCCTTCTTACCAACAAGGGCTTGCCATGGCAGCTGCATTTAGCGGCCAATCGGTCACAGAGTACATAAAAAATAAGACAGAAACTAAAAGAGGCTGTTTCAAGTGTGCAAAACTGGGTCATTATTCTAAAGAATGCCCATCAAACAATGGATCTTCCCCTGATACGGCCCCCACTAAGCTCCCTGGCCTCTGCCCCCGATGCAAGCGGGGAAAACATTGGGCTCGAGATTGTAAATCCAAGACCGACGCCCAAGGTCAGCCTTTGCCACAGCAGTCGGGAAACGGGAGGAGGGGCCAGCCTCAGGCCCCGAAACAAGCTTATGGGGCAGTCAGCTTTGTTCCAGCAACACCCAACAATCCTTTTCAGGACTTAGTAGAGCAACCCCAGGGAGCGCAGGACTGGACCTCTGTTCCACCTCCCACACAGTATTAACCCCCGAAATGGGAACACAAGCCTTAAACACAGGCGTATATGGCCCCTTACCGCCTGAAACATTTGGATTAATTCTAGGAAGGAGCAGTGTTACCATGAGAGGCCTCCAAATTTACCCAGGAGTTATTGATAATGATTATACTGGGGAAATTAAGATCATGGCTAAAGCTGACAGTAATATTCTCTCTATCCCACGCGGGGAAAGAATTGCCCAGCTAGTCTTGTTGCCTTTGGTCAAGACGGCCCACAAAAGCCAACGGCCCAAAAGAGAAACAGGTAGTTTTGTGTCATCTGATGTCTATTGGGTACAACGAATTACAAGTCAAAAGCCCTCTTTGATATTATGGCTAGATGATAAACCCTTCACTGGTCTAATAGACACAGGGGCTGATGTAACTATTATTAGATCAGAGGATTGGCCCTCCCATTGGCCCACCTCAGAGACATTAACTAATTTGAGAGGAATTGGACAAAGTAGCAATCCTCGACAAAGCTCCAAATATCTCATTTGGAAGGATAGAGAAGGCAATTCAGGCCTCATAAAGCCCTTCATCATTCCTCAACTGCCCGTCAATCTCTGGGGTAGAGACTTGCTTTCCCAAATGAAAGTTATGATGTGTAGCCCCAATGAAGTTGTTACTGCACAAATGCTAGCACAGGGGTTTAGCCCTGGTAAGGGGCAGGGTCTGCGAAACTCTTACACCACACAATAATCCTTCATTCCAAATCCCATAATCGTCCCAAAGCAACTGATGCATACCATCCCCCAAATGACCAAGGTGTGGTACATACAAGTCTCACAAGATAAGATTATGCCATGAGCCTAACAGGAGGGGCGAGATGCTATTGTTCTAATGGGTCCATTACACCTGAGGGTAAAGGACAACAGTTGAGGCATGCGTCAGCAGCTTCTCAGAAGAGGAGGGACACAGCTACCTCCTAACTTTACATTAGCTCATGGGGGTCCTAGGGGGGTCCCGTCTGGCTTAGGTTGTTTCTCCCGTGAGAAATCTTACCCGTCTTTGACTGCAGACCCTGCTTACAAGGACCAAACATGGAGACTTAGGGTAGCATAAACTCAACCCCAATGAGGGACAATCCCACAGGGTCACCTTTCCCTAAGGAAAGATTGGAGAGGACAGACTGCTAGGTTGCTGTGTGACTACAACTTACAATCTGCTTAACACCTCTAATTTGGCCCTTGCACAAGAGTGCTGGCTTTGCATGCAGATGGGGTACCCTGTTTCCCTTGCCATACCCAGCCTCCCTGGAAACTATTCCATAAACGACAGTTGCCCGCTCACTGCCCCTCTTTTAGTCCAACCAGTCCAGTTCTATAACTCCACTTGCTTTAGTTCCCCCACCTCTAATGATTCCTTTATGCTTGATGTAGGGTTCGTAGCTTTCACTAACTGCATAAAAACAATCAATATATCTATGTCCTTGTGTGCTCCTAATGGTTCAGTTTTTGTCTGTGGAAATAATAGAGCTTATACGCAGCTACCTAGCAACTGGACAGGATTATGTGTATTAGCCTCCCTTCTACCTGACATAGACATCATCCCTGGGGAAGAGCCAGTCCCGATTCCAGCCATAGATCATATGTTTGGGAGATCCAAACGGGCAGTACAAATTATCCCCTTGCTTGTAGGCCTGGGAGTTAGTACAGCTGTAGCCTCCGGGACTGCTGGCCTGGGGGTCTCCTTAACCCAGTACACCAAAATATCTAGACAACTTATCTCAGATATCCAGACCTTATCTAGTACCATTCAGGACCTTCAAGACCAGGTAGATTCCTTAGCAGAAGTAACCTTACAAAATAGAAGGGGTTTAGATCTATTAACTGCCGAACAGGGAGGCATCTGTTTAGCATTACAGGAGAAATGCTGTTTCTACGCGAATAAATCCGGGATCGTCAGAGACAAGATCAGACAGCTGCAAGATGACCTAGAGCGAAGAAGAAAAGAATTGGCTGCCAATCCACTATGGACGGGATTGAATGGACTATTGCCATATCTCCTCCCCTTTTTGGGCCCGTTACTATCCCTATTGCTGATTGCCTCGCTTGGGCCTTTCTTATTTAACAAATTTATAGCCTTCATTATACAACAGATTGAAGCCATCCAGGCCAAACCCATACAGGTCCATTACCACCGTTTGGAAATGAGAAACAAGGGTGGCTCATATTTGTCATTGAATGATATATGATAAGACCCCCTTCCCCTGTGAGATGGACTGGACAGTCAACGACGGGTAAGACCAGGAGTCGGGTTCACGGTGATGTCTGGTGACAGGGTCACATAAATGCTAAAAGTCATGGTTGACTCACTGCTCACCTCACATCCTGGCAACCTAAGACAGACGCAGTCCCCGAGGGGCCATCTCTCTATTCCTCAAAACAAAATAAAAAAGGAGGACCTGTCCGGGGCTGGCCTGCCCGGACCCACCCAGACATGCCCGGACATGTTGGCACCTGGTTGCCCCTGGGCCAAGCTTAAGTTTCCATTCTATTGTTTAAGTTTAAGTTTCGATTTCTCAGCCAGCCCGCCATTTCCCCGCCCGCTATGCTGAAATGACGAAGCACCCTCTGATTGGTCGGTCCCCATATCGGGAGACCAGGCGTTTCTTTGATGTGCCTAAATCTATATATACAAGCTGTTACCTTCAATAAAGAGAGACTTGATCAGATTCCTGTCTTGTCTCCATTTCTCGCGTACCCCTGTTCCCCCAGCCCCTATTTCTCCCCCAGGTCTTCCGTTGTCGATCCTGCAGGTCGGGACAGGGAATGAAATCATGCCATTTTCGATAACATGGATAAACCTAGAGGGTATTATGCTAAGTGAAATAAGTCAGACAGAGAAAGACAAATACCATATGATTTTATGTACATATGGAATCTAAAAAATCAAAGTTAACAAACAAAAACTCATAGAAACAGAGAACAAACTGATGGTTACCTGATGGGAAGTGGGTTAAGAAGATGGGTGAAAAGGTGAAAGGGATTAAGAAGTACAAATTGCTCATTATAAAAAATAGTTGTGGGGGATGTAAAGTACAACATAGGGAATACAGTCAATAATATTCTAATAACCATGTATGGTGCCTGACGTATACTAGATATATTGTGGTAATCACATCATGAGGTATATAAATGTCTAATTGCTATGTTGTACACCTGAAATTAATATTGTATGTCAAGTATAACTAAAAAATAATTATTTTTAAAAAGGGCCTGACAGCTAAATGAGAGAAAAATTATATTAGATCCCTACATCACACCAATGCCAAAATAAATCCCAGATAGATTAAAGATTTAAATATAAAAGCCATTAACATCTTAAAACAAGATGTTTTAAAAATAGTCTTAGAGTGGTTGTAGATTTTTTTAGTTATGTCTCACAACTCAAAATCCAAAGAAGACTGATAAATTTGACCAATAAAAATAGAAACAAATTCTTCATAGCAAAAAACAAAAACAAGAAATGACTAAGAAAAAACATTTACATATCATAAAACACTGAGTTAACTTTATAAATTCATGATGAACTCTCACAAATCAATAAGAAAAGACCAATGCTTTCAAAAACAAACAAAAAGATAGGAACACACAGGTCACAAAAAATACAAATGGCTCTTAAACACAGGAAAAGATGATCAACATCATTCCTGATAGAAATGCATACTAAAAACAGGATGCCACTTATTTCCATCAGATTGCTAAGGATCGTTAAGGTTTGGTACACACTGTGGTGACAAGAGAATAGGGAAATAGGCACAATAGCATTTTATCGCTAGGAGCATATAATTTCTATGGAGATCAGACTATATACATGCATATACTTTCTAACACAAAAATTCCTGTTCTAGAAATTTTCCTAAAGATAAACAAAATGATCTACATACAGGGATATTCATTGTTAGTTTGTAATAACAAAAAGTGTGAAAACCCTAACTGCCTGGGTACAGCAGACTGATTAAGTAAATTATGGTATATCCATAAGACAGAACATAAACTATTAAACAGAATGAAGCGTTCTCTGTGAACAAATATGAACAACCTCCAAGAAGAAATGTTAGATGAACAAAACAAGGTCAGAACCAAATGTACATATATAGTAACCTACCATTTAATTACAAAGAAGAAAGGATACACTCTCTCAAACACTGATCACAGGGGGTGGCTCCATGGAGAATAACGCAGAAGCTTAGGGCAAGGAGGAAGAGGAAAACTTACTTACTTTCATTACACACTCTTTTTGAGTGGTGTTCCATTTGCATGTATTACTTCAAAACCGATAAAAAAATTTTATATGCTTTCTTTTATCTGACTCATGTATCTTATCAAATTCTCAAAAAATATGTACTTAGTATCCATTCTTCCAAAAAGGGTGTCACACTTATGGGCATTCATGTTTTGTTGCTCGGACAAGCAAGATAAATATTCTGCCTTTAAAGGTATCAGTGTTTCAATTTTCAGTGTGATTATGATCTCCAGGGTAAAAAAAAAGCTAACATTACCTTTTTTTTTGTAAACCCCTTTAAATAATTTCTGTTCTTAAGAAAATCTGTTACCAAACATCAAAGATTTTTTCCAACCTTTGTATGCAAAGAAACATTGATTTTCTGAAGCACTTCTTATTTTACTAAAAAGAAAACACAAAGATTCCCAAAGTTTTGTGGGATGTAGCTGTATCTGGGTACAAAGAGAATGTCTTCTTCAAACAAACAAACAAACAAACAAAAAGACTTTCTTCATGTTTTATATGACTTTCTTCTTTGTAACTGCTATACCAAGATTCAACCTGAAAATGTGGGCCTTTAAAAAGCATGCTGATAAACCTTTATCCAGAAAAATGTGAACCAAATATAATAATTCTTAGTCAGGTGTGTTGGATATTTTTTCATTACTTTAAGGTCTCCACAAGCATTTCTTAAGGAGACTTATACCCTTAGTAATACTACTTCAGAGTAATATTAAAGTTTACTTAGGTCATGAAGTCTTACACATTAGAGACTACAAAACTATAATATTCAGCCACGTAGATTTGACTTTAATGACATGTAAATGAGTATATTTATTTAAAAGTCTCAATAAACCCACAAAAGTGTTTTAAACACAGCATCATTAGGGAAAGGACACAAAGATCAGAAACTACATGCATTTGAGTCATTTAGACTTCTCAGACTCCCTTTATCTCCTAAATCTTTTCTCTTTGCAACTGGTTGTTCCACAGGGAGGAATCCAAGTTGAAATGCCAGCTTTGGCTGTATTGCAATGATTAAAATTTTAAGATACCATGATAATGGTTACTGTATTACATTACCTAATAAAACAGATCTCCTATGATCACTTTCATTGTTTTGGGTCCAACAATGATTTTAAATATAAGACTTTTTTTTTAAGTTTATTGGGGTGACAATTGTTAGTAAAATTACATAGAGATCAGGTGTATAATTCTGTATTACATCATCTATAAATCCCATTGTGTGTTCACCCAGAGTCAGTTCTCCTTCCATCACCAAACATTTGATCCCCCTTACCCTCATCCCCCAACTCCCTCCCCCTCGTCTCTCACCCTGTACCCCCCTAACCCTCTGGTAAGCACTATACTATTGTCTGTGTCTATGAGTTTTTGTTTCTCATTTGTTTGCCTTGTGCTTTTGTTGTTTTTGGTCTATATACCACATATCAGTGAAATCATATGGTTCTCTTTTTCTGTCTGACTTATTTTGCTTAGCATTATAATCTCAAGATCCATCCACGTTGTCACAAATGGTCCTATTTCATCTTTTCTTACCACCAAATAGAATTCCATTGTGTATATATACCACAACTTCTTTATCCAATCATCTATCGAAAGACATTTTGGTTGTTTCCATGTCTTGACCACCGTAAATAAAGATGCAATGAACATTGAACCACACGTGTCTTTATGGATAAATGTTTTCAGATTTTTGGGGTAGATACCCAAGAAAGGGATTGCTGGGTCATACGGTAATTCTATTCGTAATTTTTTGAGGAAACTCCACACTGCGATCCATAGCGACTGCACCAGTCTGCATTCCCACCAACAGTGGATGAGGGTTCCTTTTTCTCCACAGCCTCTACAACACTTGTTACTATTTGTCTTGTTGATGATAGCCATTCTGACTGGGGTGAGGTGATATCTCATTGTGGTTTTTATTTGCATTTCTCTGATGATTAGTGATGTTGAGCATTTTTTCATGTCTATTTGCCATTTGTAAGTCATCTTTGGAGAAATGTCTATTCAGGTCGTCTGCCCATTTTTCAATTGGGTTATTTGTTTTTTCATTGTTGAGTTCCATGCGTTCCTTGTACGTTTTGGATATTAGCCCCTTATCAAAGGCACTCTTTGCAAAAATCTCCTATTCAGTTGGTTGCCTCTTTATTTTGTCAATGGTATCTTTTACTGTGCAGAAGCTTTTAAGTTTCATATAGTACCATTGATTTATTTTAGCTTTTACTTCCCTTGCCTTTAGAGTCAAATTCATAAAACACTCTTTGAACCCAAGATCCATAAGTTTAGTACCTATGTTTTCTTCTATGCAGTTGATAGTTTCAGGTCTTATGCTTAAGTCTTTGATCCATTTTGAATTAATTTTGGTACATGGTGACAGATAGCAGTCCAGTTTCATTCTCTTGCACGTGGCAATCCAATTCTGCTGCCACGATTTATTGAAGAGTCTGTCTTTTCTCCATTGTACGTTTTTTGCTCCTTTGTCAAAAATTATCTGTCCATATTTATGTGGTTTTATTTCTGGGTTCTCAATTCTATTCCATTGCTCTATGTGTCTGTTTTTCTGCCAATACAATGCTGTTTTGATTATTGTAGCCCTGTAGTATAAGCTAAAGTCAGGGAGTATGATACCTCAAGTATTGTTCTTTATTCTTAAAATTGCTTTGGCTATTCAGGATCTTTTGTGGTTCCAAACAAATCTGATGATTTTTTTGTTCTGTTTCTTTCAAAAAAGCCATCGGGATTTTGATGGGGATACCATTAAATATTACATTGGGTAATATGGCCACTTTACCTATGCTGATTATTCCATTCCATGAGCATGGAAAGTCTTTCCATTTCTTTGTGTCTTCTTCAGTTTCTTTTAAAAAATGTCTTATAGTTTTCAGCATATAGGTCCTTCACATCTTTGGTTAAGTTTATTCCTAGGTATTTTATTCTTTTTGCTGCAATTGCAAAAGGAATTGTGAGATTTCATTGTTAGTGTATAGGAATGCAATGGACTTTTGTATGTTGATTTTGCAGCCGGCCACTTTCCTGTAATTCGTTGATTGTTTCTAATAGCTTTTTGGAGGAGTCTTTAGGGTTTTCTAAATACAGCATCAAGTCATCTTCAAAGAGTGACAATTTAACTTCTTCATTCCCAATTTGGATGCCTTTTATTTCTTTCTCTTGCCTGATGACTCTGGCAAAGACTTCCAACACTATGTTGTAAAGCAGAGGTGATAGTAGACAGCCCTGTCGTGTTCTTGAACGTAGAGCAAAGGCCTTCAGTTTTTCACCATTAATTGTGAGATTAGCTGAGGGCTTGTCATAGATGGCCTTTATTATGTTAAGGTATTTTCCTTCTATACCAATTTTAGTAAGTGTTTTAATCATAAATGGATGTTGTATCTTGTCAAATGCTTTTTCTGCATCAATTGATAGAATCATATGATTTTTGTCTTTTATTTTGTTTATGTGATGTATCACATTGATGGATTTGTGGATGTTGAACCATCCTTGTGCCCCAGGGATGAACCCCACTTGGTCGTGGTGAATAATCTTTTTAATGCATTGTTCTATTCGATTTGCTAGAATTTTGTTTAGGATTTTTGCACCTGTATTCATCAGAGAGATTAATCTGTAATTTCCTTTTTTTCTGTTGTCCTTACCAGGTTTGGTATCAGGGTAATGTCGCCCTCATAAAATGAGTTGGGGAGTACTATCTTTTCTTCAATTTTTTGAAAGACTTTGAGCAGGATTGGTATTAGATCCTCTTTGAAGGTTTGGTAGAATTCACAAATAAAGCCATCTGGTCCCAGACTTTTGCTTTTGGGAAGGTTTTGGATGACTGATTGAATTTCATTACTGGTGACTGGTCTGTTTAGATTTTCCAGTTCTTCAAGGTTCTGCCTTGGAAGGCTATATGTTTCTAAGAACCTGTCCATTGCTTTTAGGTTATTGAATTTGGTGGCAAAAGTCCTTCATAGTATTCTTGGATGATCCTTTGTATTTCTGTGGTGTCCGTGATAACTTCCCCTTTATCATTTCTGATTTTGTTAATTGGTGTCTTCTTCCTTTTTATCTTAGCCTAGCCAAGGTTTTGTCAATTTTGTTAATCTTTTCAAAGAACCAGCTCTTTGTCACATTAATTTTTTCTATGTATTTTTGGTCTCAATTTCATTTAGTTCTGCTTTGATTTTTGTTATTTCCTTTCTTCTGCTGACCTTGGGTTTCATTGGTTCTTTTTCTAGTTCTTTAAGGTGTAATGCGAGGTTATTTTGGGAGGGTTTTTCTTGTTTCTTAAGATAGGCCTGTAATGATATAACTTTCCCTCTTAAAACTGATTTCGCTGCATCCCAAAAATTTTGGTAGGATATATTTTCATGGTCATTTGTTTCTATGTATCTTTTCATCTCTCCTCTAATTTCTTCTTTGACCTGGTCATTCTTTAAAAGTATGTTTTTTAATCTCCATGTATTTGTGGGTTTTCCTGCTTTCTTTTTGCAGTTGATGTCCAATTTCAAAGCCTTGTGATCAGAGAATGTGCTTGGTATGATTTCAATCTTCTTAAATTTGCTGAGGCTGCTTTTATGTCCCAATATATGGACTATACTTGAGAATGTTCCATGTACACTAGAAAAAAATGTATAGTCTGATGTTTTAGGATGAAGTGCTCTATATATGTCAATTATGTCCATTTCATCTAATGTGTCATTTAGGGCTGCTATTTTGTTGTTTATTTTCTGTTTGGATTATCTATCCATAGCTATCAATGATGTATTGAAGTCCCCTAATATAATTGTGTTTTGGTCAATTTCTCCCTTTACTTTTGTTAGTAGTTGCTTGGTATATTTGGGTGCTCCCTGACTAGGAAAATAAATATTGATGACTATTATATCTTCTTGTTGTATAGTCACCTTTACCATTATGAAATGTCCATCTTTGTCTCTTGTTACCTTTTTCACCCTGTAATCTCTTTCAGCTGATATCAGTATGGCGACACCTGCTTTTCCCCTGATACCATTTGCTTGGAGTGCAAATTTCCACCCTTTCACTTTGAGTCTATGCTTGTCCTTGTAGCTGAGATGTGTCTCTTGGAGACAGCATATGGTTGGATTTAGTTTTTTGATCCAATCTGCTACTCTGTGCCTTTTTATTGGTGAGTTCAGTCCATTTACATTTAGGGTGATTATTGATATGTGAAAATTTCCTGTCATTCTACCTTTAGTTTTCTGGTAAGGCTGTGTCTCCATTGTTTCTTTGCTTTTTTGTTGTTGTGTATTATTTCTGTGTGGTGGTATTCTATGATGTTTCCCTCTGTTTCTTCTTTTATTACAGTATATATTTCAGTTCTGGACTTTTTTTGAGTGGTGACCCTTAAGTTTATGTAAAAGAACGTTTCATGTCTAGAGTATTCCATTTTCTTCAGCACGCTTACTTTCTCCATTCCTATATTGCAGTTCAGGCCTTACTCTCCCCCTTTTTAAGTTTTGGTTGCCATAAATTGTCCCTGTTGATGGTGGTTGAACAGCCTCTTTTTTTTTCTTTTTTATTAGTTTCAGGTGCGCAAGACAAGGTAATACTTAGACGTTCATCATTTATATCCCTCACACTGTGTACCCCCATCCCCTCATCCCCCCATTTACTATCCCTCCGACATCGCACAGCGCCATCACATTATATATATAAAATTATAGTTCGCATTCATTATTGTTCAGCTTCAGGTGTACAGTACAGTGATCAAGCATCAACATCTTCCCTTAGGTGGTCTCTCAAATGGGACACGTGTCCATCAGATACCCTATAAAATCTTTACATTATTGTTGTAAAAAATCAATCAACAAACAACAAGTGCTGACGCGGATGTGGAGAAAAGGGAACGCTTGTGCACTGTTGGTGGGATTGCAGATTGGTGCAGCCTCTATGGAAAACAGTATGGAGGTTTCTCAGAAATCTGAAAATGGAACTACCCTATGATCCCATAATTCCACTCCTAAACATCTATCCGGAGAAATCCAAAACTCCAATTCAAAAATCTGTATGCACTCCTATGTTTATTGCAGCACTATAAACAATAGCCAAGACATGGAAACAACCAAAATGCCCATCGGTAGATGACTGGATTAAGAAACCGTGGTACATTTATACAATGGAATATTACACAGCCATAAAGAAAAAAGAAATCGAATAGCCTGTTTAGTATTTCTTTTAGTGCAGATTGTGTATTAGAAAATTCCCTCAGCTTCTGTATGTCTGGAAAGGTCTTTATTCCTCCTTATTATCTAAAGGATATCTTTGCTGGATATATTATTCTTGGCTCATAATTTCTCTTTCAATAGTTTGAATATTTGGTACCACTCCCTCCTGGCTTGTAGAGTTTCTGCTGAAAAATCTGATGATAATCTAATGGGGTTTCTTTTGTAGGTTACCGTATTCTTTTCCCTGGCTGCCTTGATGATTCTTTGTCATTGATTTTACATAGCTTCTATACAATGTGTCTTGGAGAATGCCTGTTGGGATTGAGGTAATTAGGTGTTCTATTTGCTTCTTGGATTCGAGGATTCAGTTTTGTCCACAAGTTTGGGAAGTTCTCATCGACTGTTTCTTTGAATATATTCTCTGTTCCCTTCTTTCTTTCTTCTCCTTCTGGTATGCCCATTATTCTTATATTGCTCTTTCTGATGGAGTCAGAAAGTTCTTGTAGAGTTCTTAATTTCTTTTAAGTCTCAAGTGTCTTTCTTCTTCCATCTGTGTCATTTCCAGGTTTCTATCTTTGATGTCACTGATTCTTTCCTCCATCTGGTCAACTCTACTACCTAAGGTGGCTATTTCATTCTTCATTTCTTCTATTGAGTTCTTAATCTCCAGAAATTCTATTTGGTTCTTTTTTAAAATTTCAATCTCTTTCGTAAAATGCTCATGTTCTTCTTTGATTGTGTTTCTGAGTTCATTAAACTGCCTTTCTATGTTTTCTTGCATCTCATTCAGTTTTTTAAGAACTGCAATCTTGAATTCTCTCTCATTTAAGTCACATATTTCCATATCTTTAAGTTCCCTTTCTGGAGACTTTTCACTTTCTTTCTGAGCTGTCTTGTTGCGTTGGATATTCGTGGCTATTACTGACTTATTATTTCTCTTCCTAGATGTCTACAGGAGTGGCTTCTGCAACAGGTTGATAGGAAGAGTCCTTTTTTCCAGTATATGTTGGTAGAATGTTTTATTTTCTCCCTGACTACAGCCTTTTTTCTCTCTGATACTGTAGTGCTATGTTTTCTCTGCACTATTCCATCTTCTCACACAATGGGGGGATTCCCTGGGAGACGGTCTTCTCCTCTGTTGACAGTTTGCCTGGGTCACAGGGCGCAGTGTCCATGTGGGTAGGAGGAGAGCTTTTGAAGTTCCAAAGCTCTTCCTGCACCAGATTCAGAGCCCATGTATTTCTGTTTACTCCTCTGTTTACTCCTTCAGGGATCCACCCAGATAGGTGGGGATAGGGGCAGAGTGAGTTGTGAGAGGTGGCCCAGAGCAATGGCGGCGACCACCGCCACAGCCAGTCCTGCTTCCACAGCTCCATCCTTTGCTGGAACTAGTTGGGCTGCGATTCTTTGTCTGCAGACCACAGTTCTCAGAACAGCAAATATTCTGTTCTTTTGATCTGACATTGCTACTGTTCCGCTTCCAGCACTAGTCAGGTGGGGGCAGGGTGAGCTATGGGAAGGTAGGGAAGTGGTGGCTAGTCTCAGTGCCTAAGGCTTCCATTGTCTGCTCGGCAGTGAAGGCTTAAACCACCATTTTCAGTCTTCTTCCCTCAGTCTTTTCTCCGAGGTCTCTGCCGTTAGCATTGGGTTCAGCCGTCCCAATGCTGTCCCCTCAGCCCTATGGGCCATAAACAGAGCCTTTGCCATCCGAGTTCTTTCCTCTCCCACAGCTGCGGTACTTCTGGATGAAGCACGGAGCACTGAGCTAGGTCTGCGTCCTGCGCCCACGCAGCTCCATCTCCGCTCTTCTCCTTTCCCACCTCCCCACTCGTGTGATTCATCCACCTTTGTGTGAATTTAGCAGTGGGCCTCTTCGTCTTGCCTATCTGCTGTACAGGGTGTCCTTTGTGGAGTTATAGTTGTTCCATTTGTTGTAAATTCCAGGGGAGATTTACAGAGGCTCACCTCACGCTGCCATTTTGATGATGTCTCACTAAAAATAAGACTTTTTATTTTTATAAGATTATTTCTCCCATTCCTTCATCTCCACATTCTTAAAAGTAACAGAAAAGTCTCATCAAGATGTTTTGTTTTCTTTTTCATTCTAACCACCTTTTTCCCCAGTTGCAGCCCCCAATTTAGCATTTTCTGGAATTGCTTCAATATGGTATTTGTGCCCCTTCCTAACTAGAGAGACAATGTAGTACCCATACCAAAGCTATCCAGTCAAATCATGTGCTCCTCCGTGTAGAGCCCTCCACTTGCTCACCACCTCTGCCAGAGTAAGAGCCAAAAACCTTAGGATGGCCCATAAGCCCCCTGCTACACTTATATCTCATCTCAACTACTCCCTCCCTCTACTCCAGTAGTTCTGGCCTCCTTGCTGAAGTGCATTGTGCCCAACTCTGAACCTCTGTACTGTTCCCTCTGCTTCCAACACTCTTACTCAGAGGGAACATAGTGCCTTCAAAGCTTTGCGCAAAATTGACTTCATAGTCAATTTTTCCTTGACCACCATATTTAAGTTGTAACAATTCTACTCACACTAACAGTCCTTTTTCTCCTCCCTTGCTTTATTTTTCTGCATACAATATGTCACTTCCAAACATACTATAAAATTAACTTTCCCATTTAGTTTGTTGCCCATATTTCCAGTCTAGAATGGAAATTCCATGAGTGCAGGGATTTTCATCTGGTTTGTTCACTGCTGTACACACAATACCTGGAACAGTGTTAGGCACATGGTGGGTGCTAGCACTGCTGCATCAAACTGGTCTAACTGTACCACACGACTCCAGAGGACACCATTCAGATGGTATGGGAGTGGTACAATGGTGCAGCTCTGTCAAGGTACCCAGTATTTGTTAACAACCTGCTTTGTGATCTGTAATATATATAGCAGCTTTCACAAGTGGTCTGAGATGACCATGAAGCTTCATTTTTGCCTTTTTTTGCTTTTAGAGTTTCATTTTGCTTTTATGGTTTTATTACATAGTAAGCTACTATTGGATGCTGTATAGAAAGAATTACCTGATTCTATAAAAAAAGAAGTCTTTATCTATTTCCCCTAAATCCGATAGACTCTATTTTTCTGCCAGATCCCTGAAAACCATATTAGTGAACTATATTACTCTAGTTAAAACTTGGGTGTGAAAATAGTTCTTCAAAGAGATTCTACAGGCAAATTAACTGCTAATTAGAAAAGAATCTAAAATGCTCAACTTTCATATATTCTATAAACACAAACCAAGAAAAAGTTGGCAAAAATTTTAATTTTTTCCCAATTTTTGAAAATGAGTTAAAGATTCGTCATGTGATTCTTCATTCATTCCACGCAGTAGAATTATTTTAAATAATATTTAAATGTACTCCATTAAACAAACCTCAAATTGATAGGTTTCTTGTGGCAGCTGCCAAACCTTATCGATGCCATTTGTTTTTCTTTTGTTTTGCATAATTTACATAAATTTGACAATAAAAGGGTTAGTAGTGTAGTGAAGCTACATATCCTGACAGTATATTCTTCTTGGCAAGTAAAGAGTTGAATACCATTACAAATGCCACTTTACACTATAGTCCTATAATACACAATGAAACATTAGAAATATTAAAAGAAAGTTATGTCCACCCCTTACACATATTTCCACATGCTTTTCACACACACACATACACACTTTAATTTGCATGTACTCTAAACCTTATGCCTCTATAATTGTATTCCTAACTTCCAACCACAATAATGCTGAATGCAATGCCAGAATTCAGAATGAGTATTTGTAGACCAGTGTATCAATGGTTGACAAAAAATATTTGATTATCAGACACCAGGAAGGAAGTTACACTAAAGAATACTAAGCTTTTTAAATTACACTATTTTGAGATAATTGTAGATTCACATGCAGTTATGAGAAAGAATGTAGAGAGATACCCTGTACACTTTACCCAGTTTTCCCCAATGTAACATCTTACAAAACTATAGTACAATGTCAGAACCAGGATACTGACATTGGTACAATTAAGATACAGAACATTTACATCAAACACAAGAACCCCTCATACTGCTCTGTTATACCCACACCTCCTCCCACCTTCTGCAACCACCACCATCTCCTTAAATCCTAGCAACCACTAATCTCATCTCCACTTCTATAATTTTGCCACTTTAAGAATGTTATATAAATAAAATCATACAGTATATAACATTTAGAATTTGCTTTTCTCATCTAGGTCATTTCCCATATCAATAGTCTGTTCCTTTTTATTGCTGTGTAGTATTCCATAGTATGGACATACCAAAATTTTTTTAACCATCCACCCATTAAAGGCATCTGGTTGTTTCCAGTTTTCGTCTATTACAAGTAAAGTTGCACAGCATTATGTATGAACCTAAGTCTTCACTTCTCTGGGATCAGTGCTCAGGAATGCAATTGCTGGATTGCATGGTAGTGCATGTTTAATTTTTAAAGAAACTGCCAGACTGTTTTCCAGAGTGGCTGTGACATTTTACACTCTCACCAACAATGTATGAGTGATCTAGGTTCTCCCACCCTTGCCAGCAGTTACTGTCTATTTTTTTTTATTTTAGCCTATTTTTTTTTTAATTTTAGCACTGTGATAGCTATATAGTTGTATCTCATAGTTTTAATTTGAAGTTCCCAAGTGGAAAATGATACACATTTTTCTAGGTACTTATTTGCCATCTGTATATCTTATTCAGTAAAATGTTTCTCATTATCTTTTCTTCAAGTTCTAATTAAATTGTTTGTTTTCTAACTGTTGAGTTTTGAAACTATATATTCTAGATACTAGTCCTTTGTCAGCTATGTAATTTGCACATATTTTCTCTCAATTTGTATCATGTATTTTTATCCTTTTAACAGGATCTTCCACAAAGCAAAAGTTTTGAATTTTGATTTAATCCAATTTATCACTTTTCCTTTTTAAGGATCATGTTCTTCGTGTCAAATATAAGAACTCTACTTAAGTCAGTTACCTACAAGGGAGATCCAATACACTGTCAACTCATTTCTCAACAGAAATTTTACAGGTCAAAAGGGATTGGCACAAAATATTCAAAGTAATGAAAAGCAAAAACCTACAATCAAGATTATTCTACCCAGCCAATCATTTAGAATTGAGGACAGAAAGAGCTTCCCAGACACAAACACACACACACACACCAAAAAAAAAAAAAAAAAAAAAAGCTAAAAGACTTCATCAACACCAAACCATAATTGCAAAGAATCTTAAAAGGACTTCCTTAAGGCGAGAAAGAAAAAAAAAAGATGAAAAACATAAATTGAAAAATGGCAATAACAACATATCTATCAACAATTACTTTCAATGTAAATGGATTAAATGCTCCAGTCAAACACATAGGGTATGGATTTCTGGACAAGACAGTGAAATATGTAAACGCTGGGCTCACCTCATCTCAGGACCACATCAATTATAACTAAACTACAGAACAGCCATCATTGAGAAGTGCCTGAAGTCTAGCTGAATTGAAGCCCTACAACTACGGACACACAGAAGAAGCCACCTCAAGACTGGTAGGTATGGCAGAGACACGGAATGGGTGGGTCCCACACCCGCATGTGACCCTTAAAAACAGGGAAGGATATCTCAGCTATGGAAGTCCCCCTCAGAGGAATGAGGGGTCCCAGACCCACATCAGGGTCCCCAGCCTAGGGTTCTAGTGCTGGGGAGAAAAGTCCCCACAACTTCTGGCTGTGAAAACCAGCAAAGACTGTGGTTGAGTGAGATGAAGGTGGCTACAGTCCTGGAGCTCCTCTTAAATAACCCATGCACACACTAACGGATTCACGGGCTCTGAGCTCCAGTGCTGGGGCAGCAGCTCAAAAGACACCAGAAGCATACCAAGAGGAACTGAATTATCTAGCATCAGGGTGATAGCAGAAGGGGCAGCTTTCTCCTGGACAGAGGAACTGGCAGAAGCCATTGTTTCTTTCTGAGCCTTCCTGCTCTCTGCATAAAGGCACTGGCAGGTGCCATATCTGAGTTTCCATCAAACTATCACTTTTCGTCTATCTGAACCTAGTGATTCCCTGAGACCCTGCTCCATCCAACTTTGGGGCCAACCCAAGCCACTTCCAGGGGCTTTCCATACAAACAGCTGCCTTAGCTCATGCTGTGGACTTTCTTAAATTCTCTCAAAGGTTCACCAAACCCAAACAAGCAGCATCTGGCTTTGGTGTGTCTTGTACCTCTGACTGAGCAGCCCCTAGCCAAACACTACCAATGGCCAACCTTGGTTACAGGTTTGGTTTCTTGAGGTACCTCCAAACCCAGTGCAGGCAGAGGCCATCTGCCAGTTGCTTTGTGGTTCATACCAGATGGCCCAGAGCAGGACAAAGGCTTTGGCTAAACTTGGCCAGCAGCAGCAGGTCTCCTGCCTAGGGGTCCCAGAGCTGGCACACCTAGTGGCCTGTTTCAGACCAAGCCAGAGCATCACCCTGCCACCTCCAAGGCAGACTAAAGTACACCTAAAGGGCCGACTGGGTATGCATCAGTGAACTGCTAAAGAGAACCCTGCACTGTAGATTCTGTCCTTGCACCACAGCTCTTCCACTGTAGTCATGGCCAGTCCTAACAACCAATCAACCTGAAGGTCAATCCCTCATTGACATGCAAACAGCAACCAAGGCTCAACTATAAAGGAGGGACACACCCACACAAGGGAGACACCTCCAGCATCCACCTCAAGTGACCAGGGAGACTGCACCACAGGGTTCCACAGGACAACTACTATATAAGGCCACTGTACTAAGACTGGGAGCCACAACAGCCCTACCTAATACATAGAAATAAACACAGGAAGGCAGCCAAAATGGGGAGAAAAAGAAATATGTCCCTAATAAAAAAAGCAGCACAAACCTCCAGAAAAAGAACTAAACAAAATGGTGACAAGCCATCTACCAGATGCAGAGTTCTAAATACTGGTTATAAAGATACTCAATGATCTCAGGGAAAATTTCAAGAAAGAGATAAGCATAAAAATGGTGATAGACGTGTACGCCAGTGTTCATTGCAGCTTTGTTTACGGTGGCCAAGACATGGAAACAACCAAAATGTCCTTCGATAGATGAATGGATAAAGAAGTTGTGGTACATATACACAATGGAATACTATCCGGCGTTAAGGAAAGATGATATAGGAGCATTTGTGACAACATGGATGGATCTCGAGAGAATAATGTTAAGTGAAATAAGTCAGACAGAAAAAGCAGAGAACCCTATGATTTCACTGATATGTGGTATATAAACCAAAAAGAACAAGACAAACAAATGAGAAACAAAAACTCATAGACACAGACAATAATTTAGTGGTTACCAGAGGGTAAGGGGGTGGGGGGTGGGTGATGAGGGTAAAGGGGATCAAATATATGGTGATGGAAGGAGAACTGACTCTGGGTGGTGAACACACAATGGGATTTATAGACGATGTAATACAGAATTGTACACCTGAAATCTATGTAAATTTACTAACAATTGTCACCCCAATAAAATTAATTAAAAAAAAATGATGATAGAAAATACAAAAAAGAACCAGACAGAAATAAAGAATATAATAACTAAAACAAAAACTACATTAGAGGGAATCAACAATAGATTAGATAAAGCAAAGGATCAAATCAGTGACTTAGAAAATAAGGTAGCAGAAAACACCTAATCAAAACAGCAAAAAAAAAAAAAAAAAAGGAATCCAATAAAATGAGGAGCATTTAAGGGGCTTCTGGGACAACATCAAGTGTACCAGCATTCGCATCACAGGGATACCAGAAGGGAAAAAGAGAGAATTAAAAACCTATTTAAAAAAATAATGACAGAAAACTTCCCAATCCTGGGGAAGGAAATAGATATACAAGCCTGGGAAGTGCTTGGAGATCCTCAAACAAGATGAACCTAAAAAGGTCTATACCAACACATCATAATTAAAATGCCAAAGCTTAAAGACAAAGACAAAATCTTAAAAGCAGCAAGAGAAAAGGAATTAGTTACCTACAAAAGAACTCCCACAAGACTGTCAGCTGATTTCTCAACAGAAACTTTGCAGGCCAGCAGGGACTGGCACAAAATATGTGATGAAAAGCAAGGACCTACAACCAAGATTACTCTACCCAGCAAAGCTATAATTTAGAATCGAAAGACAGATAAAGAGATTCCCACACAAGAAAAAAGCTAAAGGAGTTGATCAATACCAAACCAGTATTACAAGGAATTTTAGAGAGATTTCTTTAAGACAGGAAAAAAAAACGATCAAAAATATAAATAAAATGAAAATAATTACATACCTATCAACAATTACTTTCAATGTAAATAGATTAAATGCTCCAATCAAAAGATAAGGTGGCTGAATGGATAAGAGAACAAGACCCTTATATATGCTTCCTACAAAAGCTCACTTCAGATCAAAAGGCACAAACATGCTAAATGTAAAGGATGGGGAAAAGATATTTCATGAAAATGGAAACAAACAAAGCTGCATAGTAATACTTATACCAAAATAAATAGACATTAAAACAAAGGCTAAAGCAAAAGATGAAGAAGGACCCAGTAATCCCTCTTCTGTGTATTTATCTTAAGAAACCCAAAATGCTATTTTGAGTGAACAAGTGCAGCCACATGTTCACTGCAGCATTGTTTATAATGGCCAAGATGTGGAGGTAGCATGGGTATCTATTGATGGATGAATAAAGAATAGGTACAAATATGCAATTGAATGTTGCTCAGCCATGGAAGGAAATGGGTTCTTGCCATTTGCGGTGGCATGGATGGACCTGGAGGGTATTGCGCTGAGTGGAGTATGTCTGACTGAGAAAGACATGTGCAATGTGATTTCATTTATATATGGAATTTAAAGAATGAAATAAACAAACAAAATAGAAACATTCATAGATACAGGGAACATTTTCATGGTTGCCAGATGGGAGACAGTTTGTGGGGGAGTGAAAAATTGGAAGGGATTAAGAAGTACAAATTAGAATCTGAAAATGGGACTACCCTATGATCCAGTAATTCCACTCCTAGGCATCTACCCGGAGAAATCCAAAACTCCAATTCAAAAATCAGTATGCACTCCTATGTTTATTACAGCACTTTACACAATAGCCAAGATATGGAAACAACCGAAATGCCCATCGGTAGATGACTGGATTAAGAAACTGTGGTACATTTATACAATGGAGTATTACGCAGCCATAAAGAAGAAAGAAATCTTATCATTTGCAACAACATGGATGGATCTAGAGAACATTATGTTAAGTGAAATAAGTCAGAAAGAGAAAGACAAGTACCATATGATCTCACTTATATGCGGAATCTAAAGAAAAGAATATGTGAATGAACTAATCAGAGACAGTTTTGAGGACACAAAGAAAAAACCGAGAGTTGTTAGATGGGCGGGGGTGGGGGGGGGGTTGGGGATACGGGGAAAGGTGAAGGGATTGGGAGGCGGCTGGTAGCCCCAAGATGGCCTCAGGGTTTTCTGGAAATTAATTTGGGGAACTTATTCAATAATGTTGTAGGGGTTTTGTTGGGTATCCGATGGGCATGCGTCCTATTTGGGAGACCACCTCAGGGATGGTGTGGATGCCTGATCGTGGCGTTGTGCACCAGAGGCTAAACATTAATGAATGTCAACTATAATTTTATGTGTGTGATGTGATGGCCGGGTGTGAGGTCGGAGGGATGGTGTGTGGGGGGAGGGGGGTTCACAGTGTGAGGGATGTAGATGGTGGGCGTCTAAGTATTTACCTTGTCTTGTACACCTGAAACTAATAAAAATAATAAAAATAAAAATAAATAAAAATAAAAATAATAAAAAAAAGAAGTACAAATTAGTTGTTACACAGTAGTCATGCGTATATAGGGTATGTCATAAGGAATACAGTCAATAATATTGTAATAACTATGTTTTGTGTTAGATGTACACCAGATTTACCAGGGTGATAGGTGGGAGGGGACTTGCATGGCAGGGTGAAAAAGGTGAAAGGATTAAGAAGTACAAGTCGGTAGTTATACAACAGTCATGGGGATGTAAAGTAAAACAGAGAGAATATAATCAATAATATAGCAATAACTACGCATAATGCCAGGTAAGTACAAGCCTAGTGAGGGGGACAACTTCTTAAATTATATAAATGTATAACCACTATGCTGTACACCTGAAATTAATATAAAATACTACTGAATGTCAAAATAAATGAAAAGTATAAAAAAATAAATCAAATCAATTCAAGGTGAAAAAAATACATAGGGTGGCTGGAAGAATAAGAAAACAAAGCCCTTATATATGCTGCCTACAAGAGACTCACTTCAGATCGACAGACACAGAGACTAAAAGTAAAGGGGTTGAAAAGTATATTTCACAAAAATGGAAACAAACAAACAGCAGACCTGGGGTAGTAATACTTATACCAGACAAAATAGACTTTAAAACAAAGGCTGTTAGAAGAGACCAAGAAGGACTAGTAATCCTACTTCTGGGTATTTATGCAAAGAAATCCAAAACACTACTTCAAAGGGACATGTACATCCATACTCGTATGTTCTTTTCAGTATTATTAACAATAGCCAAGATATGGAGGCAACGTGGGCGTCCATCAATCGATGAATAGATAAAGAAGAGGTGGTACATATTTATAATGGAACGTTACTCAGAGAGAAATGAGAATAAAATCTTGCCATCTGTAACAACATAGATGGACCTAGAGGGCATTGTGATGAGTGAAGTCAGACAGAAAAAGACAAATGTCATATGATTTCATTTATATGTGAAATCTAGAGAACAGGATAAATGAACAAACACAGAAACAAGCTCAGCTACAGAGAGCATTTTGATGACTGACAGATTTGGGGGGGCGTGGGGTTATGGGCATGGGTAAGGGAGAGGAGGGTATTAAGAGTTACAAATTGGTAGTTACAAAATATGGATTATAGCATGGGGAATATAGTCAGTAGTGTTATAACTATGTATGGTGGCAGACGAGTACTGGATTTATCAGGGTGATTGCTTCAGAAGTTATATAAATGTCTAATTACTGTGTGATACAACTGAAACTAATACATATTGTATGTCAACTGTAATTGAAAAATAAAAATATATTTTTAAAAAACTGCCTAGCCCTAGTTACTGAAGATTTTCTCCTGTTTTTATCTAAAAGTTTTGTAGTTTGACATGTTATATTTAAGGCCATGCTCTATTTTGAGTTAATTTTCATATAAGGTGTGAGATTTGAGTTAATGCTCATATATCACTGATGGTGCTCAAATGCTCAGCATTTATTTATTGGAAAGGCTATCCCTTCATTGCATTACTTTGACACCTCTGTGGAAAATCCGTCGACATACAGATGGGGCCGAAAAAATGTATACACATTTTTAAAAAGGAAAACTGTATTAAAATTGCATTGCTCAATATATACTGGTAACAAAAGATGAACAAAAGAAGTCACATTTGACTTCTGCAATTACAAGAGGTGTTCAAAGTGGTTACCATCAGCATCCAGACTCTTCTGATTATGGCAAATTGCTGCTTGAGCAACGTTGACCAAAGTGTCCATTTGTGTATTTACATATATCTATTTCCTTGTTCCCTGTTCTGCTCTATTTATCTATGTGTCTATCACTCCACCAATACGACACAGTCTAAATTACTGTACCTCTATAATAAGGCTTGAAATCAAGTAAACTGATTATTCCCACTTTATTCTGAACTCAGGGGAAAAACATTCAGTTTTTCACCATTAAGTAAAATGTTAGCTGTAGGTTTCTTGCAGATGCTCTTTATCAAATTGAGGAAGCTCCCCTCTGCTTCTATCTTTCTGAGATTTCAACCATGGAAAGATGCTGAATTTTGTCAAATGCTTTGACCACATCAGTTGATATGATTATGTGATTTTTCTCCTTTAGTCTGTTAATATGGTGGATTATACTGAGTGATTTTCAAATATTAAACCAACCTTGCAATCCTGGAATAAACTCCCTGAATCAAGTAGTTCTTTACTATATTGAGTATACAGTTCTTTTTTCTATATGGCTGAATTATATTTGCTAATATTTTGTTAAGGATTTTTATGTCTATATTCATGAGGAACATTAGTCTGTAGTTCTATTTATTTTTTGTATTGTTTTTGCCATTTGGTATTAGTAATATCAGCTTCATAAACTGAACTGGGAAATGTTCCCCCTCTTTTTTCTGAATTAGATTATACAGAAATGGTGTTAATTCTTCTTCAAACATTTGGTAGAATTCTCTAGTGAAATCATCTGGGCTGGAGATTTCTTTTTTGGATGTTTTTAAATTATAAATTCAATTTCCTTAATACTTATATGACTTTTCAAATTATTTCATATTGGGTGAGTTGTACTAGTTTGTGTTTTTTAAGGAATTTGTCTATTTCATCTATGCTGTCAAATTTATGTATGTAGAGTTGTTTGTAGTAGTCATTTATTAACCTCTTGGTGGCTGCAGTTGGTGATTTTGTTTCACTCATGATATTGGTATTTGTGTCTTCTCATTTTCTTTGTCAATCTTGCTAGAGAATTGTCAATTTTATTAATTGTTTCAAAAAATTAACTGTTTCATTGAGTTTCTCTGTTGTTTTTCTGCTTTCAGTTCCATTTGTTTCTAATCTTTGTTATTTCCTTCTTTCTGCTTGCTTTGGGTTTGTTTTGATTTTATTTTCATAGGTTCTTCAAGTGCAAATTTAGACTGATATTAGATTTTTCCTCTTTTCCAATGTATACATTTAGTGCTATAAATCTTCCTCTTAACACTATTTTAGCTGTGTCCCATCAATTTTGACATTGTGTTCATTTTTATTTCCTTCAATGTATTTTTTGTTTCCTTTGAGACTTGCTCTTTATGCATTACTTAGAAATGTGTTGTTTAGTTTTCAAGCGTTTGTAGATTTTTCCTGTTATCTTTCTTTGATTCATTTCCAGTTTGATACTACTGTGGTCAAACACACTTTGTCTGAGAGCAATTCTTTTTAAAATGTTGAGGTTTATTTTATGGCCTAAGATGTTATCTATCTTGATATAATATTCAACGGGCACTTGAAAAGAATGTGTATTCTGTTGTTGGGTGAAGTGTTCTATAAATCTCTATTAGATCTTTTTGTTTGGTGGTATTGTTGAGTTCTGCTATGTCCTTGCTGATTACCTGCCTAGTTGTTCTATCAACTGTTGAGAGAGAGATATTAAAGTCTCCAACTATAACTTGAATTTGTCTTTTTCTTTTTTCATTTTTATCAGTTTTTGCTTCACAGGTTTTGAAGCTGTTTTTGGTGCCTAAATATTTAGCATTTCTATGTCTTCATAGATTAACCCTTTCATCATTATGTAATGTCTTTATCTCTGGTAATTTTCTTTGCACTGAAGTAGACTGACTCTGATATTAATATACCTACTCCTGCTTTCTTTCCTTTGATTAATATTTACATGATCTCATCAATTCTCATTATTTGTGGGTTTTATATTTGCTAATTCACCTACTTGCTAAAATTTATTTGTAACCCCAAAATCAATACTTGTGGTAATTTTACAGTCATTTATGGTCATTTGTAGACATGCACAGAGGAAAAAAAAAATAGAGAGTTGACCAACATACACATTCCTACCTAAAGTCGAACAAGGCAATCTTCTGCCTTCTTATCTCAGCTCTCAAGCTGTAAACAAATATCCTTTTCACATTCTATTTGGTGCTACATTTTTCTCATTTTGGTGCCTTTTGGGAGGTGAGTTCATTGCTTAAAATGGCCTTAAGTATAGTGCTGAAGTGCTGTCTAGTGTTCCTAAGTGCAAGAAGGCTGTGATGTGCCTTATGGAAAAAACATGTGTTAGACAAGCTTTGATTAGACATGAGTTATAGTGTTGCTGCAGTCAGTTCAAAGTTAATGAATCAACAATATATACTCAATAAGGTGTCTTTAAACAGAAACACACATAAAACAATATGTATTGAACAATTGATAAAATATGAACAGAGGCTCACAAGAATCTAACCCTATATTTCCCCTAGGAGCAGCAATTCACTATTTGCTAATACAGTGTTCATGGTGACTATAGAACATAGCTATCATAAATAATGAGAATCAACTCCTTATTTTTTCATCCTTTTATTTTCAACCTGCCTGTACTGCTACCTTTTTTCCCTGCCTGTCTGTGAGTTACTTGAACATTTTTTTATAATTCATTTTGACTAACCTATAATACTTTTTAGTATATCTCTTTGCATAGCATTTTTAGTGGTTGCTGTAGGGGTTAATTTTTATATACTCATTTATGTATAAAACATCAGTCTACTGGTGTCATCATTTTAACCAATTTGCGTGACTTGTAGAAACCTTAACTCCTATTACAACCCTTAACACTTCCATATTTACAATATAATTTCCTTAAATATTTTGTCTACATACATTTAGAATTACATTTAGAGAGTATTATAATTTTCCCCTCAACCAACAAACACAATTTAAAAAACTCAAGAGTAAAAGGAAAGTTAATTGTATTTACCAATATATTTGCTTACCATGCTCTTTCTTTACTTCCCAATGTTTCAAGGTTCCTTCTTTTATCATTTCTTTTATGTTCAGGAAATGTTCAGAGAAATTTTAGCCATCCTGTTAGGTTACCCTAAACAGACTGTTTAAAAGTTTTCTTTTCTCTGAGAATGTCTTGATTTCCCCTTTATCCCTGAGGACATGTTTGCTGGGTATATGATTGTGGTTGATAGTTATTTTCTTTCAGCACTTGAAAAATGTGCCACCATCTTCTGGCCTCCATGGTTTCTGAATGAGAAATCCACTTTCATTCTAATTGTACTTTCTCCTGTAGGTAACATGTCATTTTTCTCCAGCTACTTTCAAGATTTTTTCCTTTGTCTTTAGTTTTCAGAAGTTTAATAATGATGTGTGTTGGCAGAGATCTCTTTGAATTTATCTTGCTGGTATTTTGCTCAGTTTCTTAAATATGTAGATTTATATACCATATCAAATTTGGGTAGTTTTCGGCCATTATTTCTTTGAGTGTTTTTTCCAACCTTGATCTCTTAGGACTCTCCCTCTGAGACTTTTATGACATGAATGTTAAATATTTTCTTATAGTCTCTCTGAGGCTCTGTTCATTGTTTTTCCAGTCTATTTGTTCTCTGTTGGTCAGGCTGGGCAATTCTGTTGCTATATTATCAAATTCACTGATTCTTTAGTCCCTTCCATTCTACTGTTGAACCCATTCACTGAGATTTTTATTTTGCTTATAGCATTTTTCAATTATAAAATTTCCATTTTCTTCTTTATATCTTCTAATTCTTTGCTGAGATTTTATATTTTTTTCCTGAGGCTATTTTTTTTCCCATTTGCTTCAAGTATATTTGTAATTGCTCATTAAAGCATTTTTATCTAATTGCTTTAAAGTTTTATTCCGTCAGATAATTTTAAAATCTCTGCCATCTTGGCATTGATATATATCGTCTTTTCTTTCATTCAGTTTGAGGTCTCCCTGGTTTCTGTTACGATAAGTGATTTTCAATTGAAAAAGAGATGTTTTTGAAGTATGTTAAGAGACTCCTGATCTTATTTAAATCTTCTAGTTTAACTGGCTTTCCCTGATACCACTGTAATAGAAGTGGGGAAGGCTGCTGCCTCATCACTGCCAGTAGAGATAGTAGTCCTAGTTCCCCACTTGGCCTCCATTGATACTCAAGGAGGAGGGTCTCTTTATAAATTCCAAGTGAGGGTGAGAATTCCAGATCTCTCATGTGATCTCCACTGACACTGCAGCAGGATGGTCTCCCGCTGGCAACAGTGAAAGTCCTGAATCTCCACTAGATCTCCTATGACACTAAGGTTGCAGGGAAGGGAAAGGGTGCATTATTACTGATTGGACCACAAGTCCAAGCTCCCCACATAGTCTCTACTGACTTCACACGTGGGGTTGGGGTGAGGAGGATCATTAACAGCTGGTGGGCATGAAAGTTCTGGCTCCCTTCTCTGACACGACCCTGGCAGGATGTTGAGACACCTTGTTAGAGACTTGTGAGGGTGGAAGTCTAAAATACCCCACTCAGTCTTTTGTTGGCATCGGTCACAGTGGGGCCACAGTTTTTTCTATAATGTTTGAGTGGAGTAGAGTGGTTACTTTCTAAGTTTTCTGTCTTCTTAGACTATCTCTTTCCTGGTCCTTTAGCTAGACGGAGTGGGCTACGGGGGGATTTTTTTTTTGCCTGTATTCATTAGCATTTCTAAGTTGCCACCTTCTTCACCTTCAAATCTGAGACATATGAGGCAAAAAACAAAAAAACATGGAACTCAGGTCCAAAGATCCCAAGGTGATCTGCCTTCTTCTTTCCACCTCTCAGAGTCTTCTTATGTGACACATATTTGTGTCAAGAGTTTTTAATAGTACTTAGTGGGATAAATAGGAAAAAGCATATCTACTCCATCATGCCAAAAAATAAAACTCTCCAGATGTTAATTTTGAAAACACTGTGTAAAGGACAAAAATTTCACAAAGCAAGTATGAGTGTCAATGCTACCTTCTCATGCTTTCTTTTTTTCGTAAATGTTATCTCCTCAGAATCCTTTCCTGAATTATCCAAGTCAGGTGAATTACTCTTTCTTGTGTATCCACAGCATTATCATGTACTTTTCTAAAATAGCTTATAATCATCCAATGGTGTCATTCATTGGTCATGTAAGTAAGGCAAACTAAGGATGAGGGCCATGTCATGTTCATGTTTGGATTCTCAATGTCTGAATATCTAATAGGATGAGTTTATTACAATAACTCACAGTGTAGGGCAAATAGTGTCTACTCAGTAAATATTTGTTAACTGAATAAGTGAAAAAATGAATAGCACTTGTGCGTATGTTCCAGAAATCAGTAAAGGTTTGTAAAATTGAATTAAATTGTTTCATCACCTGTCAATCTAATCAAATAATTATTTCAATCTAATCAAACAATTATTTCTTTCCATGGGGAAAAGAAAAGCTCACAAAGTATATCCAAAGTGAAATTATTTCATATCAGTGCTTTTTCCCAATAGACAATTAATTGATTAGCAACTATTCATTTAAACCTATATTCCTAGAACTGTGTATAGTACAAAAGAAGTAAAAGTCAGAATTACTGACTTCAAAGTATAAAATACATTGTGGAGACTAATATATGTGCAAAAATTAAAGAGTAAATGATCAGTAATAAAAAGGAAGTGTAAAAAAATATGGGTGATATGAATAAATAAAAGGGACTTCATAAAAGATGCAGCACTTCAGTCAGACTTTGAAGGATGGTTAAGATTTAGTTGACAGCGGAGAACAGAGAAGGGTATTTCAGGTTTGGGAACAGTACACAAAGACATAATAGAAACAAACAGGACAGAGAGGAATTCACTTAAAAAGAGAAGATAAGGCTGAAAATTCGAGTTTGGAAAAAGACTTAGAATTCATACAGTATAGAATGAGAAATAAAGAAATCACCATCATCAGAATTATATTACAACTTACAAAGGATTTTTTTTCAAACATGCATTTTCTCATTTAAGCCACCAAATATCCTTGATGAAATGCAGAAGAGGAATGTGAAGTGACTTGAATGTAGATCTTCTGACACTGACCCTTGTACTTTATACAAATCTTTCTCTTTGTAATGTTCAAATAGCAGGGGTGTTCAGAGGGTGTGGGGTGATTTTTTCCCCAATGAGGTAAATTTGACTGCTTACCTTGCCTCACCCATTGTTTCTCACCAAAATTACAATAAAGTCTGCCTATGCTTTTCCCTCACTCTTTCTGCCTCCTAGCTGACCCTGATGCTTCCTCATGTGGCTCTGCATGGCATGGCTCTTGGCAACTGTGAGTAAAACACTATCTTTTCAGTGGCAATCATTTCCTGATCTATTGGCCTCACCACACCTGAATAATAATAAAGTAAACTCTAAAACGTGGATATTGTGAATAAAACCTTTTCCACTGGGATTGCTAGGATGTGAACTTGGAGCTTTGGGTACCCATTTTGCATACCCTATGCTAAGAGTCTGTCTGCAGAATAAAACCAAGAAGACAGGCTGAATCAAGAGATACAAACAACAAGGAATGAGATGGGCTCATATCACATCATATCATATCATATATCATATAAGTTGAGCCCTGGATGCAGCCTTGCCAAAAGCCAACTGTATCTCTGAACTTTCCAGTTGTGAAATTTACATATTTTGTCTTTTGGTTTAATCTCATTTTACTTGGATTACTTTCACTTACAACCAAATGTTCTGATTCAACATCTCTAAACTCATCTCTTCCTCCAAATCGTCTCCAATTCAAAAAGAGAATTTCCCTCTTTCTGTTAATAAAACCATAATTGTCACCATTATTCAGGCTTAAAAGTATAAAATCATCTATTCACTCTCATTTGTTGTCACTAAATCTCATCATTCTATACTCTTACATTTCTTTCTGTTGTCCCTACCAATAAAATCTTTATGACTTCAATTCATGTCTTCTTTATTGCTCTCAGTTAGCAACAGCATCATTTTGTGATACAGTGATTTATAATTAGAAATATAGATCCAGTCAACACGATGAAGTAGGTAAACACTGTGCTCTCCTCTGACAACCACATCAAAATTACAACTAAACTATAAAAAAACATCATCATTGAAACTTGTGTGAAGTCCAGTTGAATCAAACTTGTTTGAAGTCCAGTTGAACCAAGGATGTACAGAAGAAGCCACCTCAACACTGATAGGAGAGGTGGAAACGCAAAACAAGTGAATCCCTAACTCATGTGTGACAATTAAAAATTGGGATTCCGGATCAAACTGGCGGCATGAGATGAGCCTCTGTAAAGCTCTCCTGGAATTTACAACTAATCGGACAACAATAACTCCACAAAGGACTCCCTGCACAGCAGACAGGCAAGAAGAGGTCCACTACTGAATTCACCTCCAGGTGGGTGAATCGAGCGAGCGGGGGAGGAGGGAAGGGAGAAGTGCAGGGAGGGAGCCTCGCGGGCGCAGGACGCAGACCTAGCTCAGGGCTCCGAGCTCGCTGCATCCCGGAACTACCGCAGCTGCGGGAGAGGAAAGGACTCGGACTGCTAGGGCTCCGCTTACGGCACACAGGGCTAAGGGGACAGCACAGAAGACGGCTGAACCCAACGCTCCCGGCAGACACCTCAGAGCAAAGACTGAGGGAAGAAGGCTCAAAACTGTGGTTTAAGCCCTCACTGCTGAGCGGAGAATGGAAGACTTAGGCACTGAGACTAGCCGCCCCTGCCTACCCTCCCAGAGTTCGCCCCACCCCCACCTGCCCGGTGCTAGAAGCGATAAAGTAGCAGTCAGATCAAAAGGACAGGATTTTTGCTGTTCTGAGAACTGTGGACCACAGAAACAGATTCGCAGCCCAACTAGTTCCGGCAAAGGGGAGAAAGCTGTGGAAGCAGGACTGGCTGTGGTGGTGGTCGCCGCCATTGCTCTGGGCCACCTCTTACAACTCACCACACCCCTGGCCCCACCTATCTGGGCGGATCCCTGCAGGAGTAAACAGAACTGCTGAAACATACCGGCTCTGAATTGGGTGCAGAAAGAGCTTTGGAACTTCAAAAGCTCTCCGCACCCCCACAGGGACATGGTGCCCTATGACCCAGGTGAACTGTTAACAGAGGAGAAACCCGTCTCCCAGGGAATCCCTCCCTTGTGTGAGAAGCTGGAAAAGTGTAGAGAAAATGTAGCACTACTATGTCAGAGAGAAAAAAAAAAAATAGGCTGCAGTCAGAGAGAAAATAAAACATTCTACCAACAAGTATTAGAAACCAAAGAAAGACCTCTTCCTATCAACCTATAGCAGAAGCCACTCCTGTAGATGTCTAGGAAGAGAAATAACAAATCAGTAATGGCCATGAATAACCAAGGCAACAAGACAGCTCAGAGAAAAAGTGAAAAGTCTCCAGAAAAGGAACTTAAAGATATGGAAATATGTGACTTAAATGATAGAGAATTCAAGATTGCAGTTCTGAAAAACCTCAAAAAGATGCAAGAAAACACAGAAAGGCAATTTAATGAACTCAGAAACGCAATCAAAGAACAACACGAGCATTTTACGAAAGAGATTGAAATTTTAAAAAAGAACCAAATGGAATTTCTGGAGATTAAGAACTCAATAGAAAAAATAAAGAATAAAATAACCAACTTAGGTAGTAGAGTTGACCAGATGGAGGAAAGAATCAGTGACATCGAAGATAGAAACCTGGAAATTACACAGATGGAAAAAGAAAGAGACTTGAGACTTAAAAGAAATGAAAGAACTCTACAAAAACTTTCTGACTCCATCAGAAAGAGCAATATAAGAATAATGGGCATACCAGAAAGAGAAGAAAGAGAGAAGAGAACAGAGAATATACTAAAAGAAATTGTTAACGAGAACTTCCCAAATTTGTGGACAGAACTGCATCCTCAAATCCAAGAAGCAAATAGAACACCTAATTACCTCAATCCAACAGGCCTTCTCCAAGGCACATCGTATTGAAGCTGTCTAAAATTAACACCAAAGAAAGAATCCTCAAGGCAGCCAGGGAAAAGAAGACAGTAACCTACAAAGAAAAGCCCATTAGATTATCATCAGATTTTTCAGCAGAAACTCTACAAGCCTGGAGGGAGTGGAACCAAATATTGAAACTATTGAAAGAGAGAAATCATGAGCCAAGAATAATATATGCAGCAAAGATATCCTTTAGATATGAAGGAGGAATAAAGACCTTTCCAGACATACAGAAGCTGAGGGAATTTTCTAATACACGACCTACAATACAAGAAATACTAAAGGAGGCTATTCGACCACCATCAACAGGGACAATTTGTGGCAACCAAAACATAAAAAGGGGGAGCGTAAAGGCCTGAACCAAAATATGGGAATGGAGAAAGTAAGCGTGCTGAACAAAATGGAACACTCTAAATATCAAACTTTCTTTTACATAATCTTCAGGGTAACCACTCAAAAAAAATCCAGAACTGAAATATATACAGTAATAAAAAAAGAAACAGAGAGAAACATCATAGAATACCACCACACAGAAATAATAGACAACAACAAAAAAGCAAAGAAACAATAGAGTCACAGCCTTACCAGAAAACTAAAGATAGAATGACAGGAAATCCTCACATATCAATAATCACCCTAAATGTAAATGGACTGCACTCACCAATAAAAAGGCACAGAGTAGCAGATTGCATCAAAAACTAAATCAAACCATATGCTGTCTCCAAGAGACACATCTCAGCTACAAGGACAAGCATAGACTCAAAGTGAAAGGGTGGAAATTGGCACTCCAAGCAAATGGTACCCAGAGAAAATCAGGTGTAGCCATAATGATATCAGATGAAACAGACTTCAGGGTGAAAAAGATAACAAGAGACAAAGATGGACATTTCATAATGGTAAAGGGGACTATACAACAAGAAGACATAACAGTCATCAATATTTATGCCCCCAATCAGGGAGCACCAAAATATACCAAGCAACTACTAACAGAACTAAAGGGATAAATTGACTAAAACGCAATTATACTAGGAAACTTAAATACATCATTGACAGCTATGGACAGATCATCCAAACAGATAATAAATAATGAAATTTGGCCCTAAATGACACATTAGATGAAATGGACATCATTGACATATATAGAGCACTTCATCCTAAAACATCAGACTATACAATCTTTTCAAGTGTACATGAAACATTCTCAAGGATAGACCATATAATGGGGCATAAAAGCAGCCTCAGCAAATTTAAGAAGATTGAAATCATACCAAGCATATTCTCTGATCACAAGGATTTGAAATTGGATATCAACTGCGAAAAGAAAGCAGGAAAAAACGCAAATACATGGAGATTAAACAACATACTTTTAAAGAACGACTGGGTCAAAGAAGAAAATAGAGGAGAGCTCAAAAGATACATAGAAACAAATGACAATGAAAATACATCCTACCAAAATTTTCGGGATGCCGCGAAAGCAGTTTTAAGAGGGAAATTTATATCATTACAGGCCTATCTCAAGAAACAAGAAAAATCCCAAATAAATAACCTCATGTTACACCTTAAAAAACTAGAAAAAGAAGAACAAGCGAAACCCAAGGTCAGCAGAAGAAAGGAAATAACAAAAATCAGAGCAGGACTAAATGAAATAGAGAACAAAAAGACAATAGAAAAAATTAATGTGACAAAAAGCTGGTTCTTTGAAAAGATTAACAAAATCGACAAACCCTTGGCTAGGCTCACTAAGATAAAAAGAGAGAAGACACTAATTAACAAAATCAGAAATGAAAAAGGGGAAGTTTTCACAGACACCACAAAAATACAAAGAATTATCCAAGAATACTATGAAGGACTATATGCCACCAAATTTAATAACCTAGAAGAAATGGACAAGTTCTTAGAAACATATAGCCTTCCAAGGTTGAATCATGAAGAACTGGAAAATCTTAACAGACCGATCACCAGTAACGAAATTGAATCAGTCATCAAAAACCTTCCCAAAATCAAAAGTCCTGGACCAGATGGCTTCACCAGTGAATTCTACCAAACCTTCAAAGAGGATCTAATACCAATCCTGCTCAAACTCTTCCAAAAAATTGAAGAAGAGTAAGTACTCCCTAACTCATTTTATGAGGCCAACATTACCCTGATACCAAAACCTGGTAAGGACAACACAAAAAAAGAAAACTACAGACCTATATTTCTGATGAATACAGATGCTAAAATCCTAAACAAAATTTTAGCAAATCGAATACAACAATGCATTAAAAAGATTATTCATCACGACCAAGTGGGGTTCATCCCCGGGGCACAAGGATGGTTCAACATTCGCAAATCCATCAATGTGATACATCACATAAACAAAATAAAGGACAAAAATCATATATTTCTATCAATTGATGCAGAAAAAGCATTTGATAAGATACAACATCCATTTATGATTAAAACACTTACTAAAATTGGTATAGAAGGAAAATACCTCAACATAATAAAGGCCATATACGACAAGACCTCAGCTAATCTCATAATTAATGGTGAAAAGCTGAAGCCCTTTGCTCTACGTTCAGGAAAACGACAAGGTTGTCCCCTATCACCTCTGCTTTTCAACATAGTGTTGGAAGTCCTCGCCAGAGCTATCAGGCAAGAGAAAGAAATGAAAGGCATCCAAATTAGAAATGAAGAAGTTAAATTGTCACTCCTTGCAGATGACATGATGCTATATATAGAAAACCCTAAAGACTCCACCAAAAAGCTATTAGAAACAATCAATGAATACAGTAAAGTCGCTGGCTACAAAATCAACGTACAAAAGTCCATTGCTTTCCTATATACCAACAATGAAATCTCAGAAATACAGATAGAAAAAACAATTCCTTTTGCAATTGTAGCAAAAAGAATAAAATACCTAGGAATAAACTTAACCAAGGATGTGAAGGATTTATATGCTGAAAACTATAAGACATTTTTGAAAGAAATTGAAGAAGACACAAAGAAATGGAAAGACAGTCCGTGCTCATGGATTGGAAGATTCAACATAGTTAAAATGACCATATTACCCAAAGCCATATACAGATTTAATGCAATCCCCATTAAAATCCCAATGGCATTTTTTAAAGAAATAGAACAAAAACTCATCAGATTTGTTTGGAACCAAAAAAGACCCCGAATAGCCAAAGCAATATTTAAAAAAAAGAACAATACTGGAGGTATCACACTCCCTGATTTTTGCTTGTACTACAGGGCTACAATAATCAAAACAGCTTGGTATTGGCAGAAAAACAGACACATAGACCAATTGAATAGAACTGAGAACCCAGAAATAAAACCACATAAATATGGACAGATAATTTTTGACAAAGAAGCTAAAAACTTACAATGGAGGAAAGACAGCCTCTTCAATAAATGGTGCTGGCAGAACTGGATAGCTACGTGCAAAAGAATGAAACTGGACTGCTATCTGTCACCATGTACCAAAATTAATTCAAAATGGATCAAAGACTTAAGCATAAGACCTGACACAATAAACTGCATTGAAGAAAACATAGGTACTAAACTTATGGACCTTGGGTTCAAAGAGCATTTTATGAATTCGACTCCAAAGGCAATGGAAGTAAAAACTAAAATAAACGAATGGGATTATATGCAACTGAAAAGCTTCTGCACAGCAAAAGAAACTATTGACAAAATAATAAGGAAACCAACTGAATGGGAGAAGATTTTCGCAAACAGTTCCTCTGATAAGGGGCTAATATCCAAAATATACAAGGAACTCATGAAACTCAACAACAAAAAAACAAACAACCCAATTGAAAAATGGACAGAGGACCTGAGGAGACATTTCTCCAAAAAGGATATACAAATGGCAAATAGACATATGAAAAAATGCTCAACATAGCTAATCATCAGAGAAATGCAAATGAAAACCACAATGAGATATCACCTCACCCCAGTCAGAATGGCTTTCATCAACAAAACAAATAGTAACAAGTGTTGGAGAGGCTGTGGAGAAAAAGGAACTCTCATACACTGTTGGTGGGAATGCAGACTGGTGCAGCCACTATAGAAGGCAGTGTGGAGGTTCCTCAAGAAATTACGAATAGAATTACCATATGACCCAGCAATCGCTCTCCTGGGTATCTACCCCAAAAATATAAAAGCATTTCTCTATAGAGACACGTGTACTCCAATGTTCATTGCAGCTTTGTTTACGGTGGCCAAGACACGGAAAAAACCAAAATGTCCTTCGATAGATGAATGGATAAAGAAGTTGTGGTATATATACACAATGGAATACTATTCCGCATTAAGGAAAGATGATATAGGAGCATTTGTGACAACATGGATGGATCTTGAGAGTATAATGCTAAGTGAAATAAGTCAGACAGACAAAGCAGAGAACCCTATGATTTCACTGATATGTGGTATATAAACCAAAAAGAACAAGACAAACAAATGAGAAACAAAAACTCATAGACACACACAATAATTTAGTGGTTACCAGAGGGTGAGGGGGTCGGGGGTGGGTGATGAGAATAAAGGGGATCAAATATATGGTGATGGAAGGAGAACTGACTCTGAGTGGTGAACACACAATGGGATTTACAGACGATGTAATACAGAATTGTACACCTGAAATCTATGTAAATTTACTAACAATTGTCACCCCAATAAATTTAATTAAAAAAAAGATTACTCATCATGACCAAGTGGGGTTCATACCTGGGGCACAAGGATGGTTCAACATCCGCAAATCCATCAATGTGATACAGCACATAAACAAAATAAAGGACAAAAATCATATCATTATATCAATTAATGCAGAAAAAGCATTTGACAAGATACAACATCCATTTATGATTAAAACACTCAATAAAATAGGTATAGAAGGAAAATACCTTAACATGATAAAGGCCATCTATGACAAGCCCTCAGCTAATCTCATAATTAATGGTGAAAAACTGAAGCCCTTTGCTCTACGTTCAGGAACACGACACTGCTGTCCCCTATCACCTCTGCTTTTCAACATAGTGTTGGAAGTCCTTGCCAGAACCATCAGGCAAGAGAAAGAAATAAAAGGCATCCAAATTGGGAATGAAGAAGTTAAAATATCATTCTTTGCAGATGACATGATGCTATATATAGAAAACCCTAAAGATTCCACCAAAAAGCTATTAGAAACAATCAACGAATATAGTAAAGTTGCTGGCTACAAAATCAACGTACAAAAGTCCATTGCATTCCTATATACTAACAATGAAATCTCAGAAAAAGAAATACAAGACCGATTCCCTTTGCAATTGCAGCAAAAAGAACAAAATACCTAGGAATAAACTTAACCAAGTATGTGAAGGATTTATATGCTGAAAACTATAAGACATTTTTGAAAGAAATTGAAGAAGACACAAAGAAATGGAAAGATATTCCGTGCTCATGGATTGGAAGAATCAACATAGTTAAAATGGCCATATTACCCAAAGCAATATACAAATTTAATGCAATCCCCTTCAAAATCCCAATGGCATTTTTTAAAAAAATAGAACAAAAATCATCAGATTTGTTTGGAACCACAAAAGACCCCGAATAGCCAAAGCAATCTTAAGAAAAAAGAACAATGCTGGAGGTATCACACTGCCTGACTTTAGCTTGTACTACAGGGCTACAATAATCAAAACAGCATGGTATTGGCAGAAAAACAGACACATAGACCAATGGAATAGAACTGAGAACCCAGAAATAAAACCACATAAATATGGACAGATAATTTTTGACAAAGAAGCTAAAAACGTACAATGGAGGAAAGACAGCCTCTTCAATAAATTGTGCTGGTAGAATTGGATAGCCACGTGCAAAAGAATGAAACTGGACTGTTATCTGTCACCATGTACCAAAATTAACTCAAAATGGATCCAAGATTTAAGCATAAGACCTGACACAATAAACTGCATAGAAGAAAACATAGGTACTAATCTTATGGACCTTGGATTCAAAGAGCATTTTATAAATTTGACTCCAAAGGCAATGGAAGTAAAAGCTAAAATAAACTTATGGGACTATATGAAACTTAAGAGCTTCTGCACAGCACAAGAAACCATCGACAAAATAAAGAGGCAACCGACTGAATGGGAGAAGATTTTTGCAAACAGTTCCTCCGCTAAGGGTCTAATATCCAAAATATACAAGGAACTCATGAAACTCAACAACAACAAAACAAACAACCCAATTGAAAAATGGACAGAGGACCTGAAGAGACATTTCTCCAAACAGGACTTACAAATGGCAAATAGACATATGAAAAAATGCTCAACATCACTAATCATCAGAGAAATGCAAATAAAAACCACAATGAGATATCACCTCACCCCAGTCAGAATGGCTATCATCAACAAGACAAATAGTAACAAGTGTTGGAGAGGCTGTGGAGAAAAAGGAACCCTCATACACTGTTGGTGGGAATGCAGACTGGTGCAGCCACTATGGAAGGCAGTGTGGAGGTTCCTTAAGAAATTATGAATAGAATTACCATATGACCCAGCAATCGCTCTCCTGGGTATCTACCCAAAAAATTTGAAAGCATTTCTCTATAGAGACATGTGTGCTCCAATGTTCATTGCAGCTTTGTTTACGGTGGCCAAGACACGGAAACAACCAAAATGTCCTTCAATAGATGAATGAATAAAGAAGTTGTGGTATATATACCCAATGGAATACTATTCGGTGTTAAGGAAAGATGATATAGTAACATTTGTGACAACATGGATGGATCTTGAGAGTATAATGCTAAGCGAAATAAGTCAGACAGAAAAAGCAGAAAACCCTATGATTTCACTGATATGTGGTATATAAACCAAAAACAAGACAAACAAATGAGAAACAAAAACTCATAGACGCAGACAATAGTTTGGTGGTTACCAGAGTGTAAGGGGGGTGGGGGGAAGGGGAGGAGCGTAAGGGGGATCAAATATATGGTGATGGAAGGAGAACTGACCCTGGGTTGTGAACACACAATGGGATTTATAGTTGATGTAATACAGAATTGTACACCTGAAATTATGTAATTTCATTAACAATTGTCACCCCAATAAATAAATTTAAATTAAAAAAAAAAATTGGGAGGGTATCTCAGCTGCAAAGGTTCCCCCAGAGAAGTGAAAGGTCCCACTCATACTTGGATCCCCAGCCCTGGGCTCCAGTGCCAGGGAGAGAAGTCCCTGTAACTTCTGGCTATGAAGCCAGCAGAGATTGTGGCTGAGTGAGATGGAAGGCAGCTGTAGTCCCAGGTGATCATTATAGGGACTGTGCATGAAATTAACTCACTGAAAGACTCACTCACTATGAGCTCCAGCACAGGGGCAGCATCTTGAAAGGTGCCAGGGACATACGGGAGGAACTAAATTTTCTGGCTGCAGGGTTAGGTCTGGAGGGGCAGCTTTCTCCCGAATGGAGTTGCTGGTAGAAGCCATTGTTTCTTTGCTGCCAGGCATGCAGATTCAGACCTGAGTCTCCACCAAGATGACTAATATAGTTTATTCACTGATTCTGACACCCGACTGAACCCAACATTCAGACACACACAAGCCACTTCCATTGGCTTACAAACACCAGTCTTTGCTCATGCTTCGGGCACAAAGATGCCCAAACAAAATGAACCCAAAGAAGACCACACCAAGACACATAATTAAAATGACAAAGCTTAAAGACAAAAAGAGAATCTAAAACGTAGCAAGAGTAAAGCAGGGAGGTCCAATAAGACTACAGAAATTTTGCAGGTCAGAAGGGACTGGCACAAAATATTCAGTGATGAAAAGAAAAGACCTATAACCAAGATTACTCTAACCAGGAAAGCTATCATTTAGAATCAAAAGACAAATAAAAAGCTTCCCTCACAAGAAAAAGTTAAAGGGGTTCATCAACACCAAATCAGAATTACAAGGAATCGCAGAGGGACTTCTTTAAGATGAAAAAAAAAAGATAAAAAATATGAATAACAAAATGGCAATAACTACATATCTATCAACAATTATTTTCAATGTAAATGGATTAAATGCTCCAATCAAAAGGTAGGTTAGCTAAATGGGTAAGAAAAAAGACCCTTACATATGCTGCCTATAAGGGACTCACTTCAGATTGAAAGACCCACAGAGGCTGAAAGTAAAGGGATGGGATAAAGACATTTCATGAAAATAGAAACAAAACACACACGCACACACACACACACACAAAGCTGGAATACTTATAATAGACAAAATAGACATTAAAACAAAGGCTGAAACATGAGACAAAGGACTCAGTAAAATCCCTCATCTGTGTATTTATCTGAAGAAACCCAAAATGCTACTTCAATGGAGACATGTGCATCCACATGTTCATTGCAGCATTGTTTACAATGGCCAAGATGTGGAGGCAGCCTGGAAGTCCACCAACGAACAAATGGATAAAGAGGAGGTGTTACATATTTACAATGGAATATTACTTGGCAGGGAAGGGAATGGATTCTTGCCATCTGCAGCAGCATGGATGGACCTGAAGGGTATTGTGTTGAGTAGAGTATGTCTGACAGAGAAAGACAGATACAATGTGATCTCATTTACATGTGGAATCTAAAGAACAAAATAAACAAAACAGAAACAAACAAACAAAAATATATAGAGAGAGGGTGCCAAAAAAATGATGCATACACATTTTAAGAAAGCGAAAAAAAATATTAAAATTGTAATGCTCAATATATACCAGTAACTCAAATTGTTATATACTACATTATATTCTACGCTATATTTTACGTTATATTCTACTAGTCAGTGTTCATCAAAAGTGTCAAGGTCAATTCAACTTCGAAAATACATAGATACCATCGCTTAAAATGTGTATACAATTTTTGGCACCTCTGGCATAATATGAAGTGGGTCTATATATCCCCATTTGTGGCACAGAGCTCCTTAAACCCTTGAAATTTTCCTAAGTGATGAGAGCAACAAACATGTCTTTTGTTATATTAACGAAGTGATTTTGGGACCATGGCTAAGGATGAGGCTGGTTGCCAGAGGAACCAACCCTGTGATTAGAGGTTTGGAAGCTTTCAGTGCTATCCCCCCAATCTCCAGGGAGGGAAGTGGGCCTGGAGATTGAGTTCAATCACCAACAGCCAATGATTTAATCATTCATGCCTATGTAACAAAACCCACATAAAAATCCAAAAGGACATCATTCCGAGAGTTACAAGGTTGGCAAACACATGGAGATGCAGGGAGAGTGATGCTCTCTGAGAGGGCATGGCAGCTCCACGCCCTTTCCCCATACCTCGCCCTGTGCATCTCTTCCAACTGGCTGTACCTACATTATATTCTTTCATTATAAACCAGTAATCTAATAAGCAAAATTTTTCTCTCAGTTCTGTGAGCAAATTATCAAATCCAAGAAGGGGGTTGTTGGAACCTCTGGTCTACAGCCAGTCAGTCAGAAGTACAGGTAATAACCTGGATGTGTAATTGACATCAGGTGGAGCCTTCAACCTGTGGGAACTGATGCTATCTCTGGGTAAACAGTGTTAAAAAAGAGAGACTACAATCCCCAAATGGAGTCACTTATGCTAAGATGTATCACCAAACTAAGACTTAATACCTAACCTAACTGCAGCATCTCCCAGAAATATAATCTTAGTCTGGAACTTCCTGGTCAGCACTAGTGAGGTCATCTGCTTGATAGACCTCTGTTGTCCCCCAGAAAAAAGTGACCTTGACTGAAACAATCTACTCTTTGCTAAACAACATCTTTGTGCCACCCCTTTTCTGCCTTTAAAAGCCTTTCCTTTTCTGAAGCTCTTCAGAGCTTCTTTGTATTTGCTAAATGGGATGCTGCCCAATTCATGAATGGTTGAATAACTCCAATTTGATTTTTAAATTTCCTTCGTTGAATTTTGTTTTTTAGCAATAGTATCAGAATTGAGTTGAATTGTAAGACACCCAGCTGGTGTCAGAATTGCTTGGATGTGCGAAGGTAAACCCATACATGATGGAATTGGTGGTCAAAATCTTACATACCTTCTCTCTAAAAACTTTTTTTATCTTCCCTGGCCAAATCAATCCCCTCTGTCATTCTGGGTTTCAACTCCCGCTTCCCACACAAGAATGCAGGATATGGTGAGGCCAAAATGGAACAACGGAGCCATAGGTAGGGGAGTCATACCACTATATTCTCGATGGTGGCTGGTCGAGACACAAAAGCAAACATCAACCAGTACCCCAATGAGGGGTCTTCCTGCACCCCAGTCTCACTGGCAGCCGGGTGTGACACAGGAAGTAGGATCCACAAGATTCACAATCCACTTGCTAACTACACTTGCTAGCTGCTATCTGCGCATTGCTTCTCTGCCAACCAACCAACCCCACTAGCGTAGCCACGGCAGTTATATCAGTGGCTAATGGCTAACCGGTAACAGCTGATGGCCATCTAATAACCAAGCCAGCACCTTTCCACGTGAGGCCAAGAGACTGGAAACTGCTCTCTGGGACTCTGTCCCCACACCCTCACTCTGTTTTTTCTTCTTCCTTTCTGCCATTCATTAACCCCCTGTCATGCGGAGCAGCCTGAGGATCTCAGCTCCTACTCCCCACATAAGAACGCAGGACATGGTGAGGCCAAAAAGGAACACCCACGGAGCCATAGATAGGGGAGTCATACTACTATATTCTCGCTGGTGGCTGGGTTGGAGACACAGGGAGCAGGAGCCACAATGTTCGCAACCCTCACTGGACCGCTTGCAGGCTCAAACACCATCTTCTTGCGAGCCCCCATTCTTCTGCTAGCGTAGCCACAACAGTTATATTAGTGGCCAATGGCTCACTGGTTACAGCTGATGGCCATCCAATCACAGTTGATGGCCATTTACTATCTGAGCCAGCACCTTTCTATGTGCGGCCGAGAGCCTGGAAACTGCTTTCTGGGGCTCTGTGCCCACACCCCCACTCTTCTACAATCATCTTGAGTCAAGTCAGGCACAGTCTTTTCCAGGATACTTTTCCTAACCTGGGTCCTCTTCTCACAGGTTGTGATGAATGTCTGTCATGAGGGGCAGCCTGCGGGGTCTCAGCTCCCGCTCCCCACATAAGAATGCAAGACACGGTGAGGCCAAACAGGAACACCCACGGAACCATAGATAGGGAAGTCAAACCAATATATTCTCGCTGGCGTCTGGGCTGGAGACACAGGAAGCAGGATTGTCGTGCAGGGTGTCCGGTGGGGCGGCCTGCGGGGTCTCTGTTCCCACTCCCCACATAAGAACGCAGAGCATGGTGAGAACAAAAAGGAACACCCACGGAGCCATAGGGAGGGAAGTCATACCACAATGGTCTCACTGGAGGCTGCGTTTACACGACGTGCCATCTGCTGTCCGCTTTGCTGCCAACCGACCAACTGTCCTCGACTCTCCTTACTCTCCTTCAGTCTCCTCCTTCACTCTCCTCGGCTCCCCTCCGTAGCCAAGGCAGTTACATCAGTGACCAATGGCTTAATGGCTACAGCTGATGGCCAACCAGCCACAGCTGACGGCCATCCACTATCTGCGCCAGCACCTCTCCACATGAGGCCGAGAGCCTGGAAACTGCTTTCTGGGGCTCTTTCCCCAAACTCCACCCCCACAGGTTCTCGCCTCATAATCTACACACCAAGCGTCTTCTGCGAGGGTCCCTGTGCCATATTAGACTATTGACACCTATGGACGAAAAGAAACGGTAGTCTTAGGAACCAATAATGGCAAATCCCTTCCATCTGGGAGGATACACACTAGCTTTTTGTCCTGGGAAAGGAGGGTCGCTGCCACTGGCACCTTTCCCGGTTTGTGGTACCAGACTTTTATGGCAGTGCTTGGGGTCCCTTGCATAGTTTCAACATGTAACAGTACAGGGGACCCCATAATAGGCCATAGTGAGAGCACATAGGTTCCCTGCAAAATCATCCCGGTATCGGGACCTCTGTATACTACAGTCACTTGCGGTGGCCACTCAGCCACCACCCCTGGCATCACTTGCAAATCATGAGTCAAACCGGCCCCCCATAGGGCTATCAGGCCCAACCATCGACAGTGGGGGCTTTTGACTTGCCAGGGCCAAGTCCATTGCTGCCGTTCCCCTGCTTTCAAGCATGTGGGTGCTGGCAGCAAAATGTTTCCATTTCTGCCATAGCCTGGCTTTAACAGAGTCTCACTGGTGGTAACTTGTAATTGAATGGGAGCGGCCGTTCGATGTAGCAGAGTTTCTACTGGTGCCGGTCCTCCCTTCCGTGGTCTCTCATTCAGGACTCTCAGGACATCCCATAGACGCGAGGCCCAGTCACGCATCGTGGGAGGGTGTTTTGACACCCAGAGACCTTGCTTGAAAAGGCCATTATAACGTTCAATCATGCCAGCTGCTTGTGGGTTATACGTAGCATGAAACAACCATTGCATGTCCATCCTGGCAGCCCAGCACTGCACCTCTTGCCCCGTAAAATGGGTACCCCTGTCACTTTCAATGACTTGGGGGCACCCATAAAGGGCGCACAACCGTGTAAGAGCGACGACTGTATGCCGCTGATCCGCGGCCGGACATGGCCAAGCAAACATCAATCCCGTAGCAGTGTCCACTGCTGTAAATGCGTATATTGCATTGTGGGCCTTAGGCAGGGGTCCAATGTAATCCACTTGCCAGCGAGTGAGGGGCACCCTCCCTCGCGTTATCTGCTGTGTCTCCCAGGGGAGCCTCCGCCTTTGGGGACTGTCCTGGGCACAGACGGCACAGTCATAACAGGCATCTGCTATCTCCTGCCATTTCAAAGGCAGACCCCAGCGTCTGCTCACCTGCCACATGGTTCGGCTTCCAGCGTGCTGCAATTTCCTGTCCAGCCAATGGGCCACATCAGTGGCAGGAGCCCGTTCTAACCATCGGACCCGTGCTAGGGCATCTGCTTCATCATTACCTGGGGACACTAAAGGGGAGTGACCTGTGACATGTATTAGGGTTACCTCCTTTCTCTGCCCTAGGTCCCAGAGGTCCTGCCACATGGCTTGACCCCACAGTAGACGGTGTCCTACCAACCAGTTTTGGTGTTTCCATGTAGGGAACCACAACGTTAGGCCCCGGAACACCGCCCAGCTGTCAGTACAAATAACCAGGGGCCCAGGCTCATGGCTGATTACCATCCACACAGCCCGTAATTCAGCCCATTGGCTACTCTGGCCTATCCCAGTATCAAACCAAATGGTGTCTGTTTTGGGCTGCACACCAATAGCCGTCCAAACAGCTGCAGCCCTTCGGCTAGAACCATCAGTAAACCAGGCATCCTCAGGTACTGAGGATTGTCCTTCTTTGTAGGGTGAGGGCTCCAAGTCCTCCCCTCTAGGCAGAGCGCTTGGCTCAGCCTGGGCTACAAGCTCTACAGGCCCCACGACCTGTTGTAGCTCTGTGCTCAAAGGGCTTGAGCTAAGGGTGCTACGTTGCTCCAAGTAGGCACCCCACTTGGCGAGGGTCATGGTCTGTGCCACCCGCGTTTTTGGTCCCTGGGTCCACGTACGCACCCAGCCCTGGACAGGATAGGTTGTTCAAACCACTACCCGTGCCGTTCCTATAATGGCTTCTGTGGCCACTAGGGCTGCGTACACAGCGGCCAGCTGTTTCTCTATCAGAGAGTAGCGGACCTCCGCTCCTTTTCATAATTGGGACCAAAATCCCACTGGCAAACGTAGACGCTCCTGCTGTTGCCAGAGGCCCCATCCGTACCCCTCTTGGGTTACGTGAACATCAAGTTCAAATGGGCGGCCAGGGTCCAGTACTTGCAGAGCCTGTGCCTGCTGCACTGCCCGTTTCGTGGCAACGAAGGCTTGCTCTATAGCCTCTGTCCAATCCCATGAGGTCCCCTTTTTAATCATGTTGTACAAGGGCCTTGCCATTTGCGCCATGTGGGGTACAAACGCCCGCCAATATCCTAGCAGACCCAAATATGTCTGCAGTTGGAAGACCTTGGTCGGGGAAAGGCTTGTATCTTATCAATAATTGCCTCGGGTATAACCTTTGTCTTGCCCGACCACACAACACCCAAAAATTTGACGGCTAAGCCAGGGCCTTGGACCTTTTCCTCATTCACCACCCAGCCGCGTGACTTCAGGTGGTGGAGAAGAGAGGGAGCTGCTTTCTCTAAATCAGGAAGAGAATCTGATGTTAATAGAATATCATCGACATAATGAAACAAGGCCACAGAGGACGGGTGATCCCACTGTGCCAAATCCTGGGCCACGAGCCCGTGGCAGATAGTAGGACTGTGCAAGTATCCTTGTGGAAGGACTTGAAAAGTCCACTGCCACCCGTCCCAAGTAAAAGCAAACTGCTCTTGACACTCGGGTGCAATGTCAATGGAGAAAAAGGCATTGGCCAAGTCCACTACATAGTGATATGTCCCCAGGCTGACAGTCAGACAATCCATTAAATCATGTACTGAAGGCACTGCAGCGTGCAAGGGTGGTGTCACTTTATTTAACTCCCTATAGTCCACAGTCATTCGCCAGGTCCCATCTGGCTTCTTGACAGGCCATACTGGGGAGTTAAAAGGACTGTGCATTGGCCTCATAATATGTGCCTTCTCCAATTCCATTATTGTGCGACCAATCTCCTCCTGCCCTCTTGGCAGGCGGTACTGTCGCACTGTAACCACGCGCCAGGGCTGTGGCAACACTTGAGGAGGGTGGTGAGCATGCCCGCATGTTACCGCTTTCACCACCGGGATCCGGAGACGGAACTCTCCTACCGACGTCTGTAAGCTGAGGCCATGTAGCACATCCACCCCTAGAATATACTCCGGAACGGGGGAGACATAAACCTTGTAGGTACGAGGGGGAAGCCTTCCTATACCCAGTGGCAAGGAAACGGCTTTCACAGTCACAGTCTTTCCCCCATAGCCATCAATGCAGATTGCTGGTCCAGGGAACATTTCTGGGTTCCCATAGACAAGACTGCAGTCTGCACCAGTGTCAACTAGGGCCAAAACCCTCTGCACATTAGAAGGGGACCAATGTATGGACAGTTCCACATGGGGCCTCCGGTCCCTGCTCGCCCCTCAGACCGGGTACCTTGGCCCCGCCCCTAATCAAGCTGAATGGAGTCGTCCTCAAGCGGCTGCATGAAGTCTTGGAGGGACACGGGTCGTGCTTTCCCAGACTTCTCCTTTTGGCTTCGGAATTGCTGTTCTGGACGCAGCTGTTTCCAAAGTTCCAGCAGCAGTGCATTGGGTTGTTGGTCTATTTTCTCCTGATCAACCCCTGCTGCTAGGAGATCACGCCACATCTGTGCACGTGTTACTCTCTGAGGCCCGCGACCTTGTCCCTTTACCTTTGGTTTGGGCTTCCAGGTCTCAACTGTGCGGACCTCCTGTCTTAACTTTCTTCGCCTCCGGCTTTCAACATCCCCTAGGGTGGCCATGGCAGTTGTAACTTCATGGATCCGTCGCCCTACATAAGGTGTTAGAATAGCAACCGAGGATCCAAAAGCACTCTCAGGTGCAGTATCCAAAACCAGATCTCTCATGCTGGCTGTAAAAAGCTCGTCATCCGGCCCCTGCATGTTAAGGTTAAAAATAGCATTTCTCATACCCATTTCACGGACAATTTGCATGAGATCTGTGTATGAATGCCATTCACTCACAGCACCTGGCAGTTCACTAGCCTGTCCCCATACTGTGCGTACTGCAGCAGTGAGCCACTCCATTAGAGAGTGGTTGCCCTGGTCGTGGGTCAACCTATGGCAGTTCTGTAACCTCTGTCGCAGGGATGGATGCACTGTCACAAAGGCTAGCTTTTCCATCTCGCCTGGGGAGCAGAGAATGTTGTCTGCTCCCTCATCCCATAAACGTAGTAGCCAAGCCAAGACTGGCTCTCCAGGGCGCTGTCGGCACCGCCCCCCCAGCTCCTGCAACTCAGTGGGAGTGTAAGGGGTATAGGTTGTGAACTCAGTTACAGCTGGGTTGCCGGCAGCAACGCCCCCAGGGCCCAAAGGTTGCTCACGTTTTACCCTTTGCTTCAAGATTGGCCGGGCTTGGGGGTTGGGAGCTACATTGTCTCCACTGTGGGGCCTCTCTTCTAACAGGCGGACCCGGGCTTCTTCCAGCGCCTCCAACCGGGACACCTGGTCTGGCACCTAGGCCATTTCATTAAGCGCATTTTCCGTGTTAAGACTCTAGGCCCTGAGGAACATCCAGCCCACGTGCCCAGCTGTAGCCTTCTCCTCCTCTGGCAACTGCTCAGTCAGAGCTTGCAGGGCCCTCTCCATGCTGGCCGGAGAGCCGTCCATGTCCTCCCACCCCTCATTGGGAGTCCAACTCCTGAGAACAGTGGCCACCGAGCACCACACACTGTGCGGGGGCCACACGTCTTCCTGCCCAGAGTCAGACTCCATTCCTACCTGGTCGGAGTCTTGCTCATCGTGCCAGGTGTCTGAGTGGGTGGAGGCCTCCGCGGAAGATGTCCACAAGCCTCGGAGCCTAAGGCCGCAGCAGATCACCAAAATAAGGACAACGCCTTCCATGGCCAAGATGGTGGTGTGCCAGCTGGAGGCTTGAGTCTCCCAGGCAGACCGCGCCTCCCGTTCCCGGTGTTGCTTCTCATGGGCCTCCCGAAGCTGGGCTCTCACACGCACAAACCGCTCCACCATGCTTTGGTAGGTTTTGGCTGGGACTGTAGGCTGCTTACGAAACTGAGCTTTTATACGTGTAAACTGCTCCAGTATATTCCTTAGAGTTTCAGCCGACACCATATCCTGCCGACTACGCCATGTGTCGTGCGGGGTGTCCGGCGGGGCAGCCTGCGGGGTCTCTGCTCCCGCTCCCCACATAAGAACGCAGAGCATGGTGAGGACAAAAAGGAACACCCACGGAGCCATAGGTAGGGGAGTCATACCACTATGGTCTCACTGGAGGCTGCGTTTACACGACGTGCTATCTGCCGTCCGCTTTGCTGCCAACCGACAAACTGTCCTCGACTCTCCTTACTCTCCTTCAGTCTCCTCCTTCACTCTCCTCGGCTCCCCTCGGTAGCCAAGGCAGTTATATCAGTGACCAATGGCTTAATGGCTACAGCTGATAGCCAACCAGCCACAGCTGACAGCCATCCACTATCTGAGCCAGCACCTCTCCACATGAGGCCGAGAGCCTGGAAACCACTTTCTGGGGCTCTGTCCCCACAAGGATCTACATAATCTGCAATCCACCATCCTAACAGCAGTCCACGCTTGCCAGCCACCATCTTCTTGCTAGCCCCCATTCTTCCTGTGAGCGTAGCCACAGTAGTTACATTAGTGGCCAATGGCTCACTGGTTACAGCTGACGGCCAACTAGCCATAGTTGATTGCCATCTGATCACAGTTGATGGCCATTTACTACCTGAGCCAGCACCTTTCTATGTGAGGCCGAGAGCCTGGAAACTGCTTTCTGGGGCTTTGTCCCCACAATGTCCTCTTCCATTTCCTAGCACCCTCTGCTTACCTCCTTCAAAGTTTACCACAGTCAGAATCTAAATTATCCATATTAAGTCACTAGGCTTAAAGCTTTTCAAGGAAAAGATTGATATCATATGAATGATCTGCCCAGTATATAGCAGGAACTCAAGAAATGCTTTGAGCTTTTAAAATAAATCGTGTTTCCTTCATCCTTGTATCCCTATCACTCAACCCATGTGGCACAGAGTAGCAGCTAGACTGACGTTGGATGTCTAAATGAAGAGCCTCCTGCAATAGACAGAATGTATCCCCCCAACCCAAATTCTTATGTTGAAATGCTAACCCTAATGTGATGGTATTAGGAAGTGGGGCTTTTGGGAGGTAATTAGGTCATAAAGGTGGAGCCCTCATGAATGGGATTAGTGCCCTTATAAAAGGAACAATAGAGAGCTCTTGCACCCTCGTTTTTTGGCCAGGTGAAGATATGAGAAGATGGCAATCTACAAACCCAGAAGAGGATCCTCACCAGAATCCGACCATGCTGGCACCATGATCTCAGACTTCCAGCCTCCAGAACTATGAGAAATAAATTTGTTGTTTGTAAGTCACCCAGTCTGTGGCATTTTGTTATAGCAGCCCAAACTGACTAACACAACTCGTCATCTCCAGTCTGTCTGTACATCTATCCAACCAGTTCACCATTTCAAATTAATCATGGCTCACGACCTTACTTAGTAGTTAATGATCCAATAATGCTTTCATTAGCACACTAAAAACCTTTTGCCTTTCCTCATTACCTACTTGCCTATTCCTCAAAACTAATTTTGAATTTTCTGTCCTTGCTCCAGGGTGCATAATACCACCAACAACATTTATATAATCATCCCAAATGTCTTCACCATAAACTGAAGCTGTCTGATCTCAGCTGGGTCCTCTGCATTGCTCGGCAACCCTTACATTTATCTTCAGCTGACCCCTATCAAATTTCCCAGAGCAGCTGCTACAGTTTTTCCACTCTCCTTAAGCCCCAAATCCCACCCCTACACCCCTCATGCTCAGCAAAAGCTCTTCTCATCTACATAAGTGAGGAGAAAATATTGTGACCAATATTGTGGCCTTGGCTTTCTTCATCCTAACCTCAAAACTTTTCTATACCTTTATCTATACAGTCCTTCTCAGCTCATGCCCCGGTGAAAGAATTGCTCACCCTCCTTTCCAAAGCCAAATTTTCTACCCATACTGTACCGATTATCTAATTTTTTTCCCTCTCTTTGGCTCCTTTTCTTCACCAGAGGAATGCTTAACCCTCCTGCTAACATTTGCTGAGCATTTACAACGTGGCAAGTGCTATTGTAAGCAGTTTACATAGATCATTTTATTTAATCTTGACAATAAACTTTGATGTTCCTATTATTATATGCCCTATTTAATGGATTGGGAAACTCAGGCTAGCAGAATTGCAAAATTTACTCAAGGTCACACAGCTTTCTACTTCCTCATACACTAGAACTTTTCCAAAGAATAATCTAAACTGGATTCTTCTCCCTTATTTCCTTCCTCTCTTCCTCTATGTTTCTATGAGTATATCATGTCTAAACGCTTCATTGTTGTACCAATCACAGTGACTTATAATTGAGTATTTCTGTGTCAGTCAACAAAGATAGGGACACACATACACTGTACACAAACAGCACTACTAACACTGGTTCAATATATGTTTGTTCAAATGTTGAAAAATGAATTCAGTCCTTACAAGAATTTTATTTTCAAAAATACATCAGTGCAGCCTTTTTCACTTTTTCTTGGCTGCTATCACTTTTATAATTTTTAAGCGCTAAGAGTTTAAAACTGTAAAAAATAAACTAAAGCCTGGAATAGGCTTTCTTGGGTTTGAAAAGTGCTCACAGCCTGGATATTTTTCTTTAGTTACCTAACCTAATCCCATGGTCCACAGCTTGGCACAGTCTCTGTGGCTTCCAAGAAGAATTCTCTCTGCACAAGAAGGACAAGATCGGGTCCACAAACGAAGAGCATACAACAGTATCAGCTGAAACTGCTTCCCTATCACAAAGGCCAAGCTGATACCAGGTCAGCTGAGGAAACAAACATTTCTTCCACTGACAAGTGTTTAATTGGAAATTTTGAGAATCTAATATCATGTATGCAGATGCAAATGTTTGAAGAGCTGTTTACAGTGTAGTTCGTGCCAGACAGGCTCCAATGCCAAGCCATCACACAGCCTCCCACTATTCTGCTGGGCTCTAAATATTGTTCCAGGGCTCTCTGAGCCTTGTAAATTTCCACATCTAAAGACTCATATGTGTTTTCAAAGCAGAGTCCTTCTTCCCCCATGAGTAGATGTCAGTCCTTTCCCTGCCAATCTCTGTTACTGCCTGCCATGGTTCAGAAAGGGCTTTGGAGAAATTATTTCAGAGGTAATTACTCCATCTCTAGACAGTGTAGGGTTGAAATTTTAGTAGTTTTTGGAAAACTCACAAAAAGCAAATGCCGTACTCTAGATCCCTGCCCAGAAACTACACCTTAGCTGATATAATTGAGAATTGGGTTATTCTTGGGTTATTCATTGGGTTATTTCCTGGGCTATTCATTGACCCAGCAAAATACAGCTTACTACCTCACTATCAGACAAGCCCACCTTAACATTCCAGATATAAGGAAGTACTTTTAATGGGAGGGTATCAAGGATATACCACAAATAGACAATGGGGAATCCATTCAACTTTAAGTACTGGACCATACTCTGCTTTGAAAAATGCGATGCAAAAAAAAAAAAAACAATAGATGCCATTACCACAAATTGATATGATGCCTTCACTATATCTTCTTCCTCATATCAAATACCCTCTTCAAGAGAAATTTTTAAATATTCAAAGTCCTAAATTGGAAATACACATTAGAAACATTGCTCATGTATCATGTTAAGTATATTTAATACAAGAATAAAAATTCTGCCACTTGTTTTATATTTGATAAGCTTTTTTATCCAATGGGCTCCTCTGTATAAAAAGTCATAAGATGATTACTAGCATGAATTAGTAAATTCATTAATTTATTCATATTATAAACAGATTGATTACCTCCTATGCTCAGAGCAATTGTAACTGTTTCAGATATACAGAGATAAAGAATATGTCATCTTTGGACTCAAAAAACAGTGAAAGAGGAAGGCAAATGACTATCATACAAAACAGAAGGAAATAAATTCTCAGGTACTTATAACACAACAAGGATAAAGCCCTGCAGGATTATCACAGGAGAGAATAAGGAAGAAATAACAGAGAAGATGGTACTTCAGCTCTGCCTTGCAGGATAGACAAACTTTCATAGCTGTATGGTGGTAAGGGTATTTCTAGTGAAAGAACAACCATGAGCAAAGGTATAAACATTTATAAAATGTTTCCCAGAAATGGTAAGACGTCTAGGTAAGCTGAGGTTTTATAAAGCACTAAGGAGAAATTTAAACACACACACACACACACACACACACACACACACACAACCAAATATATGTCCAGTACCATTTCAGACTTAGTGACTCACAACCTACAGAGCTGGGTGGGACCAGGAATCAGTATTTTTAAAACCTTCCCAGATTAAATGTGCACTCATGATGTGATATGATACACACATAAGGAATACATGAGGGATATAGTCAGTGTCATGGGCTGAATTGAGTCCCACACTCCAAAAATTCATGTGTTGAAGTCCTAACCCTCAGTACCTTGAAATGTGACTATATGCAAAGATAGGGCCTTTTGAAAGATATAATTAAGTTAAATGAGGGTGTTAGGGTAAACCCTAATACAATCTGACTAGTGTCCTTATAAGAAGAGGAAATTTGAACACAGAGACACTAGGAATGTGTGTGAACAGAAAAATGACCATGTGAGAAAGCAACAAGATGACCATCCGCAAGACAAAAAAGGAGACCTCAGAAGAAACCAAGGCTGCTGACACCTTGATTTTGGACTTCCAGCCTTCAGAACTGAGAAAATAAATTTCTGTTATTTAAGATGCACAGTCTGTGGTACTTTGTTATGGCAGCCCTAGTAAATGAATACAGTAAGTGAATGTACAAGGAATGCTCCTAGATATATATTTTAATGCCAGATCATTAAGAACCTCAAATGCCATATTAGGAGTTTATAGACTTTATTCCAGAATTCTTAAAATGCAGATCTTTTGAGAAGAGAAATAATATGATCCAGTCTATGACCAAACTCTTGAGTCAGTGTGGAGGATGAAGTAGTTTAAAAGATTCTGCCTACCAAGGCAGAAGACAATAAGGGGTATGACTAGGACAATGAGAGAATGGATGAAGAGGGAAAAAAAAAACAGAAAAATTCAGGAGCTGTCACAAGTAGACACAACAGCACTTGGTAACAGTAATTTTGGAGGATGAGGAAAACGGTAGAGTTAAGGATAGCCTCCCAATTTTGAGCCTGTCTTGAACCACATAATTCAAACACATCACATTATCTGTTACACTATCCCATAGATTGAGTGCTATTAATCAAAAACACAAAACACAGAAAAAGCATGTCTGTGAATCAAACTGATGAATTGAAAACCAGAAAATAAACATCAGAAAGAAGTCAAGTGTAGAGATGAAGAGCTCTTGAGTATAGAGGTAGTCCTTAAAGCCATAGAGTAGTAACAGCATTGCCCTCACTTCCAATTTCAGCCCAAACATGTAAGAAGCTTGGACGTCATCACTCCTGTCCTTATCACAACAAATACAACTGAACAAACTGAAAACAAACAACTTTCCTTGGACTCAGCCGAGAACTGCGCGTATAGAGCAAACCACCATGCTAAAATCTGGAGAGATAGGCAAATCCAGAGTCACAGCACAGGTCTGCTTACCTTGTGCAGATGCTTCTGGAGCCATAAACTAGTAGGAATAGTTACGTGGCTATTTGACAAATTGCTGGAGACTGAGTATGGACTACCATGAGAGTGAGAAACTCCTGGGGTCATAGTGTTGGGGCACAATTTCGGGTAATCACAAAACAACTATGAAAAAGGGGCAAAGACAGGAGGGAAATTAAAGTACCAATGAATAACAATAGTGGCTGTTACTGACTGAGCACTGAGCATGCAGCAGGCCTATCCCAAATGCCCACATTTCTTTACCCCAACAACAAACCCACAGGACGACATATTAGTTTTCTATGGCAGCTAGAACAAATTACCACAAATTGGGTGGCTTAAACAAAACAAATTTATTATCTTACTTATAATATTATCTTATTTATTATCTTACAGTTCTGTAGATCAGAAGTCCAAAACTAGCCCTACCAGGTAAAATCAAATTGTTGGCAGGGCTGCATTCCTTTCTGGAAGCTCCAAAGGGAGACTTTTTGCCTTTTCCAGCTTCTAGCGACTACCCACATTCCTTGTCTCACAGCCTCCTTCCTCCATCTTCAAAGCTGGCAACACTGCATTCTTTTGCCATTCTTCCATGGTCACATCTCCCTAACTCTCTGACTCCTCTTCTGTTCCCCCTCTTCCACTGTTAATTGGACCCACCCAGAAAAACCAGGATAATCTCCCTACTTTAAGATCAGATAATTAGCAAACTTAATTCCACCTGCAACCTTAATTCTCCTTTGCCAGCCACATAACCTATCATATTCACAGGTTCCAGGTATTAAGGCATGGATATCTTTGGGAGAGGACATTATTCTGCCTATCACAGCCAGTTATAATTATTATCCTCATTTCACAGATGAAGAGACTGAGGCATAGAAAGGACATGTAACAGATCCAAGGTTACTCAGGTGTTGGTGGCAGAGTTGAGATTTGTGCCCAGCAAACTGGCTTCAAAGCCCATATTCTTAACCATTAAACTATAAAGAACAGAGAGTGCTAGTGGTTGATTAGTTTAAGTGGTAAACCCTAAAATTTGAACTGAGTAGGTAGTGTAATGGAGTCAGCAGTGATGAATTCCATGACTTGCCCTCTGCTTCTCAAATAACTTAATTAGGGTTTGTGATCCTCCATTCATTCTCTAGTCTTCCTATGGCCACCAGTTTTCTTTAAGCTTTAGCTCAGAAAAGTTAATAAAAAGAAAATCTTTATAAAAGAACAGCCAGATGTTTGGACAGTAAATTTTGCAATAAAATACATATGGCATTAATGATTTACAACATTTAATCAAATGTAACAAATGTACCTTCAAATTAGTCACAGATAACATAGATCCAGAGTATTTTGATAATAGTAAAAGAATCTCAAAATGATATTCTAGGCACAAAAAGGACACATGCATCTGAATGTGGGAGATGAATTATATGAGTGGCTTGAAAGCATCATGAAAAAGAGAGGATGTTTTCTTTTTATTATTTCAACCTATTACAAAGCTAACTAAAAATGTGAGCTAAACCAGAGGACTGAGGCACAAGACCAGAAGGACTCTGGAATTCGCTGAAGTCTTCATTTGACTTGTTTTTCACAATCTTTCATAAATGTTCCAAGGAAGAAATAAATTTTCTACCAATAATTGATTTTGTGTGGATGTGTGTGTACATACACACACATATACAAACATATACTGTATATATACATATAGATACATTGTAAAAATATATATTCATATGTAATAATTTGATTAGTATTAAACATGTTTTTGAAATGTTCTATATCCCTGTTCACCCTTATGAATTATATTATTCAACCTCATTAGTTATTCAAATCTTACCATTTGTCTTTTGTATATTACCATTTGGCTTTTGTCTATTTGATTTGTCATGTAAACAACAGATCTTAAGGTCTCCTACCAATTGTTTTGGTCATTTTGTCACATTTCTGACCATTTCCTTTATATATTTTGAGGATAAGAATTTTTAAATGCTTGGCCCATAAAAAGTCACAACTGTCCTGTCTTCCTTATAGATTTTATCTTTTACCAATACAAAATAACTTGGTCTAGCATAATAATACTTCACTTTTCATTATACTTGGTTTCATTTTAATAACAATCTGGAACTCAAGGCCTATAAGTTTCTGGGTTCTATACCCCCTACCCACTCTGTTGATGAGTTTACATTCATCACTACCTTTTGTGGGTTCCACGATCAGACCCACCCATAGGCCAGGGGCTGTACTAGTGTGGAGGTTTGTCTCTCCATTTCCCAGCTGAGCTTCGTATCACCCAATGTCCAACTTATAGATGCTTCGTAAGTAGTAAAGATAGCTAGACGGATTTAACTACAAATCATTATGTTCAATATCTTTTAATGGTCTCTAATGATTTGGGGATCCAGCTCCAGATCCCCATCTTCAGATTTGATACTCAAGTTCAAAAAGTATTCATATAACATAATCAATATAGATGTAGCTTACTGCAAATATATCTTGCTTTAAGAAAACCCCATATTTAAAAATCTAAGTTTATCCAGACAATATATAAAGGAGTGATTAAGTTTATTTTATAAATAGGGGATAAATGCCTCATAGAAGATTTAATCATAAGATTGTTTTACATTGTACATGCTTCTATTGTATTGAAAGTGTCATTTGATTTCCACAGATATTATCTATATGCAACGCTTCATAACCATCCCCACTGCACACAGCAGAGTTGGTGCTAAGCATTCTTTCCATCACTGCCTCTTTCCCTGGAGATCTTGGCTTTGTTGCTTTCAAATATTATCCAATTTACTTGCACATAATGTGACACGGTTGGCGGCGGGAGGAGTACACTATAAAAGGCCAAGGTTCCAAGGCAAAACAAGGCTCTGATACAATAAACAGAGTAGTGGACTCAAAGAATTGCCAGCCATGGGATCTGAGGCAAACTCAGGCTCCTAAATACCCAGATTTTTAGTTTATAAAAGAACGAAAATAGTGACTGGATGCACCTACTGCTGAGGGGTATGTAATTATCAAATGTAAAAATTCTTTTCGGGGCCAGCCCTGTGGCTCAGGCGGTTGGAGCTCCGTGCTCCTAACTCCGAAGGCTGCCAGTTTGATATCCACATGGGACAGTGAGCTCTCAACCACAAGGTTGCCAGTTCGATTCCTCGACTCCCGCAAAGGATGGTGGGCAGTGCCACCTGCAACTAAAGATTGAACATGGCACCTTGAGCTGAGCTGCCACTGAGCTTCCAGATGGCCCAGTTGGTTGGAGCACGTCCTCTAAACCACAAGGTTGCCAGTTCGACTCCCGCAAGGGATGGTGGGCTGCGCCCCCTGCAACTAGCAACGGCAACTGGACCTGGAGCTGAACGGCACCCTCCACAACTAAGATTGAAAGGACAAGAACTTGACTTGGGAAAAAAAAAAAGTCCTGGAAGTACACACTGTTCCCCAATAAAGTCCTGTTCCCCTTCCCCAATAAAAAAAAAGTGCAATATAACTTATCAAGAAAATATAAAAAAAATTATTTTTAAATATAAGGTGCTATGCTGATAAATTCTTTTTTCCAAGCAAGTCCAGTGACACAACGCTAACAGAACACCTTCTTTGTTAACAACTATTTGTCATAGAATCCGGTAAGTGTTCTGAAAATTTTTTCTGATCATTATCCTTTTCATTGAACCTTACTCTACCTGTTTTTTACCCCATGGTTCAAAGTCTCCCAACTTTCTCTGCAAAATAACATCAAACCCTCTGTCCAGTATTTCAGAACAATCTCCTAGCGTCTCTTCCTGACACGTTGAATAAGATGAGAAATCAAAGCTTGTGATATTCTTACTATAGTTATTTGGAAGAGCCAGCTCAAATTTCTTCTCTGTATTCCACATCTGCTTGTACCTGTGTCTTCAAGCCATCAGTCCTCTCTGCTACACTGCTGCCATCGCCTCTTCTTTGTTTCTTTCAACCACTCCCATCTATATTGCTCTATTTTGGTTTCTCTTGGTGGCTTATGATAGCGCCTTATTGTTTGCGTGTCTATCCTTTTTTCTTTCACTGGAATTTACATAACAATTAGATGTAAAGAAAAGAAACGTACCTGAAATATGATGTGATGTCTTTAATCAAGTCTAAAGTGGCATTTTTCCTTCTTTTTAAGTGATTTGTGGAATTGATTTATCCTTTTAGACTGAGGACATGTCAGAACCTTTGGCAGGTGTTGACTGTATGATGTCACAGTACAGCTACAGTCAAGCTGTATCCTGGAAATCTCCCCTAGATGTTCCACAGTTACTCTACTATCTCTCTCTCAAAACTTCTTCTGCATCTTATATGTGTTATTCTCATTTAGTGGCATCTCTATTCACCTAGTCAAGCAATTCCAAAATCTCAAAATTATTTTCAACCTTATTTCCTACATTCAGCTAGTCATTAAATCCTATCCTCTCTATTTTCTGAGTATCTCTCAAACCTGTGTTAGTTTAGACCTTTATCCTACTTCATTTGGGCTACAGAAATAGCAGTCTCATTTTCTTCTGGCATCCTGGCTTTTCCCTCTCCAGTTCCTCCAAAACATTATTTGTGGAGCTATTTCCTAAATAAAATCCAACATAGCATCTTGTTTTAAAAATGCAGCTTAAAGAAACTCATTTTAAAAAAGATTATGCACTGTCATAAAGTCTAAATAACATGGCATTCCAGGACCTTCATTCTCTGGCCCCAGCCTCACAAGATCTCTCTACTGCAGCCACACTAAAGCCCTGTTTCTTCCTGGGAGTGTCACACTCACACTCACCTCCTTTTCCTTGCCCATGTAGTTCTCCTTACTTGAAACACCCTTCTCTCTCCCTTGGTTTTCAGGCTTCCAAATTCAGTTCAAAATTCACCTTCTTTGTGAAATCTTTCTCAGCTCTAACCATACTTCTTTCCTGGGAGAATGATTAGCCACTATTTCCACATCATCCTATGGTACCATTATTTATGGATGGGTCACCTTCCTTTCCTACTTACACTCACTATCTCATTCACCTTTATCCGGCACAGAGTACACAATCAATAAATGGTTACTGAAATTACTATGTGCTGAATAAAATAACTAAAAAAAAAGTCCAGAGACCTAAAAGCACACAAGTCCAATTTCTTTGCTGCATTAAAGAAACAGGGTACAGAAATAAAGAAAAAGGACTAATAATCTGACTATAGCAAATACATGAATGTGTTGTTTGTTTTTAAAAGCTAAGTGGTTTAGGGAGGGTATGGGGGGAAAGAAAGTACATTTAAAGCTCTGGCTCCAGGGCAAGTAATAAAAAATGTTGCTTTAATGTTTTTTTCATAATATTGTGAGCAATGAGAAGGTCTATTCCATCACAACAGCCTTCAGGGCACAAAGTTTCAGCCTCCTGAACTAAGTCAAATTGGCATCAGGTTTCAGTTTTTCAGGCGGCCACAACTGGTCTCTGCCTTCCACAAGGCTAAACTTGACTGACAAAGAAGAAACAAAATAATTTTCCACTTATTTTATGGGCCTCTCTTTTGGCTCTTGTCAATTAACTATAAAGGTCCTGGGAATGCGTCTTGCATTCTTGTCCCTGCATTACAGGGATGCCAGCAATGTACCTTGTCTGCATTAGGAGCTGTTGTTCTTATAAAAGAAAAAAAGAGGTTGGGGGAATGGGGGCAGGGCAGTGCCATACCATGGACACAAAGCTAGCTAGCCCAAGAAACAACACTGCTTGGTACTCATAGTTCACAGCCCTTAAGTGCCGCATATTAATGACAGCTCTTGATGTCACCCATTTTATACTACTTAAATTGGTAAATCTGAACACATTTCAAATTAGCATGCATGTGCATCTAGGTCAAAGTATCAGAGTCTACCCGAGTCCCAGTGGAATGCAATAATTTTCAAAATGACATAAGAACCAATTCTCTGTAGTTTGATCTTAATCACTCCACCCCTGGGCTCCCATCCTAAATTCACTTACCCACAATGCCCCAGAGTTCATATACCTAGGGTGCCAAACAAATGTATACACATTTTAAGAGATATTAACACTTTGGTCAACGTTGCTCAACAGTACTTCGCCACAATCAGAAGTGTCTGGATGCTTTGAGAACCTCTTGTAACTGCAGAAGTCCAACATGACTTGTATTCATCTTTTATTATCGGTATATATTAATAGTTTTTTCATTTCTTAAAATGTGTACACTTTTTTTGCACACTCTGTATACACTCTGGAGTACAAACAGAGATCATATTCCCCAACATCACACAGATTATACCTGGATTGTCTATTTCTGGGAAAAACCCTGCCTCCATCTTCCTGTGTTCTGAATACTTACCCATTTTTCAAGCACTGTTTCTATTTAGGTAGGTTAAATAGGAATTACAATAGCATCTACCTCCTTGGTTTACATTAAGGATTAAATGGGGCAATATAAGTAAAAAAATTAAATATGACAGTGCTTGGTGCACAGTGCCCCATAAATATCAACTGTTACATTCCATGTATGAACAACACATGACCCCATAAGAGGGTCTTAAGGAAAAGAGTTCAAGACAGTTTTGTTTCACCCAGTATCACGTTTGGCAACTTGTCTCCCAAAAGACTTGAAGTAGGTAACATTAATTTTATTTTACTTAAATGTTTGGGACTTTGTGTTGTTAAATGTAGCATACAAAATGTATTTTAATATGTAGAGAAAATGACTTTTTCAGCTCAAAAATGTTATGATCTATAACTAATCTCAAATGCAAATTAATAGTGATATAATTCCCTGAATATAATGGAAATATATGGTATTGTCAGGCTAGGTTGTATCATTAACAAGTTAGACCCAGGAGTCTGTGGTAATGCACAGTAAAATCTTGCCCTCTTTTCTCCTCCCAGCCCAGAGTCTATTATTCTTATCTTGAGCTCCCAGATCTGTTGAAGCAGATGTAGAAAGGAACAGGAATGAACTGCAATTTGCAGAGAAGAAAAGAGGGACAAGATTCTACAGAATCCCAAGCAGAACAACGGAAGTAAGTAGAATTCCATTTAATCACCTACAATTTTACCTTGTACCCCTAATAAAAGAGAATCCTAATTTCCAGTCAAGATGGTAGAGTAGGTAAACACTGTGCTCACCTCTTCTCAGGACCACATCAATTGCAACTAAACCACAGAAGAACCATTATTGAGAATTGCCTGGAATCCAGCTGAAATGAAGCCCTACAACTACGGATATACAGAAGAAGCTACCTCAAGACTGGTAGGAGGAGCAGAGATGTGGAACAGGCTGCTTCCACACCCTCATGTGTCCAGTAAAAATCGGGAGGGATATCTCAGATGTGGAGGTCCCCTCCCCAAAGGAACAAGGGGTTCCAGCCCCTCCGCAGCCCACGGTTTCAGTGCCAGGGAGAGAAGTCCCCATAACTTCTGGATGTGAAAACCAGCAGAGATTATGGCTGAGTGAGCCATAGGTGGGTGCAATCTTAGACACTCCTCTTAAAGGAACCAGGCACAGACTTACTCACTGATGAAATCACTTGCTCTGAGCGTCAGTGTTGGGGCAGCAGTTTGAAAAGCACCAGGTACATACAAGGAGGAACTGAATTGCCTAGGTTCAATGTGAGGCCTGGAGGGGCAGCTATCTCCCAGATGGAGGAGCTGGCAAAAGCAATTGTTTCTTTGTTGAGCCCCCCCCGCCTTGCATACAGAGGCAGGCAGACACCATATCTAGATCTCCAGCAAACTATCACCTTTCTCTGTCCCACCATAGTAATTGGCACACCCAAGACGTTTTTAGTGGCTTTTCTGTATAAGTGGCCTGCCTTGGCTCATGCTGCAAACTTTCCTAAAATCTCTCAAAGGTTCACAAAACCCAAAAATGCAACACCTGGCTTTTAGCATGTCGCGTACCTTTGGCTGAGTAGCCCTAAGCCCGACACTAGCAATAGTCAGACTTCGTTCCTGGGTTGGCCTTTCAAGCACAGCATGGGAAGCAGCCATCTCTGAATTGCTTTCTGGCTCAAGTCAGAGGGCCCCAGGCAGGGCACAGACGGCAGCTGATTTGGCCTGCAGCAGGTGCCTTACCAGGAGACCCTGGGGCTGGCAGGCCCACTAGACAACTTCAGACAGGGAAGGAGCATCACCCTGCCACTTCCAAAAACAACACACCCAAAGAGAACCCTGCTCTGGGTCAGCCCCTGAACACCAGCTCATCTACTATACTCACAGCCAGTCCTCACAACTAATCGGCCTGAGGATCAATCCCTCTCATTGACGTGCAAAAGGCATCAAGTCTCACCTACAACAGGGACAGACAACCCACACTAGTGACACACCTGGAGCACCCAGCTCTGGTCACCAGGGAGACTGCACCACTGGGTCCCACAGGACACCTACTACATAACACCACTCTATTAAGACCGGAAGTCATAGCAGCCCAGCATAGAAAAAAACACAAGGAGGCAGCCAAAATGGGTAGACAAGGAAACATATTCCAATAAAAGAACAGAACAAAGCTCCAGAAGGAGAACTAAACAAAATGGAGATGAGCAATCTACCAGATATAAGGATGTTCGGTTATAAGGATGCTCAGTGATCTCAGGGAGAACGTCGACAAAGAGAGAGGAAACATAAAAATGGAGATAAAAAACATAAAAAAGAACCAGTCAGAAATAAAGACTACACTAACTGAAATGAAGAATACATTAGACTGAATCAACAGTACATTAGATGAAGCAGAGGATCGAATCAGTGATTTAGAAGACAAAGTAGCAAAAAACACCAAATCAGAACAGAAAAAGAAAGAAGAATCAAAAAAACAAAACAGAGGAGAGTTTAAGAGGCCTCCGGGACACCCTCAAGTGTACTGATGTTTGCATCATATGGGGTACCATAAGGAGAAGAGAGCAAGGAATTGAAAACCTATTTGAAGAAATAATGACAGCAAACTTCCCTAATCCAGTGAATGAAATAGACATACAAGCCCAGGAAGCACAGAGTCCCAAACAAAATGAACCAAAAGAGGTCCACACCAAGATACATCATAATTAAAATGCCATAGTGTAAAAACAAAGAGAGAATCTTAAAAGCAGCAAGAGGAAAGCCGTTACATGCAAGGGAGCTCCCATAAGATTATCAGCTGATTTCCCAACAGAAACTTGGAAAGCTAGAAGGGACTGGCACAAAATATTCAATGTGATGAAAATCAAGGACCTATAACCAAGATTACTCTACCTGCAAAGCTATCATTTAAAATCAAAGGACAGATAAAGAGCTCCCCAGACAAGAAAAAGCTAAAAGAGTTCATCACCACCAAACCAGTATTACAAGGAATGTAAGAGGGACTTTTTTAAGACCAAAAAAAAAAAAAAAAAAAAAAAAAAAAAAAGAAAAGTCAAAAATATGAATAATAAAATGGCAACAACTACATATCTATCAACAATTACTTTCATTACTTTCAATGCAAATGGATTAAATGCTCCAGTCAAAAGACAGGATGGCTTAATAGATAAGAAAACAAGACCCTTGCATATGCTGCCTACAGGAGACTCGCTTCAGATCAAGACACACACAGACTTAAAGTAAAGGGATGAGAAAAACATATTTCATGAAAATGGAAATTAAAAAACAAAAAATCTGTGGTAGCAATACTTGCAGCTGACAAAACAGAATTTAAAACAAAGTCTATAAAAAGTGACAAAGGACCCAGTAATACCCCTTCTAAGTAATTATCCGAAAAAAACGAAAACACTACTTCAAAGGAACAAGTGCACCCATGTGCTCACTGCAGCATTGTTTACAATGGCAAAGATGTAGAGGCAGCCTGGGTATCTGTTGATGGATGAAGGGATAAAGAGGAGGTGGTACATATATACAGTGGCATATTGTTTGGCCAGGGAAGGGAATGGGTTCTCATCATCTGTAGCAGTATGGACGGACCTGAAGGGTATTGTGCTGATTGAAGTACGTCAGGCAGTGAAAGACAGATGCAATGTGATTTCACTTATATGTTGAAGCTAAAGAAAAAAATAAACAACAACAACCAAAAAAAAAAAAAAAAACAGAAACTAACTCATAGAAACAGAGAACATTTGAACATTTTGATGGTTGCCAGACAGGAGCAGGGTTGGGAATGGGTGAAAAAGGGGAAGCGATGAAGAAGTACAAATTGGTTGTTACAAAGTCGTCATGAGGACATAGGGTATAGCATAAGGAATACAGTCAATAATACTGTAACAACTATGTATGGTGTCAGAAGGGTACTGGATTTGTTGGGGTGATAGCTGGGAGGGGGGGTTGGATGACAGGGTAAAAAGATGAAGGTATTAAGAAGTACAAATTGGTAGTTATAAAACAGTCACAGGAAAATAAAGCATAAGGGATATAGTCAATAATATGGTAATAACTATGTATAGTGTCAGGTCGGTACTAGACTAGTCAGGGGAATCACTTCTTGAATTATATAAATGTCTAACCACTATGTTCTACACCTAAAATTAACATAAAATAATAGTGAATGTCAACCATAATTAAAATTTAAAGTGGGGGAGGGAAGGTGAAAGGGAGTAAGAGGTTCAAATTTCCAGGTATAAAACAAGTAAGTCATGGTAATGTACAGCATAGGGAATATAGTCAGTAATATTGTGATAGCAGAGTAAGGTGTCAGATTGTTGCTGGACTTATAGTGATCACTTCTTTAGATATATAAATGTTTAATAACAACTGTGTACACCTGAAACTAATATAATATTGTATGTTAGCTATATTGTAATAAAAATCTTTTAGGGGGGTGGGAATCCTAGAATCTGTCTCAGGAAGAAGTCCCACATCACCTCTCTCATTTTGGAGATTAAGAAACGGAGAACTAAAGAGATCAAGTGACAAGTCCAAAGTCATCCAGCCTTTCTGAAACCTGGGTCTGGAAACCTAGAACTGATGCAATGACCAATTGTATCAAAGCAGTCTCAACCTATGTAACTTCAAAGCATCCACACACAAATGTCTCTATTTTCCTGTCCGGTCTATAATCAGCCTTCTTCAGTCACCCACAAATCAGCCAGTACCTGTCTCAGGAACACAAACAAGATTCTCCACAATCCTGAGTTCAAGAGAAATGTCTGGTTTTACAAACAAGTTACTTAAACACAGCCATGTGGTTCTACCTTTAGATTCACCCTTATTTTTCAGAAATATGTTAAATATTATGGCATCAATGATTCTCCAAAAGTCTGAAATAGGAAACAAAACACAAGCAAGAAAATGCCTAGGCATATTTTGTTTTAAGGAATACATACGAAAATGTACCCTAAGTGGAAATATGATGGGGTGCTTCTGTGATTATTATGAGAACAGCATAGCCTAGAACTCCTTTTAAGTAGCCACCATAGAATGCCTTCGTTTACAAAAGTACATTTATAACTTTTTGGAAACTATCTACCAGAAGATAAAAATTGTAAACCTATGTCTCCACTGCCTTCATTTCGTATGTATTTACATCCATACAGGTATTCCTTCACTCAGCTCTACTTCATATGTACACATTCACTGCCTCATTCCTTAATTCACCAGCTGTACTTCACAGGTACTCACTCATTCTTCAGTTACTTATTGAGTACTTCCGAGTACCTGAGTCTGAGTGGAGCCTAGACGTTCATGTAAAAGTGAAAGTACAAACTAAAAAGCGGGGGGGGGGGGGGGGGGACCTCAAAGGAGCCCTCGATAAAGCCGGGGGGGGGGGGGGGGACTAGGAATTTGTTCCAGAGGCGGGGAGAGGGACTCTCCTTGGCGGCTTGGAGCTGGACCTGGGAGACGACGAGGAATAGGCGGCGGCCGGGCCGAAGGAACAACCCAGGCCCCGCTCGCTGCGGTTCTGCAGCCTCCTCCTCCATCCCAATGCCCGCACGCAACTTCCCCAGTACTGGGCCCCGTGCCTCCCGGCTCACGGAAGCCGCAGGCGCCCATCTTCCAATGGCCTTCCAGCCCCACCCGTCAGTGATTCCCAAGAATGAGCAACTTCGGAAGTCCATCCCTGGGGCCGGCACCCGCCTCAGCCCGCCCGCCAGGAGGAGCCAGGGTTTCGGCCCAGCCGCCAGCGGGCACAACCCGGCCGGCGGCAAACGAACCTGGTCCGGCTCCTCGGGATGCGGCGGAGGAAGAGGCGGTGCCCTGGTGCAGGCAGCCCAGCCTGCAGGTGGCGGCGGCCACACCCCCAACGTGGCTAAGGTCCTTCACGTAGCCTGGCGACCGCCGCCCTGCTCCCAGCGCCGCGGGCCGGAGGGCGGGACGCGGGACGCCGGGAGGGGCGTGCCTGGGCGCCTGGGGCGGGGCGGGGGTGTTGAGGGCATGCCAGACCTACCAGGCGGGAGGGGTCGGGGAGCCACCTCCAGCATGCCCGTGGGTCCTAGCCGGGACTCAGAGGACCGGATGGCTCCTCACCTTCTGGGTTCCCGCCCCCAGTGGAAAATTTAGTGTCACCCCCGAGGTTCTGAGCCCCTTGACCTTGCTCTTTATATAGGGTCTAAAGGTACTCCTCATACCGTTGCGGGTCCGCATGGCCTGGGCTTCTGGGCCGCGGTGCGTTCCAGAAGCTGCAGCCTCAAGGCGGGCGAAAGCCTTGGCAGAGATATTGTGTGCTTTAATGAGTGTCCCTGCAGGTAGAGAAGCAAGGGGTTATAAAGCTGAAAGGAAAACGGGAAAGTTTTGGTCCTCCATAAGTCTGGCTAACGGTGTCTGGAAACTCCAAGCTTTGTGAGCTGTCAAACGCCGCCCACGGGTAAGCAATTATTAAACCGCTATTTTCCCATCCAGTGGGTGCAGGATTGTTAGGCCATGATGATGAAAGGCGGAGATGACCCAAACTGGGAGACCAGGAAGAGTCATTTTTCTTTAGTTTATGCATTAATTACATGAGGGTGCCCAAGAAGAAAGGAGACTCATCTGATTACCCGCTGTAGCTTATCTCAACAAGTCACACGCATTGCTGGTCACAGAGTGTGCTCACGTATTTTCAATGTTTTATGTTTTGATAAGTTTGAATTCCTTTGTTTAACCACACTCTTATCAAATACAAACAGTTATCTTTGTGAAACGCAGAACAATTCAGGTCTCTCTTCTGAACCAGAAAAAAGAAAAGAAAAAGAAAACCTTTTAATTTAAAAAACAGCAGCTACACATGCTCACTGGGGGAAATAATACAAAACGTGCAATGTTCATTTATTTACATACACATAACCTACAGTTAACAGTCTCACTAAACTTTTATTAACCTTGTTGCCCACGAATAAAGTATGAACTGTGAGATATCAAGATTCCTAAGCTCCTCGCAATGTGATCCTGTCCCACCTTTCCAGGATCATCTCTGTGGTGCTATCCACCTCCACTGAATTACTTTTTTCTCAAACTATCTGGGATAAAGGACAAGTTTTTCTTATTTCCATTCTGTCATGGACTATTATTTCTGTAAGCTACAATCAAAAACTTGCTAGAAAAAAATAATCTACAAACCGTAGTTTTTATTTCTAGTATACAAGAAAAACTTTGTCAATTTATTTTTGTTTTCCTTTCAAAATTTCAAATTTTACCTCAGTCATGGACCAGTGAAAACAGTTCATAGATTGGCATTCATATCCATACTTTAAGTGTCACTGACTTGATGTTCTTTAAGTGTATCTAATGCTTTTCAACTTCTGTGGCTTTTCTCATGGTATTCCTTTAGTGCTGATCAAAGTTCTTCTCACTGAAGGTTCAACTCATAATGTACTAAAAATAATAGCTTAAAATTTATTGAATGATTTATACTAGAACTACATGCTTTAACTGTGAATTCTTGTCAACACTATGAGCCAGGTGTTGTCATTGTTGTTATTATTATTTCCACTTTACAGAAGAGGACATAGAGGATCAGAGAACTCAAATCACATAACTAGTGAGGTACAAAGTTTGCATTCTTAATTGAGCCAGCCTGCTTCCAGAACTCATGCAGTCAACCGTGATGATGGGCCCTCCTCCATGAAGCCTCCCCATTTGCTTTCTAGTGGACACTAATTACCTCTTACTTGTACCTCCACCACAAGATTTTTTTCCCCATTGGTTTTCATTCATGTCTGTTTTCTACACTAGACTTTAGGCTTCTGACTATAATGGCATTTGTGTATCTCCACAGCTCTTAGTGCTACTCTGTCCAACTGCAACAGCCTTTATGCCCTGAACTCTGCTCATAATAACCACTAGAAACCAACCTCACCCTCGTCTTGTGTTCACTATCTTTTGTTCTTACGTCATGTTACGTTATGATTATGTCTGCATCTCCTATTAGAAAACAGGCCACCTGCTATATCCAGTTATCTTACCAAAGATGTTTTCATTTATTTAATTGAACAAACACTTCCATAGCATTTATGATGTGCCAAGTGCTGTTCTAAGCACTTGAACCTCCTTTAAGGTTCAAGTTTAAGGTTTAGCCTTTAAAATCTCCTAAACAGCCCTTTAGAGTAGGTATTATTTTATCGCCATTTAACCCATGAGGAAACTGAGGAACAGAGAAGTTACTAGTAAGATGCTAGTAAGTCGCAGAGTTAGCATTCCAAGCCAGGCAACCTGGCTCTAGAGTTGATTTCTGAACTACCATTCTGTGCTGATTTCCCTTACACCATGTGCTCTTCCTGCTGAGGACACTTCAATGAGTTTCCACTGCTCTTAGGATAAAGGTGAAACTCCTTTGCAGGGAATATAAAACTCTGTATTGCCTTAATTCTGCAGCTGCATCTCCCACCACACTTCCTGGCTCCCTTCTAGCCACTCTTTTTTCCCTTGCTCATGAGAGCCATGCTCCCTCTGACAACAGTACATGTCAGTCCCTTGGCCTACAATGCTCTTCCCTCACCTTGTTCCTTCTTCAACCCAAAATTACCTTTTAGATATTAGCTCAGGAAAACCTTCCTAGACGAGAACAAATATCCCATTAAAAGAATTTTCAGTTCTTAACATAATTATAATTTTATATTTTATGTGTGTGAATATTTATGTGAACTTACTATAGTAAGTTCCCCCTTTCAACACATAAGCTCATGATGACAGGGACTATCTTATTTGCCCACCTTTATATCCCCAGCAACTAGAACAGTATCTGACATTTAGTAGGTGGTGAGTAAACATTCATTGAATGAATGTAGAAATAAATGGTGTTCAGAGGTTGTGAAAGTATAAGAAGAGCAGGCACAGTGTTGTGCTGGTAAATGTTTACCAGCCAGTTTCTTTTGTGTGTTTGTTTTGTTTTTAAGCCCTCATTTGTACCATTTGCCAATTTCTGTGATGTAAATACTTCCACGATGGCCAGATTTGAAATGCCAACACGAAGTCATGCAATGCTGGAGTTGGGATGTGATGTGAGCAATCGGCTTTGAAAGCCTATACCAGCTGGCTCCAGCACACTGCTGGAAGGGCACCAAAGTTAGTGGGGCAGAGACTGGCACACAAAGCCCAGGCAAGCAGCCCAAAGATCTAAGCTCAGATCTGCAGTTTCAATAGAAGACTGATTTGGGAAGTACAGATGTGTGGGACAAACAATTGCTGAGGCCTGTGGGGGTTGGAGAAGGAAGAGGAGAAAGTCAATAGGACTAATGTGTACATTTGAAAAGAAGAGCCCTGTTAATCTTGATAAGAGGTTCAGACTTTATCCTAGGGGAAGCACTGGACTGGCTTAAGTAGGTGAGGAACATGGTGAAATTAGCATTTTGGAGAGTTTGGTCTGGCTGCCTTTGCCCAATGGATTGGGCACTGTGCTGCTACTTAGAAAGGAAATGCTGGTGAACAGAACCAAGACAGAGATGAAGAGAAAGTACAGACAACTGTGAAAGGGAGCCTGGTAGGTGTTTCACAGGGAGATTTGAGCAAAATGGCAGTCTGGCAGTGAGCAGGCCTTAAACTAAGACCCTAGTTTCAGGAGGTGGGATCTCACACCTCAGGGAATGAAACCAACACAAGGCAGTGCCCTGCCCTGGAGACCCAATGGGGACTTGATTGTAAGCACAGGCTTTAGAAACAGGGAGGCCAGGGCTTGGGTCTGGTTTAGCCACTTTCTAGCAGTTTTCAGTTTTCTTATCTGTTATAAAAGGGGCAGGCGGGTTCGATAAAAACACCTCACACGATAATTCTGATGATAAAATGAGATAATACATGTCAAATTTATAGTGTGTGGCACAGAACAGGTAAATAATAAATATTTTAAAAATTTAGTAGGCAAAAAAATAGGAAATAAATCAGGCACCCCTTTGAAAAGTGCTCTTCAAACCTGAATATGTGCTCCCTCGGGGAATCAGAAGGGATACTTGATGGAGTGACCAATAATATCATCCAAATCCAAACTGTCATACTTAGAGAGTGACAGGGGTGCTGTTAATAATTACACCAGGACAACAGGCATAAACTGCAGTGTGATTATCTTCATGCTCACGGACTTTCCAAGAGGCAGACAGGCACAGAGAATTTTAAGGCACCAGTTTCAAGATCCAGAACCTCAAAGGTCATATTGCCTCCTTCAAAAATTGATTTACTTGAAAGGTGTCTTTTATAATTAATTGCCTTTATTCTACTTTCCAAATGAAAGAATTCCTCTCACACGTCCCTCACCTCTCTAAAACGCAATGCCCTGAAGGGAAAGATGACGCAGAAACCAAACCAAAGGACATTTTGATAATTTGTTTAATCAGCATTCCATAAATGTGACCCCCCATTTATCTCATGAAAATTCGTTTCTAATATTTTACATTTATGTTCAATAATTATTTATTAAATGTGTCATATATTAATGTTTTAATAAATTATGTACTACTAGTAAATAATAAATTGGAGAAAACTTTTAACAGGAAATTTTTAAAAATTAAATTTACACATGTATGTTTTATTGTGGAGAAGTATGGTAGGGCAATCAACAAAATATAATGAAGCCTAAAACCCAGAAGGATAAAATCCTGGATGAGAGGCATTGGAATGGAAAAATAACTTCACAGAAGGAAAGGAACAGTGCAGTATTTTTCACCACTATGAGTTTTTTCAAGTATTTTTTAATCACATCATGTTGAGTGTTCATTTTGGAATATAAAATCTCATTGGATACATTTGGAAGAGTGATACAATAGTTGTATTTTGACATGCCAATATTTACAACATGCTGGAACTTTTATTCTTTGCAACTATTAAATTTACATTGACAATTATAGAAGCATTTTTTTTTAATGTTCTCGAGAATATATTAGCAAAAACGTTTGAAGACTATGGGTTTACATGATCTATAATAGTAGTTAAAGTCTGGCTCTGCTGTTTATTAGCTGTGTAGACATGGACTAGTCATTTGACCTAAGCATAATTTTCTTATCTATAAAATGGGAAATAATAAAACCTAAGGATTAAACTGAATAAACTTTATAAAAATTCCTAGCAAGCCTTGCACTCAAGCTTTGTACTGAATAAATGTTACTTAGTGGTATTCGATGTTACTAATAGCTAACATTTCTTGATACTAACTATATAGTAAGCACGGAGTTAATGCAATTTAATTCTCACATGACTCTATGAGGTAGTTTCTATGAATTATAGATGAGAAAACACACATGTCATAGTAATTAAAGGCAATATAGGATCAGTGAATTTTGATCATATTTCTCTATTTCTATGCAACAGTTTTTGATTCAGATTACATTAAATACTATAAAGATTCTGATAGCATGAATGCTAAATATCTGTATAACTCAAAGTGAACCCACCTGTATAATAAGCACACAGACCAAGAAACAGTATTACCAGTACCACCAAAAGCCCCTGACCTATCCCCTTTCAACCACCTACACCCACAAGGATATCCCCTAGCCTAACAAACAGATTAGTTTGTTCTACCAAAACAGATTAGTTTTAATTATTTTCTAAATGTTATATAAATGAAATCATACATTTTATATTATTTTCTGTCTGGCTTCTTTTATTAAAAATATGTTTGATCACATTGACAGACACATAGACCAATGGAATAGAGTAAAGATCCCAGAAATAAACTTTGATGCATATAGTGAAGTGATCTTTGACAAGGATGCCAAGACCACTCAGTGATAAAAGGAAATTCTCTTCAACAAATTAGGTTGGGAAAACTGGACATCCATATGCAAAAGAATAAAATTGGACCTATACCTTATACCAAATACAAAAATTAACTGAAAATGGATTAAACACCTAAATATAAGACCTAAAGTTATAAAATGCCTAGAAGAAAACAGAAAAAAGGCTTCATGGTATTGGGTTTGGCAATGATTTCTTGGGTATGACACCAAAAGCACAGGCAACTAAAGCAAAAATAGATGAACTGGACTTCATCAAAATAAAAACTGTGCATAAAAAGACACAATCAACAAAGTGAAAATTTCTGAAGAATGGGAGAAAATGTTTGCAAATCATATATCTGATATGGGGCTAATATCTAAAACATATAAAGAACTACAACTCAACAACAACAATAGCAAAAACACAAATAACTGGTAAAAGCAAAATGGACAAAGGACTTGCAGAAATATTTCTCCAAATGTAATATGCAAATGACTGATGAGCATATGAAAAGATGCTCAGCATTACTAATCATTTTAAAAATGCAAACCAAACCCACAAGATACCACCTCACACCCATTAGGATAGGTACTATTGGAAAAAAAAAAACAAACAGAAAGTAAGTGTTGGTAAGGATATAAAGAAATTGCAACTTTTGTGCACTATTTGTGGGAATGTAAAATGGTGCAGTCACTATAAAAAAACAGTATGGTGGTTTCTCAAAAAAAGTGAAAATAGAGTTACCATAAGATCCAGATATCTCACTTCTGGGTATAAATCAAAAAGAATTGAAAGCAGAGTCTTGAAGAGGTATTTACACAGTCATGTTCATAACAGCATTGTTCACAAGAGCCAAGAGGTGGAAACAACCCAAATGGCCATCAATGAATGAATTGATAAACAAAATATGGATATTATTTAGCCTCAAAAGGGAAAGAAATCCTGTCATATACTACAACGTAGATAAACCTTGAGGACATTATGCTAAGTAAAATAAGCCAATCACAAGAAACCAAAAACAGTGTGACTCCACTTATATGAGGTATCTAAAATTGTCAAATTCATAGAAACAGAAAGTAGAATGATGGTTGCCTAGGGTCAATAGAAGGGGGAAATGGAGAGTTGTCGTTTAATGGGTATAGTTTTTCAGTTTTGCAGGTTGAAAAGGTCTGAAGATCTGTTGTATAACAATGTGACTATACTTAAGAGTATGGTCCATACTCTTAAAAATATACACTTAATAAATTTTGTTACATGTTTTTCCCCAAATTAAAAATTTAAATATGTTTGAGAGATTCATTCATATTATTGTGCATAGCCATGATTCATTCATTCTCATTGCTATATAGTATTCTATTATTTGCATATACGTACCACAATATATTTATCCATTCTGTTGATAGACATTTGGGAATTATCGTTTGTGGCTATTGTAATTAGTGCTATACATAGCATTTTAAAATGACGAAAATAAAAACTTACCAGATTTTTAGGGCTTAGGCGGCATTCATAGAGTACTGATAATATATTTTAAACCGGTTAAAATATCCTCCATCCTCATGTTCAGTTTGTATAGCCAACTGCTAACTTAATTTCTCCATTTGGATATCTAACAGACATCACAAACTTATTCAAATCTGCTTTTACCTGCTGCTTGGCTTCTCTTCCCTACATATCAACTTGATCAACTCTTCTTTTTCACTTCTTTTAAGTTTTTACTCAAATCTTATTTTCTCCATGAGACTAAACCTGACGAGCTGTTTAATACTGCAACCAGCTCCTCCCCACCCTAAAACTCTTAATCACCTTCACCCTACTCTAATTCTGTTTCCATACCACTTAACATTTTCCAACACACTATGCAATAGTAATTATGAAGTTTGACAATTAAGTTCGCGAACTCATCCTAGAAAAAGTGCTACATACCTCATTGCTGAATATCATTATGGTTACCTTCGAAGTATTCCCTTTGGGAAGCTATGCACTGATTCCATTGCCTAGTCTACCATTCAAAGCAATTTTGGAACTTTTTTTTCTGGAATGGCCATCAGAGCTGTCCTCATATTACCCTTGATATCCTGAATGTCATCAAAATGTCTTCTTTTCAATATTCCTTATCTTTGGGTAAAGAAAGAAGTCACTGGGGGCCAGGTCAGGTGAGTAGGGAGGGTGTTCCAATAGTTATTTGTTTACTGGCTAAAAACTCCTTCACAGGCACTTTTTGTGAGCTGGTGCATTGTCTTGATACAAGAGCCATGAATTATTGGCTAAAAGTTCAGGTCGTCTAATATTTTCATACAGCCTTTTGAGCACTTCCAAATAGTAAACTTGGTTAACTGTTTGTCCAGTTGGTACAATTCATAATGAATAACCCCTCTGATATCAAAAAAGTTTAACAGCATCATCGCAACAAGTTCACAAACTTAATTTTCAGACCTATGTATTTATTGTATTTGTACTGTCTGAAAGTTCCTCAAGGGCAGGGATTTTTTTCTTTCCTCCTTTTTTATCTGCTGTATTCCCAACACCTAGAACAGTGTCTGACACATAGTAGCCACTCAATAAATATTTGTATTGTAAGTTCTAATAATAGTTGAGACCAAGCTGGCCAAGATAACCAGGAGGGTAAGGTAAAGGTGACTTGCAGAGCCACATAAGAACAGAGAGGTCAAAGTAAGTATAAGGAATGGGTTATACTTCCAGAATCCTGGTCACCATCCATTCCCTCCCATCAGAGACTAGCACTAGGGTAGAGACCATATTTGAAATAAAATGTTCAGCTCATGAAAGAAACCCAATATGGTAACATGTCATGTTAAGTCAAAGCCAATATATGAGTTGAGCTAAACTCCATTATTATACTGTTCCTAATTATAGTGAATTGCAGCCAAATTACACTCCCCAAAACCAAATAAATACAGAATATACCAGGTGGTGGCCTTGTTTTCCAACACCAATATTTCAAAGGAATTGCTTGATATTTGTTTTGATTGTTCTATTCTGTAATTATCTGATTAACAATTTAGTTTTCCCAGAATTGCAGGACCAAATCCAGTTTATTTTCTTGGTTTCATTGGTCAGGCAGTTCTACTATAACTTTAAAATATGGTGATAGCTTGGGATCCTCTAAAATATTAGCCAAAAAATTAAACCTGCTTCTTCAGGTCAATAGAATTAATTTCAAATTGTTTATAAATATGTAGATTAAAACAATGAAATGTATCACAGAGGAAAGATACATTTGAGTGGTTTTTAAAAAATTATACAACTTCCATATTTGGAAAGCATCGTGAAATTCAAATGACTTGAAATAGAAAAATATTCAACTTCACTAGTAATCAAAACATGCAAAATTAATGATGATAAATCTTTTCATTCAAGATAGCAAATGTATTTTTAATGCTTACAGTGATGTGGGCTTTCACATACATTGCAGGTGAGAATATACATTAGCAGTACCTTTCTAGACAGCAGTTTAAAAATAAGTACAAAAATAACAGAATTTACAAAGGTATTTTAAAATGTGTATCTTTTATTAGTTGTGATAACAGTAGCTGCTGAAACATTATCCCTAAAATGTATTATAATGGTTCAAACAAAAGAGAAGTTTATTTCTTGTTCATATGATATTCCTGTACTGTTTCAGGTCTCAGGTGTGTGTGTGTGTGTGTGTGTGTGTGTGTGTGTGTGTGTGTGTGTGAGAGAGAGAGAGAGAGAGAGAGAGAGAGAGAGAGAGAGAGAGAGAAGAAAGATGCTCTAAAAAATCATTCAGGAACCTAGAAATTAATGGATCCTTAGCCAGATTCAATAGAGAAGTCCAGGGTCATTCCACAGAAGTAGAAAGAGTATAGACAGACCTGGAAGTAGGACAGACCTGGAAGTGGCTCACATTCCCCTGACTAGAACTCAGCTATTTTGACAAACTTCATTGCAGGGGGAGTGAGAGGGGGTGAGAAATGTAGTCTAGTTGTGTGCCGAGGAAGAAGGAACAATAGGTTTGCTGTATAGCTAGCAGTCTGTCATACTCTTGTACCCAGTAATGCACTTACTGAAATCTATTCTAAGGAAATGTAAGAATATATACAGGAGATTCATTTAGTATAGCAAAATACTAATAATACATCAGATGACAATACTATAGTGGTTCATAAGTTTTGGTACATCCACATAGTGAAATATGCAGCAATTAAAAATTAGGCTTACACAATGTTCATTGCAGCTTTGTTTACGGTGGCCAAGACATGGAAACAACCAAAATGTCCTTCGATAGATGAATGGATAAAGAAGTTGTGGTACATATACACAATGGAATACTATTCGGCGTTAAGGAAAGATGATATAGGAACATTTGTGACAACATGGATGGATCGCGAGAGAATAATGCTAAGTGAAACAAGTCAGACAGAAAAAGCAGAGAACCCTATGATTTCACTGATATGTGGTATATAAACCAAAAAGAACAGGACGGACAGATGAGAAACAAAAACTCATGGACACAATGGTTTGGTGGTTGCCAGAGGGTGGGGGGGTGGGGGGTGGGTGATGGGGGTGGGGGGGATTGAGTATATGGTGATGGAAGGAGAACTGACTCTGGGTGGTGAACACACAGTGGGATTTATAGACAATGTAGTGCAGAGTTGTACACCTGAAATCTGTGTGAATTTACTAACAATTGTCACCCCAATAAAATTAATTAAAAAAAAAAATTAGGCTTACAAATAATTTTTCATGACATGAAAAAAGTTAGCATATAATTTTAAATTAAAAAGCTTAATACAGGGTCATATTTACAGTGTTTTAATTATATAAATACAGCAAGTCCTTCAACAACATCATTTCATTCAAAGTCATTTCATGTTAATGTTCATGGGGGGAGGGTGAATCGATTCCTAGGTGGAGCCTCTACCGGTGGAGTTTGTACATTCTCTCCATGTTTGCATGGGTTTTCTCTGGGAATTCTGGTTTCCTCTCACATCCCAAAGATGTGCATGTAAGGTGAATTAGTGTGTCTGCATTGTCCCATTCTGGGTGTGGGTGTGGATGTGGATGTGTGTATGTAAGTGTGCCCTGTGATGGAAGGGCGTCTAGTCCAGGGTTTTCCCTGGTGCCCTGAGCTGCTGGAATTGGCTCCAGACACAACCCTGAACTGGAAAACAATTAAGCAGGTTAGAAAACAATTATCTTACCTGTTTTTATTAATGTTTCTTAAATATAACTCACATTTATTTCAATGTTTAATATTAGAAGTGTTTGGAGTCTTTGTTTAGAAGTTTGGTGTCTTTGTTTAGAAGTTTGGTGATGTTTTTGTGACCAGAAATATGCTGTAGAAACTTAACTCTTTTTTATATAAATTAACCTATGGTGAAAGTTGGTTTTGTTTTATATATCATTTCACTTAAAATCATAGTTTCCAAGAACCTATCGATAGCTTACTGTATATGTATTTGTCATACATATCTACCCCAAAATAAGAATTGATTAACTATGCAATATATTCATTGCTGTGTAATAGTCCACTTAATATTATGTTCACAAGGATTAAAGCAGTGAAAAATGTTTCTTTTATAAAATTAAAATTAAAGTCTAAAGAAGGAAAAATGTTCTATATGATTTTATATGTGTAAAAAAGAAAAGAAATGAAAAGCATGGGAATTAAACATATCAAAATGTAACAGTGGTTGTCTCTCTGTGTGATGGGATGAATGTATTTATTTATTCTTTTCCCCTGTTTGGAATTTCCAGATTTTCTAGAAATAATTTTTATTACTTTTAAATTGAAAATATTTACCTCCTCGAGTAGACTAGTAAGTTGGATTAATTCCCTAAATAAAGTTGAATATTTGCTGAAACGTGGGTGGTGACAATACTTGAAATGGAAGGTAAAGCTTCCTTGCATCATCTGCCTCTTAGAAGAGAGATGATGATGGGAGCAATCACTAGTCATTGACACTGTTCTTATTTCCACGAAAGGTTGCCTGGTACAGGAACCTTTGAGCATGAGAGTGTGAGGGAGGAGAGGACACCAATGAAGCATCAGTAACTGGTGCTGAAAGATCTTCCAATTGTTGGAATAAAGCCTAGGCTGTGAGTATTCTGCCAGGGCCCCTATTCAGTACCTCTCTGTCCTGTTCCTGTGATAAGGGATGTTGGTATTAGGAATCAGAAGAGGACAGCACATGGCTTTCCCCCAATGTAAGCAAGGAATCTAGTTGCCTTATCTGACTTTCACAGAAATTGCTTATTATACTAGGATAATAACTAGACTAACTCTTAGAAGACATGGCCTCTGACTCTAAAAGTAAGTATTAACTTCGTGGTTCCAGCTCTAACTTCAATTCTAAACTGCTTGTAGTCCTCCACCATACTCCAGCACTTCATGCCTCTGTACCTTCATTTCACTAAATTCTGGGAGTACTTCTGGCAGAGAATTAGCCCGCAGCTGTTAGCCTTCTTCCAGAATCTCATTTGTAGCAGGTTGGGTTATTCATTGAGTTCTTCCTTAATTTTTAGTACAAAACATGGATGTGATGCATTAGAGAAACAGGAAAGAAATTGTAAGCACACTGGAATCAGTGTGCTATTGTCTAAGACAATAGACAGTGGTTGAGAATGATTAATGTATAATCAAAAGGTAAATATGAAAGCCAGAGAGCTCCTTTGTTGGTATATAAGGAGACATTCATCTACTGTACAGACAAGCAGAGAAAGCAGATGACCCTCCTTAATCATTTCATAGATATTCTTCCAAAAAGGTAAAATTCTCAATCTGGGATGGTCTGCTATGCAAAGGTCAGGACTCTGTTTGGGGCTGTTCTTGGCCTTATAAGGGAATAAGAAATTGTAACCTAACATTGTACAAGATCTGGCTAATATGTACCAGTATGAATTCAGAAAATATTATGGGACTGTCCCTAAAGGTGCAAGATCAAGGAGGGTAAATATAGAGATGAATAAAGGAGTGTTTGTCAACATGGTAACTCTTGCCACAGTACAGAAATTCATACCTGGCAAGAATCTTAAGAGATAATATGAATATGTTGCTAAGTTAGCAATTTGGGTATCTTGGAAAAAGTGGTGCCCCTCACTAAAACAAGTAAAAATGCTAGAACTGTCAAGGCAGAAAGTTGAGGAAGGGATCAAAAGCTCAGAGAGGTACACATACAAGATAGGCTACCTAAAGCTGGAAAGCCCACCAACCAACCATTTACCAAAGCAATCAGGATGCACTGATTAGAGAGGCACTCTCACAAGAAGCTCAGAAGTAACTACGCTCTGTGGGCCAGAGCTGATGGTAGGAGGTGTTGTTAGAGACCTGAGCTCCCTAAGAGGAATGATAGAATCCCAAGATAATAATAGAGACCAGTGGTGATTAAATGTGGCTACAATTATCATAATGTAAAAATTGTGGCAATAAGGTCAGAGTGACACTTAAAGATCTATAGGAGGCAGAGGTGGTGGTCCCCATCTCCACTTAATTTACCAGACTGGTCCCCTCAATAATTAAATATAGGCAGAATATGGGTGTGTATTATTACCATTTCAGCCAAACAGTAGTCCCAATGGAGGTTGCTCTTCCATGTGGTACCCTTGCCAGAGCAAAGTAACATGACCTCGGGCACATTGTACACTGCCGTTAATTTGATAAATATATTCTCTTCCATCCCCATTAGAAAGGAGGATAATAAATAAGTCACATTCAGGGCATCCAGTCAAGATGGTAGAAGAGATAAACACTGTGTTCACCTCCTCACAGACCACAACAAAATTACAAATAAGCTTCAGAACAACCATCATTGAAAATGACCTGAAATCTAGCTGTACAAAAGTCCTACAACTAAGGACATACAGAAGAAGCTACCTTGAGAATGATAAGAGAGGCAGAGACATGGAAAAGTCTGGTCCCACACCCACATGTGGCAGTTAAAAATCAGGAGAAATATTTTGACTGCAGAGGTCCCTCGTGAGGAGTGAGGAGTTCCAGTCCCACACCAGGCTTCCCACCCCAGGGTTCCAGTGCTAGGAAGAGAAGTCCCCAAGCTTCTGGCTGTGAAAACCAGTGGAGATTGTGGATGAGTGAGACAGAGGACTGCTAGCCTCCCAGGCATTCCTTTTAAGGGGCCTGCATATGGACTTACTCACTGACGGTCTCATTCACTCTGATTTCCAGCACTGGGGCAGCAGCTCAAAAGGTGCCAGGGACATACAGGGAAGAACTGAATTGTCTGGCCTTAGGGTGAGAGCTGGTGGAGAAGCTTTCTCCCAGATAAAAGTACTGGCAGAAGCCACTGTTCCTTTGTTGAGCCCTCCCCTCACTCAGCCTGCAGGTGAAGGCTGATACCATATTAGTCTCCATTAACCTGGCTAACAACATTCATCCCACCCTGATGATTCCCTGAGACCGCACCCCACCTTAATTCCTTGCCCACCCAAGCCATTTGCAGTGGCTTTTCCATATAAATGTCCTCTCTTAGCTTATGCTGCAGACTTTCATAAAATCTCTCAAAGGTTCACAAATTCCAAACAAGAAGCATCTGGCCTCAGTGTGCCTTGTACATATTGCTAAGTAGGCCCAAGTCTGGCACTAATGGCATCTAGCCTCAGTTCACAGCTTAGCCTATCCAAGGCACCTCCAAGCCCAGCACAAGTGGCAACCATCTGCAGATCACTGTGTAGCTCATACCAAGGTCCTGGGCAGAGCATAAGCAGCAGCTGCACTTGGTCTGCAACAAAGCCCCTCCCTAGAGGCCCCAGAAACGGCACAACCAATGGCCCACTTCGACCACATCAGAGCACCACTCAACTACCTCTACAAACAACACACCCAAAAGGCAGACTGGGCAGGTACCAGAACCCTGCTCCATAGGGTTAGCCCCTGAACAATAGCTCCACCACTGTAGTCATGACAATTCCTTACAATCAATCAGCTTCCCATTGATGAGCCAACAGAAATCAAGGCTCAACCACAACAGAAGGGAACACACAACCCACACAAGCCACACCTGGCTCAGGTGACCAAATAGACTGCACCACTGGGCCCCAAAGGACACATACTACATAAAGGCACTCTACCGAGACCAGGAGAGATAAGAGTCCTACCTAATACATAGAAACAAAAACAGGAGGGAGCCAAAATGAGGAAACAAAGAAACATGTCCCAAATGAAAGATTAGAACAAAGCTCCAGAAAAAGAACTAAAAAAAGTGGAGACAAGCAACATACCAGACACGAAGTTCAAAACACTGGTTATAAGAATGCTCAGTGATCTCAGTGAGAATGTCAACAAAAATATGGGAAACATAAAAATGGAGACAAAAATATAAAAAAGAAGTAATCAAAAATAAAGAATACAATAACTGCAGTGAAAACTACATTAGAAGGAATCAGCAGTTGGATAGATGAAGCAGAGGATCAAATCAGCGATTTGGAAGATAAGGTATCAGAAAATACCCAATCAGAACAGCAAAAAGAAAAAAAAGAATAAAAATAAATAAATGAGGACAGTTTAAGGGGCCTCTGGGACAACATCAAGTATACTATAAGGATACCAAAAGAAGAGAGAGCAAGGAATTGAAAACCTATTTGAGGAAATAATGATGGAAAACTTTCCTAATCTGGTGAATAGAAGCCCAGGAGGCTCAGAGAGTCCCAAACAAGATGAACCCAAAGAGGCCTACACCAAGACATATCATAATTAAAATGCCAAAGATTAAAGACAAAGGGAGAATCTTAAAAGCAGCAAGAGAAAAGCAGTTAATTGCCTACAAGGAAGTCCCATAAGATCATCAGCCAATTTTGCAATAAAAACTTTGCAGGCCAGAAGGATTGGCACGAAATACTCAATGTGCAGAAAAGCACGGACCTACAACCAAGATTACCCTACTCAGCAAATTATCATTTGGAATCAAAGGACAGATAAAGAGATCCCTAGACAAGAGAAAGGTAAAGGAATTCATCACAACCAAACCAGTTTTACAAGGAATGTTAAAGGGACTTGAAGAAGAAGAAGAAAGAGAAGGAGAAGGAGAAGGAGAAGGAGAAGGAGAAGGAGAAGGAGAAGGAGAAGGAGAAGGAGAAGGAGAAGGAGAAGGAGAAGGAGAAGGAGAAGGAGAAGGAGAAGGAGAAGGAGGAGAAGAGATTTTTTTAAATATGAATAATAAAATGGCAATAACTACATATCCATCGACAATTACTTGCAATATAAATGGATTTAATGCTCCAATCAAAAGACAAAGGGTGGGACAGTGAGGTGGGCTTCTTGAGTTCTCCCCTGGAAGTTACCAAATTGAACATCTACAACTCATCAAAGGATTCTCTGCTCATCACACAGAACAGCTAAGAGACTCGCAGGAGGATTACCTGAAGGTGGGCAAGCCAGGCGAGCGTGGGAAGAGGGAAGGGACAGGTGTGGAGATTGGCCCGCATCTGGGGCTGCAGGGACTGAGGGTCCCAGGATGCAGACCAGAGATTGCAACAGCCAGGCAGTGGGCTCTCTCCCTGCACCCAACAGTCCTGCCAAGAGATAAGCATAGAGGACTGCAGTGCCCAGCATTCGAGGCAGAAACCTCAGCTCAGAACTGCGGCTGGGCATTCTTGATTAGACAGAAAGCAAACTCCATACCCAGACCCCTCCCCCACTCTCCTACCGCAACCCTACCCCAGCCTTTCCTGAGTCTTAGGCTAGTACTTGAACAAAGAAAGGAGTAGTGTCAGACTACAGAGGAGCTGTAGCTCTCAAGAACTAGAAAAAGCCTATTTGCACCTACAACCTAAGGAAGCGGCTGAGCAGAGAGACGAAGACACCAGCCTAACCAGCCCCCACCTTTTCTGGGCAGCTGAGACACACGCAGGGGTCAGCAGCAGGGGGCGGAGGCAGCTCTGGGCTTTCAGCAGCTCAGAAATCTCACACCTTCCACACCTCCTAACGGAAGAGGTACCGTAAGACCCAGGAGACCTGTGCACAGAGAAGAAGCCCACCTCCCGATGACTGGTTGTGGTGCTCTCAGCGTGCGTTTGTGCAGGCTACAGCAGAAACTGCACTGGCTTTGTAAAACCTACCAAGCACACCCCATAGCCCCACTCATCTAGAATTGCATTGTCAGTGTCACTCTGAGTGCCAGGTGGCTGGCTCTGCCTCCACAAGACTCAGAGGAGTTTTTGTATAGCAGAGGATAACCTGGAGATAGCTTGGTGGGTTTAAGCCAAGACTGGTACTGAGTTTTTTGTTTGTTTTGTTTTATTTTAGTGTTATTATCATTTTTAGTATACATACACACACACACACACACACACACACACACACATTTTCCCCTTTCTCTATCTCTTCTTTTTTATTTTCCTCGCTCTATTTTTCCTCATTTTTCTGTACTGATTTTTTTTGCAGGGGGGGCTTTGCTATTTTTTTGTTTTCTTTCTTTTCTTTTGTTTCTTTATGTTTTTGATATTTTTGTTTGTGTTGAGTGTTGGTAGTTGGTTGTTTTTACATGAGTGTATTTTGTTTTTGCTGTTGTTGCTGTGCTTGTTGATTTGTTTTATTCTGAAATCGCCTTGCACCAGGACCAAGCCTAAGAGACACAAGAAACAACACACCCAGAACCAACTCCAGAACAAACCACAGCATTACCGGGTTTGACTTATAAGTGACACATCCAAAGGGAATTTTCTACAGGCACAAGAGCCCATAGGGGCTAAACCTCATCTGAGGGGTCAATCATCAAACAGCAGCTCATATACTGTGGGCATAGCCAATTCTCACAGCTAGTCAGCCTAGGAGTCAATCCCACCAACTGATGAGCCAAAAGCAATTAAAGCTCAACTTCAACAGGAAAATACACACAACACAAGGGACATCTCTGGAACACACACACACAGGAGAATAGAGAGACTGTGCAATTCAAATATAAAGGACACGTACTACATAAGTCCACCCTGCAAAGATTGAGAAACCTAAGGCTTCTACCTAGTACATTGAAGCAAACACAGAGAGTCAGCCAAAATGCAGAATCAAAGAAGTATGTCCCAAATAAAGGAACTGAAAAAATCTCCAGAATTTGAACTAAGTGAAATAGAGTTAACCAACCCATTAGAAACAGAGTTTAGACCAACTAATGATAAGAATGTTTAAGGAACTTAGTGAGAACAAAAAGAAGGAGAGAGAAGTCATAAAAAGCAAGCAGTTAAAACTAAAGAATACAATAACTGAAATAAAGAACACACACGAAGCAATTACCAGCAGGTTAGATGAAGCAAAGGATCAAATCAGTGATTTAGAAGACAAGATAGCAGAGATCACCCAAGTGCTACAACAACAACAAAAAGAATGAAAAACATGAAAATAGTTTAAGAGACCTGTAGGATAACATCAAGCACAACAATATGCGCATCATAGGAATACAATGGAGAAGAAAGGGAACAGGAATCGAGAACATATTTGAAGAAATAATGACTGAAAACTTCCCTAACTTAGTGAAGGAAATCGACATACAAGGCCAGGAAATGCAGAGAGTTCCAACCAAGATGAACCCAAACAGCCCCACACCAAGACACATTGTAGTTAAAATGGCAAAAGTTAAAGACAAAGAGAGAATCCTAAAAGCAGCAAGAGACAAACTGTGAGTTACTTACAAGGGTGCTCCCATAAGACTATTAGCTGACTTTTCTATAGAAACTTTTCAGGCCAGAAGGGAGTGGCAGGAGGTATTCAAAGTGATGAAATACAAAAGCCTACAACCTAGATTTCTTTATCCAGCAAGGCTATCATTTAAAATTGAGGAGTTATAAAGAGCTTTCCAGAAAAAAATAAGCTAAAGGAATTCATTACCAAAAAGGAGGCATTGCAGGAAATGTTAAAATGGCTTCTTTAAGCAGAAGAAAAATGAAAACAATCTAACTAATGAAGACCAGAAATATGAATAACAAGATGACAATGACTATGTACCTATTAATGTTCACTTTAAATGTAAATAGATTAAATGTTCCCATCAAAAGACATAGGATGGCTGAGAGGATAAGAAAACAAGACCCTTGCATATGCTATATACAACAGACTCACCTCAGACCAGAAGACACACACAGGCTGAAAGTAAAGGGATGAAGTAAGATATTTCATACAAATGGAAATGTGAAAAAACCTAGAGTAGCAATACTTATATCTGGCAAAATAGACTTTAAAATGAAGAATATAGTAAAAGACAAAAATGGGCACTACGTAATAATAAAGGGACTGATCCAACAAGAGGACATAACCCTCGTAAACATCTATACACCCAACATAGGAGCACTTAAATATATAAAAAAGATATTGACTGACATAACCACAGAGACCAATAATAACACTATCATAGTAGGGGACTTCACCACATCACTGACAACAAGGGACAAATTCTCCAGATAGAAAATCAATATGGAAACAGCAGCCTTAAATGACACGTTGGAGCTGTTGGATTTACTCAATATTTTAGAGCATTTCACCCCAAAACTGTAGAATATACATTCTTCTCAAGTGCACATAGAACATTTTCCAAGGTAGACCATATGTCAGGCCACAAAACAAGTCTCAATAAATTTAAGAAAATGTAAATCATATCAAGCGTCTTCTCTGACTACCGTGCTATGAAATTAGAAATCAATTACAACAAAAAAAATTAAAGACACATAAATGCATGGAGGCTGAATGACATGTTAATAAATAATGGGCCAACAAAGGAAGAAATCAAAAGATACCTTGAGACAAACGAAAATGAAAACACAATGACCCAAAATCTTTGGGATGCAGCAAAAGCACTCTTAAGAGGGAAATTCATAGCAATGCAGGCCTACCTAAAAAAACAAGAAAAATCTCAAATCAACAGTTTATCCTTACACTTAAATGAAATGGAAAATAACAGCAAAATAAGCCCAAAGGAGTAAATGAAGGAGATAATAAAAATCAAAGTGGAAGTCAATGAAATAGAGACAAAAAAAAGTAAGAAAGAAAGAAAGAAAGAAAGAAAAGAAAGAAACCCAATACAAAAGATCAATGAAAAAAAGAGCTGATTTTTGAGAAGTTAAACAAACTCGAAAAACCTTTAGTCAGACTCATAAAAAAAAAGAGGACCCAAATTAATAAAATCAGAAGTGAAAGAGGAGAAGTGACAACAGACAGCACAGAAATACAAAAAAGATTAAGAAAATGCTATGAGCAATTATATGCCAACATAAGACAATCTGGAAGAAATGCATAATTTTCTAGAAGCATACAACCTTCCAAGGCTAACTCAAGAAGAAACGGAAAGTCTGAAAACTGACTACTACCAGTGAAATTGAATCAGTAATCAACAGTCTCCCTCCAAAAAAAGCCCTGGACCAGATGGCTTTACAGGTGAATTTTAAAAGCATTCAGAAAGAATTATCAGCTATTGTCCTCAAAGTATTCCAAAAAAATCCAGAAGGAGGGAAGTCTCGCAAACTCTTTACAAGGCCACAATCACTCTGATCACAAAATAAGATGAGGATATTACAAAAAGGAAAACTACAGGCCAATATCACTAATGAACATAGATGCAAAAATCCTCAACAAAATATAAGCAAACAGAAATCAGCAATACATTAAAAAGATCATACAGCACAATCAAGTGGGATTCATTCCTGGTGTGCAAAGTTGGTTGAATATACACAAATCAATTAATGCGATACACCACATTAAAAAAATGAAAAATAAAAATCATATGGTCATATCAAAAGATGCAGAAAAAGCATTTGACAAAATCCAACAGCTATTTATGATAAAAAAAAAAACTCTTAGCAAAGCAGGAATAGAGGGATCATATCTCAACATAATAGAGGCCATATATGATAAACCCACAGCTAACATCATACTCAATGGGAAAAAGCTAAAATTATTCCCCTTAAGATCAGGAACAAGACAAGGTTGCTCATAGTTCTATCCACAGCAATCAGACAAGAAAAAGAAATAAAAGGCATCCAAATCAGTAAGGAGGAAGTAAAATTGTCATTATGTGCAGATGACATGATACTATATTTAGAGAACCCAAAGACTCCACCAAAAAACTATTATAACTGATAAATGAATTTTGCAAAGTAGCAGGATGCAAAATTAATATTCAGAAATCAGCTGCATTTGTATATACCAATAATAAACTATCAGAAGGAGAAATTAAGAAAACAGACCCATTTACAATTGCTTCAAAAATTACAAAATACTTAGGAATAAATTTAACCAAAGAAGTAAAAGGCCTGTACTCAGAAAATTATAAGACACTGAAAAGATAAATTAAAAAAGATACAAATAGATGGAAACACATACCATGCTCATGAATGGGAAGAATTAATATAGTTAAAGTATCCAAGTGCCTAAGGCAATATAGAGATTCAACGCACTCCCTATCAAACTACCAAGGACACTTTTCACAGAAATAGAACATATATTTTTAAAATTTATATGGAACCATAAAAGACCCCTAAAAGCCACGGCAATCTTGAGAAATAAGAACAAAGTGGGAGGTATCACGATACCTGGCATCAAATCATACTACAAGGCTATAGTAATTAAAACAGAATGATCCTGGCATAAAAACAGACACATAGATCAATAGAACAGAATAGAGAGCCCAGAAATAAATCCATGCCTATATGATCATTTAATCTACAACAATGGAAGCAAGAATTTACGTTAAGGTACAGACAGTCTATTCAATAAATGGTGCTGGGAAACCTGGATACACACATGCGAAAAAATGAATCTGGACCACCTCTTTATACCATATATCAGAATAAATTCAAAATGGATTAAAGACTTAAAATAAGATTTGAAACCATATAAGTCCCAGAAGAAATATAGGCAGTAAATTTGCAGACATTATCCTTAGTAATATTTTCACTGATATATCCACTAGGGCAAGGAAAGTGACAGAAAAAATAAACATATGAGATTACATGAAACTAAAAAGCTTTTTCATAGCAAAGGAAACCATCCATAAAACAAAAAGGTATCCTACTGAATGGGAGAAGATATTTGTCAATAATACATCTGATAAGGGGTTAATATCCAAAATTTATTTTAAAAAAACTCATTTAACTCAACACCACAAAAGCAAACAACCCAATTAAAAAATAGGCAGAGGACATGAAGAGACATTTATTTATTTATTTATTTATTTAATTAATTAATTTATAGGGGTGACAATTGTTAATGAAATTACATAATTTCAGGTGTACATTTCTGTATTACATCATCTATAAATCCCATTGTGTGTTCACCACCCAGAGTCAGTTCTCCTTCCATCACCATATATATATATTTTTTTTATTAAATTTATTGGGGTGACATTTGTTAGTAAATTTACATAGATTTCAGGTGTACAATTCTGTATTACATCATCTATAAATCCCACTGTGTGTTCACCACCCAGAGTCAGTTCTCCTTCCATCACCATATATTTGATCCCCCTTACCCTCATCTCCCACCCCCCACCCCCTTACCCTCTGGTAACCACTAAATTACAGTCTGTGTCTATGAGTATTTGTTTCTCATTTGTTTGTCTTGTTCTTTTGTTGTTTTTGGTTTATATACCACATAAGTTGTGGTATATATACACAATGGAATACTATTCGGCGTTAAGGAAAGATGATATAGGAGCATTTGTGACAACATGGATGGATCTTGAGAGTATAATGCTAAGTGAAATAAGGCAGACAGAAAAAGCAGAGAACCCTATAATTTCATCAGCATGTATTTGATCCCCGTTACCCTCATCTCCCTCCCCTCACCCCCTTACCCTCTGGTAACCACTAAACTATTGTCTGTGTCTATGAGTTTTTGTTTCTCATTTGTTTGTCTTGTTCTTTTGTTGTTTTGGGTTTATATACCACATATCAGTGAAATCATAGGGTTCTCTGCTTTTTCTGTCTGACTTATTTCGCTTAGCATTATACTCTCAAAATCCATCCATGTTGTCACAAATATTCCTATATCATCTTTCCTTAATGCCGAATAGTACTTCATTGTGTATATATACCACAATTTTTTTAAAGAGGACATAGAGATGGCAAAGAAACCTATGAAAAGATGCTCAACATCACTAATCATTAGAGAAATGCAAATAAAAGCCACAATGAGATACCACCTCAATCCAGAATGACTATCATCAATAAATCAACAAACAAAAAGTGCTGGTGAGGATATGGAGAAAAGGAATCCCTTGTGCACTGCTGGTGGGATTGCAGATTAGTGCAGCCACTAGGGTTATCAGTATGGAGGTAGTATCCCAAAAAACTAGAAATGGAACTACCTTATGACAGCAATTCCACTCTTAGGTATCTATCCAGAGTAATCCAAAATGCTAATTGAAAAAATTTATGCACCCCTATGTTTACTGCAGTGCTATTCACAATAGCCAAGACATGGAAACAACTGAAATGCCCATTGGTAGATGACTGGATTAAGAAATTGTGGTGCATTTATATAATGGAGTATTACTTGTCCATAAAGAAGAATGAAATCTTACCATTTGCAACAATATGGATGGACTTAGAGAACATTATGCTAAGTGAAATAAGTCAGATGGAGAAAGACAAATATCATATGATGTCACATATATGTGGGATCTAAAGAATAGAATAGATGAACAAACTAATCAGAGATATAGAGAAAAAACTGAGGGTGTTAGATGGGAGGAGATGGGGATGGGGAAGAGGGTGAGGGGATTAGAAGACATAGTCGGTAATCACAAAATTGCCACCAGGATACAAAAGACAGTTTGGGGAGTATAATCAGTAATGTTGGAAAGATTTTGTAGTGTATCTGATAGACACTTGTCTTATTGGGGAGACCACTTCATGGACAGTGAAGGTGTCGGACTATTGCGGTGTGCATCTGAAGCTGAAGCTGAATAGTGATGGGTGTCGCCTGTGGTTTTATATGTGTGTGTGTGTGTGTGTGTGTGTGTGTGTGTGTGTGTGTATACACACATATATATATATATACACACCGTGCTTCCCCGAAAACAAGACCTATCTGGACAATCAGCTCTAAGGCATCTTTTGGAGCAAAAATTAATGTAAGACCGGTATTATATTATATTTATTATATTATATTATATTATATTATATTATATTATATTATATTATATTATATTATATTATATTATATTATATTATATTTATTATATTATATTATATTATATTATATCCGGTTTTATATTATGTTATATTATGTTATGTTATATTATATTATATAAGACCTGGTCTTATAGTAAAAAAAGACTGCGTCTTATGTTAATATTTGCTTCAAAAGACACATTAGAGCTGATTGTCCGGCTAGGTCTTATTTTCAGGGAAACATGGTTTTACATTGTTTTGTACACCTGAAACTAATAAAAAAAAAAAGACATAGGGTGGCTGACTGGATAAGAAAATAAGACCTTTATAAAGGCCGGCAAGTGACTCACTCGAGATTGACAGACACATACAGACTGAAAGTAAAGGGGTGGAAAAAGGTATTTCATGAAAAGGGAAATGTAAAAATAAATAAATAAATGCTGGAGTAGCAGAAGTTATACCAGACAAAACAGACTTTAAAACAAAGGCTATAACAAGAGACAAAGAACCCAGTTATTCCACTTCTGGGTATTTATTTGAAGAAACCCAAAACACTACCTCAAAGGGACATGTGCATCCATATGTTCATTGCAGCATTATTTACAGTAGCCAAGATAAGGTGGCAACCTTGGTGTCCATCAATGGATGAATGAATAGGGAAGAGATGGTACAATGGAATATTACTCAGCCATAAAAAAAGAATGAAGTCTTGCCATCTGCAACAACATGGATAGAGCTAGAAGGTATTACACTAAGTGAAATAAATCAGACAAAGAAAGAGAAATACCATATGAGTTCATTTATATGTGGAATCTAAAAAACAAAATGAAACAAAAACTGATAGATGCAGAGAACTTTTTCATGGTGGCCAGCTGGGAGGGGGTTGGGAAGTTGAGTGAAAAAGGTATTAAGCTGTACAAATTGTTAGTTACAAAATAGTCATGGGGATATAAAGTATAGCATAAGGAATGTAATCTATAATATAATAACTATGTATGGTGTCAGATGGGTATTAGATTTATCCGGGTGTTCACTTTGTAAGTTATATAAATGTCTAATCACTATGTTGTACACCTGAAACTAATGTAATATTGTATGTCAACTGTGACTAAAAAAAATTTTAAAATATTGAAAAAAAAGAAACAAGTGACATTCACTTGGAATGGACAGTCTAACCTCAGGGCCATGTTAATTATACCACCCTCTCTCATAATGTAGTCCAAAAAGATCGGGGCCAGCTGGATATCTCATAGAATATTACACTGGTCCAGTATATCAATTACATGATGCTAATTAGAGTGAGTGAGCGAAAAAACGACTTACAGAGGTAGCAATACTGTTAGGCACATGAGCTGCAGATAGTGGGCAATAAACCCAACAAAGATGAAGGGATCCACTACATCAGTAAGATGTTTAGTCATCAGTGGTCTAGGGCATGAAATTTTTCTTTAAAGTAAAAGGCAAATTATTGTATCTTGCATCCCCCACAACAAAGAAGAAAGCACAATGCTTGATAAGCCTCTTTTCTTTCTTGAGTCAGTATTTCACACCTGGAGATTCTCTAACTTATATACTGAGGGTCAGGAAACCCTGCCAGGTTTGAGTGTGTTCACAGAAGGAAAAGACTCTTCATAAGACCCAGAGTGCTTGGAACATTACTCTGAAGTTTGGCCACAAAGCCAGGCAGACCCTCTGATATTAGATTTATCAGTGGTGGGAAAATACACCATAGAAAATTCATGGCAAGTCCCAATGAAAGAATCACAACATAGTCCCTTGGGTTCTGGAACAAGTAGATGTCACCTTCAACAAAATTAAATACACATTTTGAAAACAGTTGCCCCTCTCAAGACTGCATCTCAAAGGAGGACTACGTGGAAGAGCCATCCTAGCTTCCGAGCTTCCCACAGGGTTAGCTTCTATCTAATCCTGCTTTCTCCCCTGTCCTTCCTTGCCGTAGTTGTTGACTCCTCTAGCACTCCCCTAAAGTTTTTCTGCATGGTAACTTCTGTCATAGAGTCTGCTTCCTGGGAAACCCAAACTGTGACAGGTCTTTTGTTAGTTTATTTTAAGCATATTGTATGATTTCATTATACCCTCTGCAAGTGATTCCAATTAGGCCCTGGTTGGACAAACAAATGTGTGTTTTCAATACTCTTCTCCTTCCTTTCAAAATTCTCTATGAACAATATGTCATAAATCCAAATAAGATCTCACTTAAAACAGTAGCAACCACCTCACACCCATTAGGATGACTACTATTAAAAAAAAAAAAAAAAGTTTGTTTACGGTGGCCAAGACATGGAAACAACCAAAATGTCTTTCGATAGATGAATGGATAAAAAAGTTGTGGTATATATACACAATGGCATTAAGGAAAGATGATATAGGAACATTTGTGACAACATAAATGGATCTTGAGAGTATAATGCTAAGCGAAATAAGTCAGACAGAAAAAGCAGAGAATCCTATGATTTCACTGATATGTGATATATAAACCAAAAACAACAAAAGAATAAGACAAATGAGAAACAAAAACTCATAGACACAGACAGTAGTTTGGTGGCTACCAGAGAGTAAGGGGGGTGGGGGGTGGGAGATGAGGGTAAGGGGGATCAAATATATGGTGAGGGAAGGAGAACTCACTCTGGGTGGTGAACACACAATGGGATTTATAGATGATGTAATACAGAATTGTTAAAAAATATTTAATAAAATATTGAAAAGAATAAAAAAAGAAAGAAAAAGAAAAAAGCTAATTTTAGCAAGGATGTAGAGAAATGGAAATTTCTATGCACTGTTTGAGGGAATATAATGATATGGCCATTATGGAAAACAGTATGGAGGTTCTTCAATAAAAGAAGAATTACCACATGATCCAGTAATTCCACTTCTGGGTACTGTAGGGGATCAGAATATGCCTCTTCAACATATGCCACTTTGGCATAAGGATTATTTTGAGCTGAATGCAATTAGAACAACCAATATAGGAAAAAGCTCTCTACCTTCACCTTTTTTGCCTCAAGGTGAAGTATAGATTTCCCTTTGTGAAGGTTTCCCTCAGTGCTCTTCTGTACCAGGAGAAGGAAAATAACCTTCATCACCAGAAATGGAGATGGTGCTGAGGTGAACCTGCACAGACTATACTTACTAAAATAACCCTTATTTTCCATTAGTTTACCCCATATATTTAGCTTCCTACAATTTTCTGCCCCTAAAATCCTAAACCTCTCTTCCTCTGTCTTGTCAATTATTCATGAATATTGTTCTTTGTTAAAATGGTATACAAACCCCAAATCTAACCACTCCTTTGGGTCTTCATTTCTTTTCTAGGAAGTCTTCTGTATGCATACATAATAAACTATTTCTCCTGTTAACCTGCCTCTTGTTTAATTTTCAGGGCCCCAGCCACCTAGGAGGGTAGAGGAAAAATATTTTCTTCCTCTCCTGCAGTTTCTATCCAAAACAATTGAAAGCAGACATTTGTGCACACATGTTCATAGTTGCATTATTCACAATAGTCAAAAGATGGAATCAACCAAATTGTGGTCATTAACAAATGAATAAATAAATATGGTATATGCAGAAAATAAAATATTATTCAGGCTTCCTTAGAAAGGAAGAAAATTTTGATATATGCTACATGGATGAAACTTGAGGACATATGCTAAGAAAAGCCAGTGTGTGATGTCAGAAGGGTAGTGGATGAGGGGAGGGGGGCTGTCACTGTGTGAGGTATATATATGATAAATGTCTAGCTATCACATTGTTTTGTGCACCTGAAACTAATTTTAAAAGTAAAAAAAAAAGTAAAGAAAAGCCAGTTATAAAAGGAAAAGTACTGCATGATTCCATTCGTGTGAAGTACCTAGAATAATCAAACTCACAGAGACAGAAAGTAGAGTGGTGGTTTCCAGGGGTTGGGATAGAGGTTAAGGGAGAATGGGAAGTTTTGATTTAATGGGTACAAACAGTTTTGCAAGATGAAAAGAATTTTGCGGATGGATAGTGATGATAGTAGTAAAACAACATGAATGTACTTAATGCCACTGAACTGTGTACACTTCAAATGGTTAAGATGATACATTCCATGGTATGTCTATTTTACCACAATTAACATTAACATTTATATATATACATATATATACTGTAAGTAGTTAGTTGGTAGGCAAGAAGATGGAGTTGGGAACCATGCACAGTTAAAACCCTTCTCTTATTGAGAGAAAAGAGCTTCTTAGAGTCAAAAAAAGATACAATGGATTTCTTAGTTTGGGAAGGTTTAAAGTAATTGCTTGATATCTCATGCTTTTGTCTAGAAGCCATTTCCTATGGGGTTTGTCTTGTGCCTGGTATTGAGCTGGAATCCAAGAATCAAAAATAAATGAAACACTCTCTCTGCTGTTGAGGAGATTAGAGGCATGTGAAAGAGACAAACATATAAACAGATGGTTTAAACGTAGCAAAATAAGGGCAAGATGAAAGGTAAGCATATTTAGGGGGCATTTAAATCCCACTGGAAGGCAGAGAAAGCTTCCTAGAAGAGGCGATGTTTTAGCTTCATCTTGAACAATGATTAGAATTATTCAGAAGAGGAAGCAAGACATTTTAAGAAAAGATAACTGAGTTCACAAAGGCTTGGAGGAGTGAAGCAGCATGACCTATATGATGATCCAAAGTAATGAGTGTGTAGAGGAGGAGATGAAGTGGACAGTTAGGCAAAGACCAGTTCAAAGACCGTTTAGAATCAGATAGAATGTGGACCTCATAATAAAAGCTACAGGGAACCATTAAAGAATTATGAGCAGAATAACGATATCTCTCATCCCAATTTCAGGATAAGGCTATGATATCTGCATAGTGGCTAAAAGTGTTCTAAGAGATTGTTTCAGTCCGCTGTTGATGCATAATAACCATCTTAGCATCTTAAATAGTGATTTATTCTTCCTCACATGTCTGCAGCTTAGCCAGATCAGTTCTAGGCTGGGCTTGGATGGTTGCTCTGTTTTAATCTGCAAGTCAATCTGGGCTTAATTCCTTGCTTTAGGTTGGGTTCAGATCTGCTCCATGTGTATTCATTCTGGGGACCAGGATAAAGGGGGAGCACTACCTAAGGAAGCTTCTTACTAACCTCCTTGGTGCAGTTTACCATCCAGCACATCTTCTTCCCATGGCAATGGCAATAGCCCCAAAGAGCAGGCAGAAATTGTGATGTCTCTTAAAGCCTAGTCTCAAAACAGGCACAAAGTGATCACCCTCCACATTCAACTGGCCAAACCAAGTCTGGGCCAAAGTAAAAGACTGGGAAGTAAATTATACCTCTACTGAGAGAAACTAGAACTCATTTGTAAAGAGTATAGATACAGGGAGAGGTGAAAAATTGGGGTCAACAATTCAATCTACCACAGAGGTCATTTTTACTCACTATTGTTGACCCTTGAACAACACAGGTTTGAACTGCATCAGTCCAATTCTATGGATCCACATGGTTCAAATCTACGTTGTTCAAAGACGGGAACCAACCATGTTCTTCATGGTTGGGAATCTTGTATGTGGAGAGCCAACTGTAGTTATGTGCAGATTTTTGACTGTGCAGGAGGTTAGCACCCCTAACCCCGAGTTGTTCAAAAGTCAACTGTACTTAGAGGCGGCATAGTATAATAGAATGCCAATTGTGGAGCCAGACACACTGTCACTTAATAGCTCTTTGGCCTTCCACAAGTTATATGAAATTCTCCATACATCGGTTTTCTCATTTATAAAATCTAGACTGATACCTCCCCCACCTTGCAAGTGACTACACGAATTGCATATGATACTGTCCATGGGTTTTGTACTTTGGGCACCAATGTTAGGAGTACTAGGTATAGTTCCTGTACCATGATTCTATTAATAAGAACTATTAGGAGGATGCTCAGTGGTTGGACTTTGGTGCTGCAAAGTCACCATGTTGGAGAGATATAAAAATCTAGTAGAACCCAGAATACAGCATTCCCCTAAAATGCCTATTAACACCACCTCTTCTGCTGGCAACTACAATATAGCTATTTGTCTTTGGGAAGAGATGTATCTCCCAGAAAAAAAACTCAGCAATTTGCTAATATGTATTTGGTCTGACAGTTCTTTTACACATCTATTTCCTGGCAGCTTGAATGTTTGGTTCATGAATAAGAGGGTTATTTACCTTAGAAAGGTCTAGGAGAAAGCTGAATGGGAGGCAAATGGAAAAAAGTACCTCTTGGCATTTCTTTGAGTTGTTCTCCCTGAATCTGCAGCAGCTGCTCTGTCCACATGGCCTCCCTTGGCTGAAGGAATGTGCCAAAGACAATACCAAAAGTGCTCGTATTTATCTTCTCAGATTGATACCAACTGGCCCAACATCACACAGCTCTTTGAATCCAAGCCTCTTGAGTCCTGTGGCAATGCTCTTAGCCCTATTGGTATAAATCAAATAGGCTAAAGGCTAAGCTGCTATATAAAAGACATCACAAAACATAATGGTTCCAATAATATTGACATCAACTTCTCTTTCATATAGTTCAGAGATAGGCAGGCAGTCTAGAATGGGTCGGAGGCTGTGGTCCATGTAGATATCCAAGAATCCAGGATCCTTCTATCTTCTTCCCCAGCGTTCCCAAACAGCCCTTCTCAGTGGAGGTTTCTTTTGAGAGAAATAAGCTTTAATGCTTTAAAATATCTATCCTGGTAATAAATTAACTTTTCTCCTGTGTTTCTAGAATAGCATAGCTTTGTACCTTCTTTGCAATAATGGAGATAAGAGTTACTTAAACCATTATTTGTAAGACTTAACTCTTACAGGAACCCCAGGTGAGATAGGCTTCTAGAATGTGGTTCTTGTCTTGTGGTAGAAGCTGGACCCAGCACCATATCTGAACATTCCAATCTATAGGATGGAAGAAAAAAGAAGTGAAAAAAATGGAGATTCTTTAAACAATATAACCTGTGAATTACATGCATTACTCCTTCTCACACCTAATTGACCAAAACATAATTTCATAACTAAATCTTATCAAAAAGTTTCTGGGGAAAGTAGTTGCTAGCTTAGCAGCCATATGTACAGCTAAAGATTTTGAGTGTTTTATTACGAATAGGAAGAAGAATAGCATAAACAGGGAAGTAATTATCAGTCTGCCATATTTGATCATTCACTACACGGTAAGTTTTATGATAGCAAGTACTGTGTCTCATTCACTGAGGACAAATAAGTAAAATATCTTTGGCATAGTATCTAGTACATAAAATACCCTTAATAACTTTGATTGAATTCCATTTATTTATCTCACATTAAAGTAATCCAGAAGAGTATCTTAAATTATAATTTTCAAAAAACTCAGGGACTAAATACAGCAGGTCCTCAAATGCTTTTTCATTCAACATCATCTCATTATAACATTGATGAGATACCACAGGAACATAATTCTTGTTTATGTCAATTAGCCTATGCTAAAGTTGGTTTCATTATACATTGTTTTGCCACAGTTCCAAGAACCTATAGACAATGTTAAGTGAGGGCTAACTGTACTTCAGTGAATACTTATTTAACATTTTCTTTCCTTTTTGGGATGGGGCTGGTAACCTTGATCTGTTCTGAGCTAACTTTCTTTTCATTAGTTTTAATTATTGATTGCTTTGACTTTCCAAATCTTCAGGATCAGTTTGTATACTTTCATAAATCTGCAGAAGAAAACCTCTCTTCTCAACTGGGACACAAATGAAACAGTTAGGATATGAAGGTTATGTGGAATAAAGGAATTGATATTTGTAAGAAGCACTTAAAATGGTACCTGAAACATAGTGAATGCTATATAAGTGTCATAGATGATAGAAGATGGATAGATGATAGAACAGATAGATAGATGATAGATATAGATAGATGATAGCTAGATAGATGACAGATTATAGATAGATAGATAGATAGATAGATAGATAGATAGATAGATAGATAGATAGATAGATGATGGAAGGAAGGAAGGAGGGAAAGGAGGAAGGAAGGAAGGAAGGAAGGAAGGAAGGAAGGAAGGAAGGAAGGAAAGAAGGAAGGAAGAAGGAAGGAAAGAAGGAAAAGAGGGAGGGTGGGAGGCAATGCAGTCAGAAACAAGCTGATATTTCCCGCTTATTTGTGAGTAGATCATAAATTTTCTACTAAAGACAGAAACAGTCACTAGGTCTCTATGGCAGTAGACTTCTCACCAGAGAGCTAAAGATTCATTTCTTTACTTGGCTGAGCCTAGATGCATCTTGCCTACTACATATGTTACAGTCAAGCTAACTGCTTACTGATCTCTTATGGGACACTAAAATGACACACAAAAGTGGATCATAGAGTAGACATTGCTTTAGCAAGCAGAGACAGGTCCTGACTCAGAAGGAGGCCAGTGCCATACACATTAAGAAACTAGAATGTCTGATGGAGTCTTCAGACCTAGCCTTTCAGGTTATTCTCCTTCATGTTAGGGATAATCTAGCACACAGAGTATTTCAGGATAGTAGATGTCCTGGGAAGGTAAAGTGTGTCCACTCCCTGGCTTTTATATACGTGTCTGTGATAGATGCACAGTTTTGCCTACCATGTATCCATTCTCCCTTTTCCTGTTAACATTACTTTGCTGCCCTTTTAGGGGTCCTGTGCTCTCCTTTTCCACATTAATCTGGTACAGTTGTGCTTACCTGCCACCAGATGCAGAATGACCACTCAGAGTATGCCATCTCCCTGACCATCTGATTGGTTGTTGAATGGATATAGCTCAAAATGATGAAGAGTCTATCTTAAAATTTAATAGGGACACTGGAAGAGAAAGAGTGAATTTTTCTGGACAGATGAAGAAAAGTGGAAGTTGTCCTATCTGAAAACATTTTTGCTAACCCTAGAAAGGTCATATGTGGTGAAAAGTATAGCCAAACCAAAGAGAGAGGCAGAGTTGAGCAGACATAAGATGGAAAGTACTGATACCATTTGAACCCAAACACCCAGCTGTGACTGAAGCTAGATTTGCCCCTTTCAGCTACATGTGCCAATAAATTCCCTTTTTATTTAAGCTTATTTGAGTTAGAGTTTCCATTATTTGCTTTTCAAGAGAGTCCTGATTGACAGAGTACCTGACTTGGTTTGGCTACCCTAAGAACTCCTTCATCAGTATGGCTAAGATTGTTGAGTACCTATAAACAGCTCTTACTTTTATGTGCCTGTGGTTTAGAAAATTGATTCAGGTTCCAGTTTGTACTTTCCACACTAAACCCTCTTGTTCTGGTTTTTTATCTCTACTTCTGTCCTGTGATCGGGTGCTTGGATCTCTTTGGATTCACACTTCATGGTACATCAAGCCTAGGCTTCTATTTCAGGTATCACACTGAATGTGGTTCCTTCAAAAACTCTGGACTGCACACTTTTTATCCCATGGGCCAGTGTCTCCATCTTCTGCACCCAGCCCAGGACCTTTAAGCCAGACATCTCTTCATAAGTAAGAACCACTGAATAATTTTGTCTCCTTCAATAGGCCTTATAGAAAATCTTCCAGGTACCTTTAATACCTGTTCACTTTCTTTTGATGTTGTTGCCATAGGCTTTAATTTATGTTATTCAGGAAACTCAAAGGACAAAACCTTCTCTATAGCCCACCAAATATTTGACTATTTTCCCCAGATTTGGTAATAGGAATTTTTGATAGAAAAAAAATAAGAAAAATACGCTTTTATTAAAAGGTTAGTCGTTCAAATAAGGATGTGTTTAAAAAATCTATATTGCATAAGGCACTCTGGCCACACAAAGAAGAATGTAAGACTTTCAGCCTTATAGGAGTATGTTCCTATTATGGACTCAATTGTGCCTCCTCAAAATTCACATGTTGAAGTCCTAATCCCCAGTACCTTAGAATGAGACCATATTTGGAGACAGAATCTTTAAAGACGTAATTAAGTTAAAATGAGGTCATTAGGGTGGGCCCTAATCCAACATGACTGGTGTCCTTATTGGAAGAAGAGTTTAGAACACAAATACACAGAGGGAGGATAATGTTAACACAAGGGAGATGACAGCCATCTACAGATAAGAAGAGAGGCCTCAGAAGAAACCAGCCCTCAAAGACACCTTGATTTTGAACTTCTAGCCTACAGGAACTGTGAGAAAATAAATATCTGTTCTTTAAGCTACCTAGTTGTAGTCGCACAACAGCCTAGCCAACTGTTCCTCCATGTCTTTCCTTAAGGAAAGAAGAGTTTGTGAGATTGTGCCTTTCTGGGACTCTGTTCCATCCTCGTGCTTACACCTTATGTCTTTCTGTCTGGTCCCCAAAAGATGGTTTGCAGTCAAAGACGGGTAAGCTATCTCACGGGAGATACAACCTAAGCCAGGCGGAACGAGTGGGGACCCCCAATGAGCTGCCTTAGACAAATATGGGAAGGAGCCTTGCCTCCTCTGGCCCCTGCTTGGGAAAGTCTGTTGCCGGCTCTGGCTTTTCCCTCACAGCTGTCACTTAGAAAAATAATGAGGAGAACAAAGACCAGTTATCTCTAATATATGAAAGACTTGACATTGAGAAGATATATACCTTAGGTAAGATATTGTGGGACCTTGTACTTCGGCTGTTTAAAGATTAAAATAATTGGCTTGGGATGTTTCTATGATAAGAAAGTCTCACAGTCCATGCCATAAAACACTGTTACTCCCTCGCATACTCATCAATAAAAGCCTCCAGTCGGCTTTATTCTGGGCTCCAGTCCTCTGAGACTGAGAGACCCCTGGCCTTCGGAGAGATTTAACTGCATTAAGTCTCTGTTTGTTTCTTTCTTAAAACCTTAACCCAAACCATCCCTTCTCGCACCCTCACTGCCCATGTTGTGCGGGATGCGACACCTAGTCTCTGGTACTTTGTTATAGAAGTCATTGGAAACTAATGCAGTCCCCTACTACTTATTAGCAAACTGGCTTCTCTCCTTACCAAATCCTTTGGGAAAGAACAACAGAAATCTCTTTCTGGCTCTCTCTCAAAAAGAGATATCCATAGAAAAGAAACCCATGGTATTTGTGGAATTACCACTAAGCACTTTGTTATTCAGCTAGCAACTAAAGAATGAACCTGGGTCTCAGTCATTGGTGGGAGAGGTTAGTGGTAAAGCACCAGTATTCTTTTTCTGCAGAGTCAGTTATGACCCCTCCTCTTCCTCTTCTGCTTTTCTCCTTTCTTCTTTCCTTCCTGAACAATTTGTGCAAAAGTCATTAGATGGAGCTGATCAAGTAAAGGGTGTGTGTGTGTGTGTGTGTGTGTGTGTGTGTGAGGCGTGGGCGGTAAGTTGCAGTGGCCAACAATGGGATGCTGAAGCCTGAGTGTGTATCCACAAAAGGGCTGAACCTAGCACAGGGTAGCCTGGCTTTAGAAGGGTGAGGAAGGCATTTCTGTAGATAGGGAGCCTGGTGTGAGGAGACGAAAGCTAAGTAGGGTGAGGTGAGTCTCCATGTAGCAGGACAACACTTTGTGTGGTGTCATAGCAGGAGCAGGGTGAAGAGGATATCTTTTCCCCACAGGGGTGCAACTCAGTATAAGACATTGAAGTCTGAGCAGAATGAGGAAGAAATCCATATAGCTGGTGGCTCAGCATGGTGTCAGAAGATAGAGGTGTGGGGTGGCACTGGCATGATGTGTTAGCTCCCCAGTGTGGTAAGGAGGATACCCACATAGAAGCGTGGGGTTGTATGAAGTGACAGAGCTTGAATTGGGTGAATAGGGCATCCACATGGTAGGTTTGTCTAGTGTGGGGTGTTGAAGCCCAAATGGTGTGAAGAGGGAAGATGGGAGATTGGCTTCATAGAAGTGACTGATTATATTCAGGACAATGAGAGCTAGGTGTTTCCTTGTCGGAGAAGTAAATTACAAATATGGAATGGGGAAAACTAGAATGAACCCTATGGTGTTAGATTAGAATTGGAGATGATGGTGTAAACACATAGTTATTAAGATAGAAGGTAGATGGATGGCTAGCTAGATGGATACATAGATACATAGATACATAGATAGGTACATAGATACATAGATAGACGATAGATAATAGAAAAATAAATATAAAAGTGTACAAGGTCAATTAAGTTTGCGAACTCATCCTAGAAAAAGTGCCAAATATCACTATGGTCACCTTTGAAGTACTCCCCTTGGGAAGCTATGCACTGATGCCAGTACCTAGCCCTCCCTTCAAAGCAAGTTTGGAATTCTTTTTCTGGAATGGCCATCAGAGCTGTCCTCATATTACCTTTGATGTCCTGAATGTTATCAAAATGTCTTCCTTTCAATATTTCTTTTGTCTTCGGGTAAAGAAAGGAGTCATTGGGTGCCAAGTCAGGTGAGTAGGGAGGGTGTTCCAATACAGTTATTTGTTTATGGGCTAAAAACTCCCTCACAGACAGTGCCATGTGAGCTGGTGCATTGTCGTGATGCAAGAGCCATGAATTGTTGGCGAAAAGTTTAGATTGTCTAACTTTTTCATGCAGCCTTTTCAGCACTTTCAAATAGTTAACTTGGTTAACTATTTGTTCAGTTGGTACAAATTCATAATGAATAATCACTCTGATATCAAAAAAAAGGTTAGCAACATTGTTGCAACAAGTTCGTGAACTTAATTATCTGACCTCGTACACATACATATATGCACATTCCCTACTCTATGCACAGAGAGGATCTGGGAGCAGTGATACTCCAATAGCAATAAGCATACTGAGTGCCTAGATTTTGGTTTCTAAATACTGTTCTCCAGTAAAAGACATCAGGGATCCTCTGATAAATGGCTGATTCCAGAGCAGTGGCTAGGAAAAGTACAAGATAAGCCTGAGACCTCCTTTGTACCAGAAAGTAAAAAATAGATTAAAGAATTTAGAAACATGTCACATCAAAAGGACACAGACACCAATTTGAAGGGACTCTCACTAGCCAAGTATGGAACAATATAAGCATGAAAATAAATATAACAACAGACTATAACCCATTAAAAAATAAAAATCTATGATTCTATACTGATGTAAATAAATAAATAAATAAATAAATAAATAAATAAATAAATAACAAATTGAAATCATAAAATATTTATAGTTTTAAAGTACTTCCCCATAAGGTACTTACTAATTACAAAAGGGAAAAATGACTGGGCAGACATTACCTTAGTCAATGGTCAATGTTAACATTATGAGTAATAGGACAAATCTAAATCTTATGCCACTTAATGGAATGCAACAGGAAGAATAAGCATCAGTTCTGTGATATTTCTGAAAAAAATGCATAGACTGAATCTAGTTATGAAAACACATCAGACAAATCTAAATGGGGGGGCATTCTACAAAATAACTGTCCTCTAATCTGAACAAATGTCAAGGTCATGAAAATCAAGAAAAGATTGAAAAATATTCCATACCAAAAGAGACCAAAGAAATCCTGAGGTAAAAGGAACACAATGGCAAAATAGATAAACACTGTGCCTGCATCCTTCCATAAATACATTAAAATTACAACAAAATTATAGAATAATCAAACTGGAGAACCATCTGAAGTCTAGCTGAGCAGAAGTCCTACAACTGAAAATATAAAGAAGCTACCTTGAGACTGGTAGAAAAGGCAGAAACTTGGAATAGGAACCAAGTAGAATAGGAACCAAGTGGAATAGGAACCAAGTGGAATAGGACCCAAACCTCCCTGTGGCAGTTGAGAATCAAGAGGGATATCTCAGCCATGGAGGGGCTTCCTGGAGGAGTGAGGGACCACAGCTTCCCACACTGAGTTCCCCAGCCCAGAGTACTGGTGCTGGGAAGAAGAGCTCCCACAACAACTGGCTGTGAAAAACAGTGGGGATTCAAACTGTTCAGGTGGGATGGAAAGCTGTTGGAAACCCAGATGTCCTCCTAAATGGCCAGCCCATAGACTCACTTGTTCACAGGCACTTGTTCACAGGCACTTGTTCAACTTGGGCTCCAGTGGAGGGACGGTGATTCGGTAGCCCCGAACACGTATGGTAGGGAGGGAGAAGACTGAGGTGTGAGGCTGTGGGAAAAGAACTGGAAGAGAGTTGGCATTTTGCCAGTGGGGGATCCTGTTTCTGTGCAGCCATCAGGTGGGTGCCATCTTGCCTGTTTTAAGCCCTCCTCCCACAGGCCAAATCTGAATCTGATTGGCCTGATGAGCAATGCTCATCTGTCCTGCTGACTTAGCTGGGACCCCGCCTCACACAACTCACGCACTACTGAAGGCACTTTCTCATGAGAAGCCAGCCCCACCCACATCTCACTCTTTCTTGGAAAACTACTAGAATCCAGCAGGTCCCAATCACGCAGCAACTGGCCTTGACGTGCTCTCAGACTTTTGCTGATGCGTTCCAGGACCAACACTGGCACCAAACCAGAATCTATATTAACTTGGTATCCACAACTCTTCCCACTCTAGTGGCTCCCTGAGACCCTGCCTCACCCAACTTGCATACCACACAAGATTTTATCTGTGGCTGAACCTTAAGGGAGCCAGCAGATGGCAGTAGACCTCTGGGTGTCCTGGCTTTTTGGAAAGTAACCCTAGGCCTGATACTGGTGGCAGCTGACCTTGGTCGACAATGAGGCCTCTCCCACACCTCTATGGTTTAGCACAGGCAGTGAACAATGGTGGATCGCTTTATAGCTCCTACCAGTTAGTCCGTGGCTGGTCACAGGCAGTAGGTGACCTTGGCCTGCACCAGAGCCCCTTGCAAGAGGCCCCAGAACAACATTCTTGGAGGTTGGCTTCAAACCACAGTAGAACACAGCCTAATTACCCCACAAGTGTCACACACAAAAGGTGGTCTCAATAGGCACCAGAGCCTGCTGAGGCAAATCCTGTACCATGTGGTAAGCACCCCATAAGCTGTGGACGTGGCCAAATCCCACAGCCAATTACCCTGAGGGTTAATCCCAGCCACTGACATACCAATAGCACTCAAGGCTCAACTATAACAGGATGGCACACAGGACCCACAAAAGGGACACTCCTGGAGCACCCAGCTCAGGTGAACATAGAGACTGCTTCACTGGGCCCCACAGGACAACTACTATATAAGACAACCTGGCCAAGACTGAAAGACATAGCAGATCTATCTAATACATAGAAACAAACACAGAAAGGAAGCCAAAAATGAGGAAACAAAGAAATGTGTCCCAAATGAAAGAAAATGAGCAAAATCCAGAAAAAGAACTATACAAAACGGAGGTAAGCAACCTACCAGAAACAGAGTTCAAAACAATGGTTATAAGAATGCTCAGGGAATTTAGGAGAATTTCAACAAGGAAATAACAAGCAAAACAAAACAAAAAAAACAAAAAAACAGAAACTATAAAAAAGAGCCAGTCAGAAGTGAAGAATACAACAATTGAAATGAAGAATGCACTAGAAGGAATTAAGAGCAGATTAAATGAAGAAAATTGAATCAGCAATTTGAAAGACAAGGTAGCAGAACCCACCCAGTCAGAAGAGCAAAATGAGAAAAGAATCCCCAAAGAATGAGGATAGTGTAAGAGACCTCTGGGAAAACATCAAATGTAAAAACATTCACGTCATAGGATTACAAGAACCAAAAGATTGAGAAACTATTTGAAGAAATAATGATGGAAAACTTTCATAACCTGGTGAAGGAAATAGACATACAAGTTCAGACAGCACAGAGGGTCCCGAACAAGTTGAACCCAAACAGGCCCACAACTAGACACATTATAACAAAAATGGCAAAGGTTAAAAACAAAGAAAGAAACCTAAAAGCAGCAAGAAAATGGCAATTAGTAACTTATGAGGGAGCTCCCATTAGACTGTCAGTTGATTTCTCAATAGAAACTTTGCAGGCCAGAATTGGCACAAAATTTTCAATGTTGTGAAAAGCGAGGATTTACAACCAAGAGTACTCTACCCAGCAGGCTATCATTTAAAATCAAAGGCTGGATTAAGAGCTTCCCAGACAAGACAAGGCTAAAGGAGTTCATCACTACCAAACTAGTATTACAACGAATCTTAGAGGGACTTCTTTAAGACAGGAAAAATTTAAAAAATAAAAATTATGAATAATAAAACGGCAATAGCTACTTATCTACCAACAATTACTTTCACTATAAATCGATTAAATGCTCCCATCAAAAGACATAGGATGGCTGAATGGATAAGAAAACAAAAACCTTACATGTGCTGCCTATAAGAGACTCACTTCAGATTGACAGAGACACAGACAGAAAGTAAAAGGATGGAAAGAGATATTTTATGAAAATGGAAATGAAAAGAAAACAAAAAGAGCTGGGGTTGCAATACTTATACCAGACAAAATAGACTTTAAATCAAAGTCTATAAGAAGAGATAATGAAGGACCCAGTGATCCTTCAGAATATTCTTCTGAAGTGATCCTTCAGAATATAAATATTCTTCAGAATATTTATCTGAAGAAATCCAAAAAGCTACTTTAAATGGACATGTGCATCCATATGTTCATTGCAGCATTGTTTATAATGGCCAAAATGTGGAGGTAGCCTGGGTGTCTCTCAGTGGAAGAATGGATAAAGAGGAGGTGGTACATATATACAATGGAATATTGCTCGGCCATGAAAGGGAGGAGGTTCTTGCCATCTGTGGAGACATGAAAGGACCTGGAGGATGTTATGTTGAGTGAAATATGTCAGAGAAAGAATGACAGATGCAATGGGATTTTGCTTATGTGTGGAATATAAGAACAAAATTAACAAACAAAAGAGAAACAAACTCATAGATGCAGAGAACGATTTGATTGCTGCCAGATGGGAGGGAGGTTGGGGTGGGAGTGGAAAAAGGGAAAGGGATTAAGAAGTACAAATTGGTACATTTTGGTACATAAGTACAAAGTAGTTATGGAATGTAGGGTATAGCATAAGAACTATAGTCAATACTATTTTAATAACTATGTACGGTGTCAGATGGGTACTATATTTTGGGGGGTGATAGATGGGAGGGGGGTTGGGCAGGGTGAAAAAGGTGAAGGGATTTAAAAATACAAATTGGTAGTTACAAAATAATCATGGTAATGTAAAGTAAAACATATGGAATACAGTCAATGATACGGTAATAACCATGCATAGTGCCAGGTGGGCACTAGACTAGTCAGGGGATCACTTCTTAAATTATATAAATGTCTAACCATTATATTGCACACCTAAAATTAATATAAAATAATATTGAATGTCAGCTGTAGTTGATAAATTTAAAAAGGGGGGAAGAGGAATAAGAGGTCTAAATTTCCAGGTTTAAAGCAAATAAGTCATGGGGATGTAATGTATAGCATGGGGAATATAGTCAATAATATTATGATAGCACAGTATGGTGTCAGATGGTTGCTGGACTTACCATGGTGATCACTTCTTAAGGTATATAAATGTTGAATAACTATAGTATACCACTGAAACTAATATAATATTATATGTTAGCTATATTTTTTTATAAAAATCTTTTTAAAAAAGGGAGACTAAGCAGACATGACAACAAAACTGAACACATTGCTCCAGACTGGATCCTTCATCCAAAGAATATGGCTTGGGCAATTGGAGAAGCTTGAGGGGTCTCTGAGGGTTAGATGGTAGTGATGTATCAATGTTAATTTCCTGATTGTGGTAAAGTAAGAGAATGTCTTTTGTGTAAGAAATATACGCTTAAATGTCTGGATGTGATGGGGCATCTTTTCAGTAACTTACTCTCCCTTACTTCAGAAAAGAAAAACAAATTACTTGTACAGCAAATTTACTATAAATTTGGAATCATATGAAAATTAAAAATAAAAAAAGGTCAGGGATGTAGGACAACTAGCCCAGTCTCATCATCTGCATGATGAAAAAAGATAGATTAAAGGAGGCTTATGAGACATAGCAAACTGATGCAAACATGGTCCTGGATAAAATTCAAGTTTAGATAAACAGCAATAAAACACGTTTTAGAGACAATTGGGTAATGTAAATATGGTTTATTATTAGATGAGATAAATATATTGAAATGGAAAAGTGGAGATCGTTGACCAGAAAAACAAAACAAAACAACAACAAAAAAAACGCTGGTAGTAGAACAGTAGTATGTGTCATGTGATCTCATTCTGTGGGAAAAAAAGAGAAATACAAATGAAGTTCTAACCTTAGCACTGGTACTCACTGAGTGGGGAATATTATTTTGTTCTCTTATTTTTGCTTGCCTTTATTTTCTAATATACAACAATGTACATGCCCTGTAGTAGTAAGGGATAATTATTTTAGGTAAAATTTAAATAATAGAATTAGTGGGGGAAAGTCAGTGGGGTCAGTATTCAGAACCTTGACTAACACATTTTTATCAGCTGGGGCATGTTGATGTTACAGAAGACATTTGGGCAAAGTCCCTGAAGTATCCTTGTCTTTGGCATAAGGTCACTAACTTACTACATGTGTTTGAGAGGTGCCTAAGGGGTGTATATGGCTATATCAGTTCATTTTAACAACATATAGAAATGCCTGTTATCTCACCTATAAAATGGGGACTAATACCCTGCCTCAGAAGGTGATTGGGACTATCAAATGAGTTAACATATTTGTAGAATGTTGAATAAATTATTAATAGATACAAATAATGCCTCATTTATACAAATATAAAATTTATGATCAACTCTGTTGTTTGTTTCATGAAGGGAATGAAGGAAACATAGCCTCCCAGTTCAGATTTGAACTTGATATTTAATTCATGAACTCTTATATTGTACCTTCTGTATGCTAGGCACTATTCTAAGTGCTTTAGAAAAAAAATAATTTTTTAATCATCATAATAAGCCTATGAGGGGGGTAATCCTCTTACATTTTCCATTGTATAGATGAAAGAAGCAAGTCACAGAGAGATTAATTAACTTGTGTAAAGTCACACAGCCAGTACAAGGCAGGGACAGGAGTAGAACTAGGGAGTCCAAACTCTTAAGCTCAACCCATGTTGCCACTCTTACTGCCAAGTACCAAGTACAAGAGAGAATTCCAATTTACGTACCAGTTGTTTTCCAAAAGTTCACTTGTAAGCTCATGTTTCAAGTTCTAATGCACTTCCCAACAAAACAATATTGCAAATTAGGTTTGGTTCCTAGGCCAACATATTTAAACAGTTTATTTAACTCACAACACTGCTGATTCAGAACAACTATGGTCTCAAGAATTGTGTCCCTCTGGGCAGAGGATTGTGAATAGTTTTCATCTTTCTACCCAAGTCCAGTCCATTTCTTATGGCTGCACTGAGTGCTGTCTGGAGAAGAATTCTGAGGTTGGCCTTAGTAGGAAAGCATATTACGATCAATTAATAATGTCTGCCATATGGAGAAGTAGGAAGAGAGGCCCCAAAGCCAGGCATTTGCCATCTCTGCTTCAGACCCTTTTAAACTCTTAGCTGTAAGCTAAGGTTTGTGACCTTGTCTCTGAATACTTCTCAATCTTGAGCCCTCAGGAGCCCAGGGAGTAGGGGAAGGGGACAGGGCAAGGATTCTGAGAACAAAGAGGGGAGGCAGAAACTGCTGTGCTCGAGGTTTCTGTAAGAGTGTGGGAGGGCCTGTGGAAATCAGTGGCTACCACTCCTCTGATGGGGTGACAACAACCATTCAGAATTATAGGCAATTCGTAAATTGAGTATTTCTGTGTCAGGAGTGCTGGCCAAGCCCTTCCTCAAACTTGCAAACATTAGTACCCCAATGATCCACATGCCAGCAAACATAGGGAGGCAAGGTTTTGACATTGTCTACTCTCGTGGCATTTCAAGAACTTGTCAGAATGGTTAAATGACTCATTCCAGGTCAACTGTAAGATCAGAACAGCAGTCATGAATTTTATATAAAAGCAATGTCAGAGTAGAATGAAAATGAGTACATATAACCCAGCATGATGATCCCACAAACCAGCAGCTTACAAGCAGAACTATCAAGTAAGGTTTGGGATGGGTGGATTCTCACTCATTCTGCTGAGATTCTCAGAGAGGCACATTAGAAGGCAAAATAGACTCTGAATGGGGTTTGCTGAGGACTTATTTCTCAAGATAAGCTAGAAAAAAAATAATTATATAAAGCTAAAAGTGAGTTCCAAGCTTGGTTACATTTGAGAGAGTACTGTAGCCCAGCAGGCCCCCAAAATGTCATGTCAGCTTTCGAAGGCATTTCACAGTTGCTGCAACAGCACCATTGGAATAAAGCCAAGTGGCTTTAGAAGCAGCCCAGTCCCTTAGACATAGATGACACTGCCAAGAGCAAAATAAAAGCCGTTGCCTAGCTTGGCATCTGGGTCCTGCAGCTGCCAAATCATATCCATTAACCACGCCAAAGTAATCTGCACAGAAATTCCCAGTGAGAGGCCCAGTGGTTCAGCAAGCTAGAAAATTGTCTGTGATCTAGGCAAGCAGTGGGTTCCCGTTCTCCAGTGTCTGCTGAGAATGCCAGGCAACTAGAGGCAAGTAAGTAGAAAGATTTCAGTTCCTGTCTTCTTGTTCATAAAACAGGTACTCCATTCACACATGTGCGTGTGCGTGCGTGTGTGTGTGTGTGTGTGTGTGTGTGTAAAAGACAGAGAGAGAGAGAGAGAAAAGGCATTGAAAGGCAATGATAAAATGAATAATAAAGTTTTTTCCCACATTGTCCAGAAGACATGGTTAACACGCGTAAATTAACTAAAAAGATGGGTGGGAAGAAAAAAAAATACTCCGGCCATTTCTTAATCTCTTCTCCCAGTATGACAGGAAACTGCGACACAAGGACTGAAATACAACCTTGGAAAAAGAAAAAGCATGCCTACTCTGCTAGGGAGGAAAAAGGAAGCAAGCAAAACCTCAGAAAAGTTGGACAAGCCAGGCAGAAGCTCTTTTCCAACCTGTACATCTGCCTTAGGCTATTCTTCTTTTCAGATTGTTGCAAGAAAACAGATGGCTGCAGAAGTCTGAATTTTGAATTTATGAATGGAAATTTGAACAGATGTTAGCAATCAAGATGACATATAAGAACTTTTTCATACCATGTTTACAGCCCAGCCTCCTTCACATAAATGGGAGAGAGGGTCATAAAAAGGGTAGTTTTTGATCTCAGGACAGCATGAATCCAGCATGGTGATTATGTGGCACAATAACGGAAATATTGAAAGTACAAAGGAAGAAAACACTAATAAGTCCCTGCATAAATGCTAAATGTTTATCTACAAAATGATAAAATGTATCTGTAAGAAAACCATTAACCTATCAGAGCACTTTTTATGTTTTAAGAAGATGAAGTTCAAGCCCAGGGTTTTAACAAATATCTGTGAACACCTACTTATTTGAATTCTGTTTAGACTTTTGACGTGATATAGATTGTTTGTTTCGTTTTGTTTGGCTGAAGGTCCCAGACATACGGGGTCTTACTAAATTTCTGAGAGAAATTGAGTAAGAGGCTAGTAAAAGGGATCTGGTTATGCGTGCATGCATCCATCATCCAATGCTGGGAACTGAGTTAGGCACTAAGGGTAGGTGAGGAGTGGCAAATGAATTCAACCTGATCTGGGTCCTCAGCATACTTAGAACTGAAGGAACAAGGTGTGATCAAACAATACAGTGAATGTTTAAATAATAAATAAAAAATTTATTACAGTGAAAGACTCATTGCTATTAATCCTCCCCCTCACTTGGAAGATGCCCTTCCTGTCCTTCTTGCCACTTTCTGAAGCAGTTCTGGAAGTCCTCTTTCATGAGTGTCTTTAGTTGCACTGTCCTGGCTGTCTCGAAGTCCTGAATCATTTTGACTTTGGGGAAGAGCCAGAAGTGGCAAGATGCCAGATATGGTGAATAAGGTGGATGAGGACACACCATAATGTTTTTATTTGGCGGAAATTTCCATATACCAGAAGTGATGTGTGACATGGAGCGTTGTCATGATGGAGGGTGGTTTTCTCTCAACCATAGCTCGCACTCAACTGACTGCACTGAACAAGTTGAAACTTGTTACACATTATTACTAAGGTTCAACGCGCCACTTCCTCTATTGAAGAACCCTGCCTTTTTATTGGATGGCACTGGGCCGCATTATTCACCATATGTTTTGATCACAATGAAAGTAAAGCCTCTGTGCCACACTTTGCTACTGGTACAGCAATTTCTGTCAAATAAAAACACTACGGTGTGCCCTCATCCACCTTATTCACCGGATCTGGCACCGTGAGACTCTGGTTCTTCCCCAAAGTCAAAATGATTCAGGACATCGAGGCAGCCAGGGCAGCACAACTAAAGACACTCATGAAAGAGGACTTCCAGAACTGCTTCAGTAAGTTGCAAGAATGATGGGATGAGTGTGTTCGAAGCAAGGGGGAGTATTTTGAGGAGGATTGATGGCAATGTGTCTTTTACTGTAATAAGAATTTTTAAATTTAAACATTCACTGTAGATTTTGATCACACCTGACACATATAACACAAGGCTGGGATAAGGTATATGTTGAAGGTTATGACATGAAGAGAAGGAAGTGAGGTTGATAGGGACTGGATACTGACAATAGTTCCTGATGTCCTAGGAAGAGAAAGGTCTAGAGCTTGTGCCCATCAGAAAGAAGAGTGACCTAGAATTTGTTAGCAAATTTGAAGGTATTGGCTACACCTTCAAAATACGGGGTGGCCATAAGGTCTGGAAACATGGATCATATTATGTTATCAGATATTATAATATAATATCAATAAACCATTTATTACGATTTCACTAGTGTTTCCAGACTTTAGCTCTTCAGAATCTGATCACTTCTTACCACTTCCGTCCACCATGATATCTCTCTTCTTGAGTATTACAATAGCCTCACCAGTCTTCCTGCTTTTGTTTTGTCCGCTTCCACCATCCACAACCAATCACACAATAATCAAAGCAATTCCTTTGAAGCAATGGTTATCCAAATGGGGTCTCTAGACTAGGATCAGCAGCTGCACTTGGAAAAGTTGTTGGAAATGCCAATTCTCAAGTTTTACCCACCTATAGATTCAGAAACTCTGGAGGTGGGGTCCAGAAATCTGTGTTTTTAACAAGTGCTCCCAGTGGTTCTGGTATCTGCTAAGATCTGAGAATGAATTTTAAGCATAGGTCAGATAATGTCACTCCTTGGCTCAAAATCCTGCAACATCTCTCCAAGGTCATTACAATGGCTGCAAAGATGTATATATACCATCTGGCCCATGGATCCTTCACTTACTGCCTGCCATTCTAGTCTCTAGCTCACTTGTAACTCAGCCACACTCAAGGCCTTGGCACTTGCTGTTACTTCTGCGTTGAATGCTCCCCAGCTCCCCAGACCTCTTCCCCCACACACTATGGTTTAATCTCTCATCACCTTCAAGGCTTTGCTCAAATGTTACCTTCTCATTGATATATTACATATTGTCTGTCTCTTCCCACTAGAATGTAAATTCTTCAAGACTGGAACTTTGTTTTATTGGCTACTGTATTCCCAGGGCCTGGAGCTGTGCCTGCCACACATTGAGTCCCTGGGAAACAATTGGAGGAGGAATGAATAAATGATCCTGTATTTAGGTTCTATTAGATGCCAGATATCATGCTCGGTGCATCACCTCATTAAACGTCTTATTGAATTCCCACAAGCCAATGCAGTAGATGTTATTATTTGCATTTTACACATGAAAAATATGGGCTAAGTAAAAAAAAAGTAACAAAAAAAAAAGGGAAAGGACTGAGATTTGGGTTTATCAGAAAAGGATCCCCAAGTTCTGAGTTCGACCTGGAGCCAAATCCATCTACATTTTGTACCATCTTTATTGGTTTTCCTTCCAGTTGGTCTGGATAGAGGAAATGCAAGCTTACTCTGGTATTTACCTAAGCAGAATATAGTTAAGGAGGCAAAAATCCTGCTTTCAATGACCCTCAGGACACAGCTACCAGTGGGAGAATTCCTGTTTTGTTTGCTGTTATTTTCCCATTATAAACATGGATAGATAATAGAGATATTTTCTGAATACTCAAACAGTTTTTACTCCTCTGCCTAATTACTTAAGAACAAACAAAAACAAACAAACTACAGTTCATACTGTATGTTATTAATGACCTGGTAAAAGTGGATACTTTAACATGTTTATTAATTTGCTCAAAAATGAGCTCTCTGATACATCATGAGGATTTTTCTCTCCTTGTAATTAAAGATTTTTTTCTGGCTAAGCATCTGCCAAAATAAAAATACAGTCCTGTGACCAGTGCTATCTGAAGTGAATCTGGTGGCACTGGTCAATCATCTAAAAAGACAGACTGTTCTAGAAGGCAGGCCCAGGGCCATCCTCCTTCTATATGTCCTTACCTCACCAGATAATCTCCTCTCGTCCCATGGCTTTTAATACCATATACATGTTGTTCACTCCTAAGTCATCAGTTGGAGTCCAGGAAGGAAAATAGAACCCATGCTGGTAATACAATAGAGGAAATTTAACCTAGAAAATAAGTGCTGAAGATATTGGAAAAACTATAAGGGCAAACTGTGGAGGGTGAGATCACCCAGAGAATATCAACAGCAGGAAGCTGCTACTCTCTCTAAGGCTGGGGAGACAAAAGGGGAAAGAAGGTTTATGAGAGTTTATAAACAGTGGGAGCTGGGAACTTGAAGGAAAGTTGGCCCAATGGGAATTCAAACCATAGAGGAGATTCATCAATATTAGAGATGCTACCCAAAGAAGGGAGAGGGGACCGTAATCTGGCTTTTCCCTTCCTCTTGAGCTTTAGTCTTCAGCCAGTAGCTGTTATTGGCCATTTTCCCTGTAGCCATTGGCAAAGAAGCTTGGGAAATGTAGTTTGTGTGGGTCATCCCTCACCCCACTCCAATTTCTATATGGAGCAGAGCAGGGAAGAGAAGGAAATAAGTCAGTGTACCAAACAGGCACAGGATGGACACTGCTCCTATATTTATATCTCCAGCTCAGACTTCTCCGCTGAGCTTCAGATTCTTACTTTCAATTGTTCACTTGACACCTCCACTTGGGTGTCTAATAGTCTTAGCTTAAGGTGGCCCAAAGGGAACTCTTTTTTTTTACCAACTCCCTGATATTCCTCCTCAATACGTGACTCATCCAGCTCAGTCAAAAATATGGGTGTCATGTTAACTTCCTTTCTTTCTTTACTCTCTATTCCTTCCAACCTTTTATTAAGACCTGTTGATTATACCTCCTCTCCAGTCTTTTCCATCTTTATCATTACCATCTTAGGCCAAACCACCATCTTTTCTCCCCTAGGTCACAATAATGACCTCCTAACTAGCCATGTTACCCCCACTGTTTGTCCTTATCATTTTCGAGTGGTCAGTTCCTGAATATCTTGAGGGCAAGTGTAAGGAGTCAGAACTTCATCTTAAGTGCTATAGGAGCCATTGAAGGGAGTGACGTAATTTGTGTCATAGAGATCAGCCTAGCTTCCTTGAGGGGAATAAAATATAAGGGAAAAAAAATAGAAGACGAGCTAGGAGGCGATTACACTTCTGAGCCCTCTTATTCCACATCCTGTACCACTGTTCCCTTGCTCAGCAGCCACTGGCCTTCTTATTATTCCTCCAACATGCCAAGCTCCTTCCCTCTTTAGAGCTCCCCACCTCCTGGAATACTCATCCTGATTTTAGCATAACTGGCTCCACACCATTCAGGCCTCACCCTCTGAGATCTCTCCTGACCAGGCTATAGTTATTATAGCTATTCATAAATATCCCACTTCCCTCCTATGGGTACAAAGTAGGAGGCACTTCCCTGCATCCTAGAAGTTAGGTGTGCCCACATGACTTGCTTTGGCCAATGAAATGTGGGTGCAAGTGACAAATGTCACTATTGTGTGGAAGCTTTAAGAGACAATGTGCACTTCATGATTTTCTTTCTACCACAGTGAATGGCAGAGTTCCAGGTAATGGCTACTCCATTGGCCTGACACCTGGACTGAGGATGACAATTATTCAGAACAGAACTCTCTGCCAAGCCACGGACATGCAGCATGAGCAAGAAACAAATCTTTGCTGTTTTAAGTTAGAGACTTTGAGAACGTTACCGTAGCATACCCAGCCTATCAGGGTTGATATAGTTCTTCAGTCTCTTACATCAGCCTGCATTAGGTTCATCATGGAAATTACCACCGACTGGTAATTTCCACTTGTTTTATTTATTGATTTTGTTTTCACTGGGCATTCTTTTCCAAACCGTATGAGAGCAGGGTGTCTGTCTACCTAGTTTACTACTATACCCCCAGCTTCTAGAATAGTGCCCAGTGCATAGTCAGTAAGCAAGTATCCATTGATATCTGTGGATTAAGTCTCTGATGCCTTGCACATACAAAGATTTGTTGCTTGAGTGCTATTTTGCCAAGACAACTGGAATGAATGAATCTGTGCTCAGCACATCTGAAGAACCAAAGCCTAAAGCTTCACTCCTCTATTTATATGTTAGAATTATTGCTTGGGTTACACCCTTCCAGATAATTCCTAGGAAAACCAAGTTGCTTCCAAAGTGACCATGATTCCTTGGTCAGAAAAGGCCCTGCTAAAGCCATTTGCAATAGATAAACAAAAAGGAATGAATTCTTAGAACCATAAACTGTAAACATGAAGTTGCCCAGAGTTGAAGAGGGGGACAAAATTCATTTTAACACAGTTTTTATCACTAAGGCAGACAGTTGTTTTATCCTTTATGAGGTTTTCTATGCCAGCTAAATCTAATTCCCCAGAAATGGCCAAATCTCAAATTTTACTATTGTCATAAAATATTAGCACTGAAAAAACCCTTAGTGATTACTCAATTCAGACTACTTCATTTATCATCTGGCTTGATTAATTTTAAATGGAAACCTCTTAGGTTCTCACTGTTGTCTGCCAGAAGCTTAGAGCTCAAGTTATACAGATTGTGTTACTTAATGTCACTGCCTTTTTAGACCAAATGTATTAAAAAATAATTTTTCTACCACCTCATTATATAATTAAGTTGTAAAGACCCTGCTTATAAAAATAACCCTGCAATATTTTTAGTTGCATTTTAGTTGCAAACATATTTTGTTCTTACACATTTTCCTTAAGGTTTCAAAATGTCTAAGATAGTGATGAAATAAGTTAGTAAAAACTGTAAGTTATTATTGCACCTGATCTTGCAGGAGCCAGCAATCACCATTTGTAGGACATTTTAGTTCTTTAGGACAACCAGAGCAAGGTAATTATGTTTACTTATTTAGCTTAGTCTCTTAAACCCTATTCAAAGAGACTATATCCTCAACAAGCAAGTGTATTTTGTCTAATTTGCAAAAAATAAGTCTATTACCAAAATACCAATTCACTAAACATTTGATCTGAAACTATCAACTTTTAACATTAACAGATTGCAATTTCTGCAAATTTGTCCAACCTAAATTCATTTTTATTAACTAGGTCCCAATTTTGAAGTTCAGATACTGTACACCTGTAGCTGAAACTTTTCAAAAAACATGAGCTCATCCCATTTCCCCCATATGCTAAAAATGGGACAGTTTGAATATTGCAGGCCTCTCAAACACAAAGCCATATTCACATAAAGGAAATCATTTACATGTAGTTAAGGAAACAGGAAATTTTCACATTGGCTTTAATATTTATAGCTGACCAAAATTTTCCCGAACTTGGTAATCATAACACTTTTTATAGAACTACTTACCGCATCTTAAAAGTAAAATAAAATAAATCTAAGCAGAAAACAGAGTTGAAGAAAACTGGATGTCAGTCTATGCAATGATTTTTTACTTTCAGCATTACAGACTTTATTTTGGCACTTTAACAAATATTTTGCTTTACAGCAGTGACAAAATATTTGCCAGAAATTTTCCTGGAATGGATATCCCAAGCCGTTGTTATTCAACAAAAGCAATTTCACTCTGCACTGCACTGTTAAGAGGTCTGCCCACTATTCTCTTAACCTCTGTAACTGAGGGACTTCATGCAACTTCAGAAGGTGCTATCACTTCCTTTTAATCAGTCCAAACTAGATTGATTCTATATATGATGGGGCAGGAATTTGAGAATTAAGGCCATTAAGAATTTAAGTAAACACTGTTTCAAGGGTTACTTTAAATTTCTTTGTTTAAATGAGTTATGTGGCAATTCCAGGGACTATTTTCTATCTAAATGAAGCAGTTATACTTTATTAAAAGTAAATTATATGTTAAAAAGTTTGCTGTCTTCTTCCTACTTTGGTGGCTCATAATTTAAAACAATATTAATGGTAAAACCAAAAAAGAAAATGTTCAGTTAGAAGCAGTACCCAGGCAGGGTACCCACAGACTTTCGTCTCCTCCATCAGGCATCACTGCTTGCTAACAATTTCTTTTCTTTTTCTTTTTTTAAGGAGGGTGCGGGTCATGGTGGCCCACGCGGGGATCGAACCGCCAACCTTGGTGTTATCAGCACCACACTCTAACCAACTGAGCTAACTGGCCATCTCCCCTTCCCCCCTTTTTTCTTAAAGCAATTTCAATCGTAAGCAGTGAGGCCATCCTTTTAATGCACAGAGCCTCCTTGCCCCTCCCATCTATTAGTACTTAAGCTTCAGGAAAGATTTGGAGCATAGTTCAAAGGTAAATCAATCTATAAAACTAAACTTTAGATACCGACGTTAAGAAAGCCCCTTCAGTTCTTTGGAATTTATAGCCCTAAAAGTTGTTTGGAAAAGCAGACATCTGTCTCAATAATGCCATCAGCTCTCCTACAGAGGTTGCAAACTTCACAATTTCTGCTCTGGCAGTCTTCCAATACCTATACCCCAATACACACAGGACAATACATTCAGATTTCCTCTGGTTGATTCGTAGCGAATCTGCAACAGCCTCAATGATGAGCTCTTTGGTTTTGATTTATAGACGTTGTAGAACACTCAGAAATCAAACCCATGTCATCCTTGAGAGCAGACAGTTATTAACAAAGGGGAGATGTACATTTGATCAAAATGTACAAAATTTATAACAGTGACATTTTCAATATTAGGCCACATGATTTATTCAGTAGTTTTTATGTCCCCAAATTACAATTTATGTCTATTCATAATACTACAAAAGTTACCATTAGAATTGTCTGTGCTTATAAAATACCAACTTTTTAAACTGTTATATATACTCATTAACACCAGTCTGTGACGAGTTACATAGAATCATAGGCACTTCAAAGGCTTAAAAAGACGTTTACAACTTAACTGCATTTTAAGAACAAAAACTGATTTTTTTCCTTAAACCCCTAATCATACCTTCAAATTGTAAGAAATTAACAAATACAGTGGCCAAAGGAATCTGCAGCAACTTCTCAAAATACTGTTAGCATCTTTGGGTTTGCAGAGGCTTGTCAGTAACTCACATCAAATCCTCCTATAGGAAGATCTGATTAGATAGATCTGACTAAACTGTTTTCTGGTAATAATCCAATTTTACACATTAATTTGCTATTGCAAATTGGTAGGTAATGAAAAACAAAGGAAGTGTAAACTGGATAGTCTGACACTTAAAAATTTATACAAAGTGGAGGTTAAAGTTTACGTATCTGAAAATCACATATACACTAAATTACCATTATCTGAAAGTATCCAAAGACAAATTGCACCGTAACAGCTACAAAAGGCATAGAGTTTTGTTTTGTTTTCCAGGAGACGAGAGGAGAGAGCAGAGAAGAAGAGGGGAACAACAGATAAGTTAACAAAGTAAGACCAACTTTGTAAGATCAGTTGAAGACATGCTAACACAAATTAAACAATTTTCATCTTCAAACCATTGAATAAAAACAATCACTTCGCATTTGCACATAAAAGTCTAAACTGATTCCATGAACATTGAGAATTTCCATAACATAATATTTTGCCACTGCTATTCACAGAACACTGCAGATGTTAAGTTTTAATTTTATGTTGTTCTAAAGAAATACATGAAAAGTTTTAAATACAATGTAATTTTATCATTAAAATGCCAGAATGGCTCTTTAATGAAAAAACAAAAACAAAGATCTTCATTATTCTATGCAAAAGCTTTATTTTTAAAAGTTCAGTGATCTCATAAATAGAGACACTAAGTGGGAGTTTCACGCATAAAACTCCTTAGTAGGTGCCTTCTGATAAGCAGCACTGGATGGTTTGCGCTCTCCAAGGTCATAACTTCCTTCATCCTTCTTTCTCATGCGATACACCAACAGCAGGATAAGAAAAATTGCAAAGAGAAAGCCGATAACTCCACCAGCAATGACAGCTGAAACATACCAAAACACAGATTACTTTTAGAAGAGATTCAAGGGTTGCAGAAATAGCTTTGTCAAGCCCAATCTATTTATAACACTTTTAAAAGGCTTCATTTGAAAACCCCCAAAATTGTAAAAACTGGATTCAATGAAACAACCAGACAATTGCGCAAATCTGACACTCCTGAGGAAGGTACAATACTTTCTTTGATTAGTGTTAATAACATCACCCAAAAGACTCAATAAGAAAAATCTGGCTGTGAACTCAACTAATTCCATACTTTAAGATTCTTTAGTCTTTTCAGTACTCATATTTCATAGTTGAATCTTCTAATTGCCTTTTCAATGAAAACACAGTACATGATATAATTGACTTAAAATTTGTAAGAGGAAATAGGAAAAAAAGCATGCAAATTTTTTTTATAGACTTGGATTTGGGACTATTCTTTCAATGATTAAGTGTTCTTAACTCTTGCAAATCTTCCCCTTTAAAATCAGATGTTAGTATTTCCACCAGGTAAGTTGCAATTAGAGAATCATCCTTAATGCCTTGGATGTTATTTGTGTCAATTGACTTTCCCCTGAACAATTTTTCCAAATTTATTCTGAAACCAGAATGACTTGGAGCAAGACTGATTGATCTTCACATCCTGCCAAACCCCTGCACCTAGTTGTTCTGGACCAATTCAGATCTTAACTTTCCTCTTCCTCCAACCCAGTGGTTGGCCAAGGGATAGGCTGAGGAAGCTGACAGGAAAGGAAGACAATATTTGTATAACTCTTGCCTCTCATTATGGAAAGAGACCCCATCCCAACCCCCCAAATTGTTCTCAGTGAAAAAGTGACTGCAAGCTTTGCCTACACCTACGTCCAAATCTCACACAGACTGGCCCATTTAAGGACTTTCTCAGCTGACCCCTATCAACCAACTCACCCGCCAGGACTTCTGTTCTTTTAAACAGGTTGTCTGGGTGCTTCTCAGTATACACATTTGTATCCTCCTCAGCTGGGTCCATTTTTCTTTCTGTGCCAGACAGGTGAACTTTTTCCTTATCAATTTCTTCAGGTGACTGGTATGGAAAAAGGGAAAGATTGTAAAGATTATTTTTTTAATATGCTAAAAAGAATAATAGATAAGTGTATTTCAAAGTTTGGATTTTTTTCAAATGAGGAATTTAAGAAATAATTGGAATAATCATTTTGCATGATGTTTATACCAAGGGGGAGTCCTATGATAAATCCATGTAGTTTAGGGTTTTATATAACACCCATCACATGTATAGGTGTGGGGACAGAACCCCAGAAAGCAGTTTCCAGGCTCTCAGCCTCACATAGAAAGGTGCTGGCTCAGGTAGTAAATGGCCATCAACTGTGATTGGATGGCCATCAGCTGTGGCTAGTTGGCCGTCAGCTGTAACCAGTGAGCCATTGGCCACTAATATAACTGCCGTGGCTACGCTAGCAGAAAAAAAGATGGGGGCTAGCAAGAGCGGATTGCAGAGAGGCGGATGCCGCCGGTGAGAATATAGTGATATGACTCCCCTACTTGTGACTCCGTGGGTGTTCGTTTTTGGCCTCACCATATCCTGCGTTCTGGTGCGGGGAGCGGGAGAAGAGACCCCGCCAGACGCCCCGCATGACAAAAGGCAAGATGGATAGTTAATGAATTCATAATAATCCTAATGACATGGTTAGGTTGTTTTCGCTGACATTTCATAAGATCTTACTTTCTCACCACTCTTCTGACGTCAGACTACCATCTGTCTCTCTGGCAGACTATCATCTCTGTCTCTGGGACAGTAACACTGTCCCAATTCTCCTTATTCCTTCATCTCTTTGCTACACTGGGCACTGTGAAGACAGCTTCCTTTCAGGTGTTCTTTTTAGATACTTCCAAGGGTTCTTCCTGATCCTACTGTGCGAGGAGTAGCACCCCAGGCTGACTCTGTACTCTACTTATATACTCTTACACCTTCAGCAAACCCTAAACTAGAGCTTCAGGGGACTTGGGTTCTACAAGTAGGTCCTGTGTGACTGTGGGGACAGAGTCCCAGAGAGCAGTTTCCAGGCTCTCAGCCTCACGTGGAAAGGTGCTGGCTCAGGTAGTAAATGGCCGTTAGCTATGACTGGTTGGTCATCAGCTGTAACCAGTTAGCCATTAGCTACTAATATAACTGCTGTGGCTACGCTAGGGGGTTGGTTGGTTGACAGAGAAGCAGATTGCAGTTAGCAAATGGGGTTAGCAAGCATGGATGGCGGACTGTGGATCATGTGGATCCTACTTTCTGTGTCTCACCCAGCCTCCAGCAAGACTGGGGTGCAGGAAGACTCCTCGCTGGGGTACTGGCGGATGTTTGCTTTTGTGTCTCGATCAGCCAGCAGGGAGAATATGACTCCCCTATCTATGGCTCCGTGGGTGTTCCTTTTTGGCCTTACCATATCCTGCGTTCTTGTGCGGGGAGCGGGAGCTGAGTCCCCGCATGACAGTGACCCTGACCAAGTCATACCACTTTTCTGGACCTCAGTTTCTTCATCTGATGACAGACACTCTCAGGCTCTTGGGTATTCCACAATTCTAAAGTATAAATCTAAGATAGTAACTCTCACAACATCACCTCCAGTCAGTATTATTACAATCTACCCAGCAGCCTATAGGACACTACCCTTGGTTGCAGCACCAAATCAGATCAACCCTCTTTTCTATTTTCATTAATAATATCAACTTTTCTTTGGGCCCCCAAAGTTATTTTTGCACATTCCAAACATTATCACAGTCAATTTGTCTTTCACTATTCTCTCAAACTGAGTTCCTTCTTTGAATTCTCATTTCCACAGAATTGTTCAGGTCTTTATCACATCATATCTAAGTTCTTTTCTTGCAGCAACTGCATGTATTGGGCGGCTTCCAGTCCTGCTCCTAGCTTAATCCCCAGTATGAAACCCTGCACAGCCATCTCTGTTGCCACTTACCACAATTGATCTTAACATCTGTTCCTTGGTACATGTATTTCTCCTAACTTCAATCCAAATTTTGCATTTCTTTCATTTGTCCTTAAGGAAGCTCTCCCTCATCTTTCACCTGTCTAAAACCTCAGAACATTTTGTAGTCTACCACACCAGCACAGAAATCACATGTTGGCTTTCTAACATTCAGCTCCAACATTGGCCATTTGTGTGAATGACCTACAGCTACAATGAAATTTGAAAAGTTAAAAAAAAAAAAAATGCAAGCCCTACCACTAGAGATTCTGTTTCAATTAGTCTGGGGTGGGGAAGCTACCACTGATTTTTGTTGTTTTTTAAAGGCTCTCCAGACAATTCTATAGTTTGAGACCCACTAGGTTAAAGAAGCTCAGTTCAAATGAGTTGTCTATTCTCTACAAGCCTGAAGTTCTTGTTTGTTAACACTACTAACGAAAAACATTGTCAACTGCATTGGGCTATTACTGTAGACAATAATCCTTTTTAGCTCTATTACTCTTCCTAATAACCACCTTCATTAGGACTCTAAGCGGTGGCCCAGTTAAGTGACTGATTGCTTTCTGAAGGCCTGGGTTCATCCAAAATGGCAACCTGCTACTTAAGTCTAAAGCAGTTAATAAAGTAAGAAGAAAAGATCTCACCTTCTTGGGGTGCCTTAAGATCATTGGCATTTCTAGGAAGGACCACAAGCTAGACCAGGTAGATCCATTTGAATTCTAGAGTATGTGAGGTCAATGGGTCTCTGCATCAGTGAACAGAGCACAAGGCTTCCACTGAAGATGGCATGTAATAAAGCGTGATGAAGTGTACTACTTTACCAAGCTGCAGGACACCCTGTACTGACTGAAACCACAACAGGCTATGACATGGCAGAGGCCATGGAGAATTTATCATTTCACAGCTGCACAAAATACACCCAAACTTTCACTGTTTTCTCCATCATTGTGAGAGAAGAAAATATGAAAGGTCTTCCCAGACTTTCATGTACCAAAGTAAAGCAGAAGAGGGAAGCTTACTGGCAGTACTCTGCTTGAGTTTTCTCCATTCTTCTCATGGAAATCCCATCGCTAATTGCCTGCCTGACCAAAGAACAAACAACTCAACAGATAAGGGAATGGATTATCTAGGTTCTAATCTCAGAACCTTTCCAATGCTCATTAGCACAGCTACTGGAGATTAGGAAAGGGAACAGTAAATTCAAATAGGTGGGTACTCAGGTTTGTGATTAGGGAAGAAAGTAAGCAAGTTCTCCTGGCAGATGAGATGGACATAAGTAGATACTATAATATTAGAGACTGAGTTTAACTTATCTGCATCGTCTTTGTCCGACTGTTATGACAAATTAACATGATTTCCCCTCAAGTTTCTTGAGTCCCTAAAACCTTGAGAGAGTTGACACTTCGATTCCCCCTGATTCAGCTTCCAATCCAGCAGCCAGAAAGCAGCTTGCATTCCCTGAGTCTGCAAGTGTGGTGACAGGAGGTCTCCAAGAACTGGGGTCATTATGCACTTAGAGGAATGGTCCATTGGTGCACCCACTCTGGACAGAACATTCATTTTTCAAATTGAAAAGTTTTATTGTATGGAAGCAGGCGCTTGACTAAGAAGAATTCTTTCTACAGTATGGAACTAATCTGAAACATCTAAACTCTTGTATGTATGTGCAAAATGAAAGTACAAAAAAGCAGCACAGATGAGTAAATGAAGCCAATTAAAGATCTGTTATATCCATGTCTGGTTGTTTAAATGCCATGGAAATGTAAGAGATTAAGAGCAATGCTCTTCTTGAACAAATAACTGTTCTTTTTATTTTTTGTCACATAAATTTACAACAAACTAAATAGAATATCTATAATGATGACATTAATGCCACTGTGAGACCCATTCCAAAGCAAAGTCTGCATTAATGGTATCTTAGAGGTAATGTTTAATTTAGCTGTACCATGAAACTGCAAAATAGGAAAGTTAATCACTATTATTAATATTCATTATCAATATTATCAATTATCACCTGGAACAGTATTTGACACATAATGAGTAGCACTCAATAAATCTTCCATGAATGAATGAAATTTCATTATTACTACATTGAACACAAATGATACTAGGAATATAAACATATTAAAATGTTTGGAGATCCTTAATTTTTCAAGCTCATCTGCCAAACATCTATCTTTTTTATCTTGATCTGACACAATTACGTCCTTAAAGCCAATTCTTAAAAACTTAAATCAATTTTCAATCCATTCTTGTCAACTGACCAGAACTCTACGTCAAATTAGGTTTGGCTTAGGATACTACTTATTACTGAAAGCCAAAACTGAGTTTCTTGCCTCAAGGTAGTGAGTCCAAATGGTCACTGACTTCAAGAGATTCAGTCATGACAAGCAGTCAAATAAAAATGTGGTAAAGCCAAATTCATCTGTAAAAATTACACTACATAACTGTGCCATGTGCTCTGAAGTGTTCAGCTATACTACCATCAACTGTACCTGTTACTTTTCATTTCTCCCCTTCTCCCTTCTTTGTTTCATTCACTCCACTTAATACTTTTATGGAGCAGCTACCATGTTTGGACCAGCATATGCTAGGTATGTCTGCCTCAGTGCTCACAGAACTTTCTTTCCTATTGCCTGGCCTGTGAAGTCAGTCAGCTAACAGTAACTGACTCTTCTTAATCCTACAGAGAGCTCTCCAGTCTGAAGAGGATTGACCTGGCTGCTCCACATCTGCAGACACCCATCCAGCTGTGTCCAGCTTCATGGACATTCACCAGTTTCTTCACAGGCACTGGAAAGACAGAAGAGAGGCTGGGGCGGGGTGGGGGGAGGAAGAGGATGGCACTCTGGAAAAGGTAGAAAAATGAAAGGGAGAAAGCCCACTTGTGTTCCTGCCTGCAGAGGGGAGCGTTTTAGTCCAGAGAATGCCTATTACTACCTTCATGACACATTTTCCCACATCTTCTGCTGCTAAAGCTTGGCAGCATCTCATTTATAATCAACAGATGGGTGAGTTCCAAAAGGGGACATTTGCGTTTCTTAGTTTCAATAAGCAGCATGCTACTCCTTAGTGTCTACAAAGTCCACCACTGCAATTATTATACACATTTATTTGGTGAATTGGTTTGGTCTCGACTGCTCTAACCAAATTCAGTTAAGGCTTACAGAATGGTTACCAAGTCTCAGGGCCATGTTACCTGCCCTCACATTTAATCTTCTCAATGACCCATGGGAAATGGCTCAGAGAAGCTCAGAAACTTGACCAGATCCAGGATGTGAAACTTAGGCCTTATTCAGACTTTAATACGCATTTACCAACTTAAATAGCTTACCAGCAGTGGGTGGTCAGCTAATTGCCATATAACGTTAATAAGGTCAAAATCATAAGTCTCGTAGTTTTCACTAGTAGCTTTGCTCTATTCCAGGCCAAAAACCTTATTTCTTAGTAAGTCAGCTCTCTAAATAAATATATAAAGATGTACTACGATTCATCATTATCATTGAAAAAGGGCAAAGTTTACGTACCACTGATGGTGGGCAGTGGAGACTTGGGGAAAAAAGTTATTGTGACCAGTATCTGGAGTCTCCTTATTCCATAACCTGTTTCAGCATATGTAAAGTTTACAATGGTTTTTAACTCAGAACAAATTGTTTATGAAATAAACAAATTTTCTTGGCTTGAGCCAAATAAATGGAAAAGGTTTTACTTCTTAACTTGTGAGTTCTTTAAGAAGGGGCATCCTGTAAAAACTATTCATATATAAGCTAGGCCGGGGTGATAACAGTAGTAGGTAGAATGAGCTGCCCAGCAATGAAAAGGCATGGTGGAACCTTAAATGCATATCCCTAAGTTAAAGAAGCCAATGTGAAAGGCTACATACTGTATGATTTCAATTATATGGCGTTCTGGAAAAGGCAAGACTTGGAGACACTAAGAAGATCAGCAGTTGCCCGGGTCTCAGGGGAAAGGACGGACAAATAGGTGGAGCCCACAGGTGACTTTTAAGACAGTAAAACTGTTCTTTATGATCCTATAATGGTGGGTACGTGTCATTCTACATTTGTCAGAACTCACAGAATGACAAACACCATGAGTGAATCATAAGGTGAACTGTGGACTTGGGGTGATAATGACGTGTCAATGTAGGTTCTTTCTTTGATTATAAAAATGTACCACTCTGGTGCAGGGTGTTTATTGTGGGGGAGGCTATGCCTATGTGTATATGTGGCTGTACTTGCCACTCAATTTTTCTTGTAAACCTAAAACTGCTCTAAAAATCAAGGTCTATTTAACACACAAAAAAGTAGTCGGTGGTAAATGTCAAAATAATCATAAAGAGTAAGCGCCATTTACAATAATATAAAGACAATTTGTCCTTACAGATTTTTAAATGGTGCCTCTTAAAAGAACCATTCTGAATAATTAAATGAAAGCGAATTTACAGCAATGGAAAACAAAACAAAACACACCTTCGTCTGAGCAGGTATCTTGTTCTGTACCTTCAGCGTGGTGGTTTCCATTTTTGGAGCAGCACTAATGAACGGTATCTTTGGAAGTGGTCGAGATGTTGTCAGCTCAGGACTCTCTATGTCCTCATCAGCTCCTGGAAAAAGAAGTAAAGAGGAGCTAAGTACATAAATCATGATGCAGATTTCCATATTATCAGACAATATTGTCTAAGGTTGACACTGACAGAGCCATGTTCTTTCAAAATAACTGCTCATCAAGAATTCAGCAGTCTTCATTACAGTGAAGAAGTGATTTCAAAGTGGATCGTGGGTAACCTGGCAATTTTTAAAATAATATTATCCTGAACACTCTCAAGTAGTCCTTCTTTCACTTGCAATGTTCAATGTCTCCTGCTCAATGTGATTTCTTCCTTTCTACATTTTAAAACACAACAAAACAAGCAAAAAATGAAGACTCTCCCACAGCTGACCCCTTATCTGAGGGAGCTCCCCTTTTTTCAGTGATATTGTGGATTCTTACTAGGTCATTTCCTCACCATCTACTCCACTCTATTTCTGCTCTACCCTCCCTAGTCAGATTTTCCCTGTCATCACACTTAGTACTGTTTGGTTAAGGTCACTAATGTCTTCCATGTTGCTAGATCCAATGACATTTTCTAGAGTGGTCCTCATCTAATTGAACCTCCTAGCACCACTGGACACCTGTCAACCATCATCTCTTTCTTGATACATTATCTTTGGGCTTCCATGACTCTGACTTCCTGGCTTTCCCCTCACATCTTGGGGTACTTCTGTCTCCTTTGCAGGTTTATTCTATTCTACCTGAACACAATATATCAAGAATTCCTTAAGATGCCCTAGGCTTCTTCTTACTCAATATTTTTTATCTTACATAAATTCATGGCACAATTACCATCTAAATATAAATAAAACTTAAGTTTACATATTAGCTTATACCACTCCTCTGAAATGCAGACCTATTTTTCCACTGGCTTACTTGACATTTTTCACTCAAATGATTCAAAGGTACTATACATCTCTAACATGGCCAAAACAGAAATCATCACTTCCTTCCCTCTTCCCCCACAAACCTGGTGCTACCTTGCAGTGAATGGAACCCTTCATTTCCTATAAAGCACAACTCTGACCTCCTCTTCCTTACCACCATATTGAATCCATCACCCAGTTCTATTCATTTTACCTTTTTAATATCTCTCCACTCTAACACCTGTCCAGGGCCACCATAGTTCCAGGGCCACCACCCTCATCCAAGCCACTGTAATCTGTCCATGAACCACCATACCTGCCTTCTTTTAAATAGCCCCCTTTCAGTTCACTGTCCACAAACTGGCTATGATTCTATCATCCATCCTCTGGTTTAAAAGTATTACAATTGCTCTCCACTGCTCTTGAGATGAATATAAAATGCATCAAGCTCAGTTCTGCCTACCTTTCCAGCTTCCTTACACAACATTTTCTCTGTTGTTCCCTGTGGTCCAGCCATTGTCACCTCATCTTCTGCCAGAAGGTGAAGCCTAGTTAATTCCTAACTCATGTCCAGACCTCAACACAAAGGTCATTTCTCAGGATGGCCTCCCTTCCCTATTAGGTCATAGTGTTCTGTTAAATGGATTTTTGCACCACCTATCTTACCCTAAGTGCGATTATCAGAAGTTTGTAATTATGCATTTATCTGTGTAACTACTGACTGAAGTCTCCTCTACTGGACTGGAAGCTCCATAGGCTAAGGGATTGCATCTGTTTTGTTCCCCGAGTGCCTGAGTCCCTAGCACATACTGATCCAAGTTCTGATCCAGTATTTGTTCAACAAGTGACTGACCACCGACTACCATGTGTGCACTATTTTTTTCTTTTACCTCTTTATCAGAATATCATTTAAAAATTTCTGACATTCAAATACAACATTCTTTTTAAGTTGATCATTTGTCAAAATTGTAACAACTCAAACTCAAACTCTATAATTCAAACTAACCTGTTTCCTAAGACAGGAACGAATGATGAAGACCTCCAAACCCCTCACAGAATTATGTTAATGTGATAAGCAGTTTGAAAAGTAATAGGTAACATGCTGGAAACAAGTTCTATGGCTATGACTATGGTTCATTTTTTACACTAGTTATATAGGAAAGAGATGGCAGGAACAAATTGGAACTAATAAAGATTTGGCATTAAACAAACTACCAAACCTAATACTGTTTCTGGCATTTATTAGCTCTGTGACCTTGGGCAAGTAATGCTTGACTCTTAGTTTCTTCATCTGTAAAATGGGGAAAATAATAACTAATTTTTAGAGGTGCAAATATGATACATGAGGTGTGATAAAAAATATGGGACGACATAGGAATGGCGGCAGCGGGGCACATTTTCTGAGTTCTCCTCCGGATCTTATTATAAACGGGACATATAACCCATCAAACAACTCTTTGCCTCATCATGCAGAACAGCTGAGAGACTCCTAAGAGACTCGTGGAAGGATTACTTGAAGAACAGCGGGGAGACTCGTGGAGGAATTACCTGAAGGTGAGCGCTGATTGCGAGCAGGCGAGGAGGGAGGACAGAGAAGTGGAAGCGGCTCCCTCCCCCACGGTGGAGCCGAGGCCGGCGGCGGCGCAATGGCACCGCCGCCGATGCCCAGGACGGAGCGCAGACTCGTGGAAGGTTTGCTTTGGGGTGCGCTAGTTGGGCAAGCAGGGGAGGAGAGAGAGGCGCAAAGTGAAAACGCGCCCCACCGCCACGGCGGAGCCCAGGCCTGACGGCGACCGCTGCGCGAATCCCAGGACAGAGCGGAGACTCGTGGAAGGTTTGCTTTGGGGTGCGCTAGTTGGGCAAGCGGGGGAGGAGCAAGGAGGGCAAGAGGAAACGCGCCACGCTCTCCCCACCCCCCACGGTAGAGCCGCAGCCCTGCAGCGTGCCCACAGCTGCAGCGGCAGGCAGCACCCTGGGCTCTAGAGTCCCACGGGGGCCCAGGGTGCAGCGGAGAGCGCAGGGTCCAGGAAGTGGGCTCTTTCCCTGCGTCCCACAGCTGATCGCTCCCGCCGGGGTGGGCAGCTCGTGGGCACTAGGGCAGACAAAGAACTCAGACGCCACACCTGGGCCCCTTTCCCCACTTTTCGAATCCTCCCCCTGCCCTTCCAGAGACTTAAACTGACCCCTGAACTGAGGAGTAGTGACAGATTACAGAGGGGCGTCTGTGCTCAGGAGCTGGGAAGACTGGCAGCCAGCTCTGACCTTCGGAAGAGGCTGGGAGGAGGGGATTTTCACTGGAGGAGGAGAGAGGAGACTCCCACACCCCCAGCCACTCCCTTTGCCGGCCGGCGAGGGAGGAGTGTGATGTGGCTGGCCTGGGAGAGAGAAGACCCCTCCATTCCCAGCCCCCACCCTCTCTGGCTGGCCTGGGGCGGGGCAAGGGCAACGTGGAAGCACTCCCTGAGTTCAGCAGTAAGCGGCAGACGCAGTTCCCGGCTTTCAGCAGCTTAGAGATCTCCCGCCCGCCCCCTCCCACATACCCACGGAAGGAGGGACCTAAGACTCAGGAGCACTGGGCACAGGGCTGGTGGAGCTACTCTCAGCGTGAATTTGTGCGGGAAAGAACAGAAATTGCACGGTCTCTCTGAAAACTGTCATCCAGACCCCTCAGCCTCTCGCATTTAAAACTACACTCCCAAATTCACTCTGGGCAACAGGTGACCAGCGCTGCCTGCGCAATAGGCAGGGAACTGTTTGGCACAACGGAGGACAACCTGGAGATTACTTGGTGGGCTTAAGCCAAGACTGGTGCTGCTTTCTGTTTTGCTTTTTTTTTTTGTTTTTTTGTTTTTTTTCTGCTTATTGTGATTTGCTTTGTTCTGCCTTTATTTCTTTGATATCTTTGCCTATGTTGATAGGGATTGTTGGTTGTATTTTACATGTGAATGTACTTGATTTGTTTTCTTTGTTGTTGTTGTTGTTGTTGTACTTGGTAACTTGATTTGTGCTGAAACTGCCCTAACAGGGCCCAGCTTAAAAGGCACAAGATTCAACATATCCAGAAGCCAACTCTGGACCAAACCAGAGTACTACCGGGTTTGACCTACAAGTCACACACCCAGAGGGAATTCTCTGAAGGCACAGAGCCCATAGAGGCCAAACCTTATTTAAGTGGCCAACCCTCACCCAGCAGAACACCCTGCGGTGGGCAGAGCCAAGTTTCACAATTAGACGGCCTAGGAGTTAAACCCACCTACTCACAAGCAAAAAGCAATTAAAGTTCTTCTTGAACAGGACAATATACTAAACACACGAACCACCTGTGGAGCACATGCAGAGGAGAAGAACGAAGTAGTCCAAGTCAAATATAAAGGACACATAATACATAAGATAACCCAGCAAGAACTAAGAGCTCTAGGGGATCTCCCTAATACATCAAAGCAAACACAGAGAGTCAGTCAGAATGGGGAGACAAAGAAACATGTCCCAAATAAAAGAACAGAAGAAACCTCCACAACTGGAACCAAATGAAGCAGAGGTAACCAACCTGTCAGAGACAGAGTTCAGAACACTGGTGATAAGAATGTTTAAGGAGCTTAGAGAAGACATAAAGAAGGATATAGAAATCATAAAGAACAACCAGTTAGAACTAAAAAAGGATGTAGAAATCTTAACGAACAACCAGCTAGAACTAAAGAACACCATTACCGAAATTAAGAACTCACTTGAAGGAATGACCAGCAGGTTAGATGAAGCAGAGGATCGAATCAGCGATTTAGAAGACAAGTTAGCAGAGATCACTCAAACTGAACAACAGAAAGCAAAAAGAATAAAAAACAATGAAGATGGGTTAAGAGACCTCTGGGATAACATCAAGCGCAACAACATGCGCATCATAGGAATACCAGAAGGCGAAGAGAGGAAACAAGGGATTGAGAACATATTTGAGGTGATAATGTCCGAAAACTTCCCTAACCTGATGAAGGAAACCAAGATACAAGCCCAGGAAGTGCAGAGAGTTCCAACCAGGATAAACCCAAACAGGCCCACACCAAGACACATTATAGTTAAAATGGCAAAACTTAAAGACAAAGAGAGAATCTTAAAAGCAGCAAGAGAAAGGCAGAAGGTTACATACAAGGGAACTCCCATAAGACTATCAAATGACTTTTCTACAGAAACATTGAAGGCCAGGAGGGAGTGGCAGGAGATACTCAAAGTGATGGAACACAAAGACCTACAACCTAGATTGCTTTATCCAGCAAGGCTGTCATTTAAAGTTGATGGAAAGATAAGAACTTCCCAAAAAAGAACAAACTGAAAGAATTTATTACAACCAAGCCAGCATTGCAAGAAATACTAAAAGGATTTCTGTAAATAGAAGAAAGATGAAAACAATTTACTACAAATTTAAAAATGGCAATAACTATGTACCTATCAATAATCACTTTAAATGTAAATGGATTAAATGCTCCAATCAAGAGACATAGGGTGGCTGAGTGGATAAGGAAGCAAGACCCTTGTATATGCTGTATACAAGAGACTCATCTCAGATCAAAAGACACACACAGGCTGAAAGTGAAAGGTTGGAGTAAGATATTTCATGCAAATGGAAGCGAGAAAAAATCTGGAGTTGCAATACTTATATCTGACAAAATAGACTTTAAAATGAAGAACATATTAAAAGACAAAGATGACACTATATAATAATAAAGGGATCAATCCGACAAGAGGACATAACCCTAGTAAACATCTATGCACCTAACATACGCGCACCTAAATATATAAAACAGGTACTGATGGACATAAAGACAGAGATCAACAGCAACACTATCATATTAGGGGACTTCAACACACTCTGACAACAAGGGATAGGGCCTCCAGACAGAAAATCAATATGGAAACAACAGCCTTAAATGATACTTTGGACCACTTGGATTTAATCGATATTTTCAGAGCATTTCACCCCAATGCTGCAGAATACACGTTCTTCTCAAGTGCACATGGAACATTTTCCAAGATAGATCATATGTTAGGAAACAAAACAAGCCTTGATAAATTTAAGAAAATTGAAATCATACCAATTGTCTTCTCTGACCACAGTGCTATGAAATTAGAAATGAACTACAGGGAAAAAAACCAGGAAGACACACCAATTCATGGAGGCTGAATAACATGTTACTAAATAATGAATGGGTCAAGCAGCATATCAAAGAAGAAATCAAAAGATATCTCGAGACAAATGACAATGAGAACACGACGACCCAAAATCTATGGGATGCTGCGAAAGCAGTCCTAAGAGGGAAGTTCATAGCACTGCAGGCCTACCTAAAGAAACAAGAAACATCACTAATTGACAGTTTATCTTCACACTTAAGGGATCTGGAAAAAGAACAGCAAAATAAGCCCAAAGGGAGCACAAGGAAGGAGATAATAAGGATCAGAGCAGAAATAAATGAAATAGAAACCAGAAAAACAATACAGAAGATCAATGAATCCAAGAGTTGGTTCTTAGAGAAGATAAACAAAATTGAAAAACTTTTAGCCAGACTCATTAAAAAAAGAAGAGAGAGGACCCAAATTAATAAAATCAGAAATGAAAGAGGAGAAGTGACAACAGACACCACAGAAATACAAAAAATTTTAAGAAATTACTATGAGCAACTATATGTCAACAGATTTGACAATCTGGAAGAAATGGACAATTTTCTAGAGGCGCACAACCTTCCAAGGCTAACTCAAGAAGAAACAGAAAGCCTGAACAGTCTGATTACCACCAGGGAAACTGAATCAGTAATCAATAATCTCGCAACAAACAAAAGCCCTGGACCAGATGGCTTTACAGGTGAATTTTTCAAAACGTTCAACAAAGAATTATTACCTATTCTCCTCAAGCTCTTCCAAAAAATCCAGAAGGAAGGAAGACTCCCAAACACTTTTTACGAAGCCACTATCACCCTGATCACAAAAGCAGACAAAGACACCACAAAAAAAGAAAACTACAGGCCGATATCTCTAATGAACATAGATGCAAAAATTCTCAACAAAATATTAGCGAACAGAATTCAGCAATACATTAAAAAGATCATACACCATGATCAAGTGGAATTCATCCCTGGTATGCAGGGGTGGTTCAACATCCGCAAATCAATTAATGTGATACACCACATTAACAAAATGAAAAATAAAAATCACATGATCATATGAATAGATGCAGAAAAAGCATTTGATAAAATACAGCAACCTTTTATGACAAAAACCCTTAAGAAAGTGGGAATAGAGGGATCATATCTTAACATAATAAAGGCCATATATGACAAACCCACAGCTAACATCATACTCAATGGGGAAAAGCTAAAACCATTCCCCCTAAGATCAGGAACAAGACAAGGTTGCCCACTTTCTCCACTTCTATTCAACATAGTGCTGGAAGTTCTAGCCACAGCAATCAACAAGAGAAAGAAATAAAAGGAATCCAAATTGGTAAGGAGGAAGTAAAATTATCACTATATGTAGATGATATGATAGTATATATAAAGAATCCTAAAGACTCCACCAAGAAACTATTAGAACTGATAGATGAATTTAGTAAAGTAGCAGAATATAAAATTAATATTCGGAAATCAGTTGTATTACTGATATTTGTATATACCAATGATAAAATATCAGAAGGAGAAATTAAAAAAACAATTCCATTTACAATTGCTCCAAAGACTATAAAATATCTGGGAATAAATCTAACCAAAGATGTAAAAGATCTGTAGTCAGAAAATTATACGACACTGAAGAAAGAAATGAAAGAAGACATAAATAGATGGAAACACATTCCACGTTTATGGATAGGAAGAATTAATATAATTAAAATGTCCATACTGCCTAAGGCAATATACATATTCAACGCAATTCCTATCAAACTACCAACGACGTTTTTCACAGAAATAGAACATATAATCCTGAAATTTATATGGGACCATAAAAGACCCTGGATAGCCTCAGCAATCTTGAGAGATAAGAACAAAGCGGGAGGTATAACGATATCTGATTTCAAACTATACTACAAGGCTACAGTAATCAAAACAGCATGGTACTGGCATAAAAATAGACACATAGATCAATGGAACAGAATAGAGAGTCCAGACGTAAATCCATGCCTATATGCCCATCTAATCTACGACCATGGAAGCAAGAATGTACGATGGTTTTTTTTCATAATTCATTTATTTACATGAAAAAATCTTATAAAGATATGCAAATTAAAAAAAAAAAAAAGAATGTACGATGGGGTAAAGACAGTCTGTTCAATAAGTGCTGTTGGGAAACCTGGACAGACACATGCAAGAAAATGAAGCTGGACCACCTCCTTACACCATATACAAAAATAAATTCAAAATGGCTTAAAGACTTAAATGTAAGATCTGAAACCATAAAATATCTAGAAGAAAATATAGGAAGAAACTTCATGGACATTACCCAGAGTAAGATTTTCACTGATATATCCCCTCGCGCGAGGGAAGTAAGAGAAAAAATAAACATGTGGGATTACATCAAACTAAAAAGTTTTTTCACAGCAAAGGAAACCGTCAATAAAACAAAAAGGGATCCTACTGAATGGGAAAAGATATTTGCCAATGATATATCTGATAAGGGATTAATATCAGAAATCTATAAAAAACTTACTCAACTCAACTCCAAAAAAACAAACAACCCAATTAAAAAATGGGCAGAGGACTTGAGGAGACATTTTTCTAAAAAGGACATACAGAAGGCAAGAAGACATATGAAGAAATGCTCAACCCCACTAACCATCAGAGAAATGCAAATAAAAACCACAATGAGATACCACCTCACTCCAGTCAAAATGGCTATCATCAATAAATCAACAAACAACAAATGCTGGCACGGATGTGGAGAAAAGGGAACGCTAGTGCACTGTTGATGGGATTGCAGATTAGTGCAGCCACTATGGAAAACAGTACGGAGGTATCTCAGGAATCTGAAAATGGAACTACCGTATGATCTAGTAATTCCACTCCTAGGCATCTACTCGGAGAAATCCAAAACTCCAATACAAAAATCTGTATGCACTCCTATGTTTATTGCAGCACTATACACAATAGCTAAGACATAGAAACAACCGAAATGCCCATCGGTAGATGACTGGATTAAGAAGCTGTGGTACATTTATACAATGGAGTGTTACTAGCCATAAAGAAGAAAAAAATCTTACCATTTGCAGCAACATGGATGGATCTAGAGAACATTATGTTAAGTGAAATAAGTCAGAAAGAGAAAGACAAGTACCATATGATCTCACTTATATGCAGAATCTAAAGAAAAGAATATGTGAATGAACTAATCAGAGACAGTTTTGAGGACACAAAGAAAAAACCGAGAGTTGTTAGATGGGCGGGTGCGGGGGCGGTTTGGGATAAGGGTAAAAGTGAGGGGATTAGGAAGCAGCTGGTAACCACAAGATGGCCTCAGGGTTTTCTGAAAATTAATTTAGGGAACTTATTCAATAATGTTGTAAAGATTTTGTTGGGTATCCGATGGACATGCATCCTATTTGGGAGACCACCTTAGAGATAATGTGAATGCCTGACCATGGCATTGTACACCAGAAGCTAAACATTAATGAATGCCAAGTATAATTTTATATATATATAATGTGATGGCTCGGTGTGAGGTCGGAGGGATAATGGATGGGGGGAAGGGGGTTCACAGTGTGAGGGATATAAATGATGAACGTCTAAGTATTACCTTGTCTTTTACACCTGAAACTAATAAAAAAAAAATATGGTGCATGTTTAAATAAAAAAAATGTATTACAGTGCAAAACACATTGCCATTAATTCCCCTCAAAATACTCCCCCTTTCTTTGAGCACACTTATCCTATCATTCTTGCTACTTTCTGAAGCAGTTCTAAAAGTCCTCTTTTATGAGTGTCTTTACTTCATGCTCCATCATGACAATCCTCTATGTCTCACATCGTTTATGCTATACGGCAATTTCTGTCAGATAAAAACATTACGATGTGTCCTCATCCACCTTATTCAGTGGATCTGGCACTGTGCTCTTCCCCAAAGTCAAAATAACAATGAAAGGAAACATTTTGAATCAATTCAGGACATCGAGGCAGCCATGACAGTGAAACTAAAGACACTCACGAAAGAGGACTTCCAGAATTGCTTCAGAAAGTGGCAAGAAGGATGGGATAAGTGTGTTCAAAGCAAGGGAGTATTTTGAGGGGGATTAATGGCAGTGTGTCTTTTACTGTAATAAAAGTTTATTTAAACATTCACCATATTATTTGATCACACTTTGTATATTTGAAAGAACTTTGTACACATAAAATGTTATGTAAATGTAAGTCATTAATAATGATGACTACAAAACATTGCTCTTTTGTATCAGCTTACTTGTTTTCCATCAAAGTTTATATCGTTTATTTGCTCCTATAATAAATCATTTTCTTATAAAAAAATTCAATTGAGAAATAAAAAATTTTCATTTAAGGGCTTTCAATTTACCCTTTGTTAACAATTATTACAAATATGAATCACTAAACTAGGAGTGTGGAGAATCTGTGAGAGAGAAGAGATCTGTGAAGTAGAAAATTTCCTTAAGATAGCACTTCTGAAGTTAGAGACAGATGAGTGATCTGCCTCAGGTGGCACTTCTATTGTATTTATTATCTTTATCAAAAAGATTGAACCTCTTGCCCAAACCAGAAATCTGGAAGCTCCTGACTTTCAGGAGCTCATCTCCCTCATCCCTGACTTTCAGCTATTACTGTTTTCTCTGCCTGAGACATTCCTACCCCAGAGCCCAGAGCCTGCTTCTACCTTGGAAACTCCTACTTACAATAACCACCCCCCCACCCCAGAATCAACGTCATCCTCTTCCTCCATCATGGAACTATTTCTTTCTCTATGTTCCCACTGTTCACTGGATCTCTTCTTTTTATAAAAATTAGCATTTTATTCCACTTATAAAAGGAATACATGTTAAAAAAAAGAACACATTTTCACAGATGAAATTTTGAAACACGGAAATATAGAAAGGGATAAATAAATTATTCCACCACCAGAGAAAGCATTATTAGATTTTTATTTGCTGATGTGTTCCTAGCATTTAGAATGGTATTTGTACCCCCATGTGGCAGGTGGTTAATAAATATTTGTTGAATATATGAATAAATATCCTCTGTATCCCTCATTATCTTCTAATGAGTTTTTCATTTCTGACACAATACTTCCACTCTCCAAGGACTCTGCTGAACACTCAGCATGTTCCTTTTTTTATAGTAGCCTCTTCTAGTTCCACCATTAAAGCATTCTCCTATCTCTCCAAATGTAATACATTTTTCTGTAAGTTCTCTTCCCCCTGTGAGTTTCTGTTCTCTCCCCATTTGTGGGGAGGGTGTGGGGAGGTCTCTATTTTTCATTTTACAAATTTTTCCATAAACATCTGGGGAGCCTTGGTTGTCTTTTCACATCTAAGAGGAAAACAATGAAAAGCTGATTAGAAGGTCTGAGCATGCAGGAGAAGGCTGTCCAAGGTGGACATCATCAGGGAAGACAAGAGCTGTGTGTTTGGCTGGGGTGCCCCCAATGCCAGCATCATGGAGTGGTTTCCTTTGAGTTGATCGAATTCCCCTGAGAGGGCTAGACTGTCAATGTTCCAGAACTGATTGGAAGAAAACAACTGGGAATGGCTCAGCATTAAATAACTCTTAGCCTAAGAACTTGTTCCCCCTGTTTTCAATATGGTACCCCCTGCCCCATCTGTGCTTGGTACACTCCCAGTCCCAAGACTCTGTGCTTTATCCTCTCCAGATAATAAACCTCCTGTTTTCTTCTGAGGTTGGGAGCATGAATCCTTTTGCTGCATTTGCTGGGACGGGATCAGGGAATGTACTTGCTTCTTAAAGAGACTTTCAACCAATCACCCTGAGTTTAGTACCACTTTCACCCTCCATCTAGTGCCACCAATTCCTGCGCCCCAAGGGGAATCTGCTGTTATAAGTGGTTTGCTTCTTGGCTCGCTGCCCCCTACCCCAATGCTGGCTAACTCAGCTTTCTCGTATCTGCCATGTCTGTTACTATTCCATCTGCTTCCCAGCTTTAAAAACACACTATTCCATCTGCTTCCCAGCTTTAAAAACACAGTGGTTTTTGTTTCCTCTACTGTTTTGTTTGTCCTGTTGAGTTTAGGCCCAATTCCTTTACTGTCAGTTTAGTTGGGTACTGAAATGCATGTGTGTTCAATCTACCATCTTTAACCAGAGCTCTACATTTAACTGTTAAATGTTTGATGAACAGTATTTTCCTGTTATGTCATCCATGACATAGTATTAGAATTATTTTTTCTCACTTCTATATTTCTGTCATCAGACTCTTGGTTCCTTGGGACAGGGGCCAAGTTTTTCTCATCCCTGTGTCCCAAGAAAATGGCATAGTGTCCGGCACACAGCAAATGCCTATGAAATGTTTAGGTGAATAGCTGAAGTTTTCATATTTACTAATGCCCATCCTTGAGTTTACACATATAGCATGGCCCCATCTCCTCACCTGGGAAGTACCCACTGGGTCTTTGGCCATTTTCCTCCAATCCATTTGCTTTCCCACTAGATAGCTTGATAGGAGAGAAGACAGAGATAACATTGGCCAAAACCTTGAGGGGGTGGGAGCATCTGCAGCTGGGATTGGCCATCATCTAGGCAGGGTTTCCTAATTCTAGAGTGGGGCTTTATGGGGCTTTATGACACAAGGAGGCAGTCCAGCAAAGGAGTGAAAGAACACACTCTCAAGCCAAACTCCCTATCCAAGCTCCATTACATTCTAACAGTGTGATCTGAGGAAATTTATTTAATCTCTCTGTGCCTCCTGTTTTCTCATGTGAAAAATGAAGACTGTAATAGAATTTGTACTCGCCGAGATGTTATAAGGATAGGAACAGTGTCTGGCACACAGTAAGTGCTTCATAAACTTTAGTTATAACTTCTACTACCTTTAAGCTGAAAATCAACATCCTCAGTGCAGTGCAAGGGGCTTTCCAAGGTTCAGAATGATGAACTTCTTTGCAGCAATGATCTTCCCAAGGCTGGAGTCAAGGCAGAAGCAATGCTAGCCCACATTTAAGCCTCAACTTGATCTATCTTCAAATGACCCACTCCAAACGCCTTTTATCTGGATTGGGGAGAGGGGATCAGCAGAGGAGCAGGACTCTGTACCTTCTTTTTTAATACTAAACTTAAGGACAATCTTGGCATAAATCAGCAAAATGACTTGGACGACAGCTACAAATTCCTAACAACTCTTGGATTCTAAGATCTGTGAAATGGGACAAAAAAGTATCCATATTTATTATTTCCTGGGACATTTTGAAGATGACAGTTACAAAGCACTTTTCAGGTGTTAAGGGAAAAAAACGAGGTGCCATGAATGAAAGATATTAATAGAATTGTGGGCTATGGAGAACTGGTCTTTTCACACTCAATCTGCATGTGCGATATATATCACTCTCCCAAGAATAACTAGGGCTATCTTTACATTAGGATTGCATTTGTAAGCTCATTGTTACCAGGTCAGCCACCGTCTCTCTTGTGTTTTTCAGACTTGCTGTTTTCCAACTTAAGGCACTTACTCTTACGTTGCTAGATCTCTACCAAAGATATAGTTGATTTTAATTTGTTCTGGGTCACTGTGAAGCCCAGGCTACCCTGATTATTAGACATCTATGGTGAGTATAACTTTTACCATCTGTTGAATCTACAGTGAAAATTCAAAGCAAGAAATGTCCTGGATAAGACTTTGCTAGCATGCTGCTGACCAAATTCCTGATTTGGTCATTAATTAAATATCTGCACAAACTTTTCCTGTTTTGCAGCTCCTTGGGGGCAATTTTTGGCACAGATTAAATATTTACCAGGTATGGCAGATTGCAAAAATGGCCAGATTTGTTTATTTCCCCTTGTACCCACATCCTCCGCAATATGACTTTGTAGCTCCTTTCATTAAAAAATGGGGCCTGGGCTACCCTTATGACTTGCTTTGACCAATAAAATGATGCTGCACCAGTTCCAAGGCTAGGCTTTAAGACACTTTGTATACTTCTGCTCTCTTGAGATCTCTGCCTCCTCCCTGTGAACACATGGCTTGCATACTAGAGGATGAGAGACTGTGTGGACCAGAGCCAAGTCTGCCTAGCTGCCCCAGAGATATGACAGTCCAGCCAAGATCAGCAAAGCTGCATACCCAGCCTGCAGCTTACCACTGACATGCGCATGCCAGTTAGTCCAGCCTAAATTGCCAACCAGCAGAATAATGAGCTAAATGAACGTTGTTTTCACCCACTACATTTTGGAGTGGTTTGTTATACAGCATTATTGAGGCAATAGATAACTGATACACCAAGGGACGTGAGGTACCCTTACATAATCATTTAACTTGGCTGCTACATTGTCCCTCCTACTTTTGAACGATATACTGGGAGTAAAAAAGTATACCTCTTCTTGGGTTCATCCATAATCTTTAATATAGGGTTGGAAAATTTATAGAACTAGTGTTTGAGGGAATTATTTAAGGGTGATTTCCATGACATCACTCTGAAAGCCTTAACAATAAAATTAAAAGCTAATGTTGACAGAACACTGACTACATGACAAGTAAGAAACTCTAAGAGCTATAGATGTGTCAACCCCTTTAATCCTCACAAGCTTACGTGATAGGGACCTTCCATTCTACAAAAGAGGAAACTGAGGTTCAGCCAAGTTAAATATACTCCCAAGATCTCATAGCTTACATGATAAACAGCCAGAATTCATACACAAACACGTTGACTCCAAAGAGCATACTCTTAACCACTATACACCTTGCCCGTCTCCCTGAGGTAAGTTCCAGGGTGGGGGGTAGGGTGGGGGGAGCATGAAGAATGAAGGCGAGTGTGAAGCAGTGGTCAGACTTACCCGAGCCTGATGCAGAAGCATAGTCATCGTCATCAATAGGATACACTCCTGAAGCATCTTCAACGGAGCTGTTGTCAAGGTACATGTCTTTATCAGACGTCAGCTCTGCCCTCTGAGAAAGGAAAGACAAGGCATTCAGGATGGTGAGAGATTAAGAAATGTGCTTACTTATTGTGATGAACACTCTGAAACCCTGTCTCTGGCTCTATCCTTCCTCAGGACACTGTGGCAACACACATGAAGGGCTGACCACCCAGACGAATGCCCCAAGTGAAGCCTATGTAGCCTAATCCAGGAGAATGCAGATGGCTCAGAGACCCATGTGCTTATTTTGTTATATTCTGCTAAAGCTGTCTGAATCACTCACTTTGTCACAAAATCACTGTGAAGCTCCCTTCCTGAGAAAGGTACAAAACACTGAAATCATTTAAGATTTTCTTGGGTGATGTATACAAAGGTATGGGAGCACTTACGCTAAATCATCACCCAGGGATCCATCAAGGCCCACCATGGTTGCCGTGCTCAGAGCTTTGGCCATGCTTATCACTACAGCCAAGAGCTCCCCGGTCACTTGGGCAGTCCAGATCTTTCGGCCACAGCCCAGACTCATGCAGAGGCTAGGCATGGCACCCTGCGAGGAGCAGTGCCTATGAGGCTCAACTAACAAGGGTAAAGGCCTACCACAAGCCCCCTTCTTGAGCTCATTGGCTTAGCGGAGCCTTAATGACAGATGCAGATAAACCCACACAAGAACATTCTTTTTATATTACTGGTAACGGCAAATCACATGCTGAATATGGACAGAGATCATTCACTAAGTATACCAGTTCCACAGCTTCTTAGGTCTTCAATAAGAGTTTTAGTATAAAATTCAACCTAATCCTGCCAAAAGAGTAACACACATGAATTGAAGGCAGAGTAGACATATAATTTTCTCAAATGGTTTTAGTAAATTGATATTTTACCACCAATATCTCTTGAAAGCCCATAAACAAATAAAGCAGACTCTCAGCTTCTAAGCAATATTTGTGTTTGGAAACAAGCAAACTCATTATTGTCCTATTTTTAAAATTCAAATGGAATGTTTGTTCCTAACAAGAATTATAAAAAAAAAAGTTTCCTTTACTATATTGGCTTTCACTAGATTTCCTCTTAAAATAAAACTTTCTGTTCCAGTAGTCACGGTGACTTGAACCTTCGTAGGAGGACAGACGGGTCCAGCCCTCTATAACAGTACCACTTTATTCTCTCAAGTTTCAGCTGCTGGCCTGTGAGGCTGAAGTATTTTAAATCTGAGCCCATATTCTGCACCAGGCTTCAGTGCCAACTGACAGAAAAGCATGGGAACCCATTCTGTTTGTGCTACCACACCAGCACATTCTGAGAACTGAAACCTTAGAGATTGGTTTTCCAGTACGCTGGCTTGCAGGCATTGAATGACCACCCTGAGCCAAGAGTATGCTGGAATTTTTCTGATAGAATGGTCAGAGCTTAACTCTACGATCTGAGGCCATCCTGCATTACATTGGTTTCCAAGGCTATCACCATTCCAGGCTGTAATTCCCAAAGCTTGTGAACCGTATCAGGAGCCCTGCATTCCATAGCTCTACAATCAACTTAAGTGACCCCTATTAGACTCACAGCTCCTTTGATGGCAAGGATTGTACCTCAGTTCAGCATTAATCCACCCCAGCTCCCTGTAGTCACAATGCCGGGCAGACAGTAGATGCTCAGTTAATGCTGCTTGGGCTGTATATGCTCCCAACTGAGAGCAGTTTTCAGTCCTGCTTGTACTAATTAACCGTTGTCCTATGAACTTCGTCTGAAGGACTCTCGTTCTCTTTCTAAAATCCTATCTATCCCAAAACAGGATCTGATTTCTCCAGTCTGTATGTATTCCCTAGTGATAAACTTCTATTTTGTAGCATATAAATAATTTAAGACATAAACTATTGTTCTTACTTCTAATGGTTTCATGTGTAGTATTTCTCTTGCTCCTTGGCCGAGTATAACTCACTGAAGACAGGTCTTCAATGATCTGTGTGTGCTCCCTGCCCTTCTCAAAGTGCATGGATACTCAATAAATATTTGTTGATTGAGATTCCCTAAAACAAATTGGCCTTTGACTCAGCTTTCAGAGTTAACACATATCACCTCCAGAATTCCTAGTTAAAATCTCTCAGTTCTAAGCCTAGAAGATCATCTGTCCCATACATGTTGCATTGCATCCACTTAAGTCTATAGTCTCTAAAGTAAGTAAAAACTCCATTTACATATTAGAAACTTGTTTCTCTTTTCTTAACGTTGAATGACTTTCATTTTCCTCTTGGCTCTGTCAGAGAAGTCTGATGTGGCATGGGTAACATTAAGATACTTCATCCCTGTGTGTAAATTAATTTCTATTCATCATGTGACCCAGTTGTCCAGACTGACACGTCTGTCAAACTAACAGGCAGATGGGCCAGAAACGTCTCCCAGAGATTCTGGCCAACTCACAGTTCAAACACACTAGGTAGCTGGACAAGCAACTGGCATCCCCAGGACAATTGGCGCCTTATAAGGAGCTGTCAGGCCTGAATTACTACAAGACTTGAAGTGGAGGAAAGGGCATGTCTAGAGAAGCTGGCTTGCCATTGGCCACTTGGGGTCTGCAGGATTCCAAGATGGTCCAGGGGCTGACGGGATGTTTAATGTGCTCAAGGGCAGCTAAAAGTATTTGTTCCTCCATCATCCAATGTGGTGCAAATAATTTCACATCAAACTAACCATCATCTCCTGCTCTCATGTCAAACACATAGGAGGAATTAACAAAATCCTTCCAGAGAGTCCAATTTAATAAGTAGGCCCTTTTCATTCAGTAGAAGATAATGCTCAAATAATACCTCCATTGTCTTTTTAAACAAAAATTACCTTCCAAACATGAAAAATTCCTTTTGTGAGGACTCCACACTGTGCTGAAAGGATTTTTACAGTTAACATGTCTGGAGAGGTAAATGAATTATGCACCAACATTCCCTTAGGACAAGAAGATGTGCATCTCTCAAAAGCCATGAAAAGGGGTGACTCAAGACAATTGCTTTCACACCTAGCCAAATGTGGTCTGCCTCATGAAGCAGACTACCCCAAGAAACACTCTGAACACTCTCTTGGTCAATGAGATAGAGCCTTTGGACAAAAGCAACGAGTTAAAAATGCTCAAAGGCACAGCCCAGAAGTGCAGAGCTGCAACCTGACTGTAGGATTTCGTAAGGAATTTGTTTAATTTGGGACTGACCATTCTGTGAGGCAGCATCAATACTGTTGGCTAATAGGGCTCAGAGTACAAGCTAGAAGAAAAACAAAGCTGGTCTTTCAGACCTTTTCCCCCTTGGCTGATGCAAATGTGCATACAGGAGAGCAAAGGAACGTTGTAGAAAACAAGTACTAGGTACTATGAGAAAGAAAATCGACCGCAGACCAAAATAGAGGTTCCCTGCTCTATGCCACGTTCAGCCGTGGAGACTGAAGCACTAAACTGCCTCCATAGATGAGACAGTTCTTCCCAGAGGAGAATGCACATCTGACTCAGTTGTGTACCCCCAATGTCTAGAAGGCAGGCAAACTACATATTTGTATCCTAACTCCATGCCTCCTTCTCTAGCCCCCAAACCGCAGCAACTTCATCATGTTGGGTCTGGCCCATTACTAAGGCCTCCTTGTTCAGCTACTGGTCAAGTCTTTGTCTTTGAATCCATTCTCTGCAGAGGGACCATTCCTAAACATGACCACATCACTCCCCTGCTGAAAACCTTGAACTGGCACGCTGTCACCCCTAGGATTCAATGAAAGCTCCTTAGCCTTGGAAGAAGTTCTTTTACTATATGGCCTCACCTGCAATTCCAAAGTCAGCTGCTGCTATTTCTACCCAAACTCCAGGCTCCATGACCAAAAACTCCACTGAGACCTGGTGACAGCAATTTCCTCTATGTAAGACCCGTAAGAGGAAATAAACCCCTTTAAAGATGGAAAGTTGAGGAAAACAGTTGTGATGTAGGTCTTACATACTTGAGGATGATGAAAACTAGTATTTTGATAAAATGATTCAGCCCAAATGCCTATGGTGTTTGTAATGAATAGGAAGAGAAAGTGTTAATTCAATGCATAAAAGACCATCAAGCTCACCAATCTTGATTTTAGTAAGAAATATCACAAACATGTCCATTTTCTCAGCAAAGTTGTGAGACAGCAACTAAACAAATCTAATCATTGGATTTTTCTCATGTAGGTAAAGCCTACATGGAACAACTATCATGTTTTAACCTGCCATTGTAGAAATCTATTATTTAGAAATCCGAGGGCCTCATTGAAAGATACACAGCTTTATCTACTAGATGAATGTCCTCTGAATGCTTTAAACCAGTGCATCCTATAAGATAACTAAAGCTCAAAGCAGTGGTGTTAAATTCACTTTATACTTAGGTTAATAACAAAGTCAGAGAGTAGAAAACCTAACCATTACCACCACCCACTCTTGGACCAAACCTTCAGAAAATTAGCCTTTGGACATAAAAGTAAAATATTCAAGTGACCTGATATTACATTCTGTATCACATCATAGAAAACAACACCCAGATGATGCCTCTTAGTTTTAGGATAAAGGCATATCCAGTCTTGATTTACTCTATACTAACTTTAATGGTGATTAAAAAGTGCCAAACTGGCTGTAACTTTAGCTTATTTTTCCAGAAGCGACTTCATAAACTATTTCTTTTCTTTTTTTTTTTTTTAATTAATTTTATTGGGGTGACAATTGTTAGTAAATTTACATAGATTTCAGGTGTACAATTCTGTATTACATCGTCTATAAATCCCATTGTGTGTTCACCACCCAGAGTCAGTTCTCCTTCCATCACCATATATTTGATCCCCCTTACCCTCATCACCCTCCCCCCACCCCCTTACCCTCTGGTAACCACTAAATTATTGTCTGTGTCTATGAGTTTTTGTTTCTCATTTGTTTGTCTTGTTCTTTTTGGTTTGTATACCACATATCAGTGAAATCATAGGGTTCTCTGCTTTTTCTGTCTGACTTATTTCACTTAGCATTATTCTCTCGAGATCCATCCATGTTGTCACAAATGCTCCTATATCATCTTTCCTTAACGCCGAATAGTATTCCATTGTGTATATGTACCACAACTTCTTTATCCATTCATCTATCGAAGGACATTTTGGTTGTTTCCATGTCTTGGCCACCGTAAACAAAGCTGCAATGAACATTGGCGTACACGTGTCTCTATAGAGAAATGCTTTTATATTTTTGGGGTAGATACCCAGGAGAGCGATTGCTGGGTCATATGGTAATTCTATTCGTAATTTCTTGAGGAACCTCCACACTGCCTTCCATAGCGGCTGCACCAGTCTGCATTCCCACCAACAGTGTATGAGGGTTCCTTTTTCTCCACAGCCTCTCCAACACTTGTTACTATTTGTTTTGTTGATGAAAGCCATTCTGACTGGGGTGAGGTGATATCTCATTGTGGTTTTCATTTGCATTTCTCTGATGATTAGCGATGCTGAGCATTTTTTCATATGTCTATTTGCCATTTGTATATCCTCTTTGGAGAAATGTCTCTTCAGGTCCTCTGTCCATTTTTCAATTGGGTTGTTTGCTTTTTTGTTGTTGAGTTTCATGAGTTCCTTGTATATTTTGGATATTAGCCCCTTATCAGAGGAACTGTTTCATTACTAGCTAACACACATATTAAATGAAATAAAAATTTTTCCCACACAGTCACTCAGAGATGATATACTTCCCCTTAAGATGAACTTGCCAATTCTGGCCTAGTATAGCCTAAAGGAACATATAACCTTATAGCTTGCCTAAAACATTATAGGCATTGAGAGAACTTTTTTTTTCTTCCAAAGGTGAACACACAGAACACCATAGTGGCAAGTCAACTTAAAATCATCTGGTCTAGTTGACGGCCAAAATGGAGCTCCAAATTTCTGACACCTAATTCTGGGCTCTTTCTGTTGTACTGTAATGCCCCACAACATAAAGATATCAGAGCCATTCAGACTGGGGTTCAAAGGATTATGAGGCCAATTAAGTTTGTGAACTTGCCACCATGGGCTTATATTGGCAGCACTGTACAAACAGCTTGTACCAAGGTTTTATAACCTTGGTATATCAGTGTTGTGCGGGAAACCCTGCTAGCTGCGCCATTTGTCGTGCAGGGTCTCCTGAGGGGTGTCCTGCAGGGTCTCTGCTCCTGCTCCCCACATAAGAATGCAGGACATGGTTAGGCCAAAAAAGGAACACCCACAGAGCCATAAGTAGGGGAGTCATATCACTATATTCTCACCGGCGGCATCTGCCTCTCTGCAATCCGCTCTTGCTAACCCCCATTTTTTCTGCTAGCGTAGCCACAGCAGTTATATTAGTGGCCAATGGCTTACGGGTTACAGCTGACGGCCATCTGATCACAGTTTATGGCCATTTACTACCCGGGCCAGTACCTTTCTTTGTGAGGCCGAGAGCCTGGAAACTGCTTTTTGGGGCTCTGTCCCCACAATCAGTGTCTCACAGCTGTGTTCATGTCATTCTTGTTGATGAGTAGCATTCGTTTTTGTTGTTGTGTGTTTCTGTGTGTCGTGGCAAGAATGTTTGAGCTTGAAATTAGAGCAACGAACAAACGTTAAATTTCTTGTTAAAAGTGGCAAGAGTGGAAGTGAAATCAGGGACATGTTAGTCCAAGTTTTGATAATGTGATGAAGAAAATGGCAGTGTACAAATGGATTAAATGTTTTTTCTGAGGGGAGAGAACACGTCACTGATGAAGAGAGGTCAGGGTGGCCAGTAACAAGCAGAACTGACGAAAACATTGCAAAAATCTGTCAAATTGTCTGTCAAAATCGTTGGCTGACTGTGAGAAGCATAGCACACCAAGTAAACATCGACAGAAAAACAGTTAGAAAAATCTTAACTGAAAAATCTTGGCATGAGAAAGGTGTGTACAAAAATGGTCCTGAAGGAGCTCACTGATGAACAAAAGCAACGGGAGTTTTTAGCCAGTAAACAAATAACTGTATTGAAACACCCTCCTACTCATCTGATCTGGCTCCCAGTGACTTCTTTCTTACCCAAACATAAAGGAAATATTAAAAGGAAGACATTTTGATGACATTCAGGACATTAAGGGTAATATGACAACAGTTATGATGGCCATTCAAGAAAAAGATCTCCAAGATTGCTTTGAAGGGTGGACTAGGTGCTGGCTGGCATCAGTGCATAGCTTCCCAACAGGAGTGCTTCGAAGGTGACTGTAGTGATATTCAGCAATGAGGTATATAGCACTTTTTCTAAGATGAGTTTGCGAGCTTAAATGTCAGTCCTCGTAGCTGTAGCCAACTTAAGTGTTTCTTATGTGCCAGGCATTTTGTGCTAAGTGTTCTGTAAGCACTGACACATTAAATCATCTCTAGAATCTCCAGTGCAGACCAAGGAATTGAGGCTTCCCCAAAGACATACAGACCAGAAGTAGGAGCAGAGATTCTCACCCAAATCTGGACTTCAACACGTGTGCTGAGAGTGTCGGCCATGCTGTGCCTACTTCCCCTTCCTTTTGCTTGTGATTTGCACATAATCATAATAAACACCCTGAAAAGAACTGCAATAGTTGTTGAACTTTGCTTGATCCAGCAGTTTCAAACTTTGGCCATGGAAATTTTCCCCTCAGAATATCTACTTAATGTCTTTTAAAACTAGCATTTTTTTGCATTATTGATAGGGAAAATCTGCATTAAGAGTTCTAGCTTAACAGTTTCTTCACTGCCTAATGTCCCTTAAGTTCCTCATACTGAGGAGACCTAGAGCCACGTACAGCAAATGCCATTTGTTTTTAGTAATACTTTCTTTTCCATCAGGTGTCCCATCTGAACCAAAGATGTAAAAGGAAATAGTCCTGTTTATTATTGGAAAAACATACTTTTGTCTTTGAATATGTGAGATGACTGATTTATGTAAGTGTATAAGCAAATATCGTTGTATTTACCAATACTTATTTTAAGGGTTTGTTTATAGGCAACTACCTGGTACCTAATCATGTCCCTTATTCTACCATCCTGTATATAATACATACAAAAGCCAAGGTCAAAAAGAGGTCACCTATGAAAGAAAATTCTTAAATCTGTACTTAAGATAGGTCTTTGGCTCAAAACTCCTTCAAACATCTAAACTAGTCCTTCATTAATTACACAGAAAGCTATGGTCTTTTACTTCAAGAAACATTTCAGTAAACCTTCCATTGAGTGGGGGAATGGAATTAAACTATTTACTGGTACATATTAGAAAAATAAACCCAATTCTGAAAAAAAAAATCAGGTTATATGAAGGTAGAATCACATTTGGTTTGTAAAGTGTGAGGCTAAAGGTTGACTGGGCTACTCATAAAAAAGGTAAAATAAAAATTTTTTTTAAAAAAATCAAAATAAGTCAAATCATGGGCAACTGCAGAGAAATTCTACTGGTTCCACAAATCTTTTTAAACAAACGAAGACAATGCAGATGACAGAACTATGGTGTCTATTTACAGTCCTTCAAGTCTGAACCAGTCATTTGGAACTCAGTTCTCAGGTTGGATTTTCCTGGTGGATGCCTCAAACAGAGTGAGAATCGTTCTCACCACTTAGAATGTACATTCTGGGAAGAGGTCCCAGAACCAGGACTAGGTCTGATATTTTCTGCAACCCTACCTGGCCGACCACTGTACTCTAACAGCCAGTGTATGGTAAAGGCTCAACAAAGAGCCGAGAAGTCACATTTTTCTGAAAGGCTGAACCCAAGTATTAAGCCATTTGGTGAAAGGAAACAAGATATTTTTAAAAGAAATTACCTCACATCTGGGAAAACTAAGTCAATGTTCTCTTACTTGGCCTATTAAAAAAGGGCAACCTGGAATTCAGCCTCCTAACTGTGAGGAGGACTGCCAGAAAGATAAGGATGACATTAGATGAAAGGGGCAACTCATTAAGAACCCCTCCAACAAGCTAGGCACAGTGCTAGTCTTTGGAGAACATTTAAATGTCTGAAAAGCATTTTAAAAAGTAACATTGTTTAGCGTACTTAACTGTAGACATTTTCCTCTTTGTTTAAAAAACACTGAATGTGGTTCAAAGCAGTTAGACTGCCTATTCAACAAAGCTCAAATAAAATCTTTAATAAAATTATCAGCATATTAACAAAAACAACAAATCTTGCCAAAGGATTACTTTGCTCCTCAAAACTAGTACTTATGATTAAATAGAATCAATATTTTCAGAAAAGGTGCTTCACTGTATATATGTTGGTGTAGCTGGTGCTTCAATATTATTTTTCTTCCTATAGTGTTTGTCTACTGAGTCTACAGAACTCAATAGTGGTTTGTTGGATCAATTTAAAAAAACATCTCATATATAATGATCCAGAAGATCCTGTATGCTTATTAAACTGAATGATGTTCCCCTCATCCACCCCAAGCATCACGACACACAAAACAGGGAAGATGCAAGTTCCTCAGTTGCATTTCTCTTTAATCTAGAACTTGGTAATAATGAACAGCTCTAATCACAGACACTCATTGAGAATATGCTCATCTACCAATACTCCTATCACTGACAAATCACCTTCAACCTGTGATCCAAATCTCTCAGTTTCTACAAGCCATCATTTCATGAAGAAGAATGTTTAATTAAATAAAATGAGCAGAAATAAATTTAAACTCTGCACCCAAATTCTTGACATACCTTATAATTTGTAACCTAGAGAAGTGACAGAGACAACTAATTGAAAGAAAAATATCTCACTTGGAGGGAATTTTATGTCCTGTAAGTTTTGAATTTTGAAACATTTGAATTATGAAATTCAATCAATAGGTGTTTAAAAAATACTCCTCCAGAAAGCGGTTTATTGTTAACATTAACAAAAAACCAGTCTTCCTCCTCAGTAATAAGAAGTCAACTAGGGGGTAAAAAACAAAACAAAAAAACAAAACAAAAGCGGAATACACCAACAATTCTTACTCCTGTTTGTGGTGAAAGGTTCTCATTCCTGATCCAGAGAGAGAAAGGAAGCACCTTTTGTGTTGAATTAAATTTGTTGGCAACAAAAATAGTGTTCTCCAAAGCAATGTATACAAAAGCAACGCCTGGGACTTCGAGCGGGATTATGTTGAACACGCATGACACACAAAAGGAAAATGTTCATTACTTACAGATGTGCCAAGTTGTGCTTTCTTCCTTTTTTGGAATATCAAACAGAGGGAAAAAGTATGTAGACATGTTATTATAAGCAATGCTGCCTTTCCCCCTCTCAAACTAGAATATTCCAGTATTTATTTTGCTATCTATATGACCACAGTTTAGACTAGAGTAAAAATAGAAGCCATGTGAGTCTAACCTGAAAAGTCCCAAGTGCTGGAGAGGGTCAGTATTAATATATTCTAACTGAAGTAATGAGATTCTGTTTCCTGGTGGAGTTTGGCAGGAAAGGAGGAGAAAGAGATTTGGAATTTATTTCTTATTCAGAAGTGTTTTGTAAAAACTAGCATAATGGAACAGACTCCAAGTTAAGCACAGGAAGCCAACAAGCTCTGGTTTAGATTTAATAATTCACTCGAAGGGATTTTCAACTGCTATAATTTTGGGTTCCAAGGCATAGCCACTTACATTTTCCACCATATATGGGGGCTGACACAGTGCCACAGGAAGCCTATGGGACAGGAAAATGGGAAAGACCTTAGGTCCAAAGGACACACCTTTCCCTTCCAGGCTCTGGCTGATGTGGGAGAAAGAACGTGTGCCCCACAATTGATGGATAGAATTTCCAACTGAGCCTGTAATGCAGAGGTCTAAGCTAGCACTGAGTTTGAATGCTAATAGGAATATGGGACACTTTACTAGTGGCCAGTAAAGAGAAGCTTTGACTATTGAATAGATGCCAACTAACAGAAATTGGCCCAGGCCCTTTGAGAAGCATGATGGCAATGTGTTTTAAAAAGATCTGAAATCTTTTATACCATCTGACCAGATATTTCTACTCTCAGGAATTATCCTAAATATTCTAAAAACAAGAAAAGTTGGGATGTGCACTATTGCATTAAAAAAATATCACTGAGTATGTCAACTATACCTCAATTAAAAAAAAAAAAAGAGAGATCACTGAGACAACCTGAGTATCAACTACAGAGGAGTAGCTATGTAAATTATGTATGATACATGAATTTTCTCATGATAGTCATTAAAAATCACATACCATAGAGAAACAAGGAAAAATGTTTAGACTACACATTAAATTTAAAAGGCATATGTTGTTTTAATATTTTCTAATATTACAACTCTATTAAAATTTCATATTGACCAAGCATTGAAATGGGGATGGAAAATGATGAGAGTGTGTGTAAGGTGGGCTTGTGAATTACTTCTTTCCTGTTACATTAAAAAAAAAAAACAAAAAAACAAAAAACAACAACATACATGGTGGTAAGTGCACACAATGCATATGACCAATGAGTCATGGTCACAAATGACCAAGGACCAGGTTCCAAACAAACTTATTTATTAATTATTTACCAGTGAATACATTCAAACACAGCCAGATGCGTTACATAAAGAATGTAAAGAAAGTACCATGGAAGTATATGGGTGTATAAGTGACATGCATGAAAAAAAGCACTCCAGAAAAGTGCCACAGACTGACAAAATAGTACTTCAGCCACTCCTGATCCATTTTATCTGAAGTCACAAAAACAAAGGTCTAGTAAAATAGATGCATATTCACAAAATTCTTGGTTACAAAATTTCCTTAGTTTAATCACCCATCTCATTAGCTACTGTTTTCTCCTGGGTTATTTAAAGCAAGGAAGGCACTCAGCGTCTAGGTGTGGCTGTCTGGTTTCTCAGTGAACAAGTTGCCTTCCAGCTTAGTCCTCACCTGCAGAGGCTACTACCTGAACTCAGCTGGCCCCACAGATGTCCCACACTGCTCCTGGTTTTCAGGGTCCTTCTACTACTTACATCATCTGTCTGTAAGGGGAGCCTGTCGTTCTGACTCTCTTTTTGCTGATTCTAGAAAACCTTTGGGTTGACACAATGACTACCTGACGTAGGAGGACTTTTTCAAAGAAGATATTTGCAGCTGGTTCTTTATACTGGAAGAAATTCCCCAAGAAATAGAACCTCCTGCACCATGACACCTGATGCAGGAACATGAGCTCCCAGCCAAAAGGGCGTACTTCGCGTGGGCTGTGTATACAGTCATAGGACCTGTGCGATCTCTAAGCAAACGCATTTTAGAAAGCGCTCCTGTTGGTGTGCTCAAGTGCTGTCTTGACTAATTCATCTGAAGATGACATTTATGGTCTTGCCAAATGAAAAGAGACTTGTGAACAGTAATATTTTTTTCACCAATGATAAATACTTTATTGGCTGTGCAAACCGACACGTGGCCAAAGCCTTCAAAAATCCAAAATGTGATGTAATCCATCCAGCGCTGTCTTCTGTTTTTCTGCTATACCTCTATCAAAATCTGCATATGAAGACATTCTGACATTCTGCTGATGGCACTATATACTCTCATTTTTATGATATGAGGATATGGAGGATGAGGGAAAAGAGGCAACTTTGCAAGATGGTAAAATTACACGCTCAATTAAAAAAATATTTAAAAAGCACTTTTGGGAATATATTTAAAAAGAGCATTATTATTTTTTGCCCGCAAATGAGGGTGAGTCATAGTAATTCACTAGTGATAATTAAGTCTCAGTTGGAACACACATTCAAAAGCACCATTTCTTATTTTTTCCAAAAATATAGGAGATAAAGAAAAGGAAAGTTACAAGTCAAAAACATATCTGACCACCTCAAGGAATTTTTTTTCCTCCAAGTGAATCCAGTAATTAAAGCAGCTTTCTACCAATTCTGAAGGAAGCCATACCAAAGGCCTCTGTGGCGATTTAGCACCCAAGGGTATTAAATAAAATTTGATGCTGATAAACCTAATACTATTTTCTAAAAATTCTCCAGGATCTTCAATTCTTCGCAAATTAATGGATCACCCTATTCCTGAAAGTGTCTTCTGTGAAACAACCAATGGCAAGGTCTATATAAAAAGCAACCCCATTTTAGGATGAAAACCACCTGGACTACCTGTTACATCTTTATTTCTCAGAGAGCAGAGTCTTAACTGAGAATTAAAAACCATGGAAGCCCAATCTGCATTAATGATCTCTCACTAGGGTTCTGTCACTTGCTTTTCAAATGGGACCCATTTCTAACAGAGTTAACTGCTCCAGGCACCCCGCCTCCGATGGTGTCTCTTCCTACAGAGTAGAGTTTATTATTTAATTGGTACAGGGTCAACGTACAGCCTGAGAATAACTGGGTCATGGAGCTCATGTGTAAGACGCCCAGTGAAAACACATGCTCTCCTCACTGGTCTCAGAATATGGAGGCTGGGGAAATATCTGTTACTTCTAATTTCAAATGAACACACCTGCCTTTAGCCAAGGCTCTGGAACAAAGACATACTTCCGACTCTCTCTCTTCCTGCTGCTTAACCTTACACACTGCTCAGAGAAAAATAACTAGCTTTTTGCCCCTCCTGCTTTGGAGGCTGAAGAATGTGGCTGAATGACTGCAGCTCCCCGGGTAACCTCTTTTGTCACACAAGCCAGCAGCTCCTCAGCTAATAGCCTTTCCTCTGCCTTGCTGCCCTGGCCCACCCTGGCCCACCCTGGCCCACCAGTGATGGCCACAATCCCTTCAAATGGTCACATTGCAGCGCAGCCCCATGGAAACCCATTTGGAACTGTTCAAGCTCATACCAAAGAATAATGTTTTTAATACAGATTGTTCTCTTTAAATTCTTTACAAAAGCAGCTGTAATCAATCGTGCTGGGGGGCTCTATAGAAGCTGCCACTTGGAAAGCACTAATATTGATTATTTTCCCTTTCACGGCTTTTAAGAAAACAATCCCACGCTAAGAAACCATAATCAATTTCTCTAGACTTTGCTAACATAAAACAATATCTAAATTAAAATACATTACTTAAATTAAATTTAAAAAACATAGTATATATAAGAAATCCATCCATTATCCTGCCTTTCATTCAAGGGACGTGTTCGCTTTTAATTCAGTTGAACAAATTTAATCATTACTAATACATTGATTAAACCTCAGCAACCTTTGTAAGAGTTGTTTAGCAGGTGACACTAGCTGAAAGATTAAAGGGAAATCTGTCTTCATTTGAGATCTGGCATTTCCCATTCTTCATTTGCAAGATAGCATACTATTTTAAACTCTGTGCCTATTCTTAGAGAAAACTATCAATTTTTCCTGTGTTTATAGACAGTCATGATTCCAAGTGGTCACATCCTGACAGACCTTCCAAATACCAGAATATTTTAAATCTTTTCACAGGAATTATGGTAGATATATTATTCTGTCAAATTAACCTTTCTACACTAGGCATCTTAGAAACTCAAACATTTCAAAAGGCAAAAAGTCAATATTTAAAGCTACAATGTATAGTCAGTGCAATTTGGCATTTTCATTTAAAAATTATATTAAAAACCCTCACCAACATCAACAGCCAATTTCCAGATTGGACATTAAGGTAAAGTACAATTTATTGTACATCTGTTATCTGTACTTCTGCTTAGAAGAAGAAAAAACCCAAAGATTTTGTGAAAATGCCATACATAAAACAAATACAGAGCTGGAATCTAAGCAGACTGACAGCCCATAATATTTTCTGTCAACATGGCACTTACCACGTGAGTGAAATTAAATCTAATCAAATCCAAAGAGCTGTCAAAAAAAGTAGTAAACCAAGAAAACTTAACTATCATTTGCTTTGCTTCCAAATAAGAGTAATTTCAATTTCAAGGCAGTGAGCTACAATTTCTGCAGCAAGTATCTGATACTCATTCAAGGTTTCACATTCCTGGCATCCAACAATCACAGGAGGTTACTGAAGGGATGGGTATACAATTTGCAAATTTATTAGTTGAGAAGTTTAACTCCCTCTCCCCACCTACCTCAACCCCTCAAATTAGAGAAGGCCCCTGCTTTTTCACCACACTAAAGAAGCAAGAGCTGAGAGTTCTGTAAAACTCCTTAACACTGGCTGATCAAGGGCCTAAACCTTTGTGAAGCGCTACCTCCTGCGGCTGACACACAAGGAGGATTTCACAGCTTCACTGGCCCGGCAGCCTTTTTATCCCCAGTAAGTTATTTTAAGCAATTTTTCTCCAGCAAACAAATCTCTGGCCTTCCTGTCTTCCATTGTAAAATTGCTGCAGCACAAAACAGTTAAGCACTGAAACCAGAATCAGCCTGGTCAACTAATTTCAATCCCATCCTTCTATTTGAATTCTCTAGAGCAAGGCTGTCTGATAAAACTTACTATGACAGAATGTTCCATATGTACCTTGTCCAAAATGGTAGCCACTAGCCACAAATAGATGACTATCGAGCAGTTGAAATATGGCTAGTGCAACACTGATTTTTTTATTTTATTTATTTTTAATCAACTTAAATTCAAATACTGGCTAGTGCCTACTGTATTAGTATACTAGTTCTAGAGGGAATTTTAAAGCAGCTGTTGGAAGCCTAGATCAAAGTCCTCTAACTGATGCTGGGCTAAGCTGCTACAGGGTTAAATGCTCTCTCCTTAAATAATAACTTCACATTAGTAGAAATTAATGCCTAACAACACAATTGCCTTTTCCATCATAACTCTCCCTTGGCATAACTCTCCCTGTCAGAAAAATTAAGGATTCAATCTAACTAAGCCATTTAATAACTATTTATCAAACACCTACTATGTGCCGAAATGTCCTATCATTTGTTTAAAAATAAAACAGCAAGACTTGTGAATGGATAAACAAAATGTGATATAGCCAACAATGAAATATCATTCAGGAATCAAATGAAATTGGCTATCAAGCCCCCAAAAGACACGGAGGAAACTTAAATGCATATTAGTAAGTAAAAGAAGTCAGTCTGAAAAGGCTACTTAATGTATGATTTCAACTATATGACGTTCTACAAAAGGCAAAACTATAGAGACAGTGAAAAGGTCACTGGTTGCCACAGGCTCAGGGGGAAGGAGAGCAGGATGAACAGGGGAAGATTTAGGGCAATGAAACTATTCTGTATGAAACTATAATGATAGATACATGACATTATGCATTTGTCAAAGCCCATAGAACTGTACATAAAATTTGAACTTTAATGCAAATTATGAACTATAGCTAATAACAATGTACCAATATTGATTTGTTAATTACAATATATACAAATGTACACAATAATAACAAATGTACACAATAAGGAAAATGGGGCGGCTGGAGGAGTACATAGAACTCTATGTACTATCTGTTTAATTATTCTATAAATCTTACAGTGTACCAGTAATGATGACGATGACAATGATGATGATGTCTATTAACTATCATGAAGCCCAAATGCCTGGAGAACTCCTAAGGCCTGCCCAAATATTCTACCCTGAGCTATGTTCCCTCCTTGAGGTTTTTGACAAACCAGCACACAAGACATGGTTCCTAGTTGCTAACAATGTGTGTACCTGGCTGTCTCAGCCCAAATGGCATCCCACTCAATTAGCTTCACCAAATAAGTAAGACATTTGTGGATTCCTAGAAGTAGTAAGTGGTCCATTCACAGTGGTGATAGTTATGAATTCTCATTCATTCATTCTTGCCTATGCTGTTGCATCAAGCAAGGTAGGAGACAGCAGACAGGCAAATGCCGTATTCTCTTGGGAAAATGGCTCATCTGTCTTTACGCATTAAATAAAGAGTTGCACCATTGTTCCTCCACTTATCTGTCAGAATCATCCAGGTATTCTCTGATGCATTAATAAATTGCAGGGGATAAAATCTCTAGCACATTGTGGTTTAAAAGAGAAAACTAAAAAAAGATTGTGGGGACAGAGCCCCAGAGAGCAGTTTCCTGGCTCTCAGCCTCACGTGGAGGGGTGCTGGCTCAGGTAGTAGATGGCCGTCAGCTGTGGCTAGTTGGCCACCAGCTGTAACCAGTGAGCCATTGGCCACTAATATAACTGCTGTGGCTACGGTAGCAGAAAAATGGGGGCTAGCAAGAAGATGGAGGATGAGCCTGCAAGTGGAGCGGTGAGGGTTGCGGACAGTGTGGATCCAGCCTCCAGTGAGACTATAGTGATATGACTGCCCTACCTATGGCTCCGTGGGTGTTCCTTTTTGGCCTCATGTGGGGACAAAACCCCAAAAAGCAGTTTCCAGGCTCTCGGCCTCACATAGAAAGGTGCTGGCTCGGGTAGTAAATGGCCATCAACTGTGATCAGATGCCAGCAGCTGTGGCTAGTTGGCCGTCAGCTGTAACCCGTAAGCCATTGGCCACTAATATAACGGCTGTGGCTACACTAGCAAAAAGGAATTGGGGCTAGCAAGAGGATGGTGGCTGGCAAGCGCGGACTGCTGTTAGGCAGATTATGTAGATCCTGCTTCCTGTGTCTCCAGCCCAGCCGCCAGCAAGAATATATTGGTTTGACTCCCCTACTTATGGCTCCATGGGTGTTCCTTTTTGGCCTTACCGTGTCCTGCGTTCTTGGGCGGGGAGCGGGAGCTGAGACCCTGCACGACAAATGGCGCAGCGAGCAGGGTCCCCTGCGTGACACCTCACCATATCCTGCGTTCTTATGTGGGGAGCGGGAGCAGAGACCCCGCAGGCCGCCCCGCACAACAAAGATATTCTTGGAACTGGGAAATCTAAACATGGACTGGAAATGAGAAAATATTATAGAAGTGTGGGGACAGAGCCCCAGAAAGCAGTTTCCAGGCTCTCTGCCTCATGTGGAGAGGTGCTGGCTCAGATAGTGGATGGCCGTCAGCTGTGGCTGGTTGGCCAGCAGCTGTAGCCATTAAGCCATTGGTCACTGATATAACTGCCGCGGTTACGGAGGGGAGCCGAGGAGAGTGAAGGAGGAGACTGAAGGAGAGTAAGGAGAGTCAAGGACAGTTGGTCAGTTGGCAGCAAAGCGGACAGCAGGTCGCACGTCGTGTAAACCCAGCCTCCAGTGAGACCATAGTGGTATGACTTCCCTACCTATGGCTCCGTGGGTGTTCCTTTTTGGCCTCACTATATCCTACGTTCTTATGTGGGGAGCGGGAGCAGAGACCCCGCAGGCAGCCCCGCCGGACACTCCGCACGACAAGAATCGTCATTAACTTTTTTATATAAGATAATGTCCTTACTCATAGGGGATGAATGCCAATGTATCCAGGGAGGAAGTGTACTGATGACCAAAATTTACTATCAATAGTACAACTCCCAAAAACACATATAAGAGAAAATAAAGCAAACATGGTAGGCTACTACCAATTATTGAATTTAGGGGGGAAGAGATCATCCTACCTGACACACAAAGACAGGAGTAGACCATTTTTATGTGTGTGGCTTTAATGGAATTTATGTATGTATTCAAAAGACTAAAAAAAAAAAATTGGAGGTAAAAATTATAGGCTATCAGTGGCTCAAATATTACCACCAGGAAAATAAAACTTGAGTTATGGGAAGGTTATTAAACAGCTATGTCAAGAGAATGACATTCAGAACTTCATCCCTATCTCCATCCTCACCAACTCCTTAATTTAATTAACAAGAAATTGGTGGTAGGACCAAACCCTAAATTATTAACCTATTATCTATTAATACATTAAAAGGGCAACCTGAAAATGCAAGCTGTACACTTATGATTTGTGTACTTTTCTCACTGTATTATACTTCAATAAAAGGTAGACTAAAACACACACAAAGAGAGCAACCTAATCTTAAAAAACAAACTCTTGTCCCTGGTCACAGCATTCTCTTTAACACAGGTTTGCATTTACAAGATTCACAGCAGGTGGATCATGTGCTTCTTTTCAAACACACCTGTATGTCTGGGCACTAAAGTCAAAGAGACGTCAACACTCAAACATCGTTAGCAGGCTTTACTTCTTATAGGAGCAAGGCAAATCCCCACACTATTTGTGAAGGAGAAAGGTTTAGATTTCTAGTTGTTTAGAACATGCATGGAATGGAATAATTTTTTCATGCTTCTTGTGCTTTCCAAAAGAAGTAAAGCATAACATAAAGATGGGAGGTGTTAAATGTCTTTCTCACAGAACAACAGCCCAGGACTAGATGAGTGCCTCAAAACCTTCCATAGAAAGCTCTCAGATGACTATGGACAGGTGGGATTCTGAACACAACAGTGCAGGATCCTACAGAATGTGATGAAGGCCTGGATTTGTTGCTTTTCAGGTAATGCAGATTTTGTACCTGGTAACCACAGACAACCACTCTTAGCTGGTTGTTGCTTGGAAGGGAAGGGCTGTTGTTTTTGCAGGGGGAATTATGATTTAAATTCTGAATAGCCAAATGGCAGTTCTAGATTAAAGTCTTGATGGGACAGCTGCTGTATACACCTGAATTCAGATAAACTGCAGGTAAGCTGTCTTGTTGCTGATAAAGCTGACAAATTGTAGCAACAATGATTTCATTTCTCTTTACCCCAAGTTCCCAGATGCAGACTTCAGGTCTCCTGGTGGCTCAACTACCAATCAGGGTCGTCCTCTGAAGACCCAAACTTGCAAGGCCCAGCCTTGCCAACACCCCAGAGAGGCTACAGACTTGAGAGGCTCCCTAGTCTTAAGATGCTGGTCACCATGTATCCATTTAAGGCAAGATTTGTGCAGGGTGCTAAGACCACAAAGCTGAAGATGAGCTAGGCAGAGGGGGAAAGAAGTGGAGGACAGGGAGAGAATAAGGGAAATTGAGGCAAAGGGAAATGCCGGAATTTCAGGAAGCAGGGCAGCATAGGGATCTCAGAGTCCTAGTTCTGAGAGTATGTCCAGGAACAGGAATGACAGCAGAGATGAGGCTGGGAAACGTCAGATCCTACAGGGCTTTGGGGGAAAAATTAGGGAATTTATGTTTATTCTGAAAACAAATGAGGGACTTTAAGGAGAAGTTCAAATTTGTGTTTTTGGAAAGATCAGGTGGAGTGTAATATAGATGATGGATTAGAGGGGCTGGACTGGATCAGGGCGATGAGTCAAATTATGGCAGTAATTTTGTAAGAAGTATAAGGTAGAGGGGTTGGAAAGGAGAGGATGGAGTCAATGGCAGTGATGTGGGTAAAATTTCCAGGACCTGCCAAATGATTGAATAAAACGTGAGTCACAGGATATAATGATTATTTTAAATGATACTAGTAGCTGCTGTCCTTACAGAGCATTTACTCCCCAAATACTCCCAACACCCAACAAGGCAGGTTTTATTCCCATTTACAACTGGAACTTGAGCGTTAATGATCACATGATTTGCCCACCATCACCCAAATATTAAGTCTAACACCCAAGTTTCCAATTTGGCCCTTCACTGACTCACAAATATAGAAGAAGCAGGTGTAGGCTCAGACAGCAAGTCATGCTGAGGCTGTATTTGAAGAATGAGCAAGCAGGACATGCTAGCAGGAGTTACTAAAGTTAGATCAGAAATGATATGGATAGATGATCGTTTCCTCCACTTATGTTGAGTGATTGGATTCTCCTAGTTCTTTTGGCCACTTATGGGAATGTCAGGCCACATGGTAGTGGGAAGTGTTGTGAAGAGAAACCAACCTTAAGTCAATGCTCCTGGACTGAAACTCTGAGGTTCAGTTTCCTTAACTGAAATAAGATGAGAAAACAGGAATGCCAATTTCCCAGTTTCAGGTGAAGAATAAAGAGATGCAGTCTGTGAAACAGCTAGTGAAACTGTAAAATAAAAACCCAATACAAACGGATATTTATATTTATGTGAATGTGTTTGCTCTTTTAGGCAGGCCGGGTACCATGTTTAAAAAGTGACTGACTATTCCTTAAACTCAAACCACCTCCAGGGAGGTCACACAGCTTTGTTCGTCTAGTCACAACCAAGCCAAGTGGTCACAATCATCTGGCAAACCCTGACATGAACCAAACAAAATGAACAAATAAAATAAGCTAATTAGGACTGAAAAATAAATGAAATCAGGATCTGTAACTAAGTCTAAACCTAACTCCACCTCCATATATAAACCTATTGAAATAAGGAATTCCTCACTAGGTTAGAAAGTGTTGAATTAATGTACATAATGACTTATATTAGTTGACCATTTGACAGTAAATACAGCTAACACAATGGCGACAACACAGCATGGGCAGAACTGAGAAATCGTCTAGAAATTGTGGGATATATTTCCCACAATTTGTTTGTGGCTCAGATATCAATAATTACAGAATAGGGGACAGAACACACCTCTATTGTTTTTATAAAATTAGCTTAAACAGCACGTAGGCTACCAGGAAATGTCTAGTCTTCCCAGGGACGCATAAGTATCCAGTCAACTTTTAAACTCCAAGGAACCTAGGGAAGTCGCAGTCACCTTTCCCATGCACATCACCCAAGATGCCCAGAGCCACTAGACCCATTTCACTGGGGAGTTCAAACATGACACAGAACGCCTCCACAGAAGACTGGAGCACAAGGCAGTAGTCATTATCACTGGCTGCATTCACCGGTCCCCAGCAGGTAGCCAGAGATGTTTCAAAGCCCAGAAAATGTTTTCATGAAATGAAAGATTTTAGGTATTAACCATCTTTCCCTGTAATACGAACAAACATTTCATCAGAGGCTCAGGAGTCAGACTATTAAGAAAACGATTTGTTCCGCAACACCTCCTGTAGGGTCACCTCTTATTGTCCTAGGCCCCCTGCTCCGGGAAAGGCAATAACAACACACAATGAGGCCGTCAAGGTGAACTCAAGAAACAGAATTTGGTCACAAAACTACCTGAGCAAGCACTGATGGCCTTTAATATAAGGGTAAACAAACCCCAACTTACCTTTCTAACAACGTTCCCCTACTGAGAAAGCCAAAGCTTCAATTTACTTGTCCTGAGCCAAGACCTGTCCAGAAGGAAAAGTCTACTTGTGCAATTATAATAAATGCCCCTGGTGACTTGATAGAGCCAAGATCCAAAGATGCTAATGAGACTATTATCTCTCCCTCTGGGTTCCAAAAGCCACCAAGCTGACAAACATGAAGGTTTATAAAATAGGAAATGTTCAAGGTACTGACTTTTTTATTATTTGTGACAGTTCTAGTCTGTGGCCAGCTAGGTTTTCTTCCAGTTAACACAGATTTGTTGGGGACTGCACTCCACAAGCCAACAGGACAGGGTGCTGTCCTCCGAGGTGCTCAGCAATGAACAAAAAATTAGAAAATGACGTGTGTTCTTTGCTAGCAGACCAAGCACATTACTGGTGAAACCATCAAATCTCAAATTACAGACAATATTAGGTTTAATCAGATAAAATTGCCATTTTGAAGGTCAAAAATATCAGCAATTTCATATGGTTTAGTGTACAGAATTTGCATTTTTTTTATTGCTTTGTTTCTATTCTCAAGTCAAGCAGAGTAGTATCCGTCACCAAGGCCCATAAGGCTGCATGATCTGCCCTCCCTTCCATCCTCATCTCATCCAACCTTTCCAAACATACAAATTTATTCACACCCCGGGGCCTTTGCAACAGCTCTTCATCTGCCTGAAACTCTTCCCTCAAGCTTCTGTGTAGACAATTCCTTCTCATTTCCACAAAAGTGTACAATTTTTCTTTTTGAAGACCTCTCACAAAGGTCTTTCCTAACCATTTTACCCATCACTCCCTATTCCAGCACAGTCCAACAGAAATATAATGTGAATCACATATGTAATTTTAAATTTTCTAGTAGTTAAAGAAATATTAAGTTAAATTCATATTTTGGCTTTTTAAAAGTTGTAAGGAAACACACATAAATTTAATCCTTTTAACTGTTTTAGTTGTACAATTCAGTGATATTAAGTACGTTCATATTGTTGTGTAACCATCACCAGACATCCCCCTCTAGACATCTCCCTAAACTGAAACTCTGTACCTACTAGAACCTTACCCTCAGCCCCAGTAACCATCATTCTACTTTCTGTTTCTATGAATTTGACTATTCCTCATATAAGTGGAATCATACAATATGTGTCCTTTTGTGCCTGGCTTATTTCACCTGGCATTCCTTTAATTTATTTAATCAAATATATAAAAAAATTTTAAGACGTAAAAATTATTCATGAGATATTTATAATTTTCTTTTCATATTAAGTCTTTGAATTCCAGTATGTATTTTACACTTACAGCACTTCTCAATTTGGACTGCCCACATTTCAAATGGTCAGTGGACACCTGTGGCTAGCTAGTGACTAAAAAGGGGGACAGCACAGGTATATTACATTACCTGGTTTTATTTTTTTCATTTACCTGTCTCTAGCTAAAAGTATTTTGTTCTTTATATATCTATATGCTTTTCTGATTCCACTCAGCAGTATATAAGTTCCGTAAGGGCAAGGGCCTATGTCTGCATTTTTTTCTGCACTAAGCTAGCATATATTAAATAGAATATAATCATATAAATATGTCTAAACAAATGTCTTTAGAGTTACGCTTTTACAAATGGAAGAATCTGTCCACCAAATATCACTGAGATCCTGTACTATCTGCATTGGAAACACCACTACAGACTACTAGTAATTGTTGCCTTTACAGGAAGACTCAATGGCAGCATAGGGTAGTGGTTAAGAGCTTAGAACCAGACTTGCTTGGCTCTGCTACTTACCAGATGTGGGGCCTCTCTGAATCTCAGGTTCCTTACCTATAAAATGGGGATGGCAGTAATCGGGCCTTCCTCATAGATTGCCATGAGCATTAAATAACTTAATATTTGTAAAGCACTTTTTTTTTTTAAACTTTCTCACCATTGAGCCCTGGCTATTTTGCATCCGGGTAGCACATCAGGACCAGAGCAGAAATAAAAGGATGGAAGTAGTGTCAACTATACTGGGGTCCAGATCACTGGTGATCATATATTTTTTTGTTAATTTATAAAATTGTTATTCCCATCCCCCCACTCCCTCCTCCTCTGGCAACCATCAACTTTTTCTCTACATCTAATGGGTTGGTTTCTGTTTTGTTTTGCTTATTCATTCGTTTGTTTGTTTATTTTTAGAGTCTACATATAAGTAAAATCATATAGCATTTGTCTTTCTCTGTCTGACTTATTTCACTTAGCATAATACTCTTTAGATCCATCCATATTGTCACAAATGGCAAGATTTCCTTCTTTTTTATTGCTGAATATATCCCACCGTGGTGTGTGTGTGTGTGTGTGTGTGTGTGTGTATCACATCTTCTTGTCCATCCACCAATGGACACCTAGGTTGCTTCCATATGTAAAGGTTGCTTCCATATGTAAAGCACACTTTGAACAGTGCCTGGCACACAGTAAGCACTTGGTGTGTTTGTTAGGTCAATAAATCATGCTAATACGTTCAGCTACTGCCATTTCAGGACTGACTTTGCATTGCTTTAGATGTCTTTCTTCTTTGTATAGTCTATCTGTACAACAGTGCCAGGATTACTTTGGCACAGGGCATACGTGCTTATAGCACTAACAGACCCCAATGTCCCCAGAAGCCAATCTACATTCTCCAAAAGGGTGAGCTAGAGGCAGGAAGCACAGTGGGTGAGGGCAGGACTCCAGATTCAAACTGAGTGACCTTTGAGAACACATTCAATTTTCCGTGCCTCAGGTTTTCCATCTATAAAATGGAATGATAATAATACCTACTTTATGGGTTTTTGAAAAATTAAATGAATTAATATGTGCCAAGCAATTTTTACAGTGCCTGGCACATAGTAAACAATCAGTAAATATCACCTATTATTATTACAGGGTCCTCCACAACTGGATTTGAACCTTTATAACTTCATTTCATTTAGCAAGTATTTAAGTATCTACTAAGTACAGGGTGCTGTGTCTATGTAGCTCTTCCTCTCATGGGAGCTTACAAGGGAGGTGAAAGGTAACAGCCAGTTATAATCCAGGGGGAGATGGTCTGCTAACGGTAGTACACTGAACTCTAGGAACCCACAACAAGGGAACTTAATCAAGTGCTGGGGTGGGGGCCAAGTAAAGGGATTCATGGAAGTAAGAATATCTAGGCTGAGACCATTAGGAAGAAGGCGGAGACAGCATGAAAGAACATTCTACCATTCTTATCCAAGCACCAGCCATATGAACTTCTCACTCTTCCTGATCACATAATGATTTTTCATTACTCTTTAAACCTCTTACTTATATTACACTCTGACTTATGTCTGCCTACCCCAAACAGATGAAGAGTTCCCCTAGTCACCTGTTTTTCTACCAAGTACATAAAATGTTCAATAAAGGTTTGTTTGTTTTTTCAGTTAGTTTTTTCTCTTTATTTTTTTTAAATAAGTGTTTTATTTTCAATTACAGCTGACATAGAATATTACATTAGTTTCAGATGTACAATACAGTGATTAGACATTTATATAACTTACAAAGTTATGACCCCAATAAATCTAGTTCCCATCTGACACCATACATAGTTATTACAATATTATTAACTATATTCCTTGTGCTATAGCCAGCATCCCCATGACTATTTTGTAACTACCAATTTGTACTTCCTAATCCCTTCTCCTTTTTCACTTCCCCAACCCCCGCCCCCAACTGGCAACCATCAAAATGTTCTCTGTATCTATGAGCTTATTTCTGTTTTGTTTGTTTCTTTTGTTCTTTAGATTCCACGTATAAGTGAAACCATATGGCACTTGTCTTTCTCTGTCTGACTTACTCCACTCAGCACAATACACTCTAGGTCTATCCATGTTGTTGCAGATGGCAAGACTTCATTATTTTTCATGGCTGAGTAATTTTCCACTGCATATGTGTATCATCTCCTCTTTATCCATTCATTCAATGATGAACACCCAGGTTGCCTCTATATCTTGTTTATTGTAAATAATGCTGCAATGAACAACTGGATGCACTTCTCCCTTGAAAGTAGTATTTTCAGTATCTTCAGATAAATACCCAGAAGTATGATTACTGGGTCCTTTTTTGTCTATTGTTATATAGACTTTGTTTCAAGGTCTATTTTGTCTGGCATAAGTATTGCTACCCCAGCTTTTTTTTAAATTTCCATTTTCATGAAATATCTTTTTCCCATCCCTTTTACTTTCAGTCTGTGTGTGTCTTTTGATCTAAAATCTCTTGGAGGCAGCATATGTAAGAGTTCTATTTTCTTATACATTCAGCCACCCTATCTTTTTTTTTTTTTAACATTGCAAGCATGTTTAATGAAGCTTATTATTATTATACATTGTCATTCTCAGAGACTCATTCTCAAAGACTTCCTGTACCAGCCAAACTTAAGAAAAAAATAATGGGCATGTCATATGAATCCCATGACTGTACTTTGTTTTTTTTTGTTTTTTTTAACAACTACTATGGCATTATTAGTTGTCAAAAAGCGTCACAGTTTCATGATCAGAAAATAAAGCAAGATTTCACTATTGTTTTTATAAAATTATTCAATTTCTAAAAATGTAAAGGATTATTTGCTTTCTAAAAATGTCAGCTTTGCCACATAGTGTTCAGAGAGCTGACCTCAAAAGAACATCTAGTTTTACCATCCATGGAGTCTTTATTTGTAACTGAGACCCATCTGAAACATCTGAAACACTTCTGATTGGAGCATTCAATCATTTACATTTAAAGTAATTGTTGATAGATATGAAGTTATTGCCTTTTCACAGTTTTAATCTTTTTTTTCCTTCTTCTTCTTAAAGAAATCCCTCTAACATTTCTTGTACTACTGGTTTGGTGGTGATGAACTCCTTTAGCTTTTTCTTGTCTGGGAAGCTCTTTATCTGTAGTTTGATTCCAAATGATAGTTTTGCTGGGTAGAGTAATCTTGGTTGCAAGTCCTTGGTTTCCATCATTTTGAGTATTTCATGCCAATCCGTCTAGCCTGCAAAGTTTCTGTTGAGAAATTAGCTGACAGTGTTATAGGAACTTTCTTGTAGATAACTAAGTGCTTTTCTCTTGCTGCTTTTAAGACTCTCTCTCATTATCCTTTCACATTTTTGGGTTTATCTTATTTGGGACTCTCCTCACTTCCTGGGCTTGTATGTCTATTTCCTTAACCAGGTTAGGAAAGTTTTCTGTCATTAATGCTTCAAATATGTTTTCAATTCCTTGCTCTGTCTCTTCTCCTCTCCCCAATGATGCGAATGTTGGTACGCTTGATGTTGTCTCAGGGGCTCCCTTAAACTGTCTTCATTTTATTCATTCTTTTTTTTTCTTTTTCCTGTTCTGATTGGGTGTTTTCTGCTACCTTAACTTCTAAATCACTTATTAAATCCTCTGCTTCACCCAATCTATTGCTGATTTCCCTCGAATATATTCTTCATTTCAGTTATTGTATTTTTCATTTCTTCCTGGTTCTATTTTATGTTTTCTATCTCCATTTTTTAATGTTTCCTATCTCTTTTTTAAAGTTCTCACTGAGTTCATCAATTCTTTCCCTAAGTTCACTGAGCATTCTTATAACGACTGTTTTGGACTCTGCATCTGGTAGATTGCCTGTCTCCATATTGTTTAGTTCTTTTTCTGGAGCTTTGTTCTGCCCTGTCATTTGGGACATGTTTCTTTGTTTCTTCATTTTAGCCGCCTCCTTGTGTTTCTTCCTCTGTATTATGTAGGGCTGCTATATCCCCTAGTCTTTGTATAGTGGCTTTATGTAGCAGGTGTCCTAGGAGCCCAGTGATGCAGTCTCTCTGGTCACCTGAGCCAGGTGCTCCAAGTGTGTCCCTTGTGTGGGTTGTGTGTGCCATCCTGTTGTATTTGAGCCTTGTTGTTGCTTGCACATCAGTGGGATGGATTGACCTTGGACTGAATGGTTGTGAGGACTGGCTGTGAATATGATGGAGGAGCTTTTGTGCAGGGGCTGAACCTACAGAGCAGGACTTGCTTTAGTGGGAGTCTAGTGCCTGCCCACTCTGTCCTTTGAATGTGTCTCCCTCGGAAGCAGCTGGGTGGTGCTCCAGCTTGGTCCAAAGCTGGACACCAGGTGTGCCAGCTCTAAGGCCTCCTGAGAGGATCCCTGCCACAGGTCAAGTTCAGCCATAGTCTGTGCTCTGTCTGGGACCAACTGGCATGAGCCATAAAGCAATCCGTGGATGGCTGCCACCTTTGCTGGGCTTAGATGTCAGTAGGAGGTACCTGGGAGAAGTTGAGGCATCTCAGCTAGCTGCCAATATCGCCAGGCTTGAGGCTGCTTAGCAAGAGGTATAGGGCATGTTGAGGCCAGATATTGCTTGTTTGGGTTCTGTGACCTTTGAGAGATTTTTAGGAAAGTCTCTTTAGGAAAGAAGCAATAGCCAAGACAGGCTATTTATATGGAAAAGCCACTTGAAACGGCTTGGATGGGCCCAAAATTTGGGTGAAGATGGGTCTCAGGGAATCATCAGGGCAGGGCAAATAGTGTTAGCTAGGTTGATCGAGACTCATATATGGCAGCTGCCTGGGTCTGTACTCCAGGAGAGGATGGGCTCAACAAAAAAACAATGGTTTCTACCAGCACTTCCGTGTGGGAAAAAGCTGTCCTTCCAGCCCTCTCCCTAAAGCCAGACAATTCAGTTTCATCCCACAAATCTCTGGTGCTTTTTGAGCTGGTGCACCAGCTCTGGAACCCAGAGCAAGTGAGTCCATCTGTGAATAAGTCCATGCGGGCCCTTTAAGAGGAACACCTGGGACTCCAGATGTCCTCTGTCTCACTCAACTCCAATTTCCGCTGGTTTTCAAATCCAGAAGTTATGAGGACTTTTCTTCCCAGCTCTGGAGACTGAGCTGGGATTCTTGGTGTGGGTTTGGGTCCCCTTGCTCCTCAGAGGGGCCCGTCACAGCCAAGATATCCCTCCCTATTTTTAAAACTAACACATACTTTTGGGACCAGCCGGTTCTGTCTCTTCACTCCTCCTGTCAGTCTCAAGATAGCTTCTTCTGTATGTTCTTAATTTTAGGTCTTCAGTTCAGCTAGACTTCAGGCAATTCTCAATGATGGTTTCTCTGTAGTTTATTTGTAATTATGATGTGGTTGTAAAAAGAGGCAAACACAGTGTTTTCATACTCTTGCAATCTTGACTGGAAATCAGAGGTTTTCCAATATGTGTTTTTTGAATGAATTCACTTTTCGCCTTGTTTCTCTGATAACTAAAGACCCACATTTCCAAAATAGCAGCCTGAGCAATAGTCCTAGATAAGGACTGTACTATCTAACTCCTGGCTTCAGCAGACCCATGCTCAATTTATAGAATCTGACGAATTCACATTCAACAAACTTGCCGATCCAAGAAAAGATGGCATTAAGTCAATCTCTGTGGTATTTATTTACACCTATGAATCAAGAGCTCCAACAAAAGTTTCACGTCCAGGTTTCCCGTTAGGCAAGTCATTGAACCTTTCTGACCAACATACATCACTCCTCCAGCCACCTTACCTGTCTAGCTAATACCAACAGGTGACAGTGTTCCATCACCAAACATAATGAGACCATGCTAGCAACTGGACAGATTAGTGTCTATGCCAGGTTTTGGTTATGCTTTAAAGATAGATTGTGAAAAATTCATTCAAGGTGCTTCCCCCCCTTTTGTTTTTTAAATTTATTGGGGTGACAATTGTTAGTGAAATTACATAAATTTCAGCCGTACAATTCTGTATTACATCATCTATAAATCCGACTGGGTGTTCACCACCCAGAGTCAGTTCTCCTTCTATAACGATATATTTGATTCCCCTTACCCTCATCTCACACACCCCACCCCCCTTACCTTCTGGTAACCGCTAAACTATTGTCTGTGTCTATGAGTTTTTGTTTCTCATTTGTTTGTCTTGTTCTTCTGTTGTTTTTGGTTTATATGTAACATATCAGTAAAATCATATGGCTCTCTGCTTTTTCTGTCTGACTTATTTTGCTTATCATCATACTCTCAAGATCCATCCATGTTGTCACAAATGTTCCTCTATCATCTTTTCTTACTGCTGAATAGTATTCCATGGTGTATATATACCACTACTTCTTTATCCATTCATCTATTGAAGGACATTTTGGTTGTTTCCATGTTTTGGCCACCGTAAACAAAGCTGCAACAAACATTGGAGCAAACGTGTCTTTATGGATAAATGTTTTCAGATTTTTTGGGTAGATACCCAGGAGAGGGACTGCTGGGTCATATGGTAATTCTACTCGTAATTTTTTGAAAAACCTCCACACTGCCTAACATAACGGCTGCACAAGTCTATATTCCAACCAACAGTGTACGAGGGTTACTTTTTCTCCACAGCCTCTCCAACACTTCTTACAATTTGTCTTGTTGATAATAGCCATTCTGACTGAGGTGAGGTGATATCTCATTGTGGTTTTTATTTGCATTTCTCTGATGATTAGTGATGTTGAGCATTTTTTCATATGTCTATTTGCCATTTGTATGTCCTCTTTGGAGAAATGTCTCTTCAGGTCCTCTGCCCATTTTTCATTTGGGATCTTTCTTTTGTTGTTGTTGAGTTTCATGAGTTCCTTGTATATTTTGGATATTAGCCCCTTATTGGAGGCACTGTTTGCAAAAACCTTCCCCCATTCAGTTGGTTGCCTCTTTATTTTGTCGATGGTTTCTCGTGCTGTGCAGAAGCTCTTAAGTTTCATATAGTCCCATTCGTTTATTTTAGCTTTTACTTCCATTGCCTTTGTTGAGCTCTTTGAACCCAAGGTACATAAGTTTAGTACCTATGTTTTCTTGTATGCAGTTTATTGTGTCAGGTCTTATGCTTAAGTCTTTGATCCATTTTGAATTACTTTTGGTACATGGTGACAGATAGCAGTTCAGTTTCATTCTTTTGCACGTGGCTATCCAATTCTCCCAGCACCATTTATTGAAGAGGCTGTCTTTCCTTCATTGTATGTTTTTAGCTTCTTTGTCAAAAATTGTCTGTCCATATTTATGTCGTTTTATATCTTGGTTCTCAATTCTATTCCATTGGTCTATGTGTCTGTTTTTCTGCCAATACTATGCTGCTTTGATTATTGTAGCCCTGCAGTACAAGCTAAAGTCAGGGAGTGTGATACCTCCAGTATTGCTCTTTTTTCTTAAGATTGCTTTGGCTTTTCAAGTTCTTCTGTGGTTCCAAACAAATCTGATGATTTTGTGTTCTATTTCTTTAAAAAATGCCATTGGGATTTTGCTGGGGATGGCATTAAATCTGTATATTGCTTTGGGTAATATAGCCATTTTTACTATGTTGATTCTTCCAATCCATGAGCATGGAATGTCCTTCCATTTCTTTCTGTCTTCTTCAATTTCTTTCAAAAATGTCTTATACTTTTCCGCATGTAGGTCCTTCACATCTTTGGTTAAGTTTATTCCTAGGTATTTTATTCTTTTTGCTGCAATTGCTAAAGAAATTGTTTGTTGTATTTCTTTTTCTGAGATTTCATTGTTAGTATATAGGAATGCAATGGACTTTTGTACGTTGATTTTGTAGCCAGCAACTTTACTGTATACGTTGATTGTTTCTAATAGCTTTTGGTGGAGTCTTTAGGGTTTTCTATATATAGCATCATGTCATCTGCAAAGAGTGATAATTTAACTTCTTCATTCCCAGTTTGGATGCCTTTTATTTCTTTCTCTTGCCTAATTGCTCTGGGAAGAACTTCCAACACTATGTTGAAAAGCAGAGGTGACAGAGGACAGCTCTGTGGTATTCCTCAACTTAGAGCAAAGGGCTTCAATTTTTCACCAATAATTATGAGATTAGCTGAGTGCTTGTCACATATGGCCTTTATTATGTTAAGGTATTTTCCTTCCATACCTATTTTGTTAAGTGTTTTAATAATAAATGAATGTTGTATTTTGTCAAATGCTTTCTCTGCATTAATTGATATAATCATACGATTTTTGTACTTTATTTGTTTATGTGATGTATCACATTGATGGATTTGTGGATGTTGAACCATCCTTGTGCCCCAGGGACGAACCCCACTTGGTCGTAATGAATACTCTTTTTAATGCATTGTTGTATTCGATCTGCTAGAATTTTGTTTAGGATTTTTGCATCTGTATTCATCAGAGATTTAGGTCTGTAGTTTTCTTTTCTTGTATTGTCCTGACCAGGTTTTGGTATCAGGGTAATGTTGGCCTCATAAAATGAGTTAGGGAGTACTGTCTCTTCTTCAATTTTTTGGAGTAGTTTGAGCAGGATTGTTATTAGATCCTCTTGAAAGTTTGGTAGAATTCACTAGTGAAGCTTTCTGGTCCAGGGTTTTTGCTATTGGGAAGGTTTTGGATGACTGATTCAATTTTGTTACTGGTGATCGATATGTTTAGATTTTCCAGTTCGTCATGGTTCAGCCTAGGAAGACTATATGTTTCTAAGAACTTGACCATTACTTCTAGGTTATTGAATTTAGTAGCACATAGTCCTTCATAGTATTCTTGGATGATCCTTGGTATTTCTGTGGTGTCCGTGATAACTTCCCCTTTTTCATTTCTCATTTTGTTAATTAGTGTTTTCTCTCTTTTTATCTTAGTGAGTCTAGCCAACGGATTGTCGATTTTGTTAATCTTTTCAAAGAACCAGCTCTTTGTCACATTAATTTTTTCTATTGTCTTTTTGTTCTCTATTGAATTTAGTTCTGCTCTTATTGTTGTTATTTCCATTCTTCTGCTGACCTTGGGTTTCACTTGTTCTTCTTTTTCTAGTTCTTTAAGGTGTAACATGAGGTTATTTATTTGGGATTTTTCTTGTTTCTTGAGATAGGCCTGTAATCATATAAATTTTCCTCTTAAAACTTAAAACTGCTTTCGCTGCATTCCAAAAATTTTGATAGGATGTATTTTCATTGTCATTTGTTTCTATGTATCTTTTGAGCTCTCCTCTAATTTCTTCTTTGACCCAGTCGTTCTTTAAAAGTATGTTGTTTAATCTCCATGTATTTGTGTTTTTTTCCTGCTTTCTTTTTGCAGTTGATATCCAATTTTAAACCCTTGTGATCAGAGAATATGGTTGGTATGATTACTCTTCTTAAATTTGCTGAGGCAGATGTTATGTTCCAATATATGGTCTATCCTTCAGAATGTTCCATGTACACTTGAAAAGAATGTATAGTCTGATGTTTTAGGATGAAGTGCTCTATATATGTCAATTATGTCCATTTCATCTAATGTGTCATTTAGGGCTGGTATTTTGTTATTTATTTTCTGTTTGGATGATCTATCCATAGCTGTCAATGATGTATCTAAGTCCCCTAGTATAATTGTGTTTTGGTCAATTTCTCCCTTTAGTTCTGTTAGTAGGTGTTTGGTATATTTTGGTGCTCCCTGATTGGGGGCATAAATGTTGATGACTGTTATGTCTTCTTGTTGTATACTCCCCTTTACCATTATGAAATGTCCATCTTTGTGTGTTATTATCTTTTTCACCCTGAAGTCTGTTTCAACTGATATTATTATGCTACACCTGATTTTTCTCTGGGTACCATTTGCTTGGAGTGTCAATTTCTACCCTTTCACTTTGAGTTTATGCTTGTCTTTGTAGCTGAGATGTGTCTCTTGGAGACAGCATATAGTTGAGTTTAGTTTTGTGATCCAATCTGCTACTATGTGCCTTTTTATTGGTGAGTTCAGTCCATTTACATTTAGGGTGATTATTGATATGTGAGGATTTCCTGTCATTCTATCTTTAGTTTTTGGTATGATTGTGTCTTCATTGTTTGTTTGCCTTTTTGTTGTTGTCTATTATTTCTGTGTCGTGATATTCTATGTTTCCCTCTGTTTCTTCTTTTATTACAGTACATATTTCAGTTCTGGATTTTTTTTTGAGTGGTTACCCTTAAGTTTATGTAAAAGAAAGTTTGATATTTAGACTATTCCATTTTCTTCAGCCTGCTTACTTTCTCCATTCCCATATTCCGGTTCAGGCCTTCACTCTCCCTCTTTTTCTGTTTTGGTTGCCACAAATTGTCCGTGTTGATGGTGGTCGAATATCCTCCTTTAGTATTTCTTGTAGTGGAGGTCTTGTACTAAAAAATTCCCTCAGCTTCTGTATATCTGGAAAAGTCTTTATTTCTCCTTCATATCTAAAGGATCTCTTTGCTAGATATATTGTTCTTCGCTCATAATTTATCTCTTTCAATAGTTTGAACATTTGGTTCCACTCCCTCCTGGCTTGTAGTTTCTCCTGAAAAATCTGATGATAATCTAATGGGCTTTCCTTTTTAGGTTGACGTCTTCTTTTCCTTGGCTGCCTTGAGAATTCTTTCTTTGTCGTTATTTTAGACAGCTTCAATACAATGTGCCTTGGAGAAGGCCTGTTGGGATTGAGGTAGTTAGGTGTTCTATTTGCTTCTTAGATTTGAGGATCCAGTTCTGTCCACAAATTTGGGAAGTTCTCATTAACAATTTCTGTGAGTATATTCTCTGTTCCCTTCTCTCTTTCTTCTCCTTCTGGTATGCCCATTATTCTTATATTGCTCTTTCTGATGGTCAGAAAGTTCTTGTAGAGTTCTTTCATTTCTTTTAAGTCTCAAGTCTCTTTCTTCTTCCATCCGTGTAATTTCCAGGTTTCTATCTTCGATGTCACTGATTCTTTCCTCCATCTGGTCAACTCTACTACCTAAGCTGGTTATTTGATTCTTAATTTCTTCTATTGAGTTCTTAATCTCCAGAAATTCCATTTGGTTCTTTTTTAAAATTTCAATCTCTTTCGTAAAATGCTCATGGCGTTCTTTGATATTGTTTCTGAGTTCATTAAACTGCCTTTCTGTGTTTTCTTGCATCTCTTTGAGGTTTTTCAGAACTGCAATCTTAAATTCTCTATCATTTAAGTCACATATTTCCATATCTTTAAGTTCCTTTTCTGGAGACTTCTCACTTTCTCTCTGAGCTGTCTTGTTGCCTTGGTTATTCATGGCCATTGCTGATTTATTATTTCTCTTCCTAGACATCTACAGGAGTGGCTGTGCAACAGGTTGATTGGAAGAGGTCTTTCTTTTGTTTTCCAGTACTTGTTGGTAGAATGTTTTATTTTCTCTCCGACTGCAGCCTTTTTTTTTCTCTCTCTCACACTGTAGTGCTATGTTTTCTCTGCACTATTCCAGCTTCTCACACAATGGGGGGATTCCCTTGGAGATGGGCTTCTCCTCTGTTAATAGTTCGTCTGGGTCTCAAGGTGCAGTTTCCGTGTGGGTATGTGGAGAGCTTTTGAAGTTCCAAAGCTCTTTCTGCAGCAAATTCAGAGCCCGTATGTTTCAGATGTTCTGTTTACTTCTGCAGGGATCCGCACAGATAGGTACGGCTAGGGGCGGGGTAAGTTGTGAGACGTGCCAGAGCAATGGCGGTGACCACCACCACAGCCAGTCCTGCTTCCACAGCTCCCTTTCCTTTGCCGGAACTAGTTGGGCTACGAATCTGTGTCTGCGGTCCACATTTCTCAGAACAGCAAATATTCTGTTCTTTTGATCTGACACTGTTACTGTTACGCTTCTAGCACCAGGTAGGTTGGGGCGGGGTGAGCTCTGGTGGGGGATAGGGAGGAGGTGGCTAGTCTCAGTGCCTAAGGCTTCCGTTCTTTGCTTGGCAATGCGGGCTTAAACCACCGTTTTCAGCCTTCTTCCCTCAGTCTTTTCTCCGAGGTCTCTGCCTTGAGCTTTGTGTTCAGCGGTGTTATATGCTGCCCCCTCAGCTGTGTGGGCCTTAAGTGGAGCCCTAGCAGTCCGAGTTCTTCCCTCTCCTGCATCTGCCGTAGTTCCGGGATGCAGAAAGCTCGGAACACTAAGCTAGGTCTGTGTCCTGCACCCCCGCAGCTCCGTCTCCTCACTTCTCCCTTCTCTCCTCCCCTGCTCGCGCCATTCGCCCACCTTTAGGTGAATTCAGTAGTTGGCCTCTTTTTGTTGCCTGTCTGCTGTGCTAGGAGTCCTTTGTGGAGTTATTGTTGTTCTATTAGTTGTAAATTCCAGGGGAGCTTTACAGAGGCTCACCTCACGCCACCATTTTGATGACCCCCCATTTTGTTTAAACCAAGTCTTTGAGTTGGCTAACAATTTTATTCATTATAGTAAACATTTCTTTTTCCACCCTCACTAGATGTGGTCTTTCATCAGAAGATGTGCCAAGAGTATTTAAAAACTTCTGTGGAAGACAGGAAAAACCCACAGACTTTATTGCAAACAGAGGGTTTACCTGGCTCCTACCTTGTATAACTTTGTAAGACAAAGCAAATAAAATGGAGATAATTCTCCTTTATCAATTCTAAAACATAAAATAAGGTTTCCTGGCCTATTAAAAAGAGACATAATTATGCCTCTATAAACAAGCAGTGGGAAAAAGTATAGACTTTAATGTGTGTGTTAGACCTGTGTTCAAATGACAGCGATATTTTAGAGGAGTTTCTTCCAAAAAATCAATATTGCAGGGCTACCTTCCACCATGGTTATAATGACCGCCTGCACATAAATGTCTAACAGTACCTGACACATAATAGGTTATGTGTCAGGTACTGTTAGACATTTATAGTACCTGACACATAATAGGTTATTATGTGTCAAAAAATGTTATTCCCATTCTACTTCTCAGAATACAGGTGGGTAATGAGGCTTTTATGGTAAAAATAAGTTTAGAAAAAAATATCTACGACAACTAGATATTCTTGTGAACATTCAGTCAGATTAAAGATGGTAGAACATTCCAACACTTAGGACTTTTATAAGACACTATTTTTTCTTCAAGCTACAATTGAGAAATGAGAATTCTTCCCTACCCTTTTGCTGCCAGATTTCTTGAAGTGAGACTCTGATGACATTTGATAGAAGTTGTTACAGCCATGAAATCTTACTAATAAATTTTCATTTGTGTAAACTTTAGAAGATAATCATATACTTGAACAACCACATAAAAACACATACTGACACACACATACACCCTCTTTAAATATAAATGTTTACAGTGGGATTAAAGTGTGAAAATAATGCCCATCCTAGGCCAGAATGATTTTTTAAAAAAAAATACTGCCAATCTCAGGGAAACTAAGAACAATCAGCAAAAATATTTTTGGCATGGTATATATATATATATATATGCATAGTTGTGTTTCATATAAAACTAATAAGTACAATAGTGACTCTAAGAGTTTCTTTAGGTATGTAAAGTATGACCAATTAAAACCTGTTATGATTCACATTTCTTCTTTTCCCCAGAAATGTTGTGAGTAGAATGATTGAAAACCCTTCTACAATATTCCTTATCATTCTAATGTATTAGCTGTAGCCTTTGCTTCCAGAACTGTAATACCATTAATGGTATTTATAACTCCATAGTATTAGGATGGATGAAATGCTCTTAAATAATCAAGAAATATTTAAAGTCTATGAGAGAATTTAAGTGTTTAAGTTCATTAATTTACCAAAGTCAATTCCAATGTTCCTGCATGAAATATGATTTTAAACTAATATTCTGTATTTAATTTTCTTTTTTTTCTTTTTTTATTAGTTTCAGGTGTACAAACAATGTAATAGTTAGACATTTACACCCTTCGCAATTCCGTATTTCTTTAAAACAAGCATCTAAGAAGCCCACAATAAAGTCAGCCAACATAAAAATATAATATGACCATGATATGCCTGATAAAACACCAGATATTTCATTCTGAGGCTTTACGTCTTTGACACACTTTCACATCATCCAGTAAAAGTGAAGACTCACTGCACCCATGTGCAGTAGACCAGGGAGTGGGCACCATCGACATCCAAAAGGATGTGAGTTCTACACAAGACCATACTGCTAATAAGTGGCATAGTGGCATAAGGGGCAGAGAAGAAGGAAGACTCAAGCCCAGGTCTTGCGGGTGGCATGCCCACTAACAGTATAAATCTTGTATGGGTGACAAAACTCAGGTATTTCAACTTCAACTCTATGATCTCAAGGTCATTGATTCCTCAATGATCCATCCCTGGGCCTTTCCCCTCCCATCCCCAGGGGAAACACCATTACATTCCAAATGTCTCCAAATTCTTCATGGAAATTTCTACACAGCCTTTTCAATCAGACCTTTCCAGGGATTGCGGAGAGAAATGCACTCTTTCTCCATCTATGTGTGATGTAGGTGAGCCTGACCAAGGAAAATTGAGACACAGCCACAAGGCAACACTCTTAAGTCTACAGTTACAGAAGAAATTGCTGTTGGTGTCCCCAGTGTTCAATTCTCTGCACCTTGTTCCTACCCTAATACACAAGACCACATGTGTATACAGTATTAGGATTTATATATGTTAAATGCTATTTATCCAAAACCCTGTTAAACTGCAACGCCACCTAATGTTTCTCAGCACAGAGAAACAATAAAGATTCTTTTCAGTACAATGATCCTATAAGACCCTGAGATATCTTCTGAATCAAAGATTAAGTCAATTTCAGTGACCAGTGTGATTTATCAGGACCTCATTGTACTCACCTATAAAATGAGAGATTGGACCTGAACATCCTTTATAAAGCTTTCACCTCTAGAAAAAAATTGAGAATTTAAAAAAAATTGATGATTAACAAACAGCAAACATTTAATACTAATACTAAACAGAAATCTCATTTCTAAAACAAACTTCAGACATAAGATCTTAGTGTATTAATGCGTAATATTCATTCATATAATAATTCATTCATATAATATTCATTTATAATACTCTGTAACTGAGATACTTGATACACTACATGCCTTAATGTACATTGTTTAATGTATTGTGATTTTCCTAAAACTTACTTTCCTTTCCTCAATGCATTAATTTTTAAAGAAAAAATAAATATACCTGGACAGAAAAGGATACCCCATTGCTGACTTATCGAAGTTTATGAAGCAGAGTGAAGAGTGTACAGAAGGATGACTAAAATGCAACAGCAGACAATTGAGTCAGTTTTCTAAAGGATTACAAAGTTCAACTGCCAAAACAATGAGCAAGGCGTTTTCCCAAAGCACTGTCAGGGCTGACTTCATCACTTACCTACAGGAGATAATAAAACTTGTAAGACAAACCATAGGAAAAAAAATTGAGAATCTTGAGGCATTTCCTTGCAAAGTTTTATTTCAGGTTAGATAATCAAAAGTTCAGAAGTGTATAGGAAACATCTTAGGTACCTTCACCAATCAGAGAGACTTCTTCAGGCTTTCACTTTAGGATCCTTCCAAAAGAAGCCCCATTAAATTAGAGGTCCCTTACCTCTCTGTGTGAGGTACACATGCAGCCAACGCATACAGCTGTACATTCAAGGTCTGCAGTCTAGGCCAGCCAAGTATAACCATAATGAGAAGTAAAGTGAAAAACCTTCTATTAGGTACTGATTACTTTCTAAGGAGTTCCAAATGCTCTATTCAAATTGCATCTACCCTTGGACATGCCCTTGCGACATTAAAAGCACTAAGGTACCTCTAATAGGCTATAGGCCACAGAGCTTTCCCACTTCTCTTCTCCCTACCTCTAGGTGGCTTAACTTTGATTTGGAATGGGACAAAGACAGGATCCCTACATTTAAGAATAAGACTGAAATGTACAACCTTCCCACCAGGACAACTGGGGACACCTGAGTCTTTCTGAAAGGGTATAATTACCAAGCCACCAAGCTATAAGACTATGCCTGGGCCTGGTAACAAAAGACAACCAAGATGCTGGTATAGCTTGACTAAACTGCTTTTGGAATACAGGCCTGTAGTTTGGTAATTGGCAGTTGACTGGCTGTAGGATTTGTTGGTCTGTAATGACAGAGTGTGGACATCAGTGGCTCATGGGTAAATATGGCAAGTGTCTTCATCCAATATGTAGAGAGGAAACAGAAGGATAACCTTCAATTCAACAGTGCTTTTACAGGCAAAGAGCCTGTCAGCTGGCACAGTAAGAATTTAAAGATACATATTTTTTTAAGTTCAAAACACAATTTTAGTACTGTTGTACATAAGCTCCAATACACAGATCTGAATAACTGACAGCCTCCTTATGAATTAAATTTATCTTTTAACCCAAATGTATGGAATATGGACTATAACACTTCCCTATCAGCTTTGAAAACTGCTTAGAAGAGCAGTCTTCAAGTGCAAGGTGGGGTTCCTGTATCACCAGCATCAGCATCACCAGACACTTAGGAGTACAGATTCTCAGAACCCTAAACCTACTGAAGTAGAAACTCTGGGGTTGGGGACCCAGTGATTTGTGTTGTAACCAGTCTTCCAGGTGGGTCTGACACTACAGTTTGAGGACCACTACCTTAGAAGTCTCAGAACAGTGACATAAAAGTAGAAAAGCATAAGATGTTTACAGAAAATGGGGGTATAGGGAGAATACTCAGCTTAGTTAGGTAGCAAGGAACAGGAGAGAAAATGTAAAATAATGATGACAGTTGGGTATAAAGGCCAGGAAATTTGAGGCATTGAGTAAATACTAGCTTAGGAAGACCAAAGTCTATCTAACTGGAAATTGTGAGCTCTTGAAAATTTGGAGAGTAGGAAGTGAGATCATTAAGAAGGGTGGGTTAGGAAGCATTGGCAAGAGCTGATGGAAGCCTGTCAAGAAGGCTGATCTAGAGCAAAGGTAATGGAATATGGACAAGAAAGAGATTTATAATGTCTCAGAACTGGAAACTTCAACAAGACTTGGCAACAAAGACATCTCACTAACACCATTTACAGAAATAGTAATGGAACAGATAAGTTTGGGAGAAGATGGGCAGATGTTGTTTTTGGTGTTTGACGTACCAACAGGGTGTCCATGGGAAAATGTCTATCAGGTGATTGGAATCATGAAGCAGAAAAAAGCACAGAGCCAGAAAAACAAATTAGGAGTGATGTGTGTGGAAAATGATGGTCTGAAGCCACAGAGTTAAGTGATACTACCAGGGGGAAATATAAAGGGGGGGAAAAAGGATGGAATTCTGTGAACAAGTCCCCTCTCCCAGTCATTAACCTATCACTAAATTAACCTTGGCCTTCATGGGAAAACCATCCAAGTTCTCAAATGGAAAATCTGGAATTTATGTTAGCCTGCAGATATGGAGAGAGAAATGGGGGTAATTTAAGCACAAAAGCTTTGCTTGAAAACAGCCTTAATTTAATTTTTGGTTTCATGAGAATAAAGAACTGAAGGTGAGGATTACCAGTTATATTTGTTTCAGAGGAATCCCTGGTTCTAGCAGTTACACAAAATAAGATAATTTTTCTCTAATTATCTTATCAGTTACAATTACTGGGTTAGGAATGAGGAGCCTGCAGAAGAGGAGGAAATGAGGACTAGACTTATACTTATTCAAAAATGCAGAGCCTCTCACTTTTACTCTTGACAATGAATGAGTCCTCTCCTCAGAAACTTCCATAGATACCACGTTCCACAAGGAATGCCCTCAATACCAGCTCCCTGCCATCCTTACTCCCCAGCCTTCAGAAATCCTGTCAAGGGTAAGCAAGGGAGGCTACTCCAGTGAAAGATGCCACCTCTTGTCCACTTATCTTTAAGTCTCTAAAAGATTGTGGAGGAGAAATAGACCCACATAGTCAAGTGATCTTCGACAAAGGGGCAAAGGCAGTACAATGGAGAAAAAGGAGGAGTTTTTTCAAATGATGCTGGGACAGCTGGACACCCACAGACAAAAAAAAGAAAAGAAAAAGAAAATTCTAGGCACAGACTTTACACCCTTCACAAAAATTAACTCCAAATGGATCATAGACCTAAATATAAAGTGCGAAACTATAAAACTCCTAAAAGATAACATGGGAGAAAATCTAAATGACCTTGGGTATGACTTTTTAGATACAACACCAAAAGTACAATCCATGGAAGAAACAATTGATAAGGTAGACTTTATTAAAATTAAAAACTTCTACTCTGTAAAAGACCATGCCAAGCATGTGAGAAGAAAAGCCAGAGTGGGAGAAAATATTTGCAAAAGACATATGTGATAAAGGACTATTATTTAAAGGTTGTATAGCAAGTGATCTTCCTTCTTATTTGACAGGGACTACCTGGCCACTCTTGCATTCATTTCTTTCCCCTCATCTTTTCTCTCAGTCCCAACCTCTGAGCTTTGTTTTTAGATTCTTTAACCACTGCTACCCAAATATCTTCCCATACTAATGTGTTTCAAATTAAGGGAGGGAACTGGGAAAACAGATTTGGTAAAGAAATTTGCTTTCTGATCCAGGCAAGAATTTCTTTGTTAAATCAATTGAACATGCCACACTGTTGGGCCATTTAACCACTGTGAAATCCAGTAGTACCAAGTGGCCTGTGAGTAAGAGCTTTCTGGAGAATAACCTTCATTAAGGCCATCCCCCTCACCTTGTGCAGTAAGGTTTGTGAATTCCCAATTCCCCTAGTCCTTCAGGAATGCAATGCTTGTTTATACGAGGTTCTAAATGTGCAGGTGTAGGCCTCAAGGGCATTGCTTACAATGAAATACTCCGCTTGCATATTCTTCCCCTCACCAGCGCTGTCTTTCAGGGATATTACTCTTCATTTCTTCTCTACTCTTTATCTCTGTACCAGAAGAAAGTCCACCTTGCTTGGTCAAACACATACTAGGCACACTTTTATGAGGATATTAAAAATTAGAGGGTAAACACTTCAGGCTGATGGCTGTGCTTTCCTGCCAATGTGTGGGACTGCTCATTCAAGTTTTGAAGAGCTATTTTGTCACTTTTTAAAAGACCATGCATGGGCTCTTACCTTAATATATGTAGGGAGTATATGGATGGTTTTAAGAGATCTGTTAACCTCCTGATTTTCTTTAATAAAATCAAGTATATGTGCACAGCTTTCATCAAATTCTCAAAGAGGTTTGTGATCCAAAAATAGCATAAGTACTATATACTAGGTTCTACAGGGAAATCCAGAAAAACGTTTACCTTAAACGTCAAACCCTATAGTCACATAAATAATAAAATCATAGCCTGAAAAACATAAAATCTGTTCTTTCAGAGCCAAACATTTGTTATACATTCCATTGTGTTCCAATTATTTTAAAGATTAATATTTGACACCCTTTAATAATTCAGCTACACACCCCTGTTGAATAATGAATGCATACGGCAAGTAACAAAAAGCACTTTTATATAAATATCCCTTAATCATCACAACAAACTGTGAAATAGATATTAACCATGTTTTAAAAATATAGAAAGACTTTACAAAGTTAAGAAATTATAAAAACAATTTTTAATTTTTCAATTATAGTTACATATATAATGTTATATGTAATATAACATTATATTAGTTTCAGGTGTACAACATAGTGATTAGACATTTATATAACTTACAAAGTGATCACTTGATAAATCTAGTATCCATCTGACACCATACATAGTTATTACAATATTATTAACTATATTCCTTATGTCCTCATGACTATTTTATAAATACCAATTTGTACTTCTTAATCCCTTCTACTTTTTCATCTCCCCAACTCCCCTCCCAATAGGCTACCATCAAAATGATCTCTATATATCTATGAGTTTTTCTGTTTTGTTTGTTTGTTTATTTTGTTCTTTAGATTCCACAGATAAATCGTATGGCATTTGTCTTTCTCTGTCTGACTTACTCTGCTCAGCACAATACCCTCTGGGCCCATCCATGCTGTTGCAGAAATTTTCTCAAGGTGATACTACTAATAAGCTGGGGATTGAATCTAGGTCTTCTGTTGTCAAAATCCATGGTAACAATTGATAAAATACTATTTAAAAAGAAATCAACTGGACTAGAACCGAGGGAAGGAGGAAGAGATAAAGTGAGAACTGTAGGGTGGGGAGAGTGACTGCTAATGGATGCAGGTTTTTTTTCGGGGTGGGGGTGATGAAAAAGTTCTAAAATTAGATTGTGGTGATGGTTGCACAACACTAAATACACTAAAAACCACTGAGTTGTATACTTTTTAAATAGATGAATTGTATGGTGTGTGAATTATATCTCACTAAAGCTGTAAAAAAATCAACTGAAAATTGAGGGGGGTGAATTTTTCAGTTTGTCATCTTTTAGATTAAAATTAACACTAACTTTAAAACTAACATTTGGTTTTATATGAAGCCTTTGGTGTTTTGTTTCTCCAAGTATCTAAAATTCATTTCACATTAGGAAGTCCAGTAGTAACTGGAAGAGAAAAGTTGGCTTACTATTCTTGGGTTAATTCCAACTTGGTTAGAATGTCTTGAAAACTCTTGAGTTTCATCTAATTCCCTTCTTGTAGAACAGAATTGCACTCTCACTTAGAGAAATATAAAAATTGAGACAAAAATCTAATCCTTCGAAAGGTTTAGTCACTGAATCATTATTGATCATATATTAGGCTAAAAATGTAGGGCCAAAACCTATAGGAGACAGTATCTGTTTACAGGTATATGTTTACAGAAACTGCAAATTATACTAATGTCATGAGAAGTACTCATGAACATACCAAATCAAGCTTATCTTTGAACCGCAGTTTTATTCTACTTCTCTCTTCAGAAATCTTCATAAGCCCTCTTATGACTTATTAAGCCCAAAATCCTCTGCATGGCTCCACATTTCACCCTCATTTCCCCTTTTATAATAACCTCAAAGTCATCACTTACCTCACTGTCCCACCCTCAACTCCATCTCTGAAATAGTGGTGATGTCCCAGAAATCCCTTCCTTTCTCCTCTTTAGCTGTCAAACTCCTAAATCTTTTAAGCCCCACATCAAATTTCACCTCCTTCTTGGCCATTCAGCCTTGACTCGCCTCTCTCATGTCATCATATCTCACCTAGTCCCTATTAGCCCATGTGCTAAATATGGGAACCTTGTCTCTACCACTATTCCTTGTGAAGGTCCCATATAGCAACCTCCTTGCCCAGAACTGAGCATAAAGTAGATAACTTAGTCATTAAGTTACCATGAGAAGATTTACTCCCCATTTTCAATAAGTCAAGCAAAAATAGGTCTAAAAATAAACTAGTTCCTCTACTAGCAATCTATGAACTAATTTAGAAATTACATGTGACTTTTAAGATAATGTATGATTTAAGCATTTTCCACTGAGGTTTTACAAATATATACTGCTTAGTTTCATTTGATTTATAGAAATGCTTCAAAAATATATATTTGATTTATATGGATTTAGCCTTTTAGAAATCACATTCATTCATTCAATAAATCTATATTTCAGAGAACCAATTAAGTGTCGGGAACTTAGTCAAAGAACCCTAAACCAAATCTCAGGAGATAAAATTCAGAAATTCTTCATCGTTATGTTTACTTTGAAACGATCTCCTCTCTGCGTGTCAAGGATATAATTGAAGACAAAGACAAATCACTAACACAAGTGCCTAAACAGGCAACAAACCTACCAATGAGGGCCCATCAGTTGCTGACCACAAAATCACCATCATCCAGCTCTTTTGCGTGAGCATTGCTCCTGGCTACCTAAATCTTGAGCCAGAATCACAAATCCCCTTCTCCTTTCCCAAGAACTAGAGCAAGTCCAGCTATTTTCCTCTCACCCTGTCTCCACCCAACAAAGCAGCATGTCTGAACCCTAGCAAACCATTTCTAAAATGACACACAGCTCTACCCTACACTTATAATCTCTTCAACTGCCAAGAACAGAATGGATCCTTCTCTCAGACAGGTTTCATGCAATTAGAACTGTTCTAACTACTCATATGTACCAATTATGGGCTTTATTTACAAAGTACACTAAATGTGGACATGGTTTAGACACGCCCTGACATCTAGCTTCAGGATCAGTTTAATGCACTTGCATTCCTCCTGTACTTATGTATCTTCCTTAAAAAAAGTCCCAGCCTGGCATTCTAGGACCTTCGTACTACACAACACAGCTACTGTGTTCTTGGGTTTAAGGCAAGTATCAAAGAGAGAAAAATATTGTTCAGCAAGAAATGGCACCATTCTCATATACACACCAACTGACCAGGCACATGGCAAAATATTTAATTGGCACAATCCTAAAAGTAGTTAAAAGTCTGTGTCCATGGGGTGGGGGCAGTGGTGTAGCCAGAGAAGGAGTAATTTCCATGTTTAGTTTTTTTTTTCTTTCAAATATAAAATTTCCTACTAACGCTGGTTTATACATAGTTAACTTCTCAAATTATCAGCCCCAAAGAGAGGAATATAATGGTAGGAAACCTGAAATAACATTACAAAAATAATCCAAACCATAAACTTAATAGTTCAAGTTTGACTTCCATGTCACTTAATCACACTTGAACATCTGTGTATGTGGGATATTCTGAGAACTCAATCCAAACAAACTATAATTTAACAATCAAGCTCAAGAAGAAGTTAATAAGTCTAGCTAACTTTCACTAAGATTAACAATTTATTATAGCCCAAGCTAGAAATATACTATTCTTAGACAAAGAGAAAATTTATACTATCTCTAACCTTCTGTGCAGCAGACAAAGTAGTATGTAAATTTGTATGAATGCCTCAACTTGCAGGGTCAATAAAGGGAGTTTGAGAAATGAACAAAGGAAGGACATTGGTGCAGAAAATGCTATAACATTTGAAGAGTAAATTTTGTCAGGAGTAACTGAGAAGTGGCCTCATTCTCTGAAAACTTCCAAGATCATGAAGTATTATAAACCAAAGGGAAAATTTTTCAAATGTAGCCTACATTATTAAATTCTAACAGTGACATACATTTGTGTTTAAATGTTTGTGCAGCTCCTGTAAATAAATACTACTATTTATTATCTGCCTACTTTTATTGGGTGGCTTTGAGCAGCTACTTGAATCATTCTCATTGCTCTGTAAACATGAGAAAATGCTAACATGGAGGAAAAAAGACAACAGAGCTACAGCACTTCATGCTCAATAAGTATTGGTTAATTGACTGGAGTCAGAACTAAACAAAACAAAGGATTCCTCATTTGTTCAAATCTAGCTGAGTGCTATACCAGCTACTCTTAATGGACACTAACTGAATCCCATGAACTCCCCACAATTCTAATGGTCTAAGAAAGGAGACAAAAAAAAGTCTGTATCATTCATCATCCAGATACATGAGACCTTCTGTGCTAGATAGCACTCTAGAGGCTGAGAACATAATGGGTATGTACTGTAAATTTTTAAAACTTCCTAGTTTCCTCATGCCTCAACATCCCCACAAACAGGCTGTCAACACCATGCCCAGCCAATTAGCTGCACCAGTATGATAAAGCCGGTTCTTGTCACAAGTTCCCCTTCTTGCCCTCTCTGGTCTCTGACCTACTGACATTCAATGAAATCCCCTCAATCCTTTTGCTTGTGTACTCCCCCAACCCCAATAAAGGAACGTGTCAAGGGACGACACTCTGACTCAGTTCCCCATTTGCTTGGCTGAGCAGGTTCTCTGGGTGCTCCTCCCTGCATGGTTCACCTTGCCTCCCTCTTCTAGAACCTGTGAGTAAAATAACTCCATTAAATTTATATGCTTCTCCGAATGTAATCCCTGCAGCCATGTTGTAATGATCCTTAAAGACCCCACAAAGGGGACTTACTTCCCCATTTATAACACAGGATGCAAAATTAGACAAAGTCCCCATCCTCTGGAGCTTGGTCTAATGAAGGAGACAACCAAGTGCCACAAAAATAAACTGTAGAAGTAAGTGCTTCCATGGAGAAGTGAAATTATGAGTGTAAGGCGGGGAAGGTAGATCAAAAAAGACTTGCGCTGAGACCTGAAGAACAAATAGGCCTTAACAAGGCAAAGAAGGAAAGGAGGAAGGAAAAGAAGCATGGGGTAGGAAGAGAGTTCTATAAAGAGAGAGCAGCTAATGCAGAAGCTCCTGGAGGGAGGAAGCTGGGACCATAGGAGAGGCTGAAAAGCAACCCACAGGCTGAACAGCAGAAGAGCAGGCAAACCGGCGTAAGAAGACAGAGGAGAAGGAGGCAGAGGCCAGACCTGTAGTGCCTTGCTAAGGATATGTTTTTATCTTAACATAAAAAAGAAGAGAAAAAAAAAAAGCTTTGTGTGGTATATTGCAAAATGGACTGGATCCCAAGTGAACCCAAGTCCCAAGTCCCAGTTCAAGAAAGAGGTGGGTACCACACAATGTTAAGCGTGACGTCTGTCCTACTCAGTGTATGTCAACAGAAGGTACCAACACCTATCTCAGAGCACTCTTGTGAGGAATGAACTAAGTCAAAGTGTGTGAAATTGCTTTGTAAAGTGTTTGGCAAAATAGCATTATAAGATTATAATTTTTTTAAATTAAATACTGGAACATAAACCATGACCTGCATAAGATCTTTTTTTCCTTTTAAAATCTGAGACAAATTAAGAAACATGTGCCCAAAGATATAATCATTTTAAAAGAGTAATACTCTCAGACTTGAGCTTCACTGAAGGTGAAGGGAATGAAGGGAATGAAGGGAATGATATTCAGAAAACTCAGGAATATTAAAATTTGGAAGCTAACCTCTCCTATGACCCTTTACAGATAGATGGCAGGCTGCTTGGATACTTATATATTGTAGTTCAGTACACTAGGATCTTATATTTTAAATAATCACCATGTAAACCTCCTTAGAAAAAATATCCCTGGTAGAAATCCAGAATTGTATGTCATCAACCAGTCAATCACCTTGTTATATTGAGCACTTGCAGCCAAACCAGACAGACAGATTATGAATCTTTGTGTAAAATTGAACATAAATAAGTCAAAGTATAAATGGCTCCTGTGGTCTGAAGACAATATTCTAAAGTAGAGCAATAAAGCACATAGCGAAGCATTTGTGGTTCTACACAATGGATAAATGGCTATATTATCTACTCTCTCATTGGTGTGTGCACTTATTGCTGCCAAAAAAACAGCAAGAAAGGAAAAAGTGTCAGTTGCTCTAAGACTGCTGTTGGTGTGAGCTTAGCTTATCTCTACAACTTCCTGTTACCCTGATTGCTTCCTAAAAGGAAGCTTTATAGCAATCAAACTTAGCAAGAGTAGTAACTCAGTAGACATATTTCTCACACAAAAAAAAACTGGTTTGGACTATTTATATGTTAAAAAATTACTTCTAGGTTATTTATAGTTAGAATACCATATGCTATTGGTATCTTCAAAACATTATTTATAAAATCAAAATAATAAAACAGTATAAAATTTTATAAAAACACATTCTCATATACAACCTGGATAGAATACGTATTTGTAGATTAACTAACAAAACTGGATGCCTGTAATTCAAATTTTCTGAAATTAGTACCAAATTAATAGTGGTTTATTGGGGTTGGGTCTATTTAAAATGTATGCCTGACAAAACACATTTTTCTTTCAAATATTTATCAAGTGAAACTTATTTTATGCCTTTCAGCAATTTCTCCCTCAGGGTAAAAGAGCATTTTGTTAAACAAGGGTGTCCAATTTTGGCATCATTTTTAAAATTTGAAACTTGTGTTACACAGAACACCACGCTTAAAACTGTTTTCTTTTCATCAGTCTGATTATATAATAGCTATTCAGAAATTCCTGAAATACCTAAAATTCTTTTTCATTCAATACCAGAAAACTCTTATAAGCTTAATGAATTGGAGAAACATTACTCCCTAAGAAAGGCAAGATGCTTCAAGACTCCACAGGAATTTCATCATTTAGTCCTCTAAGGGGGGGGGGAGGGGAATAACACTCTGAAAAGTTAATTAAATACACTGAAGGGAATGTAAAGTGTCCCTTCTAAAGAATAGTATAACCGCAAAACAAAACTAATAGGCTTTAAAACAGTGTAAAACTACTTTTAATTATATATTATGTTAGTGACAATAACTTAAAGTCCTTTGCCTCTTCCAATCTTGAGGAAGAGGAAGACAGCCTGTAAATAGGGACTATTAGAAAATTTTGTTTAAGTAAAATTTAGGACTTTATAATGAGCTTGAATCAGAATAAACTCTCTTAATATGGCAAGCACAAACTGTATTAAATCAACCCTTTTAAAAAAGGCAAAATGTAAATTGATTTTATGTCAAACGATTATGGCTTGATATAATTCCTTTCTTTTAGACACTGGATATAATTCAGACAAATGCACAACCACAACACAGCATACTGTAAACTTATACCCTTTACTTCTCTCTCAATTTTGAAACCGACATTTGCCAAAATCAATAACATGGAATATAATTCGAGAACTTTAATATATAAAAACAAAAGGGAAAAAAGTTCCTCAGGGCCTCTGGATAGAATGTAGTCCCAAGATGGAGCTCAGAGTCAAAACAAGTTAGAGTTTTATATCAGATACTGTTAGAATCTGTATCTCATTCCTCATTTCACCTGGTGGCTGAGACATTAACTGGAACAAGTTCTGGGTAAAGCAGTGGTTTGGGCCAAGCCTCGCTGGAGAAGAGCAACATCAAGAGAGGGAAGATAAGTAAGACCAGGTCTTATATTAATTTTTGCTCCAAAAGACACATTAGGGCTTATTTTCAGGGGATGTCTTATTTTTTCATGTACAACAATCTACATTTATTCATGTACAAAAATCTACATTTATTCAAATACAGTCATGTCATCTTCTTCTGGAACATCATCATAAGTCTCCAAACCCCGAATTCCGGGTTGAATTTCTTGTGACTCCATTTCCTGTAGAACCATTGGCCCCAATTTCTCAATTTCTCAATAGAGCTCTCCAATGAGCACTTCTTGTCCATGTAGTCTGCTCGTAGTACATTGGTAACACAGCTGTCAGTGATTTTATCCTATGAATTCTTCACCCAAGACACGACCGCTTACAGGCTAGGCTTCACAAAGTTTCCAAGCTGATTTATCTTCATTCTATTTTCAATGTAGTCATTGATTTCCATGCACAAATAGTCCTTGAATGGCTTGTTTATTGCAATATCAAGAATCTGGAGATAGGCAGTCATTCCTGCGGGAATCATTATTTGATTTATTCTTCTCTCTGCAAGGAAGTTCTTTATGTCTTTAGCAAGGTAAGTGCTGGCTGAATCCCAGACTAGCAGACCTGTTTGGCTACCTCGCAAAACAAGTAGCAGCGTTAAATCGACCCACATCCTTATAACTGCTTGTGTGCACCAGGCTTTTTCGGTTTCAAGAACATAAGGGCCTGAAACACATTCAACTTTATCTTTCTTGCCCTTAATGATGATTAGAGATGGGGCTTTCTTTCCATCCAGATGAATTGCCAAAACACAGGTAACTGCACTTTCATAACCAGTGGAGGGAATGCAGATTGACGAGGCACCCCTCTGATCAATTGTTGTTTGAGATCCTTGGCTCATAAACACTGCAGTTTCATCCATAGCAATCATGTTGGAGAGCTGGTATTCAGAAAAGTTGATGCCATCAACAAAAGACATGAATGGAAGTGCACGTTTAACAACTTAAGTATCTTCCAGCTTGAACAGTGTTGTTGATCTTAGAGACAGTTCACATCGCGGAAGGAATCCATCCAGCCAGTGTTGTGATGCTTTGAATTCTTCTGGGGTTATTTCTAACTGTGGTGCCATTGCAAGGGCAAATGCTTGAATATCAGCCCTGCGCACAACCAAAGCCTTTGCTCTCCTGTCAGCAATCCATTCACAGATGATATCTTCCAGCTCAGGAAATAATGGTTGCCGACCCGATCCACACTTGTGCTTCCTCATCCACCTGTTGACTGAGGTTATCATACGCTGCTTGCCATTTTCAGACCATTTGGAGATCCAACTTCTCTTTGCAGAAAGCCGTAAGATTCTTGCCCCAGGAGTCCTCCATGATTCCTTTCTTGCACTCCACAGAACAGCTATTTCTTTTTGCACTCATCTTGTCTGGGGGCCAAAATATTATTCCCTTTAAATCTACCATTAAATCAAATGTTAACTGAAGACTTACGAGACAGGAGTGGCAACAAAAATGATGACAGTTAAGAATGATGGTCCACAAACACACAAAAAAAAGCGACAAAAAATTGCAGTCACCAAAATTTAGAAAACATTTACTTATTTTGCATGAGTGCATTAAGTACGTCCATTACAACACACGACATATTAAATTATGAAGATTCATATTAGACACAGCCACGTCCGTTCATTATTAAGTGCGCATGTTATTCGTGGTGCTATTGTGTGTTGTGTTTGTACTCCAATTGGTCATTCAGCAATAAGTCGCGAGTTCATCTGTTTACATAAGCGTTTATCTCTCGTACAAAGGCACCTGCTTGAGTATTTACAAATACTTAATTTTAATTTATATTATCATTTATTTTAAGTATTAATGTCAATAATATTTATTTATATTTAATTATATATTGATATTATTATTTTATAATTCAATACGTCCGTCGTGAGTTGCAACGGACATATTAAATGCATCTGTCAGGCTGACGATCTTAATTGGGGCTTATTTTTGGGATAGGGCTTACATTACAAACAACCTGAAAAATCATGCTAGAGCTTATTTTCCGGTTAGGTCTTATTTGGGGGGAAATATGGTACACATCAATGTGCCAATTACTTCTGTTGAAGAATGCTGTAATTTGTTACTTTCCCCAAACTGGGAGGAATTCAAGCTGTTGAGAGAGTAGCAAGAACTGGCACCTCCCCCCGCCAATCAAGTCAAGTCCCTGATTCATGGGGAACATACCCCAAGAATGAACATAGGCTGACCTTGTCTAAGAAAAAGGAAGGAGGAAGAGAAGAAAAGATGTGCAGGAAGATGTAGATATCAGAGAAAATCTATTCCAAGAAAAAAAGAAATGGGCACAAGAGGACTTGGCACCAAGTTCCTGGGGGTTGGAGCCAGAGGGGAAAGAGAAACTCCCATAGCACTAGGTCCTACTAACAGATGAGCTCTTCAGAAAATGACCTGCCTGCTCTCATAAATGATCAAACTCAAATCACCTGAATATCCCATCATCATACTTCAAATTAACCACCCTGAAACTAGCTTGCAGTTGGTGATGAGAGGTATGAGAGGTTAAGGGAAGGGTTTTCCAGCTACATGGGTGGGGTTTATTCCTGGTTCCACCACTGCGCGGACCTTGGGAAAGTTACTTAAGTGCTCTGGTTTCCTCACCTGTAAAGTGGGGCTAATAATAGTGTAACCTGCCTCATAAGATGTTGTGAGGATTCCATGACTACATATGCAGACTGCTTAGAATTGGTGCTTTGCTCACAGTAAGTAAGCACTACATTAAGTGTTAGTTACTAGTAATTCTTTACTGAAGAAGTAGTCTGTTTCATACTGTCCTAGAAAGAGGAGATGAGTTTGATTAGGAAAATTATAACTGCAGGCAGATTCTCTCATTTAATCCCATTCAGTGGGTGACATGTAAATTTCTTGGAACTTACAGGAGTAATGTTATGAAACCCACAGCAAGGCTGTCACAGTTCTCTCTGTACCTACCCTACCTGCCTAGGTGTGGGCCAAAGAAACCCTAGCCAAGGTAACAGGGCTTGGCTTGAACCAAACAGAGTTCCCCAGGGAGAGTCACCTACTATTCCGACATCCCTACTGTCGTGTGGGAGACACTGCTCGCTGCGCCATTTGTCATGTGGGGTGGCCTGCGGGGCCTCTAGTCCCGCTCCCCACATAAGAACGCAGAATATGGCTAGGCCAAAAAGGAACACGCACAGAGCCATAGGTAGGGGAGTCATACCACTATAGTCTCACTGGTGGCACTACAGGCTCACTGGAGGCTGGAGTCACATGACCTGCAACCTGCTGTCCACTTCTCTGCCTGCCAACCAACCGACTGGACTCGACTCCCGACTCCCCAGCGTAGCTGCAGCAGTTATATCAGTGGCTAATTGACTAACTGGTAACAGCTGATGGTCAATAAGCCACAGCTGACGGCCATCTACTACCCGAGTCAGCACCTCTCCACGTGAGGCCGAGAGCCTAGAAACCACTCTCTGGGACACTGTTACCACACTCCACCCCTACAGGGTCTCGCCTCACAATTTACATGGCAAGCATCTTTCGCGAGCATCCCTGTGTCATATTAGCATACAGGCACCTACGGACGGAAAGAAACAGTAGTCTTGGTAACCAACAATGGCAAATCCCTTCCATCTGGGAGGATACACGCTAGCTTTTTGTCCTGGGAAAGGAGGGTCGCTGCCACTGGCACCTTTCCCGGTTTGTAGTACCAGACCTTTATGGTATTGTTTGGGGTTCCTTGCATAGTTTCAACATGTAACAGAAAAGGAGACCCCATAATAGGCCATATGAGAGCACATAGGTTCCCCGCAAAATCATCCCGGTATCGGGACCTTTGTGTACTACAGTCACTTGCGGTGGCCACTCAGCCACCACCCCTGGCGTCACTTGCAAATCATGAGTCAAACTGGCCCCCCATGGGGCTATCAGGCCCAACCACTGACAGTGGGGGCTTTTGACCTGCCAGGGCCACGTCCATTGCTGCCATTCCCCTGCTTTCAAGCATGTGGGTGCTGGCAACAAAATGTTTCCATTCCTGCCGTAGCCTGGCTTTAACAGTGTCACTGGTGGTAACTTGTAATTGAATGGGAGAGGCCCTTCGATGTAGCAGAGCTTCTACTGGTGTGGGCCCTCTCTTCCGTGATCTCTCATTCAGGATTCTCAAGACGTCTCATAGACGCGAGGGCCAGTCACGCATTGTGGGAGGGTGTTTAGACACCCGGAGGCCTTGCTTCAAAAGTCCGTTGTAGGGTTCAATCATGCCAGCTGCTTGTGGGTTATACGGGGTATGAAACAACCATTGCACGTCCATCCTGGCAGCTCAGCGCTGTACTTCTTGCCCCCAAAAAATGTCACTTTCAATAACTTGAGGGCACCCATAGAGGGCGAACAGCCGTGTAAGAGCGACCACTGTATGCCGTTGATCCGCAGCAAGACACGGCCAAGCAAACATCAACCCGTAGCAGTGTTCACTGCTGTGAACGCATGGGGCCTTAGGCAAAGGTCCAATGTAATCCACTTGCCAGCAAGTGAGGGGCACCCTCTCTTGTGTAATCTGCTGTGTCTCCCAGGGGAGCCTTCGCCTTTGGGGGCTGTCCTGGGCACAGATGACACAGTCATAGGAGACATTTGCTATCTCCCGCCATTTCAAAGGCAGACCCCAGCGTCTGCTCACCTGCCACATGGTTCGGCTTCCAGTGTGCTACAATTTCCTATGCAGCCAATGGGGCCACATCAGTAGTAGGAGTCTGTTCTAACCATCGGACCTGTGCTAGGGCATCTGCTTCATCATTACCTGGGGACACTAAGCGGGAGTGACCTGTGACATGCATTAGGGTCACCTCCGTTCTCTGCCCTAGGTCCCAGAGGTTCTGCCACATGGCTTGACCCCACAGTAGATGGTGTCCTACCAACAAGTTTTGGTGTTTCCACTTAGGGAGCCACAACGTTAGGCCCCGGAACACCGCCCAGCTGTCAGTACAAATAACCAGGGGCCCGGGCTCATGGCTGATTATCATCCACACAGCCCGTAGCTCAGCCCACTGGCTACTCTGGCCCATCCCAGTATCAAACCAAATGGTGTCTGTTTTGGGCTGCACACCAATAGCCATCCAAACGGCTGCAGCCTCTTGGCTAGAACCATTGGTAAACCAGGCATCCTCAGGTACTGGGGACTGTCCTTCTTTGTAGGGTGAGGGCTCCAAGTCCTCCCATCTAGGCAGAGTGCTTGGCTCAGCCTGGGCTACAAGCTCTACAGGCCCCACGACCTGTTGTACCTCTGTGCTCAAAGGGCTTGAACTAAGGGTGCTATGTTGCTCCAAGTAGGCACCCCACTTGGCGAGGGTGGTGGTCTGTGCCATCCCCGTTTTGGGTCCCTGGGTCCATGTACGAACCCACCCCTGGACAGGATAGGTTGTTCGAATCAAGACCCGTGCCGTTCCTGTGATGGCTTCTCCACCCACTCAGACACTTGGCACAGCGAGCAAGATTCCGACCTAGTAGGAATTGAGACTGACTCTGGGCAGGAGGACGTGTGGCCCCCACACAGTGTGTGGTGCCTGGTGGCCACTGTTCTCAGGAGTTGGACCCCCAAGGAGGGGTGGGAGGACATGGATCGCTTTCTGGCCAGTGTGGAGAGGGCCCTGCAGGCTCTGGCTGAGCGGTTTCCGGAGGAGGTGAAGGCTGCAGCCGGCCGCGTGGGCTGGATGTTCCTCACGGCCTTGAGTCTCAACACGGAAAGTGCGCTTAATGAAATGACCCAGGTGCTAGACCAGGTATCCCGGTTAAAAGCGCTGGAAGCCCAGGTTTGCCTGTTAGAAGAGGGGCTCCACAGTGCAGACTCTGAGGCAGAGGCGGAGGAAGCGAGTGGAGACAATGTAGCTCCCAATCCCCAAGCCCAGCCAATCTTGAAGCAAAGGGTAAAATATGAGCAACCTTTGGGCCTGGCGGCATTGATGCAGGCAACCCAGCTGTGACTGAGTTCACAACCTACACCCCTTACACTCCCACTGAGTTGCAGGAGCTGGGGAGGCAGTACCGACAGTACCCTGGAGAGCCAGTCTCGGCTTGGCTATTACGTTTATGGAATGAGGGAGCAGACAGCATTCTCTTCCCCAGGGGAGATGGAAAAGCTAGTCTTTGTGACAGTGCATCCGTCCCTGCAACAAAGGTTACAGAATTGCCATAGGTTGGCCCAAAACCAGGGCAACCACTCTCTAATGGAGTGGCTCACTGCTGCGGTACGCACAGTATGGGGACAGGCTGGCGAGCTGCCAGACACTGTCAGTCAATATCAGTCATATACGAACTTACTCAAATCATCCGCGAAATGGGTATGAGACATGCTATTTTCAACCCTAATTTGCAGGGTCCGGATGATGAACTTTTTACATCCAGCATGAGAGATCTGGTTTTGGATACTGCACCTGTGAGTGCTTTTGGATTGTTGGTTGCCATTCTCACGCCCTATGTGGGGTGATGGATCCATGAAGTTACAACTACCATGGCCACCCTAGTGGATGTTGAAAGCCGGAGGCGAAGGAAGTTAAGACAGGAGGGCCGCGCAGTGGCGACCCGGAAGCCAAAATCAAAAGCAACGGGGTGAGGTCGCAGGCCTCAAAGAGTAACAGGAGCACAGATGTGGCGTGATTTCCTGGTGGCAGGGATCGATCGGGAGAAAATAGACTGACAACCCAATGCACTGTTGTTGGAACTTTGGAAACAGTTGTGTCCAGAACAGCAATTCCAGAGAAGCCTAAAGGAGAAGTCTGGGAAAGCGCGACCCGTGTCCCTAGAGGACTTCATGCGGCCGCTTGAGGCTGACTCCTTTCAGCTTATTAGGGGTGGGGCCAAGGTACCCGGTCAGAGGGGTTGAACTGGGACCCCTGTGGAACTGTCCATACATTGGTCCCCTTCTAATGTGCAGAGGGTTTTGGCCCTAGTTGACACTGGCGCAGACTGCAGTCTTGTTTATGGGAACCCAGAAATGTTCCCTGGACCAGCAATCTGCATTGATGGCTACGGGGTAAAGACTATGACTGTAAAAGCTGTTTCCTTATCACTGGGTATAGGAAGGCTTCCCCCTTGTACCTACAAGGTTTATGTCTCCCCCGTTCCGGAGTATATTCTAGGGGTGGATGTACTACATGGCCTTAGCTTACAGACGTCGGTAGGAGAGTTCCGTCTCTGGATCCGGGTGGTGAAAGCGGTGACACGTGGGCATGCTCACCACCCTCCTCAAGTGTTACCGCAGCCCCGACGCGTGGTTACAGTGCGATGGTACCGCCTGCCAGGAGGGCAGGAGGAGACTGGTGGTACCCCAAGAAGCCCAGGAAGTCTGGCTGTGCCCAGAAGGACTGGTGGTACCCTGAGAAACCTGGGCTGTGTCCAGAGAGCCTGGCTGTGTCCAGGATACTGCATTTACCTCCAGGCTCCTTGCACAGGGTCCCTCGTGGAAGATGCTTGTCACGCAGATTGTGAGGCAAGACCCTGTAGGGGAGGAGTGTGGGGACAGAGTCCCAGAGAGCAGTTTCCAGGCTCTCGGCCTCACGTGGAAAGGTGCTGGCTTGGGTAGTAGATGGCTGTCAGCTGTGGCTAGTTGGCCGTCAGCTGTAACCGGTTAGCCAATTAGCCACTGATATAACTGCTGCGGCTGCGTTGGTTGGTGAGGGAGTCAAGTCAGTTGGTCGGTTGGCAGGCAGAAAAACAGACAGCAGGTTGCAGGTCGTGTGACTCCAGCCTCCAGTGAGCCTGTAGTGCCACCAGTGAGAGTACAGTGGTATGACTTCCCTACCTATGGCTCTGTGGGTGTTCCTTTTTGGCCTAGCCACATCCTGTGTTCTTATGTGGGGAGCGGGACCAGAGTCCCCGCAGGCAGCCTCGCATGACAAATGGCAGATCGAGTAGGGTCTCCTGCATGACAAGGCTCCTGGGGGTTCCAGATGCCAGTGAGGAACAATCACAGAAGAGCACTGGACTGTCATGATTGGCTTGTTTAAATAAGAATCTCTGTAGTATACTTCCATAGAACATTTTTAATTTAAGGAAATGTTCCTGGAGAACAGAGGTCAGGGGACTTGTCTTACTACGTTATTCCCTAGGGCTCCAGGAGTCTGTGCATTGGGTGAGAACCAGCCCCAGTCAGTGGACATGCTGTACACACATGTTGGAGAGCATCAAAACTCCTTGTTTTAGGAGCACCTTTGATACAAGTCCTTGTGTCAATAGTGATAATAGATAATATTACTCTTGGTGTCACGTGGGGTGTCATGCGGGGTCTCAGCTCCCGCTCCCCACATAAGAATGCAGGATATGGTGAGGCCAAAAAGGAACACCCATGGAGCCATGGATAGGGGAGTCATATGACCACACTCCCGCTGGCTGGGTTGGAGACACACACAAAGAGGATCTACACGATACACAACCCACCGTCCACTTCTCCGCCTGCCAACCAACCAACCAACCAACCAAAGTAGTCATGGCAGTTATATCAGTGGCCAGTGGCTAACTGGTTACAGCTGATGGCCAACCAGTCACAGCTGACGGCAAGCTACTACCCAAGCCAGCACCTTTCCATGTGAGGCGGAGAGCCTGGAAACTGCTCTCTGGGACTCTGTGCCCACAGTGGGCCATTAAACTTTCCTTTTCAGTGGATTTGTCTATCTCTGGGAATGACTGTCAGCATTCTCTATCAAGTGCTTGATTATAACTATAACCAAAATTCTAGTGTGAGATTGGGACAACCCTCCCATCTCCCCTTTTGATTTTAATTTTTATATTTTACATTGTATTTATTCACTTGTGAAGATGAGATCTTTGACAAACTTTTTAGGTTTCCATTTTCATATAAGTAGAGAGGTCCCCAGCCTATCTATGGTGCCTGTATCTGGAAGTACTACACACTACTAGGGAGACCCAAAGACCTAAGTGTAAAATTTCAAACCTAAAAGAGAGCACAGCCCTAAAGGTGAGCTGGATTTCAAAACGGATGAATCAGAAAGCTTACTCTAACTCTTTTCTTTCAGCTAAAGGAAGAGTACATATGTCACCACATTACAAGTTTCTAAGTTCTGGTCTAATATAAGGTAATAAATTTTATTTGTTTTAAACAATGCTCACTAAATTTAAAAAATTAAATTCAATAATACTTAGTAAGTCCCTACACAAAGCCATTTCAAGGAATGCAAGCATATATGAGTTATTACTCTAGCCCTCAGAAGAGAAACTGATATGAGGACTTTTCAAACCATATTTTCCTTGATGGGAGGCACCAAGATAACAACCTGATTAAGACACTTGAAACAGGAAGAAACAGAGGGACAATTATTAAACATCCCCTAAACTACTAGTTCGATTCGCCTATTAGGTGAAGGACAACTGGTTCTACCTATCAGCTGTGTTAACCTGTCCTAGTGTTACTGTTGTTTGGGATGAACTTTCCCCTGGCATCAGTTCACAGACCTAAAAAAGTTGCTCAATTCACAGCAGTTGCTGGACAATTTTCAAAGATAAAGATTTCTGTCCCATTTTCAGGGCTATCTACAACTAAGATTTTTGTTATTCACATCAACCTATTCCACACCCTGCAGGAGAGCCTCAAAACCACCAAAGCTGCTCACAAGAGTTAGGAAACACAGGTAAATGTTGGGGGAAAAAAGGTTTTGTTTGTTTTTCCATGTCAAGGGCTCAGATTGGGAGGAAAACGCCAAGAAGGAAAATATAGCATAAGTTTGGCAATACCCCAAATTGTTTTTAAATAATACACTTTCCTAAGTTTACCTGAGAAACTAAGTTATCTCTGTTTCAGTATAAGAGTGTTCTGCTAAACAATCAGTTTTTAGATTCCTATACTCTGATTACCCAAGACATGTTTCTGACAGGCACATCTGAGTTCAATTTAGTTTTACACAACACACAATATGCTGCTAAAACCCATATGATGTCTACTCCATGAGAACACTGTCTCCCAAGTTCTGTCTCCCAAAGAGAGTTGGGGTCAGAGCTATTTATTGCTGTGTTCCTATTTACCATCAAAACTGACATCAAGACAGTAAAGTGCAAGTCCCTCAAAGTTGCAAATTCCTTGTTTCATATTAATTGCAAAGCAAACCTTCAATGTTAAAAACGATTTAAACAGAAGGCTCTGGCCAGGAATTTCATTGGTCTGTTTCTGGTCATAGTTATTTTCAATAGATCCTCACTTTTCAGGAATATTCCTGCCACTTCAAGAAGAAACAAAGTGAAATGGAAGTGTCTGGGAAAAATACAGGTTAAAAAGTAGCAATTTGCTCAGCCCGGGGGACTGCAGACTGCCTGAAGATGGTAAGAAGCCCTCTATCAAGGTGAACCATGCCACACACCTGCAGCAAAGAGCATTTGTGGTTCTTGGAACGTCTTTCCTCCTTGACCCTTCATGTTTGGGGAAACACAAGTAGTGATAGCTCACCTACCTTTATTATTGTTGTTGTTGTTGGAAGTAATGAACATCTACAAAGCTGCATAAAAAGTTTGCATAGAAGTCAAACCACGACTCAGGCCAAGTCAGCCCAGATATTAAGACAAAGAAAGCATCCTTTAAAGCCAGACCCCACTGTTCTGCATGAAAGCCACCCTGATTTTCTTCATCAAGGATAAAGGATATCATGTTTAAAAACATCCTCTACCTAGGTACGTCCTGACATGGTCTATTACCATCTGTAACTTTTATGAAGGACCCAGACTAGCCTCAAGATTGAATACTGGGCAGAGGAGAATCAATATAGACCCTGTCAGCCAGACCAACACCTAACAATTGCTGGTGGCTTCTATAAATAGCCTAGTGGAGAGCGTTGGTTGGAGGTGGTCCCCAAGTTTATGGGTAAGCCTGAGTCATAGTTAGGCCTTCTAAATCCATATTTACTGACTATGACTCACTATAAATGGGGCTGTAGAAGTCTTTTATTGTATATGCTAATGAACCAGATTTTTACTTGTATAACCAAGAGATAAGATGCAAGTAGATTTTTCAACAGGAGGCTGACTTCACTGCTGAAACCTTCAAGTCAGCTCAAACCTTCAAGAAACAATAATTGAAAAAATTGAAAATAGCCTGCATTTTCCTCTTAATCAGATATGAGACCATTCAATATGACAGAAAAAGGTTTTGCAAATCAATAGGCCACTTAGAAATGGTCCATCTTCATTCTAGCACTGTGGCTTTTAAAAAATGGTCATACCCAATATAGCAGCCTATAGGCTGCAAGGAAAGTGCCAGCTCAGAAAAGCTTTGGTCATTGTGATGGTTACCATCAGCAAAGGGAATTCACAGCAGGATGCTCTGCTGGGCCCATTAATAAATACATGAGAATTCAAACAAAAGGCTTGTTTAGCTCCTCTTCCCAAAAGCATTTTTTAATTTCACAAGAGAATCAGAAGCCAGAGACTCTAGGGTGGTTAGAAGGCTAAACATTCTGATGAATCTTTAATGAAACACTTGAGAAATCCATTCACACATAGTACTATTTCACACCCCAGTTTTCTTCCTCAGCTCCAAACTTGATAGTAATAACTAGTAATTCACTACGTTGCCATTACAATAGCACTTTGTAATTCCACTGAGACCACTGAAATTGCTCCATGAGGAGCAGAAAAATTTATCACACATTTCTACAAGAAAGTCCCCGTTCCCTTTTCCTCCAGTTTATTATTGATGACGACACACCAACCTACACAAAAACAAATGGAGGGTCTTCTGTAGGAAAGTCCAGGGCTCCTCTATCACTCCATCCTATGGTCACGAGCTTTCTTTGTTTTTTTGGCTAATTTTTTCACTAACAAGAATTTGTTCTGGATTTTAAAAAAGAAGAGAGAGAAATCCAGCCAACCAATCAGAAAGGTACTAAATTATCATACCGTAAATCTCAATACAGGCTCCTTTGGGAATGTGATCAAGACTATGGATCCTCTCCCTAGAAAATGCGTGTCCACACAGAATTCTGAGGGTTCAGGGAGTTGATTCACAAAGTCCGTAAATGTGTCCAGGGCTCATTGATTCCAAGTCAAACCCCAAGACTAGATCAACTAATCTCTGATCTTACACTATTTTGGATGTCTATGAGGGGCCTCTGTCAGGCCTTTACAGCGTTTACAGGATTACAAAGGTTACCTTTCTAAAAAATTTCAATAGAGTATGTAAATTTTCTCTGCAATTTCTTAGGAGTTTACAAAAGAGTAAACTCCCTTTTCACCTGTCTATACCTTCTTCCAAGGAAAAGGCCGACCCTTTAATTCCTGATCCTCACTCTCCCTGTCCGTCACTGCATGTTTCACTGCCCCAAGATTACTCAGCAGCCCTGAAACTATTTCCCAGCTAGAGCTCTAGTCTCCCCTTAAATCCCAAAATCCTCATCCAAAAATAGAAAGAGTGCACAAATGTAGTTCCTCCTACCGACATCAGCTTATCCTCTTTCACTCCATAAAGCAGAGAGTTCCATCACTCCAGGTGATCAAGGTTAGTCAGATGTTTGTTAGAAGTGTAAATGCCCAGGACACACCCTAAACCTCAGAACACCCCAAATTGACAGAATTACTGGGTGGGGGTGGAACGCAGGAATGTGAATGTTTAAGAAGCTCACTGGACCACTTCTTGTGCACCCACAGTTTGTGAACCATTGCTCTAAAGTAATCTTCCATTGAAGCTTGGTTAGGATCCTCCTTGTCTAGAGTGTCCTAAAATTTTGCATGCTTTGTTCACATTGTACTTTGTTCTATTTCTTACCTCAACATGAAAACAGTCTCCACTCCACCAACCTAAATCTTACACATTTTGAAAGTTTTATCTCTAAGTCCCGCATCCCCCAAAGTATTCTGGTGTCTCTTGGGATAAATTTTTCTTTGACCCCACACATGAGAATTAATTAGTTGGGGGAAAAGTGGGGAGGTTCTCAAAAATGCCAGTTCCTAGGCCACTCTAAGTTCTACAAAAATGGAAGAACATGGAGTGAAATGTAAATATGTAAACACTAAAAAAATGAAGTATATATAAACAGAGAGAACTCTCAAAACCACTGTGGGGACAGAGCCAGGAGTGCAGTTTCCAGGCTCTTGGCCTCACGTGGAAAGGTGCTGGCTCAGGTAGTAAATGACCATCAACTGTGATTGAATGGCCATCAGCTGTGGCTAGCTGGCCGTCAGCTGTAACCAGTGAGCCATTGGCCACTAATATAACTGCTGTGGCTACTACGCTAGCAGCAAATGGGGGCTCGCAAGAAGATGGTGGCTGAGCCTGCAAGCAGCGCAGTGAGGGTTGCGAACCGTGTGGCTCCTGCTCCCTGTGTCTCCAACCCAGCCGCCAGCGAGAGTATAGTGGTATGACTCACCTATCTATGGCTCTGTGGGTGTTCCTTTTTGGCCTCACCATGTACTGCGTTCTTATGTGGGGAGCAGGACCAGAGAACCCGCAGGCCACCCCCCATGACACTACGCTAGCAGAAAATGGGGCTAGTAAGAAGATGGTGGCTGAGCTAGCAAGAGCGGATTGCAGTTAGCGGGGCAGATTGCAGCTAGCAAGTGAGGTTGGTTGGCAGAGAGAAGTGGACGGCAGGTTGCGGATAGTGTGGCTCCTGCTTCCTGTGTCTCTAATCCAGCCGCCAGCGAGAATATACTGGCATGACTCCCCTATCTATGGCTCTGTGGGTGTTCCTTTTTGGCTTCACCATATTCTGCGTTCTTATGTGGGTAGTGAGCCCAGAGACCCCGCATGACACCCTGCATGACAACCACCAAAATCTTGTCTACCGAATTTCTATTTTCCAAAAATCCTCTAAAATATTTCTGAAACCCAGGCCTGGCAGAGAAGAGTTAAAATCCTTTAAACCTAATGGAATGAATGCAAGCTACAAGAGAAAAGCTAGTCAGGTGGAGACAGCTGTGCCATGGCTTAGCCTAACAGGATACACCGACAACTGCAAGGAGCCAGGTCAATGAGCTTCTGAAAAAGACCTCATCTCTGCACCTCCTTCCCCCTTCTCCACGGCAGCATTCTCAAAAACACTTATGCAATTTAAATGGTAGGGCCATAAAAAGTAGTGCAGACTTAACACCGTACATGATAACCTACTGCATAAAAATATACAATTACTTTTTAAATTATGCATAAACCAGGTAATAATTATACCAATAATAAGGCGCTCTATAATATCCATGTGTTTTAAGAATCTGCAATCCTCAAATCTTCTGAGTGGGCATAACCATCTCTAAATCCATCCATTTATTCTTAAAAAATTAACTGCAAAGTTTCCTAGGGATATGGCAGTGTGCTAAGTGCTGAGGGGACACCAAGATGAATGAGAAATGGTCGCTGCCCTTGAGGAACTCAGCACAGGCTTGTAGGGAGGAATATAATAAAGACAAATAGCTATGGTGCAAAGCAGCATGTGATAAGTACCATACAAGAAATTCAAGGTGCTCCAGGAGCTCGGGAAAGAAAGAGTAATTACCAGAATAAACAGAGGAAGCAGCATTGAGGCAGCTGCATTTCACCTGGTTCTTGAGGGATGAGCACACGTTAAAGTGGAAGTTAGCACTAATAGGACAGTTAGTAAGCAGGAAAAGCAACAGCTGAGGAACACTGATGGAAAAAACCCTATGCTCAGAATGGAATGGGATGGTAACTGAGGCAGAATTAATTGTCAAAAGGATATTTGAACGAGGCCCCCTTGGCCTCTCCAGAGTACACCCACAGGTTGCGAATAATTCTGCATCAGTAAAGTCACTTTGCTGATGGGTAAGCTATGTCCAATTAGCCCAAAGGCACCCAGGTTATTTATTTGCTAATAAGGAATAGTGTGGCACAACCTTAAATTAAACCTAAATGGAAAGGAAATTGAAAACAAAACTTTCTGAAATAAACTGGGCAAAAAGAATATCCTGGCTGGAGAGATGGACGTAAAGTCAGAAGACCTGGATTTGAGTCCAAGTTCATCCTGCCAGCTGTAACACCTTGAGCAAGTCACTCATACTTCTATTTCTTCACATGTACAATACAAATGATAATTCCTCCACCCAGTAAGACTGCTGATCCAACAAGATGGATGTGATGGTCCTTTGTAAAATTGTAAAGCTTTTTTAAAATATAAGACGATATTACTGGGTAACTTTTGAAAATATTTTTGCTTTATTTTTATATACAAGTAACACAGAGATTGTCATGATACAAACTCCAACAATATGATGACTGTCCACAGCAAGGGGAGCATTAGGCTCAAGCTGAAGCAGATGCCAGAGCAGAGAAGTGGAAATAAACATGTTGGTGCTGAGATTGTTGGGCTGCTCGACCAACCCTGGAAGCACTGACAGCGAGACCTTGTGTTTACTTAAACATAAACATCTCCTTTAACAGAAAATCAGCTCAAACTAGTTTAAATTAAAACTTGCAACATGAAAAATTCCTAAATGATACTTTATTTAAAAAACACTTGTTTTGTCCAGATTGCATAATGTTTCCTTAACAAATATGAAGATATTTAATATGGTCCTACCTAACTTGCTTCATTACCAGCTTGGCTTTTCTTAACAGCTAAGGTCAGTCAATATTGAATATAAACTCTACGATGATCTAAGTTAAACACACACACACACACACACACACACACACACACACGACAGAATTTAAACAGACTGGAATTCTTTTTCATAGTTAAAGAAACAAATGCAGGATATATACACACATTTTGTACATGACAGCAAACTCTTTTGCCATTAGCCATAAAAATGTTTGAAGCTCTACGTAAACATATTAACCTATGCTAAAGTATTCTATAGTATGACTAATTAAAATAAATCTTCCTTTGATCCCATGCAGCCCTCGAGACTTTCAAACTCTAACATATTAGACAAGCATGCTTATAATTTAAAAGCCAAATAATTTTTCCCATTCAAAGAATACCTAATATGCCAGACTACTATTTCCCAAATTCCTCACGTTCTGAATCTCCAGGAGCCTAAGTTTCACTTCCTCTTTCTATCCACCTCCCCCTAATAACTGATTCTCTCTACATGTCTCACCTTCTAACAAGGGCAGCAATAAAATTTATCCAAGCCAGGGCACTTTTGAGAGTGAAAGGGTGAGCTGTTAATAATTAAGCCAGAAAAAAAACAGGTAAAAAATTAGGACGTATGGTAACCCAACTTACAATTATTATTTTGGGTAGAAGAAAAAGTCTCTTCACTGAGGAAAAGAAGGGAAATAGCATATTTAATAAGCTGAACTGGTTCATACACATTCAGACCCACCCCAGCCCTGAGCGCCCATCTCTGAACCATGCACAAGAAAGAGAAGCTACCCCACTGCCCCAGTTGTTTCTCTCCTCCTCTCTGAGATGCAAAGTCCAGATCAGTCTGTACTTGGGTAATACCTGAATGCACATTCCTTGGGGCCACTGGTGAAAGCTTAAGGGCTTGTTTGTTCTCTGCTGTAAACAGAATACTATCCTTCACTGCTAAAGAGGCACTAAGAACCTTCAATTAAATAGGAATTAGCAATGTCAGAGTCCAACTTCAGAGGCCCATTCTCATCCAAAACATTCATTAAGTATGTTTTACTGTGCTGGGTGCTGCAAAGGTCAAAGTACGTAGCCCACGTCCCCTCTGAATTTATAGTCCAAGAAGGAAAACAGCATGGCATGGCTGTAAAACCGGAGATTCTCACACATCAATAGAGGATTTAAAAGTGCAAGCCGAGGAGGAAGAGAGGAGCAAGATTTGGGAACAGAGCAGAAAGCAAACCAGTTAAAGGAGAAGCTAGTAAAGGTGATCCCAAGGCACTGGCTTGGGGATGCAGCAAGGAGGCAGAGCACTCCTGCGACGGGAAGCAGTCAGAAGTGGGAATTACAAAGAGAATCATTTCAAGTGCCTTTTCGTAGCTTGGTTCAGGTTCACCTGAGTTTAGGACCAAAGAATCCTTAACTCTGATGTGACCATGGGTTCCCCATCCCAGCAGCATCACATCCTCACGTCTCACTGACCCTCAATCCTGAGACTTATTCCAGTCAGTCACTGTAATATAACTGGCACCCAAAAAACAGATGCTCAATAAATACTTTTTAATTGTAATAAAATACAATTTGTAATTGTAATAAAATACATACTGTAAAACTTACTATTTTAACCATTTTTAGATGTACAACTCAGTATTGTTTAGCAATTCACAATGTTCTACAACTGAGACAGGTTAGCTACTATGTTACTAGGTAGATAGGGATGTCCCTGGTGGAATAAACAAAAAAGCAGCCATATCCTGAAACTCTAGGTCCTGGAATGTCTCCTTCACTCCAGGACAGAGACATGAAAATACGCCTTGAGGTTAATAATCTCAGATCCCTTCTGGCCAAAGGAGCAGATCTGATTGATAGGAGTGGGTTATTTCATTAATCCCTTCAGGATGGGCAAAACGGATAAAATTTAACAAATGAATTAGAAGTTAGAAGGTTCCAGCCCCCTACCCCAAGCAAGCAGGGGAAAGTATAAAAGTAAAAGCCTTTTACCTTGGCTAATGGGCTTCCCAGTTTCAGGTACCTCATCCCGCTTGGGAGCTGCAACCTCTTCTCCTGCCTCTAATACTCGATCTTCTTTTACAACTCTTTGCCTGTCCCTGTTCCGGGTTTCCATTCTTTGGCTTCACGAGAAACGATCCCAGCCGACATCCAGAAAATGCCAGCAGATCCAACGTCATTACATCACAACTATCTCCACCTTCTATCTTCAGAACTCTTTTCATCTTGTAAAACTGACACTTTGTATTTATTAAATAACTCCTCATTCCTCCTTCCCCAGCCCCTGGCAACCACCCTTCCACTTTCTGTTTCTATGAATTTGAGTACTATGAGTACCTCATATAAGCGAAATCATACAATACTCGTCTTTTTATGACTGGCTTATTCACTGTCATGTGGGGCGGCCTGCGGGTCTCATCTCCCGCTCCCCACATAAGAACACAGGACATGGTGAGGCCAAACAGGAACATACACGGAGCCATAGGTAGGGGAGTCATACCACTATATTCTCGCTTGCGGCCGGGTTGGAGACACAGGGAGCAGGAGCCACACAATTCTCAACCCTCATTGCGCCACTTGCAGGCTCAGCCACCATCTTCTTGCTAGTCCCCATTTTCTGCTAGCGTAGCCACAGCAGTTATATTAATGGCCAATGCCTCATTGGTTACAGCTGACGGCCAACTAGCCACAGCTGATGGCCATCCAATCACAGTTGATGGCCATTTACTATCTGAGCCAGCACCTTTCTATGTGAGGCCGAGAGCCTGGAAACTGCTTTCTGGGACTCTGTCCCCACACTCCACCTCTACAGGATCTTGCCTCACAATCTACGCGACAAGCGTCTTCCGCGAGGGTCCCTGTGTGAGGAGCCTAGAGGTGAATGCAATATCCTGGACACAGCCAGGCTCTCTGCATATAGCCAGAGTTTCTCAGGGCACCACCAGTACTTCTGGGCACAGCCAAACTTCCTGGGCTCAGCCAGGGTTCTCAGGGCACTGCCACTCTCTCTCTGGGCATAGCCAGGGCTCTCAGGGTACCGTGCTGGAACAACAGCGACTCACAGTCAAAGTGCTTACAGATTCCTGATGGCGGCCAGTCAAGACACAAAAGCAAACATCCGCCAGTTCCACTACATGGTGGTATGTTCCACTACATGGTGGTATGTTCCCAAACAAACAGTCAAGCTGTCCATTAAATTAGGGATGGAGCTCATTCCCCATAGTCCACAGTCATTCTCCAGGGCTGTACGTTAGCCTCACAAAGTGTGCCCTCTCCGCAGGGCGAGGGCTCCAAGTCCTCCCCAACCTGGCGGTGAGGGACGTCACCGGCGTCTTCCACCGAGGACTCAGCAAGCATTTCCTCCTGGGACTACAAGTTCTGCATGCAGGCTGCCTCAGCAAGAACTTCCCAGCCCTCAGGGCCGCAACAACCTTCGCTTTCTCCAGCCTCTGCTGGTTGGGGAACCGTCCACGTCTTTCCACCCCTCCACAGGGTTCCAGCTCTCCGGGAACTGCTCCTTCTGGTCTTCCTGAGACTGAGCTTTCACACGTACAAACTGCTCCACCACCCTTCGGAGAGTTTTGGCCAGCACCATACCCTGCTAGCTGAGCCATTTGTCGTGCGGGGCAGCCTGGGGGATCTCTGCTCCCACTCCCCACACAAGAATGCAGGATGTGGTAAGGCCAAAAAGGAACACCGACGGGCTCATAGGTAGGAAAGTCATACTACTATATTCTCGCTGGTGGCTCGGTTGGGGACACAGGATGCAGGAGCCACACTGTCCGCAACCCTCACTGCTCCGCTTGCAGGCTCAGCCACCATCTTCTTGCTAGCCCCCACTTCTCTGCCAGCGTAGCCACAGCAGTTATATTAGTGGCCAATGGCTCACTGGTTACAACTGACGGCCAACTGGAAACTGCTTTTTGGGGTTCTGTCCCCACATAAGTATACCTCAAAGACTAGAGCCCAGTCTCCTCGAATATGAGAAAATTTGAAGTCTCTTTCTTGGATTGTAATATAGGAAATGTCTTACAGAAACATAGACAAACTGTTAATTAAAAAAAGTAACACAGCTATATCTTTCAAATCCTTACTTTGTAAACCATAGAAGTTTTAAAAATTGTGTGGGGGAAGGGCTTCTGGGTAACTACTGTCTCCACAAGAGTGACCTCCCAAAATGGGCAGGTGAGCACAGGGAGGCCCTGATGAGAGCTACTATGTACATTCTGATAGTCTTCGAGGCACTGCTGCTGTACCTGTAGGGGCTTCCCCTTTCCTTCCTGCCTCCATCTTGAGACTTTGAACAGGCATCAGAAATGCGTAATCACAGGTGATTTTCATAAATGAACACTACACTTTTTTTTTCCTACTCCTTGGTACTTCTGGGCAGCTTGATCTAATTATCCTAATAAAACTAAATATAATGACTGGTTTTAAAAACATTTCTTCTGTTAACTCTTCCTGTCAATATGGTCCCATTTCCCCAACCAAGTTAATGGATCAGAACTGCTTTGGTAATTTCTATCATATGTCCTAAGTGTAGGAAAGCGTTAAATTATACCTTGATCCCGAAATGACACCTTAGAAAACTGGAAAAACCTGAAAAACTGGAAAACCTGAAAAATGGTGTGACCTACAACACTAAGAATACCAAAAATGTTATCTAATCCAAGAAAACATAATGAAAAAAATGTGAGTAGAATGTATTGCTGTGAAAATCTAATTAAACTAATGTCATATTGTTTTTTTAAAACTAGTAAGTGGTCAGGAAATCAGACCAGGCAACTTAAAAGGAGCAGGGATTATTCCTCACATTTCTTTGATCTCTGTGGTTAGTACTAGGCAAATATCTACTATACTTCTTACATGTTGATTTACAGATTGATGTTTACTCGACTATGAACAATAATGCTGTCATGCGGGGCAGCAGGCGGGGTCTCTGGTCCCACTCCCCACATAAGAATGCAGGACATGGTGAGGCCAAACAGGAACACCCATGGAGCCATAGATCGGGGAGTCATACTAGTATATTCTCACTGGCGGCACTACACTCTCACTGGAGGCTGGATCCACACTGTCCACAACCCACCATCCTAACTGCAATCCACGCTTGCCAGCTCAGCCACCATCTTCTTGCTAGCCCCCATTTGCTGCTAGCGTAGCCACGGCAGTAATATTAGTGGCCAATGGCTCACTGGTTACAGCTGATGACCAACTAGCCACAGCTGATAGCCATCCAAACACAGTTGATGGCCATTTACTACCTGTGCCAGCACCTTTCCACATGAGGCCAAGAGCCTGGAAACTGCACTCCGGGCTCTGTCCCCACACTCCACCCCTACAGGGTCTCGCCTCACAATCTACGCGACGAGCGTCTTCCGCGAGGGTCCCTGTGCGAGGAGCCTGGAGGTGAATGCAATATCCTAGACACAGCCAGGCTCTCTGGACATAGCCAGGGTTTCTCAGGGCACCACCAATGCTTCTGGGCACAGCCAGACTTCCTGGGCTTCATAGGGTACCACCAGTCTCCCTGGACGCAGCCAGGGTTTCTCAGGGCACTGCCAGACTTCCGGGGCACAGTCACAGCCTCTCAGAGCACCACCACTCTCTTTCTGGGCACAGCCCGACTTCCTGGGCACAGCCAGGGCTCTCAGGGCACTGCCACTCTCTCCAGGCCTCTCAGGGTACCGTGCTGGAACAACAGCGGCTCATAGTGAAGGTGCTTACATATTCTCGATGGCAGTTGGTCAAGACACAAAAGCAAATATCCGCCACTTCCACTACATGGTGGTTCGTTCCCAAGCAAACAGTCAAGCGGTCCATTAAATTAGGGATGGAGCCCATTCCCCATAGTCCACAGTCATTCTCCAGGGTTGGGCATTAGCCTCACAATGTGTGCCGTCTCCACAGGGCGAGGCCTCCAAGTCCTTCCCAACCTGGGGGTGAGGACCTCAGCAAGCACTTCCCAGCCCACAGGGCCGCAAGGGCCTTTACTTTCTCCAGCCAATGTTGGCTGGGGAACCATCCTAGTCTTTCCACCCCTCCACAGGGTTCCAGCTCTCCAGTGTGAGTATATTGCCACCAGCGAGAATATACTAGTATGACTCCCCTATCTATGGCTCCCTGGGTGTTCCTTTTTGGCCTCACCATGTCCTGCATTCTTATGTGGGGAGCGGGACCAGAGATTCAACCTGCCACCCCGCACGACACATGGTACAGCGAGCAGGGTACGGTGCCGGCCAAAGCTCCCCAGGGTGGTGGAGCACTTTGTGCGTATGAACACTCAGTCCCAGGAAGACCAGGAGGAGCAGCTGCCGGACAGCTGGACCCCTGTGGAGGGGTGGAAAGACGTGGATGGCTCTCCAACCAGCATAGGCCAGAGAAAGCGAAGGTTGTTGCGGCCCTGTAGGCTGGAAGGTTCTTGCTGAGGCAGCCCGGATGCAGGACTTGTAGTCCCAGGAGGAAAGGCTTGCTGAGTCCTCCATGGGAGCTGAGGGTGAGGTCAAGGTCGTCCCTCACTCCCAGGACAGCCCTGGTGAATGACTATGGACTATGGGGAATTGCTTTCCATCCCTAATTTAATGGACCACTTGACTGTTTGGGAACATACCACCATGTAGTGGAAGTAGCGGATATTTGCTTTTGTGTCTTGACCGACTGCCATCAAGAATATATAAGCACCTTGACTGTGAGCCGCTGTTGTTCCAGCACGGTACGCTGAGAGTCCCAGAGGAGAGTGGAGGAGAGTGGAGGAGAGTGGTGGAGAGTGAAGGAAAGTCGAAGAGTCGGTCGGTTGGCAGCAAAGAGGATAGCAGGTCGCACGTCGTGTAAACACAGCCTCCAGTGAGACTATAGTGGTATGACTTCCCTACCTATGGCTCCGTGGGTGTTCCTTTTTGGCCTAGCCATATCCTGCGTTTTTATGTGGGGAGCGGGAGCAGAGACTCCGCATGACACCCTGCACAACAAATGCAGATCACTGTTTCTCTTTCCTTCCTACATAATTCAGTAGTTTTTTTAAAACTACAAATTCAACCACAAAGTGAAAGTCAACATATAATGAATCTACAAATACTTAAGTACTTTACCATGTATGCAACTCTACTAAGCACAAAATCTAGTCAAGAATGTCAGTAAGAAAAAATAAGTACCCAAAAATGTTTGAAGAAAATACTTTTGTATCATCTCATTCACTCTTAGATATGGTTCATTTTTGAAAACATGGGAGATAGAAGATATTCCTTTAATGTCACTTTTGTAGGGACATCTGTGGCTCATGTAGGCACAGATACATAAAATTCTACGGTTAATACTAGTTATTACGAGATAATGCCAGGCTATGGGGACAGAGCCAAGAGTGCAGTTTCCAGGCTCTCGCTCTCACGTGGAAAGGTGCTCACTCGGGTAGTAAACGGCCATCAACTGTGATTGGATGGCCATCAGCTGTGGCTAGTTGGCCGTCAGCTGTAACCAGTGAGCCGTTGGCCACTAATATAACTGCCGTGGCTACGCTAGCAGAAAATGGGGGCTAACAAGAAGATGGTGGCTGAGCTAGCAAGAGCGGATGGCAGCTAGCTAGTGAGGTTGGTTGGCAGCGAAGCAGACGGCAGGTTGAGGATCGTGTGGCTTCTGCTTCCTGTATCTCCAACCCAGCTTCCAGAAAGACTATAGTGGCATGTATGACTCCCCTATCTATGGTTCCGTGTATGTTCCTGTTTGGCCTCACCATGTCCTGCGTTCTTAAGTGGGGAGCAGGACCAGAGACCCCGCATGACACCCTGCATGACACAGGCCCTACTTTATTTAAAAGGAAAATCAGAAAATGATTACAGCGTGAATTTGGTCTTTTAGCCAAAATTTATATTTTGCTTACTTTCTTGAGACACAAACACATACTGATGAAAGAACATCCTAATGATGTTTGGGCAGCAAGCACCACAGACAGATCAACTTCCAACTGCCTCTCATCTTTTAAGAGCCTTACAGGGATAACCAACACTGATTGCAATCAGACCCATGAAGGACTATGTCCAAAGTCAATGCCTTGCTCAGTGGACTGACAAGGCTGACTCAGGGGCACGGTACAGACCCAGCTAGCTGTCTGCTCTAATTGTACTTAGGGCAAGTGAATTTCTTTAGCAATTGCTCTTCACATTCTGAAGACTTAATTGAATTCTTAGTATTTCATTCACAGCTCAGCTAAGAAGATCCTTCTGAAATATTAGATCATGTGTGGCTGAAGAAGTTGCCATGACAACTGCCCCTCCTTCAACTTTCAGCAATTAAGAAACTTAGCAGCATTTCTATACTTTTCACACACAACAGAATTCGAGGTAGACAACCCAGTATATAACACAATTTAAATGTCCTTGAAGCAATATCTATATTTACTTTAGGTAGATTTAACATTGGATTCTAACAAGCTTATGTCAATTCAGCCTAAGCAGAAAAAATTCCCCAAAAGTAACATTTACAGCAAAGCTGTTTTACTATCTTTAGTATCTTTGGTTTGAAATATTTAATAAATACTTATTTAAAAAAGTGCATTTGTATTTTTGATATATTTTTATATCCACTGTGTTATTTTTTAATATTATAAAATCAGCTTCCAGGAATGGAAGCCCAATATATAACATAAGCTTTACATTTAACACAGCCTACAGGAAACAAGAGTTTTTGTTACAGCCAAGCTTCAAGACTAACCATTCCATTCAGGAACCAATTAGGCCTGAAGTCAGGAGTCACTTGTAAATAGAAAGATTTTAAAGACAAAGCTGATATATTCTTTTAAGTGCATTTAGCCCTCAAGGAATGAGAAAATGAATTTTTTTTATTTCCTTTGTTACCCTTAGAAATTCATGGTTGCAGATTACAGTCCCACTACAAAATACTGGGCTCACTAAAATAGCGTTTGAAACTAGTACAAAATAACCAAAATATCCCAAAGCAAAAATCTTTCAGAAGAAAAGTTATTCATTTCTTTTAACTTCCTTGGATACCTAAAGCCACTGATTTCTATGGCAATCTTTTTGACATGATAAAACCTCATTACAACCCTAAAGAGTACTTCACTGTATGCATCTATACATTAAGTATATTGTTTTCAGAATTTTCTGAGAAAGTTGTGACAGCTCTGAGATACCTGGACATATTATAAGGTCCTGTAAACTTTAGGCTGGTGATCTCAAGCAGACCAAGAAATTTCTGGAACATAAGCAAGAGTTCAAATTCCAAGGGGATTAAAATCAGGCTTACTTTTTCTCTTACCTTAAAAAGAAAAATTAGAACTGCCTGCGGCACTAGCCATCTTTCTCACTATGTACCATTTATAAATTCTTCTGATAAGGAGGAAAAAGCTTACCTGTTACAGCACAATCTTTTAGCCCCCTAAAATGTATCAAAATGTCATTATAATTAATCAAGTTCCACCATTCTTCATAACAGCAGCCCCCACCAAAGTACTGATAATGCACCAATTTTAGGAGGCATTGTACCCGACACAACATAGAGGGTGCCTTCATTATTTTATAAAGGTAGATAGACTGACTGGTTGACTAGCTACTTTATTAGCCTGCCACTGTCTGCTTAGACTAGCTACTGAAGATTCTAATTATAAAATTCCTCAATGAGGGACCTGAGGTGGGATAAACTTACAGTAGACTCTTTATCTAAATGCCACCAAGAGAAAGCACATAGCTCCTAGAGGCCAGGCTTCCCTCCCGACCTGGCACATCTTTCTATTTCTCAAAGCACCTATAATGATAGAGCACAAGCTCCATGAGGCTGGGGTGGTAACTGTCACTCGCTGCTGCAGCCCCAGCACCTAAAACCCTGTCAGGCACACACAGGCACTCAATAAATGTGATGATGACCCACATCCAGCAGGTGTTCAAGAAAGATCATGAACCATCAGTGGAACCTCTACCTGGAGCATCCAGGCCATGACTCACCTTCACTTGAGTATTGCTATCCATAGCTGTGGCAGACATAGTTCTGTCTCACGGGAGGGAAATTAAAAGGAAAAACAAAAGGAAGAAAGAGAAAAGTTGGCTTAAGCCATTCAATTTTCAGATTTCTCACCCATAAACTAAATTCTTTGAGGAGCAAGTTCTTGTCATCTGATTACTTCAGTGTTCCCTGTGGACATTTACACCATGTTCATGGTTGACAAACACAAATCATTCTTGTTTGGGTTTCCCCTTCAGCATCTTGCCTTTGAACTGCACGAGCAAGCCACTTCTACATTTCATAAAACTGCCTAAAATAACACTTAACTGATGAATGACCATCTTTTTACATCATGTCAATCTCCCAAATCAAAGTAAATATATATCTCATGCCCTGACATAACAGAATTCCCTACCAACTGTCAGAATCTCTTAGTATTAACCTGCAGGCATTTTCTTTTTAAGGTAGTCAAAACAGGCCTTGGGAAGCCTCTCTTAGTCCTCTTAGCAAAGACAAAATTCCTTAGGAAGGACCAAATATGCTACTGTCGGAGTAAGAGTTATAACAGCATAACTGCTACAGATATTCACAGGGTTGCCAGACTTAAAAATAAGGGATACTCAGTTAAATTTGAATTTCAAATAATGAATACTTTTTAGTACAGTTGAACCTTGAACAACGGTTTGTACTGTGCAGGTCCACTTAGACACGGATTTTTTTTTCAATAAATGTGAGTGCTGTAAATGTATTTTCTCGGTAACATTTTCGTTTCTCTAGCTTACTTTATTGTAAAATACCGTATATAATACATATAATATGCAAAGTATGTGGTAATCATTTGTTATATTATTGGTAAGGCTTCCAGTCAACAGTTGGCTATTAGTAGTCAAGTTTTTCAGGAGTCAAACGTGACACTCAGATTTTCGACTGTGCAGGGGGTCTGCACCCCTAACCCAAGCATTGTTCAAGACTCAACTGTGTAAGTATGTCCCAAATAGGGCATGGGACATACCTATGCTAAAAAAAAAAAAAGGTGTTTATCTCAAATTCTATTTTAACTAGGCATCCTGTATTTTATCTGGCAACCCTATGGAGGAGGGGGCTAATTTATCAGTGAGATGGCAAGGAGCACAGTGAAGCTACAGATTGTGACGGGGGGACGGGGATCTGGATGACAAAACTCACAGAGCTTAAATAACTTAAAGTGATGCTAAAAAATTTGTGGAGGAGGAAGACAGAGGAGGACAAGCTTGAGAACCATTAATCAAAAGTTACCCTGAAAAGGCCACTAGCATGAAACAGCCTCACATGGGTCACCACACAAGACTGCCCAACAATGCACTTAAAAAATTACTTTAGCAATGATGAACTCAGAAAAGAGAGGGCACAATTAAGGTGAACAGTCTACATTCCAGGCACCTTGTTAGTCTCTTACACCATATCCCTGATGGCTTACAACTCCTCTAGAAGGTAGCTCCAAACTGGAAGACTATTGGAGAAGGTAAAGACACAGCCCAGGATGTACTCAGTGGTTAGTGTGGGCTAGGAGCCAAAGCCAGCTTGTCTGAATTCAAAACTCCAGCTCTTTCCCTCACACTCTTTGGGGGAGCACATGACTGAAAAAGCATTGTGCTGTCTAGATACTCGTTTTGTTCAATCTTAGGAAAGCCAAAAGTTGGGATCTTCATCTCTTTTTGTTCCACAACACTTCTGCAAAAGAATAACCATAATTCAATGTTAATCTAATCTAATCTAATACTGGGTCTTACATTAAGTTTTGCTCCAAAAGACGCATTAGAGCTGATTGTGTGGCTAGGTATTTTCAGGGAAACACGGTAATTTTAGTCATGTTCCAGGAGATAGGCTTTCTTTTTGTTCCCAAAGAAGGCCCAAAGAAAAAGTGCCTTCAATAGGCAGAGACTTGGAGGTATCTAGCAATAATCATACTCCCTAGCACCCAAGAACTCTGATAGCTGAAAACTGTTTTTATAGAATGAGGTAAGTCTGAGACTAGGAAAGTAGGTAGCCCTTGTCTGTACCCGAAGGCCCCTACTGGCCCCTACTCAATGACAATCCATGGTAGCAAATAACAGCTAACATTTACTGTGGGTTTACCATGTGCCAGGTATTATTCTTAAGACTTTGCATTTATTAATTTAATTAATCTGCAACAAATCTAGAAGACAGCTACTGCTATCCCCCACTGTATAGATGAGGAAATGGAGGCAAAAAGAGAGATTAAGGAACTTCCAAATCACATAGCTGTTAATGGTAGGTGATGCTAGTTTAGTACTAAAGACCTTGAGGTAATGATGGAACAACTCAATCTGATGTCACAATCCTAGCACGCTGTAAATTGTCCTGCATTGGCACATTGAGTTTGTAGTTCAAAGAACTGAACATGAGATGCAATTTTCCATTATGCATTTTGGCTGGCATACACATGAACGTAAGGCTGAACCAAGCCATAATTACACTACAATCAGTGAATCATATCATGGGGTTTAAGGAGCACTTATGAGAACTGAATCATAAAACTATGTCAGATAACCACAGTTTACTAGTCTAGTGGCTTACATAGTTGTAAGAGGCTTACATAGTTGATAGATGGTAAATAAGGATGGAGGTGGTGGTGATTCACTATGATATTTAAATTTTCAATCTCTTTTTCATGTTACTTTTATCTCTTGAATTTTATAAGCAAGGCAACTACTAAGCTTACAGGTTTTATACACGTATATTCTTGATTTGTGTAAATAAAATATTTTAAAATGGTTTGGTTGTTTTTAGTTTCATAGCCTTATTTATTTATTTATTTTTGAAAGGACCATTTATTCTTTGGGCTGAACAAAAGAAATATATTTATAATTTACTACTGTTAATTATATACTTCTCCATATAAAATATGGCAAAGAGATAAACCTTTTGAGAAAGCATGCCCTATGAAAGGTTTTTATGGTCCTTAATGTCCTTGAAAAAGACCAAAATGAGGCATTCTTTGTAAAAGAGAAGTCATATGAGACTCCAGTTTCTGAAATGCTCAAATTCCATCTGCCATAACATCCCTAATTCATTGTGTGACTTTAAACAAGCTACTTTACCTCTCTGGGTCTCAATGGTAAACATAGATGTGTCTCATTTGTAATATAGGAGGGTTAGATTAGATCAATTTTCCAAATGGTATGATTTTGATGCTCCTGGGCCTTCAGGGCAACTGGATAGAGCCTACTCACAATGGAGGTCCCAAATCCATCACCTCCAGCCATTTGTTTCCCTGTAGTGAGATGTGCAAACCTTTTCAACGTGTGCCATGATGTGAAAATGGCTGGGAAACACTGGATTAGATGACCTCAAGGTCCATACTAGCTCTGACATTTTGTAATGCTATCATTTTAGGTCAGAACTCATGGCCAACTACAGTGTAATTCTATTAGGTTGGTGCAAAAGTATTGCGGTTTTCGCAATTATTTTTAACCTTTTAAACCGCAATTACTTTTGCACCAACCTAACATCACATGCAATGCAGAGCAGGATGATTTATAAGTACTAAGAGGCACTCAACTAATTTTTTACAATGGCAAAACTGCAATAGCATCACGGTAAGAAATCAACATTACTGTAAAAAATAAATATATAATTACAATGTTGTTTGCTGGCATTCTTCCAATTGGAAATTTCTATTAGTTTATTATCTATACTCAGAATGTCATGGCAAACTATAAGATCCTAAAGTGTTATATAAAAGAAAAAGTAATCTATATTTAGCAGGGTTTTTAATAAAAACAATGTTGTAATATGTTCTAATTTTTATAAGTGATTACTACATGCCATGGTACCTTGTTACTAATCATTCTAAAATCCTGCTTTAGTATTATAATGGCACTTCTCCTAATTCCCCATGTGCTCGCTACCTCCATCATTTAGATAAAACAATCACACTTTCAGACAACTAAAATATGTGGAGTCAATGGAGTATCTTTTTAAGAAGCCAGAAAAAATAGAGTTTAAACACATTTACTATGGCCTTTACTATTTACTACTTTTTATCTTTAAAGTAAAGCAAAACCAACAAATGGCAAGAAAAAAGCCCATATTTCCACCCTCCTTACCCCAATCTGGTTTAAACTAATAGATTCAAAAATTCTAGGCAACTCATTACCAGAAAAATGTAAATAAGCAGGAGGGAGCTGGGAGAGGAAAAACAGTAATGACTAAGGAACTAGAAGGGCTGTCATATAACGGACAAATTAAAAACAGAATCTCCATAGCTTAGCTAAGAGGGCACAAGGGACATACATCTAACTATATACACACTGGAGATCAAGAAGATCAAAGAAAAAATAATTATTCAGTATTGTCAATGATCATAGGGAAAGGAAAGAGAGGAAAGAAAGAACTTTGGGAGGAATGTGGAGAGGAGAAGGGATAAGCTAAACTAAATAAGGAGGCTTTGAACTCATTCTACAGACAGGCCTTGGGCTCAAAGGTTATTTCTCATACCTTAAACTAGCCTTGAAAATAAGCATTGAGCAAGAAACCCTAGGATAAAAATGACCCAGGATATTTACGTAATGGGAAATGGACCCAGGTTTGGTGTTTTCTTTTTGTTAGAATCTTAACACTGACAGCCACTGCGGCCAATTGTATTCATGGAGTTTTGGAATATAAGGATGGCTACAAGTGAGAATTTGTTTGTTTTTAATAACTAATCTTATTCTAAATTTAATCCACTCTTAACACAGTAAATTTGAAAGATTATAAAGAAGACAATAAAAATTACCCATCAGCCTACCTCCAGAGATAATTACTGATAACATTTTGATTTATTTTCTTTCATTTTTCTTAACATGTGTATTGAATACTGAGTGGAAAGGATGAGGGGTTCATTATGTCATTTGAAATTATCTCCTTTTCCATTTAGCTTTCACTTCTTGATTTTAAAACAACTCACTGCATATGGGTTTCATACATTAAGTGTGATTTGCGGTAATATCTGCACAGTTTACTGGGAGAAACAAATGGCTGCTCTTGGCTGGAAGTAATGTGGCCTCCTCCCTGGGCTCTGTCCAACTCCCCTGGGCTCCAGCCAGCTGCCCTGAGAGCCAGGGGGATAACAGAATCTTGGCATAGCTGTGCAAGGGTATCCCAGTGAGTAAACTGTGATCTAACCAAAGTCTTTCACTTTACAGATGAGTACATTAAGAACCAGAGAGGTAAAGTAGCTTGTTCAACATCCAACACACAGTGAATTACAATTTAAGCATTTCAGAAACTGGAGTCTAATATGACTTGTCTTTTACATAGAATGCCTCGTTATGGTCTTCTAGCATATTAGGCTCATAAATCCCCTTTATAAAAGGCATGTTTTCCTCAATGAGTTAGGTTATCTCTTTGTCATATTTTATATGGAAAAGCATATGATTAAGAGTTGTAAATTATAGGTATCTCTCTTTGGACAACCCAAAGGCCAAAGGCTGTTTAAAAAAGAATAACAAAACTAAGATTAAAACCAAGCTTACGAAACTAAAATTAGAGATTATTTTCATTTTGTAATAATTAATACCAGTTTTTAAATAGTAATATCCCCCAGTATATGGAAAATACAAATCATTTTTAAATATTTTATTTGAAATTTATTTTAAATTACATTTCTTTCTAAAAAGGGTATCTAAGCATAGCTTAATGAGCACTGAGTATTTGCATTTTCTAAATCTTTCTTAATCTGATGATCGAACAATGAATACTTGTTTTGGTGTGCACTTTTTGATCCCAGTGATCATTATTAGTCATTTATAATTTTTCAGTAAAAGGATAATTTTATGTACTCAAGTTGAGCAATCAGATCGTTTCTTGCTCTCTGACTTAAAAAGGTATACTCTTTCAGAGATTTTTCTTTTTTTTTTTTTTTTAGTATAAGGCCAGTGTGTGTGTATATATATATATATATATATATATATATATATATATATATATATATATATCTCCAGTACATATGGGATATTTTGGTGTATGACTTGAGGCAATGATCTAAATAGGTCTTTTGTGTGTGTTTTTAAGTATCCAATTTCCCAACCTCCTTTACCAGATAGTCTATACCTTCTCCTGATGACTTATCATATAATCGTTATTCTATACACTGAAAAGTTTTGTGAGATGCTGTTTTGTTTGATTGTTTGTATATTTTTACACTGACATCATCCCCTTTTATTGTCATAGCTTTATGTTTTAATCTCCAGTAGTATAGTCTCTGCCTCACTCCTTTTCCAAATTAAAAAAGATATATATATATATATATATATATATATATATATATATATATATACATATATATATATATATGTATATACTACATGTACACGGTTGACCCTTGAAAAATGAGTGGGTTAGAGATGCCAACTCCTGTGCAGTCGAAAAACTGGGTATAACCTTTGACTCCCCCCAAATTTAACTACAGTTATCCCTCAGTATCTACTGGGACCCCTGAAGATACCAAAATCCACAGATGCTCAAGTCCCTTATGTAAAATGGCATAGAACAATGCATACAGTCATTTTGTTTTGTATTTATGGATTCACAACCATGGATCAAAAATACTGTTTTTCATCTATGGTTGGCTGAATCCACAGATTTGAAACACTGGGATAAGGAGGACCAATGGTATATTTATTGAAAAAATCCATATATAAGTGGACCAGTGCAATTCAAACGTGTTATTCAAGGTTATATTATGTCTGTGTACATATACACTTACATAGTCTTCCAGATGAACTACACAATCAGTTGAAAAACAGACTTTTTATTAAATTGCTTTTTGAAGACTATATGCAAAGATCCCTTAGCATCTCAGTTTTCCCTGGTTACTTAACATGGATATTTGCATTCCTGTTCCAAACATTCAATGCCCTTTTTTTTTTTCCATGTACCTTATTGATGTGTCCCAAATATGTTGACTCCCCGGTCATCTGGAGACCCACCTCAGACCAGGGGCTTTTAAAACCCAATAACTCTAACTCTACCTGGTAGAGTACAGACCCCACTTGAACAGCCTCCATACAGGGCTGCACATGGAGACCCTGGGATTTGACGCAGCAGAGGCACACAGGGCCACTGTGTGCCTGAACAGCAAGGAGTAAGGACTTTACTGGAGGCAAAAGGGAGTCAGTCAGTCAGGGAAGAGCATTTAGGTAGGAGAGTGCCATAGTCAGATTTCTGTTTTAGAAGGATAAAAATAACCTGGAGAGTGGATGTTTTGATTAGTGTTAAAGCACCTGACAGATGCAATGAGAACAGTTAGGAGTCTCCTATAGTATGTGTTCTGGACAAGCAGTGACAAGAACAATGACAAGGAAAAACAAAGAATGATTCCAATTGTATTTATGATATTGCAGTATTGCCTCTATTGCTACCAAGGGTGCATTAAGACACTCCAGAGGCAGAATAATGAAGCTCAGGATCCTGTCCCTAAGAATGTCTCTCATCCCACACCTCAATAGACACACTTTCCCTTTTCCCTCTGCGGTTACATTTTGTTCAACAATATTTACTGAGCATTTACTATGAGTCAGGCACCATGCTAGCTGCTGAAAATAATCCTGGATGGGTCAGTAGCAAAAATTAGCAGGAGTCACAGAGAATGAAGAATATGACTCTGACATCCAACAACCGAGACAAGTATTAGGAACTGGAGTCACCCAAACATTAGGAAAAGACAGTTGTATAAAGCTACCATCTTCCCTGAGGACACCTGCCTTTCTCCTTCAGGCCAGTCGCCAGGCCTCCCAGGTCCCCCTGCAGATCCAGCTTCCATGAGAGCATCTTTCCAGCCTTCCTCTAGGCACTAGACAGCAGAATCACTGTCCTTGTTTTACAGATGGATCAATAGAGACAGAGTAAAATCAGGCACCCTAACCACAGCTACATGGAGTATCAATACAGAACTCAATCTTTGGTTCCTGGCTTGACCTTTCATCTTTGTGATGTGTCTCAAGCACTTATGAAGGCCCTTAAAAATTCTCAGAAAGAAAAGGGAAAGGCCTTTTCCCACTTTTTGTTCACTATTTAATACTTTCCCCTTGATGAAGGTGGGGTTTCCACAGTTCTCAGCACAATCTACGCACTGTTAGCAGGAGACAAACCCCTCGCGGCACTCCTGAAATCTAGAAAGACCTTCCTCTACCTCCCCCATCACATTCACAATAGTCTAAAGACATCTGTTCCACCTTTTTAAACTTTAAGGAAGGGAGGGAAGAAATTTCTACAACTGTAAAATATTTGGTCATGCCATTTATTGGTCATAGGTTACATAAAACAAACACTGTATGATAACGGAGTGATTTTAGCAAGTGTAAGGAGATCAGCTCTGCATATAAAGCATGTAAACTTGTAATCTTTTTCTTTTGCCTATATACAATGATTTTTGATACTTCATTTTCAACACAACTTAAAGTTTGCCTTTCTACTTTAAATCCAGAATCACAAATAGTAAGTACATATTCACTGAATTCTAACCTCCTTAGACCCATAACAAAAATAGGTTCAAAGCTACTCTGGAGAGGCCTACAGGACCAAAACAGGGGGAAATAACTATATACATGGCAAAAATGTGCCTACCACTGCCTGGTAGTCACGTCCCAAAGCCATGACTGTCTATTGTTTGATACTTAACAAACTTCAGGCCAAATGCTCAGTTTTGACAAGCCTTGCTTTCAACCTCTCTGGGACTTACTTTCCTCATCTGTGAAACAAGGTCAGTGATGCCCACCCCACAGGGCTACTGGGAGGACTAAGCCTGATACTGTGTGGGAAAAGCTCTATAAATTATAAAGAGCTATGCAAACATCCTAGACCCTTTCCTATGGGGGTCTCTGACCTCTGACTGCCCCCTTCAGTTACATAAGTAATTGTTATATGATTTTATATATGGAAAGAGCAGTGCTCTTTCCAGAGGTAAAAAAATCCAACAAATCAAGGGAGAGTTCCCAGAAATCAATAAAGACCTGGAAATCCAGTTTGCCAGTAAGGCAGGGTCTTAGACAAGTCCTCTAACCCTTCCAAGTACCAGTTTTTTCAACTGTTCAAATTCAAGGAACCTGCCTGGAGGGTAGACCAGTAAAGGAAGTTTTTGTTCCCAGAGTTTCCTAGAAGACAGAGAAAAGAGGAATTGGTCCAGACTTCTAGCCTGCAGGGCAAGACTCTTCTCTCTGCCCCCTAACAGCTCACAGAAAATAGCAACCCAAGGAAGATGGGGGAAGCCTCAACCCAATGGGAAAGGAGCTCTGATGAAGAACTTATCCAGTGACCTAAATGGACCAGTCCAACGCTATAAGAATGGAGACCTACTGGTAGAACCAAACACAGGTGGGTGGCTGACTTTGGAGGCATAGAAAGAAGGCTGCAGCAACACCAAAAAGGGTGGCTTTCCCGGGTGAGGGGCAGATGCTTCACTAGGATGATTAAGACAGGGCCACTGCATGTTCTACGTGACAGAACACACTGACAGGAAGCCTCCTCACTTCTTCTTTCCTCCAGATTGGCCAAAGATGAGGTAGAGAGTGCCCTGGGCACAGGGAGGATAGGCAGTGGAGCACTTGGGTAGAGGCTGAAATCATAACTGGGATTTGCATGAAGGGAGGGAGAGCATGGGTTTCAATCATTTCTCTGGAACAAGCTCAAGCACAGAGTACAGTTTTACACAATTGTGACTTAATTCCTCCAGTATCCCCAAAGCTCATATGGAAAACCAGGTGACCTGTTACATAATGGCCAAAGCCTTGTCTCACTCAAATTCTGGCTCCATAAAAAAACAGTAATTGTTGGAAAATCCTCAAATCTCACTTCTTTTCAAGGTTGAGCAGTAAACCACACAAAAATAAGAACCAATCATTGAAGTGCACAAATGACACTACATTAGGTCCCATTAAAAAGACCAATGAAATCTGCAGTATTTATTGGGTGTAACCACAGCAGTGCTCTGACTTCTATGGGAAAAGAGGAAGAGAAGGAGGAATGATTTTTTCAGTATTACTCCAGCTGGCTGATAACAAGCTTTGCAGCACTGTTTCATTATTCCCAGCCACCCTGCAATCATTAGCCAGGGACAGTGTGGGGGGTTAAGACAAAGAAACCCAGTTCCCAGCCCAAGAAGACTTCCTGATGCTGCCCTCCAAACAGCGGCTTTGGGGAAGCCTTAACTTCTACATCTGAAACCAGAAGAGTTAGAATATCTTACTGAAATTAGTTCAGACTGGTTTTCATTAAATCTTTTTAGCCAGTTGTCAGTGTGCTTCAGAGGAAAAAAAATTGATCACATGCTCAACAGATGTGGGCTGGAATCAAAGCAAAGCTGAATAGAGCCGCACAGACAGTGAGCAGCAGCTCCCCCAAAACAAAAGGTCAGCCATTTATAATAACATCTCCAGAGTGATGTGTGTGCACATTAGAAAGTTAAATTTCATGAAAAGAATGTCCAATAAAGCTATCGATTTTATTTTTGGTTCATCTGGCTGCAATTTCTGCCTACAATCATTTCTCTCTAGGAAAACAGCAGTGGGGCAGGCACCTGGATTCACTTCTGGGTCCCTGGTCCGTGAACTATTGACATTCCACACATAGTTTCCCAATGCAAGTACTGAAATGCTAGCTCCCTACTTCTTAGCTCTGTGTCTGTAGAATATTCCCTGTCCTTTGATGTGAAAGAAAAATACTCCACTTTACAACATGACCCTGCACTGAGCTTCTTTTCTGAAAGAAGCTAAAACACCACCACCATTATGGCCACCTTGCGTGTCTGCTGCAACAACCTCAGAGTGTCAGTCTTAAAGTGACAAACATGAGTTTACATCCAGTAACTCCTGTTACCCTGTATACTATTTTAAAGGAAGAGACATCATTAGCAGAATTTCCTACAATTAGCCTTGAAAAAAAGCTCACCTCTTTTTCCTTTTTTTTCTTTTTTTGATGGATTCTTGTCCCAAATAGTTAAGAATGCCTCCATCCTTCTTAAAGTGCCAGGGTAATTTATTATTAAATGTATACTTAAACCAACATTTTATAATGTTGTTGAGGTTTTCAATGAGTCCCCTCCACTTCACACCAGGCATTTTAGGCTATAATAGCCGTCCCACAGTCCACCTCCTACTAAATAATTATAATAGTGGGCCAATTAAACTAATCATCTTTCCACATATTTTTATCCGGCTCACAGAGGTAAATTTCCCCAGAATGCTGAGAATGAAAGGCACCTCTCCAATAGCACCAAGGACATCAAGTGTTATTCCTGGAAGAGGCCCAATCCACCAAGGGGAAGCTTAACTCACAACCAAAATTAGTAACATGTTCAAACATGTGATATTCATGTATATTCACCATACAGTCATCTTTCTTCTTCAAGGAAATCTAAAGGATCTCCCGTTATTATTGCTGAACTACTTCTACACTTCAAAAGCCTAAACCTCGTGTTAGTATGGTCTAGCTTGAGCAGCAAAACACCAAGTCTTCTAAAAAGATATTACAGAGACTAACAATGCTATCCAGTGTGGGATTTTAGCTGCTCAGAAATCCATTGTATGCATTTTTTAAAGAGGAAAAAATGATTTTTAAATGAAATTTCAAATTCAGAAATTCATCAATGTATTTTGAGCCATTTACTATGGAGCAACTCCTTGGATTAATAACTCCTTGGAGAAATTTTTCCTGATGAATTACACAGAATCTTTTGGCTCTGAAAGGGAGGACACATTTTCATTCAAATGCCACATGACAAGCAGTGAAAAGGAAAAGTTCCAACCCCAGGCAAAAAGCAGTAGGTGGGAAATACACTTCACTTGTTTAAAACTAATCCAGAAATAGACACACATATCCCCTTTCTAGAGAAAGCTACCACCTGAGAAATGTTACTTCTGGTGGAGGTGATGATTGGAAGCAATACATATACAGGATTTATCTTATACTGTACATCCTGAAACTCTCTAAATATCCAGTTAGACAGCTTAATAACTTCTTCAAATATAAATCATAGATCCTTAAGCTATTTTCCCTACCTTGGTATCCAGATAGTTCTCCAAAAATGTTTATATCATATAAACTAGAATAATTGCTTACCGAAAAAATCACTGATATCACTTTGGCCTCCTTTGATATCATTACAGCATAATAATAGCATTCAGAGAGTGTTTCTCAGTGGGGCCAAAGCCACTACCAATGAAGAGAAACAAAGTAGGAAAGGATTAATGACCTTTTGACACCCTTCTCTTTCCAAGGTATCCCAAACTGTGTTTTTGGTGAAGAAAAACAAAATTAATAAATAGCTTTCCCTTCTGCCCTAACTTTTCTCCAGTCGGGGGGGGGGGGGGGAAGTCAAGTAACTACTTGAAAATTTCACTTTCAGGCAACAGGTACTTCAAAAGATCATCAATCAATAAATAGACATTGGCATGTCCTAATTAGGCCATTAACAAAAGATGTTTTCCAAGGCATAGCTCTAAAAAAAGACTCTCACATTCACCTATTTTGGAAATAGTATAATATGATCCTACTATGTGCTCCAGATCCCCACCCCCTTACCCATTTTCAGCTATAGATGTCACCAAAATCTTAGAGAGAGAATAAATGTAATGAAAAACATTCCAGTGTATCTCAATAGAGTATCCTAAACATAGCATTTTCTTTTAAGTTTTGCAGAAAGGATGGTGGGACACAGAAAAGGATACTTGGCTGGCACTCAACATAACCTTTCCAAATGAATGAAGCAATTAGAAACTCCACTATTAAAAAGGATAAAAACAGATTCCATAACCACTTGGCATTTTAGAGAATAAGATCTTCCTCATTTTTCTCTCTCGCTTAGTCAAAACTCTTCAGGACAACAATGTTAAATAGCTCCATTATACCTAACAAGACTCTACCAGCTCAATCCTTTAATTGGGCAAGAAGAGAAATCATCCACATTCTAGTGATATCCTTGGATTTCATGGATTCTTTCCTACAAGAAAATAGCTTCCCAACCTTTGAAAGAAAGAAAACTGGGGATCTTGTTACAATCACAAAACCGAGAAAATTCTCAATTCCAAGCCCAGATGTGAAATAAACAGCAACATATTACTCTCAAAGAACTCTGGATAATCATTTTCTTTGACAAAGCGTTTTGTAACCTGGACAGCCTTACGCTCAAAGACCCCACACGTGTTCCTCAGTACAAATAATATGAGCCCACCTACCTTCTCCAGACTAGAGGCCATAAATCCTCAGAGGCTGTGGCCATGCTCCAGACACTGCCAGAGTTGAACAAAAGAGTTCGTTACATAAACATCCTTCTTACATAAACATCCTTCCCTCCCAACACCTCTCCAACATGCCCGTTCTGCCTTTAAGAATCATAGATAAATTTTACTGGAATAATCTATTTACTGGTCGGTTACTTATTAAGATTTACACACTGATAAAAATAAAAGAAACCCTACCACTTGACAGAAAAATCTGAATATAACTGGACAGTCTATAAAAGGTGGTTAACACATAACTCCAAAATGCTTTTATAAAGTTTTTTCTCTTTCAGCTCAATTTTCCAAAATACACAACATATTATTTATACTGATGTGAGAATCACGTCTTCAAGAATGTGGCATTATATAAGACAGCTATAACCTGGGAATGAGGAGACCTGGAATTCAGTTCTGACTAGTTCTCTTTGGGCAAGTCACTTAACTTCTCTGAGCCGCTGCTTCCTCATCTATTAAATTATAGGGTACTAAAAGGCACTTGCGGTTCAAATCAGCAATCAGTTTCCTACCTAGATTGTCCTCTTAAATCCAATCTTCAAAAGCTCCACCTTCTTTTAACCTCCATATTGTTTGGGCTTCTGCCAATGGGTGTCCAGGGGAAGAGTCTTTTGTTTAAAAGACAGCCCTGAAGTTCCCCAGGGGCCCAAGGGTTACTGCAGGTCTCCCAGAGCAGGATGTGCATAATCAAACTCAGACAGCAGCTGCTGAGTTGGAGATAATCCTAAAAGGACTGCTTCAGACCTCCTCTTTTTCTCACAGTGAAATTGCCTGGCATCAGGCCTGTTCCGGCTGTTTGGACCTTATGTTTTCGGCAAATTGCAAACAACATCTTCTGTGGATTCAACTCTCAAAATGCCAATGGATTTTTCTGTTTTATTCTTCAAGCTGGCTCTCCAGAAGCAAATACTTAAAACATAAGCATGCACAGTGTCCACAGGCTGATGGTACATAAGCAGCTTGGGATGGGAAAAGAGGCTCCTTGAGAGCCAGGGATGTAGGACTCATTAATGGAATTCTTACTGCTCCTCTGTTCACTCTGATAAACACTGTTTCAAGAAAAAGTAAAAGTGTGTAATGCAGCAAAAATCACCCATTTGGAAACTGCTAAATTTATGGATCACACACTAATTTCTATTCTGATCTAGTGTTTCCGTGAAGTCACAACCTCTCTCTACTTCAGTACCATGGCCCTTTAAAGTGAAAACAATTCTACCTTGTTTTCCTGGAAATATAATGTGACTAACAGCTTAACTTCATAAAATGGGTCTGTTTGTAGATTCAAGAGAGCTTTTTTTTTTTACAATGTGTACTTTTAAAAGTAAAAAAAAAAAAAAAAAAAAAAAAAAATTGTCCCTACGAAGGTTTTTTGGCAGGATACTTATATCAACTATACCTGGCAAAAGCTATCTTGTTCCAGGAACTCCTATGAAAAAAATAAAGATCATGTGTTATGAGAATCATTTAGTTCCAGATAACAGCTACTTACTAACACAGCCAAATTAGTGGCCAGCATAAATTATGAAAAGCTATCAATTTGTTCATATACTTAATGTTACACTACTACTTCTAAAAAAAATAGTTAATTAGAATTTAAGTTTTTTTCACATATGAAATATAACTAAGATTTTTCTCTCCCCAAATTATCCAGGATAAAAGATGTTATTTTTTAAAATAATTTAATTACATGTTCTCATAAGAGATCTATTTTGTTGTTGCTTAAAAGTTTCCCAGAACACAACATCCATCTAAATCATTCTTCAAAAATATACATTCTATTTTTATACTTATTCTCTAATAAATATTTATCATCTTGAAACATCTTGAAAATTTCCTCTACGATGGATAGAGCATTAAGAAACCATGGGAAGTAAACCACCAAAATATTGTCATAATACTTTAGAATTTGAGGATTTTACAAAAAGCAAGGGGAGGGGAGTAACTTATAAAATTATCTTTATGGTTTTAAAGTCTACTCTCTAGAGAATTAGAAAAGTTCTTTTTATCACAAGAGAGTAGTGAGTGTCACACTTGGGTTCAGCCTCCATTCATAAAAGCTTCAAAGCAAACTCACTCTCCAAACAAGGTTCCTCTCTCCATCAGGTCTGCTGGTCCCACTGCAGAGGGCCACACCAGAGGGTGCCAACTCCCCACACACACTTGACATGGGCTTTGTACTCGGTGCTTGTGCTCAAGGGCTCTGCAGTGGGAACGTCTGCATGCATATTGTTGAGTGTAGTCTGGTGTTGTATGTATGTGCTTTTAGGTAGAAGACATGAAAACTCAAGCCATAGAAATCATAACAAATTAGCAAGACAAGGTTGACTTGCACACTGCCTGACTGAAAACTAAGATGGATTTCTTCCAAATGTTCCCCTTAAAGACTCTGCCAGACTTCATATCAAAAAAAATTTAGTGGATTAAAATTAACAGCTTAAGAGGTGAACCATATTATTCCTAATTATTATTACCACTATATTCATGCACCAGCTGTGAACAATTAAAAGCCTATATTTCTGAATTCCCACGAACCCAAGAATAAAATTAAGGCATTCTGAAAGAAGCTTCAGCTATTTATCTATACGTAACTGCTCTCAAGTTAAGAAAGTCTGTCTTAACTACTAGATCCATAAGACAGACGAAGCACACAGTATCACAGCAAAATCTGTCTTTTCCTTTTTCTATGTCATGCGTTTCATTAAAAAAATAAAATAAGAAAGAAACATTACAAAGAGCACACAACTAGGCTTTTTATACCATGAAACTAAATAATTTAAGAGAACTGGTAGCTTCAGTCCTACCATTTACCTGCTTACCAGTTTCTTCTCACCAGAATCAGCAGTAAAATGAGAGAATTCATAGGATATGTCTTTATTCTTTCAGTTTTGTGGTGTATATGACATGGATAAAACACACCATTTTTAAAGGGTGGCCATGTACACAAATCACAGAATTTCAAGTTGATTGGGAAGAAGCATTAGATTCTAGTCCAGCTCCTTCATTTCACAGCTGAAGAAACTCAAGCCTAAGAATCCGTAGGCAAGGTGGAGGGCTCACAAAAGTGCTCCACTTAACCAAGCTCTGACTGGCAGGGCTAGGCCAAGAACAGAGAGATCTAAAATGCACTCCACTCCAAAACATTCAGTAATGCAGTCCATTTTACAAGGAAGAACAAAAAAGAATAAAAACTAAGCAATCCAACCACTCTGCAACCTACTATTTGTATCCCTAACAAGTAGATGCAACTGAGGCTGGAGGCATGGCCAACTGAGGCATGGCCAAATCTCCTGACGTAGTTAATGTCTTAAATTCCTACTTTTTAATTTGTCCCGTTTTTAACCACTTTAAATTAAAGCCAAAGGAATACACCAATCAATACCAAGTTTGCTTTAAGACCTCCTTCTTTGTGCACATGCAGATATATATGTACATATATATACACATACACAGAAGGTGCCAAAAAATGTATAAACACTTTAAGAAAGGAAAACTGTATTAAAATTGTAATACTCAATATATACTGATAACAAAAGATGAATACAAGTCACATTTGACTTCGACAATTACAAGAGGTGCTCAAAGTGGTTACCATCAGCGTCCAGACACTTCTGATTATGGCGAATTACTGTTTGAGCCATGTTGACCAAAGTGTCCACTTGTATACATTTTTCGGCACCCCATTTATTTGACACCCATATATATATGTATATATATATATATACACACAGACACACAAACACACATATATTTATATACATAAATATGTATATATAGTATTGCATATAAATCATATAGATAAGTGGTATAAAATTGAGAGTCCAGAAATAATTCCTTACATTTATGGTCAATTGATTTTCAACAAGGTTACCAAGACAATTCAGTGGGGGAAAGAATAGTTTTTAACATAATGTGTTGAGACAACTGGGTACCATATTAAACAAACAACTGTACCCCTACTCCACAACATACGCAAAAATTAATTAAAAATGGATTACAAACCTAAATGTAAAAACTAAAACCATGAAACTCTTAAAACATATAGGAATAAACCTGTGCAAATAAATCATTTTGGAAATGAATGATTTCTTATATATGATATGAAAATCAACAACAACAAAAATAGATAAACAGGGGGAAAATTAAAAACTTTTGTGCTTTAAAGAACCCTATCACAAGAATGAAGAGATAAACCACAGAATGGGAGGAAATATTTACAAATTATATATCTGATAGGAACTTGTATCAAGAACATATAACGAACTCTCAAATTCAATAATAAGACAAATAACCCAATTTTAAAATAGGCAAAAAGTTTAAAAACATTTCTCCAGAAGAAATACAAATGGCTAATAGGACCAGAAAAAAAGATGCTCAACATCCTCAGTCATTAGGTAAATGCAAAACTATAATGAGATTACACTTCACACCAAGTAGAATGACTATAATCAAAAGGACAGACAAAAACAAGTGTTAGCAAGAATGTGGAGAAACTGAAACCCTGTGCACTGCTGATGGGAATGTAAATTATTACAGCCACTTTGGAAAAAGTTTGGTAGTTTCTAAAAATGTTAAATACAGAGTTACAGTATGACCCAGCAATTCTACTCCTAGGCACATAGCCAAGAAAAATGAAAACATGTGTCCACACAAAAACTTGTATACAATGTTGTAATAGCCAAAAAGTTAAAACAACCCAAATGTCCATCAACTGATGAGTGGGTAAACAAAATCTGGTATGTCCACACAATGGAATATTACTTGGCAATAAAGGGAAATGTGGTACTAATATATGTAGCAACACAGATGAACCTTGAAAAAGTCATGTTAAGTTATAGAAGCCAGTCACAAAAGACCACATATTATATGATTCCATTTATACAAAATTTCCAGAGTAGGCAAACCTATAGACACAATAAAGACATAATGTAGATTAGTAACCAATAGGACTTGATGAGAGATGGAATGACAAGTGACTATTAATGGACAGAGGGTTTCTTTTGGGAGTGATGATAATGTTCTAAAATAGGACTGTGGTGACTGTGCACAACAGTGAAAACACCAACAACCACTAAACTGAACACTTTAAATGGGTGACTTTTTGTGGTGAGTTATATCTCAAGAAAGCTATTAAATATTATGTACATATATATGTACATCAACTGCAAGTAGCATAAAAGAAATAATATTGTTTGACAGTTATCCTATTACATGACCAAATAAACTCTTTTTTAACGAATACATAATTTCCAGATAATGCTAGGTATGTTTTGATCCTGAGCTCAGTGTCAAATTTTGCCTTTTGTAGAGGAACTCAGACCCGTAACTAAAAACAGCGGAAAGCTTAGCATCGAATTTGGGTTTACAGAAAGTCATTCCAAGCTGTGTAGTCTTTCAGCCTAAAGCCATTATGCTGTAACTTCAGTGTTTAGACATTAAAATGCAGTAGGTGGGAATCAAGAATGTGCATTTTTAACAAAACACCCCCCTCTCCACAGGATTTTTCTAAAACAGGCAGGGTGAGTACAGCACTTTGGGCAAGGACCCATCATTCCCGAAAAACTCTTTCAGGCATTCCTGGGGCTAGTGAGCTGTAAACTGGTGGGCATGGCATGATCAAGGTGGGAGGTACTTTTCATCTGCCTCATAGTAATTTTTGCCAGCAATTCCATAACCATTTGGGAGATTTTCACGTTTGAAAATTTGTGGGTAGATCATGCTGAGTGAAATGTAGCCTTTGGAAGAGGAGGTTCATCAACTCCTTGGGAACCCCAGAATACCATACTTGAGCTATTCGCAGCCTCATGATCCTTTCAGAATGTATTCACTTGCCCAGTTTTTAATAGAACTATTAGATTCCTAGACAACAAAACCATATGAGGTGTCATCAAGTAATACAGTGAATGTTTAAATTAAATAAATTTATTACAGGAAAAGACACATTTGTCATTAATCCCCCTCAAAATACTCCCCTTCATTTCAAACACATTTTTCCCATCATTGTTGCCACTTTCTGAAGCAGTTGTAGAAGTCCTCTATCATGAGTGTCTTTATTTGTGCTGTCGTGGTTGCCTCGATGTCCTGAATCATTTTGACTTTGGGGAAGAGACAGAAGTCGCAAAGTGCCAGATCGGTGAATAAGGTGGATGAGGACACACTGTAATGTTTTTATGTGACAGAAATTGCTGTATTCAAAAAGCGGTGTGTGACACGGAACATTGTGATGATGGAGTATGTATGATTTACAGCACACTTTAAAACACACCTTTTCTCAACCGTAGCTCACATCCGACTGACTGCACCAAACAAGTTGAAACTTGTCACACTGTTACTAAGATTTTGATGCGCCACTTCCCATATTGGGGATCCCTGCCTTTCTGTTAGATGGCTCGGCAGCAAGATTCACTGTATATTTTGATTACAGTGGAAATGCTCCATGTCACACATCACTTCTGGTACTGCAATTGCTGTCAAACAAAAATGTTACAGTGTATCTTCACCCACCTTATACACTGGATCCGGCACAGTGTGACTTCTGGCTCTTCCCCAAAGTCAAAATGACCACGAAAGGAAAACATTTGAATCGATTCAGGACATCGAGGTAGCCACAACAGCGCAACTAAAGACACTTTTGAATGAGGAATTCCAGAACTGTTTCAGAAAGTGGCAAGAATTATGGGATAAGTGTGTTAGAAGCAAGGGGGAAGATGTTGAGGGGGATTAATGGCAACAGGTCCTTCACTGTAATATATATTTTTTTAATTTTAACATTCACCATATTTTTTGGTTCACACCTCATATATTCACTGTGTAATATTCAGAACCTAAAATGCAGGGGGGAAAAATATGCTGAGAATTGTAATCCACAGAACAAGGAGAGCTGGCCTTCACACCCCAGTTACTTCCTGTCTCTAACAGGTGGACAACATTTTCCCCTACTGTGAGAACTTGACCTACTCCAACTTCTATTTCCCATACTTAAAAGCAACATCCATCCTCCTATCTGGGAGGAAGAACCCTGAGCTACAGCAGCTAGATGGAGTAGCACCTCTAGAGGAAAAGGTTAGTCATGAAAAATTACTGCATTCTAAGTGGCAACTGTAACCAATTTACTTGGCTGACAAAGGAAAAGAGAGGAGAACAGCACGCAATGTTAAAATGTAGGCAGGAATTTAAAACATTTTATTCCAAGGCAGTAGGTAAAGGGAGGGGGAAAAAAGATTGCCTTAAAAGAAGAATGAGCATAGCCATGAAATAACTACAGCATGTTTGGCTACAGGGATCAATAGGAAACAGGTTTTACAAATGGGAACCTGAAGCAAAAGAGGTGGAGTGATTTGCCAGAGGTCACAGCTGGTTACTGGCAGAGAAAGGCCAGTCTATAAGAACCCAAGTCTCTTGCTAGCCATCCAGCATTCTCTTGCTTCACACACATTAAAGAACGAAACATGAAATAAGTGCTATTTGGGCAAAAGCAAAGAGGTAGGGAAATTGTTAGGAGTCTTTCTGCCCCTCATTTGTTTCTGTGGTGTTTTTCACAATGCGCATAAGCCTCATAAAGGAAGCTTTGTGTTATGACCCCATGGGTCATGGGTGATGACATGGCCTTCCTGTCCTTGTCCTATCTAAGAAAAGCTACTTGGTGCATGTTAGCAAAGTGGTGTAGAAGTGAAAGCTTGGGAGGAGGCTAAAAGTACCTCCCCCCATACCTTTGACAGTTTCAGACAGTGGCCCCTTTCTCTTAATATTGGCTTGAAGACCCTCTGCTTCTTCACCTCTAAAGACTATCTTCTTTCTCTCATAAGTCCTTCCCCTTCAAGGCCACTCACTGTGACTTGAGTTTGCCTTATCTCCCAGGTACGCACCTCTCTGGCTCACATCAGACAGTCAAGTTGATTATTCTACATGATTAAATACCTGTTAGGGTCACTTGAAGTATGAGGCAATGAATGTCAAATTTCAATAGTTACAGGGTCCCCTAAATTTGGCAAATAGGGCTTGCCATCAGTTTAACAGAAAGTTGGCTCTAGAATGCCATACTCCTTCAACCAAGGGCAACAAAGGATGTCTAGTTTCAGACCAAGCTATTAGCAAAGGAAATAAAAAAACAGGGTGCCAAAAAGATGTATGCATATTTTAAGAAAGGAAAACTGTATTAAAATTGTAATAGTCAATATATATTATTAACAAAAGATGAATACAAGTCACGTTTGACTTCTGCAATTACAAGAGGTGCTCGACCATCAGCGTTACCATCAGCATCCAGACACTTCTGATTGCGGTGAACTACTCCTTAAGCAACATTGACCAAAGTATCCACTTGTACACATTTTTTTTAGTACTCCCGGTATATTATAAGTTGATCAGCATTCCACTTCAAAATAACATAAGAATAACAGAATCTAAGGTTAAAAGAAAGCTGTAAAGGTCAGCTAATCTCCCAGCCAGCTGATGCCCTGAATCTCCTCTAAAGATCCCAAATATATGGCCATCCAAATACATGTTTGCTTGCTTCCAGACACAGCCCTCACTAGTGTCTACTACTAGTGTCAGTCCTCAGAAGTGTCTACTCCATCTCTGATTGCCTTTTAGAAAGCTCTCCCTTTTATTCACTCAAAATCTGTCTCCTTGGAAGCTTCCACCCTTTTCTTTCCTGGTTTTCCAAAAGAATATAAGATGCAGGAAGAAAAGGAGTCAGATGTAAGTCATCACACTGTATCTTCCTGGAGCTTGTTAAATGATGATATTTTTCCAGAAAATGTTTTCATGATTGTTGTTTAAAAATCCAGTAAAATAAAAATTTGTCCTCTTGTATATGTAGAATGCTAAAAGAAAGTAATTTTACATTAAATAAACTAAAAGGCTCTCCTGAATGAATACTAAGCACATCTACGAAAGTTTATGGTATGGAATTTGTTTGAATCTTCTGGGTTTTCTGTCTCTATTTATACCTCAAGGCACAAAACAAGAGCAGCGTGGTAAAGATTCACCCAGAGCAGTTAATGCCCAAGGAGAGAAACAGTAAATACCAGGAGGCATCTCACAAATGCTCTCTTAATATTTATTACACTAATAGTAGTATTTTGGGTAAATCTTATTAACATAATACACAAAGTTCTGGGTAAATAAAATTTTAATTCATTTACATCAGATGTGCCTGCAATTCACATTTTTATTGAAAGGACAATAAGCATTTAGTTGAGAGGTTTGGAAACAGCATGTTATTCTGAATGTTATGTGTTATTTTTCTATCATTTAAGACTAGAACTTTCTTAAAAAGCATTATATAGCATGCTTTTAGAATGCTCTGGTTGCATATGAATAAAAATCAACCATTTACATCATTTCTCCTAAAGTTTATGGGAAAGATATGCGGTCTTGGAAATCACCTCAATTCCTCTGTGCAATAAGGTATAAAAAAAATATTTGTTAGAGAAAACAAACTCTTGAGTATGAGAGAATAGACACGAGCACAATTCATTGTTTTTGTAACATTCATTGTTTGATGTACTAAAGGCCTCTATTTATACAATCTTTAGCAGTTAAAGATGCAAACCATTTCATTGAGAACATTTTTAAAAAGCATTTACCAATCAGACAAAGATAAATAAATTTATCTTTTCCTGTATTCATATTTACCAACCATTAAAATAAGACATTAAAGGAACTTTGCTACAGTCTCCTACATTTATTAAACTCATCAAATAAATTTGTTCTTAAATGTCTTTTTTCTAATATGCTAAAAATCTTCAAATACTCCATACTAAGTTGACTACTGTCCACCACCATTCCTGGCTTCAGCACTGCCCCTTTCCTGTCTAGGACCAAATATCAATTAACAAGAGTGAAGTTAAGCTCATTTTATACTATACGTGCGTTTATATTTATTTTGTCACCAAATAGACATATACAATTTTCACATGGATAGTGAACTAGTGTGGATATGAGTACATATCCAAGATGGGTCCTCAAGGGTGTGTAACCTGAGGCAAACTGTGTGTGTGCCAAACATCTTACCCTGGCAAAATCACGAGGCAATGATCGGACTTGAAAGGGAAAAGAGAAGTCACCATACAATGTTTCCCCGAAAATAAGACCTAGCCTGACAATGGGTTCTAAAGTGTCTTTTGGAGCAAAAATTAATATAAGACCCGGTATATGATATGATGTGATGTGATGTGATGTGATGTGATGTGATGTGATATGATATAATAAATATAATGTAATGTAATGTAATATAATACAATACCGGGTTTTATATTAATTTTTGCTCCAAAAGACGCATTAGAGCTGATTGTTCGGCTAGGTCTTATTTCTGGGGAAACACAGTGGTAATAATAGCCAGAGCACAGGTGAAGGGAGGAAAAAGTGTCTGGTTCCAACAGCATCCATTCTCTTCCTTCCAGTAACAGACCTGCATTTCTCTTTGAGGAACCAGTCCTTTCCTATCTCGATCCATGGGATTCTGGTGATACTTCCTCCACTTGTAGTTCCAGAGATGATGCATGTGATCCAGGCCAGAGAGAGTCAAGCTGGGCCAATCCAGAGTCAAAGAGAAGCTATCCTCCAATTCTCACTAGAAGTGTTGGGGAAAAGAAGCTCTTCCTCCTACAACTGCTGAGAGATAGGTTATTTGTTAATCTGTACTTGTCAGGCCCCATCTTGACACCATATAGCGAGAGGTCTCTCCTGGTTGTCATTAGGTCTAAAATCTTTCCTTCTTTAGTAATATAACCTTCCCAGATTTTTGCTGGTCATATGGCTGCCCATGTAGAGACTACATTTTCCAACTTGCATTGCACCTTGCGTGACCATATGACTAAGTTCTGACCAATGGGATGTAAGTGGACATAATATGTGTATACTTCCAAGCTATGTATTCCTCTTGACTCTAAAGGTGAAGCTGCCACCTTAGAACCACAGGTAAGAGCTACATGTGAGCATGACACAGCCATCTCACCAGCCCTATCTGTTATATCACAGGGCAATAAAATAAAAAAAATTCATCTATTTTGAGCCACTATATTATAGGGGATCTCTTTTTAACAACAGCTTAGCTTAACCTTGATAAGTATAAGGCCTGGGAGTGAATCTAACAGGGGAAAGTAACTTTGAAAGATATGTGAAACACAAGGCCTAATAACATTACTTAAGCCTCTTGATGCAGCCAGGACTGAAGACAGAATTACTCCAGGACTTCACTATTTGAGCTAAAAATTTCCTTTTTATTGCTTACACCAGTCTGAGTTGGGATTTTTGTTACTTGCACCTGAAAGTGCTGTAACTGCTATTACTTACTTACTGATGGCTTATGGGCTATTGTTATATCTAATGGTCCTGGGTTCTTTTATGTAGAAGCTATTGCAGCCATCCATTTTCTCCCAATGGCTGCTTCCCTGAGTCACCATCAGGCAGAAGCCAAAGCAGCTCTTCTGCCTCCTCACAAACTTTAAAATTTAGGGCATTCTGGGAACTGACTTCTATGAGAAAACTCACTATTTCTATAAAGTAGTATTTCACAAACTTTAATGTGCTAGTGAGTGACTGGGAGTCTTGTTAAAATACAAAATACAATTTAGTAGTCTCAAGTGGGGCTGGAGATTCTGTATTTCTAATGAGCTCCCAGGTAATGCTCCTGCTGCTGAGCTAGCACCCACATTTTGAGTAGCAAGGTCCTAAAGCAGTGACCTGCAAGCCTGGCTGCACATTGGAATCACCAAGGCAGATTAAAAATAAACACTGATATCTGGGACCCATAACCAGGGGCTTTCATTTAATAGTGCCTTTGCAGTCATGGATGTGGGCCACTGCTCAGTAGTTTTCAAACTCCAGCATGTAACAGAATCTCCCAGAGGGCTTTCTAATATTCAAATTGCTGGGCCCCACCCCCAGAGTTTCTGATTTTATTGGTCTGGAGGCCCAGAAATCTGCATTTATAGAAAATTCCCAGCTGATGCACATGCTGCTGATCTGTCCACACTTTGAGAACCACAGACTAATACTCGAGTTAATGACTCTGGTAACAGACCTCAATTTCTATTGAGAACAAACACTTCTATCTGCAAATTGTACCATATCGATGCTCTGGAACATCTAGCAGTCAGAGTATACTGAGAGGAAAGAGTAGAATTCACATTTCCACTAAGATTAGTGTACGTGCATGCTCAATACTTTGTAAACACACATTTATCCTTATCATTGCCAAAATTATAAACAGTAATGTTGAATTTTATTCTAGATATTATAGAATTATTGGGATTAAAAGCCTATGAATCATAGCAAATGGCTCATTTTAACAGCTTGCTCAGAATAATCCTTCTTCCAACTCTATTGTAGGACAGATACATATTGAGTGGCAGTTTCTAAAGGGTCAGCATTTTAATGTTATCAGGCAGAGCAATTTGTAAAGGCTTTAAGAACTCTAGAATTTTTAAATGAGGTGTTTTTTTTCTGAGTCAATTAAAGATAGCGCCTTTTATTCAAGCGATGGAAAATTGTGTTTCAGAGTTGAGTGAGGGCAAACATGCTCCCAAATGAGATATCTGAACAAAGTAAACCATGAATAGATTAGATAATGGGCTGCTGTTTTTTTACTGAAGCAAGAACTAAAGACAACTCAGATGCTTTATTCACAGGACAGCCTAAAGCACTCTCTTCCCTACTTCAACCAAAAACAGTATAGTTCATGGAATTAATTTGACTTGAACCAGGTCCAAATAGCTGAAGTACAGTTACAATAAGAGGGCCATCATTAAAGGACGTGTGTAAGGCCTATACATTATCCAAAAAGTCCTAGAATACATTTCCACTCAGTAAAACACATAATCTCTGTTCAAGACATGCGCTCGGGCAAATCTAATAAGCTGACCAAACATGCTTTTCTGCAACTAGGCCAAGAAGACAAGTATCTTTTGTTCCACTAAGGAAAGTTTTCCTTTGGAAAAGGAACTATTTCAATTTTTTTTAAAAGACATCCTCAGATAAACTTAACTTATACATATACATACATTCTCTTGTCTAAGAGTTCTCAAGTGTATCATAATCTACCAACATAACTACCAGAAAAGTATGAGCCAGCACAAAAAGATGTTGAAGAGAAGGGGAGAAAAGAAGCTGGAAAGGAGCAAGCATTTCCCAATTTTGCTCAGTGCAGAGGATGAAGAGCAGATCAGTCCAGTGAGCCACTGCACTGCATATGGTAGTCGTAAGCAGTAGAAAAAATGGTTTAAGATGACAAAATATGACCTGCTAGACTTTCCTCCTAAGCTGGAGGAGACCAAGAAATGCATCTAGAGCAGTGGTTCTCAAACCTTCTCGAAAATAGAATCACCTAGGGTGCTTTTACAAACAGACAGCTGGGCTGCAGCCACATAGATTCTGACTTAATTGGTCCCAGGTGGGGTCAGGCATAGATAGCTTTTAGAAGCTCCCTCAGTGAATTTAAAGTGCAGAAAGGGTTGACAACCACCAATTTAGAACATGCCCTTCACTATCCAGATGAGATCTAAGAGCTAGAGAGGCTAAAATGACTCCTCTTTCCACCAAAACACAACAGACACTAAAAGAAAAGAAAGAGGAAAAAATGCAGCTTATCCTTCTGTCTTTCCTATCTGGTCAGTGGCACCGCCATTCTTCTCAGTCTCAGGTTCAAAACCTCAAAAACGGTCCTTTCTTCTTTAATCAGCACATCTAATGAGCCATCCATTGTAATAAGTGTTAACACTGAGGCTGGGGCTGACTCCTCACAGGGCACTCTTCTAAATCCTTGTCATGCAGTAACTCATTAATCCACAGCATCTCTATTGTGGCTACTGTGACAGCTCCTTTTTACAGATGAGAAAATTGAGGCACAGACTGAGTAACCTGCCCAAAGTCATACAGATACCAGCAGAGCTGGGATTTAAAGAGATTCCCATTAATTCTACTTGTGGAGAGGAGCAATCAAGTAATATGCTAAATGTTTTAAAGAAATCAGAATATAGTGACCTATCAGGCCAACCAATGCAAATAAGGGCTGCACTTCACTACTCAGGGCTGCACCCATTTAGACTGCATTAAAAAGTGGTTATACGTTTAAACACTTTCACGGCTCTCTTGAAAGATTATAGTATCATGTCAGGACTATTTAAAGCTACAAAAGCTGAGGATCTAACATCTGCTGGGTCACAAGCAGCCTTGTCAAGTAGTACTGTCTAGCAGTTATAGGACAGTTAGGAGACAATGAATGGAAAGTACCTGTCATAATTCAAAGTAAAGCAGATCAGAGTAGTAGTAATTTTTAATGTTATTGGCTTTTAATAAATTCATTTCTTAAAAATATGATCTCAAAGACTCATTTTCTGAAAAACTATGACTCAAGTATATTAATACAAAAGCAGCATTCAATAAAAAAACAAAATGTTGGGAGAAAAGATGAACCTACCTCCAACACTGGCAGAAAAGAACTAAGTGAAAAAGTGCTTTTACCTGAGTCATTAGTACCTCAGACTCTCTTCCTGAAAGGCATTCACGTATCTTTAGTATAAAAATCCAAGGAATGCTCTTCTTCCCTTAACCTACAATAGCAGCTATTTACCCCCAATTAAATGTGATATTAATTCATGAGGATTTTGCTTCTGGTTTTGACTCTTATCTCCAGGGAGCTTTTATCTCCTTTTCTGCCTACACATCCACAGAATCTTCCCAAGATTTACAAATCAACTTTATTTCAGTCCTTGACCTCTTGGGGTCTTCCAAATCCCAGTGCTCTCAGCTCTCCTCCCCTAATCAGCCAAAAAGGTTCACAAAGAAAAGAGTTAGCTGGAGCAAAACTGAGGAATTTTCTAAACATCACCTTAAGTTATTCATTTTGCACAAAACACATTAACCACAATGATGCAGAGTATGTAACATATAGTGTATGCTCCATTTGGTATTTCATTTATTGATCAAACATGTGCCCAAAGTAAGTTTATTCGGTGCTAATCATTAATGTGGGGAATGAGGGAGAAGAAGGAACCAGAAGGAAATGTTGAATGGTAAGAAAAAAATACTTACAAGTCAGATAGTCAAGGCCCAACCTATACCTCTACCACTAACTATGCGCTCTTGGACAAATCACTTAAATCTCTCCAGATATGTTTCCTTGTAAAAGTCAATTCCAGCTCTCAAACCTTTATTACATATTGAAAAAGCAGAATTCAAAAGAATATAATGAGAACCATCCCTTTTATACCTCTTTTATTTATACACTTTTATACCTCTCATTCATTAGCTAAGAGTATTTGATCTTAACACATAATATAAGGTCCAGCTCTCACCTCTAAGAGCCCAAAGCTTATGGAGTATAGAGAATCAAACTATGACATGTAAGGTTTCTTTCTCCCCTGATATAAAATCAATATATTATTCAAGTTCTAAACAATTTCTTGCTCATTGTATCTTTTATACATTTGAACACTCAGAAGTCTTTCCTTGGAGAGGAGGTAGAGAAAAATAGGAAAATCAAGTGTCTTGGAGTCATCAAATAGAATTCTGATTTTTTTCCAACACTTTGCCACTTCAGGGAAGGTTTTGTTTTTGTTTTTCTAGGAAAGCAATGACTTCTCTTCTACAAGAGGTTCTTCTTATCCTTCTCAGTTAAAGTTCTTTGGCAGTTTTGATTGCTAGATATGTCTAACTAGATGCAGACAAAAACAAACTGATGCATATTTTACATATAACGCGTTAAATATGGGCCCAACCCATATCTTCAATTACCCTAAATAATCAAAAGATAGATAATGGTTGCTTGAAAGTCGGCATCACCCTAAATAGTCGGCATCATATCATAGTTTCTTTTTAACCTGCAAGACCAACAAAGAGCTATACCCTTGGAAAGTGTGTAGTAACATGAGTTAACTATTAACTGACTGACTTAGCAAACATAAAGCTTCATTTACTAACTAATCAGGGCAATCACCAAATCTAATCACATCTAATGTAATCAAATAAAATACCACTCTTAATCTAAATGAGTTCAGAAGTGGAACAAAAATAAAGTTAAGATTTCAAATCATTAGTAAACTTAAGAGATAAACCAGTGTTTACAATGTAAGATTCCAATTTGACCTTATTTAAGCATTTTAAAATTACAATCCCAAGTAATACGTTAGAGTCTCAAGTCTTAACTAAATTTCCAACTTGTATACAAGTTTATTCTGAGTTTTCGCTGAATGTAATTTAGCTCCCTTAAACTGTGAATAACTGCATTGCTTTTCTGATGTTGAAACTTGGATGACGGAGGAAAGAAAAAGGTTAATTCAGCATCACACTTTGCCTGGTAAAAATAAATTGGTCATAAATTTGTGAAAATATATGTCCTTTGATGTGAAGGGTCAGAATGCAAGTAAGAACTGGAAACATATGCATACATATTTATGCATACATAATATATTCCAGAATCACAACTTAAAGCTAGAAGAGAAACACGTGTTTATAACACCTACTATGGGTCAGGTTTTGGGTTAGAAGTTCTGAGTTATTATTGAGGCTAATCTTCAAAATAACCAAAAAGCATAGTATTATAACTCCCAGTTTAACACTGAAAAAACAAACTCAGAGATGATAAACTTCCCCAAGGTCACATGGCTTTTCGGTGCTAATACCAGAAATTGAACCTCAATACACATGATTCCAAAGCCTGCAAGATCATCTCCTGTGTTATCTTAATTTGGGAGTGCACACAACTGAACCTTGGCAATGCTGGAACACAACTTCATATAAATTAAAATCTGTATACATTGTGACCCATACTTTACTGCACGTCACACACCTGTCACCCATGTAACTAGAGACTGTTGCCTAACAACTCAGTAAACAGTGGCCTTCTGGTTCCTAAACAAGTCAAGTGAGTTGAGCCATCAGCACAGATGTACCAACCCTAATATAGTAAACCTTCAGTTAACCAGAAATTAGAGACCGTTATACGTATTAACAGCTAGATAAACTTTTACCAGATGCTTTTCTGCATCTGTTGAAATGACGCTATTATTGTCTCCCTTAAACTTAGTAGCTGCATTGCTTTTCTGATACTGTTGACCCATTCCTTAGAAAAACCCTAATTGGGCTCATCATTAGTCTCTTAATAAGCTGCTGAATTTAGTTTGATAATATTCTATTCAAAATTTTGGCATCTGTGATCCTAAGTGAAACTGACCTGCAGATTAGTTTCTTTGTGCTCTCCTTGTCTGGTTTGAACATAGAGTAATGCTAACTCCGTGAAATGAAAAAGAACAGCCTTCTGTCCTTCTCTAAGCTCTGGAACAAAAATTCATTTAGTGTCTCTTCCTTGAAGGACCAGGAGAATTTACATGTAAAACCATCTATGTCTGGTGCTACTTTTTAATTGAAATTTTTGCTGAGATAATTGTAGATTCACATGAAGCTGTAAGAAATAATACAGAGAATCTCTTGTGCCCTTTACCCAATTTCCCCCAATGGTAATCATTTATAAAATTATAGTTAATATCACAAGGATATTGACATTAATACAATCCACCAATCTTATTCAGATTTCCCTGGTTTTATATCTATTTGTTTGTGTGTATGTATGTGTGTATTTAGTGCTATCCACTTTTATCACATGTACAGGTTTTTGTATATATATAGCATATATATACAAAGGGTGCCCAAAAGTATTCCCATTTTAAGGGGAAAACTTTATTAAAATTTTAATACTCAATGTATACCGACAACAAAAGATCAATGCAAGTCACATTTGACTTCTGCAATTACAAGAGGTGTTCAAAGTGGTTACCATCAGCATAATTTTAATATAGTTTTTTTCCTTTCTTGAAATGTGTATACATTTTTTGGGCACCCTCTGTGTGTGTGTGTGTGTGTGTGTGTGTGTGTAATTTATTTACTATAACCAAAGGGTTTACTATAATTTTATATCCTACTTCTTTGTCTATCGCAAAGTTTCCAAGTTATAAACATTCTTCAAACACATTTTAATGGCTGTATAATATTTAATGTATAAATTAGAATTTTTTATTTAACCATCCCTCTATTAGTATACACTCAGGCTGCTTCCACTTTTTAACTAATGTAAGTAATGCTTCAACAAATATATTTACCCGGCTATAATTATTTCCTGTGGATAGATTTGTAGAGGTAAAATTACTGGAAAGGTGGGCTATTCATATCTTAACACTTACAGATTCACCCAGCCCCTGTAAGGAACCATTCATGAGACAGAATTAATCAATGGCATATTCTCATATCCACATTTAGAGAAAAGCCCAACGTCTCAACACAGAGCTAGGCTACCCCAAGTCAGAGAAGAGAGCCCCAGTATGAAAAATCAGGCTGGATCATGCAGATCTTAGGCCACCTTCTGGACTGGAGCTAATCAGAGGAGTCCATTTAGTGTGCCAATCCCCCACTCTTTAGGGAGGCAGAAATCCAGGAATTAGAATAACAACAACATACATGTAACACAGAGCTTCTGTGTCAGAAGTTCCTACCTATTTTGTCTCACATAATCCTAAGAACCTATTTTAGGATATTCCATTTTACAGATGAGAAAACTGAGAAAATTTATTACAGTAAAAGACACATTGCCATTAGTCCCCCTTAAAATATTCCCCCTCGATTCGAACACATTCATCGCATTCGTTCTTGCCACTTTCTGAAGCAGTTCTGGAAGTCCTCTTTCATGAGTGTCTTTAGTTGCACTGTAGTGGCTGTCTCAATATCCTGAATTATTTTGACTTTGGAGAAGAGCCAGAAGTCGCACAATGCCAGATTCGGTGAATAAGATGGATGAGGACACACCATAATGTTTTTATTTGACAGAAATTGCCACATACCAGAAATGATGTGTGAAACGGAGCATTGTCATGATGGAGGATGATTTACGGCACACTTTAAAACACACCTTCTCTCAACTGTAGCTCACACCCAACTGACTGCACCAAACAAGTTGAAACTTGTCACACACTGTTACTAAGGTTTGAAGCTCCACTTCCCATATTGAAGATGTTTGTCCTTCTGATGGATGGCATTCAGGAGCAGCATTCACCAGATTTTGTGATCACAATGGAAAGGCTCTGTGTCACACACTGCTTCTTCTAGTATGGCAATTTAGGTCAAATAAAAATGTTACGATGTGTCCTCATCCAGTTTATTCATTAGATCTGGCATTGTGTGACTTCTGGCTCTTCCACAAAGTCAAAATGACTATGAAAGGAAAACATTTTGAATCGATTCAGGACATCAAGGCAGCCACAACAGTGCAACTAAAGACACTCATGAAAGAGGACTTCCAGAACAGCTTCAGAAGGTGGCAAGAACAATGGGAGAAGTGTGTTCGAAGGGGGGGGGGAGTGTTTTGAGAGGGATTAATGGCAATGTGTCTTTTACTGTAACACATTGTTTTATTTAAACATTCACCATATTTCTCGATCATACCTCGTATATGGGAAAATGCTAGACATTAGATCATGAACGTTCAGTGATGTATAGAATCCTAGTACACACGGATACTCAGTTCAAGTTAACTGATAACCATCAGCTATTAGAAATCACTTTTCTGTAATGTGAATAAATTCCTTGCTTCAATAATAAAATAGTAAGTATTTGACAGGAGCTTAACAATTACTTATTGATTAGGTTAACCATAACATTTCTCTAATCACACCCTGCAGCATTACAGAAAAAAATAAACGTTAAAGACAGAAAGTTCCTCTAGTATATTGCACATTTATTTTTATGGTCTTTACATTTAATAATAAATCACACAAAAATACATATTTAACTTTTACTCATTTTTGGTAAGAACGCGAAAAAAAATCACATTCCTTGGATATCTTGTTCTATGTGTCATTCTTATCATGAGACTAAATTCTATTATTTGCTTCTACTCTTTAAATGTCAGCACTGTTTGTATTTAACATACCTATATCACCATAAGAAAAGAAATATCCAAATGCTTTGTAAAGGGCACATTTACTGCATCTTTGTGGTATTTTTCACAGAAAAATACCTGTTCAACAGCACAGGAAAGAAATATGAAAACACCTTTGTCTTCAATAAATTTTTCTATAGTTTTGAGTCCAAGACCACAACGTGGCTCTTACATCACCAACTGCATACTGGTGGGTCTCACTCTGCTAATATGAAATTTAAATAGGAAATCTCCAAAGATTTTCAGACTTCTCCCCTTCTTCTAGTCCTATCAATTCTTTGAGATACTCAAGAAAAACAGACATTCACAATTCTATTTCAACAGTGTTCTTTCCTATTCATAGGCAGTCACCCCTCTAGCCTTGTTGCTAAAGCTAATGTTTCCCTAGAAACATACTTGTCAAAACCTAGTGGAGATTTTTAATAGTAAAATCCGAAGCTCAAATTGCTAAAAGGAGAAATTTCATGCATGTCTACCCTTAAAAAAAAATACTTCCTTTCTTGGCCCCCAGCTTCCCGACACTCCCTCACCACCCCTGCCACCTCATTCTAGATGACCAGTGGCGCTCCGCCATGCAATGCACATGTAACTCTCTCCTTCCTGCATGTTGGAATCTGAACCCAGTCAAAGGAAGCATGAATGTACACTGACGATATGCAGGACTTGACATCAATGGCTTGTTTATTCTTCACACCAACACTGCAGTGTTTATGAAACTGAGGTCTGGAGAATCAAAACTGGCAAACCAGTCCAGGTCCACTCTCCCAGCTGCTGGAATCAGTTGACCCTAGACCACATTGCCTTCAGGGACCAGAGGGAAACCGAGATGCAGCAGGAGCGACCAACCCTGACTGCCCTGGCCAACATGGGCACCTGCACTGAAACACATAGCATCAACAGGTGTTTACCTCAGGGGTCAAAGGTGTGGAAACAAGGGCCTTCCCCTCAGAAGGCACCAACATCTCTAGAATGTCAGAGTGCTGAGAGGACTTAAGAAAACCTTAAATGGCTCTATAGTTTCATAGCCAAGAAAACAGAGGCTGACAAAGGAAGAAAAAAAACAAAAAACACTTAGTAGTATCTCTGTGCCTCAAGCACCATTTCTATGCCCCCTCATTTTATGTTCACAACAGTTGTGTTATAAAGGCATTCTTAGGTCCAATTTATACACAAACTCATGTGTACCTTTTTTTTTTTAATTAAAGTTTATTGGGATGACAATTGTTAGTAAAGTTACATAGATTTCAGGTGTACAATTCTGTATTACATCATCTACAAATCCCCTTGTGTGTTCACTACCCAGAGTCAATTCTCCTTCCATCACCATATATTTGATCGTATGTAGCTTTTTCAGTGACTCGGAGTTTAGCATGTCCAAGTCCTATGATACTAAGTAAGTGGCAAAGTATCAGCACCTGAACCCAGATTTGTCCACCTCCCAAGCCCTTTGCGCTCAATCCTAGCCCCCAAGGTCACAGAGCTTCTTACTGCTGGAAGCCTTGGGCCTTAAACAAAATTGCATGGAATCAGGGGTAAAGTATGTGTGTGATTCCCATATGTGAATGATTCATTAGAATCATCTGAGATGCTTCATAAAAATACGACAGCTCTGCCCCCTTTCAGGTTTCTGATTATGTAGATCTAAAAGGAGGCCCTGAAATTTGTATTTTTATATACTTACAGTAATTCTGTTGATCAGTCTACCTATTTACAGAAAGATAAAAACAAGGGCTGCATCAGTCACATAAGGCGATTTGGAGCTTGGATTTGAGTCAACAAATTTGACTCAAATTTGGAAGGAGAAACACTGAGGAGGTGATGTCCTAGGAGTGTTCTTGACAGTGAGACTGGTGGGCCAAGGCCCAGAAACATGACAGAGCGATCAAGGGGGAAGAAGCAAGAAGGAGCAATACTATGGAGCATCTTATAAATCTAGCAGAGATATTGAGACTCCACACCATGATAACAAAACACGGAATCAGTGGAGCATGGGCAACACAATCAAAGCAAGACAGGATAAATCAAACAGCAGGTGAGCATCTGGGCAAGGAAGGGCAACTACAAGGCTGTTGGCATGGAGGCATGACCTGGCCAGGCCCCAAGAAAGAAAAAATAGAATGGGAAAGCTACCTGGATCACTAGAATGTGAGCTCCCAAAAGACAGAGGGGCTTGGCTGGCTTGCTCACTGCTTCATCCTGAGCACTCAGTAGATGCTGAATAAATATTTGTGGAATGAACAACACATAGGTGGATTTGGAAGTCAACAAAGACAAATGAGTCAAGAACGTCTTCAACATTCAAATCCAAAGGACTAGAATTAAGAGATGGTACTGGCACAGTTGACTGAAAAAGTTAAATAAGAGTAGCTTTTTTTCAGCAAAGGCTCTTTCTTTCTTCATTACTTCTTGCTTTTCTTTAAAACTTTATCTTGACTTCTGATCCATTGAAGACGTAGGTGATTTTTGAGATACTGGAATGTACTGTTGACAGTGGCATGAATGGTAAGTCTTCTATTTTGAGAAGAAGGAAATGATGGGTGAGATCTTTTAGTTTGATTTTTGGATATGGAGGAAGGACAGTCTCATGAGAATCTAAACTCAGATGAAATTCCTCACATGAACTATTGGATCACTGCCAGCTGACATGCCAACAGCACAGTGGCTTGACCAGACTCCCTATAAAGTTAAATGACAGAGATGGCCAGGCTCTGTGTGGCTGGGTCAGCCTCAGGGGTCTTGACAACCTGAGGAGACCTCAGGACACCTGCAGGTGGCCAGTCAGGTCTCTGGGGGATTTGGGAAAAGTGAAAACTAGTTCCACCCAGGACAAAAGCTAGATAATCCTTTGAAATCTCTTCCAAAAGAATGATTATTTAAGGCACCATTTGAGTAATCATGTTACAGTCTTTCGAAAGGCGAGCACCATCAAAACTATACCAGGTCCCAAAAGTAATAGTTGGAGGGCATACTCAAATTCCTCCTGGGACAACCGTCTTCTGCAAGTCTGATCTTATAAGATCTTTCCTTCTTAAATAACATCTACCTACTGCTAATATCCAACTAACAGAGAAAGAGCCCTTGTTTCTACAAAATTCCCTTGCAAAAGTAATTTGTTTCATAACTTGAACAGCCAAAATATATTTTTTTAGAGAACTGCAAAAGGTTATATGGTTTCAATTTTATTTTTCCTTCCAATGCAAACTTTCCAAAGCCTTCCTTTCATAATACACTGAGAGGTAATGCATGGGTCCAAATGACTTGACAGTTTCTTTTAATTTACACACATCTAAACATGTGTATAAATTCCACTAGTTCAAACGCTTCCTTTTCTTAAACATATTTCCAGTTCAAATTATGCACTTGTAGCAGCCTGCAATATATTATTCCTAAAGCTAAACAGTCACGTAAAAACAGAGAAACAGCAGCATATCACTACCGCTACACTCAGTCTTTCCCCTCGCATGGTGTTCCCACAGTGAAAGTCCTAACCTGCCGGTGGAAAGTATGAATGCATCACACTGAACAGGCTATCCCTGCTGTCTCTAGCGTCCATACAGGAAGGGCCACCAGTTCCTCTTCAGACAGCCTTGAGCCTTGGCTCCTGAGAACCTTTTATTTTTTTTCCCCCTTGAGCTTAGTTTAAACTAAATAATTCACTAACTGCAAATGTTTTTCCTTTCTTCCTTTTAAAGAAAGACTTTAAGCTCATTCCATCACTACTTCTTACTCCCAGGAAACAGTAAGCAGTTTTCAAATTAAAATGCAAAGTACTGGAAATAACATGCTATAATGACTTAATGTTTAAAAATTATGTCTTTCAACTTTGCATACATTTATGCTGCTACACATGAAACATAAAAACTGAAAAGTAATTTATATGGACTATTTGCCATCCTGGACTTTAAAACAGCTTGTATTGAGAACCACTGACTCATTGCCTAACAAAGACTCTGCTAGAGTCTCTAAGTTGACATTTTAAAAATATCTAATCACACTTTTGGATGATATTCCAATTACTGGAAACAGTATCTGCTAAGCAAAGCTGCTCATTTGTAAAGCATCCAGTTCTGGTTGGAAGTGAGAAGTATTAGAACCCCAAAGACACAGAGAAAGGTGCCACTGGGAAGGACACATATAGTTCAACCAAAAAGCTTCCTTAAGGAGCACTACTGTCCCATTTATGCAACAATCCAAAGAGGCAGAAGATACAGTCTTTTTCTAGAATCCCCAAAGAGTAACATTCCCTAGCAAATCCTGAACAAGTCTCAGCAAAAAAGGACCTCCTTAATTCTGTACAGCTTTTCAGGCAGGCTTCTCTTGAAAACCTTTAGATGGAATTCTCCCTTTGCCCTGTTTTGCAACAAGATGATGAGCATTTAGGATTTTCTGAAATAAACAGAATATCTCCCTTTTTGTGTACAAAAGCCAAAGTTCATAACTGGCTGGGAGATTACCAATCCCAACGGATTAAAGATCATTTGCCAAAGAGAAATAATACTGATAAGGCTCAGAGTTCTGTTTTACTGCCAGAGCACCCAAATACTCATCTAAGTCTATGTGCTCTCCAATCTCCTGTAACGTTTGGAGACCTGCTAGCCCACACAGAGGCTCCCACGCTGATGAAAAATGTCCATCTGCTGCTCAGTGCCAAAGAGGTTTCCCAATGCTAAATTGCCTCAACTCAAAAAAAGGGAGAAGGGGGAAGTAACACTCCATAGGGAAGGGGAAAACTCACAAAACCACCCCTAAAGATGACATTATTTGTCTTCGAAGAAATATTTCAGTTTATCAGAAACGGATAAGGTATTAGGTGGCAAAGGGAAGAAATATGGATAACTACAAGGAACAGAAACAGCTGCACTCCCTAACCCAGGCGCCAGACGGCACTGAGGCTGCAGACGGAATTGGGGGTGCTTAGGCTTCCACCTAGCTAGACAAAGCTCTGGGCTCCCAAGTAGGAGCCTTCACAGACCAGGGGAAGTCCAGGAGGCAGTTCCCATTAGAGGGCGCTCTTTGGGCGACATAGGGAAACAAGCTCCAGCCCCCGAAACCCACCCAAAGAAGGAGAAACCAAATTCCCACTGCTGGAAACCAAGTACCCGCAGCCTGCCCCGGCGGGAAAAGAGTCCTCTCAGCCTGGGGTGCATCCCAGCCAGGGCCTGCGACAGCGAGCATGGCGGACTGGAAGCCTCGGTCCCCGAGCTGTCAGGCGACCCGGAGTCACACGCACCCCGCCTCGCCCTGTGTGCTGCACGCCAGTGTAATCCGTATTAAAATGTCCTCCTGCCCCTAAGCGTCCGCGCCGGCCGTTCTCCGCCCCTCAAGGAGCAGGGGATCGCCGCAAGACCGGGATTCTAGCGGCCGGCACCCCAGCATTTCCCGGCCATTCCGCTCCTCCCCCGCGGGACCGTGGACTGCACCTCGGCGGGCAACGATTCCACGTAGTGTCTGCTCTCTCGCCCCAGCCACCGGGAACATCAAACAAAAGAACTTTTGCAAACTTTCCTCTCCCGACACGCGGGTTTCTTAAATCAGGGCCCCATCTCCCTCGATTGCATTCAATCGAGTAGGAAAGCTGTCGTGGGGACACAGCGTGAGGGGGAAGGACATCAAAGTTTACAGGTCACCCTGGGTCTCGGGGAGTGCGTGGAGGGGACCTCTTCCCCCGCGAGCCCTACGCGGGCTCCCATCTCGGCCACCCTTTCCCCTCAGACCTTCCCGGGCAAGGCAGCAAGACCCTCCCAAGGCGAAGAAGCTGGGAGTGACTTCGGGGCCTCTGCGGTTTGACAAAACTGCGATTCTTGCGCCCTCATCCCCAGGGATCTCGGGGCAACTCCAGCGAGCGGCGCTTTTCTGCGGGAAGGGAAAGTGGAAACGGATAAAGGAGCGAGCGCGTTTGTCCCAGTAGGTCCCCGGGCGACGAGCGCCGCGTGTGGGAGCCCCCAGGTGGCGCTCCCCGATTCCCCCGGGCGCTGCGGACTCCACTCGGCCTCGAGAACCCTAAACGGCGCGCGCGACCCTCGCCTGGCCTACTCACCGACTCCGCCGATACACAGGCCACCAAGCCCAAGGTAAGCAGGATCCAAGCGCGCCACATATTCCCCTGAGGACCCGCTGCTCCCAGCCGCCGCTTGAAGAAATGAAGCTTCTTGCCCAGTGCACGGCGCAGCCCGCGCAGAGACTTGGAGCAGACCAGCCGCGGCGACCTCGGCTCGGGCTCGAGGGCTCCCGCTGCGGCCTCGGAGGCACTCGCTGCCTCCTCCTGTGACTGCTCCCGAGTCCTCCGCTGCGCCCCGAGAACGCGGCGCCTTCTCACTTGTTGGTTTCTGCACTCTTGACTCCGAGTTGTTGCCCTGGGGAGGCTGCTCTCTGGATCTCTTCTTGCTCTGCTGTTGTTTTACTCCCCCGCGGACTCCTCCGTGTCGCGGCTCAGCGTCTGATTTTGAGGAAAAAATTTAATGGCTTGGAATGTAGCTGCGACTCCAGTTTGGGGGCAGAGCGTGGAGGCGCGCTGAGCGCGGCAGGAGCTCCCCGAGTATGTGGAGAGAAGCGCGGCAGAGTGCAGCTAGTGGCTCAGCCGCTGCGCTCCTCCTTCCCTGCCGCCGCCTCCCTCCCTGGTCCTCCTCCTCACCTCCTCTCCTCCTCTCCTCGCGTTCCCTCCCTCTTTGCCACCCTCCCTCCCTCCGGAGCTGGCTGCTCCTGGCTCCTCCGGGCGTCTGGGGAAGAGGCGGCAGGGTGACTCCCAGCTAAACCCGGGAGAAATTCCTACGGGATTACACCACGATTGGCAGCTCCGGGGACCAGTGGGCGCCGGCGGCGGGGCGCCACGGCTGCTCTGGGTCTGCTCGTCCTCATTCAGTAGTCCACTGCTCCTTCTTTTTCTCCCTTCTTTTCCCTCTTCTCTCCCCGCTTTTCCTCTCTCCTCTGTGCTCTTTTCTTCTCTATTTTCTTTTCACTTTTTTTTTCGGAGAAAGATGGGCGAAACGAGAGACGTATTTAGCTTTTCTGCCTGTCAGAATTAGACTGCTGGAAAGAAACTGCTTTGAGAGTTGGAAAAACACAAAGTTTACAGATGCCTTCAAGCAGTGTTCACAAATCTCCAATTCATGAAAGCTGTATTTTAAAAGAGAAGACAAAAAAGGCAAAACATATGCATTAAGAGTATTTCCCACCCTCCCTAACCCGGCCATAGAGAAAGAGAGAGAGAGAGATTTGGAGGAAGACCCCTATAAACTCAAAATGCAACACTTTCAAAACTCATAATTTAATTAAAGGCTTAAATACCATTTCTGCCTCACACACAGTTTAAGCCCCTAAGGCATTTTATAGGCTTCATTTCAACATAGAGGTGTTAACGTTTGGAAGCTACAAATAGGGCAATTTGATGAGAAATTGGATGGAGACCCTGAATAATAACAGATTTTAGAGAACTTCAAAGAAAAGAGGATAAAGTAATTTCTAGTTTGAAGATAATAATGAGCGTGTATTTCCAAATGAAAGTAATTGATCTGAAATATTTTGGTATGATTTTTTTTTCAATTCTTTGTCTATGGTATACTACAGAGCATGGCAAATGCCTAATTCCTTCCAGTTTCTAACACTATGTTTCTCTCTGACTTATGGAATCAATGAATTATGGAGCTATTCTGCTTCTAGAATGACTCCTCCAGGAAACCAGGGACCTTTCTGTCTTTTCCTCCACTGTTTTCTCATTCCCGGTACATAAAACACAATAAATATTTCTTGAATAAATTTGATTTAAAACGGAATCTATACTGCATGAGAATTGTAAGCCTTTAAGATACATAGATATAGATATATAGATACTAGGCCATGGTAATTTTTGAACTTAGTATGTACTAGAAAAAAATAGTCCTACTCTAAGTGAGGATTGCAATGTCTTAGAAACCTTCCACTGTAATAGATCTCGAAGAAATTTAGAGAACTATAGAGTTACAACTCAAAGCTGGAGAGATCCAGCTCTTTGCTTTTGAGTGCCAACGACCAAGCTTCCATGGGCAAATCTAAGGCATTGGCAGCCAAAAGGGTAATATGGAGAAATAGAAGAGTGACCAAAGGAGGAAGAGGAGAAGAAACCGATCAGGAAGCTGGAAGTTGTAACACAGGATACTTCTGATTCCACAGAAACTGAGCTGGCACCTGTGGGTCAATGTGGGCCCAGCTTGGTTTTTGGAAGAAGGAACCATGGCCATACTTTTAAGAAAGATTCTTTGTGGGTTGAAGAATTTCATGAGGAAAGACTTTGGAAAGGAGGTTCCAAAAAAATTAGCAATGTGAGACAACTGCAAAAAGTCATAAAAAGTCACTTCTCCTCCCTAAAGAGAGTTAGTCTGTTCTCCAGCCTCAGGCAAGGCCACACCCCCTATCCTCCCCAACAGTTAAGAATACATCAAATAAATTAGAGTTCCAATAAAAGGGGAAAATGCACTCATTCACTGGTTCTCATAGTTACCTCTGTTTATTGGGGCAACCACCTAACATTCAGCTTGGGCAGAAATTGATAAAATTGAATAAGCAGGCGCATCTGTTGAAGGAATGTATCTGTGCACAAATCCCAAGGCTCTTGGTGTTTATGAGACTCTGAGTGACTTGTTCTTTATAAATGATGATACAGCATTAAGAGTATATGTAATAAGGGGATGTAATAAGTAATTTTGACAGTTACACATAAGAGTTACACATATATGGACAAGTTCTTAGAAACATATAGCCTTCCAAGGCTGAATCATGAAGAACTGGAAAATCTTAACAGGCCGATCACCAGTAACGAAATTGAATCAGTCATCAAAAACCTTCCCAAAATCAAAAGTCCTGGACCAGATGGCTTCACCAGTGAATTCTTCCAAACCTTCAAAGAGGATCTAATACCAATCCTGCTCAAACTCTTCCAAAAAATTAAAGAAGAGTCAGTACTCCCTAACTCATTTTATGAGGCCAACATTACCCTGATACCAAAACCTGGTAAGGACAACACAAAAAAAGAAAACTACAGACCTATATCTCTGATGAATACAGATGCTAAAATCCTAAACAAAATTCTAGCAAATCGAATACAACAATGCATTAAAAAGATTATTCATCACGACCAAGTGGGGTTCATCCCCGGGGCACAAGGATGGTTCAACATTCGCAAATCCATCAATGTGATACATCACATAAACAAAATAAAGGACAAAAATCATATGATTCTATCAATTGATGCAGAAAAAGCATTTGATAAGATACAACATCCATTTATGATTAAAACACTTACTAAAATTGGTATAGAAGGAAAATACCTCAACATAATAAAGGCCATATACGACAAGCCCTCAGCTAATCTCATAATTAATGGTGAAAAGCTGAAGCCCTTTGCTCTACATTCAGGAACACGACAAGGTTGTCCCCTATCACCTCTGCTTTTCAACATAGTGTTGGAAGTCCTCGCCAGAGCTATCAGGCAAGAGAAAGAAATAAAAGGCATCCAAATTGGGAATGAAGAAGTTAAATTGTCACTCTTTGCAGATGACATGATGCTATACATAGAAAACCCTAAAGACTCCACCAAAAAGCTATTAGAAACAATCAATGAATACAGTAAAGTTGCTGGCTACAAAATCAACGTACAAAAGTCCATTGCTTTCCTATATACCAACAATGAAATCTCAGAAAAAGAGATAGAAAAAACAATTCCTTTTGCAATTGCAGCAAAAAGAATAAAATACCTAGGAATAAACTTAACCAAGGATGTGAAGGATTTATATGCTGAAAACTATAAGACATTTTTGAAAGAAATTGAAGAAGACACAAAGAAATGGAAAGACATTCCGTGCTCATGGATTGGAAGAATCAACATAGTTAAAATGGCCATATTACCCAAAGCAATATACAGATTTAATGCAATCCCCATTAAAATCCCAATGGCATTTTTTAAAGAAATAGAACAAAAAATCATCAGATTTGTTTGGAACCACAAAAGACCCCGAATAGCCAAAGCAATATTATAAAAAAAGAACAATACTGGAGGTATCACACTCCCTGATTTTTCCTTGCACTACAGGGCTACAATAATCAAAACAGCTTGGTATTGGCGGAAAAACAGACACATAGACCAATGGAATAGAATTGAGAACCCAGAAATAAAACCACATAAATATGGACAGATAATTTTTGACAAAGAAGCTAAAAACATACAATGGAGGAAAGACAGCCTGTTCAATAAATGGTGCTGGCAGAATTGGATAGCTACGTGCAAAAGAATGAAACTGGACTGCTATCTGTCACCATGTACCAAAATTAATTCAAAATGGATCAAAGACTTAAGCATAAGACCGGACACAATAAACTGCATTGAAGAAAACATAGGTACTAAACTTATGGACCTTGGGTTCAAAGAGCATTTTATGAATTTGACTCCAAAGGCAATGGAAGTAAAAACTAAAATAAACAAATGGGATTATATGAAACTGAAAAGCTTCTGCACAGCAAAAGAAACTATTGACAAAATAATGAGGCAACCAACTGAATGGGAGAAGATTTTCGCAAACAGTTCCTCTGATAAGGGGCTAATATCCAAAATATACAAGGAACTCATGAAACTCAACAACAAAAAAACAAACAACCCAATTGAAAAATGGACAGAGGACCTGAAGAGACATTTCTCCAAAGAGGATATACAAATGGCAAATAGACATATGAAAAAATGCTCAACATCGCTAATCATCAGAGAAATGCAAATGAAAACCACAATGAGATATCACCTCACCCCAGTCAGAATGGCTTTCATCAACAAAACAAATAGTAACAAGTGTTGGAGAGGCTGTGGAGAAAAAGGAACTCTCATACACTGTTGGTGGGAATGCAGACTGGTGCAGCCGGTATGGAAGGCAGTGTGGAGGTTCCTCAAGAAATTACGAATAGAATTACCATATGACCCAGCAATCGCCCTCCTGGGTATCTACCCCAAAAATATAAAAGCATTTCTCTATAGAGACACGTGTACTCCAATGTTCATTGCAGCTTTGTTTACGGTGGCCAAGACATGGAAACAACCAAAATGTCCTTCGATAGATGAATGGATAAAGAAGTTGTGGTACATATACACAATGGAATACTATTCGGCGTTAAGGAAAGATGATATAGGAGCATTTGTGACAACATGGATGGATCTCGAGAGAATAATGCTAAGTGAAATAAGTCAGACAGAAAAAGCAGAGAACCCTATGATTTCACTGATATGTGGTATATAAACCAAAAAGAACAAGACAAACAAATGAGAAACAAAAACTCATAGACACAGACAATAATTTAGTGGTTACCAGAGGGTAAGGGGGTGGGGGGTGGGTGATGAGGGTAAAGGGGATCAAATATATGGTGATGGAAGGAGAACTGACTCTGGGTGGTGAACACACAATGGGATTTATAGACGATGTAATACAGAATTGTACACCTGAAATCTATGTAAATTTACTAACAATTGTCACCCCAATAAAATTAATTAAAAAAAAAAAGAGTTACACATATGATAACAAATAAATATTCAAGATCTTGTGTTCAAATGCATTAACAGGTATGGCCAAAAGAATAACCTGACCATATGAAAATCACTAATAGTGCAAGCAATTGCACAGGAACAGGATACAAAAAAAGTTGCTTATGCTAAGTAGGGTAGGGGGCGGGGATTGGATATCTTCAGGTGTTAAGCATATGTCTAAATGTTGGAAATGACAAAGGCCTTTGTCTTAGTATGTTTGAACGGCTATAAGAAAAACATCATAGACTGGGTGGCTTATAAACAAGAATTTTTTTCCTCACATTTCTGAAATCTGAGAATTTCAAGATCAAGGCAACAGCAGATTCAGAGTCTGGTGAGACCCAGCTTCCTGGTTCATAGATGGCTTTCTTCTCACTGTGTTCTCACATGGCAGAGGAGGGCAGGAAGCTCTCTGGGGCCTCTTTTAAAAGGGCACTCATCCCCTTCATGAGAGTTAAGCCCTGGTAAAAAAGAGACAACAGGCCCAAAATGGAGTCACTTGTGCTAAGTTCCATGTCACCAAACCAAGACTTAATACCTAACCTAATTGCAGTTTCAGGAGCTCCCAGGGATGCTGTCTTAACCAGTCAGTCTGGAATTTCCTGATCAGCACTAGTGAGGTCATCCACCTGACAGACCACTTTCTTCCCCTAAAGGAAGGTGGCCTTGCCTAAAACAATCCACTCTTCCCCCCATTCTGCCTATAAAAGCCTTTCACTTTATACAGCTCCTGGGATCTCCTTTCTAGCTGCTAGATGGGATGCTACCCAATTCATGAATCATTGAATAAAGCCAATAAGCTCTTTTAAATTTACTCAGTTGAATTTTGTTTTCTGTGTTTTTGTTTTTAAATAAATGTTCTTGGGGAATATTGGGGGACAGTGTGTTTCTCCAGGGCCCCTCATCTGCAAGTCATTTACCTTCAATCTAGTTGTGGAGGGCACAGCCCACCATCCCATGCAGGAACTGAACCAGCAACCTTGTTGTTGAGAGCTCGTGCTCTAATCAACTGAGTCATCTGGCCACCCCTCCTGGCCACCCCTCCCGAAGCTCAGCCACAGCTCAAGCTCAGCAGCAGCTTGTTGTCTTCAATCTAGTTGTGAAGAGTGCAGCTCACTGGCCCATGCGGGAATCGAACCGGCAACCCTATTGTTCAGAGCTTGCCCTGAATTTTGTTTTTTAACAGCCCTCATGACCTAAGTTCTTCCCAAAGGCCCTACTGCCAAATACTATCACTTTGGAGATTATGATTTCAGCATATGAACTTTGGGGGATCACAAACATCTATAATGGCCGGTTTGTGTGTTTTGCTAATTGCATTTTTTCAACTGATGAGGACTAAAGTTCAGTAGAATATTGTGTATTATATCTAATACACTGTGTAGCTTTTGACTAGAGCCAAAAGTTCCTCACAAATATGTGTTTTCAGGTCTTCTGTTTAAGGGCTGTGCTTTCAGGGGCACAGCAAATAAAATATCAAAACCAATCACTTCCCAAATAGTTTCACTGGCTGCTGAAAGAACAAACACCTACCTCAAGAATCTCAGAAGAAAATATAACAAATGAACAGAAACTGAGATGCTTAAATGTAAAAAAAAAAAACAAAACAAAACACACAACGAATTAAAAAGAACCAGACAAAATGAAATATTAGGACTGAAAGCTTCTAGGGACATGTTTTTTAACCACGCTGGACTCTGACACTTTGGACTCTGTCATTATGGTATCTAATAATAACTCATTGTAACAGTGGACAAGTAGGTGCTGTATCCCAAGGTGAGCTGTCAGAGTAGGAAACTGCAAAGGGAGAAAGATGTCACTTTATTGTTCTTGGTTGTGCTTCCACTTGGCGTTTCCTGGAATGTTATCAAAGGTCTACGCTAGAAATCCATTTGGTAGGATCAGCCCTGACTAAATTTACTTGGAAGATGATAGAACCTGACAATAAGAGGAAACCCAGCCACCAACTATTAACTACCCGTACTAATAAAGGTAAGTGAGCTGAGACCATGACAAAAATCTACAAGGCAATCCAAAAAATTCTATTCTTAAGCCTCAATCTTTCTAGTGTTCTCGCCATTCACCTCTATCAGCCCTTTGCCGGGAAGTTGGGTGATTTGAGTTTCATAATTGATTTCAAAATTGATTTGGTGCTAATGTGCAACAAAATGATCACATTTTGGCCAGCAGCACATAGGCAGGAAAGTCAGGGAATTGTTCAATACATAAATTATCCCTTGAATAAAGAAGGAGGCAAAACATTAATGTCAGTTTCCCTAATAGAATGATATGGGTCTTGAAAGACTGGCAAAACTTGACATTCATTCATTCAACAAACATATATGCATATGTATTACTTGCCACATGCTAGGAGCTCTTTGGGTAGATACATGAATTTTCTTAAAATATGGTATAGATAATGCATTTTTAACTAAGAGTTAAATCATAAGTCGGTGACTAAGGTACATGTCAAATTTCATCCTAAAATCACGTGAAATTTTAAAAAATACATGGTTTATAGAACATTTTATTATTGGGCATCAAACAACATTTTCCTAAGAGCTATCTTGGATGTATGAATTTAGGGATGTATGAATTTTGGGAGCCATCTTGGATGTATGATTATGAAAAAAACATGGTTTATAGAACATTTTATTATTGGGCATCAAACAACATTTTCCTAAGAGCCATCTTGGATGTATCATAGAGGTATCCTCAAGTTATTTGCATTGTAATTTGTACATATCCAATTGGACAGGAAAATCTAATCTTGGCTGATTTTAAGTAAAAGGGTATTACCTTTGTTACTACTATCTGTAGACTATTATTTTAATGACAGCTAGCGATAACCCTATTCTCTGTTCTTAGAAATCCAACCTCTCCAAGGCCCCGGAGAAGAGCCCTACATACTATATACTAAATGGTCCCACACCTCCTTTATCACAATTTTGTAGACCAGGACTGGATAAGGGGGGAGGCCATTTATTAGTGGAATAGTAACCAATTAGATTTCAAATCATTTCAGATCATTTCAGCCAAGAAACACAGAATCTAACTCAATTGTATGCTGACCTGGGAGTCATCCAAAACTGGTAAGGGGTCCTTGTGTGAAGTAGAAAAGACTGATCTACAGTAGAAAGAATAAAGCAGGTAAACAGAGAGAAGCAGAAACAGAGGACATGTGGCTCCAGAATAATATAGGTTCCTGACTTTTTTTTCATTTTTTTTCTAGCTTCTTTTGAGATCCAAATCAAATTTATTCCTTTAGGATCTATGAGATATTTTAGTGTTCTTAAGGCCAATTCCTTCTTTTTCTTTAGTTTAAGAGGGCTTTTTTTTCCCGGTGAACCAATGATCCCAGAAATGAGTCAGAGTTTTGACTCATTTCTTCAATCCGAATAGAATGAAATACTTGCCATTTAGTGATTTATAATGCATATATAGATAAGAACACTTTTAATAAAGACAAACTACTATAAAAATTATTTAGATTTTCAGTAAAAAAAAAACTTGAAAGAAAAAGATGTTTAAATTATTGAATTACCTTGGGGAAAATGTGTTCCATGTTAAATAGAGCTAGGTATCTTAAAAACTCTCAAAGCAGAATAAAACACACAGATATTTCTCTGAATAATGTAGTATTAATACTGGGATCATCTATCAGTTAATGCAGGAAATTGCTTCATTGGACGTTTTTCTCAAACATCTAGAAGGCAAAGTAGGCAAACATCCAGGTGTGAAAATGTTACTAAATTCTTTCAGGTAATGAAATTCTTTCAACTAGGATAGTCATGCCTGTCATGCCTGGGTGAGTTGTTAACCCAATACATTAAGGAGACATACTGCAGCCTCTGACACCTGCTGTTAGGGGAGGCTGTACACTACAGTGTATGGTAGCTCAGGCTTTGTCAACAAACAGACTGGGGTTTGAATCCCAGTTACACCTCTACTGTGTTCTAAGAGGCCTTGATATCTGAGCAGGCCACTGAATCTAAGCCTCAGTTTCCTCATCTGTACATTGGAGATAATAGGGTTAATGTGTGGAGTCAATGAGCTAATGCATGTAAAACATTTAGCAAGTTACTTTAGTGAACTTGCAACAAATGCCAATTGTTTCAACAAATGTCAGTTGTCATAAATGCTAGTTGTCCTTTTTAGTATTTCCTCTACCTGGTATAACCTATCTGTTCTCCCAATCGCTTGCCTGGCTAATTCCTACTTGCCCCTTCAGTGTCAGTTTATAAATGTTCTCCTTAGCAAATATTTGAGTGCCTACTATGTGTCACACACACCTCCTCCAGGTAGCCTTTTCTGATCCACCTAGACTGCATAAGAAATCTTTAAGACAATTAATTCTCACCTACTAATTATTACCTCGGATAGAATATTTGAGTATTGATAAAATTTGCTTGTAGAAACGTTCTGTTATGGCTATAAGTACAAACAAAAAACAGAATAGCATTATGAAGGGCATAAGAAACAAAAGTACCATCACTGAACAAACCCATAGATACAGAGAACAAATTGTTAGTAGCCAAATGGGAGGGGTTTGGGGTGGGTGAAAGAAGAGAAAGGGATTAAGAAGTATAAATTGCAAGCTATAAAAGTAGTCACAAGGATATAAAGTACAACATAGAGAATATAATCAATAACATTGTAATAACTATGTATGGTACTAGATGGGTACTAGACTAGTTACTGGGGTGATCACTTCATAAGGTATATAAATGTCTAGTCATTATGTTCTAAACCCGAAACTAATATAATATTGCATGTCAAATGTAATTGAAAAATAAATTAAAAAAAAAAAAGTCTGGACACAGTAAAAAAAAAAAGAGACCCATCATTCCATCTTAAAAAAAAAAAGTACCATAACAAGTTTAAAACAAATAAGTACTTAGAGAAAGACAATAAAATTCAAAAATTGCAAGTTTTGAAATAAAAGAAAAGAGAATTGAACTGTGAAAACAAAAAATCACCCCCTTTGAATTCAGCTAGAAATAAGGAAGAAGCTTCTATTATAGAAAGGAAAAAAATACAATCTATCATGGAGTCAGGATTCAAAATGTCTACTTTTGTGTTTTCTTGTAGCTATTAGTAATATAAATGACAGAGGAAGTTGTCTGCAGGTTTCAGTCCAGTGTAAAAGCAGCTCTTCCTGCCCAGCCACTTACCACAGGCACACCCCCACATGCCTAGTATAAATTGACATTTCCCTTTCTGCTTATATAATCCTATGTAGATAAACACACACACACACACACACACACACACACACACACAAAATTCTTTTGTTTGTTTCTTTCTTATTTGTTTTACAAATTGAGATTCCATTCAAACCTTTCTAATCTTATACAAATTCCTCTAAGTCTAACAAACTTTCATTCATTTTTTTTCAATTAAAGTTTATTGGGGTGACAATTGTTAGTAGAGTTACATAGATTTTAAGTATACAATTTTGTATTACATCATCTACAAATCCCATTGTGTGTTCACCACCCAGAGTCAGTTCTCTTTCCATCACCATATATTTAATCACAATTACGCTCATCTACAACCTCCCTCCCCTTTTACCCTCTGGTAACCACTAAACTATTGTCTGTGTCTATGAGTTTTTGTTTCTCATTTGTTTGTCTTGTTCTTTTGTTGTTTTTGGCTTGTATACCACATACCAGTGAAATCATATGGTTCTCTGCTTTTTCTGTCTAACTTATTTTGCTTAACATGATAATTTCAAGATCCATCCTTATTGCCCCAAATGGTCCTATTTCATCTTTTCTTAATGCTGAATAGTATTCCATTGTGTATATACATATACCACAACTTCTTTATCCATTCATCTATCGAAGGACATTTTGGTTGTTTCCATGTCTTGCCACCGTAAACAAAGCTGCAATGAACATTGGAGCACACTTGTCTTTATGTATAAATGTTTTCAGATTTTTGGGTATATAACCAGGAGAGGGATTGCTGGGTCATATGGTAATTCTATTGGTAATTTTTTGAGGAACCTCCACAATGCCTTGCATAGCAGCTGCACCAGTTCTCATTCCCACCAATAGTGTATGAGGGTTCCTTTTTCTCCACAGGCTTTCCCACACTTGTTACTATTTGTCTTGATGATAGCCATTCTAACTGGGGGGAGGTGATAGCTCATTGTGGTTTTCACTTGCATTTCTCTGTGATTAACGATGTTGAGCATTTTATCATATGTCAATTTGCCATTTGTATGTCTTCTTTTGAGAAATGTCTCTTCAGGTCCTCTGCCCATTTTTCAATTGGATTTTTTTTTATTATTATTATTGAGTTGTATGAGTTTATTGTATATTTTGGACAATAGACACTTATCGGAGGCACTGTTTACAAAAATCTTCTCCCATTCAGTTGGTTGCCTCTATATTTTGTCGATGTTTTTTTTACTGTGCAGAAGCTTTTAAATTTGATATAGTCCCATTAATTTATTTTAGCTTTTACTTCCGTTGTCTTTGGAGTCAAATTCATAAAATGCTCTTTGCACAGAAGATCTATAAATTTAGTAAGTATGTTTTCTTCTATGCAATTTATTGCTTCTGGACTTATGCTTAAGTCTTTGATCCATTTTGAATTAATTTTGGTACTGGTGACAGATAGCAGTCCAGTTTCACTCTTTTGCATGTGGCTTTAGAATTCTACCAGCACCATTTATTGAAGAGTCTGTCTTTTCTCCATTGTATGTTTTTTGCTTCTTTGTCAAAAATTATCTGTCCATATTTCTGTGGTCTTACTTCTGGATTCTCAATTCTATTCCATTGGTCTATGTGTCTGCTTTTCTGCCAACACCATGCTGTTTGGATTATTGTAGCCCTGTAGTACAAGGTAAAGTCAGGTAGTGTGATACCTCCAGTATTGTTCTTTTTTTTAAATATTGCTTTGGCTATTCTGGGTCTTTTGTGGTTCCAAACAAATCTGATGATTTTTTGTTCTATTTCTTTAAAAAATGCCATTGGGATTTTGATGGGGATTGCATTAAATCTGTATATTGCTTTGGGTAATATGACCATTTAAACTATGTTGATTCTTCCAATCCATGAGCACAGAATATCTTTCCATTTCTTTGTGTGTACTTCAATTTCTTTTTAAAATGTCTCATAGTTTACAGGGTATAGTTCTTTCACATCCTTGGTTAAGTTTATTTTTAGGTATTTTATTCTTTTTGCTGTAATTGCAAAAGGAATTGTCATTTTTTATTACTTTTTCTGAGATTTCATTGTTAGTATATAGGAATGCTATATACTATCTTTTGTACGTTGATTTTGCAGCTGGCAACTTCACTATAGTCGTTCAATGTTTCTAATAGCTTTTTGGTAGTCTTTAGGATTTTCTATGTAGAGCATCATGTCATCTGCAAAGAGTGACAATTTAACTTCTTCATTGCCAATTTGGATGCCTTTTATTTCTTTCTCTTGCCTGATTGCTCTGGCAAGGACTTCCAACACTATGTTGAAAAGCAGAGGTGATAACGTACCGCCCTGTCGTGTTCCTGAGCATAGAGCAAAGGGCTTCAGTTTTTCACCATTAATTATGAGATGAGCTGAGGGTTTGTCATACGTGGCCTTTATTATGTTAAGGTATTTTCCTTCTATACCTATTTTATTAAGTGTTTTAATCATAAATGGATGTTATATCTTGTCAAATGCATTTTTCTGCAAAAATTGATATAATCATATGATTTTTGTCCTTTATTTTGTTTATGTGAAATATCACATTGATGGATATGAGTAGGTTGAACCATTCTTGTGCCCCGGGGATGAACCCCACTTGGTCGTGATGAATAATTGTTTAACATATTGCTGCATTCAATTTGCTAGAATTTTGTTTAGGATTTTTGCATCTGTATTCATCAGAGATATTGGTCTGTAGTTTTATTTGTTTTTGTTATCCTTGCCATGTTTCATTTCAGAGTAATGTTGGCCTCATAAAATGATTTAAGGAGTACTGTCTCTTCAATTTTTTGGAAGACTTTGGACAGGACTGGTAGTAGATCCTCTTTGAAGGTTTGGTAGAATTCACTTGTGAAGCCATCTGGTCCTGGACTTTTGCTTTAGGAAGGTTTTGGATGACTGATTCAATTTCGTTACTGGTGATCAGTCTATTTAGATTTTCCAATTCTTCATGGTTCAGCCCAGGAAGGCTACATGTTTCTAAGAACTTGTCCATTGCTTCTAGATTATTGAATTTGCTGGCATGTAGGCCTTCATAGTATTCATGGATGATCCTTTGTATTACTAGGGTGTCTGTGATAACTTCCCTTTTTTCATTTCTGATTTTGTTAATTAGTGTCTTCTCTCTTTTTATCTTAGTGAGTCTAGCCAAGGGTTTGTCAATTTTGTTACTCTTTTCAAAGAACCAACTCTTTGTCACATTAATTTTTTCTATTGTTTTTTGTTCTCAATTTAATTTAGTTCTGCTCTGATTTTTGTTATTTCCTTTCTTCTGCTGACTTTGGGTTTCACTTGTTCTTCTTTTTCTAGTTCTTTAAGGTGTAACGTGAGGTTATTTCTTTGGCATTTTTCTTGTTTCTTGAGATAGGCCTGTAATTATATAAATTTCCCTCTTAAAATTGCTTTCACTGCATTCCAAAAATTTAGTAGGATGTATTTTCATTGTCATTTGTTTCTATGTATATTTTGATCTCTCTTCTAATTCTTCTTTGACCTGGTCGTTCTTTAAAAGTATGTGTTCAATCTCCATGTATTTGTGTTTTTTCCTGCTTTCTTTTTGCAGTTGATATCCAATTTTGAAGACTTGTGATCAGAGAACATACGTGGTATGATTTCAATCTTCTTAAATTTCCTGAGGCTAGTTTTATGTCCCCATATATGATCTATCCTTGAGAATGTTCCATGTACACTAGAAAAAAAATGTATAGTCTGATTTTCTAGAATGAAGTGCTCTATAAATGTCAATTATATCCATTTCATCTAATGTGTCCTTTATGGCTTCTATTTCATTATTTATTTTCTGTTTGGATGATCTATCCATAGCTGTCAATGAGGTATTTATGTCCCCTAGTATAATCGTGTTTTGGTCAATTTCTCCCTTTAGTTCTGTCAGTAGTTGCTTGGTATATTTTGGTGCTCCCTGATTGGGGGCATAAATATTGATGACTGTTATGTCTTCTTGTTGTATAGTCCCCTTTACCATTATGAAATGTCCATCTTTGTCTCTTCTTACCTTTTTTATTCTGAAGTCTATTTCATCTTATACCATTATGGATACACCTGATTTTCTATGGAAACCTTTTGCTTGGAGTGTCAATTTCTACCCTTTCACTTTGAGTCTATGTTTGTCCTTGTAGCTGAGCTGTGTCTCTTGGAGACAGCATATGGTTGGATTTAGTTTTTTGATCCAATCTTCTATTTTGTGCCTTTTTATTGCTGAGTTCAGTCCATTTACATTTACATTATTGATATGTGAGGATTTCCTATCATTCCATCTTTAGTTTTTTGGTAAGGCTGTGTCTCCATTGTTTCTTTGCCATTTGTTGTTGTCTATTATTTCTGTGTGGTGGTATTCTATGATGTTTCCCTCTGTTTCTTCTTTTATTACAGTATATATTTCAGTTATGGATTTTTTTTTGGTGATTACCGTTAAGTTTATGTAAAAGAAAGTTTGATATTTAGAGTATTCCATTTTCTTCAGCACACTTACTTTCTCCATTCCCATATTCCGGTTCAGGCCTTTACTCTTCCCCTTTTTCTGTTTTGGTTGTCACAAATTGTCCCTGTTGATGGTGGTCGAATAGCCTCCTTTAGTATTTCTTGTAGTGCGGATCGTGTATTAGAAAATCTCCTCAGCTTCTTTATGTCCGGAAAGGTCTTTATTCCTCCTTCATATCTGAAGGATATCTTTGCTGCATATATTATTCTTGGCTCATAATTTCTCTCTTTCAATACTTTGAAATTTAGTTCCACTCCCTCATGGCTTATAGTGTTTCTGCTGAGAAACCTGATGATATACTAATGGGCTTTCCTTATAGGTTATTTTCTTCTTTTACCTGGCTGCCTTGAAAATTCTTTCTTTGTCATTGATTTTTGACAGCTTCAATACAATGTGCCTTGGAGAAGGCCTGTTGTGATTGAGGTAATTAGGTGTTTTATTTGCTTCTTGGGTTGAGGAAGTTCTCACATATTTGGGAAGTTCTCATCGACTATTTGAATATACTCTCTGTTCCCCTCTTTCTTCTGTTTCTTGTATGCCCATTATTCTTACATTGCTCTTTCTGATGGAGTCAGAAAGTTCTTGTAGAGTTCTTTCATTTCTTTTAAGTCTCAAGTCTCTTTCTTCTTCCATCCGTTTCATTTCCATGTTTCTATCTTCAACGTCAGTGTTTCCTTCCTCCATCTGGTCAACTGTGCTACCTAAGCTGGCTATTTCATTCTTCATTTCTTCTATTGAATTCTTAATCCCAGAAATTCTATTTGGTTCTTTTTTAAAATTTCAATCTCTTTCGTAAAATGTTCATGTCGTTTTTTGATTACATTTCTGAGTTCATGAAACTGCCTGTCTGTGTTTTCTCGCATCTCATTGAGTTTTTCAAAACTGCAATCTTGAATTCTCTGTCATTTAAGTCACATATTTCCGTATTTTTATGTTCGTTTTTTGGAGACTTTTCATTTTCTTTCTGAGCTGTCTTGTTGCCTTGGTTATTCATGGCAATTAATGATTTATTATTTCTCTTCCTAGACATCTACAGGAGTGGCTTCTGCAACGGGTTGATAGGAAGAGGTTTTTCTTTTGTTTTCCAGTATGTGGTGGTAGAATTTTCTCTCTGACCGCCGCCTTTTTTTCTCTGTCACATTGTAGTGTTATGTTTTCTCTGCACTATCCCAGCTTCTCACACAATGGAGGGATTCCCTGCAAGGCAGGCTTCTCCTATGTTAACAGTTCGCCTGGGTCATAGGGCGCCACGTCCCTGTGGGGATGCAGACAGCTTTTGAAGTTCCAAAGCTCTTTCTGCACCAGATTCAGAGCCTGTATGTTTCAGCAGTTCTGTTTACTACTGCTTGGATCTGCCCAGATAGGTGGGGCCGGGGGCGGGGTGAGTTGTGAGTGGTGGCCCAGAGCTATGGACGCGACCACCACCACAGCCGGTCCTGATTCCACAGCTGCCTCCCCTTTGCCGGAACAAATTGGGGTGCGAATCTGTGCCTGTGGTCCACAGTTCTCAGAACAGCAAATATTCTTTCCTTTGATCTGACACTGCTAGTGTTCCTCTTCTAGCACCGGGCAGGTGGAGCCGTGGCGAGCTCTGGGAGGGTAGGCAGGGGGCTGCTAGTCTCAGTGCCTAAGGCTTCCGTTCTCTGCTCGGCAGTGAAGGCTTAAACCATCATTTTCAGCCTTCTTCTCTTAGTCTTTTCTCCGAGGTGTCTGCAGTGAGCATTGGGGTCAGCCTTGTTATATGCTGCCCCCTCAGCCCTGTGAGCCATAAGCAGAGCCCTAGCAGTCGGAGTTCTTTCCTCTCCCACAGCTGCGGTAGTTCTGGGATGCAGCGAGCTCGGAGTACTGAGCTTGGTCTGCGTCCTGCGGCCGCGCCGCTCCATCTCCGCACTTCTCCCCCCCTCCCCTGCTCGTGCGATTCTCCCACCTTTAGGTGAATTCAGTAGTGGGCCTCTTCATCTTGCCTGTCTGCTGTGCAGGGAGTCCTTTGTGGAGTTATTGTTGTTCGATAAGTTGTAAATTCTATTGGAGCTTTACAGACGCTCACCTCACGCTGCCATTTTGATGAGCGGAGTTACATAATCTGTGTTTTGAAATAATAAACAACTGTTTAGTAGAGACTTCTCTATATTCTGTCTGTGGTAGAGTACATAGCAGCTAATCATTATTGTTTAGGGGTGAATCTAACGGTAAATGCTTTAAAAGACTAGACTGAGCTAGACTAGATACAGTTGTCCGTGAAGGAGGAATTAGAGAATTGGAAGTTTGATATGATCAAATTACCTAGAATGCAATACAGAGAAAAAATAGAAAATGTGAAAGATAAGAACACAAAAGGTAAAAATGTTTAATTCTGTCAAAAATCAAATAGGTTCTATTAGTGAAGGATTTGACCTTGCACAATTGTGGGAAGTGGTTAAACACTCTATAAAGCTATTGTTTTCCTATCTGATGTTGGAATAACTACTACCCTAGCCCTGCTGTCTGTCAATAGAGTCACAGAAATAACACAGAAATAAATAAATAGCATTGGTATATATCCTGAGATGCAGGATGTTCACTCTTACACAAGGTGACCTCTTTATACCTCAAGGTGTGGAGTCGGGGATAGTGACAACAGGAGCTGGGGCTGTACCACTTAGTCTTTTCTCTCCAGTCATTAATAGAGATTAAATTATAAATCTGAAACTTAAAACTAATAGCAATATAAATATAGTTTTTAAATTTAATCTGTAACATTAATGTGTTGAGATGCTACTCAAATGGCAACATAGCAGAAAGTCACCAAGCACAAACTAAAAAATTGAAACTTGGTTTGTTAATGAGTTATTGGGGACAAGGCATAATATCACCACATCATTGACTGGCTTGAGATCCTTGCCCATAGCCTTTCTGCTCCTTAACTTTGCCTCCTTCTAAGCATTTCTTTTCAGGCATACAAAGAATGGCTGAAAAAGAAACCTTAGGATTACAGTGAACATTGCCCAAGATTAATCTTGTCCCCGTTCTTTAGCAAATCCAGGTGAAAATCTCACAAATTGCTAAACACTACTAAGGATGGTGGTCTATCAAGATGCAGGATGCCCTGCTATCTTTCCTCTTTTAGAGTAAAAATAACAGGAAAAATGTGTTCAACTTCAGTGTGCAGAAGAAGAAATTGTGGTTGAACTGTGGCAAAATTTGTTGAAATAATGAACACATGACAAGTGGGCTTCACTTCTGGTGAGAAGAAACTATATTTTCATTGCTCATTTCTCAGTCCTGCAAAACCTAATAGTGATACAGGGGAGCAATTTTTACACTCCATCACTCAGAGCCATAATGTCCTAGAGGCCAATCATGCCATTCAAACAGCACCCTTTCATTTATATGTTGGAAGTATAGTATGATGTTGCTTTATAATAGAAAATTAGCTAATCAAGAAATAAAGAGAGAAAAGATTGAAAATAAAGTGAACAGAAACTCAGGGATCTGTGGGAAAATAACAAAAAATCTGACATGTAGTCAGAGTCCTCGAAAGACAGAGTAAAGAGCATATATGCATATATTTGAAGAAATGATGGCTGAAAACTCTCCAAATTTGATTAAACACATAAACTTACAGATTCAAGAAGGTCCAAACAGGATAAACTCAAAGAAATGCATGCTCACATATATCATAGTCAATCTGTAGACAGTGAAAAAAAACAACAACAAAACCTTGAAGAAGCCATAGAAAAATGACACTTTATGTAGAGAAAAACAGCAATTTAATGGCTATAAGTTTCTCATCAGAAAACATGGAAGCCAGAAGAAAGTCACACAACACTTTTAAAATGCTGAAAGAAAATAGTCAACCTAGAATTTTACATATAGTGCAAATACCCTTCAGGAATGAACGTAAGATAAAGAAATTCTCATGAGAAAAAAATTAAGAGAATTTGTTACCAGTAGACATGATCTAAAAGAAATGCTAAAGGCAGTTCTTTAGATGGAAAGGAAATGATATCAGAGGGAAATTTTAAACTCCATGAAGGAAGAACAACAGAAATGGTAAATATCTGGGTAAATAGAATAGAGTGTGAAGTTTAAAATATATATGTAACAGTTGGAAGCAAACAAACTAACAAAAACTGCACAAAAAGTAACACTATCTGATAGGGTTTTCAATGCATATAGATGTACACATATGATAACTATAACATAAAGGGGGAGAGACAAGAGATTTATATTGATGGTAAGTTTTAGCATTACACTTGAAGTACTGAAAAAATTATTTTAATTAAATTGTGACCATTACGTCTTGTATTGTGATCTCAAGAGTGACCACTAACAAAACTGCACAAAAGAAATAGTCAAAAACTCAATGGATAAATTAAGATGGAATACTAAAAAAATATTTAAATAATCCAAAAGACAGCAGGACAGGGAAGAGATCAAGAACAAACAACATAGAGAACACATAATAAAGCGGTATACCTAATCCAAATATATCAATAATTACATAAAATTTAAGTAGTCTAAATATATAAATTAGACGAAAGAGAATGTTATAATAAATAACAAAGCAAGACTAAACTATATGTTGTCTACAGGAAACCCACTTTAGATATAATGGTATAGGGAGGTTAAAAGAAAATGGATGAGAAAGGTATAGCATGTGAAATTAATGCAAAGATAGTTAGAATCACTACTGTAATAAAGACAAAATAAATCTCAGAGGAATGAAAGTTACCAGGGATAAAGATGGACATTGCACCATGATAAAAAGGGTCAATTCACCAAATAGACATAGCAAGTCTAAATGTATATGCAGGAGAGTGATGTCATAGGAAAGGCAGCAGCTGGGCGCACTTTCTGAGTTCTCCTCCGGATCTTGTTGCAAACGGGACATATAACCCATTGAGGAGTTCTTTGCTCATCACGCAGAACAGCTGAGAGATTTGTGGAAGAATTACTTGAAGGTGCATGCTAATTGTGAGCAGGGGAAGAGGCAGGAAAGCAAAGTGGAAACACCCCCCCCACGGCGGAGCCCCGGCCCAGCGGCACCCAAAGCTCCAGGGACACGCGGGTCCCAGGGCAGAACGGAGAACACAAGAGCCAGGAGAACAGTGAAGAGACTTGTGGAATGTTTGCTTAGGGGTACACTAGTTGGGCGAGCGGGGGAGGAGAGAGGGGCTCGAAGTGGAGACGCACACTCCCCTGGTGGAGACGCACACTCCCCCCAGTAAAGTCGCCACCCGCAGCTCCAAGGACACACGGGAGTCCAGGGAGGAATGGAGAGCACAGAAGCCAGGAGAACAGCTAAGAGACTCGTGGAATGTTTGCTTAGAAGTGTGCTATTTGGGCGAGCAGGGGAAGAGAGAGGAGGGCGAGAGGAAAAGCTCTGCGCGCTACCCCCCTACGGTAGAGCCTTGGCCCTGCAGTGTGCCGACAGCAGCAGCGTGGGAGCCCAGGGCGGAACAGAGAACACAAAAGCCAGGAGGTCGGCTCGTTCCCTGTGTCCCATGGCTAATCTCGCCCACCGGGGCAGACAGCTGGTGGGCCCTAGGACAGACAAAGAACGCAGACTCCACACCTGCCCCCCCCCCCCGGCCCCCGCTCTTCCAATCCTACTCCCGCCCTTCCAGAGACTTAAACTGACCCCTGAACTGAGGAGTAGTGTCAGATTACAGAGGAGCCTCGGTGCTCAGGCTCTGGGAAGATTGGCAGCCAGCTCTGACCCACGGGAGAGGCTGAGAGGAGTGGGATTTTTGCTGGAAGAGGAGAGAGGAGACTCCTCCACCCCCAGCCACCACCTTTTCCGGCCTGCAGGAGGAGTGTGACACAGCTGGCCTGGGAGAGAGAAGACCCCTCCATTCCCAGCCCCCACCCTTTCCGGCTGGCCTGGGGCAGGGCAAGTGCAACAGCGGAGGCACTCCCTGAGATCGGCAGGGAGAAGCGGCAGAGGCAGCTTCTGGCTTTCAGCAGCTCAAAAATCTCCTGCTCGCCAACCCCCCCCCCCCCCACACACACACACACACGGACAAAGTGTCCTAAGTCTCAAGAGTACTGGACACAAGGCTGGTGGTGCTACTTTCAGCTTGCATATGTGAAGGCAAGGGCAGAAACAGCACTGACTCTCTAAAAACTGTCATCCAGATCCCTCAGCCCCTCGCATCTAAATCTACAGTCCCAAATTCACTCTGGGCACCAGGTAACCGGCGCTGCCAGTTCTATAGGCAGGGGACTCTTTCGCACAGCGGAGGACAACCTGGAGATTACTTGGTGCTCTTAAGCCAAGACTGGTGCTGCTTCTTGTTTTGCTTTGCTTTGTTTCTTGTTTTTTCTTTTATTTTTCTCTTATTCTTTTTGTTTTCTTTTGTTTTGTTTTGTTTTTAGGTTTTTGGTTTGTTTTTGTTTGTTTTTTGGTTTGTTTCTTTGTTTGATTTGCTATGTTTTGTCTTTATTTCTTTGATATATTTGCCTGTGTTGAGTGGGGGTTGTCGGTTGTTTTTACATGTGAATGTACTTGATTTTTTTTCTTTCTGGTTGTTGTTGTTGTGCTTCGTGATTTGCTTTGTTCTAAAACTGCCCTACCAGGGCCCAGCTTAAGAGGCACAAGATTCAACTTATCCAGAAGCCAACTCCAGACCAAACCAGAGTACTACTGGGTTTGACCTACAAGTTACACACCCAGAGGGAATTCTCTGAAGGCACAAGAGCCGATAGAGGCCAAACCACATTCTAGTGGTCAACCCTCACCCAGCAGAACACCCTGCGGTGGGCAGAGCCAAGACTCACAACTAGTCAGCTTGGGAGTTAACCCCACCTACTCACAAGCAAAAAGCAATTAAAGTTCTTCTTGAACAGGACAATATACACAACACAAGAGTCACCTTTGGAGCACACGCAGAGGAGAAGAACGAAGTAGTGCAAGTCAAATATAAAGGACAAATATTACATAAGACAAACCAGGAAGAACTAAGAACTCTAGGGGATCGACCTAATACATCAAAGCAAACACAGAGAGTCAGTCAGAATGGGGAGATAAAGAAACATGTCCCAAATAAAAGAACAGAAGAAATCCACAACTGGAATCAAATGAAGCAGAAATAACCAACCTATCAGAGACAGAGTTCAGAACACTGGTGATAAGAATGTTTAAGGATATTTGAGAAGACATAAAGAAGGATGTAGAAATCATAACAAACAACCAGTTAGAACTAAAGAACACAATTACTGAAATTAAGAACTCACAGGCAGGAATTACCAGCAGGTTAGATGAAGCAGAGGATCGAATCAGCGACTTAGAAGACAAGTTAGCAGAGATCACCCAAACAGAACAACATTTAAAAAACAATGAAGATGGGTTAAGAGACTTCTAGGATAACATCAAGTGCAACAACATGTGCATCATAGGAATACCAGAAGGTAAAGAGAGGAAGCAAGGGATTGAGAATATATTTGAAGTAATAATGTCCGAAAACTTCCCTAACCTGATGAAGGAAACCAACATACAAGCCCAGGAAGTGCAGAGAGTTCCAACCAGGATAAACCCAAACAGGCCCACACCAAGACACATTATAGTCAAAATGGCAAAGCTTAAAGACAAAGAGAGAATCCTAAAAGCAGCAAGAGAAAGACAGAGGGTTACATACAAGGGAACTCCAATAAGACTATCAAATGACTGTTCCACGGAAACATAGAAGGCCAGGAGGGAGTGGCAGGAGATACTCAAAGTGATGGATCACAAAGGCCTACAACCTAGATTGCTTTATCCAGCAAGGCTATCATTCAAAGTGGATGGAGAGATAAAGAGCTTCCCAGAAAACAATAAACTGAAGGAACTTGTTACCACCAAGCCAGCATTGTAAGAAATACTAAAAGGACTTCTGTAAATAAAAGAAAGATGAAAACAATCTAACTACAAATTTTAAAAATGGCAATAACTATGTACCTATCAATAATCACTTTAAAAGTAAATGGATTAAATGCTCCAATCAAGAGACATAGGGTGGCTGAGTGGATAAGGAAGCAAGACCCTTGTATATGCTGTATACAAGAGACTCACCTCAAATCAAAACACACACAGGCTGAAAGTGAAGGGTTGGAGTAAGGTATTTCATGCAAATGGAAATGAGAAAAAAGCTGGAGTTGCAGTACTTATATCTGACAAAATAGACTTTAAAATGAAGAGCATATTAAAAGACAAAGATGGGCACTATATAATAATAAAGGGATCTATCCGACAAGAGGACATAACCCTAGTAAACATCTATGCACCTAACATAGGAGCACCTAAATATATAAAACAGGTACTGATGGGCATAAAGACAGAGATCAACAGTAACGATATCATAGTAGAGGCTTCAACACACCTCTGACAACAAAGGACAGGTCCTCCAGACAGAAAATCAATATGGAAACAACAACCTTAAATGATACATTGGACCACTTGGATTTAATCGATATTTTCAGAGCATTTCACCCCAATGCTGAAGAATACACGTTCTTCTCTAGTGCACATGGAACATTTTCCAAGATAGATTATATGTGAGGCCACAAAACAAGTCGTGATAATTTTTTTTTTAATTTATTTATTGGGGTGACAATTGTTAATGAAATTACATAATTTCAGGTGTACAATTCTGTATTACATCATCTATAAATCCCATTGTGTGTTCACCATTCAGAGTCAGTTCTCCTTCCATCACCATATATTTGATCCCCCTTATCCTCATCTCCCTCTCCCCACCCCCCTTACCTTCTGGTAACCACTAAATTATTGTCCGATAAATTTAAGAAAATTGAAATCATACCAATTGTCTTCTATGACCACAGTACTATGAAATTAGAAATGAACTACAGGAAAAAAATTGGAAGACACAGCAATCCATGGGGGCTGAATAACTTATTACTAAATAATGAATGGGACAAGCAGGAGATCAAGGAAGAAATCAAAAGATATCTCGAGACAAATGAGAATGAGAACACGACGACCCAAAATCTATGGGATGCCACGAAAACAGTCCTAAAAGGGAAATTCATATCACTGCAGGCCTACCTAAAGAAACAAGAAACATCACTAATTGACAGTTTATCTTCACACGTAAGAGATCTGGAAAAAGAACAGCAAAATAAGCCCAAAGGGAGCACAAGGAAGGAAATAATAAAGATCAGAGCAGAAATAAATGAAATAGAAACCAGGAAAGCAATACAAAAGATCAATGAATCCAAGAGTTGGTTCTTAGAGAAGATAAACAAAATTGATAAACCTTTAGCCAGACTCATTAAAAAAGGAGAGAGAGGACTCAAATTAATAAAATCAGAAATGAAAGAGGAGAAGTGACAACAGACACCGCAGAAATACAAAAAAATTTAAGAAACTACCCTGAGCAACAATATGCCAACAAATTTGACAATCTGGAAGAAATTGGCAATTTTCTAGAGGCGTACAACTTTCCAAGGCTAACCCAAGAAGAAACAGAGAACCTGAATAGACTGATTACCATCAGGGAAATTGAATTAGTAATCAACAATCTCCAAACAAACAAAACCCCTGGGCAAGATGGCTTTACAAGTGAATTTTCCAAAAGGTTCAAAAAAGAATTATCACCTATTCTCCTTAAGCTCTTCCAAAAAAATTCAGAAGGAGGGAAGACTCCCAAACACTTTTTACGAAGTTAGGGTGAACACTATCACCCTAATGCCAAAATCAGACAAAGACAACACAAAAAAAGAAAATTACAGGCTGATATGTCTAATGAACATAGATGCAAAAATCCTCAACAAAATATTAGTGAACAGAATTCAGCAATACATTGAAAAGATCATTCACCATGATCAAGTGGGATTCATCCCTGGTATGCAAGGGTGGTCAACATCCGCAAATCAATTAATGTGAGACACCACATTAACAAAATAAAAAATAAAAATCACATGATCATATCAATAGATGCAGAAAAGGCATTTAATAAAATCCAGTAACGATTTATGATAAAAACCCTTAAGAAAGTGGGAATAGAGGGATCACATCTCAACATAATAAAGGCCATATATGACAAACCCACAGCTAACATCATACTCAATGGGGAAAAGCTAAAACCATTCCCCCTACGATCAGGAGCAAGGTAAGGTTGCCCACTATCTCCACTTCTATTCAACATAGTGCTGGAAGTTCTAGCCACAGCAATCAGACAAGAGAAAGAAATAAAGGCATCCAAATTGGTAAGGAGGCAGTAAAATTATCATTATATGCCGATGATATGATACTATATATAGAGAACCCTAAAGGCTCCACCAAGAAACTATTAGTACTGATAGATGAATTTAGTAAAGTAGCAGGATACAAAATCAATATTCAGAAATCAGTTGCATTTGTATATACCAATGATAAAATATCAGGAGAAATTAAGAAAACAATTCCATTTACAATTGATCCGAAGACTACAAAATACCTGGGAATAAATCTATCCAAAGATGTAAAAGATCTGTACTCAGAAAATTATACGACACTGAAGAAAGAAATGAAAGAAGACATAAATAGATGGAAACACATTCCATGTTCATGGATAGGAAGAATTAATATAGTTAAAATGTCCATACTGCCTAAGGCAATATACATATTCAACGCAATTCCTATCAAACTACCAACAAAGTTTTTTCACAGAAATAGAGCATATAATCCTAAAATTTATATGGAACCATAAAAGACCCCGGATAGCCTCATCAATCTTGAGAAATATGAACAAAGAGGGAGGTATTATGATACCTGACTTCAAATTATACTACAAGGCTACAGTAATCAAAACAGCATGGTACTGGCATAAAAATAGACACATAGATCAATGGAACAGAATAGAGAGTCCAGAAATAAATCCATGCTTATATGTCCATTTAATCTACGACAATGGAAGCAAGAATGTACAATGGGGTACAGACAGTCTGTTCAATAAATGGTGCGGGGAAACCTGGAGAGACACATGCAAGAAAATGAAGCTGGACCACCTCCTTACACCATATACAAAAATAAATTCAAAATGGCTTAAAGACTTAAATGTAAGATCTGAAACCATAAAATATCTTGAAGAAAATATAGGAAGAAACTTCATGGACATTACCCGGAGTAAGATTTTCACTGATATATCCCCTCGCGCGAGGGAAGTAAGAGAAAAAATAAACATGTGGGATTACATCAAACTAAAAAGTTTTTTCACAGCAAAGGAAACCATCAATAAAACAAAAAGGGATCCTACTGAATGGGAAAAGATATTTGCCAATGATATATCTGATAAGGGGTTAATATAAGAAATCTATAAAAAACTCAGTCAACTTAACTCCAAAAAAACAAACAACCCAATTAAAAAATGGGCAGAGGAACTATAATTTTATATATATAATGTGATGGTTCAGTGTGAGGTCGGAGGGATAGTGGATGGGGGGAGGGGGGTTCACAGTATGAGGGATATAAATGATGAACGTCTAAGTATTACCTTGTTTTGTACACCTGAAACTAATAAATAAATTAATTAATAAAACAAAATAAAAAAATAAAAAAATAAAAAATGGGCAGAGGACATGAAGAGACATTTTTCTAAAAAGGACATACAGATGGCAAACAGATATATGAAGAAATGCTCAACCTCACTAACCATCAGAGAAATGCAAATAAAAACCACAATGAGATACCACCTCACCCCATTCAAAATGGCTATCATTAATAATTCAACAAACAATAAGTGCTGGTGCGGATGTGGAGAAAAGGGAATGCTTGTGCACTGTTGGTGGGACTGCAGATTGGTGCAGCCTCTCTGGAAAACAGTATGGAGTTATCTGAGAAATCTGAAAATGGAACTACCCTATGATCCAGTAATTCCACTCCTAGGCATCTATCTGGAGAAATCCAAAACTCCAATTCAAAAATCTGTATGCACTCCTATGTTTATTGCAGCACTATACACAATAGCCAAGATATGGAAACAACCGAAATGCCAATCGGTAGATGACTGGATTAAGAAACTGTGGTACATTTATACAATGGAGTATTACGCAGCCATAAAGAAAAAAGAAATCTTGCCATTTGCAACAACATGGATGGATCTAGAGAACATTATGTTAAGCAAAATAAGCCAGAAAAAGAAAGACAAGTACCATATGATCTCACTTATATGTGGAATCTAAAGAAAAGAATAAGTGAATGAACTAATCAGAAACAGTTCTGGGGACAAAGAGGAAAAACTGAGGGTTGTTAGATGGGCGAGGAGGTGGGGATTAGGGGAAAAGTGAGGGGATTAGAAAACAGTTGGTAACCACAAAATGGCCTCAAGGTTTTTGAAAAATAATTTGGGGAACGTAATCAATAATATTGTAAAGATTTTGTAGGGTATCTGATGGACACAGATCCCATTTGCGAGACCACATCAGGGAAGACGTAGATGATGATCAATGTACTGTACACCTGAAGCTGAACAATAATGAATTCCAACTATAATTTTATATATATAATGTGATGGCTCGGTGCAATGTCGGAGGGATAGTGGATTGGGGTAGGGGGAGGGGGATCCACAGTGTGAGGGATATAAATGATGAACGTCTAACTATTACCTTGTCTTGTGCACCTGAAACTAATTTAAAAAAACTAAGTGAAATAAAATGGTAAGTAAGTAAAAAAAAAAAAAAAGAAAAAAAGAAAAAAGGGCAAAAGGAAAGAAGGAAAGATAGAGGTACAAAAAAATTTGTGTTTAATTATGACTAAATGCGAGCAAGTGACTCAATATCTGATGGAAGTTTTCATTGTGGATCAAAGGGCAGAATCTGGAGAAACTATTTTCAAAATGTCCACATCCTTGGAGGCTTTTCCTCCGTGGTAGGCATTCCTAAAGTGGCTTTTGGTCTTAGACAAAGGACATAAGTGCTCTGCTTTATTGGATTTAATCAATCCAGTAAACATAACTGTGGTCACTGATGATCTCTTTAGGGTCAGCTGATATTTTACTTGTGCCTTTTAACTGTGTGGACATCACAAACACATTTAACTGCTGCTGTGTTCCCGATTTGGGCTATCTTTTGATCAGGTATCGTGCAGACAGTTGTAGAGGTCCAGAGCAAGTCATCCCAAGATGTATGTCTGTGATATGTGGATTATTTTGAGCTGAAGGGTAAGACCCTGCAGGCCCAAAAGAAACTTTTTCAACTCCCTTAAAGAATTTAAACTGGGAGCTTTGTCCATATTAAGAGTTATTACCAGAGATAACTTATTTATGACCTATCTATAGAGTAGGGCAGATATCTAATACTGAACATCTGTTCTTGTTATCGAGTCCTGTGAATTACCCTCCTTCCCCTCTGAAGCCTCTGACCTCTTACCTTATTCCTTAGCTCAGAATGTCATATATATATGTCATTTTACATATCTGTCTCTGAACCTCTCATGTATGTGGGGTCTCTGAGTTGCTCATGTATGTGGGGTTCCTATATATGTATGTAATTAAATTTGGTTGTTTTCTCTTGTTAAAAAAAAATAATCACCCTAAATGTAAATGGACTGAACTCACCAATAAAAAGGCACAGAATAGCAGATTGGATGCAAAAACTAAACCCAACCATATGCTGTCTCCAAGAGACACATCTCAGCTACACGGACAAGCATAGACACAAAGTGAAATGGTGGAAATTGACACTCCAAACAAATGGTATACAGAGAAAATCAGGTGTAGCCATAATAATATCAGATGAAACAGACTTCAGGGTGAAAAAGGTAACAAGAGACAAAGATGGACATTTCATAATGGTAAAGGGGATTATACAAAAAGAAGACATAACAGTTATCAATATTTATGCCCCCAATTAGGGAGCACCAAAATATACCAAGCAACTACTAACAGAACTAAAGGGAGAAATTGACCAAAACACAGTTATACTAGGGGACTTAGATACATCATTGACAGCTATGGATAGATCATCCAAACAGAAAATAAATAACGAAATAGCAGCCCTAAATGACACATTAGATGAAATAGCCATAATTGACATATATAGAGCACTTCATCCTAAAACATCAGACTATACATTCTTTTCTAGTGTACATGGAACATTCTCAAGGATAGACGATATATTGGGATATAAAATCAGCCTCAGCAAATTTAAGAAGATTGAAATCATACCAAGCATATTCTCTGATCACAAGGCTTTGAAATTGGATATCAACTGCAAAAAGAAAGCAGAAAAAAACACAAATACATGGAGATTAAACAACATACTTTTAAAGAATGACTGGGTCAAAGAAGAAATTAGAGATCAAAAGATACATAGAAACAAATGACAATGAAAATACATCCTACCAAAATGTCTGGGATGCAGCGAAAGCAATTTTAAGAGGGAAATTTATATCATTACAGGCCTATCTCAAGAAACAAGAAAAATCCCAAATAAATAACCTCATGTTACACCTTAAAGAACTAGAATAAGAAGAACAAGTGAAACCCAAGGACAGCAGAAGAAAGGAAATAACAAAAATCAGAACAGAACTAAATGAAATTGAGAACAAAAAACAATAGAAAAAATTAATGAGACAAAGAGCTGGTTCTTTGAAAAGAGTAACAAAATGGACAAACCCTTGGCTAGACTCACTAAGATAAAAAGAGAGAAGACACTAATTAACAAAATCAGAATTGAAAGAGGGAAAGTTATCACGGATACCACAGAAATACAAAGGATCATGTAAGAATACTATGAAAGACTATACGCCACAAAACCAATAACCTAGAAGAAATGGACAACTTCTTAGAAACTTATAGCCTTCCAAGGCTGAACCATGAAGAACTAGAAAATTTAAACAGAGCGATCACCAGTAACGAAATTGTATCAGTCATCCAAACCCTTCCCAAAAGCAAAAGTCCAGGACCAGATGGCTTCACTAGTGAATTCTACCAAATCTTCATAGAGGATCTAATACCAATCCTTTTCAAACTCTTCCAAAAAATTGAAAAAGAAACAGTACTCCCTAACTCATTTTATGAGGCCAACATTACCCTGACACCAAAACCTGGTAAGGACAGCACAAAAAAAGAAAACTACAAACCAATATCTCTGATGAATACTGATGCAAAAATCCTAAACAAAATTCTAGCAAATCGAATACAACAATACATTAAAAAGATTATTCACCACAGCCAAGTGGGGTTCATCCCTGGGGCACAAGGATGGTTCAACATCCGCAAATCCATCAATGTGATACATCACATGAACAAAATAAAGGATAAAAATCATATGATTTTATCAATTGATACAGAAAAAGCATTTGACAAGATACAATATCCGTTTATGATTAAAACACTTAATAAAATAGGTATAGAAGGAAAATACCTTAACATAATAAAGGCCATATATGACAAGCCCTCAGCTAACCTCATAATTAATGGTGAAAAACTGAAGCCCTTTGCTCTACGTTCAGGAACATGACAGGTTTGTCCCCTATCATCTCTACTTTTCAACATAATGTTGGAAGTCCTTGCCAGAGCAATCAGGCAAGAGAAAGAAATAAAAGGCATCCAAATTGGGAATGAAGAAGTTAAATTACCACTCTTTGCAGATGTCATGATGTTACATATAGTAAACCCTAAAGACTACACCAAAAAGCTGTTAGAAACAATCAACGAATACAGTAAAGTTGCTGGCTACAAAATCAATGTACAAAAGTCCATTGCATTCCTATACACTAACAATGAAATCTCAGAAAAAGAAATACAAAAACAATTCCCTTTGCAATTGCAGCAAAAAGATTAAAATACATAGGAATAAACTTAACCAAGGATGTGAAAGACCTATATGCTTAAAATTATAAGACATTTTTGAAAGAAATGAAAGAGACACAAAGAAATGAAAAGACATTCCGTGCTCATGGATTGGAAGAATCAACATAGTCAAAATGGCCATATTACCCAAAGTAATATACAGATTTAATGCAATCCTCATCAAAATTCCAATGGTATTTTTAAAATTAATACAACACAAAATCATCAGATTTGTTTGTAACCACAAAAGACCACGAATGGCCAAAGTAATCTTAAGAAAAAAGAACAATACTGGAGTTATCGCACTCCCTGACTTTAGCTTGTACTACAGCTAAATAATCAAAACAGCCTGGTATTGGCAGAAAAACAGACACATAAACCAATGGAATAGAATTGAGAACCCAGATATAAAACCACATAAATATGGACAGATAATTTTTGACAAAGAAGCAAAAAACATTCAATGGAGGAAAGACAGCCTCTTCAATAAATGGTGCTGGGAGAATTGAATAGCCACATGCAAATGAATGAAATTGGACTGGTGTCACCATGTACCAAAATTAATTCAAAATGGATCAAAAACTTAAGCATAAGACCTGACACAATAAACTGCATAGAAGAAAACATGGGTACTAAACTTATGGAACTTGGGTTCAAAGAGCATTTTATGAATTTGATTCCAAAGGCAATGGAAGTAAAAGCTAAAATAAATGAATGGGACTATATGAAACTTATAAGCTTCTACACAGCAAAAGAAACCATCAACAAAATAAAGAGGCAACCGACTGAATGGGAGAAGATTTTTGAAAACAGTGCCTCCGATAAGGGGCTAATATCCAAAATATACAAGGAACTCATGAAGCTCAACAACAAAAAAACAAACAACCCAATTTAAAAATGGGCAGAGGACCTGAAGAGACATTTCTCCAAAGAGGACATACAAATGGCAAGTAGACATATGAAAAAATGCTCAACATCACTAATCATCAGAGAAATGGAAATAAAAACCACAATGAGATATCACCTCACCCCAGTCAGAATGGCTATCATCAACAAGAGAAATAGTAACAAGTGTTGGAGAGGCTGTGGAGAAAAAGGAACCCTCATCCACTGTTGGTGGGAATGCAAACTGGTGTAGCCGCTATGGAAGGCAGTATGAAGGTTTCTCAAAAAATTGCGAATACAGAAAAAGCAGAGAACCCTATGATTTCACTGATATGTGGTATATAAACCAAAAAGAACAAGACAAACAAATGAGAAACAAAAACTCATAGACACAGACAATAATTTAGTGGTTACCAGAGGGTAAGGGGGTGGGGGTGGGTGATGAGGGTAAAGGGGATCAAATATATGGTGATGGAAGGAGAACTGACTCTGGGTGGTGAACACACAATGGGATTTATAGACGATGTAATACAGAATTGTACACCTGAAATCTATGTAAATTTACTAACAATTGTCACCCCAATAAAATTAATTAAAAAAAAAATTGCGAATACAATTACCATGTGACCCAGCAATCCCTCTATTGGGTATCTAGCCAAAAAATTTGAAAACATTTATACATAAAGACACGTGTGCTCCAATGTTCATTGCAGCTTTGTTTACGGTGGCCAAGACGTGGAAACAACCAAAATGTCCTTCTATAGATGAATGGATAAAGAAGTTGTGATATATATACACAATGGAATACTATTAGGCAGTAAGAAAAGATGATATAGGAACATTTGTGAAAACATGGATGGATCCTGAGAGTATAATGCTAAGTGAAATAAGTCAGACAAAAAAGCAGAGAACCCTATGATTTCACTGATATGTGGTATATAAACCAAAAACAACAAAAGAATCAGACAAACAAATGAGAACAAAAACTCAGAGACACAGACAATAGTTTAGTGGTTATCAGAGAGTAAGGAGGGTGGGGGGAGGAAGATGGCGGTAAGGGGGTTCAAATATATGTTGATGGAAGGAGAACTGACTCTGGGTGGTGAACACACAGTGGGATTTATAAATGATGTAATACAGAATTGTACACCTGAAATCTATGTAATTTCACTAACAATTGTCACCCCAGTAAATTAAAAAAAATAAAAATAAAGATAAAAACTGGATGAACTTCCAATGAATGCAGAAATAAAGTTAGTGGGTTTCTGCATCCCAGCAGAGAATCATTAGTCTTGTACAGGAACACTGAACTCAGAGTGGGCCTGTGAGTTGTGGGTGAGTTGAGTGGGCTTTGGAGAAAAACTGACAATCTAAATAGGGGAAGATGACTAGTTGACTAGTTACACTTGCCACCTACAACTGGTATCTAGGTAGCCTTTATTTTCCACCACTTGCCTAAGGCCAACCAACTGCCCCCTGGGGCATCTGGTAAAAAACGGTGCCCAATTATCAGCCACTGATGAAGAGTCAGGGCTTGATTAGAAAGTACCAAGGGAAAAGGAAATGAATCAAGCCTCAGTTATTTCTACAGCTTTTACTCTCCCATACAGACCCTTGCGAGTTTTTCCAGGAGGCCAAAAGAATTCTTCAGTCTTTTAAAGTCACACTGATATGTCACTCCGGGGAGTCCTCACCACATTTTGGGCCATGACTTTCATACCATTGGGAGGAGTTATTTTTAATATCTGTTAGGCTCTTCCCACACATATGAGCCATTCAGAAAATGCTGCAGAGTTTCAGAATGCTGTTATAATAGTCATCATCATCATCACCATTGTCATCATTATTAACTTCACGTAGATTGACTGTGCAATCTTCATAGCATTTTATAGCTATCTTTACTGAACCAATTTTCTGAACAAAACCTTCTTAGTCTAACACTGGACTGCATGAGGATTTAGAACACAGCAAGGAGAAGCTTGATGGGAGGTTTAGCAGGGTATGGGAAGTGAAAACTAGGAATACTTAAAAAGAGTTAGTTAACCATCAATGGCAACTATTATTTACATAACAAACATTCAATGATATTAATATTTATAACATCATTGACTAATATTTAATAATTTTATTTTTTAAACTATCATATAGTAAAATTAACTTCGTTGTTGTGCCATGTTACAAATTTTAACAGATAGAGGGATTCATGCAACCAACACCACAATCAGGATACAGAATGATTCCATCACTCCCAAAATTCCCTTGTGGCCACACCCTCTCCCACCCCATTCTCTGACCACAGATCAATTGTCTATCACTATAGTTCTGTCTTTTAGAGAATCTCATATGAATGGAATCATACTGTACATAACCTTTTGAGACTGACTTCTTTCACTCCACATAATGCTTTTAAGATTCATCCATGTTGTTGCCTGTATTTATAGTTTACTCCTTTTTATTGCTGAGTACTATTCCATTATATGCATTTGCCACAGTTTATGTATCATTTGGTGAAGGGCATTTGGGTTGTTTCCAGGTTTTCATTTCTCTAGAATAAATAGACTGGAGTAGGGATTGCTGGGTCATATTGTAAGTCTATATTTAACTGTATAAGAAAGTTCCAGAGTGGCTGTACTCTTTTGCATTTCCATCAGTTAGGTATGAGAGCTTCAGTTGCATTGCATCTTTATCAGCATTTGGTATTGTCAGTATCTTCTATTTTAACCATTGCACGAGGCATGTAGTGATATCTCAGGTGACCACAATTTGCGTTTCTCTGATGGTTAATGATTTGAACATCTTTTCTTGAGCTTATTTGCCATCCTTATGTGCTATTTAGTGAAGTATCTGTTCCTCTTCTGCCTGTGTTTTAATTGGCTTGTTTGTTTTCTTACTGCGGAGCTTTGAAGATTCTTATATATTCTGGATAGGTCATTTGTGGAATATTTAATTTGCCAATACTTTCTCCTAGTCTTTAGTTTGTCTTCTCATTCTCTTAACAGTGTATTTCATAGACAAATGTTTTTAATTTTGATAAAGTCTAACTTACTATTGTATTCTTTTTTGGATCATGCTTTTGTTTAATGTTTAAGACCTAACCCTAAGTTACAAATATTTTCTCCTGTGTTTTCTTCTAAAAGTTGCATAGTTTTAGGGTTTACATGTAGATCTTTGATCTATATTGAGCTAACTTTTGTATAAGGTTTTAAGTTGGGTGAAGTTTCCCTCCCTCTTTCCTTCCTTCTTTCCTTCCTTCCTTCCTTTCTTTCCTTCCTTCTTTTTTGCCTATGGATGTGCAATCACTCCAACATCATTTAAAATACCTTTTTTCTCTCCATTGAATTGCTTTTGCACACTTGTCAAAATCAATTGGCATATTAGTGTGAGTCTATTTCTGGACTCGATTCTGTTCCATTGAGCTACGTGTCCGTATTTCTTCACCAATACCCCTACTGTCTTAATTGTAGCTTTATAACAAGTCTTGAAATCAAGTAGTGTGATTGCTCCAACTATATTCTTCTTTCTCAAAATTTCAACAACCAGTTTTCAGTGGGCTTTTGCTATGAATCCAACACCATACCAAGCACCATACATGAATTATCTCATTTAATCTTCAATACAAATCTGTGAGGATGTGTGTCAGTTCAAATCTGCCAAGAAGCAGACATCAATGTAGACTTACAAATGCAATAGATTTATTGGGGGAAATTTCTATAGAGCATAGAGGATAAAGGGGAGAGGGAGCAGGAGTAATAGGAACAGCCTTCAGATCATGATGCTTGTCTGACACCTGTGAAAAGAGAAGGAAGGAGGCTTGAGTAGGAGGAGACTCAGACTGTAGCACAGCTCTGAGAAAACCTCAACCAGGGTTATAGGGGAAAATCCAGAGCAAAATTTTCTGATTAGAAAAGTCCCATTTTGGGCAGGAATTGCCAGGGCTCTTGTACCACACTGTGCTCAGCCATTGGCCAGGAGAAGCCTGGGGAAAGTTTGGCGTCTGTATGAATGCTACAGAGGAATTAAAATTCAGAACCATTTGATTCTAACTCTTATTATTTCCCCAAATGCAAATTTTATCTCATGGTCAAATTTAATATTACAAACATGTAAAGTAATCTGAACCCTCCCTACTCTAAAATGAAGATCTCAAGGTTAATAGACTTAAACATTTTACAGTATTTTTCTGTTCTGGCAACAAAGAAACATTCATAGAACTCAATATAGTGCTTTTTGATGTCATTGAGATACACCTCCCTAGACACAGGGGACTGGACTTGGAATCTATTTCTTGCCCTGATTCCTAATTAATTGATGTTTCTTTCCTTAAGATTGTTGCTTCTTCTTCTTCTTCCTTTCTAATCCCTCTGTATATATTTTTTCAAAGATCAAAGTCACCATTCACTCATGTCCCCCTGTCTGGTTTAGAGACCAGCTGTATTCTGCTTTATTAAAACAGCACATTCAGAATTACTTTAATCAATGTTTCCATTTAACATTTATGATAAAGTGCTAAAAATGATGAGGCTTCTATGCAATACCTATCACTGACTGGCAAAACTGTCACTGTACTTTGATACTCTAAGTACACCCCCCTGAACATTTTAAAGCATCTCAGTTTGTACAAGATGTTTTTAATGTGTTTTCAATATATATACTTGGTCTGACAATCACGTTCACAAACTTGTTGCAATGATGTTGCTAAGCTTTTTTGATATCACAGGGATTATTCATTATGGATTTGTACCAACTGGACAGTTAACCAAGTTTACTATTTGGAAGTGCTGAAAAGGCTGCATGAAAAAGTTAGACAACCTGAACTTTTGCCAACAATTCATGGCTCTTGCATCACGACAATGCACCAGCTCACACGGCACTGTCTGTGAGGGAGTTTTTAGCCAATAAACAAATAACTGTATTGGAACACCCATCCTACTTACGTGATCTGGTCCCCAGTGACTTCTTTATTTACCTGAAGATAAAGGAAATATTGAAAGGAAGACATTTTGATGACATTCAGGACATCAAGGGTAATACGATGACAGCTCTGATAGCCATTCCAGAAAAAGAGTTCCAAAATTGCTTTGAAGGGTGGACTAGGTGGTGGCATTGGTGCATACCTTTCCAAGGGTAGTACTTCAAATGTGACTGGGGTGATATTCAGCAATGAGGTATGTAGCACTCTTCTAGGATGAGTTCGCGAGTGTAATTGTCAGACCTTGTACTGATGAGCAGCTGGCAAATCAGGACCTTTTTTCCACTAATTTTTCACTCATCTTCTATTCTTCAAAAAAAGAAACAACTACATATGTAAAAGATATTCTTTATAGTAATAGCAATGAAAACATCTACTTACATATATATAATTCTTTTTGTTTGGGAATGCGCTTTCTTCTTTCAACCCTGAGGTAATGAACCTGTGAGGTAGACAAGGCCAGTGATATCATCCCATTTTACAGGAGAGAGAAGTGTAGCCCAAAAAGTTAAAGTGACATCTAAGACAGAATTATGATAAAAATATCAGTTTTATGACTCAAATCATGTGCTCTCTTCTCTATACATGAAAGTCTGTCTATAGCATCACAGTATGTAAACATAGCAGATACACAAACCTTCAAAAAAGCAAATAGTTAACAGAAGGTTTTGAGTGTCTGTGAACATAAAACATGCTGGGGATACACATGTTTATGTAAGAGCCCAACCACTCACACTAAAGAGAGATTGGCCCAGAGAAGGTTCAGAGACAGTTGAATGAATGAATGAGAACCTGCCCCAGATCTAGGCAAAGCAGCCATTGCCAGCATAGGAGTTCAGAGGGTAACCACAAAGTTCTGCCTGTTACAGAACATCTCTTCTTGTGTCATGATGTCACATTTTCCTCCCATTTGCCCTGAAAGCCTTCTCAGGCAGCCTCTGCTAACAGTCAGGCAGCAAAGGTGTTTTCCCCAGCCCTGGACAAAATACACTTTCCTGATCTAGGAGGAAATGGAAATGATGGGTCAACCTTTCCAGTGAGTACATAGACGCCCATTTGATTCATTCAGAAAATGTATTGATTTCCTTCTATCTATTTCCCTGCCATCACCACCCCTATCATTTAACTCAGCACATTGTCTATATGTTTGTCTCCTTCATCATTGAGTGAACAACATGATATCAACAGTACACTCATTCATCTTTATATTCTAAAGTGCCTATCACTGTTCTGGTATAGTTGGTATTCATGAAACAATTGTCCAAATAAAGGAATGAGAACTATATGCTCAGCATTAGGACTAAGTTTTCTAGCATTCAGATGAGGAGGAGGAGGAAGAAGAAGAAGAAGAAGAAGAAGAAGAAGAAGAAGAAGAAGAAGAAGAAGAAGAAGAAGAAGAAGAAGAAGAAAAAGAAGAAGAAGAAAAAGAAGAAGAGGAGGAGGAGGAGGACAAGGAGGAGGAGGAGGAGGATATCAGTTAACATTTATCAGCATTTATTACATGCTAGGCACTCTGCTATATCTTTTACACACTCAGTCTTGTTTAATTTTCATACCAACCCTTATGAGCTAGACATTTCTACCAGTCTCATACACATACTAGAAAATTGAAGCTTATTGAGGTTAAACAATCTGCCTAAGACCACACAATGAGTTTGTGGCAGGGTTATGCCTATTGGACTCTAGGGAACATAGTTTTAACTTCTATGTTATTCTGTTGGCCACACTGTCCAATCCAGAAAGCAGATGCATGGTCTAGATCATGGTCTTTCAAAGAGGACAGGAAAGAGTCCTTGGAAAATATGGGAACCAAGCCACCTTAGCTTTGAGGAAAAATTTTAAGTAGAAGGCAGGGTCCCATCTTCAAGAAGCTCACAACTTTAATAAGGAGATGAGACAACATATATATTAATGAGTGAGCGATGCAGATACATGAAATTGTCTAGATATCCACTCATTTATCCAGACAGCCATACCTCTGCCAGTTGGTGGAGACCCTACATGCCCCACACCATGCTTAGTGCTTTACATCTATTTTCTTAATAATCCCTCCAATGACATTTTAAAAGTACATATTATCCTCAATTTACAAATGAAGAAATTCTAATTTGGAAAAGTAAGTAATTTGTGCTAGATAGAACTAAAAGCAAGTGGTAGATTTGGGCCTCCAAGCCAGGTCACAGGACTGCAGAACCCAGACTGCAAACCCTGGCCTCCATGCTCTCTGTACTAGAAGTGGTAGACAGCTGGCCATTACGCCGTAAGAGGAGAATGTTTCCAATTGGTTTTCAATCATACTGCTAAATGGAGACATCTTTATGAAAAATGATGATCCTTTACAAAGACTTGGAGATCTGGTATAAACTAGCTCTTTCAGATTAGCTAATAACTTAGTCAGGATTTTATAGGCATGGGGCACAGAACAGGTAAATATTTCATCTTCTGGTCCTTCATGGTCTGTATGAGGGCCACATGAGGCATCCTGAGTAGATGGGGAGGATGAGACATGAGGGAATGGAAGTACTGTAGCCCCAGGACTCTGGAAGTCTGAAGAGAAGTAGTAGGTCTGCCAAGTGGGTAGGGGAATGATAAAGTCAAGTCCACAGTTTCACCAGGGACTTGCTTTGCTTAAGGAAGTGGAAGAAATATTTCTTGGAGACTTATTCTCGGAGGTAATTCTCCTTATTTATTATTCTGATTATATAAGCAGAATATCATCTAATAAAATAAGTAACATTTTGGAACACCTAATATATGTTCCAGGCTGTGTTCTAAGTAAGTTTTGTTTAAGCTATACCTCATTAAATCCTCACAACTAGCTATTCGGTAGTTGACTCTCAACAAATGTGGATTGAATAAATGAGTATTATATATATTAATCTGTGGCTTGCTTTTCTTTAACTTAACAATGTGTTTGGGGATATTTCCAGGTTGGGATATAGTGATCTTCTACCTTCATGTAAATGGACAACATGTTATTCTATAGTATTGAGGTACCATGATTTATATAACCATTCTCCTATTGTTGTATATTTAAGACATTTCTGTTATTTTTATGCAAACAATAATCCAATCAACACCTTTGTTCATACAACCTTGTGTATATTTGCCAATGTTTCTGTAGGATGGATACTAGATATAGAGGGTTACAGTTGTTTCTCTTAAAAAAACAAACAAAAAATCCAGGCTTTATTAATTACTGTGTTGATTAAACAACTCTAACTTCTGACCTAAACTGGCTTTTAAAACATTCTTTTTCTGTTTTAATGTAAAGCTGAAAAACGTCATTTTTAAAAATAGGAAGTATAAATTATAGGTCTTCTATTTTAGATAATAGACCAAAAAACTATGTGTAATCATAACAAAGCTATAAGATTCTATTCTGTTCTTCAGCGTAAGGCAAATAAAAATTTTCAAAGTAATCAATTCTGTGTGTTTTGATGTCAAATTCAGGCTTTACATCTTATAGTAATGCCCTTCATTACTCATATTTTCAACTGTTTTTTTGTGTATTTGTTTTTTTTATACATGGAACAACAAAATATGGGGGAAATGTACAAGTGAATCTTCAAGTGCTTTTTTTTCCCACCTTATTTTGTATCTGCACATACTTTGATTCAACTATTCTCTAAATACCTGAATGTGTCGTTTCAGACTTAGAATGCAGTTGGTGGGGATGGTCAGTAGAACACGGAGAAATAAAGAGCTGAACAAAATGCAACCTGCGCAGGCCTCCTCCTGTAGAGAAGACTCCCAGACTCTGAGAGAGCTATACATAAGCAACCCAAATGTCCATCAGCAGATGAATGGGTAAACAAAATGTGATACATACATACAATGGAATATTATTCAGTCTTAAAAAAGGAAAAAAATTCTGACACATGCTACATGTATGAAGACATTATGTTAAGTGAAATAAGCCAGTCACAAAAACGACAAATTCTGTGTGATTCCACTAATATGAGGTACCTAGAGTGGTCAAATTCATAAAATCAGAATGTGGGATGGTGCTTGCCAGGGTCTTGTGGGATAAGGAAATGAAGAGTTATTATTTAATGGGTATAGAATTTCAGTTTTGCGGATAAAAAAATTCTGGAGATCTATTTCACAATTATGTGAATATACTTACTACTGAACTGTACACTTAGAAATGATTAAAGTGATAAATTTTATGTTATATGCATTTTATCAAAATTTAAAAAATATTACAGATGATCTAACCCAAATAACAAGGAATCTGCTAGACTTTAAGTGGCTTGACTTTGAATAATCTACCCTCTAAGTGCTCACATTTAAACTCACATTCTCAAACTTAGTTGTATCAATTGTGGTAGCCTGGAGTTGAGCTCAAAATGTAAAATGGCTAGAAGATCATTTCTCTCTCATGTAATGGTCCATGGCAGGTATGTAAATAAATGTTTGTTATATGAATGAGTGAATAAATATGGATTATAAGATGCGTATATAAGCCATAGTACCAGATATGAATCTCAGTTTACAAACTCAGATGTGAAAGAAACGTGACTTTTCTTCCCATAATTAAATTAAAATACACTTTGAACCTTCCTTTTGCTAGTTTAGGTGGCCAAAACTAAATCTGAGACAGAACCCTGCCACCCTTTGGTAGGCAGAATAATGACCTCCCCAAAGATTTCCACATCCTAATCCCCAGAACATATGATATGCCACCTTATATGGCAAAAGGGACTTTGCAGGTGTGATTAAATTAAGAATTTTGAAATGGGAGAGTATCCTGGTTTATGTGGGTGGCCCAATGTAATCACCAAGGTCCTTGTAAGTGAAAGAGGGAGGTTGGAAAGTCAGAGTGAAAGAAAGATTTGCAGATGCTACACGGATGGCTTTGAAGAAAGAGGAAGAGGCCACAAACCAGGGAATTAATAGGCTTCTAGAAGCTGAAAAAGGCAAGGAAATTGATTCTCACCTAGAGCCCCAAGAAAGAGCCCTGCTGATCTGATGCCCTGATTTTAGCCCAATGAAACCTATTGCAGACTTCTGACTTCTAGAACAGTAAAATCATAAATTTGTGTTGTTTTCAGCCACGAAGTTTGTGGTAATTGTTACAGCAGCAATAGGAAACTAACACATATCCTATTCTCATTTTTCTGGCAGTGGTAGCTAAATTCTGCATTGGGTTTTGCTGAATCTACTGCGAGGATGAAGACCATTCTCAGCAATCAGACTGTGGACATTCCAGAAAATGTGGACATCACTCTGAAGGGACGCACAGTTATTGTGAAGGGCCCCAGAGGCACCCTGCGGAGGGACTTCAATCACATCAATGTAGAACTCAGTCTCCTTGGAAAGAAGAAGAAGAGGCTTCGGGTTGACAAATGGTGGGGAAATAGAAAGGAACTGGCTACTGTTCGCACTATCTGTAGTCATGTACAGAACATGATCAAGGGTGTTACACTGGGCTTCCGTTACAAGATGAGGTCTGTGTATGCTCACTTCCCCATCAACGTCGTTATTCAGGAGAATGGTTCTCTTGTTGAAATCCGAAATTTCTTGGGTGAAAAATACATCCGCAGGGTTCGGATGAGGTCAGGTGTTGCTTGTTCAGTATCTCAAGCCCAGAAAGATGAGTTAATTCTTGAAGGAAATGACATTGAACTTGTATCAAATTCAGCTGCTTTGATTCAGCAAGCCACAACAGTTAAAAACAAGGACATCAGAAAAATTTTGGATGGTATCTATGTTTCTGAAAGAGGAACAGTTCAGCAGGCTGATGAATAAGGTGTAAGTTGTCCAGCTACAGAAACACCAAGATGTCAAGACACAGAGCGAATCTGAACTTTGTGATATTTTGAAGGCGCAATAAAAGACATGTATTGAAAAAAATAAAAAATAAATAAATTCTGCATTGGGGAGGCAATAGCGATACAGAAAGGCCACACAGAGCGCAGGAACTCAAAGTAGAAACTGCTTGGATTTAATACTCAGCTCAGTCACTTGCTTGCTTTGTAACCTTAGTAAAGTTGTATAACCTCTTCATGAATGTCTACTTCCTCATCTATAAATTAATGTCCTCATCTATAATTGGTAATAAGATCTGTACCTACCTCATTGGGTTATGGTGAAGAATAGAAATGTTCATTTAAGAAAAGAACTTAGAACAGTGTGTGGATGCAATAAACAAGATACAAGTATTAGCTATTATTGTGGTTACTCATTATTATCATCTGGTCCTAGGCCTTGATTAGTCCATGCTGATTCCTGCCAAGTGAACCCTCACCCTAGACCATAGGCTGTCCTAGGTTTGCTTGTATCTCAGTTAATTCTGCTCCAGAATGCTCTCCCTGCCCCTATTCTGGACTCATGATGCTGATTCCCAGGCTTACCCGAAACAGAAAATGTTGGTGACTCTCCCAGGTGGCTTAGAATTCCTTTTCCTGTTGTTTGGTGTGCTTGTTTCCACAAGTTCTGCTGGTGCTTTGGCTGAATGCTCACTCCTGCAAGCTTGCCCAGAGGATTGAACTTGGGCAATGCCCAGAGTTAAGATGCCTTCATCTGAGATCAGGAACCCTGGGGAAGGGTATAAAAGTCTTGCTCCTTTGTCTCAAGGCAAGACAGCTCTGCAGTACAACTTATTCCCCAGAGCTTGAGAGGGTCTGGGAGAAGCCATTTCCTTCCACTGCCTTATCCTGTGCCCCTCACTACCCTACAGATGCCTCCTGAAAGAGCTCCCTCGATACATCACAGGCACATGAAGTTCTGACATAGGCTCTGTTTCTAGGGAGCTTAACCTAAAACATGGTCTAAGGCCTCAAGACACTTAGCAGGGGCTTTGTATGGCGCACGGTAGGTGGCCTGCGAGACAATAATAAAAAGCTGTGGGTTTGCGCAGGAAGGAGAGGTTGAGCTGGAGGAGCAGGAAGGCCTCGTGGATTGGCTTGAGTGAACATACAGCGTGTACACACCTAATCAAAGAAGCATACTTTTAGACTAGACTTTGTTCTATCGGCTGCCTTCAGATGTCATTGTGTCCTACACACAGAGAGTGTAATGCTGTTTTCAACCCAACCTTATTTGTCACAAAATCAATTTTTTTTCTCAAAGCAGTAACACTTCTACCAGTTAAGGTTTCCTTATGTCCTCAATCTTAAAAGTAAAATTTAAAAGCTCAAATTTTTGTTGCATTTAGAAACCAAATAAAAAGTTCCTTAGACAAGTAAAATGATGTTTGTAGTTTTTCCTAAATAAATTTAAAATAGAAAAAGACCAAAGAAACTGTTAAATTTTGAGAGATCTCAGCAATTTGTATTATTATCTTTTTGTTTTATTTTCCCTTTGGTGACATACTGCTTAATATGTAAGCATTTATTGCCATAGTACTTTATGATTTTACTTCATTATATTTTTTGTAGTTTACATGTTTATGTACCTTCCTGACTTCCCCACTATCCAAGACAACTTTTAACCCAACTTAAACTCCTGTCTCATATCATCCATACAAATGCTTCCCACACACCTTTTTTTTTGTTTTTCAAACTAAAGAACTACGACCATTGGCAAGCTATTCTGGGAGTTGTAAGTTGTAAGAATATCATAAGAATTTACTGAAAAACAAACTGACTACATGTGTACCGCTGGAAGTGCTGATAATAAATCTAAAGGACGTTTTCCCCAGGACATAAAAGTATTCAATGGAAGGAGCTGTCAACAATGACCAATCATTTACCACTGAATAGGACAAGAAAAATGGTAATGAATGACTCTCTACCACTCATTTGTTTCCTTATTCCCTTCCTTCTTATCTTATCTAGACAGTTGCAGGAACCAAACACAACCAAACTGACCTGTGGGAACTGCACTTGAGCTTTGTTCTATTTGTGAGGAAATGAGGCCCCTTCAGCCCTGTTGAGTGACTGGCCTGTAGAGACTGGCCCCACCATGGCTGCCTGCCAGCTGAAAAGCTTCAGGTCCTTTCCCTGGACCAGAAGTGTTTACTCATCAAAGGGGCATTTGAAAAGGATGAAAAACAAGGTACTCCTTTCCTGCCCTCTCTGTCTACTCTTCACTTAGAACCACACTGACACTTTCACATTGAGAGTCTCCAATATAATTCTGTGATTTTTTTGCTTTTGTAGGACATAAAGTTGAAAACTGGAAAAAGAAAAGGACAGGAAAGATACTTTTACACCTTCCTCTCCTTTTTCTCTTCAAAATATACAGTAATACATGCTTTGGGACTTTCATCTACAGTCTTTTCTATAATTCTTTACTATATCCTTTTTAGTTCTAAACCAAGAATGGAGATAGACCAGATTCCAGATGCCTTACAAATTACTTCAAGGGAAAATCAGAAATTGTGCGTAAACATAGCATGTAGTAGTTAATCATACTGAACTGTTTTTATTTCTAACAAAAACCTTGTAAAATGTGTTGGTTGTCTCCATTTAATATAGTTAACACAAACAGATGAAAATTAGAATGATTTGTTCAAAACTCATCACATTCATGGCAGAGGAACAGCAAGAAACCAAGAATTCTTTGATCTGAATCCAAAAGTTTGTATTGCTTCCAATCTAATGGGGGGAGAAAGTTGTGAGTACACATCTTTGAACATAAAATAAAAACAGAAATATAACTTCTAGTTCATTTACTAATTCTCAGAGAAAACAGCCTCCAGTTTCAGACACTTGAATTAAAGTCTATTTCAGCATTTGAATGGTTTTGGCACGAGCCTCAATTAAGCCTTCATTTAGATTGCTATTAGCAACATTACTCTGTAAGAGATTTTTCTAACTGAAAAGAAATTAAATGCTTATATGTCTTCTCCCTGTCCCCACTCCTAAATATGCATTGCTCTTTCTTATTGTCTATAAAAGCAATAAAGTCATCACCAACAACTTCCACCTCAAACTGATGTGTGCCTTTATGACTCATTTCTTGGATATCTACCTTGAGACTTGAGAACACAAAAGCTGTACAGGACAACCATAACTCAAACCCTGCCCTTAAAAAAAGTATCCTTTAGCCTGTGACAGAGGATCTGCTTTGAGAATGTTAAAGACAAGCAAACTGAGAGCTACCAAGAAGAAAATTTCATCAGGAAAGAAGATAATCAGAATATAGTAGAAAGAGATAAATTAATTTATGGCCTCTCTCAGAATTGTCAGGTTTGGGTAAGTTGTCTGACTTAATTTTATCTTAATTCTTTACCAATGTGAAGACATTTACCACTTTTATTACTAGATAAAATATCCATCCAACAATGTGATTTTGTATTTAAATTGTAAGAAGAGCTTTGTTGTTGTTGTTTTTAGCATGTAATTGGCTAAAATGGAACCATAGCCTATTTAACTATTTTTGTCCCTTGATTACCTATTATCTAAAGAATTTTTAAAAACCTGAGAATTAAATTTAAATTCATTGTTTGTAATTCATTTTTTGGTTGTTTAAAATTGTCTTTTCTAACTTCACCCATATATTTATTCTCTCCCCTAGGCTCTTTGGGGCTAAAAATAAATTGGGTTAGACTTAAATAAAATGAAATGAATGCAACATTTTTTGATTGATAAAAAAAAATCACCAGTATTCTCCATGCTATTACTGACCCCTGCCATCACCACATCAATGCTATGACATGGTCAAAAGAGAGACAGATGTTTTACAGCCAGTAGAAGTTTTTATGGACTCAGGTTTAAAAATCTTTATCTACAACATTAATTTAAACTAATTTGAGTTTATGATATTTGGGAAGATTTCCACATGCAAATTATTATTACAATAAATTATTTTCCAGTAGGGTTCCACATAAAGGAAATTAGCATGATTTCATGACTAGGCAGAGGTAAGACTTTATAAACAAAACCATCAAGGGTTAGAATGAGAAATCTTTTCCCAAAGATACCTTAAACTGAATCAGATACTTATTTTTCCAGATTGATTTAGTTGAAACATCACTGGAGGTTGAGTGATGGATTATATAACTCTGAAGGCTCTTCTCATTCCTTTAATTCAATGATAAATCTCTGGGCTGTACATTAGGTTTGTGTCCTCACAAATGGGTGACATGGTCTTCTCCCTTTTGACTCCAATGAGAAATAAATATTTTGAGCAATTTTCTTTATAGGTTCTCTGTCATTCTTCCTACCTGAAGACAATGAAAACAGATACAATTATCTATAAAGGAGAGAAAAATGAAATTGGGTACCTATCTTATACCAAACACAAAAATCAATTCTGTATGGATAAAAGTTTATATGTCGAATACAAATCTTTAAAACTTTTAGAGTTCTATAGATGAATATGTTTTTGACCATGGATCTTTTAAACAATATGTCAAAATATGCTGGCCAGAAAATAAAGCTTGAGAAATTCAACTACATTAAAACAAAGAACTTCTGCTCATTAAAAGAGACCTTTCAAAAGTGAAAAGATAAACCATGGACTGAAAGAGTTTGTAACACATATAAACAGAAAATATTATTATTAGGCTATATAAAGAACTTGAAAGAGTTAATAATAAAAGGACAAATAATCCAATATAATAAACAAAAGAAATAAAGAGGCATTCCATAGAAGAGATAACATACCTGGCTAAAAAACATTTGAAGAGATGCTCAAGTTTATTAATAAGAAGGGAAATGTTACAAGATACATTTTATACCCATTTAGTCAGAAAAAATTAAGGTAACAATAACAAATATTGGAAAGGATGTGAATCAACAGAATCACTTGTACATTTCAGGTAGAAGTACTAATTGCTACATCTATTTTGAAAATAATTTGGCATTGACTTGTAAGGTCATATCTTATGACTAGAAGTTCTACTCCTAGGCATTTGCTTGTGCACATCCCAAACACTAATACAAGTATTTGGGAGAATAGCAAAAAATCAGAAGCTCACACTGGCAAAATAGATAAATTATTCTGTGATATATTTACCCAATAAAATGAGTGAACTATAATTACCCATAACAATACGGATGAGTTTCAGTGACATAATATTGAGTGAGAAATCATGTCTGAGATATAAAATAAACAAAACTGAACAACATTGTTTATGTACCGTATTTGCCGGCGTATAAGAAGACCCCCTAACATTTCCACTCAAAATACAGAGTTTGTTATATACTCGCCATATAAGACTACCCCCTCTTCCGCACACCTTCCACACACCAAATAACTTTCAGTTTCAAATTTGCATCATACTTCTTTCTTTTGGCTGGTGCCATGATAGGGATGATAGGGGTTTGACTGGTCGACATTTTCTATGCTGTACTGTACAATGGTGCAGTATTGTGGTTGGCTGTTGGCTGTATACAAAGCCTGATTTGATTGGTCCCTGCTCCCTGTTTGCCCACCCTGTCACTATAGCAGTCTGGTCCACCCTTGCATCAGCATCTCCCTGGGACCTCACTAGTGCGCAAGTGCGAGCTCTTCAACATTCTAACAGGCACCATGATAGCGCAAAATCGCGAATCTTCAATGCATATGTAAAGAAATATATGGTAACCCGAATTTACCACACTCGCAAAATCGCACACAGCCGACCATACACCCAGTATGGTATCGCGATTCGCGATTTTGCGCTATCATACTGGGTGTATGCTCAGCTGTGTGCGATTTTGCGAGTGTGGTAAAATCGCATAACAGCAAAATCGCATAACAGCCGAGCATACACCAAGCAGCGCTGCTGACGCCTGAACGGTATGTGGAATGAAGTGGGCGGGCATCGGGAGGCCACTATGGCACGGGGCAAGCACTATGGGCAGTCTATCTGAAGTGTACCTGGCGTATAAGACGACCCCCCCACTTGGAGGCATATTTTTCGGGGCCAAAAAATTGTCTTATACGCCGGCAAATACGGTATATAAAAATGATAAACACAAAATTCAGGATAGTGATTGTTTCTGGAGTTGAAATGTAGTATGTAGGTAAGTTGGGGATAGTTGTAGTTCTTAGATAGGTTCACAGATTTCTCATTAAATAACTAAACAAAAACAAATGAAAAAAATAAATGAAAAGACGACAGCTGTGCCCAGATCAAAGATGTCAGTGTTGTGAAGGAAAGATTATGAATAATCAGATTTTGTATATATGGGTTCTCACTAAGTCCCCAAAAGAAAAATAGATAAAAACAAAATGTGATTTCATAACTTGTTTATTTGTGTTTATGATATTCCAAGGATTATAAAGTATATTACAAATACCAATCCACACATTCTATATTATGTCAGAATAGTTTTATCTCCCCCACCCCTTGTCTCTTCTTAGTATTTCCTTTTGAATTTATATTTGGAGATTTCGGCGAAAAAGAACATACTTAAAGTTTCTCTAAAAATCAGTGCTGAGCCTAGAAAAATGACTTCCTAGGCTTTTATTTCTGTACCGAACAATACACCAGTGCATATTTCACCTTACTTAGCAAAATGACAATAATAGTTATTTCAGTTTTTTATTTTTGCTTATGGGCTACTTTTTTTCTTAATGAATCTTACTAGAGGGTTAATACTTTGTTAAAACTTTTGTTAATAACTGACTTTTTGCTTTGTTAGTTTTCCCTACTGTTTGTCTATTTTCCATATTACTAATCTTTTTTTTTTTAATTTATTGGGGTAACAATGGTTAGTAAAATTACATAGATTTCAGGTGTACAATTCTGTATTAAATCATCCATAAATCCCATTGTGTGTTCACGACCCAGAGTCAGTTCTTCCATCAACATATATTTGATCCCTTTTACCCTCATCTCCAGCCCCCCACACCCCTTACCCTCAGGTAACCACTAAACTATTGTCTGTGTCTATAAGTTTTTGTTTCTCATTTGTTGGTCTTGTTCTTTTGTTGTTTTTGGTTTATATACCACATATTAGTGAAACCATAGGGTTCTCTGCTTTTTCTATCTGACTTATTTCACTTATTATTATACTCTAAAGATCCATCCATGTTGACACAAATGTTCCTATATCATCTTTTCTTACCGCTGAATAGTATTCCATTGTGTATATATACCACAACTTCTTTATCCATTCATCTATCGAACGAAATTTTGGTTGTTTCCATGTCTTGGCCACCGTAAACAAACCTGCAATGAACATTGGAGCACACGTGTTTTTATGTATAAATGTTTTCAGATTTTTTTGGGTAGATACCCAGGAGAACGATTGCTGGGTCATATGGTAATTCTATTTGTAATTTTTTGAGGAAACTCCACACTGCCTTCCATAATGGCTGCACCAGTCTGCATTCCCACCAACAGTGGATGAGGGTTCCTTTTTCTCCACAGCCTCTCCAACACTTGTTACTATTTGTCTTGTTGATAATAGCCATTCTGACTGGGGTGAGGTGATATCTCATTGTGGTTTTCATTTGCATTTCTCTAATGAGTAGTGATGTTGAGCATTTTTTCATATGTCTATTTGCCATTTGTATGTCCTGTTTGGAGAAATGTCTCTTCAGGTCCTCTGCCCATTTTTAAATTGGGTTGTTTGTTTTTTTGTTGTTGAGTTTCATGAGTTCTTTGTATATTTTGGATATTAACCCCTTATCGGAAGCACTGTTTGCAAAAATCTTTTCTCCCATTCAGTTGGTTGCCTCTTTATTTTGTTGATGGTTTCTTTTTCAGTGCAGAAGCTTTTAAGTTTCATATAATCCCAGTCGTTAATTTTAGCTTTTACTTCCATTGCCTTTGGAGTCAAATTCATAAAATGCTCTTTGAACCCAAGGCCCATAAGTTGAGTACCTATGTTTTCTTCAATGCAGTTTATTGTGTCAGGTCTTATGCTTAAGTCTTTGATCCATTTTGAATTAATTTTGGTACATGGTGACAGATAGCAGTCCAGTTTCATTGTTTTGCACCTGGCTATCCAATGCTGCCAGCATCATTTATTGAAGAGGCTGTCTTTCCCCATTGTACGTATTTAGCTTCTTTGTCAAAAAGTATCTGTCCATATTTATTTGTTTTTATTTCTGGGTTTTCAATTCTGTTCCATTGGTCTATGTGTCTATTATTCTGCCAATACCATGCTGTTTTCATTATTGTAGCCCTGTAGTACAAGCTAAAGTCAGGGAGTGCGATACCTCCAGTATTGTTCTTTTTTCTTAATATTGCTTTGGCTATTCAGGGTCTTTTGTGGTTCCAAACAAATCTGATGATTTTTTGTTCTATTTCTTTAAGAATGCCACTGGGATTTTAATGAGGATTGCATTAAATCTGTATATTGCTTTGGGTAATACGGCCATTTTAACTATGTTGATTCTTCCAATCCATGAGCATGGAATGTCTTTCCATTTCTTTGTGTCTTCTTCAATTTCTTTCAAAAATGTCTTATAATTTTCAGCATATAGGTCCTTCACATCTTTGGTTAAGTTTATTCCTAGGTATTTTATTGTTTTTGCTGTAATTGCAAAAGGAATTGCTTTTTGTATTCCTTTTCCTGAGATTTCATTGTTAGTATATAGGAAAGCAGTGGACTTTTGTACGTTGATTTTGTAGCCAGCAACTTTACTGTATTCGTTGATTGTTTCTAACAGCTTTTTGGTGGAGTCTTTAGGGTTTACTATATGTAGCATCATGTCATCTGCAAAGAGTGACAATTTAACTTCTTCATTCCCAATTTGGATGCCTTTTATTTCTTTCTCTTGCCTGATTGCTCTGGCAAGGACTTCCAACACTATGTTGAAAAGCAGAGGTGATAGGGGACAGCCCTGTAGTATTCCTGAACGTAGCGCAAAGGGCTTCAGTTTTTCACCATTAATTATGAGATTAGCTGAGGGCTTGTCATATATGAGGTCATAATAATACCTTTGTTATGTTAACGTATTTTCCTTCTATACCTATTTTATTAAGTGTTTTAATCATAAATGGATGTTGTATCTTGTCAAATGCTTTTTCTGCATCAGTTGATATAATCATATGATTTTTTATCCTATATTTTGTTTATGTGATGTATCACATTGATGGATTTGCGGATGTTGAACCATCCTTGTGCCCCGAGGATGAACTCCACTTGGTCGTAATGAATAATCTTTCTGATGCATTGTTGTATTCGATTTGCTAGAATTTTGTTTAGGATTTTTGCATCAGTATTCATCAGACACATTGGTCTGTGGTTTTCCTTTTGTGTGTTGTTTTTACCAGGTTTTGGTATCAGGGTAATGTTGGCCTCATAAAATGAGTTAGGGAGTACTGACTCTTCTTCAATTTTTTGGAAGAGTTTGAGCAGGATTGGTATTAGATGCTCTTTGAAGGTTTGGTAGCATTCACTAGTGAAGCCATCTGGTCCTGGACTTTTGCTTTTGGGAAGGGTTTGGATGACTGATTCAATTTCGTCACCGGTGATCGGTCTGTTTAGATTTTCCAATTCTTCATGGTTCAGCCTTGGAAGGCTATATGTTTCTAAGAATTTGTCCATTTCTTCTACGTAATTGATTTTTGTGGCATGTAGTCCTTCATAGTATTCTTGGATGATCCTTTGTATTTCTGTGATGTCCGTGATAACTTCCCCTTTTCGTTTCTGATTTTGTTAATTAGTGTCCTCTCTCTTTATCTTAGTGAGTCTAGCCAAGGGTTTGTCCATTTTGTTACGCTTTTCAAAGAACCAGGTCTTTGTCACATTAATTTTTTCTGTTGTCTTTTTGTTCTCGATTTCATTTAGTTCTGCTCTGATTTTTGTTATTTCCTTTCTTCTGCTGACCTTGGGTTTCACTTGTTCTTCTTTTTCTAGTTCTTTAAGGTGTAACATGAGGTTATTTATTTAGGATTTTTCTTGTTTCTTGAGATAGGCCTGTAATCATATAAATTTCCCTCTTAAAACTGCTTTCGCTGCATCCCAAAAATTGTGGTAGGATGTATTTTCATTGTCATTTGTTTCTATGTATCTTTTGATCTCTTCTCTAATTTCTTCTTTGACCCAGTCGTTCTTTAAAAGTATGTTGTTTAATCTCCATGTATTTGTGTTTTTTCCTGCTTTCTTTTTGCAGTTGATATCCAATTTCAAAGCCTTGTGATCAGAGAATACGCTTGGTATGATTTCAATCTTCTTAAATTTGCTGAGGCTGATGTTTTGTCCCAGTATATGGTCTATCCTTGAGAATGTTCCATGTACACTAGAAAAGAATGTTTTCTAGTTCCATGTACACTAGAAAAGAATGTTTCTGATGTTTAGGATGACATGCTCTATATATGTCAATTATGTCCATTTCATCTAATGTGTCATTTAGGGCTGCTATTTCGTTATTTATTTTCTGTTTGGATGATCTATCCATAGCTGTCAATGATGTATTTAAGTCCCCTTGTATAATTGTGTTTTGGTCAATTTCTCCCTTTAGTTCTGTTAGTAGTTGCTTGGTATATTTTGGTGCCCCCTGATTGGGGGCATAAATATTGATGACTGTTATGTCTTCTTGTTGTATAGTCCCCTTTACCATGATGAAATGTCTATCTTTGTGTGTTGTTATCTTTTTCACCCTGAAGTCTGTTTCATCTGATATTATTATGGCTACACCTGATTTTCTCTGGGTACCATTTGCTTGGAGTGTCAATTTCCACCATTTCACTTTGAGTCTATGCTTGTCCTTGTAGTTGAGATGTGTTCTCAGAGACAACATATGGTTGAGTTTAGTTTTTGGATCCAATCTGCTACTCTGTGCCTTTTTATTGGTGAGTTCAGTCCATTTACATTTAGGGTGATTGTTGATACGTGAGGATTTCCTGTCATTCTATCTTTAGTTTTTTGGTAAGGCCGTGTCTTCATTGTTTCCTTGCGTTTTTGTTATTGTCTATTATTTCTGTGTGGTGGTATTCTATGTTGTTTCCCTCTGTTTCTTCTTTTATTGCAGTATATATTTCAGTTCTGGCCTTTTTTTTGAGAGGTAACCCTTAAGTTTATGTAAAAGAAAGTTTGATATTTAGAGTATTCCAGTTTCTTCAGCACACTTACTGTCTTTATTCCCATATTCGAGTTCCGGCCTTTACTCTCCCCCTTTTTATATTTTGGTTGCCACAAATTGTCCCTGTTGATGGTGGTCGAATAGCCTCCTTTAGTATTTCTTGTGTTGCAGGTCGTGTATTAGAAAACTCCTTCAGCTTCTGGATGTCTAGAAAGGTCTTTATTCCTCCTTCATATCTAAAGGATATCTTTGTTGGATATATTATTCTTGGCTCATGATTTCTGTCTTTCAATAGTTTGAATATTTGGTTCCACTCCCTCCTGGCTTGTAGAGTTTTTGCTGAGAAATCTTATGATAATCTAATGGTATTTCCTTTGTAGCTTACCGTCTTCTTTTCTTTTGGTGCCCTCAGGATTCTTTCTTTGTCATTGATTTTAGACAGCTTCAATACAATGTGCCTTGGAGAAGGCCTGTTGGGATTGAGGTAATTAGGTGTTCTATTTGCTTCTTGGATTTGAGAATCCAGTTCTGTCCACAAGTTTGAGAAGTTCGCATCAACAATATGTTTGAATGTATTGTCTGTTCTCTTCTCTCTTTCTTGTCCTTCTGGTATGCCCATTATTCTTATGTTGCTCTTTCTGATGGAATCAGAGAGTTCTTGTAGAGTTCTTTCATTTCTTTCAAGTCTCAAGTCTCTTTCTTCTTCCATCTGTGTAATTCTTAGGTTTCTATCTTCGATGTCACTGATACTTTCCACCGTCTGGTCAACTCTACAACCTAAGCTGGTTATTTCATTCTTAATTTCTTCTATTGAGTTCTTAATCTCCAGAAATTCAGTTTGCTTCTTTTTTTAAAATTTCAATCTCTTTCGTAAAATGCTCATGGCGTTCTTTGATATTGTTTCTGAGTTCATTAAACTGCCTTTCTGTGTTTTCTTGCATCTCATTGAGTTTTTTCATAACTGCAATTGTGAATTTTCTGTTATTTAAGTCACATATTTCCATATCTTTAAATTCCTTTTCTGGAGACTTTCACTTTCTTTCTGAGCTGTCTTGTTGCCTTGGATATTCATGCAATTACTGATTTACTATTTTTCTTCCTAGACATCTACAGGAGTGGCTCTGCAACAGGTTGATAGGAAGAAGTCTTTCTTTTGTTTTCCAGTCTTTTTGGTAGAATGTTTCATTTTTTTCTCTGACTGCAGCCTTTTTTTCTTCGTCTCTCACACGGTAGTGCTATGTTTTCTCTGCAGTATTCCATCTTCTCACACAATGGGGGGATTGCCTGGGAGGCAGGCTTCTCTTCTGTTAATAGTTCACCTAGGTCACATGGCACAGCGTCCATGTTGGTATGCGGAGAGCTTTTGAAGTTCCAAAGCTCTTCCTGCAGCAGATTCAGAGCCTGTATATTTCAGCAGTTCTGTTAACTCCTGCAGGAATCCGCCCAGATAGGTGGGCCCAGGAGAGGGGTGAGTTGTGAGAGGTAACCCAGAGTAATGGCGGCGACCACCACCACAACAGGTCCTTCTTCCACAGTTCCGTCCACTTTGGCGGAACTAGTTGGGCTGCAAGTCTTTGTCTGTGGTCCACAGTTCTCAGAACAGCAAATATTCTGTCCTTTGATCTGACACTGCTAGTGTTCCGTTTCTAGCACTGGGCAGGTGGGGGTGGGATGAGCTCTGGGAGGGTAGGGAGGGGGCAGCTGGTATCAGCGCCTAAGGCTTCCATTCTCTGCTTGGCAGTGAGGGCTTAAACCACTGTTTTCAGCCTTCTTCCCTCAGTCTTTTCTCCGAGGTCTCTGTTGTGAACGTTGGGTTCAGTCGTGTTATATGCTGCTCCCTCAGCCCTGTGGGCCATGAACGGAGCCCTAGTAGACCGAGTTCTTCCCTTTCCCACAGCTGCAGTAGTTCCTGGATGCAGCGAGCTTGGAGCACTGAGCTAGGTCTGCGTCCTGCGCCTGCGCAGCAACTTCTGTACACTTCTCTTTTCCTTCTTCCCCCACATGCGTGATTCTCCCACCTTTAGGTCAATTCAGTAGTGGGCTCTTTGTCTTGACTGTCTTCTGTACAGGGAGTCCTTTGTGGAGTTATTGTTGTTCGATTAGTTGTAAATTCCAGGGGAGCTTTACAGAGGCTCACCTCACGCCACCATTTTGATGACGTCTCCATATTACTAATCTTGACTTTAGCATTTCTTTCTTTTTATCTGTTTGAGTATATTTTGCTTACCTTTTACAGCTTTTTAAGATGGAAATTTAGGGAGTTTATTTGAAATCTTTGTTTCTAATGTATAAATATTTAAAGCTATACATTTATTTCTGAACATTGCTTTAGTTATGTTTCACATACTTTAATACACTATTTTTATTTTTATTCAATTACAAACGTTTATAACATATCTTCTGATTCTTCTTTGATCCATTGGTCATTTAAAAGTATGTTATTTAATTTCCAAATGTTTAGGTCTTTTAAAAGTATATTATTATCATTACTTTCAAACTCGTTATTCATTTCTAATTCCCTTCTGCTGTAGCCAGAGAACACATTCTGTAAGATTTAAATCTTCTGAAATTTATGGAGACTTATTTTATAACCCAGTTTATAGTCTACCATGGTGAATGTCCCATGTGAAATTGAAAATAATGTTTATTCTACAATTGTTAGGTATAGAGTTCTATAAATAGCAATAAATTTGATTGATAGTTTTGTTCATACCATCTATATCCTTACTGATTTTTAAAATCTATTTTTTCTATCAACTATTGCAAAAGGAATATTAAGATATGCAGCTGTAATAGTCTCACTTTAGTGAGACTGTCAGTTTTTGCATCATGTCTATTGAAGCTTTGTTACTGGGTACGTGTATTGGGGTTGGTTGCTAAGTTCCTTAAAAAATAATGTGTTATGCAAATCTGTGTTATACGAAACAAAGAACTAGTATAAAAAAAGGGGTTAGTTTCCAAAAATTAAAGAAGCATACTATTATATTTTTATGATCAAGAGAAATATATTTATTAAAGCAATTTTCACCAAAAGTATAACATACTAATATGTATTAAATAATGTTTTCTTTGTCATCACTACTAAGCACCATTAACTGAGGGCATTTTCTTTTTTGACAAGATATCATAATCCTCTAAACAAAATGGATTTAAAATTCTAATAAATTTTAAATTCTGCAGTCAAATATCATACGATATCCACGTTTGAATGAAAAATTTCAAATGAGATCTCTATTGCTCTTAAAAGCTTTTATTACATTCTGTGTTATTCGGGGACTTCCCTAATTTCAAATGAGATGCTTTGCTCTTAAAAGCTCTTGACACACAACAGAAGGATCACTTTTGGAGCACACACACAGGAGAATAGGGAAGTGGTGCAAGTCAAATATAAAGGACACATACTACATAAGATAACCCAGCAAAGACCGAGAATCTTAGGTGATCTAAATAATACATTGCAGCAAACACAGAGAGTCAGCCAGAATGGGGAAACAAAGAAACATGTCCCAAATACAAGAACAGAAGAAACTTCCAAAATTAGAACCAAATGAAATAGAAGTAACCAACCTATCAGAGACAGAGTTCAGTACACTGATGATGAGAATGTTTAAGGAGCTTAGTAAAGACATTAAGAAGGATAGAGAAATCATAAAGAACAACCAGTTAGAAATAAAGAATACAAAAACTGAAATAAAGAACACACTTGAAGGAATTACCAGCAGGTTAAATGAGGCAGAGGATCAAATCAGCGATTTAGAAGACAAGTCAGCAGAGATCACCCAAGAGGAAAAGTAAAAACAGAAAAGAATAAAAAAAAATGAAAATGGTTTAAGAGACCTCTGGAATAACATCAAGTACAACAACATGCGCATCATAGGAATACCAGAAAGTGAAGAGAGGAAGCAAGGGATTGAGAACATATTTGAAGTAATAATGACTGGAAACTTCCCTAACCTGGTGAAGGAAATCGGCATACAAGTCCAGGAAGGGCAGAGAGTTCCATCCAAGATGAACCCAAACAGCCCAACACCAAGACACATTATAGTTAAAATGGCAAAGATTAAAGACAAAGAAAGAATCCTACAAGCCACAAGAGAAAGACAGCAGTTTACATACAAGGGAACTCCTATAAGACTATCAAATGACTTTTCTGCAAAAACTTTGCAGGACAGAAGAGAATGGCAGGCGGTGCTCAAAGTGATGAAAAAGAAAAGGCTTACAACCTAGATTGCTTTATCCAGCAAGGCTATTATTTAAAATTGAAGGAGAGATAAAGAGCTTCACAGAAAAGAATAAACTAAAGAATTCATTACCACCAACCCAGCAATGCAGGAAATGTTAAAAGGGCTTCTGTAAACAGAAGAAAGATGAAAACAATCTAACTAATGAATACCAGAAATACAAATAACAAAATGGCAATAACTATGTACCTATCAATAATCACTTTAAATGTAAATAGATTAAATTTTCCAATCAAAAGACATAGGGTAGCTGAGTGGATAAGAAAATAAGACCCTTGCATATACTGTATACAACAGACTCACCTCAGATCTGAAGACACACACAGGCTGAAAGTAAAGGGATGGAGTAAGATATTTCATGCAGATGGAAATGAGAAAAAATCTAGAGTAGCAATACTTATACCTGACAAAATAGACTTTAAAATGAAGAATATAATAAAAGACAAAGAAGGGTACTACATAATAATAAGGGATAGAGTCAACAAGAGGACATAACCCTAGTAAACATCTATGCACCCAATATAGGAGCACGTAAACATACAAAAGAGATATTGACTGACATAAAGACAGAGATCAACAGTAACACTATCATAGTAGGGGACTTCAACACACCACTCACAACAAGGGACAGGTCCTCCATATGGAAAACAAATATGGAAACAGCGGCCTTAAATGATACTATGGGCCACTTGGATTTAATTGATATTTTCAGAGCATTTCACCCCAAAGCTGCTGAATACACATTCTTCTCAAGTGCACATGGAACATTTTCCAAGATAGACCACGTTAGGCCACAAAAAAAGTGTCAATAAATTTAAGAAAATTGAAATTATACAAAATGTCTTCTCTGACCACAGTGCTATGAAATTAGAAATCAACTACAGGAAAAAAACTGGAGATACACAAATAAATGGAGGCTGAATGACATGTTACTAAATAATGAATGGGTCAACAATGAGATTAAAGAAGAAATCAAAAGATATCTCGAGATAAACAAAAATGAAAACACAACAACTGAAAATCTATGGAATGCCTTGAAAGTAGTCCTAAGAGGGAAATTCATAGCAATGAAGGCCTACCTAAAGAAACAAGAAAAATCACAAATCAACAGGTTATCCTTACAATTAAGGGATCTGGAAAAATAACAGAAAAATAAGTACAAAGGGAGTACAAGAAAAAAGATAATAAAGATCAGAGCAGAAATAAATTAAATGGAGGCCAAAAAAAATACAAAAGTTCAATGAATCCAAGGGCTGGTTTTCAAGAAGATAAACAAAATTGATAAACGTTTAGCCATACTCATCAAAAATAAGAGAGAGAGGACCCAAGTTAATAAAACCAGACATAAAAGAGGAGAAGTGACAGCCACCACAGAAATATAAAAAAATTTAAGAAATTACTATAAGCACTATATGCCAACAAATTAGACAATCTGGAAGAAATGGACAATTTTCTAGAAGCATACAACCTTCCAAGGCTATCTCAAGAAGAAACAGAAAACCTGAACAGACTGATTACTACCAGGGAAATTGAATCAGTAATCAGCAAGCTCTCGACAAACTGAAGCCCTGGACCAGATGGCTTTACAGCAGAATTTTACAAAACATAAAAAAAAAAAAGAATTATTACCTATTCTCCTCTATTTCAAACAATACAGAAGGAGGGAAGGCACCCAAACACTTTTTATGAGGCCACTATCACCCAGATCCCAAACTCAGACAAAGACATTACAAAAAAGAAAACTACAGACCGATATCCCTAATGAACATAGATGCAAAAATCCTCAACAAAATAATAGCAAACAGAATTCAGCAATAGATTAAAAAGACGATGCACCATGATCAAGTGGGATTCATTCCTGTTAAGCAAGGTTGGTTCGACATCTGCAAATTAATTAATGTGATACACCACATTAACAAAATGAAAAATGAAAATCATATTATCATATCAATAGATGCAGAAAAAGCTTTTGATAAAATCTAGCAGCCATTTATGATAAAAAACCCTTAAGAAAGTGGGAATAGAGGGATCATATCTCAACATAATAAAGGACCCAGCTAACATCATACTCAATGGGGAAAAGTTAAAACCATTCCCCTTAAGATCAAGAACAACGCAAGGCTTCCCACTTTCTCCACTTCTATTCAACATAATTCTGGAAATCTGAAGCCACAGCAATCAGACAAGAAAAAGAAATAATAGGCATCCAAATTGGTAAGGAGGAAGTAAAATTGTCATATGCAGATGACATGATACTATATATAGAGAACCCCAAAGAGTCCACCAAAAAACTATTAGAACTGGTAAATGAATTTAGCATAGTAGCAGGATACAAAATTAATATTCAAAAATCAGTTACATTTGTATATACCAATAATAAAATATCAGAAGGGGAAATTAATATTTAAATGTAAGATCTGAAAGCATAAAATTCCTAGAAGAAAATATAGGAAGAAAGTTTACAGACATTACCTGGAGTAATATTTTTACTGATATATCCCGTCAGGCAAGGAAAGTAAGAGGTAACATAAATATATGGGATTACATCAAACTAAAAAGATTTTTCACAGCTAAGGAAACCATCAATAAAACAAAAAGGGAGCCTACTGAATGGGAGATGATATTTGTGAATGATATATCTGATAAGGGGTAATATCCAAAATTTATTTTAAAAAACTCATTCAAATCAACACCAAAAAACAAACAATCCAATTAAAAAATGGGCAGAGTACATGAAGAGACATTTTTCTAAAGAGGACATACAAATGGCGAACAGACATATGAAAAACTGTTCAACCTCATTAATCATTAGATAAATGCAAATAAAAACCACAAGATGACACCTCCCTCCGGTCAGAATGGTTATCATCTACCCCAAAAATTTGAAAACATTTATCCATAAAAACACGTGTGCTCCAATGTTCATTGCAGCTTTGTTTACGGTGGCCAAGACATGGAAACAACCAAAATGTCCTTCGATAGATGAATGGATAAAGAAGTTGTGGTATATATACACAATGGAATACTATTAGGCAGTAAGAAAAGATGATATAGGAACATTTGTGACAACATGGATAGATCTTGAGAGTATAATTCTAAGCAAAATAAGTCAGACAGAAAAAGCAGAGAACCCTATGATTTCACTGATATGTGGTATATAAACCAAAAACAACAAAAGAACGAGACAAACAAATGAGAACCAAAAACTCATAGACACAGACAATAGTTTAGTGGTTACCAGAGGGTAAGGAGGGTGGGGGGAGGGAGATGAGGGTAAGGGGTATCAAATATATGGTGATGGAAGGAGAACTGACTCTGGGTGGCAAACACACAATGGGATTTATAGATGATGTAACACAGAATTGTACACCTGAAATCTATGAAATTTCACTAACAATTGTCACCCCAATAAATCAAAAAAAAAAAAAGAAAAAATATGGTTATCATCAATAAATCAACAAACAAGTGCTGCCAAGGATGTGGAGAAAAGGGAACCCTTGTGCACTGTTGGTGGGATTGCAGAGTGGTGCAGCCACTATGGAAAAGAGTATGGAGGTATCTCAAAAAATTGAAAATTGAACTACCTTATAATCCAGCAAGTCTACTCTTGGGTATCTATCCAGAGAATTTCAAAATGCTAATTTAAAATATCTATGCACCCTATATCATTTGCAATACTATTCACAATAGCCAAGATATGGAAACAACCAAAATGCCCATCGGTAGACGACTGAATTAAGAAACCGGGGTACATTTGTACAATGGAGTATTACTTGTCCATAAAGAAGAACAAAGTCTTACCATTTACAACGATATGGGTGGGCCTAGAGAACATTATACTAAGTGGAATAAGTCAGACAGAGAAAGACAAATATCATGTGATCTCACTAATATGTGGAAGCTAAAAAATAGAATAAATGAATGAACTAATCAGAAATAGTCTCAGAGACAGAGGAAAAACTGAGGGTTGCTAGATGGGGGGAAAGGGTGAGGGAGAAAGTGAGTGGATTAGAAAGCATAATCGGTAACCACAACATTGCCACGGGAATATGAAAGTCAATTTGGGGAATATAATCAATAATGTTTTAAAGATTTTGTACGGTATCCGATGGACACTTGTCTTATTAGGGAGACCATTTCAGGGATGATGTAGATTCCTGCGCTGTACACCTGAAGCTGAAGCTGAGTAATAATGAACGTCAACTAGAAGTGGAGTACAGCATATGGAATAGAGACAGTGGAAATGTAACGGCTATATGAGATGTCATAGGGGTAGTAGATTGGGTGAGGGGGTTTATTACCTTGTGAGGGGTATTAATGATAAATGTTTAACTCTTACAGTGTTTTGTGCACATGAAATTAATTAAACAACAAAAAAAGAGGAAACAAAGCTCTTATTGGGAGGTGGCTCAGGCGGTTAGAGCTCCATGCTCCTAACTCCAAAGGCTGCCAGTTCGATTCCCACATGGGCCATTGGGCTCTCAACCACAAGGTTGCCAGTTCAATTCTTGAAGTCCCTCAAAAGATGGTGGGCTCCGCCCCCCGCAACAAAGATTGAATGCAGCACCTTAAGCTGAGCTGCCCCCAGATGGCTCAGTTGGTTGAGTGCATCCTATTGGCTGCAGGATTGCCAGTTCGATTCCCGCAACGGATGGTGGGCTGCGCCCCCTGCAACTAGCAGTGGCAACTGGACCTGGAGCTGAGTTGTGCCTTCCACAAGTAAACTGAAAGGACAACAACTTGAAGCTGAACATTGCCCTCCACAGCTAAGATTGAAAGGACAAAAACTTGACTTGGAAAAAATCCTGGAAGTACACACTGTTCCCCAGTAGAGTCCTGTTCCCCTTCCCCAATAAAATCTTTTAATTTTTTTAAGAAAAGCTCTTTTTATGTTCCGTGTTGTTTGGGGATTTCTCTCATTCTCAAACCGTGTTAGAATGAAACTATGTACTAGGATGCTGTGTTGTATGAGGGTTTCCCCAATCTCGAACTGTGTTAGAGCAAAACTGTGTTATAGAAGTGCCGTGTTATACAGGGGTTACCTGTACGTATTTAGGATTATTATGTATTCCTGATCAATTGACAGTTTAACATTATGAAATGCTTTTAAAAAAATCTTTTACAATATTTTTTCTCTCAAAAATCATTTTGTATGATATAGGTACACCAGATTGCTTAAGCTTACTATTTGTCAGGTATTTTTTTTCTATTTTTTTACTTACAATCTATTTGAATTTTTATATATAAAAATGCATTTCTTATAAACTGCCTATAGTTCGGTCTTACTTTTTTCATCCAGACTGATTTCTGGTTTTAATTTGTGTATGTAATCCATTTGAATTTAATATAAGTATTATTATAATTGGGTTTAAGTCTATCATCTTGCCAATTT